>NC_045770.1:99781938-101189438 GCF_008692025.1 Phocoena sinus | reverse complement strand
AAAGACTTATTTTTTTTGAGATTTATTTATTTGTTTGTTTCTTTGTTTTTTGGAGGCGTTGGGTCTTCGTTGCTGCACGCAAACTCTCTCTAGCTGCAGTGAGTGGGGGCCACTCCTCACCGCCGTGTACGGGCCTCTCACTGTGGGGGCCCCTCCTGCTGCGGAGTACGGACTCTAGGCGCGCGGGCTCAGCAGTTGTGGCACACGGGCTTAGTAGTTGTGGCACACGGGCTCAGCAGCTGTGGCGCACAGGCCTAGTTGCTCCACGGCATGCGGGATCCTCCCGGACCAGGGCCCAAACCCGTGTCCCCTGCACTGGCAGGCAGACTCCCAACCACTGCGCCACCAGGGAAGCCCTCTTTTTCTTTTTTTTTGACCTCACTGCACAGCTTGCGGGATCTCAGTTCCCCGACCAGGGACTGAACCCAGACCGCAGCCGTGAAAGTGCCAAGTCCTAACCACTGGACTGCTAGGGAATTCCCTAGTGAGTTCTCTTTTGCCTGCATGGTTAGGACGACCTTCCCAGGCCCCTTATGGCCTTGTCTCTTCCCGCGAGCTCACAAGTGGCAGAATTTCCCGAGGACCTGTCCTGGGCTCTTTATTTTTCTCGCTCTGGACTCTCTGGGCAACCTCTTGGGGCTGCTGACTCTCAAGCCCGCTTTCCAGCACTGGGCCCACCTGCGCCTCCCCTCACCCTGCCAACCGGACCCCCGTCGAGTTTTCTCTGCCTCTGATCAGCTCTGTAACCATCTGGTCGCCACACCAGCACCCCCCTCCCTAACATCCCTGACGTCTTAGGTTTTCATTATTTACTGCAATTGTCACCATTATTTACTGGTCCGCCTGTCTTAGACCTTTTCCTCCACAGAGGGAGTGAGCTTTAAGTAGAGGCCAGTCTAAAATAAAAATCGGATCATGTTACTCCCGTGCTTATGATTCTTCAGAGGCTCCTCTTGGCTTTCAGGGTGAAGTTCATGTCTTTGGCTTAGCACCCAAGGCTGCCATGACCTGCTTGCATTTCAGCACCCATGGCTTTCCCATGTGCACCTTTCGCCCCACGCATACCAGAGTGCTGGTACCCAAATTCATGATGTTGGTCCCTGCTCCTGTCTTCACAATTCTCCCCAACACTCTTTCTGCCTCCCGTTTTTCTGGGCCTTTGAGTCACTACCTCAGACCCCCTGAGCCTCTGGGTCTGGGCTCAGTGCCCTCCTGTGGTGCCGGGCACCCCCATTTCAACTCCCACAGTACTGGGCTTCTGCTAGACTTCACATCCCCTGGGGACCCGGGAAGGTCCCCTGCACAGTATGCCTGGCACATACAATAGAGAGATGACGGCAGGAGCTTCTGACTGGCTTCCCAGCTCTCACGTGGCTGCATACTCCTCTCTCGTCCTTTTGGGAGCAGCTTAGGCTCTCACAGTGTTTGCGTTTCCAACGCAGCACTTTTTTCTAGTACGATGTACTTCAACATTTATTAAGTGTCTCAAGATTTAAAGATGATTGGGATTTGACCCCTTTCCCCAAAGGACCTGTTATACACCACACCGGACGCATCACATCTATTCACTCAGTAAGCATTTACCGACAGCCGGCACAGAAGGAGGTAGAGTTCACGCAGCCAGGCACGGGGATTCACATAAAGTCTGCGGAGCTTAGAAGAACTCGCTGTGGCTTTTCATCTTCGCGAGCTTTGCTTTCAACGACAGGAGAAAGATTACAGCTGTCCTTGCTGGGACTCCTCTACCGGCCAGGTTACAGGCTTTTCCCTGATCACAAACGTTTCCTTTGAAACCTTCTTTCACGGCCCTCACTTTCATGGACTTTGAAGTCGGAATTTCATGTAAACCTGACTTCAGCTGAAACGAACATTTCCTGCCCCCGCCATTGGCCTCGGGCTTTCTCTACTTCAGCTTCTCAAGAGGTTTCTGCCGTGTCCCTTAATAGTTAAAAACAGAACAGAGCTTGGGGTCGGCTTTCTCACAGCAGCACTGCTGTCAGCTGTTGTCACAAAGAGTCATTTTGGTAAATAAGCAGAAAATCAGTGTGTTTGATCAGAGAGCCGTGGCTGGACTTTGAGATAAGACCGTGAGGTTCAGACCAGTGGGGCTTTTGCTCAAGACCTCTATCTGGCCACGTGGTGTCTTAAGTGCCTAAGAGGGTTTTGCAAGATGAAATGCTGGGAAGTTGAATCTATAAATGTCCACCCCCAAAGTCACAATGTTTGCACGTCACACTGTCTGGCATTGAGAGCTGGGTGGCCTCGTGGTTAAGAGCTCCGCTCCGGAACTGGACTGCCGGGGTTTCAGTCCTGTTTCTGCTACTCTAACCTTCTGATGGGACAGGTTCTTGTTTCCCCATTTGTGAAATCAGGATGATTAGAGTAGTTCCCTTGTGTGGTGGTTGTGAGGATTAAGCCAGTTAGTAGCTGAGCAGGGCTTAGACACAGAGTAAGTACTCAGTAATGTGACCTCTTGTAATTATGCCCCTTTATCAGCTTCACACAGGATGTTAAACACAATGACTTTCTCTGGGTCACCAAAGCCGTCATCAGATCTCCCCACCTTTGCTGGTCCACAGCATCCCTGCTCCTGTTGTTTCAATCCTCTTTCCTTCTCTGGCCGTCTTATTCAAGTCCTCTCTCTCTCTCTCTCTCTCCCTCTTATTTTGGCCGTGCTGCATGGCTTGTGGGATCTTAGTTCCCTGATCGGGGATCCAACCTGGGCCCCTGGCAGTGAGAGCACCAAGTCCTTACCACTGGACCACCAGGGAATTCCCAGTCGTATCTCTTTCATATGTTCTTTCTGCCTGGAATAGGCTTCTATTTCACCTCTGCCCCTCCCCCAGTGTTCTGTCTCTCCCTGTTGAAGCTTTCTTGGTGGATTAGGTGCATATATTCCTGCAACCACCACTAACCATGGGGAAACTCTAGGATGATTTTTTTGGGGTTTTTTTTGAGTTTGTATTTATAAATCTCTAAAGCCTTTATTTATTGATTGATTGATTGCACATTCGGGATCTTAGTTCCCTGATCAGGGATCAAACCTGTGGCCCCTGCAGTGGAAGTGTGGAGTCTTAACCACTGGACCGCCAGGGAAGTCCCTCTAAAGCCTTATAGAGCCCTTGCCAGTGGACTAACCTGTGAGATTGCCATCTAATTTCTTTTAATTGTAAAATATACATAAGATTTAGCATTTTAACCATTTTTAGGTGTACGGTTCAGTGGCATTAAGTACATTCATATTGCTGTGCACTCATCACCATTCTCTGTCCCCAGAACACTTTCATTTTTCCAAGCAGAAGCTCTGTACCCATTAAACAATAACTTCCCCTTTTCTCCCTCCAGTTCCTGGCAACCACAATTCTGTTTTCTGTCTCTATGAATTTAACTACATTAGGTGCCTCATATTGGTGGAGTCATACATTTGTCCTTTTTAAAAAATATTTATTATTTTTGGCTGTGTTGGGTCTTCATTGCTGCACGCGGGCTTTCTCTAGTTGCGGCGAGTGGGGCCTACTCTTTGTTGCGGTGTGAGGGCTTCTCATTGCAGTAGCTTCTCTTGTTGCGGAGCATGGGGTCTAGGCGCACAGGCTTCAGTAGTTGTGGCTCGTGGGCTCTAGAGCGCAGGCTCAGTAGTTGCAGCGCACGGGCTTAGTTGCTCCGCAGCGTGTGGGATCTTCCCGGACCAGGGCTTGAACCTGTGTCTCCTGCATTGGCAGGCGGATTCTTAACCACTGCGCCACCGGGGAAGCCCCATACAGTTGTCCTTTGATGGCTGGCTTACTTCACGTAGCATAACGTCTTCAAGGTACGTCCATTCTGTAGCATGTGTCAGAACCTCCTTTCTTCTATAGGCTGAATTGTGTGTATAGGTCACATTTTGCTTATCCAGTCATCTGTCAATGGACATTTGAGTTGTTTCCACTTTTTGGCTATTGTGAATGGCACTGCCGCGAACATTGGTGTACAAGTATGAGTCCCTGCTTTCAATTCTTTTGAGTGTTATGCCCTGTGGTGGAATTGTGGGATCATATGGTCCATCTCTTATGCAAGGTTGACTTTATAAATCAAGATCAGAGCTTGAACACCTGGTGGGAAAATTCTCTCTTTACCTCCCTTCTCCCCCACCCCCACCCACCCCAGGCCCTCCCACGAACTTTATCTCCATCAATGTCAACTCTACCCTCAGGTGCTTCAGGCTAAAACTCTGGCGTCATCTTGGACTTCTCAATTTCTTTTACAACTCATGTTTAGACAATGAGCAATTCCCATCGGCTCCATCCTCCGTATCCAGAATCGAGTCACTTCTCACCATCCCGAACGCGGGATCCAGGCCACCATCCCGCTCGTCTGCATTATGACAATTGTTTCCTAACTGCCCTCCCTGTTTCAGTCTTGGTCCCCCTGTGGTCTCTTCTGAGCACAGCAATAAGTTCAACCCTTTAAAAACATTAGTCAAATAATGTCATTCCTCATTCCAGCATCTCACTCCCCATCTCACTCGAGGCAAAATTTAAGTGCTTGCAAAGGTCTGTTGACCCTCACTGCTCGTCTGACCCCACCTCTCCTTCCCTCATCAGCTCAGGCCACAAGTGTCCCCTTGCTGTTCCGCCTCAGGGCTTTTGAGTTTGCGGAGAACTATGCCTAGAATGTTCTTCCCTTGACAAACTCTTCGGCTTCCAATGTCACCTCTCTAGAGAGCCCTTCTCTGGAAACTTACTTGAAGTAACAAGCCCTTGCTCTCCTGATTCCAGGCATCACCCATGCCTTTTACCCACTTGTTTATCACTGTCTGACACACGCTCCCTCCCTAATCTGTTCCTTTCCTTCCTCCTCACTAGAATGTAAGCTTCATGATGTCAGGGGCTTTGTTTGGTTTCCTGTCATATCCTCAGTGCCTGTAACAGTGCCAGGCACATACTAGGTGCTCAATTAGTATCTGTTCAATGAATGGATGGATGGTGCTCTGAGGTCCCCACCTTAACGGCCCACAGATGTTCCTAGTCTCTGAGAGTTATGCAGACGTATGAAAGTCCCATGGCTACCAGGCTCCAGTCTCATCCTTCTGGCCCAGGGCAGCTTCAAAATGAAGCAAACTGGGTTGATCACTTTTTGCAGCCCCCTTTAGCCTTAGTAGTTCTTGTAAATGCCCCTGATCACTGCAAGGATTTATCCTATAACGAACAGCCCTTCAAATACCTGTGCCAAACAACAACAACAACAACAAAAAACTGTGCCATATTTGAGTTCCCCAAACTGGACTCTGCGGGTATCTTCTCAGGGGCTCAAGGAGTCTACACAAATCAAAGAGTGTTTTTACATTTTGATGACAATCTGAGGGGGAAAAAAGCCAACAAATTCTTGGTCTTTTGATGACTGCCTTACAGCTGAGGAGTGTCATATAAGTGGTTTCAGGGTGGTTGCACTTGTGTGTGTGGTATTCTTGGTGCCCAGGGATGCCCTGAAGTGACGGTCTTTAATTTTTATTTGTTCAATCTGGGGTCGCTGGTTCGTGAATGTCTTCTTGCAAATCCATGATGATTTTTTCCCCCTGTAAATGTGTCTGAAAGATATGTATTCAGACTGCACAGCTAATAACCCTGAGCTACTGTGCAGGATGAAATACACCAGGCTAGAAATCTTCCAGGCTCCAGGCCTCAATTTTACATGGGTCTGAGTCAGCCTAGGGCAACAGGGTGTGAAGCAGAGGCAAGAATATTGGTCTTAGAGTCAGGAGACTGGAGGTGGCACCAATCTCGGTCTCTGAACTAACCGTGTGACCCTGGGTTTGTTGGCCCACCTTTGTGGGTTTCATTCTTCCTCTATAAAATGAACCAGAGAATCTGAGTCTCTTCCAACCCTGACACTCTCTTTTGTGAGATATGTTGGGGAGAAATGCCCATTTGGACACCAGGAAAAATACATTGTTGGCACCAAACCCTGGCGCCAACAGGACTGGCCATGAGGATAATAGTGACACTTACTGAGTTGTCCATTCAAGGCTCGTCTTCTCTGAGTGGACTTTGCTGAGGATTCTACCTAGAAATCCCACCTCCATCTCTATCCTTTTTACCCTAGTTGATTTTTCTTCATATTCTTCTCCTGTGCTGTTGAGGAAATCTGACCTTTATTAAGGTTATTTCTTATTATCTGTCTTCTCCTTCTAAAATTAAACTCTATAAGGGGGAGGTTTTTTTTTTTTTTTGTGCAAGACTGTGCTCCAGTGCCTTGGAATGGTGTCTGTCCCTTACTGGGTACCTGATCAACATTTTCTGAATGATTTGGGCACCTCCTCTGCTTTGGGTCCTGTGCAAGGTGCTTTACATTTTAATCAATAAGCGCATGAAGTAAGTATTATTATTAGTCTTGTGTATTGGCTGAGAAAACTGAGCCTTCACAAAAATCAGGTAACTTGCCTGTAAGTGTCAGAGCTGAAACTTAAACCTGGGTGAGTTGCACACCTTGTTGTATTCATCCTTGGCTTTGGCACCTCTCAGCCAGGAGGGCTCTAGTGCCAAATGCATGAAGCACAGATGGGCTATTCTGTGGCTCTGGTTTTTTTCCTTCTTTTGTGCAGCTCTGTGTACGGGGAAGGGGAAATTCAGCTCTCATTTATTGAAGGGACTATCTTTTTTCCCATTGTATAGTCTTGGCTCCTTTGTTGTAAGTTAATTAACCATAAATGCATGGTTTAATTTCTGGGCTCTCTATTCTGTTCCATTGATCTATGTGTCTGTTTTATGCCAATGCCGTACTGCTTTGATTACTACAGCTTTGTAATATAGTTTAAAACCAGGATGTGCGATGCCTCCAGCTTTCTTCCTTCTCAAGATTTCTTTCGTTATTCAGAGACTTTTGTGATTCCGTAAAAATTTTGGGATTTTTTTTCCTATTTCTGTGAAAAATGCCTTTGGAATTTTTATGGGGATTGCTTTGAATCTATAGAGTGCTTTGGGTAGTACTGATGGAAATCAACCTCTCAGAGTCCTCCTTGACTGCCTTTGCTTGCTCTGACTGCGCAAAGAACTCACTGTGCAGAATTGCAGAACTGGGTGGTTTGTTAGCTATCCTCTGGTTCCACCAATCCCTTCATTTTAAAGTGGAAGAAACGGAGACCTGAAACAGCTGAGTGCTGCATAACTTCTGTATTGTCTTGATCTATGGACTGATTCATGAGATTTCAGTGGTCTGGATGGTAAACCAGAAGGCCCTTGGCAGCAAAGCTGGGAGCCTGCGCAGTGTCAGGGGCCCACCCCACCTTGATACTATGGCTATCTGCTGGCCCCTTGGGCCCTGGGCCTTCGGGGTCTTCTGTTACTTGGGTGCTGTTCAGTTTCCAGGGAGCGGACACTGGCTGAGGGCCCTGCCTCTGGTCAGACCACCCCCCCAGACAGTGCTTCTTGATGTGAAAACCATGTCTGTCAAAATGTCATCTTCTTGGTGTTCAAATGTTCCAGGAGGATGGGATTCAGGACCATTCTGTGGGCATTTTCATGTCTTCCTGTTCCTGACACGTTGTCCCTATCTTTTCCCTCCTGGATCTCTTAGGGGTTAAATGCTACCAGGAAGAAACAGGGCAAGTTCTCCCCCTTATGCTGAAAGTAAAGAACGAGGAATCGTTTATGTTCATGAATTAGCTACTGCTTATTGACGTTCTGATCACAGGTAAGATGTTCTTGTTCCTGTTCGTTACACATGAAATTGCAGCGAACAGGACAAGACTGACTGTAATTAAGTACTTGAATGATGTGGTCTCCATTATACCAGGTGTAGAAATTCAGGGGAAAGAGTCTCGGAGAGGGATGAAATGGTCACGTAATAATAAAAATGAAATAAGAACTAACCCTTATCAAGTGCTTTCTGTGTGTTGGGCACAATACAAATGTTTTACGCGACTTGAACTCATTTAATCTTCACAATAACTCTGCGAACCCTGTTCATCTCCATTTTCCAGTGGAGGAACCTGAGGCACAGAAAGATTAAGTAATTTGTTCAAAGTCATACAGAGCTGGAAGTGCAAAGCCAGGATTTGAATCCAGACAGCCTGGCTCCAGCGTCTTTTCTCTTAAATACTGCACCTAATGGCCTTGATGAAGGCTTTGTGAAGGAGATGAGACTTGAGCTGGACCTTGAAGAAGGAAAGGTCTGACAGCGTGGGGACATATCTGAGTGATGGAGTGGGCATGGCAGACCCCAACAGGGAGGAAGGGACTGGCCTCACTCGGCAGAGTGCGTGTATTGGGGAGCAGCAGGGAAGACGGTGGGGCAGTAAGTTGGGAACAGATTATAAAAGGTCTTAGCATCTAGTCAGAGGGTTTAGACTTGATCTGGAAGGACCCAGCCTTTGAAGTGTGCTGAAGGATGACTTGCTAGAAGCAGAGGTTTGGGGAGGTCTTTTTGGTGGCAGTGGTAGGTCTGAGGGTAGGACGTGCGGAGGCAGGAATGAGGCGCTGGAGGGTCGAGCCTAGAATGCTGGTCTCAGCCGGGCCAGCTTGGGAGGGAAGATGCATGCAGAGTGGGAAGGACAGGGGACAGACCGGAAGGGCTCTCACCACCGGAGATCACCACGATGCAGTGACATTCTGGGCAAGCAGGGGCCCCGCACCCCAGAGCTGCACACACCTGGCCCAGGAGTGGAGGGGCTTCGGGCCAGTGGCTGCCCCACTAAGAAATATGCCTGAACTGCCCCGCATCTGTCTGCCCTGCTCCACCCTCGGAGCACAAAAGGGCTGCGCTTCCCCTGCACCCTCCAAGTCCTGCACACCTTTCTCGTGGCCACCCCAACCTAGGACCCCACAGGGAGGGGAATTCTGGAAATTCCACATACAGAGCAGATTCACTTTTCTTTCATTCTTCTCTTTCCCTCCTCAGCGATTTGACTGAAAGGGCTTCCACAGATGCAGCATATGATGTTGTAGCCAAACATCATATCTGAGGATCTCCCACCCTCCCTGCAAGTTCTTAATAAATCTCACCTCTTCTCTGAACTTCCTGAAGTTTCATCTGTGCCACTCCCATCCGGGGCACGTGGTTTTCTACAGCTGCATCTTCTGGACGAGTTTGCTCGGGCCTCCAGGACCAGATGGTTGAGCAGCAGACGTTTGTTTTTTCACAAACCTGGAGGCTAGAAGTCCAAGATCGAGGTGTGGCAGGGTGGGTTTCTCGAGGCCCCTCTCCTTGGCTTATAAATGACGGTCTTTTCCTGTCTCCACGCGGTCATCCTTCTGTAACTGTCTGTGACCTTATTTCCTCTTGTTGTAAGGACACCGGGGTCATATGGGGTTAGGGCCCACCCTAATGATCTGATTTTAACCTAACTGCTTCTTTAAAGACCATCTTCAAATACAGTCACTTTCTGAGGTACTGGAGGTACTTATACATGTGAATTTGGGGGGCAGGGGACACAATTCAGCCCATAACACCTTCCTTCTCCTGCAAGTTACCTCAGGGTGAAGGGTCAGCCCAGCAACTACCCAGGCTGCGCTGTTCTTACATCCAGTCCCTCATGAGAGACAGCCTCTGGGCTTTTCTGTGAAGGGCCTTATTTACTGAGGGCCTTATTTACTGAGGCCCGGTTTCCTACGCGGTATCGCAGTGTCGTCCTCCTCCAGGCGAGGAGCTTTCTCCATGCAGGCATTCCAACTTGGTCAGATCAGAAAGTAGTAAATCCAGGGGAGATTTTTTATTTTATTTTTTTTACTGTGTGCAGAATTCCTGGCATAGCAGAGAGCTCAGGAAGGAAGGCCCTGTTTGGGGCCAGAGATCAAGGCTTTGGAGGCTTAACCCTCTGAGAAAGGGTTAGGCCCTCCTCTCACTAATTCTGTTTGCTTGATTAGCCTCTGAATTTATGTACCTAGAATGACGCACTTTGTCACAACCAATGATTTAATGTAACCCTTGAGCTTTTTTTTCTCCCACCCTTAGAGTACCAGTCACTGGGGGATCTAGAAAGGAGTAGAGAGGTAAGATTGGCAAAGGGGAGGGTTCTGTGGCTCTCAGGGTCCAGGACAGGTTACTGGGTCCAGTCTGCTCTCCCAGCGGGCACCATTGGGTGCCAGAGGGCTGCCCGCCTGGCAGGAAGTGGGGGTCTGGGCGAGGCGAGGCTTCCCAAGCCCTGCCTACTGTCCTCCTGCTGGAAATGGGGAGAGAGCGGGTGACAGCCTTCTACAGATCTGGCAGAATCAAGCCACAAGGGCAGCGGGCATCTTACTCCCTCTTCTCTAGATTCCAGCTCCCAGGCACCGGCCAAAGTTGCCATCGCTTTTTATTAAAGTGAAAAACACTTCACTGAAGTGAAATATTCGAGATACGAATATTCTCCAAAGCCATTTTGGAAAATTTTCAAGAATAATTTCTTAGGCAAAACAGGGAAAAGGACAAGATTGCACGCAGGGCTGGATGACCCACTTGGAGAGCCGGTTCTAGAAAGAGGAATTTGATTTTATGCTATGGCCTCACGCAGAGGGAAGGAAGGGAATGGGAGGGTTGGGTTGGAGGGCTGGAGGCCTGGCCCTTCTCCAGGGTGTCCTCCTTGGTACGTGACAGGCCCTTGGGGAGACACCTTAATAAAGGGGTCGCGAGCAGCCTGGCAGCCTTCCGACCCTCCTGGTACCCAAGACAAAAGTGTTAGCCTGAAGTGACTCTTTAGGTAACTTCCTAGCACATTTACCCCTTTACAGACCCCAAACTACGCAAGTAAATGGACCTCTTTTAAAAAGATGAAAGTTAAAAAAAAAAAAAAAAAAGATAAAGGTATTAAAAACATCCAACCATCTTATTACGGTAAGTGCTGAAGTAGGTGCACTTTGTAATCTTAGCTGTCGACATTAGTGAAACACTTTTATCCCAAAAGGCCTGGGAGGTATTATTTTAAAGCTATTTTTGTTCTAGTGTAGACTTTCTTCTTTTCTAAACATGGCTAGAGGTGGTCAGTTTGGGAAAAGTAGAAGAGGAGAAAAAAGGAAAAGAAGAGGCACTTTCCTACCAGTGCTCTCCTGAGGTCTAGAAGCCGGTAGAAATGGCTTGAGTGAGAGTTGAACCAAGTGCCCTGGGTCGGTGATGGAGGCTGGGAGGGGCACTGGCAGGGCCGGAGGGGTCCAGTTTTGGTGTGAGGCGGCCTTGGGGCCTGCCCCACCCCCCTCCCAGCCCCTGGGCTCTTGCTGAGAGGAATGGAATGTGTGTGTGGACCGGACCTGCCAAGCCAAGGCCTCTGAGAAGTCAGGAACCTCCTTACCTATTGCCAGATGTTGTTTCTGGCAGGTAACCCTTCGGAGGCCTGAGAATGGGCGAAGGGAGACCCCTGCGGTGTGCAGGCGCAGGGACTTGAGGGATGACTGAGGGCAGGTCCCGGCTCAGCTTGGTACCCAGGCTGCTCAGGAAGTGTTTGTGGACCGACTGTCAAGTTCACTTTCGTTGGGCAGCTCCCACACTCCTGGCACTTTGCATTCCTCCTCTAGTGTAATCTGCACAAGAACAGGTGAGGAAAGTCTCTTGTCCATTTCCAGACAAGGGACTTTGGGATCCGTACGTTCTGTGACTTGACTGAGGTCGCACAGCTAAGAGGCCATGACATTCCCGGCTCTCATGCTGAGGGGGCATAAGAACCACTGGGGAGCTGGTTAAAAACGTGGGTTTCCCCGCACCACTCAAGATTCTGATTTTGTCATAGCATTTTTTTAAACCTGTGGTAAAATACACAGAATAGAAAACTTACCATTTTGAGTGTATAGTTCAGTGGCATTAAGTACATTCACATTGCTCTGCAACCGTCACCACCAACCATCTCCAGAACTTTTTTCATCTCCCCGAACTGCAACTCTGCCCCCATTAAACAACCATGCCCCCTCCCCCTCCCCCGGTCCCTGGTGACCACCGCTCTACTTTCCGTCTCTGAATTTGACTACTCTAGGGACCTCTGTAAGTGGAATCGTGTAGTGTGTGTCCTTTTGTGTCTGGCTTATTTCACTGTCACAGTACTTTAAACAAGGGCCCCTGGCAATCCTCATGTAGGGGTCTGGACCTCTCTGAGGAATTCTGGCAGAGGCTGGGAGGCGGGTGAGGGGAAATGCCTTCCTGGCACAGGCTTTGCTGGCTGAGTTTATATGCATGGGAGGGCTGGGATGAGTCAGGGAGTGCTGGCGGAGAGGTAGGAAGTGGGAGGTGACGGTATAGTGTCAGAGGGACCCTGGGGTGGGCAGTGGCTGGTTTCTGGCTGGTATTGCTTAGGGTAGGGTGTTGACCAAGGCCTAAGAGCTCAGGGCGGGAGGACGGGAGGGACAATTGTGTGGACTGGTCAGTTCAGGGAAGGCTCCCCATTTCTTCTTAGCTTCTCTTTCTCCTAACTGCTAAGGAGGATGGAGGTGAGGCGCGCATACACTGCGCCTGCGCACGCATCGCACTCTCCCGCCCCCAAACCACCACCATCACCCCCACCCCCCACCCCCCCACCCCCCCACCCCCACCCCCCACCCCCCACCCACCCTCCACCCCTGCCACCTGGCTGCGGTCTGCCTGGCCTCCTATTGGTTGCCTGGCCCCGGGCCGGTCTCCCTCCGTCTCTGTACCTCTCTTTCCCCATTTATGACGTTTATAGTTACAGTACCAATCGCATAGGTGTGTCGTAAGGATTAAATGAGAGAATTCCTGCAAGGGCTTAGAACAGTGCTTGGCACAGATTAAGGGGCCAATAAATACCCAGCATGACGCAGAGGTTTCTGGTGGGGCTGTGATTTGCCCCGACTGTTCGTTTTTTTCATAGTAACGCAAATACAGACTCGGAGAGAAGGTGGAGGACTTGTAGCCGCAGGGTGTACTGATAACATGGGTAGTGAGGGTGGGCGCTGGTGGGTGGTCCCCTTGCCAGCCTGAGCCCGTGCCACGTCTTCTGCTTGGTTTCAGCCTCTCTTTCTCTCAGCCATATGACTAAGAGGTCGTCGGCAAACCGGGAAGAGGGTTCTTACCAGAACCCTACCATGCTGGCACTCTGATCTCAGACTTTCAGCTTCCACAGCTGTGAGACAGATTTCTGTCGTTTAAGCCACCCCGTCTATGGTATACGGTATTTGTCATAGCAGCCTAAACCGACTGAGACACAAGGGATGGGGCTAAACATCCTACAGTGCACAGACCCGTCTCCCATAGCAAAGAATTATCCAGCGCAAAATGTTTTTTTAATTTTATTTTGGCTGCGCCAGGTCTTAGTTGTGGCACGAGGGGTCTGTAGTTGCAGCATGCGGACTTCTTAGTTGTAGCATATGGGATCTAGATTCCCGACCAGGGGTCGAAACCAGGTCCAGGCCCCCTGCATCGGGAGCGCGGAGTCTTACCCACTGGACCACCAGGGAAGTCCCAGCACGAAATGTCTGAAATGTCGCTTCGAGAGACTCTGCTCAATGGTAGCTTTTTTTTTTTTTTTTTTTAAATATTTATTTATTTGGCTGCACCGGGTCTTAGTTGCGGCACACAGGATCTTTAGTTGCGGCATGTGGGATCTAGTTCCCTGATCGAACCTGGGCCCCCTGCATTGGGAGCGTGGAGTCTTAACCACTGGACCAGTTAACCACCAGGGAAGTCCTGCTCTAGGGTAGCTCGAACTGTGCTTGCAGCCAGAAAGCACTCCTGCAAAGACTGCCGGCATCCCCATAGTTCCAGATGGTGACCCTTTTGTCCTCATCCCTATGGCTGCAGGAGGCTGAAGCTCATGCCCAACTTCTCCCGTAGTGGTGCAAATAAGCTCAGAAGTTCTTTAACTTGCAGTGGTAGACCACTGGTGGAGCCGGCATCCGGGGCGTGGCAGGGAGGGTTAGGCCCGAGGGGTTGCAACAGACCCATTATCTCGTATTGTCTATGTATCGAATTGACATTCACCGACTGGGTTAGCACAGGGTTATTGTGGATAACTGGGCTGTTTAGAAGTCCCACCGCTTCCCCCTCCCCCACCAGGAAAGAACAGAGATGAGTTGAAGATTGTCAGGAGATGGTGATCTGCTGCAAATGGACATTCACAAAGTTATGGACCTGCCCACCTGCGATGGCCACTCATTGGACCCTTTGCTCAGCACTCAAGCCTCACTCTGTGGCTGGATGACAAAGCAATTGGATGATGTGATGAGTTTTAAACTTCTCAACTTTTGTGGTTTTGGTGGCTAGGAAGCAGAGCCTTAGTTACAGGAGTGTTTTCTAATCTCTATGGGGTTTTTCCATGTGATTTTTGGTTTATGATCCAGCGCTCATACGTGGATGAGCTGTACTTTCTGCTTTCCCCACGTTGTCCACTTTGTAAACTTGAATGGTTTCACATGTCACCTTCTCTGTCCCTGACACCTCTCCCTCTTGTGGAATGACCTGTTCCTTTACTTGTACCCACACAGCCCCTTATGCTGTGAGAGCCCATAGCTCTCATTATAGTCTGGTTATGTCAATATAATCCCAATATAAGGAATATAACTCATATAATTCTCCCCAATGGAAGAAAATTCTGGAGGGGAGGGACTACATGTTTTCTCATCCTTGAGCCCTCAGTACCGGGGCTGGGTCTGACCCAGGATCAGGCTGCAGGAAATGTTTACTGAGCTGAACTGAACTTCAAAAGAGTAAAGCATATGCAACAATTTGATGGTGAAAATGGCAGATCTGGGCCATTCGATATATACATGGAGAAAGGAAAGACACTGCAGCAAGTTCTAGCAGGGTATGTTGGAAACTGCCTGAGAGCGTGTCCATCTTTCTTTTTCCAACCAACTACAGCTGCTAGCATGCATTCCTCAGTGTCAAAAGACTTGAGTGCTTCAAGATGCATTTTTGGAATGCTGGGCTAGCCATCGAGAATTTAAGATGTTTATAGGATATGCTTTCTGGTGAGATCACTGCAAAAGTTTGAATTGTAGAATATGAATTTTCTTTTAAAGAAATGCAATTATATTACTTTGAAGACTATACTAAGTGTAATTGAACTAAGCTGAGAGGAAGGACCTAGGCTTTGCATAACCATCGAGTAAAGTAGGTCTTTTAATTTATTTATTTTATTATTTATTTATTTATTTAGGCTGTGTTGGGTCTTTTGTTGCTGTGCACGGGCTTTCTCTAGTTGCGGTGAGCGGGGGCTACTCTTCGTTGCAGTGCACGGGCTTCTCATTGCGATGGCTTCTCTCGTTGCAGAGCACGGGCTCTAGGCACATGGGCTTCAGTAGCTGTGGCACACGGGCTCTAGAGCACAGGCTCAGTAGTTGTTGCGTACTGGCTTAGCTGCTCCGCAGCATGTGGGATCTTCCCAGACCAGGGCTTGAACCCGTGTCTCCTGGATTGGCAGGCGGATTCTTAACCACTGCGCCACCAGGGAAGCCCAAAGTAGGTCTTTTAGAAGAGAAACTTGGGGACCTTAATGAGTATACAAATGATTCATAATTAGCAGGCATGTTGTTTGTAAATAGTTTATTATCCCACATAGTTTAAATGCTTCCTCATTTTAGATATACGGTTAATTTTCTTAATAGCCTCTGTTTAAATGATCACAAATACTGGATCAGGGATATTAAAAAAATTTTATTTTATTTTTATTTTTGGCTGCGTTGGGTCTTTGTGGCCGCGTGCGGGCTTTCTGTAGTTGCGGTGAACGGGGGCTACTCTTCGTTGCGGTGCGCGGGCTTCTCATTGCAGTGGCTTCTCTTGTTGCGGAGCACGGACTCTAGGCGCACGGGCTTCAGTACTTGCGGCATGCGGGCTTTAGAGCACAGGCTCAGTAGTTGTAGCGCACGGGCTTAGCTGCTCCGTGGCATGTGCGGTCTTCCCGGACCAGGGCTCGGACCCATGTCCCCTGCACTGGCAGACGGATTCTTAACCACTGCGCCACAAGGGAAGTCCCGGCATGTTTGAATTGATACATTTTTGTTTCATTCATTGATCTAACCAGTATTTATTGAAAGCCCATTATGTTCCAGACCCTGGGCATAGCAATGAGCAAAATCAAGCCCTTGTCTTCTTGGACCATTCTAGTGAGGCGAGGCGTGATAAGGGTTGCAAAAATCCAGATGGCTAATATTCTGTATAATTAACTTGTTTCAACGTAAGGCACTTTTGTGTTGTCCTGGAATAGCTGAAGATGGATACATCATTAGAAACACATTCCTGGTCTATAGGACTTGGAGATAAAAACAGAGAGAATGACACCTTCACCCTCACCTTGGATTTCTTCCATTAGGGACTGCTCACACTTATAGCGCAAACCCTTTAAAACCACATCACCCTTTGGCTCATCCGCAGAAATGCGTTGGTGGCTTGTTTATACCCAACACTTCTTTGCAATTAACAATTCCAGTGATTTGCATGAGCCACGATTTAACACTCACGGGAGTAAAAAGTCATTGTCAGGCTTGATTCCACTGACCTTCATATCAAAGGAGCTCAGCTGGATTGCCAGTTTTTACTTATTCTGCCCATTCTTTTGGCAGGATTTAGATAGCAGATATTTTCAGAGTTGGTGATTCAAAAAGTAGCAAAATATATGGATCTGGAGTGAGAGGGCCTGGATTCACGTTATCCACCCACCATTTATTGGTCAGGTGACCTTCTGAAGCTCCTCTAACCTGTAGACCTTAGTTTCATCATGAAAATGTGGCTAAAACTGCCTGTGCTGGTTACGTCGGGGGTGTAGGTGATTTATAATAATTTATAAATGAGAGTGTCCTATGTTGAATGAACATGGGCCGTTGCTATGATAATTTATAACACGCTTCCATGACTTTCTTCAGTAGCTTTCAGTTCTGTAGCTTTAATAAATAAGGACAGAGAAAACTGCTGACCCACTGGGCGTGGCAGCTGAGCTTTCAATAACTGTTAGTCCTAAGGAGGGATGAGGTGTAGGGCTAGAGACCAGAGATGAAATGGGAGGGGAGGGCAGGTGTGGTGGGAGTGAGGAAAAGCCGGTGCCTGGGCGGGGGTCTGTGGTTATAGAGGGAAAGTTCTTTTTTTGTTGTTGTTAATTATTTTATTGAAGTATAATTGATTTACCCTGTTGTGGCAATCTCAGCTGTACAGAAAACTGACTCAGTTATACACACACACACATTCTTTTTTTACTATTCTTTTCCATGATGGTTTATCCCAGGATATTGAATATAGTTCCCTGTGCTATACAGTAGGTCCTTGTTTTTTATCCATCCTATATATAATAGTTTACATCTGCTAATCCCACACTTCCCTCCCCCACCAACCTCCCCCTTGGCAACCACAAGTCTGTTCTCTATGTCTGTGAGTCTGTTTCTGTTTTATAGATAGGTTCATTTGTGCAATGTTTTAGATTCCACATATAAGTGATATCATACGGTATTTGTCTTTCTGACTTACTTTATTTAGTATGATAATCTCTAGTTGCATCCATGTAGCTGCAAGTGGCATCATTTCGTTCTTTTTTATGGCTGAGTAGTATTCCATTGTCTATACGTACCATATCTTCTTTATCCATTCATCTGTCAATGGACATTTAGGTTGTTTCCATGTCTTGGCTATTGTGAAGTGCTGCTGTGAACATAAGCGTGCGTGTATCTTTTTGAATTATAGTTTTGTCCGGGAATATTGCTGAATCATATGTTAATTCTATTTTTAGTTTTCTGAGGAAGCTCCACAGTGTTTTCCATAGTGGCTGCACCAACTTACATTCCTACCAGCAGTGTAGGAGGGTTATAGAGGGAAAGTTCTGCATGTAAGATACTGAAAGTGGAGTAGTCTCAGGCCCTCTTAAGCCCTAGGGTGCCACCTAGAAATGGGGTTGCTGAAACGAGGTCCCAGCTACCCTGTTTTAGAATGCAGGAGGCCAAGAGGCCGTTTTAGAAAGACTTCTATTTAAAAGTTTAAATGTCTATCCCTTAAAGGTTTCATCTTCAGCCATTCAGGAAATTCTACTCTATAAAGTGACTCATTCATTCCCCGAGGGTTCCACAACGCCAAGGTTTTACTGGGCCAACCACAGAGACGTCCATTCCTGGAAGATTGTTCCCATTTTGTCATGGACTTGGAGAGAATATTTTTGAATTCTCAATTATGGAGAACTCAAAACACTTTTTTAGAAATTAGTTCTAAAATCCTTAAATATTGTCCTTCTCTTACTCTTGAGTATGAAAATTGGAAATGTCTTATGATCTCCAGATTAAATAATCTTAATGTGCTTAAAAAGGCAATTTAGATTCCAACACTACTGCGATACAGACACCCCCTCTCCAGGACATCCCAACCAACTTCCCTCCAGTTAGTGGGGGATCCTTTGATCTTCTTTCTTTCTCTCTCTCTTTTTTAATAAATTTATTTATTTATTTACTTTTTATTTTTGGCTGTGTTGCATCTTTGCTGCTGTGCGCGGGCTTTCTCTAGTTGCAGTGAGCAGGGGCTACTCTTCATTGCGGTGTGTGGGCTTCTCATTGTCGTGGCTTCTGTTGTTTTGGAGCTCGGGGTCCAGGTGCACAAGCTTCAGTAGTTGTGACACACTGGCTCAGTAGTTGTGGCCTGTGGGCTCTAGAGCACAGGCTCAATAGTTGTGGTGCACGGGCTTAGTTGCTCCGCGGCATTTGGGATCTTCCCGGACCGGGACTCGAACCCGTGTCCCTTGCATTGGCAGGTGGATTCTCAGCCACTGCGCCACCAGGGAAGCCCTGATCTTCTTTCTGTAATCTCATCCTCAACCTTAAAATCCCACTGTCCTCACCTGTCTGCTTGCAAAGCTCAGGGCTTAGCTTCCTGCTCTTCTCTATCCACTAAAGAAAGGCTTATTTTCCCTTGAATCATTTTTTTCTTTTTTTATTGAAGGATAGTTGGTTTACAATACTGTGTTAGGTTCAGGTGTACAGCAAAGTGATTTGGTTACACATATATATTAAAAAAAATTCTTTTCCATTATAGTTTATTACAAGATAGTGAATACTGTTCCCTGGGCTGTACAATCATTTTTTAAAGATATGACAAAAAAGCCAAGTTTTTACCAATTATTTCAGACAACTCAAAACTGTTGAAAGGGAAAAGCGGGCGTCACCCCCGATGCTCTCTCCAAGGTAAGTCCCACTTGGCCTGGGTATGCACTCTTTCTGGGAAAGCTCTCCCAGGCTGAAGGCTTTGGGACAGGGTCTCTGGATCCAAGTGTCCAGCTCTTTGTGGTCCAGCCCACATTTCTGCTGGACATTGTCACGTGAGTCCCTCATTTCAGATACAGCAAATCTTAAGATCTGCTGGCAGAATCCACTTCTATAGCCACTGTGGACAGGCCTGAAGTGACCTGCAAGACAGGTTTCCTGTATGTAACCATGGGAACTACCTTGGACCTCTGTGTGCCTCAGTTTCCTCATCTGTAACGTGGGTTAAAGCACCATGATCCCTCACACACTCTTTTGCTCTGATCAGTCTATGCGTCCAGCCCCCTCCTCAATTACTATTTCTAGTTTCCCTTCCTGCACGGGTCATTTTTTTTGCCCAGCAGAAGGGCTTGTGGAGGAGTGCGGAGAACAGGAAGACTGAGGTCACCTTTGGGCTGTTAGCTGTGTGACCCTGCCAATCATGTGGTCCTCTGGACCTTAGTTTTCTCACCTGAGAAATGGGGGACCAGGGCTGTCTGATCTCCAGGAGACGTTCTGGTTCTCCTCTGAACCCCATGATTGTCATGACCTCCTCCTGCCCAGGGTGACCCCCCTGATCCTGAGGGAACAGTCAGCTCAGCATAGGTGTTTGCTGCTTTCAGGACACAGTGGCAATGGTAGGTTTTGGGGAGGGGACAGTCTGGGGAAGATGGGCCCTTTTCTAGAGCCCCTGAGTCAGTTCCTCATGGTCTGACTTCCTTTTTTCCTTTAAAGTGTTGTGAAATCTCAGCATATCACCCACGCTCACATTCGGCTCTGAGAGCATCCCAACACCATTCCAATCCCAAGTATGAGTGATTTGGAGATAATCTCTCACCTGTGAGCTTGGCAACCCCTGCTCTATGTCCTGCGTGGGGTTTTGAAGGGGCTATAGGCTAACCAAGCATCCCGGCTTGCCCTGGACTGTCCTGGCTTTAGCCCTGGAAGTCCCATGTCCCAGGAAACCCCTCAGTCCACACCAGGATGGTTGGTTCCCCTCCCCGTGGTCCCCATCAGGGCCGGGCTGATTTCCCCAGTGGGACGGGCCACGATTAAATAAAGGAGTCAGCACGGCAGTGAATCTCAGAATCAGCTGGGGTTCTGGACACATACAGATTCCTGGGCCCCATCCTGGAGGGTCTGAGTCAGTAGATCTGAAGTGGGGGCCAGGAATTTGATGTGATCAGTCCCCCAGGTGGGCCTGGGGCAGGTGGTTCAGGTACCACACCTGCTAGGCTTGGGGAAATGGAGGAGACAGAGTCAGCTCCTGATCTTCTGACACAGGCAGGAGCCAGGTAGAGCCAGAACTCCCTCTGATATGCAGGGGAACGAAATCAGAGCTGTAAAGTGAGTAACGTGAGTACTGGCCAATGTTTTTCCCTCCTCCCACCCTCCAAAGTCATTCGGTGCTTACAAAGCTTGGCTTTGTTAATTATGAGGGCTGACGTGGCATGTTTTGGCAGGGGGTCTGCACAGAGGGTGGGTTAGTTGCAAGAAGTGGCCATCGCCTGAGGCTCACATCAGACTCTCCTGTCTCAAAACACCCCTGCACCGGGTGACCCCTCTGGTGAGGGGACTGAGGGGGACCATCACTAAAGCCCCTTGCGGCTCTGATGTTCTGGCCCCGGGCGGTGAGGAAGTAGCCCTGTCCTTATTCTTGGTGGGCAGCTGTCACTGCTGTTGCTTACAGGCTAAGCCTTATTCTAAGGTGAAGTGATGCTCTGGTGTTCTCAAGGGCCCTTAGTGATAGGGTTGATGGAACAGGACCTGGAGGTCGGGTGGCCGTAAAGGACTTACTTATCCTCTGGGTTCGGGGATGCTCCCTTTTCCCTGATGCCAAAGGATAAAGTGGAAGAGATGTCCTTTTTTTTTCTTTTTCTAATTGAAATATAGTTAACTTACAATGTTGTATTAGTTTCAGGTGTACAGCAAAGTGACTCAGATATATATATATATATAATCTTTTTTTCAGATTCTTTTCCCTTATAGTTTATTACTAAATATTGAGTATAGTTCCTGATGTCTTCTTATTCACACCTCGCGTTGTTATTTCTGTGGTTTGGTTTTCCACAGTCTCTCTGTCCATGGTCATTCTGAGGGTGCTGGCTGGTCGTGGAAGATGGTATTCTTTCCAAACCCTTTGGTGGCCTCAGAGTTAACTTAGAGCGTCTGACTGTGCACATGGCAGTGCGTTTAGACACAGTCCTCTTGCTGAGATGTGTTCCGGGAGCAGAGCCCCTACATCCGGACCTACAATTCAAACTCCATCTCCTGCTTCCAGTCTCCTCCAGTCCCCACTCCTCTGGGTGAGCTGAAACCCCCCTGAGGGCTCTCTCCCCTCCTGTGGACACCAGACTGTGACCTTCTTGGAAGACAGTGGTGCAGTGCCAAGTTCAAGTCCTGGGTTCAAATCCTGGCTCTGCTATTGACTAGCTGGGTCTCCAAGATAAAAACATGGCAGGGACTGTGATGGTTCTAATGAGGCAGTCGCTAGGAGACTGTTCTGCCAGTTCCTTCCCACCTTCCCCACCCCTCAAATAATAGCAACTAGCAAGAAACTACAGGAATCTAACAGACCCCCAATCCACTAACCCCTTCTGCAGACAATGCAAAGGAACAGGCTGTGCAGCATCGTGGGTAGGACCTCTGGCTCCAGAGAGGGGCTGCCTGCATCCAGTTCCAGCCCCCCCACCCCCTACAAGCTGTTCTTCCTTAGCCTCAGTTTTCCGCTTGCCTTGTAGATAGGGTTGTTTTATTAAACGAGGGACCATACGTGAAGTGTTTGGCACGGTGCCTGGCACGTTGTAAGTGCTCAGTAAATGTTAGCCATTGCTAGTTTTGTTATTGCTATTGTCTGCTTTAGAGAGGACCCCCTGGCATGCTGGGTATTGGCTGGTGTGAGTGAACTGTGCCAATAAAGCCAACCCCGGCCAGAGATGGATGCTTAATAGGATATATGGCCAGCATCTGCCGCGCCCTCCCCGGTTGCCGTGGTTACTGACCTGGGCACCTGGTTCTCTCTCTGTTGCTGGTGCCTCTCCAGCTCAGGTCTAGGTGACGCCATTCCAGCCTGGTGTCGTTCCATGACTGCTTCTATGCGGTCCCCTCCTGGACGCTCTGGTTTCAGTTTTGCTCCAGCTGAGCGGAGGCAGACCCCACAGGTGACAGAGTGAAGGGTGAACTGGAGGGACCAAAGGCCAGGTGTTGGTTGAAAATCTCCAGGGGAGGCACGGTGAAGGCTGGAAGGGCACGAGCCATGGCAAGGGAGAGAGGACAGGTTTAAGAAGTGTTCTGAATTTAGAACTAATAGGATGTGGCATTCTAACACATGAAGAGAAGAGAGGAAGTGAAAAATAAATGATACTTCTAACTTGAAAAGCCCTATTCTATTCTTTCTATGCTTTACTCAATGGATCGCATCAATTCCTGTGACTTTAAAGACCATTTCTAGGCTGATAATCTCCAAATTCTCAATTCCTTGAGCTCCAGCCTTGCCCCCTTCACTTGGATGTCTCTGGAGGCATTTCAAACTCAGCATTTCCAAAATGAAACTCCAAAAATGGCTTGCCTCCCTCACTCCCAAATTCTTTTCTCAGCAAATTGCACTACTCTCCCTTGTGTCCAAGGTAGAACATATGAGTGTCATCCTCCATGCCTCCCTTTTCCTCATCCCTTGTATCCCACTCACCAGCAAGTCCCATCATGTGCATCTTGGGACTACATCACAAAGGAAACACACTATCTCTCTCCATCTCTACTGCCACCATCCAAGGTCGAGCCACCACCGTCTCTCACCTGGGAGACTGTGAGTCCACACTGGGCTCCTGTTTCCACTCTGGCTCCAAATTCCAGCCATTTGCTTTAGGAACACAAATTTGACTGTTAATCCTCTTACCCAGTGATTTCCAACTGCACTTAGCATGACAATCACCACCATCCCATGGCTCACACTCTTCTATCCTGGATCTCGCCTTCATCTGACTTCCCGCCTCCCATCACTCTTCTTTGGCCTCACTGGCTTCCTTGGGGTCCCCATGATGCACCAAGTCTTTCCTCCTTTGGGTCCATCATGGATCCCAGTGTCTGGAATGCTCTGCCTCATCTTTGCATGGCCAGCTTCTTTTCATCCTTCAGACTTCAGCCTAAGTGTTCCCTCTCAGCTTACCGCCCAGGACCTAAGGAGACTCAACATCCTTCTCATCATCCTCTTTATTTATTTTTATTTATTTATGGCAGCGCTGGGTCTTCGTTGCTGCATGCGGGCCTTTCTAGTTGCGGCGAGAGGGATCTACCCTTCGTTGTGGTGCGCAGGCTTCTCATTGTGGTGGCCCCTCCCGTTGCGGAGCACGGGCTCTAGGCGCGCGGGCTCAGCAGTTGCGGTTCGAGAGCTCTAGAGCGCAGGCTCAGTAGTTGTGGTGCACGGGCTTCGCTGCTGTGAGGCACGTGGGATCCTCCCGGACCAGGGATCGAACCCGTGTCCCCTGCATTGGCAGGCGGACTCCCAACCACTGCGCCACCAGGGAAGCCCCTCATCATCCTCTTTAGCCAATCATTTCACTCAGAGCCCTCACTGTTTACAACTTGACATTTTCATTTGTTCATCTTGTTCATTGTTTGTCTCCCCCACTGGAGTGGCAAGCCTATAGGGCAGCCTGGCACAGAGAAGGTGCCAACAGGCGTTTGTTGAATCGATGGACAGGTGGCTGATGGGGCTATACACTTAAGGAGCACAGGCGGCCAGGAGAACGCTGATAGTCAAGGGGTGGCAGAGGGGCTGTCAAGGGGACTTGAGACCAGGGGATAGGGAGGTAGTGTCAGTAAAAGAGAGGAGTGCCACATTGGTAGGGTATACTTTCGGCTGCAGGTAACAGCAAAAGTGTCCAGGGGTGATGTAGACAAGAGGGATTATTTTTAAAAATTAAAGTATAGTTGATTTACAATATCGTGTAAGTTTCAGGTATACAGCACAGCAATTCAGAATACATATATTCTTTTTCAGATTCTTTTCCCTTATAGGTTATTACATAATATTGAGTGTAGTTCCCTGTGCTATACAGTAGGTCCTTGTTGGTTATCTGCTTTATATATAGTAGTGTGTATATGTTAATGCCAACCTCTCAGTTTATCCCTCCCCCCACCCCCTTTCCCCTTTGGTAACCATTAGTTTGTTTTCTGTGTCTGTGAGTAAGAAGGATTATTTTTCTCATGGTTGAGGTGGTCAGTAGCAAATCTCTGGTCAGTGCCACTGAGGTCCTTTTGATCTCCCCTCAGCTCCAGGCATCACATCCTCACACGACTGAGTTCAAAGACAGAAAAGGGAGCAGCCTGGGCAGACATTGTCCTCACGGCTCCCTTGTATTGGTGGGGGTGGGTGGTGGTAGAGGGGTTGTCCCCAGAAGACCCCCACTTATCTCCCCCTATATCCCGCTGGTCAGAAAGGACCCATGCTGCCCTTGGACCAGAAGCTGTGCCCATCTTGCTGAAATAAAAGAATCTCTTTCCTGTCCTTGAACTAAGTTGGGATTCTGCCAGCTAAGGAGAAGGGAAATGGCTTTGAGTCAGCAACAAGCAGTACTGGCCCCAAGTACATCTCACAAGGAAGAGTCTTTTCCGTTGGGTTCACTGCTACAGAGAGGTCAAAGGGGATGGGTGTCGAGAAGTGGCCGCTGGATTCGATGCTTGTAGAGTATTTGTGGCCCTTGAGAGGCAGTTCCCAT
Source organism: Phocoena sinus (assembly GCF_008692025.1). NCBI lineage: Eukaryota > Metazoa > Chordata > Mammalia > Artiodactyla > Phocoenidae > Phocoena > Phocoena sinus. The sequence continues at coordinate 101,164,630 of NC_045770.1, read as the reverse complement.
CCAGTAGCCGGGCTGGGCTGCACCCGGCAGGGGCTTAGGAATCCCTGGGAGAAGTTGAGGAGATGAAAGTGGGCTACCAGGAAGTTTGGAGTTAAAGCTAAGAGGAGAGATGGGACGGTCTCTGGGCACAGGAGGCAGACACAGGAGGTCTGACTTTTCATCCGGGACAGACTTGAAGATTTTTATAGGCGGAGCAAAAGAAGCCAGCAGGAGAGAGAGGGTAGGGATTTTGAGGCAAGATGGGATAGTTGATTCCTGTGCTCTGAAAGAAGCATGGGAATGGGATCAGTGCACAAGAGGTGGTGGCTGTTACTGGAACAAGTGGGGAGGCTTTTCTGAAGAGACTCAGATGCCTTCTGAGACTGGGGGGAAGGAGGAGGGAAGTGGGGAGGACGGTGAAGACTCCCAGGAGAGACAGAGATTCCTTATTTTCCTTGATGTGACAATGGGCTCACTTAGAGATTGAATTCATGATATTGATCTTTCCATCAACCCATCATTTTAACATCTGATATAATAGACTCTAAAGAGACAGACCACATTCCTGTGGTCGTACACCGGAAGGTCCAAGGACAAAGCCTATCCTTGAGTTTTCTTGTTCAGATGGACGCAGCCACCCAGGACATGGTCAGGGGCATGGCTATTGCATGATGCAACCCAGAGGGTGGAGGTCACTTCACACACAGCATGGAGCCGCCAGATCCTGTAGCCGACGGGCAGCAGGGTGGAGAGGGAGAGTCCTGGGCTGCACAGAGAGGACTTGGGAGCCAGGTCAAGGTCCCCCACTTACAAGCTGGGGTTTGCTGGCATCTTCCAAGCCTGAGCTTATCTGCAGGGTGGTGGGTTACAGTGCTTGTCTCCTCCCTCCGCTGCCCACAGTTATAAAATGTGCTGGCTTCTCACAGGGATTAAGGGAATGCCTTCTTGCCCCGTCACCATCCCTCTATGGGGAGTTTTGACCCTGCTCAGTAGCCCCTGGAATAGGATGGCACTTTTCTTCCCCATTAGCCCTGGCCTGTCACTTCCGAAATCTTTCCCCTTTTGTTTCACGGGATGATGGCGCAGCGCCCAGCTCGTAGAACTGGGAGCCAAACCCGCTCCTCTGTTTACTCAGATCGTAGCTATGGCTGCAGCAAAAAGCAGACAGCAGTTTGACTAGATGCATGAGCTCCATATTCCACAACCTTGGAAGCTCGTGTCTGCTTACGTAGGAGGCATAGCACACAATATTATGTTGAAGCGACTAATAGCCCCAACAGAAAAAAAATGCATTTTTAAGAAAAGGTTCTTAGCAGGAATGTTCAGATGCTGAGTTGGTAAGACTGACACTAGTTCTGTGTGTCTCCTCTTCAGAATCTCCTTCCTGTCCATCCCCATCACATGCTGCCTCGGGGTGTGGGTTCCGAAGGGGACATGTCTGCCGTGTGGTCACCCTCTTTACCCAGCCCGTGGGGTAGGACTTTGGGCTCCACGCACGTTCACGGAGTCGCTGGGGGAGGCTGATGCTGGTAAGAAGTGAGGAACAGAATCATTTGATCCCATTAAAGCCGCCATGATTGGATCAGTCCTGCGCATTGGCTGGGTCGCCTGGACCCCACTTCGTCATCTCTAAAGTGGGACTAACGATAGTTTCTCCGGCACGGGATGGCTGTGGAGAGTCAATGAGTTTATACCTGTGAAGTGTTTAGGAGGGTGCCCAGAGGCAATCAGCTACTCAATCAACAAACACAGAGCGCCTGTAACTTGTCCCTGTTGTGCCTTGTGGGAAGGAAACCCCAGATGCGTCTATGCCCTCGAGGAACCAGCATCTATCTGGAGAAGGAAAATTGGACACTGTGGACATCAGTAGAGAACAGTGAGGCCTGGGGGAACAGCCTTTCCCTTAGCGAGGACGTCCTGGAGGGTGAACAGCTGCTGGGTGGGGTGCGCTGTCAGCCAGCCCTGCTTAATCTCTTGGCAGCCGAGGCAGAGAGAAAGGAGAATCTGGTATTCATTGTGTGGCTGTTTCTGATTTCCTTCTGCTTTTGAGATCCTCTTCTGAGGGAGAACAATGGCCCCAGAGGCTTAGGCTTCCTTGGCCAGGTACCCGCCAAGCTCTGGGGGAGGCAGCGCCCAGAAGGAGGCAACAGCCAGCCGGGCACTCACAGGCAGGTAGCATTTGATTCCCGTCTTCTGAGAATCTCTGGGGACACCGGGTTTTGGTGGCTGGTTGGAATCCCAGCCTATTATTTATCATCATATCCCTGGGGCTTTGAGTGAGTCCTCCCAATCTCATTTGCGAGTATTCTTTTAAAACTTTCTCTATTTGACAAGGAAGAGCAGTCCTTCCTGTACCACCAGGAAGGCAGTACCGTCAGAGGCTGAGTGAGCAGAGGGGGCCGTCGAACACATGGGACTCCCTGTGGGCTCTTGATTTTGGAGCCACGAGGTTGCTCCCTGCCACTGTGTCCCCTGCAGGAGGTGGAGAGTGCAGGGTCCTCGAGCACATCGTCCAGCCCACAGACCAGCGCCTGGGAGGGATCCTCAGCGGAGGACCCCGGGGCTGGCGTTTCCCCAGCTGGTGCCTCGTAAGGCCAGCTGGGGGCAGAAGGCCCAGGACTGTGTCCAAAGAATGGGGTGGGGTTTCCTCATTCCTCTCTGTCATCACATTTGGCCTCTTATTTGTGGATTTTAGTTCATTTAGCGGCCTTGTTGGATTACTCTTTCATCACCAGAAAGCAGAGAGAATCCACAAGTGACTGACCCACATGTGGAAAGGGGCAGAGACAGCCGGAGGGCGTAAGAGGAGGGAGGGGGAGGCACAGCCCTGCAGGGGCTAGGGCAGGGGTCAGCTGTCTTCAAGATGTGACAAGACCAGGGCAGAGTTACCCAAGCTTAAGTCACTCCAGTGCCATCATCACAATTTCTGCCACATCCACATGCCATCGTATACTATTTGTTTAATAACTGTCTTTAAGTAGGTTTATTTTAAAAACTGTACTTAAAAAAAAAAAACCTTACATTTAATTAGAAAAAGAAATCTTTATATAATTACCATAAATGAAACCCAGAATTTTTCTAGTAAGCACTGAAACAAGTTCATAACTGTTAAAGTAAAAATATTCATCATGTACCACTAAAATTTTGACCGCCACCCAGAGCTTTGCGTAAGTTCCTGGTGTAGGCTTTCTTTTTGAAATTTATTTTTATTTAACAATTTTTAAATTGAAATATAGTTGATTTACAGTATTCTGTTAGTTTCTGGTGTACAGCAAAGTGATTCAGTTATATATATATATATATATATATATATATATATACTTTTTCAGATTCTTTTCCATTATGGTTTATTACAGGATATTGAATACAGTTTTCTGTGCTGTACAGTAGGACCTTGCTGTGTATCTATTTTATATCTGTTTTGTACTTGTTAATCCCATACTCTTAACTTATCCCTCTCCACCCTCCCCCCCTTTGGTAACCATAGGTTTGTTCTCCATGTCTGTGAGTCTGTTTCTGTCTTGTAAATAAGTTCATTTGTATCATATTTTAGATTCCACATGTAAGAGATGTCATATATTTGTCCTTCTCTGTCTGACTTACTTCACTTAGTCTGATAATCTCTAGGTCCATCCATTTTGCTTCAGATGGCATTATTTCATTCTTTTCTTTATGGCTGAGTAGTATTCCACTGTGTGTATATATATCTTGGTTTTTACACACCAGGCTTTTACACACCAGGGGTCCACGTGTGTCTGAGGGGGGTGAGGTTGACATTAGCTACAAGTAAGGAGCAGGGCGATTTGTGTTGACTTGTGACCCCGTAAAGATGCTCCAGGAGAGCAACCTGCTACTTGGCCAGGGTTTCCCCAGGTCCCATACCCGCATCTCCAACATGGGAGAATGACAGTGTCTCCGGGGGAGGATGGACTGAGTTCATGTATTTACAAGGTATTTAGAAGAGCGTCCGGTGCATAGTAAGGGCTCGACAAGTGTTAACGCCCACCATGACTTGGGAGATGCTGGCTGAGGGCTCTCGGCTGCCCTGGGCATCCCATCGCCTGTCTTCCTGGAGACAGGGCCAGGACTGACATGGTCTTGGGGTTCCCTCCCCCTCTCATGGTCTCTTGCTCTGTAACTTCTCCACTGGGACAGGTGTGGCCGGGTGGCCTGACTGCCATTTAGCTCACGATTATAGGATTAAGTTAGGATGCAGCCATGGCATTAGTCAGCACGAAACATCCCCGTTGGAACTGGTGGTCATCTGTGTCCACTGGAGGCTCTGGCATGGCTCCCAGGGACAGGCACTCATGGTGGATCTGGGTCTGCACCTCCATCTGAGTAGCCCCGTGTTGTTTCTGGAATGGGACTCGCAGCTTGGAGAAAGAAACGAGCTGTGGGAAGCGATCCCAGGTTCCCCGGTGGGACTGGAAATACTGCTTCAGGCCCTGGAATTTTACTTTCCTGTTTGGCCTGGCACTCGTCCTCCCCTCCCCCAGCCCACCACATATTCGTCTCGGATGCATCCTCTCCCTCCCCCTCTCGAATCCGTTTCCTCATCTGTAAAAGTGGAGGTTGCGCTAGATTGTATCTGAGGCCCCTTTGAGCTTGAGAAAGCTATGATTCACCTCTCAGCCACCCCCTCACTTTTCCCGCGGGCCTCTTGATTGACACTGAGAAGAAAGGTAGGAAGGAAAAGAGAGAAACAGGGAGAGCCGTGCATCCTACAGTGTAGGCACCGGCCCCCACGACACAGAAGTATCCGGTCCAAAATGTCAGTAGTACTGAGGCTGAGAAACCCTGCTTTAGGGAAGGAGAGCCAGAAGGAAAGAAATGATTTAAAGGCAAATGTATAACAAATGCGCCCGAGATGATAAGTGATTAGACAAATGATAATGAAAGGGAAAATTCAGGGAGCAGAGGAAACGCATGGGGAAAAGGTGTATAAATGGGGAGAGAAAACATCGCTAGGGTGGAGAAGGATGTGTTTGTAAGGTGATCACGGTGTGGGTTGTGAAAGCGAGCTGCTGGCCTGAGAGTATAAACCAGCGCTGGGGGGATTGCCATCCCCCTTCCTTGGTCACTCTGGAAGATACCGCTCCTCTGCAGCTCCTCCTATGGAATTTCAGCAGTGTAGCCAGTCAGCAATGGTGCCTGTTAATGCCACCAAGTGGCTTTAAGGTAACAGGCTGGATGGTCCAAAGACTTAGGCAGTCATTGCTGTGTGAACATTATCATGTGAGTCGGTCATGCTTCATTTTTTCTGTGAGACCTTTGCTCCTCATTGAATTAACAACCACTCAGTTCTCTCCAGCTCGAGAGGAAGACACCACGAACACACGATGAAAAGAAATTAGCATAGAGTGTACTCATGACCGCGGGGGTAGGTAAACATTTCTAAAAGAGAACACCAAAAGCACTTCTAACCGTAGAAGAAAAATGGCGACATTGGACTGTATCAAAATTAGAAGGCTCTCTTCATAATAAGGTACCATTGAAAACAGGAAAAGACGAAAACACTAATTCAAAAAGATACGTGCACCCCAATGTTCATTGCAGCACTATTCACAACAACCAAGACATGGAAGCACCTAGATGTCCATCAACAGAGGAATGGGTAAAGAAGATGCGGGTATATATGCATATATTTACAACGGAATGTTACTCAGCCATTAAAAAAGAATGAAATAATGCCATATGCACATACATGGATGGACCTAGAGATTATCGTACTAAATGAAGTCAGTCAGACAAAGAAAGGTAAACATCATATGATATCGCTCATATGTGGAATCTAAAAAAATGATACAAATGAACTTATTTACAAAATGGAAATAGACTCACAGACATGGAGAACAAACTTGTGGTTACCAAAGGGGAAAGGGAGGGGAGGGATAAATTAGGAGTTTGGGATTGACAGATAAACGCTACTATGTATAAAATAGATAAACAATAAAGCTCTACTATATAGCACAGGGAACTCTATTCAATATCTTGTAATAACGTATACTGGAAAAGAGTCTGAAAGAGAATATATGTGTGTCTATGTGTGTGTGTGTGTGTGTGTATGTGTGTGTGTCTGAATCACTTTGCTGTACACCTGAAACTAACACAGCATTGTAAATCAACTATACTTCAGTAAAGAATAAATTTTAAAGGGCACCATTAAAAACATGAAAAGGCGAGTCTCAGTCTCAGAAGAAGATGTCTGCAATACATATAACAGGCAAAGTATTCATTTCCAGAGTAAATGAAGAGCCACTATAAATCAGTAAGAAAAAGGCGAATGACCCAATAAAAACTGGGCAAAAACCTTACAGACACTCACAAAAGAGCATCTCCAGATGGTCAAAGAAACTATGAAAATGTGCTCAACATCATTACTCATCAGGAAAATGCAAATTAAAACCACAGGAAGCTACCACTACACAGCCACCAGAATGGCAAAAATGAGAGCAAGCACCAGGCGTCGCTGAAGATAAGGGGCCACTGGAACCCTCACGCATTGCTGTGCGGGGTGTAGGAACGGCACAGCCGCTTAGGAACATTGTTTGGCAGATTCTAGTAAAGCTAAACCTTTCCCAGTCTAGAACCCAGTAATTCCACTCACAGGTACACAAACCCAGTGCCTGAGCTGACAAAAGGATATGTACAGAGTGTTCAAAGGAGAAATTCCCTGGCGGTCCAGTGGTTAGGACTCCGTGCTTCTGCTGCAGGGGGTACAGGTTCGATCCCTAGTCGGGGAACTAAGATCCTACATGCCACGTGGTGTGGACAAAAGATAAAAAAAAAAAAAAGAATGTTCAAAGGAGTTGTCTCCAAATCCCATCAACAGAAGATGGGACATAGACTGTGGTATATTCATACGATGGAGTGCTACACACACAACCGTGACAGAATACACATTACCTGAGTCCATTCGTATGAAATTCAAGAAGAGACAAAGCAAAGATATGGGTCAAATCATGGTCGTAGCTGGTGGGCATATGGATTGAGATGGTGCAAGGGGGAACTTTCTGGGCTGCAGAAATAGTCTATATCTGGACTGGGGTGGTGGGTATCCTTATATGTGCCAGGTGCTTTATACAGATTCTTTCACTTCATCCACCGAAACTCACCTGTCGGCCAGGTATTATTCTCATTTTACACGTGAGGAAACTGAGGCTTAGAGAGGTTCACTAGCTTGTCTGAGACTCACAGCTAGTAGGTACCGGGGCCAGGACTCGAGCTCCACAATCCAAGCTCTTGCCACTCGGCTTGGGATCTCAGAGTGATTCTTCGTTCACCATCAAAGCTCTCTGTTTCGCCTGCTACTCCTCCCAAACACAGAAGCCTTAGATACCATATTTTAAAGAGAACGTCATCGTGTATCCTGATATTCCAGGAACTCAAATCCCTCTACCTTCTTCTTTTTTTTTTTTTTTTTTTTTTTTGCGGTACGCGGGCCTCTCACTGTTGTGGCCTCTCCCGTTGCGGAGCACAGGCTCCGGACGCGCAGGCTCAGCGGCCATGGCTCACGGGCCCAGACGCTCCGCGGCATGTGGGATCCTCCTGGACTGGGGCACGAACCCGTGTCCCCTGCATCGGCAGGCGGACTCTCAACCACTGCGCCACCAGGGAAACCCCCGTGGAACATTTCTGAGGAGGGAGGTGTACGAGGAAGCCCGGACGTGCACACCCACGTGGGAGGGAAATCGACTTGGTCAGGAGGCCAGTGAGGAGAGAAACGTGCGGGTCCAGGTGGAGATGAGTTGGGTGCACCTCAGGGTGGAGGTGGTGGGATGGAAGGAAGGTGCAGGTAGATGGGGAAGGGGGTGAAGGAATCCTCAAATCTGGGAGCCACTCTATGAGTTTACGAAGCAGGGAGAAAGTCAGTTTGGAGATGATGAAAGGGATTCCTTAATGGCTAAGACCAGAGGGCGTGCATCTCATCCCGCCCTGGCTCCGCACGTCCTTCGGCCTGCTATTGGTACATTCTCAAGAACACACTGTCCTCTTCTGGCCTCAGACTTGCACAGGGCACCCGAAGGACAGACACTGGCTTTCTACGAGCTTCCTTTCCACCCTTGCCACACGGGAACCCACAGAGGGAGGCGTGTCAAGACCCAAACAGATCCCACAGCGGGATCGTTTCCGTATAGGCCCCTCCCCAAAGTAAGAGTTTGTTGAGGTGCTCTTCCAAGGGGTGGGGGGACCTTTTGTGTTCAGCCTGTGAAAAGTTAACAAAAGGCCTCCCGATTTTATGGAGAGATGCAAACAGTGTTTTGAATAAAAACCCCTTTGTTATTGTTGTTTTACAGAGCTGTAGCCATGGCCAGGAAGAAATCCGCCCCCTCTGAAGGTCGTTTTTGTGACTGTTCTTGGGAGCATTGTTCTAAAAATGGGAAATTACATATCACTGTGCCAAAGGAAACAAACACCTGCAGTTAAAGGAATACCTTCCACGAGGTGGCTTTTAGAGTCCCGGCCAGCTCTGGACGAAGGGCTGCTGCACCAGTTCTTTTTGGTGCGTTTCTTCACTTCTAAGGGAATCGGGTTTGTAACCAGAGTGGGCTTTGGCAACGATGGGGCTCGGGTGGTGGTCCTTCACTTATTCACTCAGTAAACATCTATCAAGCATCTGTGCTGGGTCAGTCTTGGTGGTTTTCACTACTCCCTTCCCTGGCGTTGTTAAAATTACTGGGAGCGTTGGCTACGGGCAGAGACTTTCTGACACTATTTTTCAGAGTCAGTGTTTGACTTCTGCCCCCAGATGATGAGGTGCCAGAGAGAACACCAACTTCTTCTCTCCTTCCTCTCCTTTCTTTCTCCCCTTCCTCTCTCCCTCCTTTCTCTTCCTTAGTCACAGAAGTAAAACCGCTATTTTCAACATGTCAGTCAATACACTTCTTTAGGCAAAGGATTTTTCTTTTCTTTTGTTTTTTTTTGGCCGCGCCGCGTGGGAGGCGGGATCTTAAGTTTCCCCAACCAGGGACGGAACCCGTACCCCCTGCAGTCTAACCACGGGACAGAGAGGGAATTCCCAGGCAAAGGATTTTTCAAAGTTTCCGGTCACTGGGGTACAGTCTGAAATTCTTGTCTATGGTGTAAGATATCGAAAGATAAATTTTTGGTTATCTGGTTAATATTTAGCATTTTCGGCATCAATATAATTGCAAAATAATCAGGTCTTGAAATTTATTGATCGTGAAACGAATACATTTCAGATGGATTTGTGGTTTCAAAGACTCCAGTTTCCTAAGCTGATCTCATCTCTATGAGAAACAAGAACGAAGAAGGGAGCAATGGGAAACAATGAGCTTCTAACTTTCGGGAAAGCGTTGACTTTGGTTAGAACTTCCTGCCTATGAAGTGCTTGCCTTCCTCCAATGGGTTGGCCAGAGAGTGATGGCAGATCTTTGGGAGTCAGGGTTATCTCCCTGGGACCACTTGGTTATTGATGTGGTCCCACCGGGAAGTAGAGAGATGGAATAAAAAGGCTCTCCAGTTCCGTAATGTACTTAATCTACTGTCTTAGTTTCCAGATGGGTCTTAACTTAGCCACTAGAGGAAGAGCCTAGGAGCTGAGTCTTGAAGGAATCTTAAGGTTGCCAGATTTAGCAGATGATAATACAAGATGTCAGGTTAAATTTGAATTTTTTTTTAGTTTTTTAAAAAATATATATTTATTTGACTGCACTGGGTCTTAGTTGTGGCATGCGGTATCTTTAGTTGCAGGATGTGGAATCTAGTTCCCTGACCAGGGATCGAACCCAGGCCCCCTGCTTGGGAGATCAGAGTCTTAACTGCTGGACCACAGGGAAATCCCTAAATTTGAATTTTAGTTAAATAATGAATTTTTTTTTTTGGTATAGCTATGTCCCAAACATTGCATAGGGCACGGAGGATGGAGCTTGGGTCTTCAAGTGACTTTGGGAAGGGGAGACATTATAGTCTGTGGAGGTGGGAACAGCATGGGTTTGTTGCCTGTTTAAATATTAATGTGTGTGCCTCATGGTAATGCAGGGAAGTGTCACCCGAGGAAGGAGGTCTGCCCGCCAGGAAGATGGTCTGTTCTGGGCTGGTGGCATCAGGAGATTGACCCTTTGCTCTCCCTTCTCTGGGCTGGCGGGAGACAGATGAGAAGTGAGTCCTGGTTGTCCCTAGATAGCACTGCCCGGGTCTGCCTTGTGATTCTGTGGCATCAGGACCTGCCTGAGGGACACGATGAGAAGGGCTTCATGTCCCGAAGGCGGCTGCACCCTAACTGAGCATCCACACCAAGAGCTTCAATGAGAAGCACGTTGGTGGATTAAGCAATCAGAGGCTAGTGGACCAGACGGCGTATCCTCCCCTGTGGATGGGCGTCAGGAAGGTCGGGAAGTGAGCACAGACTTAGAACCAGTAAGCGTTCTTCCATTGCTTTTTCTCCCTGCTCAGGACCTCTGTGCCTCCCTCGCACTGCTATCCATCCCCTCCTCTTTGGCACAGGATATCAGGTTAGATTTCCATGTCCTACACGACACCCAGATTCTGGTCCTGCCCCCCAGATGACTCCCTCATCACCTTGCTGGAGTGTAGGGTGTGGCTGCATTCTTTTCTCCTAGTTAGAGACAACTTCTTGGTTCATCCCCATGGATAGCTCACCCCATCTACCATCTGTGAATTTACCAGACTAACCTGAAGGGCAATGTTTTTTTTTTAACGTCTTTATTGGAGTATAATTGCTTTACAATGGTGTGTTAGTTTCTGCTTTATAACAAAGTGAATCAGCTATACATATACATATATCCCCATATCTCCTCCCTCTTGCATCTCCCTCCCACCCGCCCTACCCGACCCCTCTAGGCGGTCACAAAGCACTGAGCTGATCTCCCTGTGCTATGCGGCTGCTTCCCACTAGCTATCTGTTTTACATTTGGTAGTGTATATATGTCCACGCCACTCTCTCACTTCGTTCCAGCTTACCCTTCACCCTCCCTGTGTCCTCAAGTCCATTCTTGACGTCTGCTTCTTTATTCCTGTCCTGCCCCTAGGTTCTTCAGAACCTTTTTTTTTTTTAGATTCCATATATATGTGTTAGCATATGGTATTGGTTTTTCTCTTTCTGACTTACTTCAATCTGTATGACAGACTCTAGGTTTATCCACCTCACTACAAATAACTCAATTTCATTTCTTTTTATGGCTGAGTAATATTCCATTGTATATATGTGCCACATCTTCTTTATCCATTCATCTGTTGATGGACACTTAGGTTGCTTCCATGTCCTGGCTATTGTAAATAGAGCTGCAATGAACACTGTGGTACGTGACTCTTTTTTTTTTCTTTTTTTGTGGTACGCGGCCTCTCACTGTTGTGGCCTCTCCCGTTGCGGAGCACAGGCTCCAGACGCACAGGCTCAGCGGCCATGGCTCACGGGCCCAGCCGCTCTGCGGCACGTGGGATCTTCCTGGACCGGGGCACGAACCCGTGTCCCCTGCATCAGCAGGCGGACTCTCAACCACTGCGCCACCAGGGAAGCCCTACATGACTCTTTTTGAATTATGGTTTTCTCAGGGTATATGCCCAGTAGTGGGATTGCTGGGTCATATGGTAGTTCTATTTTTAGTTTTTTAAGGAACCTCCATACTGTTCTCCATAGTGGCTGTATCAATTTATATTCCCACCAACAGTGCAAGAGGGTTCCCTTTTCTCCACACCCTCTCCAACATTTATTGTTTGTAGAGTTTTTGATGATGGCCATTCTGACTGGTGTGAGGTGATACCTCATTGTAGTTTTGATTTGCATTTCCTGGAGGGCAATCTTATTTCTAAACCTTGTCTACTGCTGTACCCCCAGCGTAGGTGGGGGAAGCAGCAGGATTTGAGTCCAGAGCACCCGGGAGGACCAGGCTCTCAGGAGGGCCTCCTGAGCCAGGCGAAGAGTCTGGAATTTATCCTGTAGGAGCCTGTTAGCAAAGGGAAATGAAGGTTGCAGGTGGAATTAAGCTTGCTAATCAGCTGATGCTGAGATGAAGAGATCATCTTGGATTACTGGGGTGGGCCCAGTGCAGTCACAAGGGTCCTTCCGCATGGGAGAAGGAGGCAGAAGAGGAGGCCAGAGGCAGAAGAGGAGGCCAGAGGCAGAAGAGGAGGCTGCACTGCTGACTTTGAAGGTGAGAGAAGGGGCCACGAGCCAACGAATGAAGGGGGCCTCTAGAAACTGAAAAAACAAGGAAACAGACTCTCCCTTAGAGCCTCCAGGAGGAACACAGGCTGCCAACACTTTGATTTTTTTTTTTTTTTTTTTTTGCGGTACGTGGGCTTCTCACTGTTGTGGCCTCTCCCGCTGCGGAGCACAGGCTCCGGACGCGCAGGCTCAGCAGCATGTGGGATCTTCCGGGACCGGGGCACGAACCCGTGTCCCCTGCATCGGCAGGCGGACTCTCAACCACTGCGCCACCAGGGAAGCCCCAACACTTTGATTTTTAGTTCAGTGAAATCATTTTGAATTTCTGACCTCCAGATCTGTAAGATAATAAAGGTGAATTTTTTAAAAAAGCCACTAAGTTTGTGGTGATTTGTTACAGGAGCCATAGGAAACTAGGTTAGAGGCTATTTGCAATACTCCAGGCCACAGATGGTAAAGACCTGCTACTGGAATCAGAGTAGGGAGAAGGGGACACATTCAAGGTAAACTGAGAAGAGACGGACTCAGAGACCAATGGACACATAGGGTCAGAGGTCAAGAGATCCTTCCTCTGGCCCCAGTGCCCTGAGGCCTGGCCCTCATCTTCTTTCTCCCAGGGAGTCCCTGACCAGCATCTCCATCCTGTCCCAGAGCTGAAGGACTATCTACATGTGTCACCAGGGCCATAAGAGGGAATTTTAAAGGACTCTCTGTAGCTACATGTCTCGCAGTCACACAGGATGCTTGGGTGTTGCAGGCACATAACTTTAGATATTTTAGGAGTTATCTAGGCTACTGTCATAGGCTAGGAATCCATTCACTTGATGGGGGACGAATCTGAGTTCCAAACGCCTGGTTTATCCATTCTGATGCGACCGTCCATGCTAAGCTGAATCTATTTTCAGATTTATTTATCTTTGCATGCACTATAGCTTTATAATTTTAGTTTGCTCACAGAGATCCGTTGGGTGGCTAACTCCTAATGATTCATGCTCACATTGTTTCCACGTGCCCGCTGGTGCGATCCGTAAGTGCCTGGGAGGAACGTTCCCTAATTACACGTTGCAGAAGGCATTGTTTGTGTGGCCGCTTCCTCATCAATCAAGGTTTTCTTTATCATTTGTCTGAAGCCATTCTGAACAGCAGTCACCCTACGGTGAATTACTACCCACAAATCCCCTGGCATTCGCAAACAGCACGCTGGCATTAGCCATAAACTAGACATCATTTTATCCACATCATCTACATAAAGTTGGTAAGGGCTGGTTTCACTTCCTCTTCCTGCCTTGTGAATCATTTATAGATTTTTCTGCCTGGCTAACATCAATCCACTCACATGTTGAGGATGTAAAACTGCAGCTTTCCTACTGATCCATCAATTTAGGCATTGACATAGCAAGGGCAAGTGTTTGGATTTTGCAACGTGGTGGCAATGTTTGGTAATGACCACTCCTCTTTAGCTTTTTTTTTTTTTTAACATCTTTATTGGAGTATAATTGCTTTACAATGTTGTGTTAGTTTCTGCTGTACAACAAAGTGAATCAGCTATATGCATACATATATCTTTAGCTTTCTTCAAGAGTAAACGTTCCGGGCTTCCCTGGTGGCACAGTGGTTAAGAATCTGCGTGCCAATGCAGGGGACACGGGTTCGAGCCCTGGTCCCGGAAGATCCCACATGCCGTGGAGCAACTAAGCCCGTGTGCCACAACTACTGAGTCTGCACTCTAGAGCCCGCGAGCCACAACTACTGAGCCTGCGTGCCCCAACTACTGAAGCCCGCGTGCCTAGAGCCCGACACCGCAATGAGAAGCCCACGCACTGCAACGAAGAGTAGCCCCTGCTCGCCGCAACTAGAGAAAGCCTGGGTACAGCAACGGAGACCCAGTGCAGCCAAAAATAAACAAATAAAAATAAATAAATAAATATTTTTTTTTAAAAAAGGAGTAAATGTCCCTTTGGTGGCAGACTGCGGGAGTAATATACTTTTCAAAGATCAATTTCACCCAGATTCACGGTTTCATTGACAACGTGATCAAGAAAAAATGTGGTCTTTCCCCTGGGCTCCTCAGAGGTATGAATGCTAAAAAATGCTAAAAGTAGGAGGTTTCCCTGGTGGCGCAGTGGTTGAGAGTCCGCCTGCTGATGCAGGGAACGCGGGTTCGTGTCCCGGTCCGGGAGGATCCCACGTGCTGCGGAGCGGCTGGGCCCGTGAGCCATGGCCGCTGAGCCTGCGCGTCCGGAGCCTGTGCTCCGCAATGGGAGAGGCCACAACAGTGAGAGGCCGGCTTACCACAAAAAAAAAAATAAAAAAAATAAAAAAATAAAAAATAAAAAATGCTAAAAGTAATATAGTGCTAAAAATACATTTCTTGTTTTTAATCTTTTTCTTTTTGGCTTTACTGAGATGCATTTTACATTTTTTTCTTTACACAGTTTGTGCGTAATACTTCTCAAACGCAGGAAGCTTATATTCATACATTGGCCTCCTTGTGTTTTAGAGTTTGGCAGATTCATAGTGAAAAAGGCTGATTATATAATTATATATTTATATGATCCAGGGCTGGACACGCTTTTTCTCGTCCTCCTCCTTCTTCAAATATACAAATCACTCTTAGCTTGAGGTCTGTTCAAAAATAAGCCATGGCTTGAGTGTGGCCTGCCAGCCATAGTTTGCAGAGTCGTGCTATAACGTAGGCCAGGAAAAAAAAAAAAAAAAGACAAAAAAGAACCCAGTGGGCTTCCCTGGTGGCGCAGTGGTTGAGAGTCTGCCTGCCGATGCAGGGGACACGGGTTCGTGTCCCGGTCCGGGAAGATCCCACATGCCGCGGAGCGGCTGGGCCCGTGAGCCATGGCCGCTGAGCCTGTGCGTCCGGAGCCTGTGCCCCGCAATGGGAGAGGCCACAACAGTGAGAGGCCTGTGTACCACAAAAAAAAAAAAAAAAAAAAAAAAAGAACCCAGTGACATACCTTCATTTCTCTAATCTCCTCTTGCTTTCTGGCAACATGCGTCACACAGATACGTGCTCTTTCTGTGGCTGTGATCAGTTCATCTTGCCTTCTGCTCTTTTAAAACTAAATGTACATTTCTGTGTGCTGACAGCTCACATTCTTTGGATCGCCTACCTCTGCAGCTCCCTTGAGGTGGAGACTCCCTTTTATCTGCAGATACCTGTTGTATTTGCCCTAGGTAAATATTACCCAGTTGTGACTAGGTAATTAAAATTCTGAACCATTATGACCCTGGATCCTTATCTGTTTGAACAACACTCACCTAGGTGGATGGCTCAGAGGAACCCCTGGGAGTCCGCAGTGAGGAAGTTGGGGAGGAGGGGGGGGAAGGAGGCGCCCCACCCTCTACCAAGAACCTTCTGGAATTGCCAATCCCCCTGACCTGCTCTGGAATTTTTACAGTCACAGGCCCGCTTTTGTGGCAGACAATGAGGGAGGGGTGCAATGGCTTTATGCGCTTGGGGCAGGGTGGGTGGACATTTCTCATCGGTATCACTTCAGTTATTAGCTCAGGAAATTCCTGCGTCTGGGATCCTCTCTCTGTAGGGCAGGGGTTGGGGCGTGGGCTCTGGAATCCGGGCTGTGTGAGGAATAAACAAGAAATTGCAAAAATGCCTGCCAACGAGTAAGCGATCAATAAAAGAAATTGTTAGGTTACTAGAGACTTTAAAAATGGAGTGGATGGAGGTCAAAGGTCAGCTCCACCAGCGCCCCGTGGTCCTCTGTACCTCCGGGGCCATCGTTGTAGATTCCGCTGGACGCGCCCTTGGAATTGTTTGGGAATGGAATCATTACTAATTCCCAAAGTGCTGACACATCACTGGCAGCGTTCAGCGGGCGGCAACTCGGTGTGACTGCCCTTGCTTTTCCTCAGAATTCTGATGAAAAACCCCCTGAAAAATCAAATTAAAGCAATCAAAGATGATAAAAGATCCCTAGAAAGGAACTGTGCTTCATCATCTGTCCCGCGGAGTGAGGCGGACTGGGTGGAGCCGCAGGGCTCAGAAGCTCCAGGGCCGGACCAGGGCGTCCGCTCCTGGACACCTTGGTCGACACTGCCCCCCAGTGGCCTCGGCGGCACCGGCCGCTGAGGGCGGGGAAGGCGCGTCCCCGTGGGACCACGTTGCTTCTTGGAAAAATCCAGACGGAAGAGGTTTCTCTCTCTCTTCAGACCTCTCCTTGCGTTCTCTCTGCTTATGCCCTCTCCATTCCCTTTTCCCCTGTGCGCGTCCTCCACTTTCATTCAATTGCTGGGGATGGTGTGGCTTCGACAGGGACCATTTGCCACAGGGACAGGGGATGTTTGGGGGATATTTATATCCACATGGGACCCATCTTTAGGACGAGTTCTAGCCTTTGCCCATTTCGCTCTAGGACGAATCCCCCCCTCCCCCACACCAGGAGGCATGTGGGATCTTAGTTCCCCCTAAGGGGATGGAACTAAGGGATGGGACCCGCACCCCCTTCATTGGAAGCGCAGAGTCTTAACCACTGGACCTCCAGGGAGGTCCCTAGGGGGAATTTTTACAGCAATCATCGATAGTTTTTGAGCAACTTATGCTGTGTGGCCTGTGTAAAGGCCCTGAGGTAGGAAGGGGCTTGGTGGCTTGGTTCTTAAAAATACTAAAGGCCAGAGGGGTGGACTGCAGAGATGGAGTGAGCAGTGGGAAGGAGGGTGGGAGATGAGAGCCAGTGATGAGCACGTTCTGCATTTGAAGTTTATAAGAAGAGTGCTAGGAAGCTTTGAAGGGCTTTACTTGGTTGGGGTGTGGGAAGTGGCCCAGGAAGGGGGTTTTCATTTGATAAAAACTACTTTGTCCTCAGTGTGGAGTGTGGACTGCAGGGGCGCTAGAGTGTGAGCTGGGAGCCAGTTAGGAGGCTCCCCTCCCCCGGGGTTGTGTGGTGGAGGAATGCGTAGTGTGGCCCAGGGTGGCTCTGTGGACATGGAGACAGTTCCCAGAGGTGCTTTGGAGGTAACCTGCTTGGCTGGACGTGACAGTGCTGGAGAGGGGAGGGCCTGGGATGCCCCTTGGACTTCAGGCCAGAGCAACCGGGTGGCTAGGGATAGAATTTACAGAGATTGGAAAGAGATGGGGTGGGGTGGGGGGGGAATCAGACTTCTGTTGGACAAGAGGAGTTTGAGATGTTGGGTAGATGGTAGGATATAAGGGGACAAGGTCTGGGCTGTTCTGGTGGCGGTGATAGAAACCTGGAGGTAAAGTTCTTTCTTTCCTTTTTTTTTTTTGCGGTATGCGGGCCTCTCACTGTTGTGGCCTCTCCCGTTGCGGAGCACAGGCTCCGGACACGCAGGCTCAGCGGCCATGGCTCACGGGCCCAGCCGCTCTGCGGCATGTGGGATCTTCCCGGACCGGGGCACGAACTCGTGTCCCCTGCATCATCGGCAGGCAGACTCTCAACCACTGCGCCACCAGGGAAGCCCTTTCTTTCCTTTTTTATTTTTATTTTCGCTGCACCACACAGCTTGCAGGATCTCAGTTCCCCAACAGGGGTTGAACCTGGGCCCTGGCAGTGAAAGCCCAGAACCCTAACCACTAGACCACCAGTGAACTCCCTTTAGAAGGTTCTGAATTTTCTCCTGGGGTCCAAGGGCAGGGCTCAGTGGGGCCTCAAGAAGGGCAGGGGCTCAGGAAGAAGCCCAGGCAGCCTCCCCTCTTCCCTCTTGCTTCGCCCTCTGCCTGCAATGCTCTGTCCGCCTCCCCCAATCTCGTTGAATTCCTCCCATCCCTGCTCAGACCCTGAGGGGGGTGGGGACGACTCCCGGGCTGGCCTGTCCGTGCTGCTCTTGGTCACATCACTCCCTGTATTTCTTTTATGCTTTAATCAGAGCTCTATCTGTCTGTCTATTTGTTTCCTGGTTGATTTGCAGGGCGCTGACCATCTTCCCTGCTAGCTTGCCAGCTCCTTGAGAGCAGAGGCCATTGTTTTCTTCACTCCGCTCTACTTGGGCCTCAGTGTGGTTCTGGCGCAGAGCAAGGGCTTCATGCATATTTGTTGGGTTATGAAATCCGCTCCCGGGTTCCTCAGAGCGCCCAGCACCACTATGAACACATGGAAAGTGCTGGTAAATACCCAGGGATTGATTTCACGCCTGAAGACTCCTTTGCCGCAAGAAAAAAAGGGGGTGGCGTGAAAGTTGGCTGGGAGGGGACTCAGGGAACGGCGGGAGGCGGGGGCAGGTCAGAGAGGGGCTTCGGGGTCTAACGAGAGCATCATCGCCGGTGGACGGCAGTAATTAGGTGCTGACCAGCCTGGTCCCGACCCACCCACCCCCCAGACTCCTCTTCTGGGCAGAGACTGACGTGAATGGACAGTTTGACACGTAGGCCTCTGCAATTTCAGCCTGGAAATAGGATGTCCTAACAATGATGACTGATAAAGGATCTAGAAAATGCATGAGTAGAGGGTGTTTGCTTTAAAAAATAGTTGGACACATAATTTCGTGTAGCAAATATGAAGTGAGCGAAACAGCCTGCCTTCTCTAGGGGTGCCCCTCAGAGTCTATTGCTCCTTGAAATCAGCCCCAAGGACCCTGGATTCCTAATCAAGGAATCGAGTCTGTTCCTCCCTCCTGTCTTTGTTTCCTAAGTTTCTTAGTAATTTGATCCTTCTGTAGGTGGAGGGCATCAGTCATGTGCTGGGTGTGATTTGCAGGACTGTCACAGGGCCACTCAGCCCCTCATAGCACCCTACTGCTCTGTCAAAATGCTTGAAACGTCCACCATTTATCTTTGGGAGACAGAACTCTCTGGAAAGCACCATCTTTGTCTGCAGGCATGTCTGGGTAGCATAATCACCTGAAATATTTTTTTCCACCCAAGAGTGGGATCCCAAAGGGTCTAGAAGAAACAGAACACTTAATTTCATTATTAAATGGTATTAGGGGGGTCAGCCTCAGGTCAGCTGCCACCCTGTCTAACCTCCCCCTGCCTTCCCCCATAGGTCAAGTTTGAGCAAGGCCCTGGGAACGCTTCCAGGCCAGCTGTCTGCCCATGGAAGGGAGTATGTGCTAGAAGCTGGTCTGGCCACCTGTGGACCGGAAGTGAGACAGGGTCTGGGCCCCTTGGGGATGTGTTTCCATGGCCACTGCTTTTTTTTGCTCTAAACCTACCCCAGCAGCAGCACACCTTCTCACTCTAGCAGGTGAATAAAAAAGAGATGGGGACACAGAGATGTGGTGCTTGTACTTTATTGCAGGGAGCCAGGCAGGGCTGGTGGGGATGGAGTGAAGGAAACATCCGGGGAGTGGCAGGGTCCTCGGCAGGTGGAGATCTTCCGCTTCTAAATCCTAAGCACAGTGTCGGCTTTGGATTATTTTGTCCTAAAGCAAACAAACAAAAAACCCAATACAATAGTGAATGAACGCCAAGGTCAAAAACCCAATACAATAGTGAATGAACGTCAAAGTCAGACCCAGAAACTTTAATGTCACCTAAGAGGTTCGGTGTTTCTTTGAGGAGCTAAGCTTAGACTATTTCTCAGAAGCTTCTTTATTTTTATTTTCTTATTTTATTTATTTATTTATTTATTTTTTAACTTTTTGGCCGCACGGCATGCGGGATCTTAATTCCCTGACCAGGGATCGAACCCACACCGCCTGCAGTGAAAACGCCGAGTCTTAACCACTGGGCCGCCAGGAAAGTCCCTCAGTAGCTTCTTTAAAAAAGGTAAGATAGGGCTTCCCTGGTGGCGCAGTGGTTGAGAGTCCGCCTGCCGATGCAGGGGACACAGGTTCGTGCCCCGGTCCGGGAAGATCCCACATGCTGCGGAGCGGCTGGGCCCGTGAGCCATGGCCGCTGAGCCTGCGCGTCTGGAGCCTGCGCGTCCGGAGCCTGTGCTCTGCAACGGGAGAGGCCACAACAGTGAGAGGCCCCGCGTACGGCAAAAAAATAAAATAAAATAAAAATAAATAAAAAAGGTAAGATGGGGCTTCCCTGGTGGCGCAGTGGTTGAGAATCTGCCTGCCAATGCAGGGGACACGGGTTCGAGCCCTGGTCTGGGAAGATCCCACATGCCGCGGAGCAACTAGGCCCGTGAGCCACAACTACTGAGCCTGCGCGTCTGGAGCCTGTGCTCCGCAACAAGAGAGGCCGCGATAGTGAGAGGCCCGCGCACCGCGATGAAGAGTGGCCCCCGCTCGCCACAACTAGAGAAAGCCCTTGCACAGAAACGAAGACCCAACACAGCCAAAAAAAAAGGTAAGATGGCTGTGCCTGCTCCCTGGGGATATTTGCACTGTGACTCCTCTCTCTGGATTAGAAAAGGGTCCCCAAAGGGAGTTGACACTGCAGCTGAGGGATGTGGAAATCCTCCGCTGGGCAGTGGGAGTGGAGGGAGCCGTGTACCGTGAGTGTTATCATGCCGTCCTGGGCCTTTTGGGGGAGGGTGTCCACCAGCATCTTCAACTGGGCCCCTGCATTTTTCATGTCTTCCTCAGGGCTGAAGGGTTCAAGGGCAGCCTCATAGCTGGGAAGCGTGCCCATGAAGAGGTTTTCAATGACATGTAGAAAGTTCAGGCAGACCTCTGTAAATGCTGGAGCACAGAAAAGGGAGAGCGTGTGTATCCAGGCCCTTGTCTACACTGGCCAGCTTCCTGCCTGGGCCTGGCCCAGATGCACACAGCTGGGCCTGTCAGCAAGACATAGCGGCCCTTTCGTCGACGGCCTTGAATGGGAGACCTGGTGGCGCTCCAAGCAGTCGGCTCTTTGACGCCATGTGGATGCCTTCTGGGTTGTGGCCAGCTTTTCGTGGCTTGCCTGAGCCTCCCTTGTACTTCCTGGGTTGTGGCGGCAAGGTGCTACTGGCTCTTTCTGATAGAGTTCTAGGCAGGGCACTGAGAATAGAAGCTGCTGATCTGATTTGTTTGGTGTGCCGTGCGGGGGCCGGGAAGAGGCCGTCGAGGGTTTTGGCTCCCACTGGAAATATGCCTCTTACCGATGGTTAGTGATGGTCTGAGCCACAGGTGACAAAGTCAGGCTCTGGCAGGAAGAGGCACTTGTACCAGCCAAGCATGAGCCCCAGAGCCTGGCCCAGAAGAGGAATCCACTGTGGGCGCCAGGCCTTGGGGGCTCATTCACACACAGACACATCTCTGCCTCTATTCCTGGCCCTGCCGTGTTCCCTTCACCAGAGATCTCCCTACCCCGCCTCCGGTTGTGCTCCTTTTTAGGTCCCTGCCCCCAGGAACGTGGGGAGAGTCACCGTCCCCTACTCCCTGCTTGCCCATCTTCCTACTGAGTCTCAAATCCCCGTCCTTGAATTTGCTGCCTGGTGTGCAAACTCCCCTGCCTGGGCTCCAGGGCCCCACTCAAAGTGGCCACTCCAAGTCAGACCCTCTCCAGAACTTAGATCCCTGCTTTGCAACTTACTACGTCACCAGCCAAGTTACTTTATCTTTCTTTAGCTCAGTTTTCTCATCTGTAAAATGGGGATAATGTCCCCACTTCATAGGGTTGTTGTGAATGGGGTTCAGCACGGTGATGGGCACATTGTAAGTGCTAAATAAATGTTAGACCTTATTATTGGTATTATCGTATGTGCACACACAGGAACATACCAACACATCCCGGCCCCACCTCCTAACGTATTTCAGTCCTGTCTTGCTGAGCCACCCCCCTCTGTACCTGGCATTGAGATCTTCTAATTAACATACGTTTCAGTCCAAATGATGTTATTTCCCCTTTAAAATAGACATCTCTGCACCGTAGTTGTTCCCACTGCCTCTTGGTCTTGGTTTTCTAACTAACTCCCCTGCCTCGCCAAGGTCATAAAACTTATCTCCATGGTTGTCAGGAAACTTTGAAAGTGAACTATCGGGAATTTGTTTAAAATCTTTTGTTGTAGAAGGAGTAGAAGAGGCTGATACAGAGTAAAAAACAGTTCAGTAACCCAGCTCCCAAGAGATCAGGGGGTCTCCGGGGAGGTGTGATTCACCCCACCCCCATTCCTCTTAGTGACAGCTGCAACTCTTCAGAGACTCCTAACCCTTTTTTTGCAGAGGACAGAAAATGTTTAGAAATCTCCGTTCTGAGTTGGCAGTTTCCCAAAGGGAAGAGCCCTTTCTAGAATATTCCTCTCTGTGCAGAATGGGGGACCTTGCCTTGGGTTGGGTTTTTTTGGAGCCCATGAGGCTCCTTCCAGCCTCTTTGGCTGCCAGAGTGGTGTGTTGACCCCACATCTGGAGGCAGCACCCAGGTCTCTTGGCGTCTCGGGGTCTGTCCAGCCCTGGGCTTTGAGAAGCTTGTTTGTTACTCTTATTCTGCCGGTCATTGCATCTAGGTGGGATATTCTCCATCCCTTCCTCCAGTCTGTTCCATTCCCTACACTTCTGAGGTTGCTGGATATGGAAGATGGGGTCCTTTGCAGGTTTCCCCACAGCCTCGGGGCTCTCCCTAAGTTCCCAAGATGAGATTGCTCGCTAGACCCAGCTTCCTGGCTGGGAGTCAGCTTTCCCAGCCTCTCCCGGCAGCTAAACAGAGGGCATGGACAGCCGTCCCCTCTCCCGAGCAGAACTGGGAGAGTTCTTGAGCTCGGCTTGGGGCAGAGGGCTCTGGACACTCACCAGGGCTGCCAGGGCAAGCTTCATAGTGGGAGGGAGGCTGGTGAGGGAGGCTCTGTCCCTGTCTCTGGATCTGGTGGTCTTGTGGGAGATATGCCCATCCGGCCCATATTTTCTTATATGCTCCTGGAGCGGGGAGGGCAGGGCGAGGGCTCCACTTATGGGACCACACTGTTTACATGGGCATCAGCTCAGTGGAAAAAATAAACATTCTTCTTTCTCAACCCGGTTTCTGTCCCCATGGAAACTGAGCTCACACAATAGGCCACTTGGGAGGGGGGAACCCAGGGTCTGGTGTGGAGGCAGCAAGGGTTCCCAAGTCAGAGGGTCTGGAGAGCTGGCCGCCTGTGCCACTCTCTCTGAACCTGAGCACTGGGCAGTCCAGATCGACAGCCAGAAGCAATTGTAGAGCCCACCTGGACCCATCACCCTGGGAGAAACTGAGGCTTAAGGCCCCATAGCAGTGGCAGCAACAGGACTAGGACTCGGGACTCCTGATACTTCAATGGGCTCCTCTCCAAGGAAATGGCTGGACCTTAAGCTTCCAGGGTCCCACGGTCCAGAACATCTCGTGGTCAGACTTGGGGGAGACCCTGGACTGAAGCATGTTGACAGGTGAAGGAGTTCTCCGGAAGGTCCCTGAAACCCAAGCCCCAGGTCAGGCTGGAGGACGCACTGCACCAGCTGGGTCTGGAGTCCTGCCCTCCTGACGGCAAATCTACGGGCACTTTGGGCCTTATTGCACTTGACCTCTTAATGGCCTTTGACCCTCTTGCCGTTTACTTCTTGAACCGTTCTCTCGCCTGCGCTCCCACGACTCAGTCCTCTGCTGTTTTCCTCCCTGACCGACCTTCTTGTTCTATAGATGTTGATTCTTCACTGATCGAGCTTACGTATTGGTGGTTCCAGGCTGTGGCCGTGGCCCCTTCTGGCCTCCTGATGCTACATCAGAGGCTGCCTGCTTCTCTCTCCAGCGTCCGTGCCTTAGAACACAGGCCTGCCCGGGTCAAAGTCACCTCCTAAACGGCCTTCTGCCTCCTAACTTGTCCTCCTTGGCCATCCTGGGAAAGGCCACCAGAAGGATCTTTCTAAGCCTGCTAATCACATCCTCTTCCTTCTTGAAACCCTTTTAAAGCTTCCTTGGGCGGATGGGATAAAATTCAAGTGTGATTTATTACAAGGCCCTTGTCCACTGGCCTTTGCTTACCATTTGAGCCTTATTCCTCTGCTCCCCTGCGTGGGGATTTAACCCTTAATTTTTTTTTTTTTGCGGTACGCGGGTCTCTCACTGTTGTGGCCTCTCCCGTTGCGGAGCACAGGCTCCGGACGCGCAGGCTCAGCGGCCACGGCTCACGGGCCCAGCCGCCCCGCGGCATGTAGGATCTTCCCGGACCGGGGCACGAACCCGTGTCCCCTGCATCGGCAGGCGGACTCTCAACCACTGCGCCACCAGGGAAGCCCTAACCCTTAGTATTTGCCGATTTGGGAACATGCCTCGTTTTTCTTCATGCCTTTTTACCTTGGTACAAGCTGTGCCTCGTGCCTGGAACACACATCTGCCTTGTCTCCTCCAAATCCTATCTGTACTTCAAGATTCAATCAAATGTTCATTCATTCATTCATTCAATAAGTGCTGACCACCTGCTAGGAGTTTCAGGCACTGTGCTAGGAGTTAGGCGTTGGCTTAGACATGGAGCAGCCCTGCTCTGGAGCGCCTTCAAGATGAAATTGCCGCTGGGCTTCGAGGAGTGAGGTCAGCAGAGAGTAGCCAGTGACCAGTGCCGGGGGTCTGCCCAGTCCCTGGGGGTCTGCCGCAGCTGCAGGGAGCTACTTGCTCAAGGTCACACCCTCCCCGGGGCAGCTCTAGCAGGTGGTCCTTTTACTCCAGAGCGCTGTGCCTGGCTGGCCAAGTCTTTGCCGGGCCTGCGTGGCCTGCAGGCCGGTTTTCCCTTCTGCCCAGCCCAGATTCTGCCCGTTTCCCTTCACAGTTATTGATCCCTAGTAATAATCTTGTACCCCAGACTCCAACTCAGCATCTGCTGTCAGGACAGCATCAACACACAACAGGGATGCAGGAATGAACCAGGCGGGCCCAGGTCCCTGCTGCCGTGGAACTTCACTCTGGTGGGGAGACAGCAAGCGGCTGGTGAAACAAACGAAACACTCGCAGGTGTGCTAAGCGCTACGGGAGAATGAAGCGGGGACCCTATGGTGGAAAAGGAGAGTGAGACTAAGTGGGGGGATGGGGCGGTCCTCTCTGAGCAGGTGACTCGGTGCCAAGATCTACAGGGGAGGGGCCTGCGCAGAGGGGGTGCCCAGCACCGAGGCCCTCAGGTGGGAAGGACCTGGGCTTGTCTGGAGCACTGAGGGGCATTGTGCCTGGAGTGGGGAGTGGGGACCAGATCCCGAAGGGCCTCCAATTAAGTTCTTTATGCTCTGGAAGGGGTTTCCTTTTTCATTGCTTTAAAAAACTTGTGTTAAAATGCACATAACATAAAATTTACTGTCTGAGCCGTTTTTAAGTGTCCTGCTCAGTGGTATTAAATACTTTCACATTGATGGGCACCCATCACCACCATCCACCCCCATAACTCTTTTCATCTTGTAAAACTGAAACTCTATACCTGCTAAACACCAACTCCCCACCCCGCTTCCTTCAGCCCCTGGCAACCACCGTTCTCCTGTCCATCTCCATGATTCTGACAAGTCTAAGAACCTTATAAAAGTGGAATCGTGCCATAATTGTCCCTTTGTGACTGGCTCATTTCGCTCAGCATAACGCCCTCCAGGTTCATCCATGTAGCATATTGCAGGATTCTTTCCTCTTTGAGGCAGAATAAGATTCCATTTTATGTCTAGATCACATTTTTCTTATCCATTCACCCGTTGACGGACACTACAGTCGTGTCTGCATTTTCGCTATCGTGAGTGATGCTGCTGGGTGTACAGTCTGGAAGGCGTTGATAGGGAGTGATGGGGTCTGATTTCCCTTCTGATGAGATGTCTCTGACTGCTGCTCTGAGGGGAAAGGATGGGGTGGGGTGGGAGTGACTGAGCGGCTCAGCAGAAGGGATAGTGGGTTTGGACCAGCTGATGGCAGTGGGGTGAGGATGTGAGAGACCCAGGGACAGGCTTGACGTTGGATAGAATAAGACGGGCTGGGGAGGGAAGCATCGGGCTGGGGCAGCCAGGGGCCTGGGGTGCTATTTCCTGACCTAGAAAAGACTCGGGGGCTTCCCTGGTGGTGCAGTGGTTGAGAGTCCGCCTGCCGATGCAGGGGACACGGGTTCGTGCCCCGGTCCGGGAGGATCCCACATGCCGCGGAGTGGCTGGGCCCGTGAGCCATGGCCACTGAGCCTGCGCATCTGGAGCCTGTGCTCCGCAAGGGGAGAGGCCACAGCAGTGAGAGCCCTCGTACGCAAAAAAAAAAAAAAAAAAAAAAAAAGACTCGGGAGGAGTAGGATGGGGGTGGTATCAGAGTGAAGCATTCTTCAACCTGCGGTCCCCGTCAGCCATCGCTCTCACTGTCAGCCTCTACGGCCCTCTGTTTCATGCTTTCACTTTGCAATTCTTTACTTGTTCTAACCTCTTACATAATGTTTGCTAAAAAGGAATCCGTGTGGCATTAATCGATGAATGTGAGAGTTGGAGGCTCAGAGCTGCCTTAACACGGTTAAAAGCACAGGTTCTGGAGTTGCCATCGTGTGGACTCATGGAGTAAACTACTGTGTAGCTGAAAGATCAGGAGAGGAAGGTCTTCTGAACTGATCATGAAACGATCTCCGAGGCAGGCTGCAAAGGGGGAAAACAAACAAACAAACAGACGAACAGGGGACTTCCCTGGTGGCTCAGTGGTTAAGAATCCGCCTGCCAGTGCAGGTGATACAGGTTGAAGTCCTGGTCCGAGAAGATCGCAGCTAAGCCCGTGCGCCACAACTACTGAGCCTGCGCTCTAGAGCCCGCGTGCCTAGAGCCCGTGCTCCACAACAAGAGAAGCTACTGCAATGAGAAGCCCTCGCACCGCAACAAAGAGTAGCCCCCGCTCACTGCAACTAGAGAAAGCCCGCGCGGCAACGAAGACCCAACACAGCCCAAAATAAAATAAACAAATAAATAAATTTATTTAAAAAAGCAGACAAAAACAAAGTGGAACAGAGTAAAAAACAGAATATAAGAGCAAAAGAATCCACATATGTAATTGCTTGTCTATGCAGAAGACATCTCTGGAAGTGGATGGTGCTGGTTGTTTCCACAAGGTGCACGGAGGGGACCCAGAGAAGGAGACTTCACTGTATAAGCACTTTGGTGCCCTTTGCTTCAGGAATTATATAAAAATATTATCAATAGAAAAGGAAGAATAGGTCTGACACTTGCTACAACATGGATGAACCTTGAGGACACAGAGCTAAGCGAAATAAGCCAGTTACAGAAAGACACATGCTGCGTGAGTCCGCTTATACGAGGTACTGAGGGTAGTCGGATTCATAGAGAGAGAGAGAAGAATGTTGGGTGCCAGGGGCTGGGGGGAAGGGGACGAAGAGCTATTTTTGTTTAATGGGGACAGAGTCTCAGTTTGGGATGATGAAAAGTCCTGGAGGTGGATGGTGGTGACGATTGCACAGCAATGTGAAGGTACTTAATTCTACTGAACTATATACACTTACAAATGGTTGAGATAGTAAATTTCATGTTGTATGTGTTTTGTCCTAATTAAAAAATAATAATAATAAAAAAGGGAGAGAACAGCTCAGAGAACGAGGCTGAGTTGGATCCCAGGTGCATCGCTTACCAGTTGTACTATCTTGGGCAAAGTACTTCACTCCTCTCTGCCTCGATTTCCTTGTCTGTATGATGAGCATAATAATATTATGTATTGCATCTGGCCATGAGGATTAAATCTGGGTGATGCACGTTAAGGGGTGCCTGATATGGAGAAAGTGCTCAGTGAATGTTGGCGAGTATCATACTGGCGTGTCTCCACGTTGAAGGCGCAAGAGAAGTCCTTTCAATTTTGAGTTTCCTGGGCTTCCCTGGCGGCACAGTGGTTAGGAATCCGCCTGCCAATGCAGGGGACACGGGTTCGAGCCCTGGTCCGGGAAGATCCCACGTGCCGCGGAGCAGCAAAGCCCGTGCGCCACAACTACTGAGCCTGCACTCTGGAGCCCACGAGCCACAACTACTAAGGCTACACACCACAACTACTGAAGCCCACGCGCCTAGCTCTGCAACAAGAGAAGCCACCGCAATGAGAAGCCCGCACACCGCAATGAAGAGTAGCCCCTGCTCGCCACAACTAGAGAAAGCCCGTGCTCAGCAATGAAGACCCAATGCAGCCAAAAATAAATACAATAAAATAAAATAAAGAAAGAAAAGGAAAGAAAAGAAAATGCATGGTATTAAAAAAATTTTTTTTGAGTTTCCTTGTTCAAATTCACACACTTGACTCCGGGGGATGCAGAGGATCTTGGGTAAACTGTGCTGCATTCACGCTGGGCCTGGGCCCCCAGGATGAGGGTTTCCTTTGTTCCTTCTACACTGCTGTGTCCGTCACATACACCTGTGAGCTTAGCTGACTCCCACGTTCCTGACCTGACCCCAGGGCAGGGCTTGATAGGCAAGGTTACATGAACAAAGAGTAGTTCTGAGGTCCCCCGGTAGGTAAGCCACGTAAAGAGGCTTAGTTCCCTCTTATCCTCATCCTTGAGTCATAGAACTAGGGTGTCTCCATGAAGCCTCCCCCAAACTGGCTGTCAGACAGGGAGGGCCTTCTGGGCACATGGCCTGTCTCCTTAGTGACACCGCCCAGGGGCTGTGCAGGGAAGGGCCCTATGAGTGTCATCAAGGCAGTTCATCAGGTCAAAAACCTTCAGCCTTCATGAAGAACCTTGGGCTAATCCCCCCAGAGCGGTCTGCGTGCTGTTCTCCAGGGCTGTGTCGCGCGGAATCGTGAATGTACTGTTCCTGCTTCTGTTCCTCTCTCTGGATACTCCATTCCTGGTTCCAAGTGTCCCAAGACGGGCTCTTCCATCCTGGCCCTTGGTGGGATGGTGGGGAGGGGCATTTCTCTCCCCCGCCCGAGAGTCTGCAGAGCAGCTGCTTCTCTGCCTTGTCCTGTGGGCAGTTAGGCAAAAAGAGTCAGTCAAGGCTCAGAGCCCAGAGCTTCTTAGACCCTAACAACTGCTCCTCAAACCTTAAACACCCCCGCACTGCGAATTCCAGGCCAGCACCTGCAGCCCACCGTAGCACATGGTGAGAGCCGGGAGCCACCGATTCTGGCCGCGCGTGGGCAGTCACCTGGTCACTGTGCAAAGACAAACTGTCTGCAGGAAGATAAGACTCTTGGTTATTAGCACCATGGGTGTGGCAGTGAGTTGGCACAGTTCCTGCTGGGTCCTCCTAGCAAAAAACTGTACCCTGTGTTTCCTGGGCCTGGCTCTGGAGCTTCAGGGAGAGGGCCTGGCCACAGCTAGGGCAGTGGCCAAGGAGCCTGTCCTGGGTGCAACCTTCCCCAGGCTCCAGCTCGGAGGGTGAGAGCACCTTGCGCCTGGCTCCAGCATCCGCTGGGGCCCGAGGGTGGGAGGGACCCAGGGGATCTAGAAGCCCTGCTTGGGGATCTGGATTTTAAGGTGTGCCGATCCCTCTCCCCTGCATGCGGCGTGTGTGTGTGTGTGCACACGTGGGTGCCAGCTTGGTGAGCTCTGTTCAATGCCCCCTGGGGAGCCTGCCCAGGTCCCCACTTAGAGGGCTGGTAGGGATGGTGGTGGGAAAGCCTGGGCCAGAGGCAGCCCAGGGAAGGTGTTGACTGAGACCTGCTGTTGGCCCCTGGGCTTGGTGTCGACTCTGAGCCAGAGGCTGGGGTGCAGCCTGGGCTGGCATCTGGCCTATTGCAAGTCCCAGCCTGGCCCAGAAAACAGGTTGGAGGCTGTGGGAGGGCCATGCTGATCCTATCCATCCGGCTGGGCCAGCAGACTGGGACTGGTCAGGCCATAGGCTCGTGGGGTCAGCTCATGGGGCAAGCTGTAGAGTGTTTAGCCTCCTCCCTCCCCCCTGGGCTTCTGGCTCCATGCCCGTTCAGGAAACGGCCCCTGAGCAGAGCAGAATTTCCCTTGTGGGTTTGCTTCATTCTTTTCTGCCTCAGTGGCTCCTGGGGAGGCCCCTGCTTTGACCGAGCCCTACCAGGAGGGGTCTGGCAACTTCTGGACATTTCAGCCAGAATGAGCAAAACTCCACTGGCCGTGATGCCTGGGGCCTGTGAGCTTTCAGAGGACCTAAACACTTGTCATGTATCTGTTGGATTCCAAGTATAAAAAGAAAATCAAAATTGTAATGAATGAATATTTATCTAGGTAACATTATTTCCACTAGCTTCCTGGGACTCTGTTCAACTATGATATAGTTACATGTGGAGGTAACATTATTTCCACTAGCTTACTGGGACTCTGTTCAACTATGATATAGTTACATGTGGATGTAACATTATTTCCACTAGCTTCCTGGGACTCTGTTCAACTATGATATAGTTACATGTGGATGTAACATTATTTCCACTAGCTTCCTGGGACTCTGTTCAACTATGATATAGTTACATGTGGAGGTAACATTATTTCCACTAGCTTCCTGGGACTCTGTTCAACTATGATATAGTTACATGTGGATGTAACATTATTTCCACTAGCTTCCTGGGACTCTGTTCAACTATGATATAGTTACATGTGGATGTAACATTATTTCCACTAGCTTCCTGGGACTCTGTTCAACTATGATATAGTTACATGTGGATGTAACATTATTTCCACTAGCTTCCTGGGACTCTGTTCAACTATGATATAGTTACATGTGGATGTAACATTATTTCCACTAGCTTCCTGGGACTCTGTTCAACTATGATATAGTTACATGTGGATGTAACATTATTTCCACTAGCTTACTGGGACTCTGTTCAACTATGATATAGTTACATGTGGATGTAACATTATTTCCACTAGCTTCCTGGGACTCTGTTCAACTATGATATAGTTACATGTGGATGTAACATTATTTCCACTAGCTTCCTGGGACTCTGTTCAACTATGATATAGTTACATGTGGATGTAACATTATTTCCACTAGCTTCCTGGGACTCTGTTCAACTATGATATAGTTACATGTGGATGTAACATTATTTCCACTAGCTTCCTGGGACTCTGTTCAACTATGATATAGTTACATGTGGATGTAACATTATTTCCACTAGCTTCCTGGGACTCTGTTCAACTATGATATAGTTACATGTGGATGTAACATTATTTCCACTAGCTTACTGGGACTCTGTTCAACTATGATATAGTTATATGTGGATACAGTTATATGTGGATATATAACTATATCATATATGATATATATGATATAGTTATATGTGGATGTGTTCAACTATGATATAGTTACATGTGGATGTAACATTATTTCCACTAGCTTCCTGGGACTCTGTTCAACTATGATATAGTTACATGTGGATGTAACATTATTTCCACTAGCTTCCTGGGACTCTGTTCAACTATGATATAGTTACATGTGGATGTAACATTATTTCCACTAGCTTCCTGGGACTCTGTTCAACTATGATATAGTTACATGTGGATGTAACATTATTTCCACTAGCTTACTGGGACTCTGTTCAACTATGATATAGTTACATGTGGATGTAACATTATTTCCACTAGCTTACTGGGACTCTGTTCAACTATGATATAGTTACATGTGGATGTAACATTATTTCCACTAGCTTACTGGGACTCTGTTCAACTATGATATAGTTACATGTGGATGTAACATTATTTCCACTAGCTTACTGGGACTCTGTTCAACTATGATATAGTTACATGTGGATGTAACATTATTTCCACTAGCTTCCTGGGACTCTGTTCAACTATGATATAGTTACATGTGGATGTAACATTATTTCCACTAGCTTACTGGGACTCTGTTCAACTATGATATAGTTATATGTGGATACAGTTATATGTGGATATATAACTATATCATATATGATATATATGATATAGTTATATGTGGATGTGTTCAACTATGATATAGTTACATGTGGATGTAACATTATTTCCACTAGCTTAGTGGGACTCTGTTCAACTATGATATAGTTACATGTGGATGTAACATTATTTCCACTAGCTTACTGGGACTCTGTTCAACTATGATATAGTTACATGTGGATGTAACATTATTTCCACTAGCTTACTGGGACTCTGTTCAACTATGATATAGTTACATGTGGATGTAACATTATTTCCACTAGCTTACTGGGACTCTGTTCAACTATGATATAGTTATATGTGGATACAGTTATATGTGGATATATAACTATATCATATATGATATATATGATATAGTTATATGTGGATGTGTTCAACTATGATATAGTTACATGTGGATGTAACATTATTTCCACTAGCTTACTGGGACTCTGTTCAACTATGATATAGTTACATGTGGATGTAACATTATTTCCACTAGCTTACTGGGACTCTGTTCAACTATGATATAGTTACATGTGGATGTAACATTATTTCCACTAGCTTACTGGGACTCTGTTCAACTATGATATAGTTACATGTGGATGTAACATTATTTCCACTAGCTTACTGGGACTCTGTTCAACTATGATATAGTTACATGTGGATGTAACATTATTTCCACTAGCTTACTGGGACTCTGTTCAACTATGATATAGTTACATGTGGATGTAACATTATTTCCACTAGCTTACTGGGACTCTGTTCAACTATGATATAGTTACATGTGGATGTAACATTATTTCCACTAGCTTACTGGGACTCTCTTCAACTATGATATAGTTACATGTGGATGTAACATTATTTCCACTAGCTTACTGGGACTCTGTTCAACTATGATATAGTTATATGTGGATGCAGTAAAGTTTAAGTTGTATGAACCCAATGCATAATCTATTCTTAGGGTCAGAATTATTAAATTTATACAAGCCTCTTTCAAAAGTTTATGGCCCAAATTTTATTTATTGTGGGAAGCGTATATATTTGAATGTGTTTGATATGATATGGGATAGAAACATCAAAACTCATAGGCCCTCACAATATCTCCAGCTGTGGCCATAGCAGAACACAGCCACCATCCAAACAGGCAGGGAGGGACCAGAGAGAAGAAATACCCCAGCTTCTCTCTTGTCCTGTCCTCTGCTCTGTAGCCAGAGCCTTCCATTGGCCTAACCAAGTGGCATCAGCCAGCAAGGAAGCCCCGGTTTTGTGGCCCTTAGATGTCAGCCTCCAGGGACATGGAGTAGATCATGAAAAGATGGAGAATGAGTGGGGGGAGGGGGTGTGAGTGTCAAATATAAGAAAACCAGCCTTGGGACTTCTCTGGGGGACCAGTGGTTAAGAATCCATGCTTCCAATGCGGGGGGCTCAGGTTCGACCCCTGGTCAGGTAACTAAGATCCTGCATGCCACGCGGCGTGGCAAAAAAAAAGAAAAAAGAAAGCAAGGAAAACCAGCCCATAATAGTATCATTCTACATACGCAGCTCTGGAGCTCTCTTTTCCCACTTAGTATATGTCTTGGATGTCTTTCTAAGCCTTGGCACTTACAGATTTTGATTTTTTTCATGCTGTAGAGTACGCATTTGCAGGATGTAATAAAATTTAAGTTACCAGTAACTTTTTGATGGACACTTGTATTGTTTCCAGTTTTTCTGCCATTATAAACCACTCGGCAACTACATACCTCTTTCTGCCCAACGCCTGGTTAAGACGTGCTTCTCTCCCCACCGGTATTGACGTTCTCTGCGGAGGGGTTGTTGTTGGTGAATGACAGGGCTGGGAAGGTGGGAGTGGGAGGGCGTCGGGGTGGGTGAGGAATGGGGGATCTGATTTGTGCAGGGATCTTGATCACCTTCCCAGGGGCAAGTTGTCCTTCAACCTGCAGAAGAGGGCAGTAGCCAACCGAGATGCTCACGTAGGCTGCTGAAGCGGCATCCTGTGAGCGCGTTACCCATCCATCAGTTGCGGGTTGTACCCAGGTATAAAGTGACCTGGCTTTTGCTGTTTCTGGAGTTTCAGGGAGGGGTGGGCTGCGGCAGGTTTCAACCCGCTGAGGATCTGAGCCTTTTCTTGGCTCCCCAGCCCGGCAGGCTCCTGGAGCTGAAACCTGGGGGCTGGGAGCTGGGGATGGGCTTTCCTGAGACCGGGGGCCTGGCAGCACCAGCTGGCTCTGGGGGAAGCTCCCTCCAAGGGTGGGGACAATAAAGGTGATGGAAGGCCCTGTTCTGCAGGGTGGAAACTGGTTTCCCCTCCGTTTTACTGGCAGCTCTGGGGATTTGGGTAGCAGATTTGCGTTGACAGCATGTGACACGATTCACTTCCTGACCTTTCCCAGGGAGCTTGTGCACTTGGTTGCTGAATTCTGCAGGCTCTCTGTTCTGCAGTGAGTCACCAGGTCCTGCCCTCCACGTCTGTCTTGCCCTGGGCTTCTGCCCACTGTGGACTTGGCAGGTCACTGCCAAGGTCCCTCTGCCCAGCGCCTGACGGCCCTGCCCTCACCCGTCAGGGGGGACATAAGCCCACGTGGTCAGCAGACGGGGGTCAGGGCCCAGCTCTGCTGCTGGCTGGCCGAGAGGCTCTGCAGGGCTGCGGTGGTCCCACAAGCACAGGGAAGGGGAGAGAAGACCACCACGGGCTCCTTCAGGCTCGTAGTCTGAGACCCAGCGATGTCTCACCCAGAGGAGCCTGGTGAACCCCTGGCCTGCGTCCTCCACCCACGGCCTACGCTGTCCCTTCTGGGACCCACATCACTTTCCGTCCATCAGGGTGATGCAGCGTCCTCAAACCCAGGTGTTCACGAAACGAACTAGAACTTTATTTATCATCTGTCTCTATTTTTATAACTAAAATAGTTACAGTTTATATCTATATATTTTACATGTAATGTGTTTATCACATATACATATAAACATACATAATACATATGATAATAATATATAATATTTATATGATAACTAAAATAACGAAAATAAAATGTAATTTCAGTCTCAAGCCTTCACTCTGCTAAGGGGGTGGAAACCTAGTCTCAGCCCCCTTGGGGCTTCTCCCGTCCAGAGCTGTACCTAACTTCCAGGGGGGCTTGTTCAGAACCAAGGCTTTGGTGGGGTTTGTGTGGTGACAGCGTCTGGTGCTTGATGTCACCTGTCACCAGCTCATCTCTTGCTGCTGGCCATCAGCCTGTGCAGGCCTCCAGTTCACTGGCTTTCTCTGCCACCTCGGGGCCACTCCTGGGTGCACAGAATTCCACTGCTGCTCCCACGTGGTGCGGGGCTGGGAGATTCTGCTGTGACACCACCTCAGATGTTATCACACATCCATTTCTTCTTTGGGGGGTTTTGCTCTCTGCTCTCAGATTCTTCAGACCCACCTGAGCACTTTGCCATCTCACTAAGGCTTGGTCTCTCCGGCGGCTTACCTGGTGGATTTGATAACCAGAGAGGATCCGTTTTTAACGCCTCCCTACTATAGACAACAAAACTTATTCTCATTAATAACTGTGAAATGAAATGAAGAAAAGAAAAGAAACAGAAAAGAAATGCAGACAGTGATCACTGATTTATTTATCTGTCAAGATCATTTTATTTTATTGAAATACACACACGCTGCTGGCAAATATAAATATCAGAGCACACAAATATTCACACATTAAAACACAGCTCTTCAGCACTATTTACAATAGCCAAGCAACCTAAATGTCCATCGACAGATGAATGGATAAAGAAGACGTGGTACATATACACAACAAAATATTACTTAGCCATAAAAAAGAATGAAACAATGCCATTTGCAGCAACATGGACTAGCCTAGAGATTATCATACTAAGTGAAGTAAGTCAGAAAGAGAGACAAATACCATAGGATATCACTTACATGTGGAATCTAAAATATGACACAAATGAACTTATTTATGAAACAGAAACAGACTCACAGACATAGAAAACAAACTTATGGGGACTTCCCTTGTGGTCCAGTGGTAAAGAATCCACTTTCCAATGCAGGGGACACACGTTCGATCCCTGGTCGGGGAACTAAGATCCCACATGCTGAGGGGCAACTAAACCCACACGCCACGACTACTGAGCCTGCATGCCTCAAGTCGAGAGCCTGCATGCCGCAAACCACAGAGCCCGCGCGCCACAGTTACAGAGAGGAAAACCCGCACGCCACAACTAGAGAGAAGCCCCCGCGCCGCAACGAAAGATCCCACATGCTGCAACGAAGATCCCGCGTGCCACAACTAAGACCAGATACACCCCCGCAAAAAAAGAAAACAAACGTATGGTTACCAAAGGGAAAAGGGGGTGGGGGAGGAATAAATTAGGAGTTTGGAATTAGCAGATACAAACTACTATATATAAAATTGATAAACAACAAGGCCGTACTGTATAGCCCAGGGAACTACATTCTGTATCCTGTGATAAACTATAATGGAAAAGAATATGAAAAAGAATATATATATATATATGTATATATCTGAATCACTTTGCTGTACACCAAAAACTAACACAACATTGTAAATCAACTATACTCTAATAAAAAAAAAACACAAAAAAACAAAAGCACAGCTATTTATTCAATAGTTTGTATATTTACCTAATGAACTCTGATCCTTTGGTTATAATCTGCTATATTAATTTCTTATGTAAATAATTATCCAATTAAAATTTAGCCAGAAGTAAAGTTTTATAAAACTGAAATATGTACCTGCAAAAGGTAAAGTGAGGCAACTACTAAATTGTACCACTGATGTACTGTTTTATTTATTTGATTTGTTCTTTAGTTTTAAAACAATCAGCAGTTGAAAAAAGAATACATTTCAACTTTAAAGATATTAAAATTCAGTCCAATATTTCATGTATGAACAAAAATGTTCACTTCCTAAACAAAAAGATTATACCTTACACTGTTTTACTGTTTAAAAATTTAAACCCAAAGAAAAGCTCAAGTGGCCTAAGATGACAGAAATGAAGCAATTCAAGTTCTCGTTCTTGCTTTTTACAAACACAGCACTTTGGTTGTTTACTTTGAATTTGCTGTTTGAGCACAGCAGTACGTAGCACACAGGAGCTGGAGACGAACTGAATCTGAAGCCAGCTCCAAGGATTCTGCCCCTTCACAAACTTACTCTTTTTTTTTTTGAGCCACTGATAAAATAATGTTCTTTATTACAACAGAATATAGCATACAGATTTATAGCAAAACAATATAACAAAACTAGATGAATGAAAGAAAACAAACTGTAAAATTGACTCAAGTAAACTTAAAGATATGCTAGCACAGTAACCGAAGAAATCATAGAACCCTAAGAATCAGAAGGTCCAGTTGATTTTACAGGCAAGTTTTACTAAACTTTTAGGTAATAATAATAGGGATAGGAATAGTAGATAATGTATATTGAGCTGTATCTATGTTCCAGACAGTTTGAAGTGCTTTACGTAGTAAGCAAATTTAATTTTCACAGTAATCTAAGCGGATAGTCAGTGGCTTCTATGTGAGAACTTTCAACGATGGCAAGCTTTCTACTTTGTACTTAGCCTGTTCTTTAGTTGAATAGCTTTAACCAACAATTTTCTTTTTACATATTTGCAAATATACTCTATTATTCCCACCTATTAGCTCTAGTTCTGCCTTGTAGAGCTATATGACATAAGTGAACCTCTTCTTTCATGTGGCAATCCTTTATATCCTGGAAAGCCATTATCATGTCTGCTTTCTCTTGTTTAAGAGACTTCATTTAAGATCTGTACAGGGACTTCCCTGGCAGTCCAGTGGTTAAGACTCTGTGCTTCCACTGCAGGGGGCACAGGTTTGGTCCCTGGTTGGGGAACTAAGATCCTGCATGCCACGTGATGTGGCCAGAAAAGAAAACAAAAGAAACGTTTTGGGTTTCCCTGGTGGTGCAGTGGATAAGAATCTGCCTGCCAATGCAGAGGACACAGGTTCGATCCCTGGTCCGGGAAGATCCCACATGCCAAGGAGCAACTAAGCCCGTGCACCACAACTACTGAGCCTGCGCTCTAGGGCCCACGAGCCACAACTACTGAGGCCGCGTGCCACAACTACTGAAGCCTGCACACCTAGAGCCCGTGCTCCACAGTAAGAGGCACGCATGCAGCAACGAAGAGTAGCCCCCGCTCGCCACAACTAGAGAAAGCCCGCGTGCAGCAACAAAGACCCAACGCAGCCAAAAATAAATAAATAAAAAGAAACCTTTTGCATAAATTATTTAATATCCATATTTTCCCACTTTCTAGTCCTGTAGCCCTCTTAATTTCCTGCATAGGTTTACAAAGATTGCTATTAGTAGTTTTGTGTTCCTGTCTTCACGACAAACTTACTCTTGACATGAGCCCATTGGAGACCACTGTATAACTGGGAGTTCTTAGAAATAATTTCCACGTAGAATACAATGCCTGTTAAAAGATAAGCAATAAACATGTGCTAATTTGGAGCTTACGTATATATTATGAAAACTCTACATTACCTGTATCAGATGCTTGCAACTTGGACTTAGGAGAATATTCCAGGTAGGAGTATTTTATCACTGACATTGTTTAGAATTGCTGGTGCATGGTGTTAGTATATAGACACAGAGAATGGACTTGAGGACCCGGGGTGGGAGGGGGAAGCTGGGGCAAAGTGAGAGTAGCATCGACATATATACACTACCAAATGTTCAATAGCTAGTGGGAAGCAGCAGCATAGCACACCTTCCTCCCTGCAGGGCACATGGAGGGCAAGCCCACCTCTGGGGCTTCGCTTTCGCTCTCCCTCTGCCTGGATGCTTCATCCCAGATTATTTCCTGATTGCAGCTCTCAGAGCCCCTCTGTGGATAAGCCTTCCCGGATCACTGCGGGCCCCTCTCCCCAGTCGCTCTGGATTTCAGAATCCGGCTTTTTTTCCTTTAGAGCCTTCATTACCATCTGAAATGATCTCGTTTACGTGTTTGTCTATTATTTGCCTTCCCCTCCCTCCCCCAACGTAAACTCCATGCTCACCCATGATTCTCCAGGGCCGTGCACGTCGTAGGTGCTTATTAAGTATTTGTTGAATGAATGGATGGGGCTCTTAGCCTCTCACCGCCCCAGCCTCAGCACCGGGTGTTCTGTGAGCGTCGGTGGTGGGGAGGATGAGGATGGCACTCAGAGCAGGGCCTGGCACATACTAAATACCAAAATACTCAGTGTTTTCTGGGACAGTTATTGCACCCAGGCCCTGGGGCTTGGCCTCAGTAATTTCCCATTTCCTGAGATGCCCTCAGCTGTCCTTCCCCATGTTTACCTGCTGAGATCTCCCTGCGTGCACCGACCTTCCATTCCCATCTCCACTTGCAGAAATCCTTCTCACCTTCGAGACTCAGGCCAAAGGCAACCTTCCACTAAGACTTCTCTCACCTCTTCAGGGAGAATGTAGCATCGGCAGTGACGGCAGCAGCAATAACTCCCACCCGCCCTCTGCCCGGCACCGCACTCAACTCCACCTCTCGTTTTGGCCTTACAACAGTCCTACGAGGTAGGTTCTGCTCCCGTCCCCATTTCAAAGATGGAGAAACTGAGGCTCAGGAAGTTGCCGGAAGTGTTGCAGTCACAAGTAAAGGAAGGAGTAAGTCAGACAGAGAAAGACAAGTGTCATGTGATATTGCTTATATGTGAAATCTAAAAAAAAAAAAAAAATGGTGAAAATGGACTTATTTACACAACAGAAATAGAGTCACAGATGCAGAAAACAAACCTATAGTTACCAGGGAGGAAACGGGGGAGGGAGGGATAAATTGAAAGATTGGGATTGACATATACACACTACTATATATAAAATAGATAACTAATAAGGACCTACTGTATAGCACAGGGAACTCTACTCAATACTCTGTAATGACCTACATGGGAAAGAATCTAAAAAAGAGTGGATTCATGTATATGTATAACTGAATCGCTTTGCTGTACACCTGAAACTAACACAACATTGTAAATCAACTATACTCTAATAAAAATTTTTTAAAAAAT
Organism: Phocoena sinus; assembly: GCF_008692025.1. NCBI lineage: Eukaryota > Metazoa > Chordata > Mammalia > Artiodactyla > Phocoenidae > Phocoena > Phocoena sinus. The sequence continues at coordinate 101,124,843 of NC_045770.1, read as the reverse complement.
CAAAGTTTAAACAAAACAAAACAAGTAGAGGAGGGAGGATCTAAACCCTGGCAGGCTGACCCTGGCCACGATCTCCAGCCCCTGTGCTGAGGGTCCCCACCCTGCCCCCGCCATTGACCATCCCATCTCCAGCCCTGTGTTCTGGAACCTGGGACATCGCTGGGCGGGGGGGGCGGGGATTAAACCTAATTCTGGCCCTTCATCCCTCACCCCAAGCACCTGCTGTTTTTATTGCCAAGAAAAATTGGTTCCATAGAACTATTGTGAAAATTTTGAAGGAAAAGACGTTCAGGTGCGGGGAGGGGACTAACGGAACTTGGCAAATAGAAGGTAATTACTGCAAATCGCATCTTAACATTTTTGTGTAATTACATACTTCTCTGTGGTTCAGACCGCTCAAGAGTTAGTTTTAAAATACAATCCTGGGACTTCCCCGGCGGTACAGTGGTTAAGACCCGGCACTCCCAATGCAGGGGGGCCGGGGTTGATCCCTGGTCAGGGAACTAGATCCCGCATGCTGTAACGAAGATCCCGGACGCCGCCACTAAGACCCGGTGCAGCCAAATAAATAAATGAGTAAATAAATAAATATTTAAAAAATAAAATAAAATAAAATACAATGCTGACTGAAGTAATTAAGTTCTCCCCCCCTGCCCCCATCTCCCCTCTGGAAGGCTGGGCCTCTGTGAGGAAAGGCCCATGACCTGAAGCTGGCCGTCCTCCCAACAGGCGACACAGTGCCCAGCACAGGGATGTTTGGAGCGATGCAGGACTTTGAGCTTTTTTTCTCTTAGCCTCAGAGGTGTCATCTGTACATTGGGGCCAGTGGAGGCCGCCAGCCGTCCCTCTCAGAGGGGCTGTCAGGTTCAGCAAGTGACGGGAGGAAGCCCACGCATTCCACAGGCCTCGGCTTGAGTGGTTTGAGGGGAGCGTGTGGGGAAGAGACAGTGGTTGGCCGGGGCCCAGGGCTTGGCCCTGCTTCAAGGGTCTCACAAGCATATGGGGAGGCAGACGGACAAGGTGACCATGGTTCACAGACTGTTCCCTAGGAGCTGCTCAGAGGAGGAAAAGACAGAAAGGCTTCCTAGAGGAGGTGTCTTTGAGTTGGGTGGGTGGGTGGGTGGGAGCTGGAAGGAAGCGAGGTCAGAGCTGGGAGAGGCCGGCCCCTCCATCGGCTGTTCTCCACATGCCGAGCCTGGGGCTGGTACTGAGGACGCCGTTTAGAGTGGGAGACAGATGCTAATCGCAACAGTGACAGATTCCATGAAGGAGAGATTCCGGCATGGAGGAGGGATCACTGGACCTGGGTGTTGGAGCAAGGGTCCCTTGGGTGGGCTCTGATATCAGTAGGCACTGTCTAGTGGGGGGAGGAAAGGGGGCTCTGAGCAGAGGGAAGAGTGTGTGAAGCTTGGTGGCCGGAGGGAGCGGGGCCCTGTAAGAAGCCGGCATGGCCGAGGCCCACAAGCTCGATGAGCTGGAGACCTCTGGGCAGGGGCCCGTCCACACAGAGCCTAGAGTGACAAAGGGGCATTTGCGTTTAACTTGGTCACAGGACACCTAGAAAGGTACTAAAGTGGGGTGCAGGGCAGGCTGGAGCAGGGGCAGGGGGCACAGACGGGGGGCGTGCATCTGGTGGATGGAGGAGAATGGGGCTTGTTGGGGTGGGGGAGGGCAGGTGGGCACAGCTCAGTTCATGGAGTCTTCTAGAAGCACCACTCTGGAGGGCGGGCTGGGATTGGGGTGGAGTTTGAGTTCATTGTTATTTCGACTCTGTGGTCATGGCTGTTATGTTTGTTAAATGAATGTAAACAATCCCCCTGATTGGGCTCATGAACTTGGATACAGAGAGGGACACTGCCCACACATCCACACCCACGCAGGCCTGGGGCTGGGCCTGAGCCTGACTCTGCCCTCAGCCCCACAAGCAGTCCTATCAGGCAGATGGGGAGTTGGCTGTAGAAATGGCCCTCCAGGGGCGATTCCAGGCTGGTGACCTGGGCGCCCTAGCCGTGGACCCGCGTTCTGCCTGCTCCCTGCCCCTCTCACGTTCTCACGGAGCCCAGCCCCGCTTCCCCACCCAGGCCCTGACCTGCTGGAGCCACTGCCAATAGGGCCTTCACCTCACCTGGGAGCTGACGTCTCTCCTGCAACAGCAAGGGGGCCCCGGACCCTGAGCCCACGGACGGTGGGGCCTGGGGCCTCGTGGTGGGCCCGCCTCTGGGCTGGGGTTAGACGGGGTGATGGGCAGCGCTGGCTCTGTTTCCCCAAGTCTTGGGTGGGTTTGCCCCCGCCGGGCGCCGTTGTGACTAGGGCTGAGGCTTGGGCTGTCATCCAGCCTCCTCAGGCATCCCTGCTTGCTTGCCTGGGCAGTCCCATCTCCCCTGGCCTCGCTTTTCCCATCTGAAAAATGGACATAGCACCGGGTGGGCAAGGTTGTTGGGGTTAGGGAGGGTGAGTGGCATCACGGGTGGCCTTGGACTTTCCTTGTTCCAACCCCGGAGATGAGCGGCCCTGCAGTCTGGCCCAGCTCTGGGGAGAGGCTTTCTCAAGCCCGGGGGGCTCCAGGCCCTTTCTCAGGGAGGCTCCCTCTGCCAGGAGATGAGCTCACTGGGCGGGCCGGGCCTTGGGGGCCACACATCCGTTGTCCTCCCTTTCCTGGGAGTTGGTCCAGAGACAAGGGGCAGGGCGTCTGGTTTACATCGGGTGCCTGTTTCTAATTCCTTTGGCCTCTGAGCTCCTTTCAGAAGGAGGAAGATGCACTTAACTGATCATGACCCAGCACGGTGATGAGGAAAAAGTGCTGGGCTTGGCATCAAGGAGAACAGGATCCGGGGCCTAACCGGGCCACTTACTGGTGTGTGACCTCGGTGAGGTGTTCACTGCCTCTCGGCTTCGAGGGCCCCATTTGGAAAATGGGAATAATGATTTCTGCCCTTCTACTCCACAAAGTAGAGAGAGATGGGAAAGTGCTTTGTAAACCGCAAAATATGAAACTTCCCCTCTGCGGCGGCATGGTTGTAGGTGGGGTCCTGCCCAGGGGCCTTGCCCCACACGGGGGCAGCCAGGCCTGCTGGCCGAGCCCCGGGTCTGTGTCTCCAAAAGGTCAAAGCAACTTTAGGTCCAAGGAATGGAGACCCATTTTAGGAGCTGCTGGCTGGGGACCCTAAGCATGGCAGGGGCTCAGAAAAGGAAGAGTTCAGTCTGGTTGGCGTGGCCTGGGAACAAAGTAACACACTAAGGAGAGCTAACGCTTACTCAGTGCCCGGCACACTTCTAAGACTTTTCTGTGTATTAATTGATAAAGCATCACAACCGCCCTCGGAGGGAGGTTACTGTTTTCCTCCCCGTAAACCCTTCAAGGGTGGAAAGGCATTTTGGGAGAGGGAAAGGGGTGGGCAGAGGCTGGGGAGCCCCTCGCACGCAGGGGTAGGGGTCTGACACCACAGCAGCAGGAACCCTCGGAGGCTCCTGGGTGACCTAATCCTTGAGGGTGGGCAGGAGGGGGCTCTTGGGAGGACCGGCTGTGGGCCTTCCTTATTCCTCTGGCTTCTCACTTGAGCACAGGTCCAGCGGCCACCCATGCGGCCCCTCTGGGAATCCTCGACGCCAAGAAGGGCCGAGAAACCGGGCAGTGCTGGCGCATGGGCTGAGGCTCTCGGAGCCGGGTTGGCTAGCGTGGTGGCCAAGGGGCCTGCAGAAGGGCCTGCGGGTGCCAGGCCGCACCCCATCCTGGGACCTGACCCCGGGAAGGGCAGGGCAGCACCGCCTGCCGGGTTTTAGAGGAGCCACGAGCACTCCGCCCACGCGGACAGGACAATGGTGCCCTCCCGGTCTGAGCCCCTCATGCAGCCTGGTCAGGGGACTGGCCCAGCTAGGGAGGGGGTGGTAGGGCCATGGCCCCAGTGGTCAGAGACAGGAGACAGCGCTGGAATCTTTCCTCTCGAAGAAAATGAAGCCCCTTCCAAGGGAGGCCACCCCGGAGTGCCAGGGTGGAGGCCCTCGGCCTGAGACCTGGGGTGCAACAAGGTAGGTGCATCGCCCTCCCCAGGACAGCCGCCCACTTGCTGCCGTGCATCCACGTAAGGCCTTGGGGCTGGGAGTGGGGAGTGTGTGTGGGGAGGTTGGCTCTGCAGGGCATCCCGCCCTGGGTCCTGACCATTTCCGCTCGAGAGCAGTTGACAAACATGCAGGAATTTAAGACAAAGAAGGGGACAGGGTGTGAAAGGGCTTGGCGGGGAGCGGCAGAGTCTTGAGTCTGAGGCATTCAGGGTGTGTTATCTGTGCAAGAGCCAGAGATAAGATGAGCAGAGATGGATGGGAAGATTGGGGAAGCACAAGGCAGAAAGGCTGGATCCAGGGCGGGGTCACCAGGGAAGCAGGGGCCACAGTGAGCTGTGCGGGCTGAGTGGGCCCAGGGAAGGGAGGGGGCAGACGGGCGGGCGGGAGGGAGGGAGGGAGGGACTCGCCTGGGTCTTCCTTACTTTTTCAAAGGTTTAAATACTCGGCGTCTCAATAGAACACTGGGAGGCAGCGTCCGAGTTCAAAGCCCCAGGGATCTGGCACCAGTGGACTGGAGAGTGTCGTTCTCAAGGCAAGAGCAGCCCAGCCTTTGTTCTCAGCCCACAGAAATATTCCTGCCTTTGGTGAGACGGCACCCAGCGGGGCCCATCCTTAAATACTTCGGAAAATGCCCTTTGCCCAAGAGGCACTTGGCGCAGCTCCTGCTTACCGTGTGGACGGCAGGCCAGGCCTTCCCTGGGGGCTGCATGGGGCGAACCCGCTCCCCACCTGCTCGACCCACTCCAAGTCACTCTTGGTCACATTTCTGGGTGGGGCCCTGTGCTCTGGCACAACCCACGCTTCCCTTTCCAAACCTTATGCCCGGTCCTCTTCCCACAGCCCAGCACTGCAGGCTTCCACTGCAGAAGCAGAGGAGGGAACCTGAACGGCCTGGCAGGTGTGGCGGGGGTCCTGACTACCCAACGAGCCAGAGCCATTAAGACGGGGTAGGACCTGCGAGGAGAGACCAAGGGCACAGTCACCCATCCAGGCTAGGGACAGGCTTTGGACACAACTGCTGTTGGTGACGTTTTCTGAGTAAACTGGAGTCATCTGAATGTTGACTGGGTATTATAAAAGGTGAAAGTTTATTGACGTGGAAAGGTGGATTGTTAACTGAAAAAAACATTTAAAAAGCACATGGCGTGGCCTCATCTTGGACAAAATACTAATGAATACACAGCAGGTGTTAATAGTGATACTGACTGGGGTGCTAAGAAGTTTTTCCCCTTATTTTTTTCTTATTTTTGTGGATCTATGTTTTCTCACCCTTAAAATTTTTTTGGTCAATTTTTTTCCAACTTCTACAATGAACATACACTCCCTTTTATTATATTAATTTATTATATAATATTATTATTATTATATTAAAAGGTTATTTTTAACTAAAAAGTGTTTGGTAAAAATTGCTACCCTGAAAAATAACAACCCTGGGGCTGCCTGAGTCATGGATGGAGCCATGGCCTACAGGACGGGAAGAACTAACCTCTCTGCTCCTTTGCTCCCAGCCAGAGCTTAGAACCCAAACCCCATCTGAGTTCGGCCTAGGATCCAGAAAGTACTGATAATTGCAGAGCAAAAAACAGACTTGACTCTGAGATGATCTGTGATTTAAAAAAAAAAAAAAAGGATCCCAGCCTGGTCTCCTTTACCAACCCAGTCTAGGCCTAGCCCAAACGTCTCTTTGTATGAAAATCCAAGTCCATTTTAATCGTGGGTTGGGGAAGAAAAGCAGAATTTGAAAGATAAAGTTGTTACGCGTGCTGTTCTTTCCTGCTCGTCGTCACCCGGAGCGCTCATGGGACGGCCCCTACTTGCATCTGGGGCCACTGGGTGCCGCGCACGACGTGAGAAGTCCATCGTCACCCAGGGACAGAGGGTTTGGGACCAGGGAGGCCAACACAAACCGCAGTTTAACTGGAATGCAACGAATGCCCCGGGAAACCTGTTTCTCTGGGCCTTACATCATCTGTCAGCAGAGCCCTGTCGTCCCTGAGCCTCCCCTGGCACGCTAACCCCTCACAAGAGACGAGCTGCATGCCTGTGGCCCAGCTCTTCTGGGTCACACGTGTTGGGTGGATGAGCTGGACGGGCGGCCTGCCTCTGTAATGGCACCTGTGCCCCAGAGGGAACCACCGCTGGGCACCGTGCCCACCACCAGCCCAGCCCCGTCCCAGCCCCATTCCTTCCTGGGTCGCTCGCACACAGTGCAAGAGGGGGCGGAGGGCACCACACGCCCTTCAGCTGGCCGCCCTGCGGGCCGCCCCCCGCCCCCTCAGAGCTGCCACCGCCTGTCCAAATGCAGCCACGGTTCTGGGCGAGGGTGAAGGCAGAGGTGGGGCGGGAGGGATGGTGTCCCCGCGGGCTCCCCACGCCTCCCACTTCTCTGGAGAGGACGACACAGCCCACTCCCTCCCCCTCTGCCCTCAGAGTCCATAATCTCTCATGCTAGAGAAGAACACGGCTGGAACGGACATTACTTGAAAGAAACATTTATTGTCCAACAGCTCCACAGTTAAGGCCCTTCCTTCCCTGGACGGGGGCCCAGCTGCCCCCCGCAGACACCCACCCGCTCCGGGCTCCCATATTCTCCTTATGACCGTGTAACCCTCTTCCTGGCTGGAAGGGGCGGCCGGCCGCGGCAGCAGGTGCAGAGCAGGCTTCACTGATTTAAGAGTCAGAGACGTGGTTGCTTTCGATGCGTTCTGTGGGGCATTTGCTAGCATTTGTTTTTCTGGACAACTGTGCTCTAAAATAATAGTATTTAGACGAAATGAAGGTCAGAACAGGAACCCCCTCGCGGTTCCAAAATTTCTGAGTCGATTGATTTGATTCAGAGTGGAGATGAGTTTTCTCCCCTTTGGGCTGAAAGCGGTGGACAGTGTGTGGTTTGCTGCCCTCCTGTGGCAGAGAAGGGGTAAAAGGCTGTCGCTCCCCTTCAGACGCTACGGTGAGCCTACATTTGTTGGACAGTTAGGGAGCTGCCCCCTGGCAACGTGGGGGGCGGGAGAGACCCACGGTGGTCTCCACATATGGGATCCCAGGCTAGTGGAGTGACCGTTCACTGAACCGAGGTCCGAGGGCAACAACACGCGCCTGGGCTCACGCAGAGGGGCTGGGGACCCTTCCCTAAGCGGGCTGCCCGACCGAAGAGGGCAGGTGGCCCGAGCTGAGGCCCCAGCGGCCCCTGGTGACTAGATCCACTTCTCTCGTGAACAGAAACGAGAAGCGCAAAACCAGCCTCTGCTCCCCGCTCCTCCCTTCTCCCTTCTCCACTCGGGGATGGTTACTTCCGCAAAAGTCTCTCCCTTCCCAACCCCTAATGTAGTCCTGCTCTGCCTCCTGTCAGGGGCCGAACTGTGTCCCCTCAGAATCCCTATGTTGAAGCCCTAAGCCCCAGGTATTTGGTGACAGGGCCTTTGAAGAGGTGAAAATGAGGCCGTTAGGTGGCCCTGATCCCACGTGGCTGGTGTCCTTAGAAGAGGAGAAGATTTGGCCACAGACTCGTATAAAGAACAGGCTGCGCTCAAGCCAGAGAGAGCGACCTCAGGAGAAGCTACCCTGCCGACACCTGCACCTGGGGCTTCCCGCCTCTGGAACGTCTGTCGTGTGAGCCACCGCATGTGCAGCCCTAGCAAACGAATACACCTGCTAACAAAGTACTTATTTCTAAAGGACGATTGCTGCATCTGAGGTGTTCAAGGACGGAACCACATGGACTCCCTCCTGGGCCTGGCCACATGGCCTCTATTTGTCCAGAGGATCTGGAGATAAACACTGAGCAGCTGTCCTTTGTTTTCATTTAATGTTCATAGTGACCTATTCTATAGATGACAAAATTCTCAGAAGTTAACCTGCCCCGGGTCACCCAGGTCGTGGGGAGAAGCAGGATCCATTCTGCCTCCAAGCGCCACCTCTCTCTCCCTCTCTCGGGCTCAGGGCAGCTGACACGGGCACGGGGAAGGTCAGGGGACAGGGGCCCGGACTGCGTGACTGTCTCGTGCGATGGACGGCCAGCGCGAGAAGCTGGATCCATAAGCCGTGCTGATTCCTGCAATGGTGGTTTGGCTTCTTCCTTAACCCATCCCGAAAAAACTCAATTCCTCTGACAACTCTCGAGTATTCTCCATGAGGCAGGCAGTCTTATCACATCCACACACCACACTTATGCTGAAAGCTCTCTTTAACGAGTTTACCTGTCTGAACTGACAGACCAAGGGAGTTCGTGTACATTCTGGTCTTTGTCAACGGTGACTCCTAACCACGCTGTTATTCTTTCAAAATACATTTTATTAGTGGCACATGGAATTTAAAGTGAAGCAATTTCTTTCCAGAGAGAAGGTAACCCCTGACAGACTAAAAAATTGAGCAGATATGTCACAGCAAAAATACCATTCCCAGTGTAAAGAGGTCAATAGGAATACTCTCCACCAAGGAAATGCCTTTCTTCACCGTGCTGACCACAGTGGACACTTGGTTCAGCTGGGGGAACCCACAGCACTGGACAGTCACGGACGCCATTAAGTCAGGGTCATCTCGACACTGACTGGCCCTTCCCTGTCGTAGCAGAGGCGGAGAGGTCACGACCTCCATCGCTCATCATGGGGACCCGGGGGTCTGGGAGGCGGAGGATGGCTGGGGGGAAACACGAGGTGAGCAGGCTCGCGTGTGAGCCTGAGAAAACCCTCAGACTTGGAGGGCCTCCAGAGTCTCCATGACGACCCTTCATCAGCAGATTAGAGCCACGGGTTACCAGAGGGTCCTTTTAGAGCATCTGGAAACACGCCTATGTTAGTAAGTCAGAGAAGATCTGCACTTTCTGAAAAAAATCAGTTTCTCGGGGCTTCCCTGGTGGCGCAGTGGTTGAGAGGCCGCCTGCGCGATGCAGGGGACACGGGTTCGTGCCCCGGTCCGGGAGGATCCCACATGTCGCGGAGCGGCTGGGCCCGTGAGCCATGGTCGCTGAGCCTGCGCATCCGGAGCCTGTGCTCCGCAAGGGGAGGGGCCACGACGGTGAGAGGACGGCGCACCGCAAAAAAAAAAAAAAAAAAAAAAAAAAAATCAGTTTCTCTCTCAGAGATTCTTTTACCTAATGTTCTTCTGTCTCAGAACGAGCTCTGCAATGTTCACGCGCATCACTCCCCAATCCGTTAGCTCTGCCGCCCTGTCTCCCCTTCACTGTCCCCCCACCTCATCCCAGCACTGGGTCCTGCCCCAGAGCGCTGCTCTCCTCCGGGCCCCCCGCACCCTCGCGCCTACAGCCTCTGTCACTGCAGTGGGTCCCCCAGTTCCAAAAGGCACTCCCTGCACTGAGGCTGTTTCTGTCCTGTTAAGATCATGCTGTTTCTTCTTTCTAACCTCAGATGATGGGGAGTATTCACGAGGAAGGCTCAGCGAGTTTGTCATCTTCACTAGTCTTATTTGATCCTAACATGGGCATGTCGCACATCACTTCGGAATCTGTCCCCAACCAAACACTGATCAAGGCAACAAAACGAGTGACAGACTGCAGAATTTTCCATTTCTAGATCTAATTGATTAAGCTAAGTCTTAGCTTCTAGAATACAGCTTCCGGGGACTTAGGGCAGGTCAGTGATGCTGGTGTCGCCAAGATCAATTCCAGAGTACAGCTTGCCGTCCTTTGCGGCCCCCCAGGGCATGGATGTGGAGGTCCACTTCACCGCCCAGTCTCCTGCTTTGTTGACCAAGATGACACCACCTACACCTTTGACCTTTGACTTCATATAACCCAACGACGCGTCAGCGGCCTCTTCTAACGTCTTTCCTGAAAGCAATGAGAGGTTGAGAAACAACACAAGTTACTGAAAGGAATCTGATGGGAAAATTATTTACAGTATGAAAAACCAAAGCGTCTTAACGAAGATTCCTAGTGAGTGATTTCTATTTCAACGTCTCAGACAAGGACTCTCACCCTACAAGGCCCTCCCTGCGCTGGATGAAGCTGCCTTTTCTCCCACACGCAGGCTCAGAGCCTCTCTACCGCCCCCAGGAGGCAGAAGGCAACCAGTATTCCAAATGCTCTTCTTTCCTGACCCTAACAGAAGGGGCGTTAACCTGAAAGCAACGTCTGCAGCAAACAAGAAAGGGTTTCCCAACCCTCTCCGTCGATTTATAAACAGCTCCTATCCCCTAACAGTCAGGCGGCACGGCCTTGTTCCACGTACCCTGCTCCACGTGGAAGAGGGTGAGTCGGGCCAGATTCACCTTCAGGATGCTCTCTCCGTGCCCTGTTGTTGAAACGGCTCCAATATCATTGTCAGCATAACCTCCAGATCCTGCTCAAGGAAGGGAATTGTTTCTAACTGAGCGGCAACCGTCAAGAAATTCAAACACTTATTACGAGTCCAACGCTACATAAATATTAAAGGTCAAGGTGCACCGGTGAGCGCCGTGTAAATAATACCCTGAGATGGGGATGGAGGGCATGTCGGGGAGGCAGGCCTAGCCTTCCCAGGGCAGCGACACCAGGGCAGCCCCTCCTCTGCCCCCAGCACATCCACCCAGCGCACAGGGTAAGACATATACACCCCTCCCCTCCCCCCACCACCAGGAATTAAGCCAATGTGCTCCGAGGTTAACGCGAGGAACACTTTGACGTGCAGTATTCCGTAGCGGCGGTGTGTCACCCTCATGCCACTCAGATCTAACAACTGCAAACTTAAATTCTCAGCTTTCTTAGTTTGCTCATTGGAGCCCATGCCTGGGAAAAGGCTTCGTGTACTTAACCCTTTGGGAATAGTCTGCAGCTCCTGAAACGGATCAGAGAGAAGACAGAGGCACCGGGGGTGCTGCGGCGGCTTCAGTACCCCAGCTCCACCTCCCTCCCGAGTCCTCCACGCCCTCCCCAAAAACACAGCACCTAGGAAACAGGTGCCTGCTGGACACGCCACCTTCTGCACGTGCCCTGGGCGACCCCCTCCGACCCACCGCCACTCCCAGAAATTCTAAAGCTGCCACCAGGAGGAGGAGGAAATGACGGAAGAAAGAAGTGGGCGTGGGGGTGAGGCGAAGACCGGAGAAAGAGGACGAGAGGACGGGGGAGGGCAGGGGCAGGGGCAGTGATCATCCGTCCATCCCACCTATACACGGCGTGTCCCCGACGCGGCCCAGCATCTTGTTGACGATGCCCCCCGTTGAGGTCGCGTAAGCCACATTTCCTCGGCAGTCCATGGCAACGGCACCCACGGTCCCCAAGTTTCTGCCAAAAAACCAACAAAGAGTGGCTGAAGATGAGAGACACTCCCACAGGTGACAGGGTAGCTTAATACACTTCTATGTTAATGGCACATGGGACACACTTTGATTCCAGCATTCCCCACTCATGGAAACGGCAAAGAAAGCCTGTTTGCATTACATTCTACACGTCAGTTAGACTGCTGGACATACCTTTAGCCCTCAGCTCTAAGGGTCCATCCAATCCCAGCACCACCATTTTCTAGCTGGGTGATTGAGTTAAGTTTTACCGCGCCTCATTTTTCCCATCTATAAAATGGGGATACAAATAACTGAGCGCATCTCAGACTTTCGTGTGCATCAGCATCCCTTGGATCCTCAGCACCTCCATCCAGAGACCCCGAGTTGGCAGGTACAGGATGGGACCCAACATCGTGTACTTCTGACAACCACCTGGGTGACGCTGCTGCCGCCTGTCCGCACACCCCTTTGCCCGTTTCATGGGGCTTGCTATGAAGACGAAATAAGTTGACATTTTCTCTAACATTTTATTATAAATTTGCAAGTCAAAAAAGTTGAAGCAATTGTACGCTAACAGCCGTACACCCACCACCCCGGTTCTACAGTGAACTATATCTTAGGCACTGTTCTAAATGCTGGGACACAGCAGAGAACTAAATGGACAAAGAACCTTCTCCCACGGAGCTTGCATTTGGGGCACAGGGTGATGGAGCAATAAACAATGTCAGGCTTTACTGAACAGCAATAAACTATAGCCTATAGCAGCACGTGCGACACGTGATGGTGGAGCGGTGCTGCTTTCTAAGGGCCTCTCTGAAGGACCGAGGGTAAGCCATGCTGATTGCTGGGGAAGAACATTGCTGAAGCAGGACGTGCTTGCCAAGTTCAAGGAACTTCAAGGAGGCCACTGTGGTTGGAGAGAAGAAAGCCAGGGAGAGTGTACAGCAGGGTCAGAGGGACGGCCAGCAGGCAGACCATGAGGCTTTGACAAATGGGGTGACTGTACATCCTGGTTTCCCAGGACCGCCCTGACTTATGCCTGTTGTCCCGGCTTAATGAATAGTGCCCCTTTTACTCTCAAAGCTAAGTTCCAGTTTGAATACTGAATCACATGGTCATCCTACTTACAGGCCATTGGAAGGGCGTTTAGTCTGAGTGAGGTGGGAAGACGCTGGAGAGTTTGAACCGAGAAGTGTCACGAGATGAGTTGAGTTTAAAAAATAACCATTCTTACCACCACGCCCATCACCGGCACGGCTAACATGAAACAGACACGGCATCAAGGATGGGCACAGAGGTGCGGGGACCACGACCCTCACTCACTGCTGCTGGGCATGTGGGCTGGCAAGGCCACTTTGGGAGGCCACCCACGGGGTCTCCTAAAGCCGACTCAGCCATTTTATGCCCACATTTCTGTCCAACAGAAACGTGGAGGTAAGTTCACCACGAAGGTGTACAGAATGTTCACGGCACCACTACTTGTAATAACAGCGAACTGCAAATGACACAAACATCTACCCAAGTAAATGACTTGTGATACACTATGCTTCAGTGAAGGTGGACTCTGCTACACACGACAGATCTCAGAAACGTAAGAAGAGGCACCCAGAAAAGCACGTACTACACAGTCCCACTCAGATAAAGTTCCAAAACAGGCACCACTAGCCCACGGTGCTGGAAGCCGGGCAGGCGGTTTCCTTGCGGGGAGGGCAGTGACGGAGGGGGGTGTGTGTCGGGCTGTGTGCTGATTACATGTGTGTCCACCCCGTGAAAGCGCATCCAGGGCTCCAGATAGGATCTATGCATCCGGAATGTGTGCTATACTTCTACAGAGAGTCATCTTAGGGAAACCGTTCCGGCCATTGTGTGTGGACTGAGGGAGATGAGAGAGGAAACAGAGACCCCTTAAGAGGCTTGAGAGGCAGTGGTTTGTGTCGGGGTGTTTCCAGAGGAGAGGGTGGGAAGGAGGCTGGACCTGGGACATTTTGAAGGCAGAGCTGACAGAATTTGCAGGTGGAACGGATGTGAGAGAGAGAAATCTAAGGCAGAAACTGAAAGGATGCAAGAAACACTTATTGAAAGGTGGAAGACTGGGAAGACGTTTTTTGCTTTGTGGTGTGTGTGGAGTGGGGTTGGGTAGGGAAACAAGTTTAGTTTTGGACAAAAGCTTGAGGTACCTGTTGGGCAATCACATGGAGAGGCTAAATTGCAGCTAGAGATGTAGCCTGGCATTCAAAGGACTAGAAAGAGAAAGCTGGTATCCTATTAGAAGGAAACGGGAACCCTATCTCCTATCACTCACAAAAGCCAACCCAGATAGCTAAGGACCTAAATATAAAACACAAAATTCTTCAAGGAAATCTAGGCAGCTGTATGTCTCAGGGTGGGGATGGCTCCTAAGTTTCTGGTCTTACAAACTACACAAGAAGAGGGAGAGTACTACTGATCACAAAAAAAACGTTCAAATGGCAAAAATACCGTAAGCAAAGTAAAAGCAAATAAAAACAACAGATTTGGGAATTTTGTTTTTAGCAGAGAAGACAGCCTTAAGATTGATAAGAAGAGGACAAAACAACTAAAGAGAAAAAATGATCACAGGACAAAAACAGGCAAATTCCCGGAAAAGAATGACCCATAAACAAATGCAAAGTATCCAAGCTGGTGGTTGTCAGGGAGGAGCAACAGCAGTGACGCGAGCCCCTCCCGCCACATAAGGAAAGAGGTGCCCTGTCACTGCTGGTGGCAGCCCCCCAACACGTACAAGGAAGGGGTTGAGGCAAAAATACAAAGGCAAATGGAGGCCCACACACATGCAATATTTAGAAATAATAAAGATGTTCTATCCTCTTACCGTGATAAATGTATCTTGAGAAATACTGTAAAGCTATGGTTTTCATTTGACTGGAAGCTGACAAACTACCAATGATGACAATTTATTAACATGCACATTTGCGTCCTTTGTTGATCAGCTGGTGATGGCTGGATGAGTGGGGAACAAACCACACACGGACACATATACAATCATAAATTATTATGTATTTATTCCATAAAATTAATTTTCATTGCCTTCATCTCAAGGGGCATTGATCACGTTCTTATGATCAACATTTCCATGTAACACGCATTCTACTGGCAATGTGACAACACAACTTTTCTTTTCTTTTTTTTTTTTGCGGTACGCGGGCCTCTCACTGTTGCAGCCTCTCCCGTTGCGGAGCACAGGCTCCGGACGCGCAGGCTCAGTGGCCATGGCTCACGGGCCCAGCCGCTCCGCGGCATGTGGGATCCTCCCGGACCGGGGCACGAACCCGTGTCTCCTTCATCGGCAGGCGGACTCTCAACCACTGCGCCACCAGGGAAGCCCAACACAACTTTTCTTGAGCGATGTAGTTCTTAGGAAGTTTTTTTTTTTTTTTTGCGGTACGCGGGCCTCTCACTGTTGTGGCCTCTCCCGTTGCGGAGCACAGGCTCCGGACGCGCAGGCTCAGCGGCCATGGCTCATGGGCCCAGCTGCTCCGCGGCATGTGGGATCTTCCCGGACCGGGGCACGAACCCGTGTCCTCTGCATCGGCAGGCGGACTCTCAACCACTGCGCCACCAGCGAAGCCCTTAGGAAGTTTTTAATTAATTTTAACTTGGAGAAGCTTCACTCTGCTGAGGCAGTAACATTGGAACTATATGTAAAACTCTTAAAGCAATACTTAGATTTGGAAATGAATGTTGATTTTTACATTACCACACTCAAATGTTACACGGGGTTACGTTTGATAAACTGTTATCACAGAAGATTTTACTCAATATTTTAATTTGATCATTTAAATCACAATCACTTACTATAGTCATTTTTGTCATCTCTTAAGCAGTGTTTAAATCAATGCAGAGTATCTTAAATTCTTCTTTCAAATTTCATTGCTGGTATATTACAAAGAAAACGGAAGATAGCAGTACGTTGCTCGATTTTGTTCAAATCTCTCTACAAATGATACTTATACTTCGATATATAATGAACAGAAAAACAGCCTCTAAAGAAACTGGTTTCAGGATCCTTTGTACATGACTCTTCTTCAAGTCAGGCAAATCTTTTTGTTTCCTTTGTTTCAATTTCCTTATATTTTCTGCAGATGTCACTTTTCTTGCATATTTCCCATGCACTTTTGGCTTTGTTTCTCTAAATTTAAAAAAAAAAAACATTTTTAATCCTTTAAAAAATGTTAATAGCCAAACTTAGATTTTTTTTTAAAGCTTCTGTTAAGCTTATCAATGGAGAGGAATAGTTCAGACTAAGTCACTGTAAATAGTGCAAATTCAAAATTAATGTCACTTTCTGTCAAAGTCCGTGATTTGTTCTTTAAGGAACTTCTGCAATTTTTGCTGAACTCTTCTTATCTAAATTCGATTTCATTACTTCAACAGCATTTAGTTGGAATTCCCCCCCACGTCTCTCTGAGGTCTGTTATAAGGTCAGATGTGAGTCTAATTAAGCTGTTCCACCTTCGGCCACATCTAGAGTATCTTGCAGTGGACCCTCTACTGTCTCACAGCATCACCAGTATTGGCGCAGCTGAGGGCATGTCTCCTAGAAACAAGCTCACGGTGAGCTGGCCGTGTCACACAGGATACTTCTGGACTCTTGGCCAAAGTTCGTGCTTACGTACCTTTTATTCACCTACCATGTTAGCTCCATTATCACGGGCTTCCCTTTTAAATGTTAGTTTTTCAACATGTTTTCTGATCATGGTACACTCTAGCTGAACTGAGTTTTTAAAACTTCATTATGATTTCATGTCTTGCTTAGATACTTATCATTAGGTTTTTTTTCCTAATTACGTTTTGGCATTTTATCAAAACTTGAAATAATTTTTATTAACCCTAGAAATTTCCCATTGTTTTCCGTAAACGTTGTGTTGATGGGGTCATGAAAAGTACCATTACACTTGTCCAGATATTATTATTCTTTCAAGAACATTACATCTATGTTTTCTATCTGTGTCTTTTCTGGTTATCAACTGTTTATTGTTTATTCAGCCTTTTCCCAGCGCTTCTAATAATTGCACGTGTCCTTTTTTTGGTGTATGATTACACCAAATTGCTTTATGATTAGCAATTAAATCTTCCTTTAGTAAAGAACATGAAGTTGTCGGGATTTCATCTGAATTGTTCAAGTTGTGGATTTGGTGAGAATACTATTCCTACTAATTTTCATTGTTTTTTTTTTTTTTTTTTTTTTTTTTTTGTGGTACGCAGGCCTCTCACTGTTGTGGCCTCTCCTGTTGCGGAGCACAGGCTCCAGACGCGCAGGCCCAGTGGCCACGGGTCACGGGCCCAGCCGCTCCGCGGCATGTGGGATCCTCCCAGACCGGGGCACGAACCCGCATCCCCTGCATCGGCAGGCGGACTCTCAACCACTGTGCCACCAGGGAAGCCCCATTGTTTTGATAAGTAATTAAATCTTCATTGAACAAAGAATCTGTAATGTTCTCTTTGTGAATTTTATGTGGGTCATCCTGGAAGAAGACTGCTTACTTTTTTTTTCTCTAATTTTTATTCATTTATTTATTTTTTGGCTGCATTGGGTCTTTGTTGTTGCTCGTGGGCTTTCTTAGTTGCAGCGAGCAGGGCTTCTCTTCATTTCGGTGCACAGGCTTCTCATTGTGGTGGCTCCTCTC
The DNA here is from genome assembly GCF_008692025.1 of Phocoena sinus. NCBI lineage: Eukaryota > Metazoa > Chordata > Mammalia > Artiodactyla > Phocoenidae > Phocoena > Phocoena sinus. Next base: position 101,107,903 of record NC_045770.1, on the reverse strand, counting down.
GGTCTGGAGCACAGGCTCTAGGCACATGGGCTTTGGTAGTTGTGGCGTGCAGGTTCAGCAGGTGTGGCTCGCGGGCTCTAGAGCTCAGGCTCGGTAGTTGTGGCATGTGGGCTTAGTTGCTCCGCGGCATGTGGGATCTTCCCAGACCAGGGATTGAACCTGTGTCCCCTGCGTTGGCAGGTGGATTCTTTACCACTGGGCCACCAGGGAAGTCTAAGAGTGCTTACTTTTAAAGCAGACTGTTTCTTTGAAGATCTTTTACTTCTTTTCTTCCTTTTAGCTTTTTTTTCTTTTGTGAATTCCACTTTAGTATTCTTTTTCTATCAAAATCTTGACTTGTACACATTTTCAGTAATCTAGGAATTAGAAAGTGAAATGTAACTATACCGAGAGTGTACAAAGTTAGAATATATTTTCATCAAAGTTAAGGGCAAATGCCCCCAAAAAGAATAAAAGTAATTTGCAGATATAATTTCAAAAGTTAGTTTTTTCCTAAAATTTACAAAATTATTAATATGAAAGTCTAAACATCAACTATAATTAATGAATATAACATCTTAAATAAAAATTACTTTAAAATTTCAACATTTAAAAAAGTTTAACTCAACCTTAAGTATTTTTATAAGAATAAAACCATTCATAAGTCTAATATTCAGTGTCCATTTAGTTGCCAGCATAAAAAATTGGTTCCTCATGCAGGTTCTGTCTATACCTGTGATGTCCAATACAGCAGCCACTGTCTGCATGTGGCTGAGCACTGGAAATGCAGGCAGTCTACAGTGAGACGTGCGGTCAGTGTAAAATACACGGCAGATTTGGAAGATCTAGCATGAAAAGATGTAAAGTATCTCATAAATAAATTCTTACACTGATTACATGTTGAAATGATAATATTTGGGGTACTGGGTTAAATATATTATTAATTTCACTCATTTCTTTTTACTTTTTTTTTAATGTGGCTACTAGAAAATGTTAAATTACATATATGGCTCTCAGATTTCTATTGGACAGTGCTGGTCTAGACCTACATATCTACAAATTTAAGAGTAACAGGAATCAGCCCTCATGTGCCAGTCTTGCAGATACCGTACTAATTCATGAATAACTCTAGAACCACAAACTGAAACATGCAGAAAGAAAAAGGACACTGTGCACTACTGGGAAACAACACTTCCTTATGCAAGAATTTGTTTGACAAACTATTGTCTTTTTCTCTTACCTAAGTCCTTCTGCTGTTCAAGTCTTCCCCACACTCCAAAACAGGGTCTATTTCTGAGGTCAGCAGTGGCATATTCCACAAACCTTTTGACTCAGGTGGTCTTTACTTCCAAGACATAGAGCAAGAGATGCAGAGAAGCACTTCCCTGGGGGCTGAATGATATTTGTCACAAGAGTGGATGATGAGGGCTATGGGTAATGCTGTGTCACTGCTGAGTGACAGAGATGCCCCATGGATCTGCAATACACCAACTGTTTTGTGTAACTGTGATATGAGGGTCATCTAAAGTGCAGGGCCCAGGGCAGGAGCCCCTCTTCCTTATATCGAAGAGCAGTACTGGCTGGTGGAGATGTGTGTTGTTGCAGAATTTTTGGAAAGCAATGTGGCAACATCTATTAAAATGTACACGAACCACTGATAAAGCAACCCCATTCCTGTGACTTTAGCCTATAGACACAACAGCACACTCTGTAAAGATTATCAACAGCTACCAACATATGGCCAATCTTGTAAAACAAATTCCTAACCTGGGGACACACTAGAATTACCTGGGGAACTTTTTTCTAATGGACTTGCCTGGCCTCTCCACCTCAGCTCTACTCAATTCGATTTTTTTTTTTGGCCATGCCATGCGTCATGCGGGATCTTAGTTCCTCAACCAGGGATCGAACCCACGCCCCCTGCAGTGGAAGCCTGGAGTCTTAACCGCTGGACCACGTGGGAAGTCCCTAAATTAGATTCTGTAGGGAAAGTGCTCAGACATGTAGATTTTGAAAAAGCTCCCTAAGTGATACGAAAGTATACCTCTGGTTAAACATTACAAATCTAAAAGGGTATGTGGAGTTAATAGATTATATTCCATTATAAACCTCCAGGCCACATTCAAATTTTATTTTTCAAATTTTGCTTTAAATTAAGGGTCCTTTTATTTGGTATTTTTGAATTGGTAACACAGAAAACCATAATTCAGAACACGTGATGAATTCACTTATAAGGGCTGTACTGATTTCTCTGCCCTGTGAAAGGGCGCCTAAGTAAGTTCATAGGGTGGTCTACATCACAGAGAACCTGTGCAGTGTACCGAAGATAACAAACTGATCAAGAAGTATGCAGGTAATTAATACCTTTACGCACGGCATTCACCTATTAAATCATGCTGGAGAAGGAACTCTTAGCTGAATCTGAGTTACTATTCATAGCAGTAATAAGTGAGGTTAAATTTCAGAGTCAAAAGAGCAGTTTTTCCATTACTTAGTGTGAACTATTTTGTACAAAAACTGAAACGACCAAGTGATGTTTGACTTATTTAAGAAACGTGGATAAGCAGACATGAGTCCCACTTTCACGTGTGAATAACTCGCAAAAATGTGAGCCACAGATGATACTTACTTTTGGTAGTCTGATTTCTGAAGCTTTTCGTTTTCCAGACGCTTTTTGTTTCTTTCTGTAACCAGCTGTTCTCCAGGAATTGTTGGAATCCCACTGGCTGCTGCAAATTTTGCTGCACCTCGGTCAGTCAGAAAGCAGTGGGGTGTCTTGAGCCAAAAAGAAATGGGAAAATAGTTAGTTTTGTGAAAAAGTTAAAATCTTTTCAACGGTTCCTACTGTGTGGAAATCATTATTCTCTCTGGGTACAGAGCCTCAAAAATGCAAATTCCACTGGCTTGCTTTCCTGAATGATGAAAAAAGCCGAGCTCTCCGAGTTTTTGTATTTTCAGAAAAACCCAGATGATGGAATATTACTAGGAATCCAACTTACATATGATCTTAAGTTTAGAGAATTTAATCCATTTTTATTTCATACATGCTATTTATTTATCTACATATCTATGTATGTAGGTATATATTTATTTGCTGCACCACACAGCTTGCAGGATCTTAGTTTCCCAACCAGGGATCAAACCTGGGCCCCCTGCAGTGGAAGCATGGAGTCCTAACCACTGGATCGCCAGGGAATTCCCCCACACGTGCTATTTAAACAGTTGGTCTGTTCAGTGTGTGTGTGTTGTGTTCCATGTGTTGAAAGCAGGCTGAAGAAAATACAGGAAGATAACATGAAAACATGAAGATAATGTGAAATGTCATCACTGGTTAAGTGACCATGAGTCAAATTACATCAACAGGGTCAGAGTCTTGGTTTCCTTGAGACACTTAAATAACATTGTTTTTGTTCTTTCAATTTCAGGAGAACAGCGATCTCAAGTATTTCCCTACAAGTCCGAACCCTTGTAGTCACTGAAGTGCAGCAGTGACAATTCCTTGGGAAAACGGTGCTTTAGTCCCACATACCTTTTCCATAACAAGGCGCGCGACTTTAATGGGATTTGCGACACAGCGGACTGCAGACACCGCTCCTGCAGACAGGTCTTTCCCATTCATGATACTTGCATCCATTTCAACTTCACCATTTTCGTTCAAGACAGATCCACAACCTAAAATCAAAAAGAAGCCGAAAAGCAAGAATTAAGAATTTAGAGATGGCTTCAGAGTTTCCCCTAAGCTGCCTACTTTAATTCATCCTCTGCTCCATTGTCAAAGGAACGTTTTTAAAAACACAGACCTGGCTTGATACCCCATGACCTACACAATAAACGGTATGAAGCCCTTCCTGATCTGGCCTCTGACTTACTTTTCCAGCTTCATCTCTTCTCCTTGGCAACATTTTACTGAAATATTAGGTTTCCCTGAATGTACCATTAGCTCTCATTACTCTGTTCTCTTTACCACTAGCAACTTTTCTCCAACTTTCTCTGCCTAGATAATACTTGTAAGCCTAGCTATTCTTTTTTTTTTCTTTTTTTTTGCGGTACGCGGGCCTCTCACTGTTACGGCCTCTCCCGTTGCGGAGCACAGGCTCCGGACGCGCAGGCTCAGCGGCCATGGCTCACGGGCCCAGCCGCTCCGCGGCACGTGGGATCCTCCCGGATCGGGGCACGAACCCGTGTCTCCTGCATCGGCAGGCGGACTCTCAACCACTGCGCCACCAGGGAAGCCCCCTAGCTATTCTTAAACTCTATGTGACTCAGTTTCCTCAGAGGGATAAGAACAAAGGGATAAGAACAAACCTCAAGAATATTTAAAGGAGTATAAAGATATCCAGCAACTAACAAGTGTTTGGTATCTAATAAGAAATTATCAGGCTCACGAAGAAACAGGAAAATATGACCCATAATGAGGAGGAACAACAAATAGCAACAGACTCAGAAATGACATAAATGATAGAATTATTAGACAAAAATGTTAAAACGCCTGTCATATGTACCAGAACATGGAAGAAAATATGATAAGGACCCAGAGAGAACTCCTAGAAACGAAAAAAGAAGTCTGAAATGAAAAATACACTGGATAGGATTAACACCAAATTAGACACTGCACAAAAGATGAATGAACTTGAAGACACAGCAAACAGAAAGACTGAAAAAAAAATTGAACAGAGTTTATCACTGAGCTCAGGGACAGTTTCAAGCAGCCAGTATATGTGTAATTGGAGTCCCCAAAAGGAGAGGTGAGATAGAGGTACAAAAAAAATATTTAAGGAAATGATGAATTTTCAAATTTGGTGAATACTATAAATTCACAGATCCGAAAACCACAGCAAACTCCAAGGAAAAGAAACATGGACAAAACTACACACAGGCACATCATGATCAAACAGCTTAGTGCTAATGAGAAAGAGAAAATCTTAAAAGCAGCCAGAGAAAGACACATTAGGTACAGAGGAAAAAAGAAAAACGATAGCATACTTCTTGTCAGAAACAATGCAAACCGGAAGACAGAGGAGCAAGATCTCTGAAGCCCTCAAAGAAAAAAAACCTGTCAAGTTGGAATTCTACACCCAGTGAAAGCATCTTACAAAAACCCAAAACAAACACGTTTATAGACATAACAAAAGTTTAAAAAAAGTCATCAATAGCAGATGTGCAATATAAGAAATGTTAAAGGAAGTCTTTCAGGCAGAAGGAAAATGATAGCAAAGAGCAATCAGGATTCCCCCAAAGAATGAACACTGGATATGGCTAATATGTGGATAAACAGAAATACCTTTTCCCTTTATTTTTACAATATCTTTAAAATATAACTGTTTAAAGGAAAAATAACAGTGCATTAGGCAACTTATACACATAAGTAAAACATATGACAACAGTAGTACAAAGGCTAGGAAAGGGGAAACAGGTGTATGCTGTAAAAGGTTCTTATATTACGCATGAAGTGTGATATTACTTAAGGTAGACTGTGACAAGTGAGAGAGATATACTATAAACCCTAAAACAACCTTAAAAAAAGAAGTCGAGCTACTAGGCCAACAAAGGAGATAACATGGAATTATGAACATTCAATTATTCCAAAAGAAGGCAGAAAAAAGCAGAAAAAGAGGAAACAGGGAACGATGAATAGAAAACAAACAGCAAGATGACAAAGTTATGCCTAACCATATTCATGATCACATTAAATGTAAATGGTCTAAACACCCCAATAAAAAGCAGAGATTGTCAGGACTTCCCTGGTGGTCCAGTGGTAAAGAATCTGCCTTACAACGCAGGGGACGCGGTTCGATCCCTGGTCAGGGAACTAAGATCCCTGAGAAGAGAAAACCCACAAGCCAAAACTAGAGAGAAGCCTGCACACCACGACGACGAGCCCGCGTGCTGCAACGAAAGATCCTGCATGCCTCAGTGAAGATCCTGAGTGCCGCAACTAAGACCCGATGCAGCCAAAAATAAATAACAAAATAAATAAATAAAAAATAAATAAATCTTAAAAAAAACAGAGATTGTCAAATTGCACAAAAAGATAGGACACAATTACATGCTGCCAATAAAAAAATCCACTTTAAATATAAAGATGCAAATAGGTTAAAAGTAAAAATGGACAAATTATACCATGCCAAAATGAATCAAATGAATACTGGAGGCAAAGTATACTTCACAATAAGGAACATTAAATAATAATAAGGACATTAAATAATGATATAGGGGTCAGTTCACCAGAAGACAACAATCTATATTGTAAACAACAGTTTCGAAATACATGAAGCAAACACTGACAGAACTCAAAGGAGAGATAGACGAATCCAGTTACAATTAAAGACTTCAATACTCCTCTCTCGTTAATCAGAAATGGACAATCAAGATACAGAAGGTATGAACATTACCAATGAACTTGACCTTATTGAGATTTATAGATCTTTCCATCCAACAAGAGCAGAGTACATAGTCTTTTTAAGTGCAAATGGCCAAGGTAGAACACATTCTGAGCCAAAAACCAAACCTTACGAAGTTTAAAAGAATACAAATCACACAAAGTATGTCCTCTGATCATAACAGAATTAAACTAAAAATCATTAACAGAGAGGTATTTAGAAAATCCACAAATATTTGGAAATTAAGCATCACACTTCTAACTAACCCATGATTCAGTGAGGAAGTCACAAGGAAAATGAGAACACATTTTGAACAGAATGAAAATTAAGGCAACCTGTAAAAACATGTAAAAATCAAAGCAGTGCTAGAGTAAAATTTTAAACATTAAATGCTTGTATTAGAAAAGAATAGTCTCAAATTAATGATCTAACAGGAAAAGAACAGTAAATTATTTCCAAAGCAAGCTGGATGAATAAAGGAAACAATAAAGATAAGTCAATGAAATTCAGAACAGAAAAAGAACAAAAGAAAAAACAGAAAAAGGGGCTTCCCTGGTGGCACAGTGGCTAAGAATCTGCCTGCCAATGCAGAGGACGTGGGTTCGATCCCTGGTCCTGGAAGATCCCACATACCGCAGAGCAACTAAACCCATGCACCACAGCTACTGAGCCTGTGCTCTAGAGCCTGCGAGCCACAACTACTGAGCCCATGTGCTGCAACTACTGAAGCCCAAGTGCCTAGAGCCCGTGCTCTGCAACAAGAGAAGCCACCGCAACGAAAAGCCTGCGTACTGCAACAAAGAGTAGCCCCTGCTTGCTGCAACTAGAGAAAGCCCATGCAGCAACAAAGACCCAACGCAGCCGCAAACAAACAAATAAATAAGAAAAGAAAAAAACAGAAAAATTCACCAAATCCACCCCCCGAAACTAAAACTAGTTCTCTGAAAAGAACAATAAACTTGATAAACTCTAGACTGACAAAGAAAAAAAAGACACGTTACAAAACTCAGGAATGAAAGAGGGGACCTCTCTACAGACCATAGAGACATCAAAAGCATAACACAGAAATGTTGCAAATTCAGCAACTTAAACCAAATAGAAACATTTCTTGAAGGACAACTGACAAAACTCACTCAAAGAAGAAATAGATAACCTGAATAGTGCCATGCCTATTAAAGAATTTCTTAGAAATTAGAAAGAATTTCTTAGAAACTTTCCATCAAAACAAACAAAAAACCAATCTACCAAATATTTACAAAGAAATAATAGCAACCTTATACAAACTTCGAGAAAAACAGAAGAGGGAACACTTGCCAATTCATCATATGAAGCCAGCATCACCTTCATTTCAAAACCAGACAGATGTTATAAGAAAATAAAACTATAGACCCGTATCTCTCATAAACATTGATGCAAAATCTCAAGAAAACACCATCGAATCAAACCCAGCATTCACATATGTAAAAAATAACATGTCACAACAAAGTGGTGTTAATCCCAGAGAAGAAAACCTGGCTCAAAATTCAAAAATCAATCAGTCAATATTCACCATATCAAAAGACAAAAGAAAAACCACATGGTCATCTCAATAGATGCAGCAAAAGGATTTGATAAAACTCAACATCCACAGATGATTAAAAATCTCAAAAAAGTAAGAATAAGGGAACTTCTCAACCTGGTAAAGGGCACCTATAAAACCCTACCACCAACATCATACTTAACGGTGAAAGACAGTGCCTTCCCCCTAAGACTGGGAAAAATGCAAGAATTTCTGCTCTAACCACCCCTATTCAACATAATATTGGATGGCCCAGCCAATGTTAGAAAAGAAAGAAAAGGCATAAAGTTTGGAAAAGAAGAAATAAAATAGTCTCTATTTGCAGCTGACATTACTAAAAGTTACAGTAAGCAAGACAGTGTGGTGTTGGTGAAAGAATTTGACAAATAGATCAATGGAACAGAATAGAAAGTCCAAAACAGATCCACATAAATATATAAACTGATCTTTGACAAAGGAGGTGTGATACTTTGATTTATCATAATTACATATTTTGGTCTTCATCCAGGTACGGTTCACAGCTGCCAAACCCTTTGGAATTTCCTAAGGGATTAGAACAATGGGAGCATCTTTTGTTATAATATTTGGTCTTTTGCCCTCAGTTCCTGAAACCACTTCAGATCCGTACAGGTGACCTGGGTGTCCTGTTACTCATAACAAGCAGTTTTCAACCAAAACCAAATTTATGTTAATGAGGTTAACTTTTGAAAACCCCCTAAAGGTGGGGGGGGGGGCTGGTTGCCACTGGAACCAACCAGGATTAAAGGGCTGGAACTTTTAGTCCCACCCCCTGATTTCTGGGGAGGGGAGGACTGGAGATTGAATCAATCACCAACTGCCAAGGATTTCATCGATGATGCCTAAGTAATGAAGCCACATTTTGTGTAAGTGTTGAAGAGCACAGAACAGAGGCAAGGGGACAGAACAATTACTAAACATCTGCTGACTAACTGGTTAAGATTTCCTGAAATTCTTTTCTCTGACAGATGTCAGGTAGGTGGTGTAATTCCCTAGAAGCGTCTTAATCCCTAGATCTTAGGTTTTCTACTTCAAAATAAAAAGGAAATGAGTGTCTTCCAGCACGTTACTTAAACTTTTTGTGCCTTAGTTTTCTCATCTGAGAAATGAGCGTAATAATAATTACACCTGACTCATAGGACTATGTGCAGATTAAATGAGTTAATCATGCAAGTTTCTTAGACCACTGTTTGGTACATAGTAGACACTCGTGGTAGCTATGATGATTATTACTCTAAAAAAGGACTGATTTGAGTGAAAGAAGCCAAACACAAAAGAATACACTGTTTGTGACTGCATTTATATGAAATTCTAGAGAATGCAAATTTATGACAAAAACAGATCAGTGGATGCCTGGTGCTGGGGCTGGGAGGGGGGATTAACTGCAAAGTGGCAGGAAGGAATGTTTGGGGGAGATGGAAATTTATTTTTTTATTTATTTTTATTTATTCATTTTTTGCAGTACGCAGGCCTCTCACTGTTGTGGCCTCTCCCGTGGCGGGGCACAGGCTCCGGACGCGCAGGCTCAGCGGCCACGGCTCACGGGCCCAGCCGCTCCGCGGCACGTGGGATCTTCCTGGACCGGGGCACGAACCCGTGTCCCCTGCATCGGCAGGCGGACTCTCAACCGCTGCGCCACCGGGGAAGCCCCCGGGTAAGGCCCCGGGTGATGGAAATTTTAACATCTTGGTTGTAGTGTGGTCACACAGGTATGTACATTTTTCAAAACTTAAAATGGGTACAGTTTATGGTACGCAGTAAAGAAAGGGCACGTGTGGGACTGGGGATCAGAGTAGCAAGCTGCCTTTGAGAAGGCAAAAGCACTAGTGAAGCACATTACAGCTCTGGGCGTCTCCCAAGCAGGGCTACCATTTGAGTTAGATGTGTCTGTGACCCTGGTAGGTATAGGGCAGGTGCTGTGGCAGAGAAAGCAGAAGCGGAGAGTGCTCCTGGGATTTGGTCTCAGCTCTGGAAGGGGGCAGGAACCCCACGTACTTCCCCTAGAGCAACAGCTCCTAGCAGTGGTGTACACAGAGCTCCAGGTGGAGCCTCTCAGGAGGGATGAACTGCAGCGGTCAGCGGGCTGAACTCAGAGCCCTTTGGCTGGTTACTACTCCTGGTCCCTGGCCGTTAACCCCTTGCACTGACAGCTGGGCTGTTCTAAAGAGATTAACCCTATGGCTCTGACAACAGGAAGCTGAAGGGTGGATGATTAACGAGTGGGCCTTTGTGGGGTCAGGATGTGTGGAGGTGACATTTGGGTTTGCCTGCAAGAGCCTGAGGCAATCCTCACTGTCGTCCATGTCCTGGCTCATAAGGCACTGACACCCCCTGGCAATCAGGGAGCTGATGCCCTAGCTTGGGTTCAATCCCTAGCAACTGACCCTTCAGTAGATACAGCGGATTGGATGCATGGAAAGAGTGGCCACCACAGAGCTCGGGTGGGATGGCATATTGCCAAAGATGTCGCGTTGCCCTTGAAACACAGTGACTGGGTTAATGCAATCAGCATGTCCTGTGTGTTCTAAACAATGCCCATGGCAACTGCCAAAGGAGTCTGGGGCCACCCACCAGAGCTCCTAACTGGTAAGGGATTGGCAAACCGACTATACTGGCCTCCTCCCTCTGAGACAGGGCTCTAACGTTCCCTGGTTTGTGTGGTCTCCACATCTGGCTTAACCCAAGCTTTCCCCTGTCCCCATGCAAACAGGCCGCCACTGTTAGGGGATTAGAGAAGCTAAGTACCATGTAGGGGTACCCTCATCAAATAGATAGTGACTGGGGTCACATTTCAAAGACTGGATTGTGATATGCAAGGCTGGGGAAAAGAACATGGCACTGAATGCAGGTTCCATCTCCTCTATAACCCACAAGCAGCAGGGCTGAGAGAAAGGACAAATGGAATGTTAAAGCAGTACCTTAAATTACTAACAGATAAAGCCACTGTGGCTGGGTGTACTAAAGTACTGTCCGAGGCTTTCACACATCTGAATGATCAATGAGTAGGGCTGTTGCCCCACGTCCCAGACTGGGGACCCCTACGGAAGCACCGATACCAAAAAGGTATGTCAGGAAACAGCCGTTGCCCTGACTTTTACCATGGATCAACGTGCTACGTGCTACCAAACTGCATCACACCTGGGAAAGGAGATTATCTACTGGAATTTGCACTGGGACACTCTACCAGGATGGGTGAGGGGGAACTACTCCATCTCCACTGGGTTCCTGTTGTCCTGCCACAAGCTGGGCCTGCTGAAATGCATTATACCTGGAATGGAATGCGCACCACTGGAAAAGAGGAGAAGGTGAGGGTTCTGGTCTCATGTATCCTGCCACCAGTCCATCTCCTCAAGCCTGACAGCACTACCTCCCCTGGCTAACATGTACGGTATATAAAACCAGGTCAAATTCCTAAGGCTGCTGACCTCCCTCTCAAGGCCAGGTGGGCACGTTCTGTTTCCCACTGGAATGATCTTTTGGCTGCTGTCTTTGAGCCCGCCATTGGCCTGCAGCACATGACAGCACACATAGAGCCTCCTACTAAATGTACTCACCAAGCCTTGAATGACAGCCAACAAAGCCCGTTCTTCCAGCACACTGAAATGTCTCTAATGAGACAAGCTCTCCTCCAAAACAGAAAGACCTTGGCCATTATTACTGCCTTGCAAAGAGGCACCTAGGCCATTATCCAAACAGGATGTTGTGTGCTCATACCCGATGAGTCTGTTAATGTGTTGCCTTTATTAAATCACAGGACACAAGTGAACGCTCTTGAGTGATCTGGCTCCCAGCCTAGGGGACTTAGTAACAATGGTCTGAATCACGAGGCTCTCAGTGGAGAAAGGTATCCGTGGTCTGGGGAATTATTGGCTCAACCCGTGTTTTCTTCTGTATGTGCCTGATGCTGTGGCATCTGTCTCCAATGCAGCCAGACAGCCGCCAAATGAGCCACCCGTTATTGCCCGCCCAGGGCACACTGTGGAAGAGAAAGTGTGTGAGACGGTAAGAGCCGGTCGCGAGGGGTGGAGCGCTGGGGCAATCGGAGTCCCCTCACCCCTTCCTCTTTCCTTGGAGTGCGCTCTCTGCTTGTCTTCTTGCACCAGAAGCTGCCCAGGACACAGCCTTGAGATGTGGTGTTGAGACCATCTGGACGGTATATGTGACTGAGCCCAGATAAGGCCACTATATAAACTTTTAAGATTCTGGTGGGCATGGACAGAGGTCTATTTATCCTGCAAGGCAAGCCTCTTGTGTAAGTTCCCATGCTTATTAAACCTGCCACCTACCAATCTGGAGAGATCTGCCTTTTCCTGTGGTCTCTCCCTGCCCTCCGTGTATGGGGGACTGATTCAAATTACACCCTGAAGCTCCCAAGGTTGCCACCCAACAGTAGTCTACCCTTTTCCCCCACAAAAAGATGTAATAAAAAGAAGCCTCTTGGGGCTTCCTTGGTGGCACAGTGGTTGAGAGTCCGCCTGCCGATGCAGGGGACACGGGTTCGTGCCCCGATCCGGGAAGATCCCACATGCCGCGGAGCGGCTGGGCCCGTGAGCCAAGGCCGCTGAGCCTGCGCGTCTGGAGCCTGTGCTCCGCAACGGGAGAGGCCACAACAGTGAGAGGCCCACATACCGCAAAAAAACCACAGAAAACCAAAAAGAGCCTCTTGGTATGTGAATTCTAGAAAGCAGATTAAAGAAAAAAGGGGGAATAATGAATTTTAAAATTCTTTAGAGCAACTTGGTCAACAGGTAAAGAGAGAAAAACTAAATCTTTTCAGCATATTAGATTTTACCATAAAGCTGAAGAGATTCATTGACACTTTAGAGAGGTTCTATTTATCTGGGGGTAGAAGCTTAACCCGGTTTGGCATCAGTTACCAGCTGCAGTGCAAATTTACCTGCGTTGAACTCGGGATCATCTTCCAGGACGGTCACGGCTCCTTCCACAGCGTCAACTGCACTCCCTCCCTCCTTGAGGATGTTGTAACCCACGGTGGCGGCTTTGACAATGCCCTGGCGTACCCGCTCCTTGCGGTCCTTGGAGATATTGCTGGCTCCGCCACCGTGGACCACGACGACGGCGGGGTTCATGGCGACGGATTCTAGGGATCAGGAAGACGAAAGCGTCCTTTCAAGCGGGTCCAAGAGAACCGCACGGGGCTTAAGTCTCCCGTTGGGGACAAGGTCCAGTTTCTACGCAGGGAGGGGAAAGCCCTCAGAATTTACAGCCTCAGGCAAATTCCTGAGACCCAGGGAATACGGAGGACAGAGGCGGCTGGGTTTGAACTTTGCAAGTAAAGCCCAGAGCGCCCGTCCCCGGCCCAGGGCACCTGCTGACTTCGCGGGGGCGGTAGGATGCTCTGCGCCCCAGAGCCCGCGCCCCCTCCTCGCCCACTGACATCGGGCTTCCGTTTCCCCGGGGAACCCCGGTTCCTGTCCCGTGCTGGGCCCCCGGCCGGGATGGCATCTGGGGTCGCAGCTCCAGCCTTCCTCCCCGGCCCCACGTCGGGCCTCGGTTTCCCTCGGTTTGCAGGGGCGGCCTGAGGGCTGGATCTCGCCAGTGCCCTCCCGCCTCCAGCCCCCGGCACCGGGGAGTGTGCCTTTCGGGGTCTCGGGTGGCGACTCTCTCAGGACCGTCGACTTACCGAGGACGCCGCAGGAGGCGGACGCCGGGGCTTCGGGCTTGGCCAAGCCTCCCGGTCGGCCTCGGAACCTGCACAGTCCAGTCTCTCCAGTCGAAGCCGCTCTGGAAACCGCTGTGCCCGCAACCTCTCTGCCAGCAACGGCTCCGCGCCTGCGCACGAGGGCGGGGCAGCGCGCCGCGGAGAATTACCGTAAAGCCCCAACGCGCCGCCGCGGCGCAACCCCTCTGCCGGCCTGGCCACTGCGGATCAGACTCTCGAGGCCCGGCTCCTAGGACAGGGGCTATGCTGGCCTTCTGTGCACGCGAGCTTCCCAGTGGGATGCGGGGAACTCCTCCTCCTCCTCACGAGGCGGAGGGGTGGTGTTGATGGCGACATGCAAGAAGCGATGTGCCGCTGTTTTGTAATTGAAAACTGAAAAGCACCGCTGCACGCACTGGAGTCCTTCCTCTGCCCGAGATGTTTTGCAGACTTGCTAGTTATTCTCTTCCTTTTAATTGTGTCTCCCCGTAACGTTTGGTAAAGAACAGAAAGATAACCTCCGTAATCGGTCTGGCTCTGTGCCTGGGCTGCACTGAAGGGTCTGAAAACCCCTCCTCTGAGTCTCAGGATCTCAGCTCTAAATTCCTTCAACCACAAGTGACCTAATTTTTTTGTGACACTTTTCCTCCTCCCTGCCCCGGAGCCTGAAAGGCTCTGAACCCCCTAGATGATTGATTGTATTCCCCCGGAGCTGCCCTAGATTACTGTTACCATAGTGACCTTCAAATAGAAGTTTGCACTTCTACCCAGTAAAACAACTGCAAGGTACTAGATTAGTGACATGAACCAAAGGATACATTATTCTGTTACGTAAAATAGCGGCAAAAACTTACGGAGCCTGAAGCTTTGAATTAGAAGAAATAAGCAGCGGGCATTGTGCAGAGAGAACTCAGTCCTTTTCTAGTCCTGCCTTTTCTCCGAGACCACAAGGCATCAGCAACCGAAGTTATCTCACTGACTTTCTGACCGCTCTAACACAGCCCCACATCCGGCAACTGCTATTTATGAAATTTCCCCTAGACAGCTATTAAGCTATGAAAGTTCTCTCAACACTGGACTATTGTACACAAAAGGCACTCTAGAAACATCTTCCTATCTCTTTTCCGGGTAGTCAAATGTGTGTGTCATATTCAAGCTGTGTTCACTGCAGCTACTTTGAATCCCAGCCTACATTACTCTATCACTGGGGTACCTCTTAGGGACCCAGTTTGACAGTGCAAGCCAGGGGATGCAGATAAATTCAACATCAGCCTCAGGTCAAGGCCATGGAAAGGAAGCCTCCTTCAGCCATAAATATGCTACACCATAATCTTGACTAGGAAACATTCAGTTCATCCTGCTGTGTTTTTTTGTTTTTTTTTGGGGGGTACGCGGGCCTCTCACTGCTGTGGTCTCTCCTGTTGCGGCACACAGGCTCTGGACGCGCAGGCTCAGCGGCCATGGCTCACGGGCTCAGCCGCTCCGCGGCATGTGGGATCTTCCTGGACCGGGGCACG
Source organism: Phocoena sinus (assembly GCF_008692025.1). NCBI lineage: Eukaryota > Metazoa > Chordata > Mammalia > Artiodactyla > Phocoenidae > Phocoena > Phocoena sinus. The sequence continues at coordinate 101,092,789 of NC_045770.1, read as the reverse complement.
AACCCGTGTCCCCTGCATCCGCAGGCGGACTCTCAACAACTGCGCCACCAGGGAAGCCCAAGAATTTGCATTTCTAATGAGTTCTTAGGTGATGCTGCTGTTGCTTCTCTGGGGACCACTCGTTGAGAGCCACGTATCTAGAAGGAGCTATTGAGATCTTGTCCTTTGAAAACTCATCCAAACCGACGTTTGTGACAGTCTTCTTCATGGGATCTAGAGTAGGGGATTAGGAGGTTGGGAAATTTGTGCCAGTTTTGGTTTTCCTTTTTTTCCATTCAAGTGCTCCATGAATGATGAATGAGCTTTTGTTTAAGTGCCCAGTGTTAGAGTGCTCTTGGTTCAGTCCATCTGGGAGGGTAGGCTGGGGGGGAATTGAAATAGGCTGGGAACGATTAAAATTAGGCCCCCCCCAAATAAATTTGCAGCACTGATAGCAGTTCTCAGTGAAGAGGCAGCTATTCCAAGAGGTGTCTATCAGCTAAGCTTCCTGCCATAGCACCACCCACATCTTTCCCAGGGAAATTCCCAGTGCTGATTATAGCCCTTTGGTGGGCTTTTCTGTCCACAGACTAAGTGAGGAGCATCTTACGGGCAGGAACCTTGACAGTTCTATTTGCAACACAAGGCCAGACCAGTGCCTGGCTCTCTGAAGATTTTCATAAATGTTTGTTGGATAAAGAACAAATGGTTCAGAAACTCCAAAAAGCAAATTCCCAGAAGTCTGGGGCAATAGCTCTTGGGAAGAATGAAACTGGAGTGGCCTGGATGTTTGTGAGCTGATCAGTGAGCACAACTTATTGCTATGGGAGAAAAACCCTGGATTTCAGATAGAGGTGCCCGGAATCCATTTTCCTGGCAGAGTCACATTGGTGCCTACTTGAGGGTTGTGGCTTAGAGGTAGTAACAGCCCCATGATGGGCACCATCTGGGCTGTTGTGTTCAGTGCTTTATGCTCTGGGCCTGGCACAGAGCCTGGTACACAGTAACTGCTCAAAATGTTTTTTTTTTAACTTTAAAAAAATTTTATTTAATTTATTTTTGGCTGTGTTGGGTCTTCGTTGGTGTGCGTGGGCTTTCTCTAGTTGCAGCGAGCGGGGGCTACTCTTCGTTGCAACATGTGGGCTTCTCATTGTGGTAGCTTCTCTTGTTGTGGAGCACGGGCTCTAGGTGCACAAGCTTCAGTAGCTGTGGCTCGCGGGCTCTAGAGCACAAGCTCAGTAGTTGTGGCACACGGGCTCAGTAGTTGTGGCTCGTGGGCTCTAGAGCGCAGGCTCAGTAGTTGTGGCGCACGGGCTTAGTTGCTCCGCGGCCTGTGGGATCTTCTGGGAACAGGGCTAACTCGTGTCCCCTGCATTGGCAGCCGTATTCTTAACCACTGTGCCACCAAGGAAGCCCTCAAAATGCTTATTGAATAAAAAATGGACGAACTTCATTCAGATGGGGGAGCTTCAGCATCAGACGGGTTGGGCTGAGGTTTGGGGGTCCTGAGGATACTGATGGATAGTAATTATAATTCAAAGCTCAACATCTGAAAAAGAGAACATACTTATATAAGGAAGGATCCTTCTCTAGATTAATCAACCCTAAGAAGTCTAACCTGAATACATTTTCAGCTGAAAACTACATTTTCATGTAAGGGGTGTATTTGTTGTAGACAAAGCATGGCAAAGTATAAAGGACAAAATAAAAATGGCTATAATTCTGCCACTTGGAGATACTCACAGTTAAATTTTTTGGTATATTTCTCCCTTTCACTATTAAGATGCTCTATTTCTTACTTTTTCACCGCAGGTAGCATTATTTGTGAGCATTTCCATGCTATTAAATGTTGTACTACTAGAAATAATACTTCAGGGAACATTTTTATACATAAGTCCTTATTTGCATTTTTGATTAATCCTCTAAGAAAAATCCATAAAGTAGATTTTTTAGGTCAAAGGTTATGCATGATACATGTTGGAGGTGGAGCAGGAAATAAGTTATGTTTCAAGAGTATCGATGAATTACAACTTTCCTCCTACCAAGAGTTCACAAAAAATATGAGAATTGTTTCTAAAATAGTTTCGGAGAGCCACAGGTTTTTAATGGAGTCGATCGCTGTGTTACTGCCTTGGACAGGATTCCAGTCATCAGTCCCTTTGAAATGTTTCCCTGCATAATAAGCACATAGCATGCAAATGTCTAAATCCAGAAAGGAAAGAGCAAATAAATAAGCTTCTAAAATGTGAGGCCCTTTAAGAAACCAAGTAAGCTACACAATGCTTACTGGAATTAGGCAACTCTGCAAGGCAGGCTGGGTAAATTCTCAAGATGACAGGCCACTAAACTGTTTTTCTAGGGACAATAAGGGACCCTGCTTGGCACCCATTTTGGGAGAAGTGGAGAAAGCACACAGGCAGCCAGCCAAAAGCTTTAGTGCCTCATTGGAATTCATCTGGGGTCCGGTGGGCATCTGTCTTTGGACTGTTTTGTTCACTGTTTGTCCCTGTGCCTGGCAAGGAGCCACAACACCACACTGTAGGCTTCACAACCACACACTCTCCCCTGAATATGTTTCCCTGATTTCACTGGGCACAACCTGATGTGGCACTGTCGTGCTGGGAGGTGCTTAGAGGAATATGAAAGCTCTCAAAAATCCAAGGTGACTGTAGGGAGATTATCAACTAGCTGTAGACACCGGACAGATTGTATTAGTCAGAGTTTCTGGTTGCATACATTGGTACCCATCTGGCTAGATGAGGCTTGTGAAATAAAAAATTATATATATATATATATATATATATATAAATATATATGTGTGTGTGTGTGTTCCTGACACAGGGCTCCTAAAACCCTTGTAAATCCCTAAGTGATAAGAACACTAGGAACATCTTTTGTTCTAATGAGGTGACTCTAGGTGGGCTCCTGGGTGAACCCTGGATGGGGGCTGCTCACCAGAAAGACCAAGCCGTGATCTGAAGTGTGGAATTTTCAGCCCCATCCATCATCCTCCAGAGAGGGGAGAGGGGTGGGAAATGGAGCTAATAATTGATCATGTCTACAAGAGGAAGCCTCCATAAAATCCCAATAGTATGGGGTTCAGTGAGCTTTCAAGTTGGTGAATACATCCACGTACTGGGAGGGTGGCGCACCCCAACTCCACAAGGACAGAAGCCCCTGCACTCGGGACCCCGCCCCACCCCCCAGACCTCGCCCTATGTACTCTTCATCTATATCCTTTATCGTATCCTTTAATAAACTGGTAAATACATTTCCCTGAGTTCTATGAGCCACTCTAGCAAAGTAATTGAACCTTATGGTGGCGGGGGTGGGGGGAGGGTGTGTGGATCATGGGAACCCCTGATTTGTCCCCATGTTTGACAGAAGTTGTGGGTAACCTGGGGTCCTACCCCTGCGATTGGCATTGGAAGTGGGGTGGGAGCAGTCTTGTGGGACTGAGCCCTTAACCTGTGGCAGAGTGTCAGAACTGAGTTAAATTGTAGGACACCCAGCTGGTGAGAAGTATTGTGAAAGTGGTAATAGTATGAGAGCAAAGGAGACATACAGGAGCAAAGGACAGAAGGAGACATACAGAGCAAAGACTTGTAGGTTTTTCCAATACAAAGGTGCACAAGGACTTATTAGAGAATATTAAGAACCTCTGGGATGCTCTAAATCCACGCAGATGGGAAAAATAACCAACCACGCGATGGGGCTTACTCTAGGCTCCAAAGAACATACCTTCACCAACTTGCTAGGCACCCTCATTAGTCACCTTCCCTTGGGATTGGACACCTGTCTCTCCAGCTCTGCTTCCCCTGGCCACCAGGGACCTTGGCTACTTGGCTACCAGGAGCACATTCCCCCCGCCACTTCTTCACCTTGCTCATTTGTGAAGCCACAACTCACGTGGATGCATCTGGTTGGTGGAACCCAGGTCATGGGCCCTCACCTTAGCTGCAAGGAAGTCTAGGAATGCCCAGTTTGGAGTTTCTACTGTGGGAAGGCATGCTTCATATAAAAATATTGCCAAGGGCTTCCCTGGTGGCGCGGTGGTTGAGAGCCCGCCTGCCGATGCAGGGGACAAGGTTTGTGCCCTGCTCTGGGAAGATCTCACATGCCGCGGAGCGGCTGGGCCCGTGAGCCGTGGCTGCTAAGTCTGCGCGTCCGGAGCCTGTGCTCCGCAACGGAAGAGGCCACAACAGTGAGAGGCCCGCGTACCGCAAAAAAAAAAAAAAAAATTGCCAAAATGTAGGGGGAATCTTGAAAAGATTGGGTAGCTGCAAATGACAAATATCCATTATCCAATGAATGAAAACTACTGGGGCAAAAAAAAGCAACACAGTCAAAGATTTTGTGGCATAAATTATTTGGGTATTAGAGGATTTCAGAGAAAGGAAAGGAACTTGTGAGCAGTGGTTTGGCACAGACAATCTTGAATTTGGTACAAAGGAAATAAAGGATTTGAATTGGAAGAGGAAACAGAAACAGAGGGCATTTCAGGTGGGAAATTCAGCTTGGGCAAAGGCATGGAGAAGGAGGGGGCTGTATAATTTGTTGTCCAAACCAGCACACTTGAGGGTAAAAGTGTAACCGAGCAGGACCCTATGAGGCCTTCCCAGGACAGATCCCCCCATGTCCTGTGCCTGCCTTTTGTTTTCATAAAAACTTTAGATTCCTAGGTCTTCCCGAGTTCCAAAGAATAGATTTAATCAAAGTGTGAAAATGCAGAAACAAAGGAAAACATTCAAGCAAGACAAAAAAATAATAGTTTAACCATTAAACAAAGTCGAGGACCTTTAGTTCCTCCTCAGGGGCTAAGATAATATTCTGAGCCATGTCCTTTGAGCTGTTTTGCAAATACAGAAACCCCCACCAGGTGGGAGAAGTTAACTGTATGCTGACCATGAACATGTGGACCCCAGACTGGTTGGAACCAGAAGGTTGATGATGTTGACTCCTGATTGCCTCACCACCAACCGATCAGAAGAATGTCCACGAGCCGATTGTGTACCCTGCAACCCTCTCTCTCACCCAGTCTTTAAAAACCTTTCTCTGAAAGCCATTGGATAGTTCAGGCCTTTTGAGTGTTAGCTGCCTGGACTCCTTGCTTGGCGCCCTGCAATAAACCTTACACTTTCCTTCACCACAACCCAGTGTCAGTAGATTGGCTTTACTGCAAGTGGATGAGTGGACCCAAGTTTTGTTTGCTAACAAAATGAGGCACTCTAAAAAATTATACTGGGACAGGGCTTCCCTGGTGGCACAGTGGTTGAGAGTCCGCCTGCCGATGCAGGGGACACGGGTTCGTGCCCCGGTCTGGGAAGATCCCACATGCCAAGGAGTGGCTGGGCCCGTGAGCCATGGCCGCTGAGCCTGCGCGTCCGGAGCCTGTGCTCCGCAACGGGAGAGGCCACAACAGTGAGAGGCCTGTGTATCGCAAAAAAAAAGGGGGGGAACAAGCCAAAAGGAGCAGAACAATAACAAAATATAAAGAATAAAATAAAATTAGAAAAATAAAAGATTAGAAAAAAAATATATAAATGAATCAGCAACAACAAGGTAAAACAAAACCCCAACCTAAAAGAAGAAAAAAGAAAAAAAAAAGGCCTTGGCTATGGGGGAAGGAGTTTAGGGGGGGTGGTGGAACTTAGGCAGGGGTGGGGTTTAGGGTGGGGCAGGGCCTGGGTAGGGTGACGCTAGAACGTAGGGCGGGGCCTAGGCTCAGGACCCGTGCAGCCGGAGAAGGCCTTCGGGCGGGGGCAGCATTCAAGTGTGGGGTGGGGCCTCTGCTTAGGACCTGCGTGGAAGGGGAGAGGCAGCACCTGTGGAGTGTGGAGTTCCGGAGTTTGGAGGTAAGCCCTGGGTGAGGGTGTGTGGGTGGGGTTTTGCCCAGCGGTTGGAGGGAGTCTCAGAAGGGGTCTCCGAGTGTAGAGGTGGGGCCCTGGGTGGGTGTGTAGGGGCGGGGCTTGGGCTCCGCACTGTAGGAGGGAGGCTCCGAGGGCAGAGGATTAGGACCAGGAGCCCAAGAGGCTCCCCGGTGCCTAAGTGGACAGGGAAAGCACTGCCATGTTCCCTTCCTGTCCTCTGCGCCACCCCCTCTTGGTCTCCCCCAGGGTCTCCCCCGTCATCGCTGGACCCCTAACCGTGGGTGGGTCCCCCTGGGTGCAGGAACTCCTCCCCTCCCCCAGCCGCCCTTCAGGGGTGCTGGTCCCGTCCTGCCTCCACTTCTCCTCCCCCCTCACTCCCCCCCACACCCCACGTCCTACCCAGTCGCTGGGGGTTCCTCCCGTCCCCTTAGGTGTCCGTGGTCCCCCACCGGTGCCTGGTAGGTACCCTAGTTGTGCGGAGACGTGAATTCTGCGTCCTCCTAGTCCGCCATCTTGACTCCACCCCCATACTCATTCTTTCTTTTGAATTTTGAAGAATTTTAATATGAACTATTTCAGTCCCTCTTAACATGTAAGACCCTGACTCAAAGTACTTTTATACGTTAGTTTCAAGTATTGCACAATATAGGTACAAAATTAATATTTATGATTACATTTTCCTCCACAATATATAGCGAAAATCTTTAAACCTTTAACAGAAAATACATTTTTTCAAAAAGCAAATATTCGTACATTTTAATTCCACCACTAAAGGAATATCCTGTACACAATTTAGAATAGTTGATGTCTTTAAAATGGGTATTTTAAAATTTCAGTAAAAACAATACAGCCTGAAGCTGCTGCTGCCACAGGTCCCTGTAGTAAAAAGATATAAATGCAATACCATGTCGTAGGAACAATATATATATAACCTTAGATATTTTACAAACTTTGTACTAAAATAAATTATACAATTAGAAGAGACCAATAAACCCACTTATTAGTGCCAATTTTTTTTTCTTTTCTTTGCGGTACGCGGGCCTCTCACTGTTGTGGCCTCTCCCGTTGCGGAACACAGGCTCCGGACGCGCAGGCTCAGCGGCCATGGCTCACGGGCCCAGCCGCTTCGCGGCACGTGGGAGCCTCCCGGACCGGGGCACGAACCCGCGTCCCCTGCATCGGCAGGCGGACTCTCAACCACTGCGCCACCAGGGAAGCCCTGTGCCAATTTTTTATGAAGGAAAAAAAATCAGCCATGTCCTTGCTATATCTTAAATACTATAAGAGGTCATATCTGAGAGTATACTTTAAAATATACAGTCAGTATAAAATAACTTTGTAAAAAGAAAATAATAACTTTGTGCTTGGTTTGCAATGAAAAATGATGCATGTTTTATTTTTGTAACCAAGCTTGAATGTATCCTTACTATAAGCTTAAAAAAAAAATCTCAAGGAGGTTATAAAAAAAAAAAATCCCCCTTGGGCCTGAGCATTTTAACTTGTACGATACATCTTTTCTTTTTTTTTAGTTAGCCATAACAGGCTGGAATGGCTGGTTGGAATACTGCATGTTATTTAAGCTAAAATTCAAGCCATCTACAAAAGACTTCTCGTGGAGGCCTCCATAGGCCACAAACACATCAAAGGCATTACTGTACTGGAGAGGACTGAGGTTAAGGGGGCTGTCACCTGGGAACATTCCACTGGTACTACTACCTTGACCCTGCATATTAGGAAAAATAAATTCCTTGGCGTTAGGAGAAAGAGCGGAGGTTTTCTGCTGTCGCTGCTGCTGCGGTGGTGGTGAAGGCGGTGGCTGGGATGGCTGTTGCTGTGGCCGTGGCTTCTGCTGGCTACCCAGGCCAAGCCCATGCCGAGAGTGCTCTGAGGAAGAGATGGCTTTCTGCTTCAGGAGGTCATTCACGTTCAAGCCGAGGTTGATAGGGGAAGTACGTGCAACCTTGTTGCTTCGGCCACTATTCTTCATTTTGGTAGAGCCGAAATTGGTGGCAGCAAAAGTGGCAGTGGTAAAGGTTAAAGGCTGAGTGGACCGGGGCATGAAGGTGAGGGCTTACAGCAGCAGAGTGACCAAAGGGAGGAGATGGAGAGCTGGACGCTGATGAGGCTGGGTCACTTGTGGGCATAAAAACGGGGACCTGGGCTTCCCTGGTGGCGCAGCGGTTGAGAGGCCGCCTGCCGATGCAGGAGACACGGGTTCGTGCTCCGGTCTGGGAAGATCCCACATGCCGCGGAGCGGCTGGGCCCGTGAGCCGTGGCCGCTGAACCGGCGCGTCCGGAGCCTGTGCTCCGCAACGGGAGAGGCCACAACAGTGAGAGGCCTGCGTACCGCAAAAACAACAACAACAACAAAAACCCGGGGCCTCTGGGTTAAAGCTGTTTTTGAGCTCCTTTTCCAACTCACATCCATTTTCATTATTATCATCCACATAAAACACCTTCACTGGTCCCTTTTCACCAGTTTGGTAGGAAACCTCAAATGGGTCGATCCAAACACTAGGCTCCTACGGCAGATTGCCACGAACACCATCAGTGCCCAAACCACTCTCTTTGGAGGCTTGTTCAATCACTGGGTCCACTTTCTCCCCTGCGTGTATACATCTAAACCCTGATCCTTCGTATGGCTTTTCAGGATACCAGTGCCCTTCATATTTCTTCTTATCTTATCTTCCAAGCTCTTCACCAAAACTGTTGACACGTCTCCTGGGAGGGGGCTGCTTCCACCACAGACCCGGCAGCTGGGCAGGGGCACGGGAGGGTAGGCGGCGGTGAGCCGGCCGGGCCGAGGGCACGCCGACGCCGCCAGGCGGCGCTCGCCCCTTCTGGCTTGGGGTGGCGAGGACGGGGTCAGGGGAGCGCGCTCACTTCTCCGCACAGCCCGGTGCCTGGCCCAGCGTCCCCGTAGAGCGCCCACTCCGCGCCGCGCCGGGGCTTTCCTCCTTCTCCCCTACACTCATTCTTTAAAGGCTAAACTTCTGGCCTCTGAGGAGGGTGAGGAAGGGGCTTTTTGTCTGACTGTGGGATCAGAGAAGCGATGTAGCTGTTTAACTTGGTATATAATGTTCAACCAACAACAATTGCTTGGGTTACGGATTGGGTTCAAAGGCCCCCAACAAAACCTGACCAAGTGGTTTCGCAAGGTAAGTGTTGATTTTTAAAAAGAGTATAACACGAAATCTAGTGGGAGTGATCCAGGCTGCTGCAGCGGTGGTGCACCCCATTTTCTGCCGTTCTCAGCATGTGACTTTCCTGTTTCTGGCATCCTTCTGGGCACTTTGATCACTGCTGGGCAGGAGGAATGGGGAAGGGCGAAGGGGAAAGCTCATGCCTACTAGGTTTGTCCCCTTAATTCAAGAAGGCATCCTTAGAAGTCCCCAAGTGGACTTTTCATTGGCCAGAAATGGGTCCCATGGCTGCCCCTAGTGGCAAGAGTCTCAGGGTGGAGTTTTTTTTGGTCTGTTTTCAGATGGCCTTTATTTAATTCAAAAAGGAGTTTTTATTTTTAACAGGGCACCCTGTATCCCTGAATAAAACCAAGTTCTCTGGGTAGGAAAGAAGGGTGACAGGATACTAGGTAGACAGCCTGAAGCTGCTGTCACCCCTGTCTCCCCACCTTTGGTAATTCCTGTGCTCCAAGTATGGAGTTTCTCAGGGCTTCACCTGAGTAAATTGATTCACCTCTAGGTAGATTGTAACTTCCTTTCATCAGCCGTTTGCTTTCCATCTTCCAAAGTGACCTTTTTTACCTTCCAGGGCCTTCTCTCCATTTCTCCCTGTCCTTGTGGCTAATATACTTTTTAACATCGTCTGTTATCATTTTAGTAGGATTTGGAAGGGAGGGATGACCAATTTGTGTGACTGATAACACCATTTAAAATCAGAGGTTGCCTAGAGCTCCAAGGAGGTGATCCTAAACACAGTGGCTCTTGGTTTTCTAGGAGGAGAGGAAGCGGGAGGGCTCCCAGGGGCAGAGTGAGGAGGTGGGACCAGAGCAGGAGGAAGTGGGCGGGGCAGGGTGGGGCGAGTTAGCAGGACAGAGGAAGGGATTGAAGGGGAGGGAGGGAAGGAGGAAGAGAAGAAGAAACGTAAGGAACAGCTAACATTTCCTGAAGGTTCACGAGGAGGAGCCACCAGCGCACTGCTTTACAACCTTCACCTCTTCTAACCTCAGCCACTCTGCGGACAACCCAACTCCCCCCTGGTCTTTGGCCGTAGTGGCCAGAGTGTGTCTGTTTCATCCTCTTGTCTATGGCTTTAGGTCCTCCCAGGGTCACTGGGTAGCAACTCCCCAGCCCCACCACTCTCAGCCACGTGGGGAAAAGGCTTTCCCACAGGTCCCACTGGGGCAGAGTGGGAATCGGTGAGCTCCCTCCAGACCTTCTAGGGTGTGCAGAAGTTTTTTGGGGGGGGGACTTCCCTAGTGGTCCAGTGGCTAAGACTCTGTGCTCCCAATGCAGGGAGCCTGGGTTCGATCCCTGCTTGGGGAACTAGGTCCCGCATGCCACAACTAAAGATCCTGCATGCCGCAATGAAGATTCCACACGCAGCAATGAGATCCTGTGTGCCACAACTGAGGACTGGCGCAGCCAATAAAAAGAAAACAAAACACAAAAACGTCTTGGGGTTGCTGCCCCCCCTCCCCCCAGGACTTTCATACAAGAAATGGGACTCAGACCTCTCTATTCTGAGATTCCCGAACTCATTTAGGAGTTCGAGTACCCCTGACTCCAGGAGATGAATTTGTTGAGAAACAGGTCATGAGGCAGTTTTTAGGACCTCCACATAAACATGTCCCGTGATTGTTCTTAGACGATCTTAGATCCAGCTTTCTCCTCTTCCCCGCTGACCAGAGGATTTTTAATCAGTCAGGATGGGAAATGTGTGAGTGCAGATAGATTCTGCCTGCGGTTGGATTCCTAGAAATAGTTTTTATTTATATCTGGACTGTGGTTTTTAAACTCAAAAGCCAAAAATTTGAGGTCTGCAAGTCTCATTGGTAGTGCAGTCATGCTATAAAGAGAAATACGGGAGAGGGAAAGAAGGCACATAAATTTATTCCACGCTGTACAGTTAAAAAAAAAAGATATAGGAGAATTGAAAGTGAAAAGTAATAGTCTTCTGTCCCCCTGCCCCCTCCACTTCTCCAGTCCCTGGCATTACTGCCAGGAGGCAACCCTTTAAATTTTTTCTTTATTTTACTTTATTTTTATTGAAGTGTAGTTGATTCAAAATATTATGCTAGTTTCAGATGTACAGCAAAGTGATTCCATTATATTTAATACATATATATGTAAATTCTTCAGATTCTTTTCCATTCTAGGTTATTACAAGATATTGGATATAGTTTCCTGTGCTATGCAGTAGGACCTTGTTGTTTATCTAATTTATATCTGTTTTGTGTCTGTTAATCCCATACTCCTCTCTCCCCTTCCCCCTTTGGTAACCATAAATTTGTTCTCCATGTCAGTGAGCCTGTTTCTGTTTTGTAAATAAGTTCACTTGTATTGTACTTTGGATTCCACATGTAAGTGATATCATATAATATTTGCCTTTTCTGACTTAGTTCACTTAGTATGATAATCTCTAGGTCCATCCAAGTTGCTGCAAATGGCATTATTTCATTCTTTTTTTTTTTTTTTTTTGCGGTACGCGGGCCTCTCACTATTGTGGCCTCACCCGTTGCGGAGCGCAGGCTCAGCGGCCATGGCTCACGGGCCCAGCCGCTCCGCGGCATGTGGGATCTTCCCGGACCAGGGCACGAACCCGTGTGCCCTGCGTCGGCAGGCGGACTCTCAACCACTGCGCCACCAGGGAAGCCCTATTTCATTCTTTTTTAATGGTTGAGTAATATTCCATTCTATATGTATATATCACATTTTCTTTATCCATTGCTCTGTTGATGGACATTTAGGTTGCTTCCATGTCTTGGCTGTTGTAAACAGTGCTGCAGTGAACATTGGGGGTATGTGTGTATCCTTTCGGACCATGTTTTTCTCTGGGTATATGCCCAGGCATGGGATTGCAGGATGATACAATAGGTAACTCTATTTTTAGTTTTCTAAGGCACCTCCATACTGTTCTCCACAGTGGCTGTACCAATTTACATTCCCACCAACAGTGTGTAGGAGGCTTCCCTTTTCTCCACACCCTCTCCAGCATTTATTGTTTGTAGATTTTTTGATGATGGCCATTCTGACTGGTATGAGGTGATATCGTATTATAGTTTTGATTTACATTTCTCTAATAATTAACGATGTTGAACATCTTTTCATGTGCCCCTTGCCATCTGTATGTCGTTGGAGAAATGTCTATTTTAGGTCTTCTGCCCATTTTTTGAGTGGGTTGTTTGTTTCTATGATATTGAGCTGCATGAGCTGTTTGTAAATTTTGGAGATTAATCCCTTGTCAGCCTCATCGTTTGCAAATATTTTCTCCCATTCTGTGGGTTGTCTTTTTGGTTTGTTTATGGTTTCCTTTGCTGTGCAAAAGCTTTTGAGTTTAATTAGGTCCCATTTGTTTATTTTTGTTTTTATTTCCATTACTCTGGGAGACGGATCGAAAAAGATATTGCTGCAATTCATGTCAGAGAGTGTTCTGCCTATGTTTTCCTCTAAGAGTTTTATAGGGTCCAGTCTTACATTTAGGTCTTTAATCCATTTTGAGGTTATTTTTGTGTATGGTGTTAAAGAGTGTTCTAATTTCATTTTTTTACATGTAGCTGTATCAGAGTGGCTGCGGGTGGAGAAAGCACCCCCCAGTGGCCAACATTATAATCGCAAGTCCTCTACCAGTGGATCCTTAAGGGAACAGTGCCGGATTGTGGCCAGAGAGCTGTAACCGCGTCCTGTACCTCTGGACTGGAGTGGATGGCAGAAGCTGGCCTGGAGGACACCTGCTTAATTTCATCTACCCCTGGGAAGGGCAGTAAGAAATGATGCCTCTCTGAAAGAAGTCCTTTCAGCCTAGGCTGTAAATTCCCAGCCAAAGGAGTGTCTCATTTATCCCATTAGAAAAGGGCTGAGATTCAAACCCTGCTATCACCATGTTCCTCACCCTCCTTTATCAGCCACGGCACAAACGTTATTAATAAACTGCTTGGCAAAAAGCCTGCGACAAAGAGGGAGGGGATGCCAGACACAATCGCTGCCCCTGGAGAACTGCAGTCTAGGATGAGAAGATGATAGATAAAAAGATATTGATATTGACAAATTTAAAGCATAGGGTTAGTAATACATTAATAGAACAAACAGCTCAAATGGCATAGAAATTATCTGATCCTTGCAGGTTAGTGAAAATTATTTAGTAAATCCGTCTGGTCTGGGGGCTTTTTGTGAGTTAGATCAGGGGTCAGGAAGTCATGGGCCATGGGTCAAATCCGGCCCTACACCTGTTTTTGCATGGCCTGAAAGCTAAGAATAGATTATACATTTTTTAAATGATTGAGAAAATCAAAGGAGGAATAATATTATTCATTTATTTATCTTGGAAAACTATTTTTTTATTGAAGTATATCTGACGTATAACATTGTGTAAATTTAAGGTGTACAACAGGTTAATCTGATACATTTATATGTTGTAACATGATCGCCAGTGTAGCAATAATTAGCATGTCTGTCGCGTCATATAATTATCATTTCTTTTTAGTGGTTGGAATGGTTAAGTTCTAGTCTCTTAGCAGGTCTGATGATTATAATATAATATTGTTGTCTGTATTCATTATCTGTGCATTAGATCTCTAGGGCTTATTTACTACTTGTTGCAAGTTTGTGTCCTTAAACGACATCTGTCTTATACCCCCATCCCCCATCCCCTGGTAACCACCATTTTACTTTCTGTTTCTACACGTTTGACTTTTTTCGATTTAGCGTATGAAGATATCATACAGTATTTGTTTTTCTCTGTCTGACTGATCTCACTTAGCATACTGTCTCAAGCTCCATTCATGTTGTCGCAAATGGCAGGATGTCCTTTCTCACGACTGAATAATATTCTGTGGTATATAAATAGATACCGCATCTTCTTTATCCATTCGTCCACTGATGGGCACTTAGGTTGTTTCCATATCTTGGCTCTTGTGAATGACGCTGCAATGAACCATGGGAGTGCAGATATTTCCAAAAGAAGAATAATACATTGTGACACTTGGAGATTATGTGAAAATCAAATGTCAGTGTCCATAAATAAAGATTTATTGGGAGATGACCATGCTCATTTGTTACAGACTGTTTTCATGTTACAGTGGCCGAGTTGAGTAGTTTACAGACTGTTTTCATGTTACAGTGGCCGAGTTGACTGTTTTCATGTTACAGTGGCCGAGTTGAGTAGTTTCTAGTAGCCTAGAATATTTACTACCTGGCCCCTTACGGAAAAAGTTTGCTGACCCTGAGGCAGACGACTGACACCTTTTAATTTCTTCTATGCTTATTATCCTATTCAGAAACATAGTAAGAGTAAGTGAGGAGGATTTTCTCCTTTGCCATGTTGAGCAGGCAGTGCTGACGGCATAGCCAATGAGAGATGGTATGTAGATAGCAAATATCTCAATGAGATTGTCACTAGATTCCCATTAATGTAGAGCAGGAAAATCTTAAAATGAAGCCTGAGTTTTCCATTGCTGTGCGTTACAAGGTCAAGGGCCCGCACTGAAATCCCGTAGTGTGTGTCTGCTTAGGGCAATCCTGGCAACCTTACTTGTTTCTTCTGAGCTGGACTATTGCCCTCCCTCTGCTCAAATAAATCCAGACCATTCTCTTCCAGGAGCCACTTCAGAATATGTTCCTTGCCATCGCTCAATGGAAAGAAATGATGTATGTGAGAGTATTGTGTGAAATGTGGACTAGAATAAAATGTTGGCTATTGTTATTTTACACAAATGCGATTGTCTGGGTTTGTCTGGTTTGCTTGATCAACCCTGGCACAGCCTTTCCTGCTGCTTGCTGAAGTCCTATTTCTGGTTATCCTGGGTTTCATCTCTGCTGCTGATGTCGGGTTCTGTCCTTTGGGTGGAGGAGAGGATGCCTGCAGACCCAGAGCTGCTGTTTATAATCAACATTACTGTTGTTTTATTTTTGTTAACAGAGCTCATCCTCTTTGTCTGATGGAACTCGGCTACCTTCCATCAATGTACAATGACCAAGGACATTGTGATGCCTTTGGGAAAGGGTTGATGGGGGGACGCAACAGCAACTAGGGTGTCAACGACAAAGTCCCAGGTTCCCACCCTCCTATATCCAGGCTAACTGCCAAGCCTCCGGGTAAATGTCTAAGTGTCCTAGACAAGGCATCCTGTATTTCCCTTTCGGTTTTGGACTCTGTCATCGCTGCTCCAGGCAATTCTGTTAATCATTTCCTTTGCCAAGTTTACCCAGGGTTGGGCAGATCCCATGAGCAGATTCCCTTAAACTCACACGCCCCTGACTTGTAAGCCAGAACCATCAACTTTCAGTGGGAACTGTGCAGGCTGGAGATGCCTCAAACCAGCGGACACTCTCCGTAGCTGTATGGTCTAGTGGGAGTTTAACACTGGCCTATTTTATGCTTGGGCAATGAGGCTTTGTGTCCAAATTCATGATTTTATATTATCCCTATGTCCGTCATTGTGGGGGGACCCAGAAGTTATAGTAACAGTCTCTAAAGGCAACACCCTGATAAAGTCCAGAGAATTTGCCAACGATGTTCTCTCCTTCTGCCCCATTCCGTCACCCACTCACTCCTCCACGCACTCCATTCCAGCCACTGCCACAGTCGACCACTGGAACTCTTCTCTCCAAGGTTGACAGTGTCCGCTCAACCACTAAGTTTAAAAGACAGTTTTTCATTCTTACCTTGCATTTCATATCTGTCCTCAAAACCTCCTCTTCCTTACCTCCTGTGATCTTGTACCCGGGAGGATTAGAACACCCATCTCCAGTTGCTGCAGGGTCAGTGTTAGGTGTGACCCTCACTCTGGAATTCTGGTGTGTCTGAAGCAACCTCCACATTAGTCAACGGAAGGAGTAATGCTCAGTAGAAACCCCACCGCCAGATCCTGTAGGAAGGCAGGCAGAGGAGCTGAAGCCTTTGTGATGTGGCCTTGGTTAGTTAGCCAGATTACAACCTGAACTCACACCTGCATGAGAATGCCTGCCCTCTCTCTCAGCAGACATGTTCACTTCCTGTTTCAGAGGAGACAGAAGCCACAGGCTGGATTCCAAGCGGTCACGTCTAATGAGCCCTTTTCCTGCTTTATCTTGCTTGACTCTGCAGATTTTACTTCACCCCTCCTTTCCACTGTGACCCCTCTTGTGTCTCTACCCTTATTTATTTAAAGAAGTTGTTGTGGGTAGGAGTTTACTAATTAATTAATTTAGTTGTGCTGTGTTGTGTCTTCGTTTCTGTGCAAGGGCTTTCTCTAGTTGCGGCGAGCGGGGGCCACTCTTCATCACGGTACGCGGGCCTCTCACTATGGCGGCCTCTCTTGTTGCGGAGCACAGGCTCCAGACGCGCAGGCTCAGTAGCTGTGGCTCACGGGCCCAGCTGCTCCGCGCCATGTGGGATCCTCCCAGACCGGGGCTCGAACCCGTGTCCCCTGCATTAGCAGGCAGATTCTCAACCACTGCGCCACCAGGGAAGCCCTCTGCCCTTATTTTATAAGTCTCCTTGGTGGCTTCCCTTCCTTCTGTTTGTCTAGACTTTTCTGACAGTCAGTTCTCTTCTCTCTTCATGAGCTTGGTAATTTAAACCACACTCATGGCTTCACTTACAACTTTTATGATCACTAAAGCCCTGTCTCCAGCCCAGGGCTCTCTTGATAGCTCCACATCTGCTTGTTGGATGTTCACGGGCCTATTCTAGGTGTTTCCAGCTTGACAGATGGAACTCTGGTTCCTTCTTCCAGGCATCTTGTAGCACTCTGCCCCAGGCTCGACGTTTGTGCAGACACACGGTACTACCTGCAGCTCCCAGACACGTCATTCTCACCACTCCCTAGCGGCAATTATGCTGCTGCGTGTTTCCTCCACCTGGACCTCCCTTCTCTTCCTTATTCCCCATCCCCCAGTCTTCTCAAGATTAAGTTCAGAAGTCATTCCATCCAGGGTCGCCTTCCTTGAGTCCCTTTGCTGTTACCCTGTGTGCACACCAGTGTGGAACTCATTACACAGAATTCGAACTGTGTGCTTCTCTTCTTCTTTCCTTGCTGGCTTGTGGTGAGCTCTCTGGGGACAGAATCCCAACGATAGCACAGCCCCACTCTCTTGCCATTCTGCTGTTGACTGAAGGAAAAACGCACAACATAAGAGCTGTGAGTTTGGGTTTTATTTGGGCACCTTACTGAGGACTCTAGCCTCTCAGGAGCTCTGAGAGAACCGCTCTGAAGAGGCAGGGGAGAAGCCAGTATACGTATATGATTTTTGGCTGTGGAATACGTGCAGGCAAGCATACATCTCGGTAAGAGATTACGCGTGGTCACAAGGATCAGATATCTCAGTTAATGGTTTGGTATTTTTGTGTGTGTGTGTATGGGAAGATGCAGGAATCTGGGTTCATTAAAATTCTTCCCGAGATGTCTCTATCTAAGGGGACTGCTTCTCCAAAGCACAGAGTATCCTGTTATTGTTCTAATTTCCTCAGTGACTTAATCCTTGTAGGACTGGGTGGTGAGCAACACCCTTTGTTCCTCTTTGTTTACATTGCTCTGTGTGAGGGAGAAGCTTTTATTTTTTATTTTTTATTTTTTTGCGGTACGCGGGCCTCTCACTGTTGTGGCCTCTCCCGTTGCGGAGCACAGGCTCCGGACGCGCAGGCTCAGCGGCCATGGCTCACGGGCCCAGCCGCTCCGCGGCACGTGGGATCTTCCCGGACCGGGGCACGAACCCGTGTCCCCTGCATCGGCAGGCGGACTCTCAACTGCTGCGCCACCAGGGAAGCCCGAGAAGCTTTTTTAAAATCACAAATTATCCACTGATGTTAAAGTATATTTGAGAGTTCTGGCCAGAGGTTTGCTGTCTTGCTTGTGCAATCAAATCACTCGGGAGCTTTTAAAAAAGTACAGATTCTCCATGCTCCCCTTTCTGGAGATTTTGACTCAATAGATCTGAGGTAAATCCCAGACACTTGGACTATTTAAACTCCACCAGTGACTCTGTGGGGCAGCAGGACCGGGAACCACCGAGAAGGTCCTTTACTAACGAGGGACACTTTTATGAACTGCGTTATCAGTGAGCACATTGGCAGGGTTTGGTAAGTCCCAACCAGGGGGCGGCAGTGGTGCTCTCCTCAATCCCACAGGATGCTGGGGAGGTCCTGCGGCCAGCTCCCCCTCCGTCCCCAAGGAGCGGCGGGCACAGTGATGAAAACCGCGGAGACCTGGATTCATATTGTTTGCAGTCTCAGATCGTATGACAGTTACTCTGTTTATATAAGTTAATGCAGTTTTCTCATTTGTAAAAGATGGCTAATAAAAGTGCCACACCACAGGTTTTATATGATGAATAAATTGTGTGTGTTTGTGTGTAAAATTTACCAGTCTGACACAAACTTAACTCTCAATAAAAGTTGACTACTATTTTCTTGTCCTTTTTGTCAAAAAACGTGTCATAGGCTCTTCCTAGTTTAGAGCACTGATGAAAGCCACATAATCACCAATTTTCAGAACTAGAAGGAAACCTAGATTCACTTCCTCTCTCTGAACTAGATGGAGAAGCAAACACAGCTCATGGTTTCTGAGTCTGTAGACCCACGGACCCAAGTATGCAGTCAAATCTCTCTTACAGCACTTGGAGCTGTGAGGAATTCTGCTGAACAGAGCTTGTGCTGGTGCAAGTATATTCCGTTACAAGGATGGGTATCTCTCAAAGAGGACTGTGTCCACACATTTTTATTACTCCAAAAGCTTTTCCCACCGGCTCAGGGTTTTTTCAGCTCATAGCTTATCGTTTCTCATGTCTGCCTTCCTCCTTGCCTAGCTGGCTTTCTATTTCAGTTCAGCCTTCCCATCCTTGGGGAATTGGTCCCTCACTCCCAATGACTTGGTCAGTGTTCTCTTTTATGGCTGGGCTGGTACCATGCGTATCTTTGGCAGCAATGACGAGGTTGCGGTTTACAACAGTAAACTCAGTTAATGGATGCGAGCCCCGTTGGACTTTAGCTCCATAATCGCAGGGGCAATATTTGGTTTTCTCTTCCTTGCTTAGAACAGTGCCTGGCCCAGAGAAGAGGAACAGCAGACATTCTTTGCTGGAAACATACAGTTGTCACCTTCCATACATGCTCTTGGATTGCAAAAATATCTGCAGCTAATAGCAATGGTGGTAATAGAAAGAGTAGCAACATTTGATTGCTAACTATGGCCAGACACTGTAGAAACACAGTTTATTATATTTAATCCTTGCTACAAATGTATAAGCTATAAACTATTACAATTTCCATTGTATAGTTGAGGCAGCCAAGTGTAGAAAGCAAGAAACTTGCTCAAAATCGTACATTTTCAAAGCCAGAAAGTCCACCTCCAGCACTGATGATCTCTGCATTGTAAAGAAAGTGGTACTTTCAGGTTGGATGTCTAGTAGCGGTGACGTGTCAGGTGGACCGGAGGTGGATGCAAGTTAAATTCCATCTCAGTTGCCCCTTGCACCTCAGTTTCTGATCAAATAAATTTTTCTAGTGGAGGACTCCTCACTGTAGTTCCTTCATCTGTCTCTCTTTAATTCTTTTTTCCTTCTTTTGTTTTTTAGACAAGATTATGTGTTAACAACAGCAAACACCGGCATGGATGTAGGCACCAGAAATTCTCATTCAGTGGGAATGCAAAACAGTACAGCCACCTTCGAAGGCACTTTGTTAGTCTCTTAAAAATGAAACATACTCTCACCATATAAGCCAGCAATTAGGCTCTCTGCTATTTACCCCAAAGAGTTGACAACCTATGTCCACATGAAAACCAGACAAGGATGTTTGTACCTGCTTTATTCATAGTTGCCCAACTTGGAAACAATCAAGATTTTTAAGTAAGTGAGTGGATAAATAAACCACGGCACATCAGACAATGGACTGTTATTCAGTACTAAAAAGAAATGAGCTATCAAACCTTGAAAAGACACGGAGGAATCTAAATGCATATCACTAAGTGAAAGAAGCCCATCTGGAAAAGGATGCATGCTGTATGATCCCCACTGTATGATATCCTGTAAAAGGTAAAACTGTGGAGACAGTAAAAAGATCAGTGGTTTCCACAGGTTAAGAAGGAGGAAGAGAGGGTTTCCCTGGTGGCGCAGTGGTTGAGAGTCCGCCTGCCGATGCAGGGGACACGGGTTCGTGCCCCGGTCCGGGAAGATTCCCACATGCCGCGGAGCGGCTGGCCCGTGAGCCGTGACCGCTGAGCCTGCCCGTCCGGAGCCTGTGCTCCGCAGCGGGAGAGGCCGCAACAGTGAGAGGCCCGCGTACCGCAAAAAAGAAAAAAAGGGGGTCTACCATGAGGTTTTTGTATAGCAGTCTAAATATATATACACACACACACACACATAATATATATATGATTGTTTTTTTTTTTTTTTTTTTTTTTTTTTTGCGGTACGCAGGCCTCTCACCGCTGCGGCCTCTCCCACTGCGGAGCACAGGCTCCGGACGCACAGGCTCAGAAGCCATGGCTCACGGGCCCAGCCGCTCCATGGCATGTGGGATCTTCCCGGACCGGGGCACGAACCCGTGTCCCCTAGCATCGGCAGGCGGACTCTCAACCACTGCGCCACCAGAGAAGCCCCTATATGATTGTTTTAAGTTGCTGATCTCCTAATTTCAAATGGATTTTAAAAACCCTGCATCTGTACTCCTCCCATTACAATTACTGCTTTCGACGTCATATTTTACATCTAATTGTTTTGCGTATCCCTTAACGGCTTATTGCGGATACAGATGATTTTACTACTTCTGTCTTGTAACCTCCCTACTAGCCTTGTGTGTGGATGGTTTCCTACCTTTATTGTATGTTGCCTTCACTGGTGAGCTTTCTCACTTCATAATTTTGTTTCTAGTTGTAGCCAAGAAAGGGGTCTAAATAAATGGAGGCACCCACCTTACTTTCAAGGAAATACGAAAGCATTTAATGATGTCGACTGTTCTCAAACTACTCTATCAGTGCAGCCCCCATTAGACTCCTAATATGGTAGCTGTGGGCTTATTTTAAATTCTAAAGTGCTGTTTGAATGTCTCAAAATTAGCACGTACTCACTTACTGGGTTGAGAGGAGGAGCCCGACTTTGGTCCCAGGTTCAAGCCCAGCTCTGGTACTTTCTACTTGTGGGGACACCAGCAAGGTGCTCACCCTCCCAGCCTCAGTTTCCCCATCTGTAAAATAAGGTGACATAATCCTGCCTACTTCATGGGATTTGTCTTAGGATAAATAAATTAATACAGGAAAAAATGTCCAGCACAGTATCTGGCAGTAAAAGTAGCTATGACACTTAAGTAACCAAAAGGAAAAGAATACAAGTACTAAGTCAAACAAAGTAAATCACCTCTCTCCCAAAGTCAAATAGCAAACTGAGTCTGCCTGACTTTGCCTATGAGGAATGTTTATTTATCCTAAATGCTAACAAATTGTGCTTCAAAATTTGACTCTGGTTCCATTGGGATTTCTCTCGGTTAAGAAGAGACCATTCCTTTTTCAATCACTTTGTTTTATGGCGAGTTCTAAGTGACTGTCATTGCGGTTTTAATATTCTTAGTACTGACTATAGGAACGAGGGTATAGGAAGGTGGTGGGTAGAGATAGATATTATTTATCCCAAGACAGACAGGGACTCTGGGGACTCACGTCTTCAGCGGGATGCTCTGGTCACTCGTGTCCTTTTGGCTGAGGTTGGAAAACCCAGAGATTCTTTAGGTCTTGCAACTGATGAACATATGTCCCACCTCCCCTTTCATAATCCCTCTTGTTCCAATTTACCAAAGACAGTAGGTTTCTGCATCATCCACCAGAATCTTAACACAGAGCCTTGACTCTGCGTTTAGAAATCCCTGGACCTCAAAGAAACAGTTTAAAGTCTTATTTGGTGATACAGAAAAATTTTTCTATATCAAGTGATTTCTACTTCTTTCCTCTAATAAAATCAAAAGAGGACCTAATTTAGCTGACTGATAAATTATTAAAAATCATTTTGAGTGATAAATTCCGATGCCATTTTTAGCCTGTAGTTCAGAATGATTGAAAAAATTGAATGGCATCGCTATCACAAAACTCATTCTGCAACCGCAAATTCATGTGACAAGTGTTTTCAGGGTTTACATCCATGAAGATGAAAAACATGAATAAAAGTACCTCAGTTTAGCAATAATTCACAGTATCCATGTATGTGTAAAATCAAGAGTCCTCATTCAGTTCATGAAGAGATACATTTATCAATAACGTTTTACATCATGTGTTTAAAAAGAATCAACAATTGAAATAGATGTCTGGTCTTCATGCAAAGTTGCAAGCATCTCTGCTGGTACCCAAATCACCAATACACCTTATCTTACAAACTCCTTGAAGCCATTTTATCCCTTCTTCCCATGCCTTTCTGCATTGTGGAACCTATGAGATTTATGCCCTGAGGTTCCTCAGGGAAACGTGTGAGTGATGTAGCCACTCCTTACTACTCCCACAGACCACCTGCCAGCCCCACTCCTACCCCTATTGCAGCTCAGACTTTGGGCCAAGGGTGTGAGCTGCAGAGGGAGGCATATAACATGGAAAAATCCACTGGGCATCAGAGGTTGTTTCCTTCACCTTGTTCACCAACTCTTGCCATGAAGTGATGGCCTTGTGATGTTTAAATCCCTTTTCTGGGTCATACGTTAGGCAGAAGGAGGTAAGAAAATATCAGAAATGCTTGGTTTGCTCCGGAATTCTCCATACCAGTTACTCATCGTGTGCCCTGGACTACCTGTGCTGTTCATAGTGCTGGGGATCCAGCCCAGGTACCAGTTGAGACACAACCTACAGTTTGGGGACCATGATCCACTTGTAAATTGACTTCATCCACCATGTGGCATCAGTGGGGTACTCCCGTGAGCCAGTGCTGTCAGGTACACTATTTGGATGGCCCAAGGCCTCCTCTCCTGAGAAGGCAGAGCTGTGTTCATCACAATACATTTTGCCTCAATAATACAATTTTTAACTTTGTATTTGGAATTAACTTCAAACACGCAGAAGCATTGTAAGATGTGTATAGTGGAACACCATCATGCCATTACCCAGATGCACTTTTTTTAAACTTGAAGTATAGTTGGTGTACAGTATTTTATAAGTTGCAAGTGTACAATAGATTCACGATTTTTAAAGGTTTTCTTCCATTTACAGTTATTATAAAATATTGGATATATTCCCTGTGTTGTACAATATATCCCTTGTAGCTTATACATAATAGTTTTAATTCCCTACCCCTATATTTCCCCTCCCACCCTCCCTCTCCCCGCTGGTAACCGCTAGTTTGTTCTCTGTACGTGTGAGTCTGTTTGTTTTTTGTTATATTCACTAATTTGTCGTATTTTTAAGATTCCACATATAAGTGATACCATACAATATCTGTCTTTCTCTGTCTGACTTACTTCACTGAGCATAATACCCTCCAAGTCCATACATGGGGTTGCAAATGGCAAAATTTCATTCTTTTCTATGGCTGAGTAGTATTCCATTATGTAGATATACACCAGATGCACTTGTTGTTGATGCATTGCTTGATTTACTTTATATACGTTCTTTTGGAGACTTCTTCTCACAAAGACACAGGCCAAACATTTCAATACATGGAAGAAAAATTCCAACAGACACGCATAGCCTTTAACATGAAATTATACCCATATATTCCACTGGCCCCAAAGCTGTGGCAAGGCCATACATACATAAAGTCAGGGATGATGTAGGGACTAAAGAAACTACAATAAGCAGATCTTTTGTGGATGCGAACCCTCCCATGTCAAGAAGAACATGCAGGCTGCATTTGAAAGATTGGAGGAGCACTGCATTAATGAAACTGTCATGGGCTCCTGATTTCCAGGCAGTGTTCCAGAGGTTTCCCTTACCATGCAGAAGACACTTGAATGTCAAGGACTCTCCCTCCATCCGAAGCCCTTTTCTGCAGGAGTCAAGACTGCCAGACCAAGGTGAGGTACTGTTCCAATACGTCTGTTCTACCTAGGGAACGGATGTTACCGAAAGCAATTCCGAGGGAGAGCTGCCTTGTAGCAGTGAAGCCAGGTGTTAACAACTCTTCCTGCCCCTCCCACAGTAAGGTGAGCTGGCGTGTCCTTGAGATACACGTTCTCATTGTAGGGCAGCCCCACAGGTGCAGGAGACCCCTGAGGACAGCAAGTCACAACCCCTTCACTGGTCCTTTCCTGAATAGGGGAGTTTGAGTCCTCTGCAAACACAAGTGCCACTTACAATAATGGAAATAGCAGATTTTCGCCACCTTTCCCCTTGAGAAGAAAGGAGTAACTCTGTGGTGTCCATGACAGGTTGAATGAAAATGAAGGTTTAAAAAAATTTTTACTTATTTATTTGTTTGTTTTGGCTGTGTTGGGTCTTCGTTGCTGTGTGCGGGCTTTCTCTAGTTGCGGTGAGCAGGGGCTACTCTTCGGTACGTGGGCTCCTCATTGCAGGAGAAGCAGTGGGCTCAGCAGTTGCGGTACGCAGGCCCTAGAGCATGCGGGCTCAGTAGTTGTGGTTCGTGGGCTCTAGAGCTCAGGCTCAGTAGTTGTGGAGCACGGGCTTAGTTGCTCCACGGCATGTGGGGTCTTCCCGGACCAGGGATTGAACCCGGGTCGCCTGCATTGGCAGGCGGATTCTTAACCACTTCGCCAGAGGGAAGTCCCAATCTCAGAGTCTCTTGCCAGCTGCCTTCTCATTAAGTTCTCTAACGGAAGGCACTGATGAAGATAGGAAGGTGGGAAGAGGGCAGTAGTCATGTGCTGTGGTATTGTTTAAGGGAGAAAAGCTTTCTAGAATCCAGTTTAGAATTTGTCTATCTGTGGCAGACCACTGATTGGGGACCTGATGCCTTCCCACGATCAACAGAGAGAGAGGCAGAGAAACCAGTCAATAAAATAAAGAATTTGAGGTGTAGTCCTGACTTGCCAGCCCTGGGCTATATGGACTATGTCAGCTTGAGAGAACCAATTCATCTTAAGTCCCAGGAAATGGAGATACACTTCCTTCTGTACATGAGAGTCCGTATTGTGCTCATCTGGTGTATTGAAACTTTTTAACGGGAATCTGGACCTCTCATAAAGGTGTTTTGGTCCATGTATCATTGTGTTTTCTTTGTTTTTTAAAAAATATTTATTTATTTATCTTTGGCTGCATTGGGTCTTCGTTGCTGTGCGTGGGCTTTCTCTATTTGCAGCGAGCGGGGGCTACTCTTCGTTGCAGTGGCTTCTCTGGTTGTGGAGCACGGGCTCTAGGCGTGCAGGCTTCAGTAGTTATGGCACGTGGGCTCAGTAATTGTGGCTCTCCCGGCTCTAGAGTGCAGACTCAGTAGTTGTGGTGCACGGGCTTAGTTGCTCCGCGGCATGTGGGATCTTCCCGGACCAGGGATCGAACCCATATCCCCTGCATTGGAAGACGGATTCTTAACCACTGTGCCACCAGGGAAGCCCCATGTATCATTATTAAATCAGTCTTTCTGTGAGGGAATAAAGGCTGGGACTTCCGCCATCTTGCTGATTTCACTCTGGGGATATCCTAGTTCCTCTCTAATTTCCAGTAGCTATCACGGAGAGCATATAAAAGCTGCTGTATTTTTACATATTGTTGATACATCTAGCCACCTTACAAAGTATCTCATCTTACTATCTTAATACTGCTTGTTGTATTTCAAGAGCCTGTCTCATGTTTCCTGGCAAAACAATCATGCTCTCTGCAAATGAATGCGTTTTCTGTCTTCTTTGGAAATATTTAGGATTGGTCCATTTTATTATTTTTGTCGCTACTTAGGGGGGTTGACACAAAGCAAGGTTGACTGACTGCATGTCACAGGCATATTTTTGTTTATCCTGGATTTTAATGGAAATGTCATTAGCATCCATTATTTTATTTTATTTTAATTTTTTTAATGATTTTCTTTGTTTTGGCCGTGCCACGCGGCTTGTGGGATCTAAGTTCCCCAAACAGGGATGGAACCCAGGCTCTCGGCAGTGACATCAGCAAGTCCTAACCACTGGACCGCCAGGGAATTCCTGTATCCATTATTTTAGAACTGCACTTGCTCTTGGCATTGTAAATTATTTTTTTGTACCTAAATAGTTTCTTCTATACTTATTTTACTTTAAATTTTTATTAAGAATGGTCATTGAGTTTCATTAAATAACCTTCATCTAGTCGTATAATAGGGAGATTTCTTTTTTTCAGTTGTTGAGATGATGATATCGGTAACGTGTATGATATTGAACTGCACCCTTGGTTTTGGAATCCCCTGTGTATGTTTCACATTTTAATCCAAGGCCACCTCTGGCCTATATTTAATGATTTCAGAGGAGAATTTTTACACACACACACACACACACACACACACACATTGACATAATACTGTGGTTCTCAAAGCATGGTCCATGGGCCACTGTGGAACTCTGAGATTCTTACAAGGGGTCCTGGGAGATCAAACTCTTTTAATAATAATACTAAGTTATTATTTTTCAGGTCACTCTCATTCTCTTACAATTGTTCCTTAGAGTTTTCCAGAGGCTATGTGATATGTGACACAGCAACAGATTTAATGCAGAAGAAAATATATTTCAGCAGTTTTCTATCAGTCATATGTTAAAGAGACTTGCAAAAATCTAAACATTGCTAATCCCAATGCAACGCAATTTTTTTTGTCCTTTTGGAAAATATAAACTTTTAAATAAAGATATGCTATATATTAAAATATATGAATTTATTATTCTTATGATTAAATAAAAAATAAATATTTTATAAATGTCTCCATTTTAAACTCTGTGTAAATGTAGATATTTATAAGCCACTTAAACAGAAACTCTTTTTTGCGGTCCTTAATCGTTTTTACAGTTATAATGGATTCCCTTTTCTGAGAACCATGGACATAATATAACCACAGACATGTAAGTACATTTATATACGTATCATTTAAATAATACTAAGTACCCTACTTATTATTTTCACTCCTAGCTATCAATACTCATAAAAACAAGGAAGGTTGAGGGACCTCCCTAGTGGTCCAACGGTAAAGAATCCACCTTTCAAGATCCCACATGCCTCAGGGCAACTAAGCCCCCGCACCACAACTACTGAGCTCACGCCTCAACTAGAGAGCCTGCGTGCCGCAAACTACTGAGCCCAAGCGCTCTGGAACCCACGCACCGCAACTAGAGAAGAGAAAACCTACACTCTGCAACTAGAGAGAAGCCTGCGCGCCACAACAAAGAGCCTGCATGCTGCAGTGAAGATCCCGTGAGCCGCAACTAAGACCTGACACAGCCAAAAAAAAATAATAATAATAATAATAATAATTTTTAAAAAACACAAGGACGGTTGAGAAGAAGTGGAAGTAGACAAAAGGAAGATCTCACTGAGAAGGAGACATTTGAGTAGAGACCAAGGAAACAGAAATTGAAATGAGATTAAAACAGGATTGGTATGCACTGCATATTCCTATATGTGTTCAAAGGCAAATAATAATAATAATAAATTTTAAAATAGTATTCAGTTGTTAGATTGTGTATATTTGGCAAATACGCTGCTCAGAGACAGGACTAAGTGGGCAATTAATAGATTTTTTTAAAGAATTTCCTTTTGGATGTGGACCAGTTTTTAAAGTCTTTGTTGAATTTGTTACAATATTGCTTCTGTTTTATGTTTTGTTTTGTTTTTCTTGCTGCGAGGCACGTGGGATCTTAGCTCCGTGACCAGGGATGGAACCCGTACCCCCCGCATTCGAAGGTGAAGTCTAAACCACTGGACCACCAGGGAAGTCCCAATAGATCTGAATCCAATAATTCTTTCAGTCTCTGATATTCTTTCTTTACCTCCAAAACACATATATATCTTCATCCTTCTACTTATTTATTTATTTATTTATTTATTGCGGTATGCGGGCCTCTCACTGTTGTGGCCTCTCCCGTTGCAGAGCACAGGCTGCGACGCGCAGGCTCAGCGGCCATGGCTCACGGGCCCAGCCGCTCCGCGGCATGTGGGATCCTCCCAGACCTGGGCACGAACCTGTGTCCCCTGCATCGGCAGGCGGACTCCCAACCACTGCGCCACCAGGGAAGCCCTACTTATTTTTATATTATCTCAGTGGTTTCTCTAAAAATGGTTATTACTGTTACATATGAGTCCAAGCTGGGAGACTGGAGCTGGGGGTGCTCCTCAGAACCCAGTGGATGCTGAGAGTGGGCGGTGGGAGTATTTGCACTGGGCGTGGGCGTAAAGAGATGCAGTGCCTGTGGAGCATTTGAAAGTGATGAGTAAAAGTGAAGCTTCCCCAGAACCTACTTTTCTAAATAACATCAGTGATAAAGTCCACCTCCCTGAAGAGATATCAGTATAAGTTTTAATACTCGTTCTACCTTCCATTGCCCTGGAACAGACCACTCCCAGAGCCCTGTCCTCGATACTCCCCCGACTCCATGCGGTCACTCAGGCACCCAGGCTGTCCTGATGAAGGCCTCAAGCATCTCTTAGGGCCTTAGGACTCTACTGGATCTTGGCGTTAGGTGGCAGATGAGGGAACAGGGAAGGGGCTTTCCGAGACATGTCTGGAGGTGATGTTTCCCATGACTCCCCCATTCCATTGGCCTGAACTCAGGGACGTGGCCACACCCCAGGGAAACAAAGACAGCTGTGTGTCCTGGCGGCAGAGGAAAATGGCTTGGTAAATAGCTCTCTAGTATCTGTTTGTTTTGCTTTTTTAAACTGCTTTATTGACTTCACAATATATAATGAACATCTCTCCATGCAACAGGTAAAAACTCCCCTGCTGATAGAAACTTACAGATTGGGTCAGAAACACAACATTCAATTAGAAGCTGGTAATGGGAGAGCCACGAGAAACAAGTAACACCGAAAGGTTTACAACAAAGGTACGTCACACACATGTAAGTTTAGGAAACGGTGTGTCTCCCTACTACCTTCAGGGAAGACATCAGGATCCAAGGCATAAGGCAAAGCTCATCATAATCCTGGTGAGGGGGGTCAGGGCTAACTGCCCGCAGACTCTGACTCACTGCTTTTCCCTCAGCTGCCTCACCTCCGCCCCAATCCTTTCCATATTCTCTTCTCTCATCCTTAGCTGCGGCTCTCTAAGACTCTGAGTCATGTCCCATCTACACGGCAGGATGGGCTGCCTAATGCAGAACCGCCTACGATTTCCTCTAGGTACACAATATTCACCAGCCTCCAAAGGGCCACGGGCTCTCCTTTATCAGCATCTCGCCCCTTTTCATCCTTGTTTTCATTCTCCTGGTTGGCACGTTCCATGTCGAGAGTGTTACCGCTTGTTCCTCTTTGGACGCCATTGCGCCTGCGCCTGTCCTCGCTGTCTCCTGCTTCTCCCGATTCTTGCTGCACGTGCGCCGCCGCCACACTTCGACTCGCAGACCGTTTTCTGTGGCCAAACGCCATGCCGCGCGGGGGGGCATGGGGGCTGCCGTCTCTGCCCCGGGAGCCCTGGAGAGGGGTCCACAGGCCGTGTCCGCTCGCCCACGCCATCTCTGGGGACCCCCCTCCGGGTCCCTTACCTGTTCTCCGTGCACCTCCTACTCTTGGGGGCAGACTGCGGCCCGCACTCCCTCAGGGCCACCAGGAGCAGGGAGCGAGAAGTGAGCGAACGACGGCCGGGCTGATATCTGTTTTTAATATCCTTACTGTCTAGAGCATAAACTATTTTGTAAATTGTTGATCTTGGTAGGCAAACACTATATTTCATTTCTTTTCCTTAAATTCTTTTCTTAAAAATAATATTTAAAAAATTTATTTTTATGTATTTTATTTTTTGGCCCTGTTGCACACAGCATGTGGGATCTTAGTGCCCCGACCAGGGATGGAACCTGTGCTCCCTGCTTTGGAAGCGCGAAGTCTTAACCACTGGACTGCCAGGGAGGTCCCAATATTTCACTTCTAATCCTGTCACCCTCAGCAAAATGTATAAACAAAACACATTTTTTCAACAGCTTTATTGAGATATAACTCACATATCATAGAATGCATGCATTTAAAGGGTACATTTCAGTGGTTTTCAATATATTCAGGTTGTGCAATCATCCCCACAGTCCATTGTAGAACATTTTTCATCAGCCCCCAAAAGAACCCCCCAGACAGCAGACATTCCCCATTCCCAATAACTCCCTCAGTCTTAGGCAATCAGTAATCTACTTTCTGTCTCCATTCTCTTTTAATGCTGCTGATGAAAAGTCTGTTGTGAATTCTAGTTATTTTGTGGGAAAAGTTTAGATTTTTCTTTTCAACGTTGATTTTCTGAAAGTTCACGGAAACTAGGACTTATTCAGACATCAGTCTTTTTCACTCATCTATCTTAGCCCTCACTGAGCCCTTTTAGTCAGAAACTGACGAAACACGTGTATCTTTACTACCATCCCCAGGCAATTGCCATCCTGTTCTTTTTTTTTTTTTTAACTGAAATATAGTTAATTTACAATATTGTGTTAGTTTCAGGTGTACAGCAAAGTGATTCAGTTATATATACATATATTTTTTTCCGATTATTTTCCATTCTGTTCATGTGTTTTGTGAGAAGTGTTTTAACTCGAGTGTTTACTTCCAGGAGACACAATAGTTGCTTTAGTCTAAGACACGTGTTAGAAGTGCAGCTAGAACGATGCGCTTCTGCCTGGACAGATGTTACTATCCTGCCTCCAGCTCCAAGTAATAAGAGTCCTACAGAGTGTACTTAGAAGGAAAACGACGAGCAATATTTCCATGAGGTCTTTTTCTCCATCCTCGTTTCGCCATAAACTTCTAACACGACACTAAGGATTCTAGCCTCCTCCCTGGTCTGTGATTCCTGTTTCTTTCCACCCGAGTTTGTTACCAGTGCATTTTCCGCAGGGCATGTAGCCCTCACGTACCTACCGTCTGCTCTCCGTTCCCTATCCCCTGAGTGCTGAAGCTACTTATTAGGTAATGAGGACGCCAGGTTGAACCCTTTTCCGCTCCACAGAGCGACAGCCCAGTGCTGGAGAAAGACACCTAAGATAAATACATTGGGTATGTATTTGACAATTCATTGATTCATATTTTCTAGGAGCGTGGTGTTCTTTTACCGAGTGATTGGAGATTTTCCTATGATCATTCTCTTCTTGATTTTCAGTTTGATTCCACGATGGTCAGAGAACATACTTTGTACGATTGCACTTATTTTGCCATTGTCAAGGTTAGTCGAATGACGTGTTGGCGTGGACATCCTTTGCTCCCGTCTCCAGTGTTCCTGCTACACTCCCATCCTCTGGACATCTGGTAGTTGCTGGCGCTGTTGGCACGGTCCACCGTCATTCTCTTGAACTCCGCGTGGATTTCCAGCCACAAGTCCCTTGAACAGACACTCTTCGGCTATATCATTGGCCAGGTGGTGCGCCTGGCAAACACGTGACCATGGAGAATGGGTACCCTCACTCCACTGGGGCAGCTCTGTGATGTCCTGAGGCAGATGGAGGCCCAAGCTGTCCAGGTGCTGAGACTGGGGCTAGGAAGGGGCTTTCTGGGCCTGCCCTGTCTAGAGGCTGATATCAGGTTCTGCAGTCCTAGGAGGGTACCTCCTGGGAGCTGCCATTGCTCGGAATCCTGAGACCTCCTCCCTTCCAAGCCGGTCACCGGTCACCGGTCTGACTGGGAGATGGGAATTTCACTGACTACAGTCCCATTTGGTCTTCTGGCGCCGCAGGGCAGGACCTTCTCTTGTGTTTCATTCCTGTCCGTGTTATACCTGACAGAAGAGTTGAACCTGGTGGGAGCTGAATTGTCCCGAGAAAGGGCCAGAGGTCTACCTGGTGGAGGGGATGGCCCAGGAAGGAAGAGGGACCCTCGGAGGTGTGAGCAGAAGTGGCAATAACTTATCCCTTGTTACAGGATTGTGGGGACTGGTAAAAGTAAGGGGAGCTAAGGTTTGATTTAAAAATCTCTTGCTTTGGGACTTCCCTGGTGGTCCAGTGGGTAAGACTCTGCGCTCCCAATGCAGGGGGCCCAGATTCGAGCCCTGGTCAGGGAACTAGATCCCGCGTGCATGTGGCAACTAAGAAGTCCACGTGCCGCAACTAAGAAGTCCACGTGCCGCGGCTAAGAAGTCCACGTGCCGCGGCTAAGAAGTCCACGTGCCGCGGCTAAGAAGTCCACGTGCCGCGGCTAAGAAGTCCACGTGCCGCGGCTAAGAAGTCCACGTGCCGCGGCTAAGAAGTCCACGTGCCGCAACAAAGACCCGGCGCAGCCTAAATAAATAAATAAATATTTTTTAAAAATCTCTTGCTTTGCTTTATTCCGATGTAGTGCACACTTTTCCCTTGACCTTCCTGACTTTGTAGGTCATCGTGTGAATGAGCGGATGGACCATGTTGCCACTCGAGGGACACGACTAGGGAGATTCACACAATTGAAGGGGGCACCAAACATCTCAGGAAGTGGGATAAATAATACTTTTGTGAACTATTTTTAAAAGTCAAGATCAGTGCCATAAATCAAATTTTAAAATCAAGACAGGATTCACCCTGGCTTTTGCCTGAGTCACCTGTCTCACTGGCTCTGTTCCCAGCCCTGCACACTTGGGGCAGAGACAGAGAGAGCTGAGAAAAGTGCCCGGCCGTGGCCAGCAGAGGTCAGAATGAAGATGAAGACTGTGGCGGATCAGGGAATTGGGGCGGGACCCAACCGCCAGAACCTCCCCTCTGGTTCCTGGGGAGATGGGGGTGGGTGGGGAGGGGAGGAAACCCAGTTTCCAGACAAGGGATTAATTTTTTTTTGTTAACATCTTTACTGGAGTATAATTGCTTTACAATGGTGTGTTAATTTCTGCTGTATCACGAAGTGAATCAGCTATACGTATACATATATCCCCTCCCTCTTGCGTCTCCCTCCCTCCCACCATCCCTACCCCACCCCTCTAGGTGGTCACAAAGCACCGAGCTGATTTCCCTGTGCTATGTGGCTGCTTCCCACTAGCTATCTCACCCATGAGTGCTTTAATGAATAATTGTGTGTGTGTGTGAGAGAGAGAGAGATGAAGCTCTCTGAAGCCTCTATTTTAATCAGACAACAAAAAAGAACTTCAGGTTTGCAGATACTTTGTTGAAATGAAAATGTATTTGAGGTTTCAACAATTGTCTTGCAGTGTGTAGATCAAAAGACAAGAAAGACAAACACACACACACACACACACACACACACACACAAAGAAAGACAGCTTGTGGTTTATACTCATCGCCAGTCGACGTCTTCTGAGTCAAAGATCTTATGGAAAGTTAAAACGGTTCACAGAAATTACTATTATATATGATTTCCTGGAAAACAAAAATAAACATCACTTAGATTTTCAACTCTTTCTTGTAAAGTAAAATCTTGCAGAATAAACATTTCTTACTGTTTTCCTGAACCTGTCCACACACATCTGTCATCCAAGAGAATTAGCGCTGGGAGTAAAATCAGAATGACTTCATCATTTATTTGATCATTCAGGAGACATTTATCAATGTCAAAGAAGTTCTGGTATTTCCAGATCTTTTCTCCACCAGGGATCCCTTGAGTAAGTTTTTTTCTGCACATTTCTTGTTCCTTGAAATAACTTATCCGTAACTCTGCTGCATGTATTGTCATTTTTCCACACAGAATTGTGAAAATCTCAGCTCCATGACATTTTTGAGTTCCTGTATGGCCTTACTGTCAGAAATATAGAAAGTAGCCTGCTGCGTTTTACCTTTGACTTTGTGGCCTACAAAATCTTGAGGCTGTGCACTAAGAATGATTTGTCTGAGCTACGTTTTTAAACGAAAAAACCCCATCATCCTTAATTGTAAGGATTATTCAGTAAATTAAAAAAAATTTTAGTAAATACATTTAACATCTAATTTACCATTTTAAATATGCCTAACACCATATTCACTCTGCAGTCAGTGCAACCAGTCTCCAGACTGTCTTCATCTTGCAAAAAAGAAACTCTATAGCTGTTAAATAACTCCCATTTTCCTCACCATCCAACCCCTGGAAACCGCAATTCTACCTTCTACCGCTATTCTACACCAAAACCTGTACAGGAATGTCCATAGCAACGTTACTCATAACAGCCCCAAAGTGGAAACAAAAACCTGTACAGGAATGTCCATAGCAGCGTTACTCATAACAGCCCCAAATTGGAAACAACCCAATTGTCCACCAGCTTATGAATAAGATTAAAAATATGGTATGTCCATACAGTGGAATACTGATACAGGCTATCACACGGATGAATCTTGAAAACATTACATAGGTGAGAGAAGTTGGACACGAGAGGCCACATATTGTGTGACTGCACTGATGTCCAGAACAGGCAAATTCATAGAGACGGAAAGCGAAGTAGTGGTTGCCAGGGCTTGAGGGCAGAGGGAAGTGGAGAGAGACTGCTTAATGAGGTTTCTTTTGGGGGTGATGAAAATGTTTTGAAACTAGAGAGTGGCGATGGTTGCACAACATTGTAATAAATGTACTAAAAGCGGCCGAACTGCACAATTTTGATGGGTTAATTGTGGAGCGTGTGATTTGTATCTCCCCCCAAATAAGCTGTTTAAAAAGAAAGAAAAAGGGAACTCGTGAAGGGGAGGCAGGACTAGGTTTAACATGCCGGAACAAGCGAGGCCGGGCAGATCTGGGATCCAGCCACAGGAACCATCTTCTTAGAATGTGCCCCTGGGGCTGGCACCTTCAGATGCCGGTGGCCGCACCAGTGGAGTCTGTGGGCACTGGGTTCCCACGTTCACCCTGGCTGCCGTGATTAATCATGATTGCTCTGGAACATTCTTGTCATTCCCTCAAAATTGAAAGTCTTGGATACGAACACGCCTTTGGTCAACCCGGGCCTCCTGCTGCACGTCCAAGCTCTCTGTGCCGGAGAGCTGGAAATGTGACTCTGTCCCCTCTCAGCCTCTACAGTGTGAGGTGGGGTCCTGTCTCCCACCTGCCTTCAGATTCCCATCAAATAGGAAGGGTCCAGATGCTGAGCAGGCAAAAGGGGACAATGGTCCATGACACATGGCAGCTCTTCTGAGAACCTGGAGATGCTCTAGTCCCAGCAAGCCCAAGCCCGGGCTCCTCAGATGGAGACAGGCTGGGACCTGGGACACTTTGCCGCAGCGTTTGCACCTGGATAAACGTCTCCTCGAGCAACAAAATACAAAGAAACTATAAGGGACTAAAAATAACTGCATGCAGTTGGGGCAAATTATGGACAAGATACAAAGAGACCAAAAACCCAAATGCCACTTCTGAAGAACCGGGAGCAAAAGCAGGGGGTCGGGAGAAAAGCAGGGTACTGCGCATGCCCCCTGCACACAACACCACCAAAGGGGTGGGCAAAACACCTAACCCACCCCTCCGGCCTGACCCCTGGACACACCCCTACCCTCTCCCCATAGAAGGAGCCAGCTTGCCCCCGTTGGGAAGCAAGCAGGCAAGCAAGCCCTAACTAGAATCCCCTCGGGAACTCTTAAAGCTCCTGTGATCCAGCGGTGTCCCATGCTGATGACATCAGAATGCCCGGGGTGCCACTGGGCAGCAGAGTTTGGGAGCCTCTAGCACACAGCATCTGGCACGGTGCTCCCATAAGGTTGGCAGGACGGTGTGCTCACAGCAACATAGCAGATGAAGAACCCGGGGTCAAAGAGGGAAATGTCATCTTGCAGGTTGACGGCCAGGCTGAGGCAGGATGGGCCCTCTGACCACTGGCATCTCCACACGCAGTGGACACGTGTCTGCGTGGATGAGCTCTGCTCTGAGCCTCGGATCTGCATCAGGCTTCCTCACCTGACCACGCTCCCCCAGCACAGCCCCTTTCCTCCCAGCCAGATTCCCACACGGAAGGGAGGAGTGACCACCAGCTTCCGGATGTCACAGGCCCAGGGCCCAATGGCCATCGGGAAAATATCTGTGACTTCCGTCTAGAAGGCTTGGAACCCACACAAAAGCCTCAGCTGCCTCAGTACAGGGATCTGGTCCAAGGGAAATAGACTTGCTTCACAAAACACTGTCTCGTTAATGATTTCTTGCTATAATGGCTTTTTGCTACATTGCCACTTTTTGAAAAACTACTTTTTTAATAAATTAATTTGCTTATTTTTGTCTGTGTTGGGTCTTCATTGCTGCCCGCGGGCTTTCTCTAGTTGCGGCGAGCGGGGGCTACTCTCCCTTGCGGTGTGCAGACTTCTCATCGCGGTGGCTTCTCTTGTTGCGGAGCACGGGCTCTAGGCGCGGGGGCTTCAATAATTGTGGCGTGTGGGCTCAATCCCACGAGGCACGCGGGATCTTCCCGGACCAGGGCTGGAACCCATGTCCCCTGCATCGGCAGGCGGATTCTTAACCACTGCGCCACCAGGGAAGCCCCGCAGCACTATTTACAATAGCCAGGACATGGAAGCAACCTAAATGTCCATCAACAGAGGAACGGATAAAGAAGATGTGGTACATATATACAATGGAATATCACTCAGCCATAAAAAGGAACGAAATTGGGTCCTTTGTAGAGACATGGATGGACCTAGAGACTGTCATACAGAGTGAAGTAAGCCAGAAAGAGAAAAACAAGTATTGTATATTAACGCATATATGTGGAATCTGAAAAAATTGGTATAGACGATCTTATTTACAAAGCAGAAATAGAGACACAGAGGACAAATGTATGGATACCAAGGGGGAAAGGGAGGTGGGTGGGATGAACTGGGAGATTGGGATGGACATATATACACTATTGATACTATGTATAAAATAGATAACTAATAAGAACCTACTGTATAGCACAGGGAACTCTACTCAGTGTTCTGTGGTGACCTAAATGGGAAGGAAATCCAAAAAAGAGGGGATATATGTATACATATGGCTGATTCACTTTGCTGTACAGTAGAAACTAACACAATATTGTAAAACAACTATACTCCAGTGGGTGCACAGGTACACACTGCTCTATTTAGAAAGGAAAACCAACAAGGACTTACTGTACAGCACAGGGAACTCTGCTCAATGCTATGTGGCAGCCTGTATGGGAGGGGAGTTTGGGGGAGAACGGATACATGCATATGTATGGCTGAGACCCTTTGCTGTGCAGCTGAAACCATCACAGCATTGTTAATCAGCTATACTCCAATGTAAAATGAAAAGTAAAAACAAAATCCACCCCAGGAAGTCTTCATGTCCCCGCACTTCCAGGCTATGTCATCTGCCAGCCCTGTGGGTGATACCAGATACCATGCCCTGCTGCCCACGGGCGTCAGGAAGTCTGGGTGAGCCACAGCAGCCTGGGGCCAGGGCTCAACACTGCTGGGCGAGGACTGGGCGGTCGGCAGCGGCATCAGAAAAGTCTGGGTGCCAACTAGAGGCCATGGGGGGGCCTCCCCTTACCTTCCTTCCTCATGTCTGCACAGCGGTGCGGCAGAGCTGACCTAGAGCAACACCTTCTGAGTCAGATTCCGACCTAACTGCACACCCTACATGACCTTGGGTAATGACTTTGAGGCTCACTTTCCATAAACTTAAAACGAAGATGAAAATAACACCACCACCACCCCCTCCCCTGGCACAGAGAGCCGGTGTGATTGAGAAGCACAGCCAAGGCAGAGACCTTGCACGGTGCCTCGCACACAGTAGGTGATTTGTAATTGACAGTTATTATCCCTGTTTCCAACTAGTTCCCCGGGGAGCAGCTATCTGGGGCTGGATACAAAGCCCACACCCTTGACCCTGACACAGTAAGAGTTTACTGCCCTGTTGTGGTATCTGCCTGAGTCAGTCTTCTTGATCTGTTTCAGCAAAACACAAGACACAACTGCCAGAGGGCCAGCGGCACGTGGTCCTGAGGACGGCAGCGCAAGAGACAGTGCTCTTCCCAGTGCAGCCCGCTGGGCTGGGCCAGAGAGGGGACAGGTTCCTGCTCCCAGGAGTGTAACCAGCTGCATCTGGACCCTCCCCCCTCTTGGCGCTGCCACCTCATCTTGGCCCCTCTCAATAAAATCACTGCAACTGCCTTCATGGTGAGGGTCCTCCCTGCTGGGGTCTCCTGCAGAGCTGGATGCTGCAGAGGCAGACCCAGCAAGGGCTGGGTGCTGGGGGTGGAAGAGGGTGGCATGGCAGCCAGGGGTAAGGGGCACCGGGGTAAGAGGGACAGGTTTGGGGGCCACAAAAGGTGTCCATCCAGGAAGCGTGATGGTCACCTAGATCAAACCAGGGCTTCTCAAGTGGCTACTGTCAGGTCCTTTTCAGCCCTGAAGGGATCTCTGATGAAACGCTGACCACACAGAACTACCGTCTCTGCCCTGAGCTTATACTTTTCCTGCATCGTCTCAAATCTCTGTCTCCCTCTCTCTGCCATTGTGTCTGCTCTCAGTCATTTTAGTCCAGTGGGATCACAAACATTCTAATAACATCATGACCAAGGTACCTGGGGCAGGAATCTTCTAGGCTGGCGTGTTTCCCTGCCATTCCTGCAGTGCTGACTGCACCCTCCCAAGCCCTTCCTGCTGCTCCCAGCACCCCCATGAGGTTTCTGAGTACAAGCAGTCCCTTACAGGAGGTGATCCTGTACTTGTTTTTTGGGGTTTTTTTTTTGTGGTATGCGGGCCTCTCACCGCTGTGGCCTCTCCTGTTGCGGAAGCACAGGCTCCGGACGCGCAGGCTCAGCGGCCATGGCTGACAGGCCTAGCCGCTCCGTGGCATATGGGATCTTCCCAGACCGGGGCACGAACCCGTGTCCCCTGCATCGGCAGGCGGACTCTCAACCACTGCGCCACCAGGGAAGCCCCTGTACTCGTTTTGTTACAGAATCCCAGGGGCCCCTACCTCTGTTATTCTCAAATCACAATTCAAAGACACAAATATACCCCTCAAATTCTCCTGCTCTGATTCTGTGGGATGGATCCCCATCCCTCACCAATCCCTCCAGGCCAGAGGCAGGGCTGGCAGGGACAACAGAGACCCAAAGAAATGTTACAGCTCTCATGGGTTATTATCTCCTCTCCCTTGACATGTAACCCTAGACTTGTTATCTTGAAATTAATCTGATAGGATCAGCTTTCCTATATCTTAATAGCAGAGGAATGGGGAATGTTTAAAGAGGAAAGTAATGTAGGCAGTTGTGTGTTTGTGTGTGTGTATCTGTAGGCAAATAAGATTAAAGGCTCGTGGATTTAGGCAACTAAATCTGAATGAAAGTGTTGGACCTTCATGTCCCCTTTTCTAGGCTTGATAAATTGCAATCAAGGCAAGTACCAAACGAAGGTGTGGCGGTTTTCAAAGCTCCCCATTATAAGAAAATGAGTTCACTTCCTCTTTGCAGCATGCAGGACAGATGGCTTTGGTCGAGAAAGTTCAAAGTTATTGGCAGGAGTGGAGCTTTGGCTGGGGTGGGCCATGGAACTTATTTTCTGCTTTGCTGATTGGGGACAACCAAGGTTGCATTCCTCAGTAAGGATACAAAGCAGGTGCCTCAGGCCTCGAGTAACTCAGCTTCTCTAGTTCTGGCTGCTGCTGCCTGCTCTACACGTATCCACGAGAACCTCAGAATTGAGCTCCAAAAGGACAGACAGGACAGTAACCTGAGATCAAGTTTGCAAACCTTTGGAACACAGGCTATGGCCAGTTTCCCTTCTGATGCCTGCTCTTCCTTCTTTCCCGAAGCTTCTGGGGGGAGCCCAGAGGGAGCAGAGGCTGCTGTGGCTCTTCCCCAAGCAGAGCTTACCCAGCGTTCACTGCTGCTCGGCGGACTGAGCTGCAGGGGCACCCGTGGCATCACCATCCTGGATGGAGCCAGAAAGCAGCTGTGCCTTAGTCTACCTGAGGGAGATGGGGAAAGTCTCACAGGGCAGGGAACCACATGGGGCCTGACCAGAGGAAGAGTGTCAGGGAGGTGAGATGGAGGGCTCCAACGAGGGGTGGGATTGGCACGCATGGATGGGTCCTACGGAAGCAAGTGAGAGCCTAGATAAACCTGATCTGTTCATCTTTACTCTGACTAGGTGTTGAGGACCCTTCCCAGCTCTGTTCCTGGGAATATGGTAGGATAGGCTATTTGCACCACCTCACGCATGGGGGCAGGGGAATGGTTAGCAGCAGTGACTTTTAAAAGGCAAAAAGTTTGAAATTTTGACTTTTTTTATAGTTCATACTTTTTGTGTCGTGTAAGAAATCTGTGCCAAATACAAAGATAATAAGATTTGGACTCTATACAGTTCCACGGATCTATGTGTCTATCTTTACACTAATACAATACTATCCTGATTACTGCAGCTTTGTAATAGTCTCGAAGTTATGCAGTGTAGCCCCCTCAAATGTGTTCTTATTGACATCTTAAGAACATTGGGTTTCCAATTCATGAACATTGTATACACATATCCCTTTTAGGTCTTCATTAGTTTCTTTCAGCAATTTTTTTTTTTTTTTACTATACAGGTCTTTCACATCTTTTGTCAAATTTACTAAGATTTTGATAATTTTGGACATTATCCATTGCATTGTTTTTTAATTTCAACTTCTGTGCAAGGCAGGTGTATAGAAATACAATCGGTTTTCATATATTAATCTTGTACCCTGCATCCATGCTAGACTCACTTATTAATCCTTTTGTAGACACTGTGAGATTTTCTACAAGTCATCTCTGAATATAATTTTAATTCTTTCTTTCTCGTACCTTTTTTCCTTACTGCCCTCTTGCACTGGCTAGAACCTCCAGTAAAATGTTCAGAAGTAATGACAGTGGGCATCCTTGCATTGGACCTGTTAGTAGGAGGAATGCATCCAGACATTCACCATGCTTGCTGAAGATTTTTTGGTAGAAGGGCTTTTTCAAACTGGGGAAATTTCCTTAAGATTCTTACTTGCTTAAAGCTTTTATCATGAATCAGTGTTAAACTGTCCAGCTCACTTTCTGTATCTATCAATTTAATCACATGATTTTCCCCCTGTATTGATATGGTGAATTACATTGACTTTCAAATGTTAAACCTACTTTGCAATGCTGGGATAAACCCTATTTGGTTAAGATATATTATGCTCTTTATATGAGTCATTTGTTGGATTTCATTTGCTAAAACTCAAAGAACCTTGATGTTCATGGCAGGTAATCTTCTAGCTTTCCTTTTTTGCAACGTCTTTTGTCTGGTTTGGGGATCAGAGCAATGTTGGCCACATAGATGGAGCAGGAAAATATTTTTTCCTGATTTGTTGGGAGAGGTTGTGTAGAATTGGTGTTATTTCTTCCTTGAACATTTACCGCTAAAATGATCTAAGCCTAGAGGGTTCTTTGTGAAATTTTATTTATTTTTAAAATTTATTTATTTTTGCCTGCATTGGGTCTTTGTTGCTGTGCGTGGGCTTTCTCTAGTTGTGGCGAGTGGGGTCTACTCTTCGTTGAGGTGCGAGGGCTCCTCGTTGTGGTGGCGTCTCTTGTTGCAGAGCACGGGCTCTAGGTGCACGGGCTTCAGTAGTTGTGGTGCGTGGGCTCAGTAGTTGTGGCACATGGGCTCAGTAGTTGTGGCGCACAGGCTTAGTTGCTCCGCGGCATGTGGGATCTTCCCGGACTGGGGATCGAACCCATGTCCCCTGAGTTGGCAGGTGGATTCTTAACCACTGTACCACCAGGGAAGACCCTTTTTGTGAGATCTTAAACTACAAATTAAACTTCTGTCATAGATAGGGCTGTTTAGATTTTATATTTTTTCTTGAGTGAACTGAGATAATTTTTATCTTCCAAGGAATTTGTGTCCATGTCATTTAAATTGTCAAATTACCATAAGTTGTTCATAATATTCTCTTTTAGTTTTAGTATCTGTAGAATCTGTGGTGGTGTTTCCTCTCATTCCTGACATAGGTCATTTGTTTACTCTTTTTCTCCTTATCAGTCTCAACAGAGGTTTACATTTTTTTTTTTCTGAGCTTCTTAAAGAACCAGCTTTGGATTTAATAAAATTTTCTCTATCATTTTTCTCTTTCCAATGTCACTGACTTCTGCTCTACCTTTGTTATTTCCCTTATTCTGCTTATATTTTTGTTTGCTCTTCTTTTTCTAGTTTATTAAAGTGGAAGCTAGGGTCATTGATTTGACACTGTCTTTCTAACATAGGCATTTTAGTGCTATAAATTTCCCTCTAAGTACTGCTTTAGTTGCATCACAAGGTGAATACATCAAAGTATAGAAACTGCATTTCTATATACTAGCAATGAACAAGTAGAAACCAAAATTAGAAGGACAATACCATTTATAACAGTTCCAAGAAAATAAATACTTAGCTTTAAATCTAACAAATCTTATACAGGATCTGCATGCTGAAACTGCAAAATGCTGATAAAAGAAACCAAAGATGTAAATAAATGAAGAGATATGTCATGTTCATGGATTAGTAGACTCACTAGCATAAACATGTGAATTCTCCCCAAACTTATAATATATAGATTTAATGTAATTTCAATCAAAATCCCAGCAGTGTTTTTGTATAGATAAGCTGATTCTAAAATTTATACAGAAAGGCAAAATTAATAGAAAAGCCAAAATAATTTTGCAAAGAATAAAGATGGAGAAATCACACTACCAGATTTTTAAGACTTATAAAAGCTACAGTAATCTTGACCATGTGGCATTGGTAAAAGGACAGACACATAGATCAACGAAACAGAATACAAAGTCTGGAAATAGACCCATACAAATATGGCTGATTGACTCTTGACAAAGATACAAAAGAAATTCAGTGAAAAAGAATAGTCTTTTAAACAAATGGTTCTAGAACAACTGGACATCCATCTATATGCTCCCCAAAACAAAAAACATAAACCTCACATTAAAAAAAAATTAACTCAAAACAGACCATAAGCCTAAATGTAATATATAAATCTACAAACTATTTAGAAGAAAATATAGGAGAAAATCTTTGAGAACTGGGGCTAGACAAAGATTTCTTAGACATGAAGCCAAAAAAGCACAATCCATAAAAAGGAAAAAAAGCTGATAAACTGGATTTCATCAAAATTAAAATTTTTGCTCTATGAAAAATACTGTTAAGTGAATGAAAAGACAAGTTGCAGACTAGGAGAAAATACTGCAAAGCACGTATCTGACATCACATTTGTACCCATAATACGTAGAGATTCTAAACACAACAGTAAGAAAACTAACAACTCAATTTAAAAATGAACAAATGAGGGACTTCCCTGGTGGCCCAGTGGTTAAGACTCTGTGCTTCCACTGCAGGGGGGCATGGGTTTGATACCTGGTCCCCTGGTTGAGGAACTAAAATCTCACATGCCACGTGGCATGGCAAAAAAAAAAAAAAAAAAACAAAAAACCCACAAGGCACATGAAGAAAGAAATCGTGGCCCAGTAAAAAAGGAACCAAAAAAAAAAAAGAACAAATGAGTTGAACAAACACTTTGCCAAAGAAGATACACAGATGGCAAGTAAGCACGTGAGCAGACGTTCACCATCACCAGCTATTATGGAAATGCAAATTAAAACCACAATGAAAATTCACTACGCGTCTATTAGAATGGCTAAAATAAGAAGCACTGACAATATCAAGTACTAGTGAAGACGCAGTGCAACCTGTAACTACCTTTTTGCTGAATAACAATTTTTTTCTCAAACACACTATGTAA
Organism: Phocoena sinus; assembly: GCF_008692025.1. NCBI lineage: Eukaryota > Metazoa > Chordata > Mammalia > Artiodactyla > Phocoenidae > Phocoena > Phocoena sinus. The sequence continues at coordinate 101,049,130 of NC_045770.1, read as the reverse complement.
ATGCTTTTATAAGAGGTAATATTTTGACATTGTGGTTTCAGACAAAGACACATTCACCAGTTGACTCACAACAGTTTCTCATCAGAGAACATATGGAACAAATTTAAATTCGCACCGTATTTGAATGAACTGTAAAATGTTTTTCTTTGCGTGGTGGAATCTTCTAGATTTCATTCTGTTGTGTGCATTCACTCTTTACTCATTTTAAAAAGCTCCCTTATATTCAGCCTTGATTTTGTCCTAAAGCAGGGTCAGCAAACATCTGTCAAGGTTCATAGTAAATATTCTCAGCTTTGCGAACCATAAGTCCTCTGTTGTAACTACTTAACTCTGCCCTCAGCAGAGCAGCCGGAGACAACAGGCATTCATTTCTACTGGGCGGGTTCCAATGAAACTTTACAAAAATGGACTGCAACTTGATTTGGCCCACAGGCCTAAATTCACCAACCCCCATTCCAGGGGCTGGAGTAGGAGATGATGAAGCTGTGGCACGTTTAGAACATGGTTGGCAGTGATGGGGCAGGGCCAGCTTCCATGGACACTAAGCATTTAATTAGCAGCTGCCTGGATTTGTTGGAGAAACATCTCAACTACTTGCACGTACTGGTCCCGAGGTAGTTTCAAGAGACGGCCCCTTCCTAACCCAGATCTCCTGCTTCAGCAGCACGTCCACGTTCTCAAGTCCTTTCACCATCCGTGCAGCAAGGGTGGGTGGAGCCTGAGGCGTGGAGGGGCTGAGGGCCTCTCTTAAGCGGCAGAGCTGTGTCAAGAGCCCAATTCCCCCGACCTCAACTCCAGGTCTTACCCACTGAATGAGCCCCCCTCTACAGGCAGGGCGCTCCCCAGAAAAACAGGAAGTAGCGTCACCTGCCCCAACATGAAAGTAACTGAAGTGTTTCTCAGGGTTGTCCAGGGTGGCATCAGAATCACCCACTCCGTCGGCATCTCTGGGGGTGGGACCCAGGTGGCCTTGACGCACACCCCAGGAGAAAAAGCAGGTCCTATTCCTCCAGCCCATCCAGCGGCCCGAGACGCGGCCAGGATCCGGGGCTTTCTGCAGAGAAGCACAGTCTTCACGATACCCACAGCAGGCTTGAAGGAACAGACTTTATTACTCTAGCTCTCAAACACTAGAGGCTAAAATTCAGTTGAACTCTTAACAATCTATTTACAGAGTGCTATCAGCAGACCAGGCAAGGCTGGCCCTGGGCCTTCCCCGAACACCCAACAAGCTCGGCCTCCCAGCAGGCCTGAGCCGCCTTCCCCCTGTAGCCCACAGAGGACGTCTATATACACTTGACCGAACCCTCAGCGACAGGATACGAGGCAGGACGGCACCAGACCAACAGAGACACAGACATACAGACACAGATGAAGGCTGAGGCTGCCGAGCAGGCCCGAGGGCCTGGCTCAGTGCTTCTTCAGGCTGTAGGCCAGGCTGCCAGGGACCCTGGTGCCCTGCAGGGGCGGCGAGTTCCACACGGCGGAGCTGGTGCGCTTATGGTAGCGGGGCTTGCTCTTCTTGAAGATGTCCTCCAAGTCCAGTGGCAGAATGGTTCCGAAGAGTTCCAGAAGGTTCGGGGGGTGGTAGTACTGGTGGATGATGGCCTGGCTAAGCTGGGTGCCTGCAGGAGGACACCAAGGGCTGGGTCACTACCCTGGGGCTCCCCCTGCCCCCCACAAAGAGCCCTCGGCACCCTCTCCACCTCAGCATTCCTTCACCTCCTGTCAAATCAGCTCCTCTCAGGGGCCTCCTCCAGCCGCCCCCCCCCCCCGCCGCCAACCAAACACGGATAACCTCTCACTGCGTGCTCCTACAGCTGCTCTCCAGCGACTCACGTGAGCCAGGCGCTCGGCTGAGGTCACTGCATGACCCCTTCATCCCCACAGCCACCTCGGAGGCAGGCCCTCTACCCGCCCCCGTTTACAAGGGTGAGATCTGCCCAGAGGCACACAGCTAGAGACTGGCAGAGCCGGGATTTGAAGACAAGTCCAGCTCCAGAGCCAAAGCATCTGATGCCATCCTCGACTGCCTTGGTTGGCTACTCATCTCATCAGCACCACAGCCCCACGATGCCTGGTGCAGGCTGACACTGCCGGTGGCTCAGAGCCTGGCCAGCGAGGCTGAGGAGGACCCCGGGGGGGTCAGGAAGCAGAATGTGTGCCCGGCACTTGCCCTGCACCAGGCCTTCCTACGCTAACTCACTTCATCCTCGATAGCCCTTCTCAGCTGGGTGCTCTAAGCACCCCCATTCCACAGATGGGAAAACTGAGTGAGAGTTCAAGTAGGCTGGTAAAGGTCAAGGGCTCCCCGGCCACGCTGACCCCTGCCTGCTGCCGCCTCCGGAATGACTGGACGTTAAGGAGACGAAGTCGGATTCCAGTCACTGTGGGGTTCAGATGAGGTGAAACTCACAAAGCAAGCTCTCTTCTGTACAGCACTGATCCCCTCCAGGGTTCTGGCCCTTCCTCCAGGGAGTGAGACTGCAGCCCACCCCGACCCCAGCTCGGCCAACTCTGTAAGGCAGCCGCTGCATGCACTGGCCCTGCTCACTCCCCGCAGGCCTTGCACCCAGGCCTGAGGTGGCACCTTCACACTTACCCACACTCCTGTTTAGAGGCCTGTAAACTCAGCGTCCCATCCTGCTGGGCCTCAAGTACCCCCATCCCCATCTCCAACTCCCCCAGCTGGCTGGAACCCCTTGCTCCAGCTCTGTGCGCTGCTGAAACCCCACTACTCTTATCTCTATTCCCACCCCCAGGCAGCATATTTGGGTCCCTGTGGCCTGCTGGGCGGGACTCCAAAGGGGCAGCCAGATAGAGTCTGAGGTGGAACACCCAGCACCACGCCTGCCAGCAGCCAGCTGAAATCTAATGTATCTGTTGAGAATGGAAGCGCCCAACGTCCAGGTCTGGTCCTCAGACGAGCCCGCTGGCCACAGGGCGCCCACCCTTTCCCAGGCGCATCCCGAGGCCCGATGCAGACTTGTCGGCCAACGACTCAAGCTGCCAGCCCACGGGTACAATGGGCTCCTGACCCCCGCGGCCGCTGAGCCACCCCCTCCAGGGCTCGAAGTCGCAAGTGGGGACCCAGCTCTCCTGGGGAGCTCCGGGCCCTGCACACCTCTGGCCCAGTTGGGGATGGGCTTCCGGGGATGGGCCTCGTCATCGGTGGAGTCATCGCTGTTCAGATCCATCCCGTAGTTATCTGGGTTGATCTTGGGGGGCGCCCTGTGTCCCTGTGGGGTCATTTGATATGAGGTACAAGCTGGAGACTGGAAGAGATGAACAAGACCTTCAGCTGCCTGCCCTGCAGGCTGTCACCTCCCGCCACTGAGGAGCATGGGGCCCTGGCCACCTCCCCTCATTTCACGGGAAAAAAGAAAAAGGTTCAGGGGTCGCTTTTTAATTTAAAAAAAAAAAAAAAAAAAAATCACACCATATACATGGCTCCATGTCTTCCTTTTTCATGTGAAAGTATGTTGTAAACATCCTTCTAGGTTAGTGTGTCAGTGTGTGTCCTGTGACCCGCAGCAGGGCACTTCACTGGGAACCCCACGATTTGTAATTTAACCATGTGGTTCAGCTAACTTCCAAGTTTTCAACATCTTAAATGGTGTTGCAATGAAAACCTTATGTTACATTTTGTTTGTAACAGCATTAACAGGCTAAATGCTTGTCATTAGGGACTGGTTAAAGACCTTCTGGTACCACTAACTGGAACACAGCGGTCAAAAGTAAGAGATTTACAAGCGGTGAAACAGACAGACGCCTAGGATACATTAAATGAAAGGAAAAAAAATGAGAAAAAAATCAAACTGTCAAATGGTATGTGTTGTGGACTAAATGTATTCCCCCCCACATTCCCATGTTAAATCCTAACCCACGATGTGATGGTATTTGGAGGTGGGGCCTTCGGGAGGTACTCAGGTCATGAGGGCAGAGCCCTCAAAAATGGGATTAGTTCCCTTAGAAAAGAGAGCTCCCTCTCCCCTTTGGCCATGTGAGGACACAGCGAGAAGATGGCCGTCTGTGAACCAGAGGAGGGCTCTCATCAGACACTGGATCTGCCAGCGCCTTGACCCTGGACTTCCCAGCGTGCCTGTCGTTTAAGCCACCCAGTCTAGGGTAATTTGTTGTAGCAGCACAAACAGACTAAGACAGTATGGATAGTCTGTGCCCATTTAAAACTATGTGTGTGTGTGAGAGAAAGTGTGTGTATAAAATGTATTTACACATAAAATATAGAAAGATATACACCAGACTTAAGACTTTCCCTCTGGGGGTACCTTTCTTTTGCTTTATATTCTTTTATAAAGTTTAGTTTCTTTTCTTTTCTTTTTTTTACAACAAATTCTACTTTCAGAATAAGGAAGAAGATATATTTCAAATATAGTAAAAATACAACTGGGCCAACTGTATCCTTCCACTTTCTTATGGTTCTAATACATACAACAGCCTGTGCCTTCGGCTACCGGGAAGAGAATAATGAGAGCCAGGGGGCCCTCTCCACCCTGATGCCTGGGCCTCACCTGCACGTCCACAGTCACGTTCAGGCTTTTGCTGGCCGCCGCAGCCTCCCTGGCTTTCTTCTCCTGCTCCTCCTGCAGCCGCTGCTCAGCCAGGCGCTGCTGTTCTTCCTGGGACCCCGGCGGAGGGCGGGATGTCACAGACCACGTGTGCGTTCTCCCCTCCCCCCCACCAACGCCGCGCAGCGAGGCAGGCAGGGCGGCTCCTGCACCAGGGCCCCTGGACCAGGCCTCCCAGCCCAAAGCTCAGGGCAGACCCCGTGGGAGCCACAGGCCCGGCTCCCCTTTACCTTTTTCTTCTTCTCCTCCAGCTCCCTCTGCAGCCGCTCCTTCTGTAGCCGCAGGGCCTTCTCCCTCTCCTGCAGCTCCCTGAGGACCGAGCAAGAGCCTGTCTGGGTAGGAAGCCGAGGCCCGGCCCCGTTCCACCCTTGCCAGGGAAGTCAGAGCCCTGGCACACGCCGCAGAAGAGGGAATGGCAGGACGGTCACGCCAGCGAAGAGCCAGCAGCTGTGTTCGCGCCCAAGGGGCTAGGAGCGCTCAGCCGAGGGTCTGGGAGCACTCAGCCCCGAGGCCCGCCAAACTGGGCCCCACGCCTCCACACCACTTAGACCTCCGTGCCTCAGTCTTGCCTGATGTACAATGGGGAACATAACGCCTTTCCTCCAGAGCTGCCACGAGAACAAAATGAGGTCATCTGAGCTACCGCCACTCGTCCTGACCCACAGGCCAACACCCAGCCCCAAGCCTGACACGAAGCAGGGAGGGGCCGTTCACGGCTCAGAGCCACCTGCACTAACTCGCTCATGACCCTGAACGAGTCACGGAACCTCTCTGGACCTGTGTCCCCCTCCGGGAAGTGGAGCAGCTGGCACCCACGCTGCAGGTGTCTTCAGGTGAGGATTAAACAAGGAAATGTGCGGAAAGCGTGTGGCTCGGTACCCGCCCAAGCTGCCAAACGTCATGACCGTCGCCACCCGCTGAAGCCCCTGGCGCTGCCCGACACACATCCAATTCTAAAGCTACATCAGCTGCCGCCCTCTGTCCCCCTCCCAGACTCCTGTCTCTGATTCTGCCCACAGGACCAGGGACCCCTTTATGCCAAACAACACGATGGCCCTGACGCAGTCAGCCCTCTGGTTGTGACCCACCTCCTTCTGCACTGGGCCTGTAGCCATGCACAAAGACGGACACGGAAAGAAGTGCTGCCTGGTGTTTCCCAGCGGGTGGAAGCAGGAGAGAGGCCAGGCCTGGGCCTGGGCCCACCGAGAGTCTACACGCACACGGGCGGAGTCTGCGTCTGCACCCAGGCATAGGATCCCACATATCTCCTGGCCAGTGGTGACGGAGGCTTATCCTCCTCGGCATCCCCAGGACCCAGCGCAACCTGGCACAGGGACTGGCCTTGGATAAACGCTTGTGGAACTGAACGTGGAATTCTTGCCTATCGCAGAGACCACTGCCTCTGCGAGGATCTGCCACGGTCCCCAGTTGGAGGGAGGCGGGACAGTAGGGAAATGGTGGTGGGGGGGCAGCCCGAGTCATCACCAGCCCCAGAGGGGCACGAGCGGTGGGCACGAGCCAGGGGTGCCGAAGGCCCTGCAATGAGTCACAGCACGTGGTGGCCTGACTCTGCCACCCAAAGGCCCTCAGTGGCTGCTGAGAAATGCTGGCTCGTCCTGCGGCCCCCTTCCCCCTTACGTCAGCTGAGAAAAGAACAAACTCAGCTCATCCGGTTGGAAGCAGAACAGAGACACAACCCCGAGCGACCCTGCCCGTTACTCCTTGAACCTCCAGCAGCCAACACACCACGTTTGGGGGGTTCGCCTTGTCTGGAGCCAGGAAGAAAGCCTGTCCTTCTTTTCCAAACTCCCGAGCGAAGGCGGGAGCTGCCTCTAGGTGACGGCTACATCTGTGTGGCAGCCACACATGTGCACGGGAGGACGGCTGACGTGACGGCAAGGCGCCGCAAGGTCACCTGGGCGCCGGGCCTCCGCGATGCCTCACCTCTCGGCCTGCAGCCGCTCCAGCTCGCGCTGCTCCGCCAGCCTCTTGGCCTCGGCCGCCTTCCGCAGCCGCTCCTGCTCTTCCTCCCTCCTCCTCTGCAGCAGCTCCTGGTGGCGCCTCTCCTCCTCCTCCTGTGACCAGAGAGCAAGGTCAGGGTTCGCAGGCCAGCCCAGGCTGGAGAGGCAAGAGCGGGTCTGGGAGGAAGGGGGGGTGGGGGGAGGAGCGGCTGGCCGGAGGGCCAGTCCTTTCCAGAAGCTCCTCTCGCGTCAGGAACAGCAGGGGCTGACTTCCCTGGTGGCGCAGTGGTTGAGAATCCGTCTGCCAATGCAGGGGACACGGGTTCGAGCCCCGGTCCGGGAAGATCCCACATGCACGGAGCAACTAAAGCCTGTGCAGCAAAACTACTGAGCCTGCGAGCCACAACTACTGAGCCCACACGCCACAACTACTGAGGCTGTGTGCCACAACTACTGAAGCCCGTGCACCTAGACCCCGGGCTCCGCAACAAGAGGAGCCACCGCAATGAGAAGCCCGTGCACTGCAACGAAAAGTAGCCCCCACTCGCCGCAACAAGAAGACCCAACGCAGCCCAAAATTTAAAGAAATAAATATAAATAAATAAATTTAAAAAAAGAACAGCAGGGGCTGAGCGCAGGGACACCCCATACGAGGCTCCATCCACAAGGACCACTGCAACCGGCTTGAGGAGTGTCTTGCGACAACTCCTTTTGCTGCAGCGATTTAGTAGTTAAGGGTACAGACTGGACGGAGCCAAACTCACGAGCTGGGTGACACGAGGCGAGTCACAGAAGCCTTCTGGCCTCGGTTTTACCCTCATTGATAAAATGGGGACAACAGTCACGCCCACGCCTCCTAAGACTGCTGAGTTTATACACGTGACGCACTTAGAACAGTGCCTGGCACAATGTAAATACTCCATACATTTTAGCCATTAGTCTTATAACCCCTCATGCCAGATTTGTGTTCCCTAGAGTCATAAGACCGACAGTTCCCAGGACGAGGTGGGCCCGTAATCTTAGAGGCAGAACGTTTAATCCTCGCAACAACCCTATCGAGTAGATACCACTGCTACCTGAAGGAACCAGAGCACAGAGAGGTCAAATAACCCACCCAGGGTCACACAGCTAATAGATGGCAGAACTGAGATTGGAAGTCTGGCTCCAGAGTCCACGCACTTAACCCTCAAATTGCTGCCTCTACGGAAAACACAAGGCGGGTCACCGCCCCCGTCCCCACCTCCATGACCTTTGTTAAACCTCCTTGTGAGCTCAAGGCAGCAAGACCCACCAAGATCAACCCGACACAGGGGGGTGAGCCCAGCGGTCCAGGGGCACGGAGGCAGTGCCGTCCTCCTGCTGCGTGAGCCCGGCGTGCGTACCTGCTGCAGCCACCTGAGCCTCCGCGCCTCGTCCTCCTGCCTCCTGCGCGCCTCCACCTCCCCCATCTTCTTGGCCGCCGCCTTCTTCTTGGCCTTCTCCTCGGCCAGCCGCTCCTCCTTGGCCTGCGGAGCCCATCCACAGACGCCCATTGGAGCAGCCCCCCGCCACTCAGCTGTACAGGGTGGGGCCCAGTACGCAGCAGAGCAGATACTCCATGCCCCTGGGGCCCCGGCTAGCTCCCCACAGCCCGGGGGAGGGGGTACCCGGGAGCCAGACCTGCCAGGAGCGCAAGGCTGTGCTCGGTCCCGGGCAGACCTTCCACCCTCCACGTGGCTCAGAACAGACCCCACGGACGGCCACGAGAGGGATACAGGGCATCAAACCCGTAACTTCCCGACGGGTCCAGTCCTAACCCTCGGGCCACCCAGTGTGACGGGCCTGGGTCCCGCCAGGGCACAGCCCGCGGAAGCTGTTGCCCACAGCCCGAGGCCTGCACCTTCTCCGTCTTCTCGTCGATCTGAGCAAACTTCTGCTCGATCTGCTTCTTCTTCTCCTCCTTCATCTGCTCCACCCGTTCCCGGGCCTGCAGCACCTTACGGAGGCGCTCCTCACGCTTCCTGCGGGCACAGGGTGGTCATGGGGGCCCAGCAAGGCCGGGGGAGCCGGAGGGGGGGCGCGGGCACTTACAGCTTCACCTCCTCCAGCCGGCGCCGCTTGTCCTCCTCCACCTTCTGCCTGCGGAGCTGCTCGGCCTCCTCCTTCCGCCGCAGGTTCTCAAGGCGCTGCCGCTCCTTCGCCTGGGGGGGTGGCGGTGGGGGAGTGAGGGCAGCCCGGCGCTGGGCCAGGACGACCCCAAAGGCCTCCCAAGGGCCTGAGTCACGAGTGCCCTCACCTGAGCCCTGCCAAGGTGTGGGCAACACAAAAGTCAGGCTCAAGACTGGATGATTCAGATTGATCTGCTGAACCAACTAGTACTTTTCTCGTTTGTTTTTTTTTTGCGGTACGCGGGCCTCTCACTGCTGCGGCCTCTCCCGTTGCGGAGCACAGGCTCCGGACGCGCAGGCTCAGCGGCGATGGCTCAGGGCCCAGCCGCTCCGCGGCATGTGGGATCTTCCCGGACCGGGGCACGAACCCGCGTCCCCTGCATCGGCAGGCAGACTCTCAACCACTGCGCCACCAGGGAAGCCTCCAACTAGTACTTTTAAAAAGTTGTTTTTGAAATTATTATATAGCCACATCACAAGAAGTTTGGAAAATAAAGGAAAAAAATGCCATCCCTAATCTACTTCACCAGCCTATAGTAACCTCTGTTAGCAGAGGTTATAACTATATAAAAACTTATATTTGATAAAAGAGTTAAGAACGAGGGACTTCCCTGGTGGTGCAGTGGCTGAGAATCCGCCTGCCAATGCAGGGGACATGGGTTCAAGCCCTGGTCCGGGAAGATCCCACACGCCGCGGAGCGGCTGGGTCCGCTCGCCACAACTACCGAGCCTGTGCTCTAGAGCCCGCGAGCCACAACTACTGACCCTGCGTGCCTAAAGCCTGTGCTCTGCAACAAGAGGAGCCATCGCAATGAGAAGCCCACGCACCGCAAGGAAGAGTAGCCCCTGCTCGCCACAAGTAGAAAATGCCCGCATGCAACAACAAAGACCCAACGCAGCCAAAAGTAATAATAATAAGAAAAAAAGAACCAGATTGGGAAGGGACAGAAAGGCAACTTTGAAAGTTATGGTTAATGTTCTATTTAAGGGGGTGGATGGGTACACATGTGTTAATTTTTTATTATTATGCTTTATAACTTTTACGAGTGTATATACACACACACACACACACACACACACACACACACACACACAGTGTATCGACTCTTTCCTAACAGCTGAAAAAAAAAGAAAATACTGTCAAATGCTAACAGAGGTTACTATATAGGCTGGTGACACTGATTAGGGATGGCATTTTTTTCCCTTTCATTTTCCAAACTTCTTGTGATACGGCTACATACAAATCTCAAAAACAACTTTTTAAAAGTCCTAGTTGCTTCAGCAGATCGATGCTGGTACCCTCCTCCTCCACAGGCCCAGAAAGCCCCAGGGGCATGGCCATAGCAGTAGGCAACCAGCAGGACAGGTGGGGCCTCCAAGCGCTCCCTGGCCAAGGACGAGACTGGTGCTTTACCAGTAACGATCAGGGGATAAGGGTAGAAACTGGGACCTGGACTAGAGGCCCACCCCTCACCCCAACCTGGCTCCCATTAGACACCACCTCTGGGCTAAGCCACCCATCGGCCTTACTGTCCATTTCTCCTTGGCCACTGACCTTGACTATAGATTTCCCACCTAGAAATCTGGCCCCGAGGTAATACCATCCTAAAGATGGAGAGAAGGGCTCCGGTTCTGGGTGAGATGGAGTAGACACTCCCATCTGTCTCTCCCACTACATGTGGCTGTATAACCTAACAGAATGCACGGAGCAGTTATTTGAGGCCTCTGCAAGGTAAACAGCCGCAGGCAGACTGGGGAAGGAGACCAAACTTTGAAGCATCACCGAACCAGCAATGAGCTGAATGCTTTTTTTTCCCTCCAGCACTAACTCAGTGAAGCCTGAGACCCCAAAGAGATCACCGAGGTGCTGACAGAACTCCGGGAAGAGCCCTCTGGTTCTGACTCAGAACACTATGGTTTTTTCCCTCTTTTCTCCCTTCTCTCATGCTCTGGCCCACAAGCAATCCTGTGGCAACGGGGACAGCAGCAGTTACTGGAACCTGCAGAGTCAAAACTCAAGGAGGAGACCCTTCCATGCCACACTGTGGAGCTGTGATCCCAAAATGCTGGGAAACACTGTTGCCTTTCTTTCTGTCTCCCAGCCGGAGGCCCTCCACGTGGTTAGGGGAGCACACAGCAGAGCAAAACAACTAAGGCCCCAGCTTCCTGGCTGGGGGGCAGAAAGGGGGAGCCCCAGAGAAGAGGAAAGCACTGGATAGATTGAGAAAGTAGTACCATAAGGTTTTTATGCACTCCTGGGCGCAGCACCAAACTGGAGATGTTTGGATTTGACCCGAACTATCACACCTGAAACTTTGAGAACTAAACTCACGGGCCACCTGCCAGATCCCAGACGGACCGCTGACTGGCACACCCACGACAGATCCAAGGAGCACTGTAACGGCTTTGAAATCTGAATGGGCATTGGAACCACAGGCCACAGAAAGCAGGTTGGAACCACAGCCAGAACCAGTGGGTTACTGCTAAAGCAAACTATCAACAGTCTCCATAAGATTTAAACAAGACCCAGAGTCTCCTAACATCATATTCAAAATGTGCAGGCTGCAATCCAGAATTACTAAGCATACAAGGACCAGGAAAATCTCAACTCCCACGGGAAAAGGCAATCAACAGACACCAATGCCAAGATGTCGGGTTGGAATTCTCTGACAAAAATGCCCCAACAAATAATCACAGCACTCTTAAGACAACTGGAAAAACAGAAAATCTCAGCAACTAGAAGATCTAAAGAAGAAGCAAATGGCGATTTGGAACTAAAAATACAATAACTGAAAAAAAAAAATTCAGTGGACAGATCCAAGAGCAGAATGGAGAAAACATGAAGATAAATCAAAATTTATCCAATCTAAACACAGAGAGAAAATATACGGAAGAAAAATTAACAGAGCCTGAGGGAACTGTGAGATGACAACAAAAGTTCTATGAGGACTTCCCTGGTGACCTAGTGGTTAGGATTCTGGGCTTTCACTGCGGTGGCCTGGGTTTAATCCCTGGTTGGGGAAGATCCCGCAAGCCGTGTGGTGTGGGGAAAAAAAAAAAAAGTCTATGAAGTACTGAAAAAAAACCCAAAACCTTGAAGAAATAATGGCTGAAGATGTCAAGCTTTGCTCAAAGATATAAATCTACAGATTCAAGAAGGTCATCAAAACCCAAACAGGATAAACCCAAGGAAACCCATGTCCAGCCACAAAAGAATCAAACTGCTAAAAACTTAATATTAAAACAAAGGAAAAAAAATTCTGAAAAGCAGGCACCAGAAGAAAAAAGACACATTATCTATCAGGGAGCAATGATTTGAATGACTGGGGATTTCTCATCAGAAAGTTTGGAGGCCAGACGGAAGGAGCACATTTTAAGATTGCTAAAAGGAAAGAACTGTTAATCCAGAACTCTACCTATATTCAGTGAAAATATCCTTCAGAAATGAAGGGAAATAAACTTTCTCAAATAAAGGAAAACTAAAGAATTTGTTGCCAGCAGACTTCTCAAAGAATTGCTAAAGGAAGTTTTTCAGACAGAAGAGAAATAATACCAGAAGGAAAGGTGAAGCTTCAAGAATGAAGAACAGAAATGACAAATACCTGGGTAAATATCAAGACTTCTTTTCCTCTTGAGTTTCTTTAAAATGTTTGACAGTTGAAAGCAAAAATTATTCTGCTGGAGTCATCGATGTATGGAGATGGAATATGTAAGACAAGGATCACACACAGTGGGAAGTCAAGGCATCTACAGGTGGTAAGGTTTCTACATTCCAATTCAACTGATAAGATACTGATGCTTGGGCTTCCCTGGTGGCGCAGTGGTTGAGAGTCTGCCTGCCGATGCAGGGGACACGGGTTCGTGCCCCGGTCTGGGAAGATCCCACATGCCGCGGAGCGGCTAGGCCCGTGAGCCACGGCCGCTGAACCTGCGCGTCCGGAGCCTGTGCTCCGCAACGGGAGAGGCCACAACAGTGAGAGGCCCGCGTACCGCAAAAAAAAAAAAGATACTGATGCTAAAGTAATTGTGAAAGTTAAGTATGTAATGCCTCAAAACAACCATTAAAAACCCTAAAAATGATATAGTCCAAATCGCAAGAGACAAATTAAAATGGAATACTAAGAACCGTCAAGGGACCCCAAAAAAGGCAAGAAAGGGGAGACAGAAGAAAAAAACAAAGGTAACAGCCAATAATAATAAAACAGTAGACATAAATTGAAACATACCACTAAATATATCAAATAAGACACTGTTCGATTTTAAAAAGAAACAAAACCACCACCCTGACTCAACTATATGCTGTCTACAAGAAACTGAATTCAAACGTAATGACTGAGTTCAAAGCATTATGCTGAGTAAGCCAATCTCAAGAGGTCACGTGTTGTATGATTACACTCACGTGACATTCTCAAAAAGACAAAACTATAGTGGTGAAGAACACGTGGTAGGGGTGGGGGCGGGAGCCTTGTGGGGTGATGGAACCGCTCTGCATCCCAACTGTTGTAGTGGTTACATAAACCTATGCTTTCACAAAGTGTAGATTTCACTGTACGATAATTTTTAACATAAATAAGATTTTTTTTTTTAAAGATGGAAAGAGAAATGGAGAGAGATGATCCTGGGTCATAGGGGCCGAGCTGGGGTAGGAAGCCAGGCTGGAGGAGGATGCTGGCCTTTGGGAGGGCCCCTCAGGGAGGGAGCAGGTGGCTTTGTGCTCTCCAACCACACGGACCCAGGGAAACCCAGCAAGAGGTCACACCGCCCGCTGGCCTATGAGGAAAGCACCTGGGAAACAAAGGCCACGTGGCACCCACAGCGCTCACCACCCTCTCGTCCTGCCCCCAGATTCCTACTCTCAGCAGGGCTCAGCAAAACAGGCTTTTGTCCTGAAGCTTGACTATTAGGATTTCCCAGCCCAGGTCAGAGAATTTATCCTGTTGCACTGTGAATTTTATAGAAGAAAACAAGAGTTTCTTAGGTCGTAGAATCCGTGCTTCCTCTCTGCTCCAACCTTGGAAGGTGGGCTGCTCCCCAGGGGCCACCATCAAGCCCAAAGCAGAGGGTGGGAGGGATCCAAAAGCTTGTGCAGCCCCTTCTGCCTCCAGGGGTCTCAAATGAGCAGCCTCTCTGCCATCCATCAAACAACCACTTCATGCCGATCCACGTGCTGGGTGCTTGACACTCGCTACTACTCCCTGGTTCATCCAATCTCCCTGAATGAACCTCTGTCTCCACACTTTGTAGCCAAGGAAATTTAGGCCCGAAGGTTAGGAAACCAGTCCAATGCCACAGCGACCTACCTAGGTAGGTCCCCTGGCCTCCTGAGGACTGTCCCACCCGCGCAGATGTCGCATGCAGGGACCTGGGCTCCCCAAAGCAGGAAAGGGCAGCTTCCTGAACCTCTTGGTCATTCCTGCGAGGCCCCGATCAGTCTGGGTGGGGTACAGGTAGTTCCTTGTAGGAGGAAAAAGTCCAAGGCTGGTTCACTGCTGTGGGCCCAGGTGCCTAGTAGGGCCCTGGCACAAAGACAGGTACATAAGAACCTCACAGCCTGCTTGCTGGCATGTTGGATGACACGCCATGGCCCTGTCCACCCAGATGGGACCAGCCTTCTTGCAGGAGAGGCCAGTTCAGGACCTGCCTGTCCAGCTGCTGGGCAGCCTCTTGATTTGTCAAGCTCCACGGCAGTGCTCCTGGGGCCCTAAGACCCCTGGTTGGAGGCAGAAGCCCTCCAGGTAGGTGGCCCTTCAAAGTGTCAGTGGACACTGAAGGACTCAGGGGGATGCAACCTTGCAGCTGCTCGGGAGACCCTGGGAGCTGGGACTGTGGGCCGAGCAGGTCCCAGGCCCCCATGGCTCCTTGCACGCAGCCGGTGGTCCAGCTCAGCTCTGGGGTATCTGAGAAGAGAACAGCTTCTGTGGCCTTCTTTCTGGAGGATGGCACTGACAGTTCCACCATTACCCAGCAGACCCAGATCTCCTTTCCCCACTGCCCCACCCCTCAAGGCAGCAGCTTAGGTCTGCAATCCTGTAAATCTCGGTGGCCTGGGATCAGAGATGCCTTGTCTATTCTCTTTGCAGCCCCAGACCCTGAGGGCAAGCCCGGCACCGGGGAGGTGGGAGGGACGTGGCTGGGGGGGAACACTGCAAGATGTGGCCCTGGTGACCCATCGCAGGTCACACCCCCTCTGCTTCCTCCTGCCTGGGGACCACACCCCCTCTCATCCTCCTGGGCAGGCTCTGCAGAGGGAGGACATCGGCTCCAGAACTGCAGGGCCGGCGGGCCAGCCAGCCAGCAACTCTAGCTCACCTCCCACCTCCCGGCCCCCTTAACGCTCCCACTGATGACGTTAGTGCCTCTACAAGTGCTGTCAGTTTTGCAGGGACAGGGCTACGGCGGGTAAGTGCTGGGTGGAGCTAGGTTACAGGACAGGGAAAGGCTTTACTTACAACAAAGCTGCACTGTGGAGGAGAGGAGACAAGGAAAAAGCCAAGAGTTAATGCCAGGTGGAGGGCATCCTGGAAAGCAGGCCGCCCTCCTGAAGACGCCAGTGAGTCTGCTTGGGGCCTGCGCCCTCTCCCAGCGCCACCACTCCTCTCACGTCACCCAGGCCTCACCCCCAGGTCAGCGTCCACGTGAGTCCCTCACCTTAACTACTCAGGCCGCCGGGAGGGAATGGGGGCGGTGCCTGGGGATGGATGGCCACGGAGGTGGCCAGCCAGGCCAATTCTGCCACTTCCCAGTCCCGGATCCCAGACCCGGCTGAGCCTCTAGGCTGCAGTGCAGAGCCCAAGGAGTCTGGACAGTCCCCAGATGTCGAGGGAGCCCAGGGCCACAGAAGCTCAAGCTGGTTCTTGACCAGTGCCAGGTCACACCCGCCTTGGCCCAGGCCCCCGCTGCTCCCAGCAGCCTGGGGACATGCTGCAGCCTTCAGCCAGGCCGCCCTCACCTTGGGGTCCACGCGCAGGGGAGTGTTGCGCTTCATGAAGGATTTCACGCTGCTGTGAGGGGTCGAGGTCGGGGTCATGAGCGTCTGGTTCCTCTGCACGGTGTGCA
The DNA here is from genome assembly GCF_008692025.1 of Phocoena sinus. Classification (NCBI taxonomy): domain Eukaryota; kingdom Metazoa; phylum Chordata; class Mammalia; order Artiodactyla; family Phocoenidae; genus Phocoena; species Phocoena sinus. The sequence continues at coordinate 101,033,377 of NC_045770.1, read as the reverse complement.
GGAAGGTCCGGAGGGGCCGCACCACCTGCAGAGGGACCAGGGTCAGAGCCCGTGGGGGGGCAGGGGGCGGAGGGAGGGCAGACGCACACTCACCTTGCTGGCGGGACAGGGCGGGGAAGGGGTCTTGCTCCTGGGGGGCTGCAGCTCTTCATCCTCCAGCTGCTGCTCTTCATCCAGCTCACTCACGGCCTGCTTGTAGCTGCGCTTCCTCCTGCCGGCGTGCAGGTGCAGCAGTGTCACAGGGCCCGCCCTCGCGTCCCCCCCAGCGCCCCCTGTCACGCCCCAGAAAAGGTCCCCCTTGTGAATGCAACTGGGCCCAGCCCCCGGGACTCCAGATTGAAAGGCACTGCAGAGGTGGGGGCTCCCTGACCAACCCTCTGCCGCCCAGTCAGAGGAAGGGGAGTGACCAGTCCAAGGTCACACAGCCAGGACACAGGAGGATGGGGGTCTGGGATCCCGTGGCCCACCCCCAGGCCAGGCTCCTCCCACAGCCTGAAGCCACCTCTGTTATTAAGTGAGAGCGCCAGTCCCCACCCCTGCTGAGAGGACACAGAGGTCCCTGACCACATGCCCACCCTTCCCGAGGGAGGACTCAAGGTTCGTGCCCCTCTGGGCCCCTCATAATGGTTGCCTGCACACGCCTTCCCGCATGCGAACCTGACACTCTGAGGCGGCTCCTTGGGGCCATCTGCTTGGTCAGTCTTGGCCTCTGTGGAGAAAGCAGTTTCAGGGGGGCGATCGGGAGAGCACGGAGGGGTCAGGGGAACACGCCCACCAGCAGTGGCCGTGGCAGGGGCGAGGCTCTCTTCCCGGCAGACCCCAGGGTAGCCAGGAGCAGAAGCATCAGGCTTAGCACTGCCCGGCCGTGACCCCTCTGTGGACGCGCAGAGCTGGCACGCTGCCTGCAGCCCGCAGATCCCTCGCCCCCAGGCCTGGCCTCTGGGGCGAGAACAGCAGGACAGTCCCATCGAGGTGGCCCTAACCACATCCCACCCACCTCTAACACTGAGAGCCGGGGGCAGAAACCTACAGAAGCTGCAAGCTCTAACAGGCCCCTTGAGAGGCTTCGAAATCCCACTCCTCCCGGCCCTTTCAGCTGGGGCTGGCACGGGGGCGGGGCCTCCTGAGCAGGTCAACGTGTGCGGTGCGGGTCTGTATGTTTCAATTTGCTGCCAGGAGGAAGTGCCGATCTCTCCCCCGGCTCTCCAACACTCTTTACTCCAAAGGGTCCCGGCAGCCCCTGGGGCCTATGGGGCTGGCATGGCCATTGTGCTAACCCCGTCCAGCAGCTGAGGGAGCCGTGTTCAAGCTCTCACGGCTACGGTGCTCCTCCCACCAGGGAGATGCAGGCCAGGCCCCAGAGCCCACAGCTCTCACGCCCTTTAGCCAGGAGACCCACAGAGGAGAGAAGTGAGCCAGCGACAGAGACAGAACACGAGGCCGGGTGTTCACACCCCAGGACACAGTTCCTCCTGTCCCCCCTGGATTGAGGCTCCAGGCCTTGACCTGGCATGTTCACAGTTAACGCCCCAATTCAGGTCCCACCCCCAGCTTCCTGCACCAACCAGCCATGGCCACCCAGTGGCACTCAGCAGTGGCTCCAGCCAAAAGGTGGGAGATGAAACGTGCAGACTCGAAGGAGATCGCTGCACCCTGGGTCTCACTTTCCCTCGGCCTATCAGCCCAGAAAACCGGGCTTGCCTCTCCTCCAAGAGAAAGTCAGGCCGAGGCTACCACGGCCTGCGTGGCCCTGACGGTCTGTAGGTCAGGAGACTCACCCAGCCGCCCTTCAGAGGGCGTTCCCTGGCCACCGGCTGCAGGCTGCGAGCCGGGTGTGCTAATGGCGATCTTGGTGGCACTGCGGAGCTGCAAGGCGCTGCCACTGTTCTTGGGGACCTAAGGGAAGAGCCATGGCTTTAGGGGTCTGCACATGGGACTCGCAGGCCCGCCCCTCCCTGGCCTGCCCATCTCACCTCCGGCTCAGCTGCCTCCTCTGGCTCAGCTTCCTTGCTGGGCTCCTCCGCCGTGGGGCTGGAAGCAGAGCAGGGGGCACTGCGGGAGCCACCCAGCCCAAGCCTCCCCGCAGAAGCCCCTCCCCTACGCCCTGGGGTAGCGACCTAGGAGGGACGGGAGGATGGGCAGCCGGAGCCAGTGGCCCCGTGGTTTAAGTCTGCGGCCTGGGCAGACGAGCGGTGCCAGCTTCTGAATTTGGCTTCGCTTGTATTCCACCAGGGCCTTGATTCGGGAGGTCGGCCCTTTCCCAGCTCCGTCTCGACCCTTTGGGCCTGAATGAGCCACGTCTCTTTTGAGGCCCGTTCTCCATTCACCGCCGGCAAAGTCACCAGTCTCCCTGTCCCAAGCACTGTCCCTCTGCTCCAGAGCAGGGAGTCGTGGTGGTGGTGGAATAGTTTTAGTGACAGCAGGACGTGGCCTCCAGGAAAAGGAGCGCTGGCTCAAAGCAGTGCTGGGGTGTAAGCCTGGAGCAGGAAGCACCCCACCAACCCCCATGCCACCCACCCCAGTCTGAACTGGCTCCTCACGGCTGCACTGGCTCATCCACAGGCCTCTGATTTGACAAAGCAATGAAGCCCAGGCCCCAGGGTAAGGCTTGGAGGGGTCAAGGCGAGGCCAGGACTGACAAGCGATGTTGACAAGCAATTCGGGAAGACCTGACACCCGGGTGGCACTGCCTGGTAAGACTGGGGCAGGGGCATGGGGTAGCGGTGGGCAGCCCAGGGGCAGTCCCTGTGATGAGGGAAGGCTCGAGCACAGGAAACGCCTCCACCTGTGGGGCTCACCTAGAAAGGGCCCCCCGTGTGCCCTGCCCAGCCCTGGGAAGGTCCCCAAGCCCTGGAACTGAACTCACCTCACTTTCTGAGGCACCTCGACATTCAGGAGCCTCTCCAGGTAACTGTGGCCTGACAGGAAAACAAAGGAACAAGAGATGCCCTCAGAATCAGCCAGGTGCCCCTCCAAGAGGTCCAGGGAACCAGGCTCTGATGGGGGCTCCACCACTTCTCATCTGCAGCCGGACCCTCTCCACCTGCAGACCCCTCCTTTCACTAGACATAGACCCTCTCGACCCCGGAGACCTCTCCCCCTTTCCTGGGTGCAGATCCCTGCCGTCAGCACTCCCTCGACTCCTAACACCCTCAACAGAGCTGCTGGCTTGATGTCTCCTGCTACCCCCTAGAGGGTAACATGCCCATCTGAGGGCACGTTTTGGCTCCTTCACTGGGTTGGGAGTATCCTGGGAAGAGGGACGATGTCCAGCTCTGAGCCTCCAACTCCCAGCACAGGCCAACACAAAGCAGCTTATTCATTCAACAAACATACATCGAGGGTCTATACCATGCACAGGCCCTGGGGACCCAATGGAGAGCGAACCAGGCTGGGCCACGACCTGGTCTAGATAATCATCAGATAATCCTGTAACCGACATGTGACACGTGCCATGACAGAAACAAGCAGAGGACTTGAAAAGCCTATAATGGGAAGCCGAGCTGGTCTGGAGGCTGGGACGTAAAGGATAAAAAGGTAAGAAGGTCGCAAAGGAGGAAGGGGAGGGAGGAGGATGTCCTGGACAGTGGTTCTCAAAGTGTACTCTGGGGTTCTTGAAGTCGAGTGCCCAAGAGGACCCTTTTGGGGGACCCACGAGGTCCTAACTATTTCCACCATAACACCAAAATGTTATCTTCCCTTTTCATGGTGTTGAGATTTGCCCTGAGAGAGTGAAAGCAATGGAGGTAAAGCACGAAGCCTGGGTACCAAACTGCACCCCACACTCGGGACGGAAACGTCTGGTTTCACTTAAGAATGTCCTTGGTGAAGGAATGAAAACTATTAATTTTATTAAATCTAAACTTAAGTACATGTCTTTCTAATACACTATGTGATAAAGTAGGAAGTATGCAAAAATGCCCTTGGGCTGCATAGCCAAGTCTCTGAAAAGCACAGGGGTCTGAGGTCTCAGCTGAACTGGCCCCTTTTTTAACGGAATGCTGTTTTTAAGTCAAAGAACAACTGACAAACTATGGCTAATCAAGCTTCGGTATTTGGCAGACATTTTCTTAAAAATGAACAAAGGGGGCTTCCCTGGTGGCGCAGTGGTTGAGAGTCCACCTGCCGAGGCAGGGGACACGGGTTCGTGCCCCGGTCCGGGAAGATCCCACATGCCGCGGAGCGGCTGGGCCCGTGAGCCATGGCCGCTGGGCCTGCACGTCCGGAGCCTGTGCTCCGCAACGGGGGAGGCCACAGCAGTGAGAGGCCCGCGTACCGCAAAAAAAAAACAAAAAATAAACAAAGGGAGTCTGTCCCTTCAAATAAAACGAACAGTATTTGTTGCCAAGAATAAAAAACTGAGCCCACAAAAAAGCCAAAAATAGAATTTTGAACCTTGTATCCACCACCATGAACTTCATAGCTTCCCAATGCCTAAAGATGTTTCTGATGAGACCAGAAAGCAAATGTGCTCCTTTAAAAACATACATAATGAAGTGTGTCGACATCTGGAAGATGTGCATAACGCCACATATTTGTGAGTATGCACAAATTATCTGGAAAAAAAAAAGGATATGCACCATTATCTGAAAAGGCTTGTGAAGTACTCTTCCCTCTTCCAGCTACGTAGCTGCGTAAGGCCAGATTTTCTTCATATACTTGAACCCAAACAACACAATGCAACAGAGTGAATGCAGAGCCTAGCTGTCTTCTTTTAAGCCACACATGAAAGGGACCTGCAAACTGCAGAACAACGCCAGCCTCCTCATCACATTTTTGTTTGGAAAACAGTTATTTTTTCTTAAAAAAAAAAAACCAACAAAAATAAACACAACTAACCTTAACAGGTGATTGGCTTATTACTTTTATATTAAAGTATTAAATAATACTTTTAATATCAAAACAGAAGGTAGTATTAATATAAAAAATAAAATATTAATGAATATTAAGAATTTTTTAATCCTTCAAGTTAATTTCTAATACAGTAACTGTCAATAGATAGCGCCCTCATAATCAAAAGCTCTTTGGGGTCCTCAATAATTTTGAAGTCTGGAAGCAGGGGCTGAGCAGGGGTTGAGAGGTGCCAGTCTAGGCAGAAGGAACAGCATCGGCAAAGGCCATGAGGCAGGAAAGAGCAGGCTTTGCTGGGCACAGGAACCTGGCTCGGCTGGAGCATCTGGGCCACAGGTGCGTGGCCAGAGGTTAAGGCTGAGGGAGCCGAGGCTGGAAGCAGGGACCTTCCTGGGGTGAGGCAGGCAGGCCTGGAGGTGTGGGAGGGCCAGCTCCCACCTGAGGAGTCTGTAGCCAGGAGACAGCTCACATCCCCTGCCTCCCATCCCAGCTCAGGGCTCGCTGATGAGGGGGCAGAAGGGTGAGAAGATGCCCATGTGACCGCACAACTATTCCACCAGCGCAAAGAATGTTCTGGAATGTTAAGTGCCACCTGCATGCCATTCAGGCTTCAGAACAGGTCTGGGGGCAGGGAGGAGGCCTGGAAGGGGGTCGAGGGGCACCACACTGGCTCCAGAGGCTCCGCCGAGGCCCCAGGCCTGTTATGGGCGTCACTGGCGGTCCTCTCTCCCCGGCTCACCTCCCCGCTCCCCTGCTGCAGGTGCTTCCTTCCCCTCCCACAGTAACAAGTTACACTCAAATCCTGATATCAAGGGCTGCTTCTGGGGTAACCCAAAGTAAAATCCAACCTCTGAGTTGCCCACCCAGCCAAGCCCCAGGGCCTGGGTGTCAGGAAGGCCTCCAGGAAGCCCCCTCTCCCCTCCCTGCTCCACACCCTTGAGCGCCCCGGAGGGTCACCCAGGCCACACCTCCACTCAGCTTCAGGGACCCAGGCCGTCTGCAGTTTTATCATCCAGTTTTGTTTTGATTTAGATGGACTGAGCTGTACCATAGCCAAGCACTAAGATGGGTCCTCTACCCACATTCAAGGCAGGTGTTCTTACCATTTAACACATGGGGAAACTGAGGTTCGGAGAAGGGTGTGCCCCAGGCCCCCCAGGCTCTGTGTGACTCCAAGGCTTAACCACTGTGTTTGACTGTCTTCCTTCCACAGGACTGGGTCAAAGGCGAATCAAATCAGAAGCCCACCCGTGTGCAGGGCAGGGGGCCAAGCAAACGGACTGGCTTAAGAAGAGCTTCTGGATGTCTGACCAGAAGCATGGGGAGGGCCTTTAGGATCTCTCCCCAAACCTCCCTCTAGAGTTCCAGGCTTGCCCGCCCTCTTGGGCCCCTGCCCAGGATCAGATTCACACCTGAGGAAATCTCCAAGGCAGGTCAGAATCACTGGGGCCCTTCTGAGAATCCAAAAATGAACAGTGTGCCAGATCGCATGTCTGCACAGGCCCCCCCGATTGTGTGTCCTTGAGCCCCAGGCCCTGGAGCAAACCCTTCCCCAGGCGGGGAAGAAACCGGGCCCAGGGAGGTGCCCTCACCTGCCTGACAAGCCCGCCCTGTGGCTTTCCACCTGGCCTCCTCAGCAAGCAGCCACCATCCCAGAAGGGATGAAACATGTGGGGCTCCTCCCAATTTACAGACTTGGTAGCCTCCGTAAGCCTCAGTTTAAATGTACAGCTGGGGCCAGACCAAACAGTTATGTTAACAGGAGGTGGCCCACAAACATGGTGAATCTAAGTGAGCCTCCACAGGAAGGAAGGGGAACACGCGGGCCCTGAGGAAGAGGCCCAGGTTCAAGCTCAGCATGGCATTAACCACAGGGACACTGCGGCCAACAGCCCCGGACCTCAGTTTCCTCATTTGTAAAACAAGAGCGTCGGACCAGATCTGCCCTGTCCAACGTGGTAGCCACTAGGTACGTGTGGCAACTTAAATCTGAACTATGTAAAATGTAATAAAACTAAAAATTCAGTTCCTCGATCAAACGAGCCACATTTTGAGGGCTCAATAGCCATTCGTGGCTAGCTAGTGGCTACAATATAGGACGGCACAGATCTGGAACACTTCCACCACTGCAGAAAGTTCTGTGGACAGCTCCTTGCTAAATGGTCCCCAGAGCCCCTTTGGCTGAGCCAGGCATGAAGGACCACCCTCCACAGCCTTGCCCAGAGCTGAGCCCCAGACTCACAGATGATGCGGGCGGAGGCGGCCGGCTCTTTGGTGGCCTTCCTGGCAATCCTTCTGCTTGATCTTCGGACGGTGCTCTCCTCTTTGGAAACCAGGGAGTAATTCTGGGCCAGCGAGACCTGGGGACCCGGGGCGGACGGGGCGATCAGGCTGCGCCGCACTGACCTGCGGTCCACACGGGAGCCCGTGGGCGTGGAGAAGTTATCCGGCAGGATGGGAGCCAGCACCCGCTCCCGCCACGGGGAGGCCGGAGAGCTGGGCGAGTCCTGCGGGCCTGGGGAGGTCGCGGCAATTCTGAGCTTGGAGGCGGATCTTCCTGCTCCGATCCCTCGGCCCTTGGGGTCCTGGGGTGTAGTTATCAGGGAGCTCACGGTGACAGACTCCAGTCTCCCGGCCTCTGGCTTCTGGGGTGTAGAGTCCTCCTCTGAGGTCAAGGTGATCTGGGAGGCCAGAGCAGCGGCCGGCGCCGGGGCGGGGGGTGGAGCCTGGGCAGACTGGAGCTGGCTGAGATGCTGCTCAGCGCTCCGGCGCTCGCTGATGCCAATCTCCACCATGGGTACCAGCTGGCACTGGGCCAGGCTCTCCTTGGGCTTCTCGGTCAGCACCGTGGGAGACTCAGGGGTGGGCGAAGGCGTGGCTGCCGTGGAGGTGGCTGCAGCTGCGGCCGCAGCACGGGTCACCCGCCGCAGGATGGAGCCGTTCTCCCCCACCACTGTGGCCAGCCTCTCCACCTTGTCCTTGCTGCGGAGGTGCCGGGAGCTCTGATGGCTGCTGCGCATCTTTCTGCGGGACAACCTGCTGGAGGAGGTGGAGCGGAAGCTGAGCTGACCCAGTGGGGCGGGGAGGCTCCCCAGAATTCCAGCTGCAGGCACCGGCCTCCCCAGGAGCCGCCAGCTCAAGTGGAGTCTGAAGCGGAGGGCTAGGAGGCAGAAGACCGGGGTTCTGGTCCAGGCTCTGCTGCCTCTAGCCGTGACACCCCGGCTGCCCCTCTCTGGGCCTCAGTCTCCCTACCTGTAAATTGGGATAATGCCTGTCCTCTCAGAACCACTGGGAAGATTAAATTCCCCTAAACCTCCCACTGACCGGGGTCACGCTGGGCCAAACACCTTGCTGGAGGCATTACTCATGCTGTCGCCTAAACCACCAGACAGCCCTGAGAGGCAGGGACCATTATCCTCACTTTAGACTCCAGAAACTTGAGGCTTGGAGACGTGGAAAATTAACCCAAGGACATACAGTTGCTAAGGGGCAGAGCTGGGGTGTGCACCCAAGACCACCTGACCCCCAAGACCCAGCCTCTTTCCCCTGGTACTTAGCAGCCCATGGTCATTACCAGGGTAGTTATAACCAGCACAGCAACAGGGGGTTAGGGAACAGCGCCCGGTCTACACCTCTGGTCACTCTCCCCCAAGCAGAAGGTCAGGTTCTCTTGCTTCTCCTACCTCTGGAAGGAGAGGCCCAGATCAAACACCATCCCCACCTCCAACACACACAAGCTCTGGACTCCACGGCCTCGGGTCACGCTTCATTTCCCCTGGGCGGCTCCTCATGTCAGTTAATACCTGCGAATCAAGCTCTCCACGTGGGCCCCAAGCCTCCGGCCCCTCCTACCTTCTCCGGACGGGGTCTCTGTTTTCATCCTGAACATAAGAAATCCGTCTCTTTTTCCGTCGGTTCTTCTGAGAAGGTGTTTTGGGCATCAGCTCGGGCTCCCTGCTGAATTCTCTGTTTGGTACAAAGAGGGTGATGTTCGAGGCTGCCTGGAAACCATGGGTCCCCCTTCTCCACCCAGCCCGACCCCTGCCCCCTTCCTGGCAGTGCCTGGTCAAGCTGGGGTGACCAGCACCAAGCGAGCTCTCCAAGGCTGCAAGTGAGTCACCGCAGGCACTCAGGGCTCCGCAACGCCCCCCCCCCCCCGCCCCTGACACATGGCAGGGGAGCAAGGTTGCCAGGCAGCCCCACCCTCTGAGGTGCAGCCCAACACTTCTCCCCCTGCTTCCCATCACCCTAGTCCTGAGCGTCCTGTGCACTCAGCAGGGACTGCTGGCAGCCTGTCTGTTCTGCCTGTCAGGTGGGGAAGCGGCCCCCGCTGGGGCCTCAGGCAGCCCCGGGTCCGTCCCTCCCGCACCTGGTGAACATGCGCTCGGCCTCCTCCTCGATCTCCTCCAGCCACACCATGTCCTTATTGTCCACGTTGCAGACAAACTCCATGAGCTTCTGGTCACAGAGCTCCAGCAGGTGAATGGGCCCTGGGGCTGTCGTCCCCATGATGGCTCTGTCGGGAGAAAGCAGAGATAAGAGGCATGAGGGCTCAGGGCTGGAATCTTCACACTCTTCAATGCCGCCCCATCCCCACCCCACACAGCACGTTGCCCCCAGAAGCCCACAATGACCAGCCAATTGTGGTGTCAATGGACCTCCTTACAAATGGCTGTCTCTCGGACTTAAAATGACAGGGCACGGCCAACTGCCTTCCTGGATCAGCAGAAACTGTGGTCCCACCAGGTAGGACCCCTTGACCTGCCCAAAGGCCTGCTCTTACCCTCCTAAGGGCTCCTCTCCTACTGTCGGAGGGTGAGTTACCCACGAGCTGACCCCAGGCATCAGGCCAGAGAACATCAAATCCAACTGCCTCTTCGGGAGGCCAGTGGCTGGAAGGGGTTCTGTGTCCCAAAGTAGTGGGTAAGAAAGCGGGGTCTACAGACAGGCTCTTCTCTAAGGGGCCCCTACAACCCTCTCCCTTGAGCTGAAATGCCCTTGAGACGCATGACGGAGCACGAGGGGAGCGGATAAGCAATGTCTTGTTTTTAGGAAAAATTGTCTAGAAATATCAGGCAGTGGAAAATACAAAATTAGTTTTCTCTTAATTTCCTTTAAAAAAAATTTTATTGAAGTATAGTTGATTTTCCATGCTGTGTTAGTTTCAGGTGTATGGCAAAGTGATTCAGTTATACATATATATTTATTGTTTTTAAGATTCTTTTTTATTACAGGTTATCACAAGATATTGAGCACAATTCCCTGTGCTATACAGTAGGTTATCTATTTTATATATAGCAGTGTGTATATCTTAATCCCAAACTCCTAATTTATCCCTTCCCCCTCTTCCCCCTTGGTAACTAGATTTGTTCTATGACTTCACTTAATTTCTTAAAAAACTAGGAACTCAAAAAAGCAAACAAATAAACAAACAAAAACAAAAAAACAACTGGCAACTCAGATATTCTCCTCAAAACTCAGTTATAAAATCATCACCAAAGCCCCAGGCAAGGAAGAAGTGTTCTATTCTGGTCATAGCAGGGGCTCAATAAATATCCCGACTGGTAGAATGAATGAAAGAACAAATGAATGGGTGACAGTCGTTAGCCACAATAACAGACTGCATGTCTCATGCCATGGCAGTAACCCACCACCCTGATCTACACCTTCAAAACCAAGAACCACGCATAGCTCAGCCTCCCACCTAAGATGGGAACTCCTGGAAGGAGGGGCTAAGTCACCCCTTACAGAGCTTAATGCCAGGTCCTGTTGCAGCCTCATAGGACTTCCTGGGGGCTGATTTCCAGGGCACACGAGCCTTTGTTCCTTGAGCAAGCTCTGCCCTCTGTCTGGAACCTTCTGTCTCCTATTTTGTGCAGCTCATTCCTCAGCACTTGGCTCTCAGCAACTCAGGGAGGACCTGACCACCAGCTACCATCCTATCCATCAATTTCAATTCTCCGCATGGCACTTGGGTGACTGTATCTGTTTGCTTGCTGCCTGTCTCTGACCACTAAGCGTTTGTTCCCTGAGGACAAGCCTTTGTCTGTCTTGCTCGCAGCTTTGAAAGCCCAGAGTATGGCACAGTGCCTGGCACAAAAGGGATACTTGTTAAATGAATTCATCCATCTATCAACTCTATACCTAGAAATAAACATTCTACAGGTACTCCCACCCCAACACATACACACGTACAGGGACACCAAATGAACTCATTCTACACAGGTTAGGGCATGCCTTACTCATCCAAAGGCCTACTCCTAGATGCCAAAGGCAGCACTCATCGGGGCAGGGCCAATCGGGCAGGACTGCAGAGGCTTTGGGCAGAGACAGCTCTGCAGCCAGCCAGTCACCGACACAGCCTCTCGGCTGCCATCCTTCTGGATCCCCCCAGTCCCTCTGTCCCAGAGCTCAGCCCTGGCTAAGGGCAGGAACACAGTTTGAGGCTAGGAAAGAGAAAAATGTTAAAGGAAGACAAAACACTTTGTTGCTATGGAAATCAACAACTTGCTCTTTTTTTTTAAAGTATTTGTTCAAAATGGCAAAATGGGCGAAAGCTTCTTTCACAAAGGGCAAAAAGGTGTTTGGGCTTCTTCCATGAGGAAGTTTGTTTTCAGCAGCCTCAGCCTGGGTATTTAAAAAGGGTCATTGTCATTAGATCAGAGGTGACCCTGTGAAAGGAGGGATCAGTGTAAGAATGAGGGTCCTGGGAAAAGCAGCAAAAATCTCTTCAGCCCCTGCAAGAACCTGGGCACAAACCCAGAGCACCCTACATCCCACCAAGGGTGAAGGGTGCTTGTTCATTTTCGTCTCCCAATACTTCTCTCACATCATACACCAGACTAGGGCCCCACGGCCCTCCTTCACAATACCTGTTCTTTTGAGGGTGCAGGAAGTCGGGCACCTAACTGTGACCTCGCCTCAGCAAAGAAGGGTCACAACAGTTGCTTTCTTTAAAGAGTCCTACTCCGTGCTTGGATGGAGCATCATCTCATTTAATTCTCACCACAACCTCAAGGAGACCCTTGTACAGATGAGCAAATTGAGGCAAAGAGAAGTTAAGTCAAGGGCAAGGCCTGGATGTAAATTGTGCTCTTAACCACAAGCTTTGCCGCCTCCTCCATTTCAACCTCGGGAAGGCAGGGGCCAAGTTCTGGCTCTGGGCGCCCCAGAGAAGGCCACTGTCAGTGAACGTGCTTGGGAAATGACAAGATCAGGGGTAGCAGTGGACTCCAGAAATGGTCACTTTAAAATGTTGCTCAGCCGATGGGGGAGGTGTTGAGCGAGAGTTAACTGTACAGAAATGCCATCTGGCATAATTCCGTCACACAACCCGGTCGGTGTGCGCTTCCTGCGCGTCCAGATCAACAAAGGGCCTCCTGGGCACAAAAGAAGGTGCTAGGCACCGGGAGGGGGAAGGGACGGGGTTATTCTCTAGGATGGAGGGTGGGGGTCATCTCTGGCCCCAGGACCAAGGCAGGTCACCTCGTCACTTGGAAGAGGTGGTCCATCCACTGCCAGGCCGCAACGGGGGGTAGAGGGTCACGCCCCCGGTCCGGGGCTGGAGGAAGGGCTAACAAATCGCTAACTACCCCCCCACCCCCGCCGGCCGCCCGCGCGCACTCACTCGACTGCACCGCGTCTCCTAAGTGATGCTCCGATCCAAGTCCGACGACCTTCCCAGCACAAATCTCAGCCCGCCCAAGTCCCACCGCTCCCGGCCTCCAAAGCTCGCGGCTGCAAGGAAGCAACGGGGCGGTGCAGCGCGGGCCAAACCTACGATTTTCAAAACGGAAGGCTCGGCCAATCCCCGGCAAGTTTGTCTGTGCGGCTGCAGAAACCTAAGCCAATCAAGTAAAAGGAAGCACCAGTCCGGCCATCTATTGGCTACTTGGATTGGCAATCTGCGGGACTAAGAGGCGGGGAAAGGAAGCTTTGAAACTTTAACCCGAACAGCTTCCGGGAACGGCGGCGCGCGGCCTAGAGACTAAGTCGCCCGCGGTGGGAGTTGCGCGCGCAGGACCTCGCACGCCGGAACTACACGTCCCAGCGTGCACTGCGAGTGCCCTAGGGGACGTGGGAAGTGCGTGGGGCCTTAAGTCGTGGACCTGGAGGTCGTGCTCTTTCTGGGAGTCTTATGCTTTGCCATTGCCATGACTTCACCCAATTTGTCCTCTATACGAGACTCTGACACTTTTGAGAAATAATACTTGCTATAGACTTGATAATGTTTCTTAATGATTTCAACTTAAAATTACAAACTGAAACAGCACTTACATGCAAAATTTATGATACAGTGAAATCATTTCGATGACAATTAACAATGTTCGAGTCACAGGTAAAGCCAAGTTGCTTATATGCTTCCCACGCTGTCAGATGTTAAAACAAGAATCCAGATCTCTGTTCCCACGCAAATTTGCAGCAGGTATATTTTCCAAGCTCAAACTGCAGTTCCAGCATAGTTTTTCAGACTTTGATGCAAATGCAAAGGAAATTTCCATTATTTCAAAATCCATTTAACTGTGCGATCCAGGAGTTTCCACCTAATCTCCAGTTGGGAGTGATTAATCTGCAATGTGATGACCTGCTAAAACACAAATATCAAGAGAAGAATATAACAGATTCTACAAATGTCTTCCTGCTGGTGAATATGATAGATTGAAAGCATCTGCTCAGGGGCGGATATCAGCATCTGGCAGTACATATCTGTGTGAAAAGACATTTCAAAAGGGAAGTGGGTAAAAATCTCACTGTAGATCTGCATTAACAGATGAACATCGCAATCGAGTTTTAATGATAGGGAACACTAACTGAGCCACACTTAAGAAAATATTATCCTCCACGCCTCACCCTTATCCCCCAAATAGAATTCTATTGTTATTAGTAGGCATATACCTTTAAAAATTATATTCAATTATTATTACTATATTTTGAATTACATCAAATTTTAAAACTGTAGATATTTTTTTCCTCTCTTGTTAGGTAAGTACCTACGTAATATCCGAGATTTTGCCTCTTGGCCCACAAAAGCTGAAAGTATTTACCGTCTAGACTTTATAGAAGTTTGCTTATCCCTACGCAAGGACAACATTTCTGGAACTAAACACGGGTACCCCCTTAGGAACGTGCAACTCAGTCCAGGGGACACGTGACCGCAGCTCCTAGCCACGTAATGATACTTTGCCCACCGGGCAGCTGCCAACGAGGTGCTGCTGGACTGGAGTTAAAGCCCAGCGGGGCAGACAGCGCACGCGCAGCCGAGTCTCCCGCAGGCACGTCAGCGCAGGCGCAGGTGGTGAGAAGCCGCTGACTGGGAGCCTGACTGCTGAGCTGCCAAGAGCACGTTCCAGGCACTCTAGTTTCCAGGCAGTTTAGTTTCCAGGCTGTTTGTGCCGGAGGATCTGGCGACCAGCGAAGGACGGGCTACCCTTGATGGGTCTTCATGCTGCGGGTGGTGGATGGACCTGGGGGCAGGCGCTGGCTTCTTGGACACCTCAGATTATTCTGAATGAGGGTTTCTTTTTCTTTTCTCTCCCTCCCAACCTCCCTCCCTCCCTCCCTTCCTTCTTTCCAACATTTTAATTGTGAAATATAGCACACATCTAGAAAAAGGCACAAAACTGAGACATACAGCTTATTAGTTTGTCAAAATCATTCCTTAAAAACCACCTCCCACGTCAAGAAATAGAGCTTGGCCAGCTTCCCAGAAACCCCCCTGCTCCCTCCCCCAAAGTAAAACCTTTAAAAAAGTATGGTGATCATTGTATTGTATTGCCTGTACAGTAGTCTCCCCTTATCCATAGTTTCACTTTCCGTGTTTCAATTACTGGGGTCAAATGCAGTCTAAAAATATTACATGGAAAATTCCAGAAGTAAATAATTCATAAGTTTTAAACTGTGCTGTGTTCAGAGTGGGGTGTTGAAATCTCACACCACCTGCTCTATCCAGCTGGTGACAAGAATCAACCCTTGTCCTGTGTATCCCACCCATTAGTCACTGTCTTGGTTAGAGGATCAACTGTCGAGGTATCGCAGGGCTTGTGTTCAAGTGACCCTTATTTTACTTAATAATGGCCCCCAAGAGTAGTGATGCCAGCAATTCGGATATGACAAAGAGAAGCCATAAAGTGCTTCCTTTAAGTGAAAGGTGAAAGTTCTCAAGTTAATAAGGAAAAAAAATCGTATACTAAGATTACTAAGATCTATGGTAAGAATGAATCTTCTATCTGTGAAGTTGTGAAGAAGGAAAAAGGAACTCGTGCTAGTCTTGCTGTCACACCTCAAAGTGCAAATGTTACAGCCACAGTGCCCAATAGCTGCTTAGTTAGGTTGGAAAAAGCATTAAATTTGTACAATAAGATGTCTTGAGAGACCACATTCACATAGCTTTTATTACAGTATGTTGTTATAATTGTTCTCTTTTATTATTGTCAGTCTCTTACGGTGCCTAATTTATAAATTAAACTTTATCATAGGTATGTACGTATAGGAAGAAACTTGGTATATATAGAGTTTGGTACTGTCTGAGGTTTCAGGCATCCACTGGGGATCTTGGAAGGTATCCCCCATGGATAAGGGGGACTACCGTATAGATTTACCACCCAGAAACATGCATCTCTCAACATTATAGTTTTGTTTGTGTTTAAAAAAAAAATAAAGTGTTACACAGTTTGCTCTTGGGTCTGACATCTTTTGCTCAATATTACGTGAGATTCATCCATGCTGTTGTTCGTGGCTCTAGTTCCTTCATTCTTATTGCTGCTGTATAAAAGTACAATTTATGAGTATTTTGCAATTTTGATTCATTCTACTGATGATGGATATTTGGGATACGGATTTTCCCCCCCACATTTCTGCTATTATGAATAGCGCTGCTATAAATCTTTTAACATTCTCAACAGCTCTTGGGGGAAAAAAATAGCATTATCCCTTTTTAGGGTTGAGGAAAGCCATCTCAGAAAGGTTAAGTCATTTCCTCAAGACTATGACACTAGTGAGTGGGGGAGTCAGATTTTAACTGCAGACTCTGCCTCCTGAGAAGTTTCCAGAATCTTTCTGTGTAGAAGTTTCTAGAGGAGTGTGGAAGTTAGCAGCACCTCTCAGGGCGGACCCCTGATCAGCTACCAATGCCAGGGGCTAGCCCTCCTTGTTCTTTTGTTTTAACCAACTTTATTGAGGTATAATTATATATGACTATATTTTATTTTTTAATTTTATTACTTATTGAGGTATAGTTGATTTACAATGTTGTGTTAGTTTCTGGTGTACAGCAAAGTGATTCAGTTATACATATACATTCTTTTTTGTACTCTTTTCCATTATTGTTTATTACAGAATACTGAATATAGTTCCCTCTGCTATACAGTAGGACCTTGTTTATATGACTATATTTTAAAAGTCCAGCTCAGTGAATTTGGGCAAATGTAGGCACCTGTGATCAAACTAAGCGCACTTCCAGCCCCTCAGAAATGTCCCCCCTGCCGCTTTGTACTGCAAAATGGGCTTTGTGTCTCACTCCTTCCATTCAGCTCTATATTTTGGGGAATCACCCATATTGTGGGTCTCAGTATTTGGTTCCCTTTTTATTGCTGAATAATATTAAGTTGTGTAAATATACCACAACGTGTCTATTCATTCATCATTTTGGCTATTTCCAGTGTGGGGCTGTTATGAAGACAGCTGCTACGAACATTCATAGAGAACTCTTTGTGGATTTATGTTTACGTTTGTCTTGTGTAAATATGTAGGAGTAGAATTGCTGAGGCGTATAGCTAACGTATGTGTAACTTTATAAGATACAGTTTTCCAAAGTTGTTGCGCCATTTCACACTTCCACAAGCAGTCGATGCATATTCCACTTGCTCCCCATCTTCCCTACTTCGTAGAAGACCCCACAGTTTTCTGACCCTGCTCTGAAATTCCAGTCGCTCCAGCTGCCCCTAGGTCTGATACCTGCCTGTTCAGCTCAGCGGGGCTCCAGCTGGCTGCACCCCAAGGAGACAGAGGCTGAGTGGTCCTGGGGCTCAACCCCAGGTGTGCCCCTTCTCTCCAGGACTACAGTCTGCCTTCTCCTGTGGTCTAACACCTCAAAAGAGTTGCTTATATTTTTGACTCCAGCTTTACTGCTGTTTACCATAGCAGGGCTTATTCTGTACTAGTTCCTCCGTCATAGCTGGACGCCGAAGTCCTCCATGCTGTGTTTTTTTTCGGGGGGTGGGGGGCTATATATTAAAGTCTCAAAGAATCAGTCTTTTTTGTTGTTGCTCTCTGATCCTGATGGCTGAGAAACTCATTTATATGAAATAAGAAATGTGCAGACCAAAACTTATTGAAAGAGTACCTCTCAATCAACGTGCAGTGAAGAATAAATATCACCAAACAAAATCCTTGTGTAAGTGTTATCTGTGCAGTCTCCCTCCTAGCAGGGCACTGAGTGAAATCACAATCAGAAGCTCTTTTATTGAGGATTTAGTATGAGGAATCGGGGTCTTGGGTAGCCAGTTTTAGTCTGGAGGTAATCGAGTGCGTTCTCTCTCTAAGGTACAGCAGAAGCCACGTTGTAACCTGAAGGTTGTCCTGCTAATGCAATCAGCACGGGAAATTAGACGAATGGTTAATGGCAGCCAGTTACGGCAGCCTGAGGCATCCAGCTTATAACAGGGAGAGCCTTGCTGGCGGGTTCAGAAATACAGAAGGTCCGTCATACTCCCTGAATACATACCTCAATTAAATAGAGTTGGGAGACCAGCAGGGGGAGCTCTCACACCCTGCAGCAACAGCGGAGCCCAACAGAAAGAAGGAAAGACTCCTCTTTCCTGGCAAGGACTCAGCCAATGAAAAGCCACGGACCCTTTGTTTACACTAGCCCTCCCAACTTCCTTTCCTTCCCTATAAAAATGATCTCTTTTCCCTTGCTGTGTGGGGACTTGCACAGAGCTCACCATCGAGGCCGACCCTAAATTGCAATTCTCTGCTATCCCGGATAAACCCATCCTAGCTGGAAAAATATCTGGCAGTCTATTTGTTTCAGGTCAGCAGAGAGAACCTTTCCTTTGGAACAGGAAATGCTTAAAGTTGGTGACTAAAACTCATCCTTCCTTGGATAGGAAGCGTACAGCCCTGGAATAGGAAGCATTGGCCACTTAATGTTCCTTTTGCTTTGCTTGGGGGACTTTGCTTGTCTCCGCTCTGATCCCTTATGAGTGGTCTTAGAGTTGAGCTCACAGACGGCAGCCCCATTTTCCTCATTTAAGGTCTGTAAGGCCCTCCTCTCTGTAGCTTCAAGCATGGAAGGTAGTCGAGCACACTAATCCTTTGTTGTGTTCTAAGGTGACACCTCTATTCTATTACAGAATATTCTATTACAGAATATCTCATCTGGGCTGTCCTGCCTTGTGTGTGCCCTACCCCAACCCCCGGGCCATGGACTGGTACTGGTCCTTGGCCTGTTGGGAACCAGGCTGCACAGCAGGAGGTGAGCAGAGGGTGAGCAGGCGAAGCTTCATCTGTATTTACGGCCGCTCCCCATCGCTTGCATTACCGTCTGAGCTCCGCCTCCTGTCAGCATTATGGTGAGTTGTATAATTATTTCATTATATATTACAATGTAATAATAATAGAAATAAAGCACACAGTAAATGTAATGTGCTTGAATTATCCTGAAACAATCCCCCCCCCCCCGCCCCCTGTCTGTGGAAGAATTGTCTTCCACAAAACCGGTCCCTGGTGCCAAAAAGGTTGGGGACCGCTCCCCTAGGGGTATAGCACCCTTTTCTGCCCCTGGCTGAAGGAGGTACTGTATAAGGAATTCCTATTCAGAATGAGTGGTTGAACTGTGTTGCTTCCAATGAATGATTCTGAAATTCTAAATACACGCGCCCTTTTCACGTTTTGAAATTTCACAGTCATTGGCTACTTTGGAGAAAAGGCAACTTCGTTTGGCTCTGCAAAAATCAAAGTCTGTTTGACAACTGGAAGGTGTTTGACAGAGAAAGTTTGCAAAGTCTGTTATGCTAGTGATGCCATAACAAAGTACCACAAACTGAGTGGCTTAAATGACAGAAATTTATTGTCTCACCATTCTGGAGGCCAGAAGTTCAAGATGGTGTCCACAAGGTTGGTTCCTTCCGAGGGCTTTGAGGGACAGTCTGTTCCCTGCTGCTCTCCTAGTGCCGGGTGGTTTGCCGGGTATCCTGGCACACCCCATCTCTGTCTTCATGTCCCATGACCTCCTCGCTCTGTGCTAGCCTTATTAGGTCACGTGGCTGTGTCTGAGGCATCCTCCTGCTGTCGATGTCCCAGTGGGAGGCCGACTGACACGGGGTGGGATCTTTCTTTTCCCGCCACAGGTAATGAATAGTAGTTCCCCTGCTCTCAGGACGTGGACAGAAATAGGTGGAGTCCGTGCAGCCTAATGAAGCGGCTGTGTGATGTAGGGGCATGGGCCCTGGACTTGGGACAAAACGCCCTGGGCCCCACTGTGTGACTTCAAGTGTCAACATCCCCATCTGCAAAGTAAAGGAAGTAAAACAGGCAGCTTTTTAAGGTCCCTCCAGTATTAATGATTCTTGCAGCTGCTGGGGAATCAAGTGGTAGTCTCTGAATCTAGAGACGAGCCCCATGCTGTGTGTCTGCTAGGAGGCCGGGGGACTGTCTGCGTTGGATCCACTGCCCTTTGAGCAGGATGCCTCATTTACAGAAGTCAGTTAATGAAAAAAGAGGGCTTCCCTGGTGGCACAGTGGTTGAGAATCTGCCTGCCAATGCAGGGGACACAGGTTCGAATCCTGATCTGGGAGGATCCCACATGCGGCGGAGCAACTGGGCCCGAGCCACAGCTACTGAGCCCGTGCGTCTGGAGCCTGTGCTCCGCAACAAGAGAGGCCGCGACAGTGAGAGGCCCGTGCACCGCGATGAAGAGTGGCCCCCGCTTGCTGCAACTAGAGAGAGCCCACGCACAGAAACGAAGACCCAACACAGCAAAAATAAATAAATAATTTTTTTTTTTAAAAAGAGAGGGGATGGGGTAGGAATCTCTTCTTAGTTTCCCCCTCACTATCAAACCACTCTAGAATAACAACTTATAAGTCATGGCCATTGAAGGCAATAAGAAAAACTGAGTGTTTCTCAGTTTTTTGTTTCACTGAGTGTTTTGCTGCTTTCTGCAATCAGTCTGAATTTCCCCAGACTTGACCCTTTACCCACGAGGAACCCTCTGTTTTTCTTAACATGTTGAACTTGGAGATCACAAACTTGTTAAGTCACAGAATTTCAGACCCAGAAGGGGCTCTTTACAGTTGAGGAAACTGACCAGAGTGATAAGTGGCCAGTTAAAGGTCATATCACAATTTAGTGGTAGGGCCAGGACTAGAACCCACCAAAATCAGTTTTCTCAGCTATATGAGAGGTGATCTTGAAGTTCTAAAGCTTTAGGCTTAAGAGACTGATGTTTTGGTCTTCATTATCTGACCACTGATCTTTGCTCCCGCATGATGGTTCTAACTAATCATTAATTTTGCTTGGTAGGTTGACTTTTTTTAAAAATAACTTTATTTTTAAGTGCATTTTTAGGTTCACAGCAGAATTGAGTGGAAGATACAGAGATTTCCCATATACCTCCTGCCCCACACATGCACAGCCTTCCCAGTTATCAACATCCCCTGCCAGATGGCACATTTGTTACAACTGATGAACCTATATTGACACATCATTACCACCCAAAGTCTGTACCTTACATTAGGGCTCATTCCAGTTGTTGTACCTTCTATGGATTTAGATAAAATTATAATGATATGTATCTGCCATTATAGAATCAAACAGAGTCGTAAGAATCCTCTGTCTTTCCCTATTCATTCCTCCCTGCCAGCAACTGGTATCTTTTACCATCTTCAAAGTTTTGCCTTTACCAGAATGTCATATAGTTGGAATCCCAGAATACGTAGCCTTTTCAGATTGGCCTCTTATACTTAGTAATATGCATTTACGTTTCCCCATGTCTTTCCGTGCCCTGATACCTCATTTCTTTTTACTGCTGAATAATATTCCATTGTCTGATGGACCACAGTTTATTTATCTATTCACCTACTGAAGGGCACCTTGGTTGCTTTCAAGTTGGTTGACTTTTTGAGTGTCCGGAGGTAGATTATTCAAAACTTTCCTCATCAGAATGAAATTCAATTAAGTCTCATTAAGTCCATTATCTCAAGTTAAATCTCTGATTAAATCTATTAAAGTGATGGTTCTCTGGACTTTTGGATTTCACAAAGGTGTAAAATTAACAGAAATGTTTGCGCATCTACATTGTGTTAATTTTACTGAGTAAATATGCATGTTTTTATCTGAAACCTACAATTTATTATTATCCTACTACTCTAAAAGACATTTTAACTCAAAAAATAAAAGAGTACACAATTTCAGAATACATCACTGCCGGATAAATAAGTTCCTCTTTGAAAAACTCTTGCATTGTCCTTATTTTTCTCATTTTGCACAAATCAGTAGAATCCTTGTCACCCACCAAACCCAGCCTACACATCAGCCTTGGAAACCACTGCTTTAAGGAACTAGCCAACGTGACCAAAATTCCTCTACAAAAGAGTTCTTCTGCCTCTGAATGGCTCCCTTCAAGAGATCTTGGAGGCTGAAGACATCTCCAAGCTGCAAGAGAAAACAGTGAGGGTGGGAAAGTAGGTCTTCTAAAGCTGAACTTGCAAGGAACTTCCTGGGAGAAGATTTGTAACTTCGGTTTCTATATGATAAAACATTCCTGAGACTTAAACTGCACTAGAAGTTGAATGGGGGTGGGGGGTGGGAAAAAGAGAAAATGTTTCCTTCTGTGAATGTAAACTTGCTGGACCAGTTAGAGGTAGGTTAAATCCTAGTCCGATGGTATAGACAGCTGCTGTGTGGGCCCTCACACTCAGAGTCAGCAGATGCAGAGAAGGTGGTTAAGGGACAGATAATCATCCCAAAGAGAAATCAGAATTCCTGCTTTTGTTTACTCAGTGGCTCTTTGGCAAACGATCTAATCCCAGTCCACAGTTTTAAAGGACAGGGACTTCCCTGGTGGTCCAGTTGTTGGGACTCTGCACTTCCACTGCATGGGGCGCGGGTTCAGTCCCTGGTCAGGGAACTGGGATCCCTCTTGCAGCACAGCACGGCCCAAAAAAAAAAAAAAAAGGACATCATACAATTATTAGCAATATTCGCTCAGATAATGCTGGCTCTTCTTTTTTTTTTTTTTTAAATATTTATTTATTTATTTATTTTGGCTGCACCGGGTCTTAGTTGCGGCACACGGGATCTTTTAGTTGAGGCATGCGTGCGGGATCTAGTTCCCCGATCAGGGATCGAACCCGGGCCCCCTGCATTGGGAGCGTGGAGTCTTAGCCACTGGACCACCAGGGAGGTCCTGGCTCTTCTTTTTAAACAATGTTCCATGGTTAACAAACCGTGTTCTTCACAGCAATTGGTGCCCTTCACTTTTTCTGTCTCTTAAATTATATTGTCTGAGAAAAGATATACTTTAAAAAACAAAACACAACAACAAAAAACAACCTTCATCCTTTTGTGGGATTTCCTGGGTATATACAAGTCAGAATATAATCCACAACATTCCTTTAGGTCGTAAGACTGTACCTATGTTCTGCTTTACCGATAATGCCCCATTTTGCTCTCTCTCATATACTCTGCCTCTCTTTTTCAAAGAGCCAGGTAAAAATCAATCTAAGATTCTTCCCAGATAGTAGGGGCATTCAGCATGCTCCCTAGGCACTGTGTGCTCCTGGAAAAAGTAGGAGCCCAGGGGATTTCTCCCCACAGGAAAATAGGAAACCATAACCACTGGAATGGAGAGGGGTTCTTGCCATGACATCTCTCCAGAACTTGAAGTTGTGCCTGAAGATCTCATTTCCTCGGAAAAACTGAGCAAGGGGGAGAAGGTGAAATAAGAAGACAAATTGTTGAGGATTATAAAGTCTCTGCTACACTGTGAAGCTCTGGTGGGTCAGTGCATTTTTCCCCAAAGATAAGTACAAATTACTAGTAAAGACTTTTTCACCAGGTAGGCTCTGAGGCTCTTAGGAATGTTCTAGAATCCTTCAGGAGAATGGTATGGATAGTTCTACCGTCCCCGCAACCTGGCCTTTTGTCACCTTGAGAGCTGTGATGTTTTGTTTGCTTGTTTTTTTTTTTAACTGGATATGAACCGGGGACTGAGAGCTGTGGTGTTTCACCACTAGATTATGTTTGACCACTAGATTTTTTAAATAATTAAAATAAATTTTAAGATAGACTGTAAAGTAAACGAAAATATTTAAAAATAACATATCCTCATTATAAGAACTTTGAGACAAACAGAAATAGAAAGTGATCACTGTAATCTCCCCGTCTGATCGCACCATGGCTGTATTTCATCCTATGACTCCTGGGTATTTTTTAGGTGCAGCTGTAATGGCATCCTAACGATCTCGTATTCTTCTGTTACTTGGTGTGTGTGTGTGTGTGTGTGTGTGTGTGTGTGTGTGTTACCATGTCACCACTTCATGAGTCTCACTGGCTGTGAAATTCCTTCTTGTGGGTGGCACGTTTTAGTTAAATATCTCCTTGTTGAGCTTGTGGACAGTATGGCTTTTGTTTTTGTTGTTGATCACCAGAAATCTATGAAAGTGTTCATTCTGCCAGGCCCTTGCCTATGTTAGCCACTGTTTTGTTCAAAATCTTTATTAATTGAATGAAAATAGCAGCTCATGTTTAATACATATTTCTTTGATTACCGGTGAAGTTGAACACTTTCCCATATTCTTTTGTTTGCACCTTGTGTCTTTTTAAAAATTTTATTTATTTAATTAATTAATTTTTTTATTTTTGGTTGTGTTGGGTCTTCGTTGCTGTGCACAGGCTTTCTCTGGTTGCGGTGAGCGGGGGCTACTCTTCCTTGAGGTGCATGGGCTTCTCATTGTGGTGGCTTTTCTTGTTGCGGAGCACGGGCTCTAGGCGCGTGGGCTTCAGTAGTTGTGGCACGCAGGCTCAGTAGTTGTGGCTCATAGGCTTAGTTGCTCCGTGGCATGTGGGATCTTCCCGGAGCAGGGCTTGAACCCGTGTCCCCTGCATTGACAGGCGGATTCTTAACCACTGTGCCGCCAGGGAAGCCCACACCTTGTGTTTTGGTGACATCCTGGTTAAGTCCTTCAGGCAGGACCAATTAGAAGGATGATTCCCATTGATAATCTTTTAGACATTAGCAGTAAACGTTCAAAGGGGGAGCATTCCATAGAGAGTGAGAGTGAGAGGGCTAAAATACATGATAGTAATTATCAAATATTCTACTTTAAATACAATTATAAATAGATGAAATGTTATTTTAAAATGAAAGACTAGTAAGTCAGAGAAAGACAAATATCATAGGATATCACTCACATGTGGAATATAAAAAAATGATACAAATGAACTTATTTACAAAACAAAAACAGACTCACAGACT
Organism: Phocoena sinus; assembly: GCF_008692025.1. Classification (NCBI taxonomy): domain Eukaryota; kingdom Metazoa; phylum Chordata; class Mammalia; order Artiodactyla; family Phocoenidae; genus Phocoena; species Phocoena sinus. Next base: position 101,009,048 of record NC_045770.1, on the reverse strand, counting down.
TAGAAAACAAACTTATGGTTACCAAAGGGGAAAGGTGGGAGTAGGGATAAATTAGGAGTTTGGGATTAACATATACACACGACTATATATAAAATAGATAATCAACAAGGACCTACTGTATAGCATAGGGAACTCTACTCAATATTCTGTAATAACCTAAATGGGAAAAGAATCTGAAAAAGAATGGATATATGTATATGTATAGCTGAATCACTTTGCAGTACACCTGAAACTAACACAACATTGTAAATCAACTATACTCTAATATAAAATAAAAATTAGGGACTTCCCTGGTGGCACAGTGGTTAAAACTCTGTGCTCCCAATGCAGGGGGCCTGGTCAGGGAACTAGATCCCACGTGCCTGCCGCAACTAAGAGTGTTCATGCCACAACTAAGGAGCCCACATGCCGCAATAATGGAGCCCGCCTGCCGCAACTAAGACCCGGTGCAACCAAATAAATAAATGAATATTTAAAAAATAAATAAATAAAATAAAATAAAAATTAGATTAAAAAATAAAACAAAATGAAAGACAGAAACACCTCCCCCTCTTTGTCTCAGAGTAGTTTTAATTTGGTTCAGCACATATACTTGACGTTCAATGCATCTCCATGTGAATTGAACTAGTTAGTTTTTTGTCTACTTCCTCTCATGGTCAGTGAAGACCAGAAAGCAGTTACATACAATGCTATTAACTGAGGGCCCCTCTGAATAAAAGAGTCACATATTCAAAGATTCCAAAAGGGGACTTCCCTGGTGGCACAGTGGTTAAGAATCCACCTGCCAATGCAGGGGACACGGGTTCGATCCCTGGTCCGGGAAGATCCCACATATGCACCACATGAGCACCACAACTACTGAGCCTGCGCACCTAGAGCCCGTGCTCCGCAACAAGAGAAGCCACTGCAATGAGAAGCCCGTGCACCGCAACGAAGAGTAGCCCCCACTCGCAGCAATTAGAGAAAGCCCGCGTGTAGCAATGAAGACCCAAAACAGCCAAAAATAGATAAATTAATTAAAAAAAAAAGATTCCAAAGGTATAATCCTAGGTCCTTTTGTGCTGCTGTTGAATGTCCTTCATCTGGTTTGAAGGCTGTCTGACTGGCCTTACCCTCAGATTTCTGACATCACTCTTCTGCCACATTGTCAGCTTTGTTTGCACCTTTTCAGTTTATCAGCACCATAAATTCTTTCTCAGATAATGGATATTTGTTTTATATTACTAACTGACATCTACTGGTACTGCCTGTGTCAGGCATGGGGCTGAGTACTTTTCAGGCATCACTCATTTAATCTTTACAACACCCTATATGGTAGTTACTAGTATTATTCCCAGTTTACAAATGTGGGCAGAGTCTCAAAGAGATGAGCCAACTTGCTCTGGACCCAGAGGAGGTGCCTGGGGAGTGGCCGGGATTTGAACTCAGGTCCTGACTCTAGAGCTACTAAAACATGTCACCTCAAACCTGCAGTTTAACCCCAAAGGTCCTGAAAAAGTACTGTACTCTGAAATCTCACGCCATATGGCCGAACACTTGCACATAGTAGGTGCTCATTAAAATCCTTGCTAAGGGGCTTCTCTGGTGGTGCAGTGGTTAGGAATCCGCCTGCCAATGCAGGGGACACGGGTTTGAGCCCTGGTCCAGGAAGATCACACATGCTGCGGAGCAACTAAGCCCGTGCGCCACAACTACTGAGCCTGCACTCTAGAGCCTGTGAGCCACAACTACTGAAGCCCACGTGCCTAGAGTCCTTGCAACAAGAGAAGCCACCACAGTGAGAAGCCCGCACACTGCAACGAAGAGTAGTCCCTGCTCTCAGCAACTAGAGAAAACCCGCGTGCAGCAGCGAAGACCCAATACAGCCAAAAATTAAATAAATAAATTTATTTTTTAAAAAAATCCTTGCTGAGTAAAAAGAGGATCTACCTGTTTAAAAGATTTTATGTCTCCAAACGAGGTAGTTTCTCTGCCTCTCTACAAACTGTAAACTCATCGTTGAGGATTCATAGGAACATTCCTTGGGGCTGCAGTGGACTACAGTGTCTGAGTCTTTGGAATGACCTGAATGAGAATAGAACAGAATTTTTGACCTGAGAAACTCTTTACTACAGAAAAACCAATCAGTTGTGGATAAACTGTGTAGTGGGAATATAGCAAAGGGTAGGATACGTAACATCCCTCAACTTTCAAAGACAAAATTTTGTCCTGTTTTCTAGGTGAAATGATGTTCATGTTGTAGACTCCGAATTGCTTCCCTGTTTGGACCTGACACATCTGGGTCTGTCTGTGGGTAATGTGGCCTCTCAGGACATTTTTATACACTTGGCAAAGGGACCACCTTTTCAAGCTTGGACCTTAAAATCCCAGTGAGATCTTCCTAACAAATGGGCTCCAAGGTAAGGACATACCCCTTTTCCCTAACAAAGTCCAGATTGCAGTGTTGGTAATCTCCTGCCAAACTCAAACAGGACCTCAGCATCCTGGGATCCCCTGGAACTACTTCATTTATCTCTTTGGGCAAATTAAACATGCTCAGTTTAAAATGCAGTGAAGCTCACCACTGTCCTTTGTTTTGGAGAGTCTTATTTTTGCATAAGTAGTCCATCCTATACGGGCTGCTAACTACTGTGTATTCCCCTTGCCCCTATGACTGCTGGTGTAAATAAACTGCATCTCCCCATTGGTAAACAATGATAATAAACAAAATTTTAAAAAATGAAAACCAAAAACTAAACATGCTCAGTTTAAAGTCTTTGTCAGATTATTTTATTAGACTAATTTCATCTGAAATAAACTCATATTCTAATTACTGATTTTATTGACTGCCTTAGTATTACATCTTTTCAGTGTTTCTTGTTTGTTTGTTTGTTTTTGCGGTACGCGGGCCTCTCACTGCTGTGGCCTCTCCCGTTGCGGAGCACAGGCTCCGGATGCGCAGGCTCAGCGGCCATGGCTCACGGGCCCAGCTGCTCCGCGACATGTGGGATCTTCCCGGACCGGGGCACGAACCCGTGTCCACCTGCATCGGCAGGCGGACTCCCAACCACTGCGTCACCAGGGAAGCCCCTCCGTGTTTTATAATATTGGTTTATGGACCATGTTCAGAGTTTGTGTGTTTCTCTTTGTCTCTCTCCTTCTGTGCTCACCCCTCCCAGTTTTATGCTTTTGCATTTGCCTCCCTCCCATCCTCAAGGCTCTAGTCCAGAACTGGCTCTTATTCTGACAATTGGGCTGCCCCACTGAGCGATTAAGGATGACACAGATCCAGGCACTGAGCCAGCAGGCAGCCTGGCTCACTCCCTGGACTGCAGGCTGAATCCTGGTCGACCCACGTCCCTGGACTTGCAGCTTGTTATACACCTTAGCCCCGGCAGGTTTCAGGAACAATTTAGTTCAGCCCCTAGCCTAGCCTGGCCCAGCCCACAACTTTAAGCAGGGATCCAGCTCCATCCCCCATCTAATCTGAGACTTTTAGTTCCCATGACCTCCCCCCAGGAATGAAACTTGGGGCTCCCACTGAATGTCTGGGCCTGGAGCTCTTCAGCCCACTTACCGCAGTGCATTTTCATCCTGCTTCTCATCCGTGGTTCTGAGCCCCCCGTATGCAGAATAATGGCCCGTAGAGGTGTCCACATTCTAATTCCAGGAACCTGTGAGTGTATTACCTTACATGACAAAGGGGAGTTTGCAGATGGGATTGAGTTCAGCATCTTGACATGGGGAGATTGTCTTGAATTCTGCCAGTGGGTTGATGTGATCACAGGGGTTCCTTATAACGAAAAGGGGGAGACAGGAGAGTCAGAGAAGATGTGACGATGGAAACAACAGAGGTCAGAGAAAGAGATTTGAAAATGCTACACTGCTGGCTTTGAAGATGAAGGATGGGGCCAGAGCCAAGGGATGCAGGCAACCTCTAGAGGCTGCAAGGGAACAGATTTTCCCCGCAAGTCTTCAGAGTGAACGCAGGGCTGATGAATCCTTGATTTTGAGCTCAGTGAGACCTAATGTGCACTTGTGACCTCCAGAACTGTAAGATGAATTTGTGTTGTTTTACGCCACAAAGTTTTCAGTAATTTGTTGCAGCAGTAATAGGAAACTATCTTTGATTTTCTGATGTTGCTGCTCTGTTTTCTTCTTGATTATTTTAAACCTCCCCCTCCTTTTCTGTGTGTGGAGCTGAGAAAGACTGTCAACTGTGCATTTGCCCACGAGGGGACCCTTTCTCTAGAAATAAGTGGTGACCATTTATTAAAGTGGGAAAACAGACTGGTAGTGACAGGAGTGTGTAGAATGCTAGCTAGTGTACTTTCAGCGTTTTTTTTAAAGTACGTTAAAAAAAGTTTTTTCTAAATTACACATATACCATGTATGCACCTATAAACCTAACATTGTATGGCCATAAATGAATTGCCGGACTGTTTTTGAAATAGCTGTAACCTGGTAGTGCAAGTACTGGACAAAAAATAATTGAAATCTGAGATATCTTTTTATCCCTGCCATCTAGTCCCTGTGAATTAAAGAAATAACTCACCTTCTCTAAGACTTCCCTTTTCTCTGTCTGCCTCTTTCAGAGTTTGTGGGAGTAATAACAATATTTAAAGGCTTTTAAGCAATTAGAATTGTTTTCTTGTTATCAGATTGGTGATGCTTCTATAAGAAAACCATTGTATAAGTTATCTATCGCTGCAAAACAAACTACCCCAAAGCTTAGTGACTTCAAACAAAACAAAACAAATATTTATTATCTCACATCATCTCACATCATTTTTGTGGGTCAGGATTTCAAGAGCAGCTTGTCTGGGTAGATCTGGCCCCAAGTCTCTCATGAGGTTGTGGTCATGGTGTCGGATATGGTGCAGTTGATCTGAAGTTTGATTAAGGCCGAGGATCTACTCCCAAAGTGACTCGCTCACATGGGTGACAAGTTAGTGCTAACTATTGGCAGGAAGTCATGGCTCATCTCAAGGATCTCCCCATAGGGCTGCTGAGTGTGTTAACCACCTGGCAGCTGGCTTCCCACAGGGCAAGCAGTTCAAGAGAGAGCAATGCAGAAACCACAGGGCCTTTTATAACCTAGTTCAGAAGTCACGTGGTATCGTGTCCACACAGCCCACTGGCTACACAGATCAGCCCTGCTCAGCATGGAGTGGACTATAGAAGGGCATGGATAACAGGACCACTGGGGGCTATCTTAGAGGCTGCCTACCAGGACCAAGGAGAAGGTTCTATCTAGTCTTCAGCCTTAAAGCCTTCCTTATCTCATAAATCCCTAGAGAGGCAGCGTAGGAAGGAAATTCCAAGGTTAGTCCAAACAACTAGCTCACAGGAATCACATCTTTAAAATCATATCACCTAAAACTCTCTACTGATAATTTAAAACTGAGTTGCCTAAGCCTTGTCTCATTTGCATTAGAGCCTCCGTATCTCCCAGGAGCAGAAACCCCGCCTTGTGCTTCTGAAGCTCTTAGGACATCTCGCCTGCTCCTTGGCACAGAGTAAGGGATACATACATTTTTGTAAACTTGACAAATTGTCAACGGGCATTCGAAGAGTAACACATTGGTTAATATCCAGCCCCCCTCCGCCCCCCACCCCGCCCTCTTAATTTGATGTTTCTGTGTGTTTCAATTGAAAGCCTGGGCTTATGGGAGTGGCTGACTCCATAAGAATTTTAGGAGAAGTCAGTTGTGGGGTGAATCTCTCCATGCTGAGGTTGAATTTGGAGTCCAAATAGGAGCCAAATGGGGGTATATACAGAACCATAAATATTGCCAGCGTCCTTGTCCAGGGATGCTAGTGAATGAAGCACATTGGACAGAAGCAATATGTGTAAACAGAGGAACAGGATGCCAAAGGTGGTGGAGACACTGCTGTGTGATTTTTAGGCAAGTCCCCAAATCACCTAAACTTTCTGGGTGTGGCTTCCTTATTATTTAATTGGGATAATAATGCCCACGTGTTTTCAAAGATGTGAAGCAACTGGACCTCTCTACTGGAAGGACCGTAAATAGTTTTAATCACTTTACAGAGCACTGGCAATATCCACTGTAGCTAACGATGTAATACCCACCCCATGATAGACACCCCAGCAATTCTATTCTTGGTCTGACCTTGGAGCAGAAGTTCTCAGCCCTGATTGCGTGTTAGAACCACCTGGGAGAGTTGGGGTTTTTTTAAGTGCTAATGTCTCAGCTCTACCCTCAGGGATTAAGATTTCATCATTTCTGGGATGAGGCCCAGAAAAATGGTTTTTTACAAAGCTCCCAAGGCTATTCTAATGTGCACTCTGGCAGAGAGAAACTCACACAGACAAAGAGACATCCACCTGGTACCAAATATACACGTAAAACCAAGGGGGATGAAGCATCTAAACGTAAAAAGTCAATCTTTAAAATTCTTTTAAAAAGGTAAAAACTACCACATGACCTTGGGATATGGAAGGATCTCATGAGATTCGAAATGCATACACCATAAAAGGTAATACATTTGCCTTTGATGTGTAAAAATCTTGTGTTTGAAAAGATGCCATAAACAAAGAGAACAGATAAGCCACAGGCTGAAAGAAGTAATTTGAGAACCAGATAACCAAACAAAAGATTAGTATTCAGACTATAAAAGAATTCAATGGTGTTAGTAAGAAAAAGGTGAATTATCTATAAATGCTCCAACCAAAAGACACAGGCTCGATGAATGGATACAAAAACAAGCCCCATATATGTGCTGTCTACAAGAGACCCACTTCAGACCTAGGGACACATACAGACTGAAAGTGAGGGGATGGAAAAAGATATTCCATGCAAATGGAATCAAAAGAAAGCTGGAGTAGCAATACTCATATCAGATAAAATAGACTTTAAAATAAAGAATGTTACAAGAGACAAGGAAGGACACTACATAATGATCAAGGGATCAATCCAAGAAGAAGATATAACAATTATAAATATATATGCACCCAACATAGGAGCACCTCAATACATAAGGCAACTGCTAACAGCTGTAAAAGAGGAAATCGACAGTAACACAATAATAGTGGGGGACTTTAACACCTCACTTACACCAATGGACAGATCATCCAAAATGAAAATAAATAAGGAAACAAGAGCTTTAAATGACACAATAGACCAGATAGATTTAATTGATATTTATAGGACATTCCATCCAAAACCAGCAGATTACACTTTCTCCTCAAGTGCACATGGAACATTCTCCAGGACAGATCACATCTTGGGTTGCAAAGCAAGCCTCAGTAAGTTTAAGAAAATTGAAATCATATCAAGCATCTTTTCTGACCACAACACTATGAGATTAGAAATCAATTACAGGGAAAAAAAACGTAAAAAACACAAATACATCGAGGCTAAACAATACGTTACTAAATAACCAAGAGATCACTGAAGAAATCAAAGAGGAAATCAAAAAATACCTAGAGACGAATTACAATGAAAACACGACGATCCAAAACCTAGGGATGCAGCAAAAGCAGTTCTAAGAGGGAAGTTTATAGCAATACAAGCCTACCTCAAGAAACAAGAAAAATCTCAAATAAACAATCTAACCTTACACCTAAAGGAACTAGAGAAAGAAGAACAAACAACCCAAAGTTAATAGAAGGAAAGAAATCATAAAGATCAGAGCAGAAATAAACGAAATAGAAATAAAGAAAACAATAGCAAAGATAAATAAAACTAAAAACTGGTTCTTTGAGAAGATGAAAAAAATTGATAAACCATTACCAGACTCATCAAGAAAAAGGAGGAGAGGAATCAAATCAATAAAATTAGAAATGAAAAAGGAGAAGCTACAACAGACACCGCAGAAATGCAAAGCATCCTAAGAGACTACTACAAGCAACTCTATGCCAATAAAATGGACAACCTGGGCTTCCCTGGTGGCGCAGTGGTTGAGAGTCTGTCTGCCAATGCAGGGGACATGGGTTCGTGCCCTGGTCCAGGAAGATCCTACATGCTGTGGAGCGGCTGGGCCCGTGAGCCGTGGCTGCTGAGCCTGCACATCCGGAGCCTGTGCTCCGCAACGGGAGAGGCCACAACAGTGAGAGGCCCGCGTACCGCAAAAAAAACAAAAAACAACAACAAAAAATCTTCCCACAAACAAAAGTCCAGGACTGGATGGCCTCACAGGTGAATACCATCAAACATTTAGAGAAGAGCTAACACCTATCCTTCTCAAACTCTTACAAAAAATTGCAGAGGAAGGAACACTCCCAAACTCATTCTGTGAGGCCACCATCACCCTGATACCAAAACCAGACAAAGATACTACAAAAAAAGAAAATTAAAGACCAATATCACTGATGAATATAGATGCAAAAATCCTCAACAAAATACTAGCAAGCAGAATCCAACAACACATTAAAAGGATCATACACCATGATCAAGTGGGATTTATCCCAGGGATGCAAAGATTCTTCAATATACGCAAATCAATCAGTGTGATACACCATATTAAAAAATTGAAGAAGAAAAACCATATGATCATCTCAATAGATGCAGAAAAAGCTTTTGACAAAATTCAACACCCATTTATGATAAAAACTCTCCAGAAAGTGGGCATAGAGGGAACCTACCTCAACATAATGAAGGCCATATATGACAAACCCACAGCAAACATCATTCTCAATGGTGAAAAACTGAAAGCATTTCCTCTAAGATCAGGAACAAGACAAGGATGTCCACTCTCACCACTATTATTCAACATAGTTTTGGAAGCCCTAGCCATGGCAATCAGAGAAGAAAAAGAAATAAAAGGAATACAAATTGGAAAAGAAGAAGTAAAACTGTCACTGTTTGCAAATGACATGATGCTATACATAGATAATCCTAAAGATTCCACCAGAGAGCTACTAGAGCTAATCAATGAATTTGGTAAAGTTGCAGGATACAAAATCAATGCACAGAAATCTCTTGCATTCCTATAATAATGATGAAAAATCTGAAAGAGAAATTAAGGAAACACTCCCATTTACCATTGCAACAAAAAGAATAAAATACCTAGGAATAAACTTACCTAGGGAGACAAAAGACCTGTATGCAGAAAACTATAAGACACTGATGAAAGAAATTAAAGATGATACAAACGGATGGAGAGATATACCATGTTCTTGGATTGGAAGAATCAATATCGTGAAAATGCCTATGCTACCCAAAGCAATCTACAGATTCAGTGCAATCCCTATCAAATTATCAATGGCATGTTTTACAGAACTAGAACCAAAAAATCTTAAAATTTGTATCGAGACACAAAAGACCCCGAATAGCCAGAGCAGTCTTGAGGGAAAAAAATGGAGCTGGAGGAATCAGACTCCCTGACTTCAGACTATACTACAAAGCTACAGTAATCAAGACAATATGGTACTGGCACAAAAACAGAAATATAGATCAGTGGAACAGGATAGAAAGCCCACACACCTATGGTCAACTAATCTATGACAAAAGAGACAAGGATATACAATGGAGAAAAGACAGTCTCTTCAATAAATGGCGCTGGGAAAACTGGACAGCTACATGTAAAAGAATGAAATTAGAACACTCCCAAACACCATACACCAAAATAAACTCAAAATGGATTAGAGACCTAAATGTAAGAAGGGACACTATAAAACTCTTAGAGGAAAACATAGGAAGAACACTCTTTGACATAAATCACAGCAAGATCTTCTTTGATCCACCTCCTAGAGTAACGGAAATAAAAACAAAAATAAACAAATGGGACCTAATGAAACTTAAAAGCTTTTACAAAGCAAAGGAAACTACAAAGAGGACAAAAAGACAGCCCTCAGAATGGGAGAAAATACTTGCAAATGAATCAATGGACAAAGGATTAATCTCCAAATTATATAAACAGCTCACTATTAAAGAAAACAAACAACCCAATCCAAAAATGGACAGAAGACCTAAATAGACATTTCTCCAAAGAAGACATACAGATGGCCAAGAAGCACATGAAAAGCTGCTCAACATCACTAATTATTAGAGAAATGCAAATCAAAACTACAATGAGGTATCACCTCACACCAGTTAGAATGGGCATCATCAGAAAATGTACAAACAACAAATGCTGGAGAGGGTGTGGAGAAAAGGGAACCCTCTTGCACTGTTGGTGGGAATGTAAATTGATACAGCCACTATGGAGAACAGTATGGAGGTTCCTTAAAAAACTAAAAATAGAATTACCATATGACCCAGCAATCCCACTACTGGCCATATACCCAGAGAAAACCACAATTCAAAAAGACACATGCACCCCAATGTTCACTGCAGCACTATTTACAATAGCTAGGTTATGGAAGCAACCTAAATGTGCATTGACAGATGAATGGATAAAGAAGTTGTGGTACATATATACAATGGAATATTACTCAGCCATAAAATGAAACGAAATTGGGTCATTTGTAGAGACATGGATGGATCTAGAGACTGTCATAAAGAGTGAAGTAAGTCAGAAAGAGAAAAACAAATATTGTATATTAACGCATATATGTGGAACCTAGAAAAATGGTACAGATGAACCAGTTTGCAGGGCAGAAATTGAGACACAGATGTAGAGAACAAACGTATGGACACCAAGGGGGGAAAGTGGTGGTGGGGTGATGAATTGGGAGATTGGGATTGACATGTATACACTGATGTGTATGGATAACTAATAAGAACATGCTGTATAAAAAAATAAAATAAAATTCAAAAATTCAAAAAAAAATACAAAAAGAAAAAGATGAATTATCTAATTACCATTACTTTTTGTAAGGAGATTAGGTAAATAAAATGGGCAGAGGGGGGCTTCCCTGGTGGCGCAGTGGCTGAGAGTCTGCCTGCCGATGCAGGGGACACGGGTTCGTGCCCTGGTCCGGGAAGATCCCACGTGCCGCGGAGCGGCTGGGCCCGTGAGCCATGGCCGCTGAGCCTGCGCGTCCGGAGCCTGTGCTCCGCAACGGGAGAGGCCACAGCAGTGAGAGGCTCGCGTACCGCAAAAAAAAAAAAAAAAAAAATGGGCAGAGTTATATAGGGAAATTTTCAGCAGTAAAAAAAATGAGTCAACTATGTATTAACATATATACACATTTACATATGTTCATACATACATATGTATTAACATAAATAACTCTTAAGACAATGTTGATCAATAAAATCAAGACCTTCAGAATGATACCATATGACGCCAATTTCCTGAAAAAAATTGAAACACGTAAGTCAACACTATATGTGTTCATTAATAAAGACTGTGCAAGTATAAATACACACATGGGTCTGAAAAACACTATCCTGAGTTTTATTTTTACCTCTAAGAAGAAAGGGAAATAGGATTTCAAATAAATCTATAGTATTTTAGGTGTTCAACTGAATCATAAATGCATGAACGTCTATTGTATCATTATCTATGCTTTTTTGTGTGCTTAAAAATATTATAGGGACTTCCTTTGTGGCGCAGTGGTTACGAATCCGCCTGCTAATGCAGGGGACACGGGTTTGTTCCCACATGCTGCAGAGCAACTAAGCCCGTGTGCCATAACTACTGAGCCCGCGTGCTGCAACTACTGAAGCCCACGCACCCAGAGCCCGTGCTCCACAAGAGAAGCCACCACAACAAAGAGTAGCCCCCCCACTCGCCACAACTAGAGAAAGCCCACGTGCAGCAACAAAGACCCAACGCAGCCAAAAATAAATAAATTAATTAATTAAAATATTATAAAAATTATTGAAAAATCTAAAATTAGTTATAGCGTCTTTGGGGGCTAATCCTCTAGAACCACAACAGTCTTTTTGGTGTGAAATCTTGATCCGATTATCCTGGTTTTGTAAACTGTCACTTTAAAGAGAAAGCTCGTTACCCTGTAAGAGAAACGAAGGCAGAAAGTCTTTAGTTCAGAGTAAATATTGGGGTTTTAGCTTCCTATATGAGGCGCCGTTTGGGGGCGCCAGAGGACAGCACAAGCCAGCCGATCCCAGGTTCTCCCAGGGGAACAGAACGCCGGGTTCACCTGTTCCACACTGGTTAATAATCAAACATCTGGTGGGTTCTTACCTCTTGAAGTGTCTTGTGATGACGGTAGCACGTGCTGTCTTTAACGCCCTGGACTTGATATAGTAAGTGTTTGCGGAGCCCCTGAAATGCAGCTTATTTTTGACCTGAGTACTTAGAACTTTGCAAGCTGAGTCAGGTGGCAATGGTTCTTCCATTGCATGGGGTTATGGAAAATTAATTTGGCTGAAACTCTGTACTTTCTGACACCCCCAGGATCCTCTTGAGCAGGAAATAAGGCTGCTTGATGAATGTGCTTTTTTCACCTCTTGAGGAATTGCCATATATTAAAAATAATTTAAAAGAAAAAATGGATGATCGAGGTTGTTACCCAATATTACAAAGAAAATTGCATGTAGATAGGTTGATGCCTGGTGAAAATGGAGTGTGAACGGCTTTCCTTACCTAATCGGAGGGTCTTCTGAGAGGTCCTGTTAAAATCATCCAGCCAAGTTAGCAGGAATTCTTCCCATTTTATAGCAAAGGAAGAGAAAAGATCACCAAGAAGTCCCCTCCCCTGGGTCCCCCAGACCAGTGCTGTCCATTAGAACGTTCGTGATGGTGGAAATGTTCACATTTATGATGTACAATGAAGTAGCCACTAGCCATGTGTGGCCGCAGCGTGCTGAACTATGGCTAGAATGAAGAATAAAATTTTACATTTTATTTAATTTTAGTTCTTTTCAATTTAAGTGACCACATGTGGCTGGTGGCTACTGAATTGGACAGTGCAAGTCTAGATATTTTTAAATGTTTATTTTTGTGTTGTACCACTAATATATGCACTAAAGAAAATGAGATGCATGTAAAATTCAAATTTGGGTGTATATACTTCTAAAGTTTTCCCTACTGATGTCAAATGTACTTATAGATACACACGTTTTTCTTTTCAAAAGTGGGATCATACTTAACGTATTGCTTTTAATGTTTTAAAACAGTAATATACAGGGGACATCTCCCCATACCAGAACTTTATATAATTTTTAATACTTGGAGTATCCTGTGTTGAGTGATAATAATGGACCGTTGTTATTCTAAGCACATTGCCCGCATTATCTCATGTGATCCTCACAACCCCGTGAGGTAGATATCGTTCCAGTTTACAGATGAATTCTCTGAAATACATAAAGATTAACGTGTGCTTTGCAAAACTCAAGCAGAGGCAGTGGGAGAGTCAGGATTTCAAGGCTCCCAACCAGGTGGGCCGACTTCAGAGCCTGCTGTTGAATCTCTCTGCTTTAAATAAAGTTTTTTATTTTTTATTTAATTAATTAATTTATTTATTATGTATAGGATGGATAAACAACAAGGTCCTACTGTATAGCACAGAGAACTATATTCAGTATCCTCGGATAAACCATAATAGAAAAGAATATAAAAAAGAATGTGTGCGTGTGTGTATATATATATATATATATATATCTGAATCACTTTGCTGTACAGCAGAAATTAACATAACATTGTAAATCAACTATAGTTCAGTTTTAAAAAGAAAACCCATTTCAGCTCCTTACACTAGTAAGATGGTAAAGGTAATTAGTTAACTTCCTGCTGGGCCAGTCTCTTAACTAGTTTGCTAATTTACCTATAGGATTTCTCCTCTACAGGAGTATCTAGAGGACTCCCTTAAGCTTCTCCCCAGAGGGTTATAAAAACGCAACCATTTAGAAAATAGAGATGCAGTGTCCTGATCCTCTATAAATCCTTAAACTACAGAAGAAGCTGCGACTGATTCACACACGTAACTCAGGGGAGCCCCATCTTGGGGATGGGGAAACATGAGTTCACTATAGGTGGTCTTTGTTTGTTTGTTTTTATCGTAGAGACTTCTCTTAAGTCAGCTGTTAAAGACCAAGGTCTCTTTGCAAACCAGGCCACTCAGACGCCCTCAGCTCCGCCCTCCCTTCCCCCCCCCCCCCCCCCCCCCCCCCCCCCCCGTCTCCGCGCAGGCCTCTGCAGGGCGTCCACCTCCTCCAGGGTTTCAGTTGGAGGCATCAGCCCTCATGTCCTTCAGCCAACCCTTCTGTAACTGATGTCCCTGTGGACGAGAGGGAGCGAAGCTTCAGGTTCATGTCAAAAATATTTTAACCCTTGCTCCACCCAGAAGCCGCCTGCGTAGGGTTGATGGACTATAAGGGCCTTGGTCCTAATTAGGGTCAAGCGGAAGTTACTAATCAGTCAGCGCCGTGCCCAGGACTTCTAGGCTCAGCTGAAGCAAAATCGAGAGCATGCCGTCACACGCCCCGTGCGCGGGAGCCCATTGGAAAGGAGGAAGCGTGAGCCCCCATCAGACACGGGCCTTTAGATGCAGTGACGCTGATTGCCGAGGAACTCCACGCTCTCTGCTTTGCGCAGAATCTGATGAATACTCAGATTGTTCAGTGCGCAAAACATACACACCCAAGTTCTGGAATTGGAGAGCGGTGATGGTTGCACAGCACTGTGGATATACTTAACGCCACTGAATTGTGCATGAAGTGGTTCAAATGGTAAATTTGACACTGTGTGTGTTTAATCACAATTAAAAACAAAACCCAGAAGCTCAGTTGCTTGCTTCTAGAAGCTGAGCCATCCATTTTATTTTTCATTTAGGATGTTGACTTTTTTAAATCTTTTTTTATTTATTTATTCATTTATTTATTTTTGGCTGCATTGGGTCTTCGTTGCTGTGCACAGGCTTTCTCTAGTTGTGGCGAGTGGGGGCTACTCTTCATTGTGGTGCACGGGCTTCTCATTGCAGTGGCTTCTCTTGTTGTGGAGCACGGGTTCTAGACGCACGGGCTTCAGTAGTTGTGGCACGTGGGCTCAGTAGTTGTGGCTCACGGGCTCTAGAGCACAGGCTCAGTAGTTGTGGCGCATGGGCTTAGTTGCTCCGTGGCATGTGGGATCTTCCCGGACCAGGGTTCGAACCCGTGTCCCCTGCATTGGCAGGTGGATTCTCAACCACTGCACCACCAGGGAAGCCCGACTTTCTTTTATCTTGAACTATAATTGACACATAACGTTAGTTTCAGGTGTACATTGCAAAATGATCACCACATCCATTCTTTCTTTTTTTTTTTTCTCTCCTTTAATTTCCACAGCATGTTCATTCACATTTGACTGACTGATGGTACATAATTTTCTTTCACAATAGGCCAGTACATCTGTGTTATCCTGATTATACAAAAACAGATACAAAATGGTGTTGAGACTTACTCGCCTGAAATGACAAGACTAAGTGTATATGCATATAGTTTTTTAAATCTCTCTATTTCCATTCCATCTCTTTGGCTGAATATTATGAGTACAATATTTGCCCTTCTTCTCGTATTCCCCTCTCTTGTGGCAGGCATCACTGTCCAGTAACCCAAGCCAAATCTCCTTTGTCATCCCCCCCACCAACAGTCATCAAATGCTAACAAGACAGCTTCCTGAATCTCTCTGGAATCAATCTCTTCCCCATTAGGGCTCCCTTTTGCAAGTCCATTTCTTCATCATAAGTCTGATATGTGAGCTCGTAATTGCTCGGCCGCAGTTTTCTCTTCTTCAGTCAGTGGTAAGAGCTTCAGGTCTGTTTGCTTTTGTAGTTCTTGTATCAAGGTCATAGTCTTATTGAAAGTAGCACAAATGCGGCTCTGTCTCTTTGTGCTCCACAGCAGTTGGTTTAAAGCATGCATGCAGAGTTTGACATCGAGACTTTCCTGCTGACAATTCCTTTAAGAGTGTAACTGGATTTTTCTTGCCTGCTGAATCAGGATAATGAGGCTTGATTTCATATTCCAACCTGTACTGAATGTAATCCAGATCAGAGTCAGCTTTCTGGAACATCAGTTCCAGCTTATCGACCTCTGCCTCCATATTGAATAGTTGACATTCCTCCTCCATTCTTTTTTGAATTTTAATTTTTTTAATGAAGTAGAGCTGATTTACAATGTTGCATTAGTTTTAGATGTACCTACAGTGATTCAATTATACATATATATGTATCTGTTCTTTTTCAGATTCTTTTCCCTTATAGGTTATTACAAAATACTGAACATAGTTCCCTGTGCTATACAGTAGGTCCTTGTTGGTTATCTATTTTATATATAGTAGTGTGTATATGTTAATCCCAAATTCCTAATTAATCCCTTCCCCCCTTTTCCCTTTGGTAACCATAAGTTCGTTTTCTATGTCTGTAGGCCTATTTCTGTTTTGTAAATAAGTTCATTTGTGTCATTTTTGTTAAGATACCACATATAAGCGATTACATATGATATTTGTCTTTCGCTGTCTGGCTTACTTTGTATGATAATCTCTAGGTCCATCCATGTTGCCGCAAATGGCATTATTGCGTTCTTCTTTATGGCTGAGTAGTATTCCATTGTATATATGGACCACATCTTCTTTATCCATTCCTCTGTCGATGGACATTTAGGTTGCTTCCATGTCTTGGCTACTAAGATCCTTTTTTTGGTGGGTGGTGGGGGCGGGCTGTGCAGCTTGTGGGGTCTCAGTGCCCCCAGCAGTGGAAGCGTGGCGTCTTAACCACTGGACCACCAGGAAAGTCCCCTAAGATCCATTCTTTCTTTTTTTTTAATTAATTATTTTATTTTATTTTATTTTTGGCTGCACTGGGTCTTCGTTGTGGTGCGCGCGCTTCTTATTGCGCTGGCTTCTCTTGTTGCGGAGCACGGGCTCTAGGCATGCAGGCTTCAGTAGTTGTGGCTCACAGGCTCTAGAGCGCAGGCTCAGTAGTTGTGGTTCACGGGCTTAGCTGCTCCGTGGCATGTGGGATCTTCCCGGACCAGGGCTTGAACCCGTGTCCCTTGCATTGGCAGGTGGATTCTTAACCACTGTGCCACCAGGGAAGTCCTAAGGTCCATTCTTGAGTCTCTCCTTTACTTACCCCACATGACCAGTCTATCAGGAAAACTTGTCACCTCTACCTCCCGGAGATTTCCGGCATCTGTCCTCTCCATCTCCGTACCACATCCTGGTCCAAGCTACCATTCATACCTTTGATTACAGCAGCAGTAACCTCCTAACCTGTAACTCACCTCCCTAATCGACTCTTGCCCTTCTGCAACCCGTTTCCCTCTCAGCAGCAAGATCATAACAACTGACAGTGCTCTCCTCGCTGAAACCGAATGGATTCCCCTGGTTCTTGGAATAAAAGCCAAGCTCCCTATCCAGCCTCCAGGGTTCACACCATCTGTCACAACCTGCCTCTCCAGCCCCATCTCCTGCCACTTCCTTCTGGTTCACCACGTCCCAGCCCCTTTCCTTCTGCTCCTTGAGGATGCTAAGCTTGCTCCCATATCAGGGCTTTGCTCTTGCTGTTTCCTCTGCCCAGTCTCCACACACTGGCTGTTTCCTAGCAGACCTCAGCTTCATGTCACCTCGGCAGAAAGGCCTTTCCCTTGTATGTCTAAAGTAGCCACCAAATCTCTCCATCACATGTCCCTGGTGCATTTTCCTTACAGCCTGTATTATTCCCTACTATTTCTTGTTTATTTGTAATCATGCCCCGTCCGTGTCCTCCCCCTAGAATGGAAGCTCCACGAAGAGTAGGACCCTGAACGGCTGGGTCCCCAGCATCTAGAATGGCGCCTGGCACGTAGCAGGTACACAACACGTATGACTGAGTGAATGAGTGAAGAATTAAAGTGTATTTCCCAGACATCGGGAATATCACCCGTAGCGGGCTGAATGGTGGCACCCAAAAAGATATGTCCATGCCCCAGAACCTGTGAATGTGACCTTATTTGGAAAAATGGGGCAGGGGGAGAGAGGGAGGGATAAATTAGGAGACTGGGATTAAAATATACACACCACTATACATAAAATAGATAACCAACAAGGACCTACTGTACAGCACAGGGAGCTCTACTCAATATCCTGTAATAACATTTAAGGGAAGAGAATTTTTTTTAAAAGAGTAAATATATTTATATAATTGAATGTATAATTCAATTATGTGTATGTGTAATTTATGCAAAATTGAATCACTTTGCTGCACACCTGAAACTAACACGGCATTATAAATCAACTATATCGCAATAAATATTAAAAGAAAAACCGTCTTTGCAGATGTAATTAAGTTGAGGATCTTGTGACGAGAGCGTCCTGGATTCCCCGACTGGGCCCTAAATTCAAGGACAAGTGTCCTTAGAAGACACAGCAGAGACGGCCATGTGCAGACAGAGGCAGTGATTGGAGAGATGCTGACACAACCCAAAGATTGCCTGAAGCCACCAGAATCTGGAAGAAGCAAGGAAGGATCCTCACACTTAGAAGCTTTGTAGGGAGCGTGGCCCCGCCAACACCTTGGCTTCAGTCTTCGGGCCTCCAAAATGGCGAGAGAATACATTTCTGTTGCTTTAAGCCACCGAGTTGGTGGTGATTTCTTACAGCAGCCCTAGGATGCTAGTACACTCCCCAAATTTACCTTCTTCTGAACTCTCCTGGCCCAAATTAACTGTGTGTTCCCTTTGATGTTAAATTAACCACGTAAAACAGTATGTGATTCTCTCCCACGTGATGTTACTGTTCTGCTTCTTGGCATTATCCGCAAGAGTTTGCAGAGCGCTAGGGTGAGAGCAGGCGCTCAGCAAGTCGGTATCGATTGAACGGTGGGGAACATGGATACACCCACTGCTCAGACTGGGGTTACAAAGCAAAGACTCTGGCATCATCAGGGATCCAGGGAACTTTGCTGCCTGTGGAAGCCCTGACTTGTCACAGGTTTGGGTATAATTTTGGCTTTGTCTACGCTAATCAGCCATCCTTCAAACCCAGCCTTTACAACACGGGGAAGATCGCTGGTATTTTATAATAACTATGAATGGAGTATAACCTTTAAGAATTGTCGGGCTTCCCTGGTGGCTCAGTGGTTGAGAATCTGCCTGCTAATGCAGGGGACAAGGGTTTGAGCCCTGGTCTGGGAGGATCCCACATGCCACGGAGCAACTAGGCCCGTGAGCCACAACTACTGAGCCTGCGCGTCTGGAGCCTGTGCTCTGCAACGGGAGAGGCCACAACAGGGAGAGGCCCGTGCACCGCGATGAAGAGTGGCCTCCACTTGCCACAACTAGAGAAAGCCCTTGCACAGAAACGAAGACCCAACACAGCAAAATTAATTAATTAATTAATAAAACTTCTACCCCCAACATCTTAAAAAAACAAAATTGTCAATCACTATATTGTACACCTGTAACTTATATAATATTGTACATCAAGTATACTTCAATTAAAAACACAACAACAGGGCTTCCCTGGTGGCGCAGTGGTTGAGAGTCTGCCTGCCGATGCAGGGGACACGGGTTCGCACCCCGGTCCGGGAAGATCCCACATGCCGCGGAGTGGCTGGGCCCGTGAGCCATGGCCACTGAGCCTGCGCGTTCGGACCCTGTGCTCTGCAACGGGAGAGGCCACAGCAAGTGAGAGGCCCACGTACCGCAAAAAAAAAAAAAAAAAAAAAAAAAAAAAACACAACAACAGCATTTAGCTCCTGTTACCTCCGTCCTCCCTGAGCTTGGCTACTGTGGAAAACTTGTTCTCTGGCTGGAACTTGTAGGCTTGTCAAAATGACTGAGTTCTCGGAGGGGGACCACCCAGACGGCGGGGGAGTTAATGGCTTTGTTCTTGGCCCTCATTTGCTCCATCTCTGGGCACACACCCACGTCTGGTGGTCTTCGCTGGGGGCCTCCCCAGGTGAAGGAGGAAGGGACAGTGGGAGAGAAAATCAAAGGGGAAAACATAGCCCACAAGAGAGCAGGAGAAATAGCAGGCCCAAGGGAAAAGCAAGGACTTCAGAGTTGGTTCGTCCCTGAAAACTGGTTCTGGACAAAAAGAGACTCAGCTCTGACCTGTGGGCACCAAAGGCACTGGCGGCCACATTAGGGAGCAGTGGATGCTGGTCTTTTCCTAAGAGGACACCTCTTGTTTTTCTTTCCGTTTTTGACTGTGGGTTTGTCCACTTTGTCATTTCTGCCCCGGCTTCTCTGGGGATCCCTGTGCTCCTTCACAACAAGGTTCTTCTGACGTTGCTGCCGAGAATGGCTTCTATAAATGCTCCATGGGGTGCCCAGGACCCCCTCCCCGCGGAAGGCAGCAGGGACACCCCCCCCTGCCCCCACTCCTCCTGTGCCTATTTGAAGCATGAGGGCAGGGACAGTTGATTTTCCTGCCCTGGGGCATCGGAGGGCAGGTGTGGCCACGTGGACAGCATCCCGGACAGAGATGATGGGAAGTGTCTCTATTTTCCGTTTCTCTGGACTTCCTTTTACGGATTCACCCTTCCCCCCCATTTTCTTTCCAAACTCAGAAAGGAGCAAAACTTAGTGTGAAGCAAGAAGTGAAGGTAAAGAGAGGGAAAGAGCAGAGGGAGGGGGAAAGGTGGTGGCCCTGCGGTAACAAGGTGAGGCTTAACCTGATGAGCAAAGTCGGTATTTACGTAAGGAAGCAATTTACGTAAGGAAGAGCTATTCAGTAAGCATCAGGGGTGCTAAGTACCTTCTAGAGAGTTAAGGCCCGGGTTGGATGCCTTCAGGAGTAGATTTTCTCAACCTTGGGCTATGAAGATTGAAAATGGCCACTGAGGCCACTGAAGAAAATGGACTTGAAAGGAAAGAGGCTTCCACCTGTCCCAGCAGGTACAATCTGAGAAGTGAGGAGGGGATGTGTATGATTGGGTCACACGGACACACGTGCTTTCACATGGACACACACA
This sequence comes from Phocoena sinus, assembly GCF_008692025.1. Lineage (NCBI taxonomy): Eukaryota > Metazoa > Chordata > Mammalia > Artiodactyla > Phocoenidae > Phocoena > Phocoena sinus. The sequence continues at coordinate 100,988,317 of NC_045770.1, read as the reverse complement.
CACACACACACACACACACACACACACACTTTGGCTTAGAATGAGTCTGTCTGGGCCGTGACTTGTCTTAGAAAGGTTCTCAGTGGACCATGACCGTGGCAAAGGCACTATGGGACATCAGACACTGCAAGGGTGGCCTTTGTGTGGAGGTACCAGGACTAGCCCTGGGGTACAATTTAAAAAGTTACCTTGTTGGGGCTTCCCTGGTGGCGCAGTGGTTGAGAGTCCGCCTGCCGATGCAGGGGACGCGGGTTTGTGCCCCGATCCAGGAAGATCCCACATGCCGCGGAGCGGCTGGGCCCGTGAGCCGTGGCCGCTGAGCCTGTGCGTCCGGAGCCTGTGCTCCGCAAGGGGAGAGGCCACAACTGTGAGAGGCCCGCGTACCACAAAAAAAAAAAAAAAAAAAAAAAAAAAATTATATATATATAATATGCCTTTAAAAATACATCTTAATAAGTTGAAATATGTGTCTGCTCTCCTTCTTCCTAAGAGGCTTCTCCTCTTCTCTATTTGCTTTGGCATTCAAATGCGTGGCAGACAAATGAGTCAGTTGAGATGAGGTCTTCAATTTGCTTGAGCCAGACATGTGTCAGCCCTACTCCCGGGAAGAAGCAGGAAGGTGCTCATTTCATACCTCGCCTAGGACACCCTGGCTGAAGTAACCTCAAAACATGCCCTGCCCTCCCCAAGGGTCTGTTTTGTTTTATTTAAAAAAATTTTTTTGAAGAATAGTTGATTTCCAGCATTGTATCAATCTCTGCTGATGATAAGGTGCTTCAAATCCCTTTGAAAGTGAAAGCACTGGCCAGGGGCTAGTGGTGTTTTTGTGTATTTCTTTCTTATAGACCAGGAGCACAGGAAATGGCTTGTCCTCAGGCCTGGCTGGTGGCTGTACTGGGACCAGAATCCATGTTCTGACCCCCAGCCTGGGGTAAAGGCTGCCCGGCCAAGTGCTTAGTTGGGTCTCATGTCTTGCAACTCCTTCAATTAAAAGCAGTTTAACTGGGACTTCCCTGGCGGTCCAGTGGTGAAGACTCTGCGCTTCCACTGCAGGGGGCACGGGTTTGATCCCTGGTTGGGGAGCTAGGATCCACCATGCTGTGCGGCTCCACCAAAAAATTAAAAAAAAAAAAGCAGTTTAACTGTTGCCTAGAAGGAGGAGAGCCTGCCACCGTCTACAGTCAGCGTTGAGGGAAGGACATCTGTCCATCTAAGGGTGGCTGGTGGGAGTAGGTGGAAGCTGGGGCTGAGGTGGGCAAGGACAGGAGACAGAGAGACTGTAAAGAAGTCATCCTGGCAAGAGATGGTGAGAGGCTGGATTCCAGAAGGAACAGAGCAGAGGGACCAATTTGAGAAATGTTATTTATCTTGTGTTACTTAAACTTTCTGTTTTGGAAACAGTCAGACTGACACACAAATAGAGAGACTAGTATATTGAACCTCCATATAGCCAGCACCCCGCTATTCACCAGTTATCAACATTTTGCATTTGAGAAGTTGTAGAAGGTGAGGTGGAGAGGACTCGGGGATTGATTAGGTGGTGGGAGAGAGAGGATGGTGATGGAGAGCAAAAGAGAAGGAAGAATCCAGAATGATCCTGGGCCTCTGGCTTGGTCGGGTAGACAAGGGAAGAAGCCGAGCCAGTCTGGAGGGAGCTGGTAAGCTGGGTGAGCAGAGGCTCTCTGCAGCGCGGGGACTGTGCTCTTTGCAGCCTCCAGCCCCTTACACGGCTACCTACTAAAGGAATAAGCAAAGGACACTGGGTGGCAGGGTCAACCAGGGGCTCTCCTGAGGGCTGAGCCAGGGGGAGCTGGCGGAGCGTTTGCTTTCTTTCCTCTCTAATCCTTAAACCTTGGTTTTACCCCTTGAGAATTTCTTTTTTTTCTTTTTCTTTCTTTAGTTTTTTGGAGTATAATTGCTTTACAATGTTGTGTTAGTTTCTGCTGTACAATGAAGTGAATCAGCTATATGTATACCTTTATCCCCTCCCTCTTAGACCTCCCTCCCCCCATCCCCCCCATCCCAGAGAATTTCTGAAAATGAAAATAACCACCTAGCCTTTTTCCCAGAAAAAGAGAAGCTTTGCAGATGAACAGAAGGTTACAAGAGGGTGTTCTGGAAAGAGACCAGTGATGTAACAGGGCTGACGGCTCCACCCTTCAGGGAACTGCCCAGGCTCTGCCCCAGGGGACTCTTCCGGGCATGAGAATTCAGCTCTACCTCGAAGGTGCCCACATTCACCCTCCACTGTGTGTGTCTTGGAATAACCTTAGAGTGCACGGCAGAGGGGATAAGAGGTGTCCCGTGGTGGGTCACCCTGACCTACGGAGGGTCCGGGATGGGGAGCCAGCCCCTTCTCATGTTCCAGACAGAGCCTGTCTCATTTTAGGTCAGGATGACACTGCCTGGTCCTGATTTGCAGAGGTTCCAACTTGTCCTCCACTGTTTCCAACCAGGGATGTGATCACCCTGGTTGGCTGGTGTTCAAAATTCCTTATCGCCATCCCAGCAATTATGGGCCACACCAAGGGTGCCCTGTGGGTCTGGTTTTATCTGCCCTGAAGTGTCCATGCCTCTGAGACACAGGCCTGAGTCACCTCCTGCGCGTTCATGACCCAGCAAGCCCTTTGGCATCCTGGCCAAGTCCCAGGCTGTTGCGGGTTTTTCCGTTGTCTTCTAGCCAAAAAGCAAAACAAACAAATCGCTCCCTCTCTATTAAACTTCTACCAGCCTTCTAGACCCAGCGCAGTCTTCAAAGAGGCGTCTCTTTGCACAGACATTTCTCCCATGAATTTGAACTCCCCAGATGTGCTGGTCCGAGAGCCCGTGGCACTCTGCCTGGAGCTGTCATCAAGTTGCCATCTGGCAGGTTTGGTGCTGTGTCATCTCCCCAGCTGGATTCAGAGCTCCTGGAGGACTTGCTTCTTCCCTTCCCTCCAGCGGCAGCCATGTAGTGTTCCCCAAGTCTGACTCATTCAGAGATGGTTCTTCTAGTTTTGGTGAAAATTATTCTGCCCTGAATGTGGAGATGGAAGCCTAAGGTAGCGAAGGTCCCCAGCACAATCTAGGACTTTTGAATTGACTTCCACAGCTGTGACACCTGTGGGCATCTTGAGGGCAGCCCGGGGGGCATGTGCTGCCTTGGGTAGATGTGGTCCCAGGTCAACCTGCTCTGAGAGTCACATTTCGTTTACTAAGACTTTCTATATTTAAGCACTTCAGCCTCATTGGACTCAAATCTCCTCTTAACACCATCCAAAAAGCAGTGGCCTGGGTTTGGAGGGAGCTGGTAGAGGTGAGCGAGGAGGGTCATCTGCTTCCTCACGTCCTTCTGCTCTTGTGCTTCTTCTTTTTTTTTTTTTTTTTTCGGTACGCGGGCCTCTCACTGCTGTGGCCTCTCCCATTGTGGAGCACAGGCTCCGGACGCGCAGGCCCAGTGGCCGTGGCTCACGGGCCCAGCCGCTCCGCGACATGTGGGATCCTCCCGGACCGGGGCACGAACCCGCGTCCCCTGCATCGGCAGGCGGACTCGCAACCACTGCGCCACCAGGGAAGCCCCTTCTTCTTTTTGTAATTGGAGTATAGTTGATTTACAATGTTGTGTTAGTTTCAGGTGTACAGCAAAGTGATTCAATTACACATCTGTACATATATCTATTCTTTTTCAGATTCTTTTCCATTATAGGTTATTAGAAGATATAGAATACAGTTCCCTATGCTCTACAGTAGGTTCTTGTTTCTTGTCCATTCTGTTGAGAATGGAACCAGGGAGAGGAAATTCAAACGTTTCTCTGACTACCCTTGGCAAGCCATCCTCTCTCTGTTTATTTGTAACAGACCCCATCCATTGTTGTGGCTGCTTTTCTGTCCAGCACTGGCCATTCCTTTTCTTTGAGTGTCAACAGCCAGGTGCTGCCTCTCCAGGGGGACTCGATTCTCTGTTCTTCAAAGAGCCCTAAGGGGCCTCCCTGCACAGCCCCCATGGGACCAGCTAAGGCTCAGCCTCTTCCCCCCAGGCCTCACCTAGCTGGGCTCAGCGCTTCTCAAAGCCTCTGGGCTGAAGGGTATGGTAGGGTTTGTTTTTCTTTTCTGCCAATGTGTCACAGATCAGTACTTCCATAAAATACATTAAAAATTACTAGGGGGGGGGGCTTCCCTAGTGGCACAGTGGTTGAGAGTCCGCCTGCCGGTGCAGGGGACAGGGGTTCGAGCCCTGGTCTGGGAAGATCCCAAATGCTGCGAAGCAACTAAGCCTGTGTACCACAACTACTGAGCCTGCACTCTACAGCCCACCAGCCACAACTACTGAGCCCATGTGCCACAACTACTGAAGCCTGCGTGCCTAGAGCCCATGCTCCACGACAAGAGAAGCCACCACAATGAGAAGCCCTCACACCACAACGAAGAGTAGCCCCCGCTCACCACAACTAGAGAAAGCCCACGCGCAGAAACGAAGACCCAATGCAGCCAAAAATAAACAAGTAAATAAATTTATTAAAAAAATAAAATAAAAATTACTAGGGAAACCACTATTTACAATAGCCAAGGTATGAAAGCAACCTAAGAGTCCATCGATAGATGAATGGATAAAGAAAATGTGGTACATATATATAACGGAATATTACTAAACCATAAAAAAGAATGAAATAATGCCATTTGCAACAACATGGATGGACTTAGAGGTTATCATACTAAGTGAAGTAAGTCAGACAGAGAAAGACAAATATATAATATTACTTCTATGTGGAATCTTAAAAATGACACAAATGAATTTATCTACAAAAGAGAAACAGACTCACAGACTTAGAAAACAAATTTATGGTTACCAAAGGGGAAAAGTGGGGGGGAGGGAGAAATTAGGAGGTTGGGATTAACATATGCACACTTCTATATAGAAAATAGATGAGCAACAAGGATCTACTGTATATCACAGAAAACTCTACTCAATATTCTGTAATAACCTAAATGGGAAAAGAATCTGAAAAGAATATATATATATATACATATATATATAATTGAATCACTTTGCTGTACACCTGAACTAACAACAATTGTAAATCAACTATACTCCAATATAAAATAAAAATTTTTTAAAAATGACTAGGGAAGGGTGGCAGAATATGCCACCCCAAAGTATGCCACTTTGGCATAAGGATTAGTTTGAGCTAAATGCATTTTTTGAAATAAATTTATTTATTTATTTATTTTTGGCTGCATTGGGTCTTCCTTGCTGCCCACGGGCTTTCTCTAGTTGCGGCGAGCAGGGGCTACTCTTCGTTGGGGTGCACGGGATTCTCATTCCAGTGGCTTCTCTTGTTGTGGAACACGGGCTCTAGGCACACAGGCTTCAGTAGTTGTGGCTCGTGGGCTTTAGAATGCAGGCTCAGTAGTTGTGGCGCACGGGCTTTGTTGCTCCACGCATGTGGGGTATTCCTGGACCAGGGCTCGAACCCGTGTCCCCTGCATTGGCAGGCGGATTCTTAACCACTGCACCACCAGGAAAGTCCCTAAATGCATTTTAAAAACAGCAGGTGCAAGAAGGGTGCTCTGCCTCTCCCCTTTTTCTTCCTAAAAGCAGGAGATAAAACCCCAGATGGAAGATGTCTTCCCCACAACGTGGAGGAAGGTAACATTCTTATCATCAAGACCAGGGAGTTGAACCCAAGAGAATTCTGTGCAAACCAGACCTTGTTGAAATAATTCTCATCTTCCTTTAGCCTCCCTTATATTTTTGTTAACTTTTTTACAATCACCTCTCTTTGTTCAACCTGCTAGAAAAACATTTAAGGTTTGTCACTTTCTTTGGGTCTGCATTTCCTTCTGAGGGCTCTTGTGTCACAAAAAACTTGTATTAAATAAATGTGTATGCTTTTCTTCTGTTAATCTATCTTACGTAAATTTAATCCTCAGGCCCAGCCAAAGGCCCTAAGGGGAAAGAGGTAAAAATTGCCTTCGCTACACTAAGAAAATGACATTTTGAAAATAAACTCCCAGAATACAAGTCCTGTTTTCCTTATTAGACTCAACAGTCAGAAAATTACGCTGCCAAATCACTATGAAACTGTCTTAAAAATTTCTCTTTACTTCTGCACTTATTTCTTCTTGGACTGGCCACACAGTTCACGGATCAGTTCCTGTCCCTGGAACACAATGTGTGTAGCCCTGGGCTAACCCATCTTGAAAGAATTTGCTGTATTTTAAGAAAACGCATTCTTTACTATACTGTCGTAAGTAATATCCTAATAGTTTATAATTTAAAAAACAGTATTTATTCTTCCCAGTTTTCTCTCCCTCTTCCCCCAGACCAGCTCCGCTTCCTATTTCCTCTTCTCCTCCCTCTATTCTTCTTTTTCTTTCTCCGGAATCCCAATAGCCAACTAGTTGGATGGGTTGACCTTTTCTTCTGAGTTAATTTATCTCTGTGTGTGGCAACTACTCTGGGGGAACAGGCAGTAATGGAGCCAGGAACTCACATTGAATAGAAGCAGTGACTTGGGTCATGTCTGGGGGCAGAGGTGGTTGAAACAACCACCAGTGCTGTAAGGAGAGATAAGAGAAACTAATCAGTTGGTGTGCTCCCGGCTTCCATGTGAGGGAGGTTCCAGCCCTGGGCGCTTCCAGCTTTGCTCCCTATAGCTCAGCGTAGAGAGCCACTTCCTTAATCTTTCAAGGAGTCCACATAGCCCATGGGCTCCAGTTCTGGCTCAGCCACTTTACCAACCTGTCTTTCTCCCTGTGATGCAGGCTGCAGGCTCATCCATGTGGCCCTCAGTTTCCTAACCACCCCATTCAGGATTGCATCTGTCCTGCTGATGGTGGTTGACGGACAATGGATTCAGCGCCACACTCATTGCTTCAATGTCCACTGGACAGCCTGTGGCAGACAGAATGACAAAAATAAGTCTGGAAGATGAGTCCTCTAAAGTTCAGTGAGGAAACAGATTTGGGGCTTATATCACATCTATCATTAACTCAGACGAAGTGGAGCCGCAGATGTCTGGGGGAGGGCGGGAGGGGGCAGGGGTGCCGGGGAAGATTCACAGCGGGCAGGGTACGTGAACTGTGCTCCCCGGGTTAGAGGAGAGAGGATTGCAGAAATGGGGTATGGGATATGCAGGAGGATGAGAGAGGGGTGGCTGGAGCTGTGGGTGTGAGGCAGATGCTGGAGAAGAACTTGCTTCAGGCAGGTAGGCTCCACCACCCACTACACTTTCACGAGACTCCTGCAGTCACGTCCCTACCTTCTGCTCTCCCTTCCTCTCTTGTCCCCTAAAAATCCATGCTCGGCAGCCAAAGCGATTCTTTTAAAAGTAGCTCAGACCTGTCACGGCCTTGCTTCACCCCGTCCACTGGTTTTCTATTATTGGTCGAATAAAATCCAAACTCCCCACCTATCCTCAATGCCCAGTGTGATTCCCTGTTCTGGCCTGTCTGGCACCACCCTTCCTGGCACACTGTGATGGGCACCAGCTTGACAGCGGCGCAGCTCGACACCACCTGGACCAGAGGGGAAGAGGTTGGAGTGGCAGAGCCCTCCGGCCCCAGGGGACCACAGGAATGTCAATTTCTTTGTGCAGCAGGTGCTCATGGGCTCATTTGCTTGAGAAGATGGGATTTCCATTTTCCACATGCTGAATTTAAGCATTAAATTTAAACATTAAAGCTGGGCATTATCTAGTGAGGCTAAAGATGTGCGAACCCTATGATCAGCCTTTACGCTCCTGCAGAAACGTTTATGCGTGTGTACGGGGAGCTCAGAGGGCAGAGATCAAAGCTACAGCCCACGGCCCGATCCTGCCCCGAGTCTGGGTTCGTACAGCTCGTGAGCTCAGAACTAGTTTACGTTTTTAGGATGACTTTTCGTCTTTTTTCCATATTTTAAAATTTATTTCAAAATAAGATTATGCAACAGAGACCACATGTGGCCACAAAACCTAAACTATTCCTTTACAGAAAAAATTCGCCAAGCCCTGATTATAGGACTGCTCACACAGGATTGCTTGTAATAACAGAAAACCAGAATCGTCTAAAGTATCCATCGGCAGTAGATCAATAAATTATAGTTTGTTCACATAATGAATACTACTCGGTGATGGAAATGAACAGACTGTAGCTCTATGGAACAATCTGGATGATTCTCACAAACCATACTGAGCAAATAAAATAGGACACACAAAAAATACAAACGGATTCCATTCACATCAAGATCAAAAACAATCGAAAGCAAACTAATTTAGGAAGGCACATATGCATGGTCAACGATGAAGAAAAGTAAGAATTATTTTTTTAAAGTCGAAACTGTGGTTACCCCTAGGGCTGAGGGAGGAGGTGGTGCTCAGGAAGGGCACATGCAGGTTTCTGGAGTGTTGAGTGATATTTGATTTCCTTCCCTTGGTGGTGGTTTTGTGGGTTTTCCTTGCATAACTAATCTTAATTTGTGTGTCTATGTCTTATACCTCCATCTCTACGTAAGATTGTATTGGTTAGCTGTTGCTACAATAACGGTGTGTAACAAACCACCCCAATATTCAGGGGCTGAAGACGACGATCCTTTAATCTCACAGCTCTGGGGGTCAGCGGGGCCAGTGGCTGTGATGCATCTACAGTCATGGGGGTGCTCTGCTTCCGGCTTTAGGTCAGCACTTTGGCTGGGGCAGCTTTGCTCCGGGTGTGTTCGTAGCAGGCCCAGACTCAGGAGGCAGGGGAAGCTCCGTTCACCGCAATGCCTGAGACTCAAATAAGGCATATAGTGTCACTTCTACCCTACTGGCCAAAGGAAGTCAAATGACCAAGCCCAAAATCAAGGGGAGGGGGTGAAGCCCACAGTGAAGCAGAGGGGTGAAGAACTGGAGCCAGTAACGCAAGTATATCTCCCCCAATAAAAGCATTAGTTGGGAGAGAAATAGAAGCTACTTTGGGGCAGGCAGTTAGGAGTCACAGATGCTGATCAGGAGCTCAGAAATCTCTCGAACGCAGACCAAGACTTGGCTCGTCCACGTTTAGGTAGCAACCAATGCCCCACAAGTGACTGAGTTGTCCGGGGACATCGTACTGGGTTGAAGCAAGAGCATCACTAACGTGAGTTGGGCTCAAGATAATCCAGTAGAGTGGGTTTCCACAGGCACCAGCGGAGCGGCGGGAAGAGAAAGGAGAGAGTTTGAAACTGAACAAGGCAAATGGCACTGATGGTGTCGAGTGCCGGACAACGTGCTGGGCTTTTGCTCTTGGGAGATGGCGTTAGAGAAGGGAACTTGGCAGCTCTGTAGGGACCAAATCCCATCTGCAATGGGTTGAGGCAATTGGAGAGGATACAGGGCTGTTCTTTCAAGCAGCGTGGCTACCGAGCAGAGGTTTTCAACGTTCTCCCCACTCGACCCTACACTAGACTAGTACTTCCCACTGTCATCGTCAGTAGCAGTGCTCACCCCAGGGTGACTTTCAAGGGTCCTCACCTTCCTCCAGCCCTGTCTTAAGAAACATTGTTATAAAAACAGGACAGAGAGGTGGTGACTAGGAAAGGATGCTGCACCCAGACAGGATATCATATTACCGATAAATAGAAGAGCTTGGGTTTCTGCCCTGCCCAAAGGTGAATCCAAGGTCAGCGTCCTTGCAGAACTTATTGTCTCTAGGGGAAGTGACCTGTGAACACCTTACAGGAATTCAAGGCAGGGCAACAGGAGGGATGACTACACTCACCTGCTATTTGCAGTGCTGGCATTGAGGAAGGAGCAAGGAGGGGGCAGGCTTACAAAGGAGGAAGCCTTTAGGGAGTGGGCTGAGCTGGAAAACAGATGGGGAAGGGTGAGTGGGGGTGGGGAAGGGTGAGTGGGGGTAGGGCAGCACGTGGAGTGTCTAGGAGGGCAGAGTGTGGAGGGAGAAGCCTGCAGATGGGGCTGGAAACGAGGGTTGGGGCTCTGTATGGAGAACATCAAATGCCAGGGGTATTAGGGCTTACACTCTGCAGGCAAAGGAGAGCCACCGTGTTTTTTGTTTTTAATATAAATTTATTTATTTATTTATGTATTTATATTTATTTTTGGCTGCGTTGGGTCTTCGTTGCTGCATGCGGGCTTCTCATTGCGGTGGCTTCTCTTGTCGCGGAGCACAGGCTCTAGGCGCGCAGGCTCAGTAGTTGCGGCTCGCGGGCTCCAGAGCACAGGCTCAGTAGTTGCGGCGCATGGGCTTAGTTGCTCCACGGCATGTGGGATCTTCCCGGACCAGGGCTAAAACCTGTGTCCCCTGCATTGGTAGGTGGATTCTTAACCACTGTGCCACCAGGGAAGTCCAAGTGAAGTGTTTAGAAGAGTGTGTGGCACACAGAGTGTGCTCAAAAGTATTAGCTATTATGTAGCCCAAAGGTGGAGGCAATCCGTGTGTCTACCATGGGTGAACAAACGAACAAAATGTGGTCTATACATACAGTGGAATATTATTCAGCCTTAAAAAGGATGGAGGGCTTCCCTGGTGGCGCAGTGGTTGAGAGTCCACCTGCCGATGCAGGGGGACACGGATTCGTGCCCCGGTCCGGGAAGATCCCACATGCCGCGGAGCGGCTGGGCCCGTGAGCCATGGCCGCTGAGCCTGCATGTCCGGAGCCTGTGCTCCCCAACGCGAGAGGCCACAAGAGTGAGAGACCCGCGTACCGCGAAAAAAAAAAAGAAAAGGAAATTCTGACACATGCAGCAGTGTGGATGAACCTTAATGACATTATGCTAACTGAAACAAGCTGGTCACAAAAGGACAAATACCGTATGAGTCCACTTATGTACGGTACATAGAACAGTCAGATTCATAGAGACAGAAAGTAGAATGGTGGTTGTCAGGGACTGCGGGGGAGGGGGTATGGGGACTTGTTTAATGGGGACAGAGTTTCAGTTTGGGAAGATGGAAAACCCTCTGAGATGTGTGGTGGTGATGGTTTCACAACGATGTGAAGGTACTTAATGTCACGGAACAGTGTACTTAAAAATGGTAAAAATGATAAATTTTACGTTATGTGTATTTTACCACAACTTTTAAAAATATTTAAGAGCTATTGTTAACTCTAGTCTCAGAAACGGATGTGGCGATTCCTGTCTGCCCTGTAACTCTGGCAGACAGGGCTCAAATTTTGCTCCCCTCATATCTTCTCAGTTACAGTAAGTTATCTTTTCCCCTTTAAATCCAACCCTATCTTTGTCGTAGGCCAAGAGAACTATGGAACAGACAGCCTAGATGGTGGAATCCAGGAAAGCCGGAGGAAAAAGAGTGAAAGCTCTAGGCAGAGGGGCCCCCAGGTTCTGCTGGAACTCTGGCCGCAGCTCCTGGCTGACAGTATCCTGACCCTGTTTGCTGCTGCGCCAGAGAACGAAGTCTCCCCAGAAGCCGGATGCCCGCTGGGGAGCTACGGAAGTGGTTTCTCGTGGCATCCCCTCCGATGAGCACCAAAAGAATGGCGGATCTGGGAGAAGCGAGGCTAAGGCTCAGGTGACTGTAAAGTTTGGAGGCTCTTGGGTCCCATTTGTACCCTCAGCAAAGCCGTTTTCCCCTGGGACCCCGGGATGTGAGGGCCAGCGGGCCTGTGCCTTGGGTGGATGACTCTCACTTATAACATGGTCCAGGACAAGGGCCCTGTCACTGGTCTCCACAAAAGGAATCCTTTTTCTTGCTTAATTTAATAAATCTTTTCTGAATATGTCCCGTAAGCAGGACTTAAAAGGAGCTGCACGTTCTAAAAAAATACAACCAACTGTGGGGACTTCCCTGGAGGTCCAGTGGTTAAGATGCCATGCTCCCAGTGCAGGGGGCACGGGATTGATCCCTGGTCGGGGAAATAAGATCCCACATGCCTCACGGCTCAGTGAGAAAACAAAACAAAACAAAAACCAACGCACTAGTGAATATAACAGAAGAGAAGAAGTGTCGCAGATATAGAGAACAAACTAGTGGTTACCAGTGGGGGGGAGGCAGGGGAGTAAAAGGTACAAACTATTAGGTATAAAATAAGTCACAAGGATATATTTTATAACACAGGGAATATAGCCAATATTTTATAATAACTATAAGTAGAGTATAACCTTTAAGAATTGTGAGTCACTATATTGTATACCAGTAACTCAGATAATACTGTACAGCAATTATGCTTAAAAAAAAAAAAAAAAGCGGGCTTCCCAAGTGGCGCAGTGGTTGAGAGTCCGCCTGCCGATGCAGGGGACACGGGTTCGTGCCCCGGTCCGGGAAGATCCCACATGCCGCGGAGCAGCTGGGCCCATGAGCCATGGCCGCTGAGCCTGCGCGTCCGGAGCCTGTGCTCCGCAACGGGAGAGGCCGCAACAGTGAGAGGCCCGCGTAACAACAACAACAAAAAAAGCAGCTGCATGTTGGGACCAGTTTGGGGAGCTTAACCAATATGATGCCCACACCCCAATTCCAGAAGTTCTGGTTTAATTGGAGAGGTGCAACCCAGGCATAGGGATTTTAAAAAGCTCTCCAGGTGATTATGAGGTGCAACCAAGGTTGAATACCACTGCTCTAAAGTTCAAACAGGAAGACTATGGCCTCAGTGAGTGAGGTAGGAGCTGCAGCAGATGTAGATTAAAAAGATCCAGGGAAGCCCAGGTACCACTGAGTGATCGTTTCATGGGGAGGACCATGGACGGGCAGTAACCGCTCTTTCTGATTAACAGGAGCCATTAATCTGAAGCTGGTTTGGTCTGTGCACACATAGTGATGTGAAGACCCTGACTTCTGCATTGAAAATACAGCTTTGGACTTCCCTGGTGGCACAGTAATTGAGAATCTGCCTGCCAACGCAGGGGACATGGGTTCGAGCCCTGGTCCGGGAAGATCCCATGTGCCACGGAGCAGCTAAGCCCGTGCGCCACAACTATTGAGCCTACTCTCTAGAGCCCGCGAGCCACAACTACTGAAGCCCGTGCGCCTAGAGCCCGTGCTCCACAACAAGAGAAGCCACCGCAATGAGAAGCCTGCGCACCGCAACGGAGAGTAGCCCCCGCTCTCCACAACTAGAGAAAGCCCGTGCACAGCAACAAAGACCCAACGCAGCCAAAAATAAATAAGTAAATAAATAAATAAATTTATTTAAAAAACAAACAAACATAGTTTTGTAAAATATAAAATAGGTCCCCCAAATTGTCACTTTTCTGCCAGTCATGGTGTCTGGGCTTTTCCCTTTGGCTTGTACCGTAACTGCTGAGAATTATGGTCAAAACACACCCTGTCACATCTGCGGGTGTCTGCTGACTGCTTACTTCAGCTTTCTTGATGTCATAACAAAGTTGTCCAATGTATTTCTTAATGGGGTGAAGTCTGCCGTCTCTTCTGTTTTGAAATCCATGAGTGGCAAGACTCTGACTCACTTCCCTTAGCCTGTGGAGCTCTGCCGCTTCCTGGATCACAAACCCTGCGGGCACCAGAATTCATAGCAGGGGTGAAAACTACCATTCCGCAAGGCCGTGAGTTCAAATTCAGACTCTCCCACTATCGGCGGGGGAGTTGTATGGACAACTAGGTGACACTTCTGGGCTTTGAGGGTTTGTAGAAAAGGAGATGTGTAAATACAAAATGTGGTTAACCCTAATTCAGACCTTTGAGGAGAGGACCAGTAGATTTCTCTCAGTTTGTAAGAGACTTGATTGTTCTGCTGGGCGACCCTGACACCAACTAGCTTTTGTTCAATCATTCAAGACATATGCACTGCCAGAAACTGTTCTAGGCTCCTAAAAAACAGGCAGAGGCAAGTTGCATATTATGGACCCTGCCTCTTTATTTTTTTGGAAGACTTTATTTGTTTAGAACAAAAGGTTTACAACAAAATTGAGAGGAAGGTACAGAGATTTCCCATATATCCCGTTCCCTTCAACATGCATAGCTTACCCTATTGTCAACATTACTCACCAGAATAGTACTTTTTTTTTTTTTTACCAATGATGAACCTACACTGGCACATCATAATCACCCAAAATCCATAGTTTACCTTAGGGTTCACTATCGGTGTTGTATATTCTATGGGTTTGGACAAATGTATAATGACATGTACTCACCACTACCGTATCATACAGAGTATTTTCACTGCCCTAAAATTCCTCTGTGCTCTGCCTGTTCATTCCCTCACTCACCCTCCCAACCCCTGGTCTTTTTATTATCTCCACAGTTTTGCCTTCTCCAGAATATCAAAAAGTTGGAACCATACAGTATGGAGCCTTTTCAAATTGGCTTCTTTCACTTAGTAATATGCATTTAAGATTCCTCCATGTCTTATCATGGCTTGATGGCTTATTCTTTTTTAATCTGAATAACATTCCATTGTCTGGATGGACCACAGTTTATTCATTCATGAATAAACTGAAGGATATCTACTGAAGGATATCTTGGTTGCTTCCAAGTTCGGGCAATTATGAATAAAGCTGCTCTAAACATCACGTGCAGGTTTTTATGTGAACATGTTTTCAACCCCTTGGATAAATACCAAGGAGCTCATTGCTGGATCATATGGTAAAAGTACGTTAATTTTGTAAGGAACTGTCAAACTATCTTCCAGAATGGCTGTACCATTCTGCATTCCCATCAGCAATGAATGAGAGTTCCTGTTGCTCCGCATCCTCCCCAGCATTTGGCATTGTCAGTGTTTGGGATCTGGGCCATTCCGATAGGTATGTAGTAGTATCTCCGTGTTGTTTGAATTTGCACTTCCCTGATGACATATGATGTGGAGCTTTTCGTACGCTTCCTTGTCATCTGTATATCTTTGGTGAGGTACCTGTTAAGGTCTTTAGCCCATTTTTTTAAATCAGGTTTTTTGTTTTCTTATTATTGAGTTTTAAGTGTTGTTTGTATATTTTGGATAATAGTCCTTTATCAGATGTATCTTTTGCAAATATTTTCTCCCCATCTGTGGTTTGTCTTTTGATATTGTCTCTTGCAGAGCAGAAGTTTTCAATTTTATCTGGACTCTGCCTTTTCATGAAGCTTACCAAGATGTGTGCTTGGGAAACAGCATTTACTGTCTTCGGACTATTCTTTTCTTTTTTTCCTGTTTTATTGAGACATAATTGACATATGGCATTGTATAAGGTTAAAGTGTACGGCATAGTGATTTTTTTAAACTTACCATTTTAATTATTTTACCATTTTTGTGTGCACAATTCAGCGCCATTAAGAACATTAACATTGGGGACTTCCCTGGTGGTCCAGTGGGTAAGACTCCGTGCTCCCAGTGCAGGGGGCCTGGGTTCGATCACTGGTCGAGGAACTAGATCCCGCATGCATGCCGCGACTAGGAGTCCACAGGCTGCAACTAAGAAGCCCACATGCTGCAACTAGGAAAGATCCCGCATGCTGCGGCAAGGATCCCATGTGCTGCAGCTAAGACAGGGTGCAGCCTAGATAAATAAATAATATTTTTTAAAAAAGAACATTAACATTGTTGTGCAATCATCACCACCATCATCTCCAGAACGTTTTCATCTTCCTAAACTGATACTCTACCCATTAAACACTAACTCCCCATTCTCCACTGCCCCCAGCTCCTGGTAACCAGTATTCTACTTTCTGTCTCTATGAATTTGACTGCTAGAGACCTCACGTAAGTAGAATCATACAGTATTTGTTTTTTGTGCCTGGCTTATTTCACTTCGCGTAATGTATTCAGAGTTCATCTGTGTTTTCACATACAACATAGTGATTTGACTTACATATAACCCTGAACCATTCTTTTTCACTTAATTAATAACAGCGAACACTTAGGGAGTGCTTACTGCATGCCAGTTCCCGTGCTAAACCCTTGGTTTGCACTCCTTTTAAAAGCAGCTATTTCCTTTTATCACAATTCTCACTCCCCTTTTCCTTTAAGCAACCATCCTAACATGTTTTGTGTATGTCCTTGTTTGTGGCTGAAAATGTGAGAAGATATTTGCAAAAGATACATCTGATAAAGGACTATTATCCAAAATATACAAACAACACTTAAAACTCAACAATAAGAAAACAAAAAACCTGATTTAAAAAAATGGGCTAAAGACCTTAACAGATACCTCACCAAAGATGAGGAATCTTCAGTTGTTGTTTCTATGCATGCATTTTAATTTATATTTATGTCAGATATGCTCATGTAAATTAGGGTGGGTGCACTTTTTCTTCCAGCATATGTTAGTGTGATCCATCTGTGTTGCTAGCTGTGCATCTCCCCTCTTCTCATGGCTATAAATGACACACAGAGTGCAGCCACTGTGTCTCACCTGTCCACCACTGTGTCTCACCTGTCCACCACTGTGTCTCACCTATCCACCACCCCATGGAGGGGCTGCGAATTGCGCCCAGTGCCCTGCCCCCGCCAGCAACCCTCTGCTACGATGAGCATCCTCGTGTAGGTGTCCTTAGGCCCCTGTGTGAGACACTTCAGGATCTATCTATCTATCTATATATTCCCAGGAGTGGATTATTGGATATGTGGTATACATACAGGCGGTCAGGCTAAGGAAGGCAGATTGCCTGTAGAATGGCTACACCACCTACCTACTACCTGCAGTAACATAGGGAGCTTATAGCCCCACATCCTAACCCACTTGACATTACTCAGCTTTTTAATGTTTGCCAAATAGGTGGCACGTAATATCTCGTCGGTCTAATCTGCATTTACCTTATAACCAAAGAACATCTCTCCATATATGTGTTTAGTCCTTTTGGTTTCCTCTTCTCAAAATGACCTGTTCCTAGTCTTGGCCCATTTTTCCACTGGGTTCTTCTCTCTTTCTTGTTGATGTGCAGGACGTCCTGTCTATTCCAGATATTAGTCACTTTTTGGCTCGATATTGCAGTATCTTTGCCCAATCTGTTATCTGCTCATTATCTTTGACCACTGTGCCCTTTGTTTTACAGAAATCCTGTGTTTGGAGGGTTCACATTAACCTTGAGTCTTATGATTGTGCTTTTCGACTTTTTTTTTTTTTTTTTTTTTTGCGGTACGCGGGCCTCTCACTGTTGTGACCTCTCCCGCCACGGAGCACAGGCTCCGGACGCGCAGGCTCAGCGGCCGTGGCTCACGGGCCCAGCCGCTCCGCGGCATGTGGGATCTTCCCGGACCGGGGCACGAACCCGTGTCCCCTGCATCGGCAGGCGGACTCCCAACCGCTGCACCAGGGCAGCCCCTCGACTTTTTTTAAAGCAGTCCTTCTTTGCCTCTAGTCCGTAAAGACACTGCTTACAGTTCTTCTATTAGCAGCAGAGCTTGTATTTCACAGGGAGGGCTGCAGCTCATCTGTACAATAGCTCTGTAAATGATGTTTATCAGGGACCCACTTGTGTTGGTTTTTGCTTACCCTACTCACTGGATCTTTATAACAGCTCTCTGGGGTAGAGGAATAAGCTGAGGGCAAGGAAGGTCAAAATGCTCGCAAGTGGCAAAATCCAAATCTGATTTTGTTTCTTCAAATGTCAAGTAGCTGCAGTGTATTACAGAGTTCCAGGGCAGGGGAGCAATGAAGCCTGGGACCCAGAGCACAATTCACCTAGAATAGGCATTATTCATTACTCGGTGGATGGATGAGGCCCTCAGTTTGGTCTCTTGGACTTAGTTCAATCAGAAATGCCAACAAACCCCCAGGAAGGGGCACACTCAAACCCCCAGCTTCAGTAGGAAGCCCCTTCCCATCTCTCTGACCCCCTCACCACGTAGGCCACACACGCAGCCTACTCCAAAGTAGTTTCTCCTCCCTCAGCTTAGGGTCTCCTTCTAATTCCTGTCCTCATATTTTGTGCTTATGAACTCTAAGGAATCTAAGAAACTCTAAGATTTAGAGATTATTTTCCAAGTGCCAGGCACTGTTCTACGCACTTAACGTGTAGACACTCATTTACTATTCATAACAACCCTATGAGGTGGGTATTATCATTGTACCCATTTTGCAGATCATAAAATCAAGGCCACAGTTCTCACTTTTAGTAAGTAGCAGAGCGGGGATATAAACCCAAGCCACTGAGCATGGAGCCTGCACTCCCAACCACTGCATCATTACTGTCTCTCGTAGGGTACATTACCCTCCTATCCAGATCAAGTACAACTCCAGAAACTATAAAATACGGGTACCTGAATAAGGCTGTGAGTTTTATCTCAAGCATCTTTGTAACAGACGCTGCCATTTGACATTCCAGCATCCAGAATCGCCTGGATGAAGACTTGCAGTCATCGCGGTGGCCCGGTTACCTCACATCCCTGCTGGAGCCAAAGACCTCAAACATCTCGCTCTGCAAGAAGGCCCACCTGATTCATTAGGGCTTGCTGTGCCGCACCTTTTTTATTAAGTGAGCATCCCGCTAACTGTAGAGCTGCAGTTCCCAGCCCAGCCACACAGCGTGGCTCTTGTCACTGTTTTTGGCAGAATCTCTTAGTCCCCTTTGTGTAACAGAATCAGGGGGGCGGCAGTATGACCGCTTCCCAGCCTGTGCTGGCTCTGTCCTGGGCTTTGTTCTCCTCTCCCATGACCCATGGTTCTCAGAGCCTTTGCTTTCTGCATTACCACCTTGCTTTTAGCCCATCTTGGTTCTGTTCATCATCATCACGTTTTCTTCCATCCTTCGCTCTTGCCTCCAGCTTTTATCTCTTCTCTCTACCTCTTTCTAGCTCATGTTCAAAAAGACATCTTATCTAGCTGTCCTTTCTTTGCCCTTCTTTTCTGTCTAACCCTTTCATCCTAAACCCACCTTGGAGCTGGTTCTGTGCAGTCACTTCTTCTCCTTCCCTCCCTGCTGAGCCCCCCATCCTCTGGGCGAGCTCAGCCACTCCGAGGGCAGCCCCCTGACTGTGCGACAGTGGCTCTAAATTGTCCTTTGGTCAGATTTGAATGTAAGCAATGAGGTAGATCTGGCTTCTCCTTGCTGTAGTTCTGATTTATTTCTCTCCTGCAGGGAAGGTGACTGGGCATGCCTCCTTGTTGGTATTGCTTTCATTTCCTGGGAACAGTCTTCTTTACTCAGCTTTTCCAGTTAACCCTGTCACTTCAGCCCCTCCTGTCTGACCTCTAATTCGTTCCCACTGTCCCTGACTATGTCTTTGAGCACATTTAAGTGTAAGACTGCCCCACCTTATCAGACATGTCCTCCTCATCCCGTTTGTCCAGGGCACCTGCTCTTGCCAGGTGTTCTGGAACACCTGAGGTCCTGCATTGCCCCAATAGACGCACCCATGAAGGTCCTTCAGGGGCACCGATATGCTATTAAAGGCACACATGGGTTGGACATGGGCTTATTCTAATGTACACAGATTATCTCCCAACACAAAACCCGACCTCTGCCAACAGTTAACACCAGCCAGTCCTGACCCCCTCACAAATGTGAACACCTTTTGCTGTCCGCACTTTCGTCCCTTTGCTCATTCTGTCCTTCTTCCCCTCAGCTCTCCCACTTCATCCCCATGGCTGAGACTGCCTCTAGACCTTTCCCAGCACAAGTCCTGCGGGTCTTCCAGGACCCGACTTGAGTCCCACCTCCCCTGAAGAGCCCTCCCTGCTCTCTGTTGTCTGAGTCCCCATAGTTGTGCCAGCAATGTAAGGGCACTCACATCCTTACTGATACTACCTGGTATTGCTAGGACATTTTTTATTTGTCTCTCTAGTAAGATTCTTTGCGCCTTTGAGGCAAAGGATCACATTTTCGGTGTTTAGAGTCCAGATGGGCAGATGCGGAATGATTTTGGATCCTTAACAAGTATCTGAACGAACAGATGTGGAATCTCGGACCCCTCCCTCCTGCTATGGTCACAGGCTTGGTCTGCGGCCGTCCAGTTATATGTTATAGTTTCCCCCGCTAGACTGTAAGCTCCTAAGGTGATTGGAGCAGGGTGTCTCCAAAAGGACCTCATCCCAGCCCCCCCCAGAACTCAGCACCACTGCAGACTGAGCACTCAGCGAAAGTTGTCAAATTGGCACGGAGGTCAGAAGACACAGTTCTCTGCCCAGTGACATCTAGGGCTGCAGGAGAAAAAGGAAGTTAAGGGGACAGGGGAGGGATCAGAAGCACTTGGGTGTCCATCTGCTGGAAAATCAATCTTTTCATTTGCAAGACCCAGAAGAGAAGGCCTAGGCAGTTAAACCCCAGACCAGGAGTATCTTGTGCCTTGGCACCGGGAGCCCGGGAGGAATTGGGTACTTGAGGCCATGAGAGTGTTGATGTTGACCACTCAGGTCAGGGCTCTTGGTTCCATGAGCCTTTGGCCTCCTTGCTTTCCTGCCGAGGTGACATGGAGCTGACTGGACTCTAGGGGAAGCCCAGGACTGGGGATTCAGGACTCAGGAAGGCCAGCTGTGCCATCCTGGGTGGGAAGGGGGCCCTTCCTGGACTTCTTGTTCTTGCGTTGAGAAACCGTATCACCACCAGTTCACGTCATTGCTGACCAGGCCCACATTCATTTCCTTTTGCTGCTGCAACGAATTGCCACAAACTTCGTGGCTTCGAAGAACACAAGTTCATCACCTCACAGCCCTGGAGGTCAGAGGTCTCGAAGGAGTCTTACAGGGGCTAGAAACGATCCTTCTGGAGACTCTAGGGGGGAATCCGTTCCTTGGCTTTCCCAGGGCTACCCATGGTCATCAGCTCAGCGTGACCACATCACTCCAACTTCTGCCTCCATTTTCATGTCTCCTCTGACTCTGAGGCTCCTGCCCCCCTCTCATAATGCATGACCTTGTGATGCCAGCAGGCCCACTCGGATATCCCTCCATCCCCAAATCTTTAACTCAATCATATCTGCAAGGCCCCTTTTGCCATGTAAGGTCACATATTCACAGGTCCTGGGATAAGGCCTGGAACATCTTTGGGGGAACATTATTCACGCCACCACAATGCCCCACAGAAGGACAGTCTTAATTATGAAATATTTCAAGCTTACAGGGAAGCACAGACGATGTTAAAGAGACCCATGTACCCACCACCCAGCTTTGTCCAATCTCAACATTGTATCGTATTTGCTTCTTATGTTTTTAAGTAATAAAATGGTAAAACATTGCAGATTCAGTTGAAGCCCCTTGGGTGGCTCTCCCCGACATCTTCCTTGCTTCAAGAGATGACAGCCTGTGGGGATCACCCCCCGTAGGGCCCTGTGTGCCCAGCTGCATGGGTTTTACTCTCCAGGTGATGGACGGTCAGCCTGAAGTGGGGGTTAAGGTCAACAAGCCCGAGTGGGAATTGTGACCCTGTCGTTACTTGGCTGGCGTGACCCCTTGGAGGTCACTCAGCCTCTTTGCTCCTGTTTCCTCATCTATAATACCAACAGAGCACTTCCTAGACTTGTTGAGAGAACTCAATGAGATAAGGTTTGGAAAGATTTCCTGGAACCCTAACAGCGTTCACTGAGCCACAATAATCCTCCCATTTGCTGTATTGTAATTGAAGGCATTCATCCAGGTGGGAGAGTCTCCCTGGGTGCAGGGAGGAGAGAGGATTTGCAGCTCCAGGGGCGCACGGGCAGATCCTTTCCTGGCTGACTCTACAGAAGGTTCCAGGAAAGCCGGGAAGCATGGAGGGTGGTCGGGAAGTCCCGGGCAGCTCAGCCTCCCAGGGAGCCAGAGGGAAACCGTGAACCACCACGCCTTTCCAGAGGCCAGGACTCCAGCTTTCCAGCTCACCATCGGCGTCCCCGCGGTGTAGCCTGGCCCCCGCCGCCCCAGCCCAGCAGCGGGAAGCAAGCCCAAGAGAGCCGGCAGCGGATCAGGGAGCTTAGGAATGTGGATCCTTCCCTCACTCTGCGTGGCTCAAGGCAGGCTCTTCCTCTGATTCATCTTTGCCTCCTGCCCTGCCCCCTCCCCCCACTGCACCTGGCTCTCAGGAAGCCACGTGGCTTTGAGCAGCTCTCAGCCCAACGGGGGCTCGGGTTTCCCTTCCCAAAGACCCGTTAAGGTGGAGGCTCCCAGAATGGCACTTGCTGTTGGATGTGGGCCCCTCATGGTACTTGTGCTCCTGAGATGCTCAGAGACCAGGGACCTGGGCACAGCGGGTTCCCTATGAACACAGTGTCCTATTCACGGATGAGGGCTCCGAGCACTCGCCCTCAGGGAGTTGGTTGAGATACAGGGACACAAAGGTAGTCAGTGGCAGAGCTGGGACCAGAGCCCCGTCTCAAGGGCTAGGGAAGGCCATTAAGCTCTGCAGTGGGGAGAGCACACATCAGCCGTACCCCAACTCTTCAGCTCCGGGAGACAAAAAACTCAACATGGGGGACTCCAAAGGGAGAGCCCCTTTATAGGGAAAAATGAGAGCTTCTGGTCTCTAAAGTGGACATGACTGACGTCACAGTTAGGACTGAATTCAGCTGCAGAAAAATAAAAAAACCTCACCTCACCGACAATGTTTAAAAGAAAAAAACCTCACCGACAATGTTTAAAAGAAAAAAACCTCACCGACAATGTTTAAAAGAAAAAAACCTCACCGACAATGTTTAAAAGAAAAAAACCTCACCGACAATGTTTAAAAGAAAAAAACCTCACAGACAATGTTTAAAAGAAAAAAACCTCACCGACAATGTTTTAAAGAAAAAAACCTCACCGACAATGTTTAAAAGAAAAAAACCTCACCGACAATGTTTTAAAGAAAAAAACCTCACCGACAATGTTTTAAAGAAAAAAACCTCACCGACAATGTTTTAAAGAAAAAAACCTCACCGACAATGTTTTAAAGAAAAAAACCTCACCGACAATGTTTTAAAGAAAAAAACCTCACCGACAATGTTTTAAAGAAAAAAACCTCACCGACAATGTTTTAAAGAAAGAGTTGCTTATTTTTCTCATAAAGAAGATGACAGGACTCTGGGTTCTTAGCTTTCCCCTCATGGTTTCAAGATGTTTGCAGGAGCCCCACACATCACATCACATCCTCACACCATGTTCAGAAGCAGGAAGCAGGTGGTGATATCAGGCAGCTTCTTCCCCCAGCTTCCCCCTTATCAGCAAGCAAAGACTGTTTTCAAGAACCCAACAGCTGACCTCACATTATTGGCCAAAGAGGGGATATAAAGTGCTCCCCAGAAAACCCAGACTGTGTATCTGGCTGTCCCAGGCTTTACAGTGAGAAGAGGACAGGAAGAAAGGTTTGGGCAATGACTCTGGGTTAGGCAGCAAAAAGTACCTGCCACAGCTGACTAGCTCGAGGACTCCTGGTTTTGAGTAACTAGACTTAGGTGAAAAATTCTTACGGTTTTCTGGTGGAAGGACCAGAGACTGACCTGCAAAGCTAAGGAAAAATCTTCCAGTTTGGACTAGAGAAGAGAGAATTTAAACCCTGTCCCTGAGTGAGACAGAAAACTTCCTGATGAGACATCACTTTCAGGTGGTGTTTCAGTTGCCAATTTCTGTGTAACAAACCACCCCAAAATTTAGAGGTTTAAAAGGATAATTTTTTATTATCTCTCACGATCTGGGAGTTGACTGGGTTCAGCAGGGCCGTTCTTACTCAGGGTCTCTTGACATCACAGTGTGGGCTGGAGCCATCCGAAGTTGTCTTTACTTAAATGTCTGATTCCTGGGCTGGGATAGCTAAAAGAGCTGGAAGAATCATCTATATCCACAATAAGTAGTTAAGGGACACACAAAACAAAAAGGTGTAAAATATGATATCAAAAACATTAGGGACTTCGCTGGTGGCGCAGTGGTTAAGAATCCGCCTGCCAATGCAAGGGACACGGGTTCGATCCCTGGTCCAGGAAGATCCCACATGCTGCGGAGCAACTAAGCCCGTGCGCCACAACTACTGAGCCTGTGCTCTAGAGCCCGTGAGCCACAGCTACGGACCCTGCATGCCACAAGTACTGAAGCCCACGTGCCTAGAGCCCATGCTCTGCAACAAGAGAAGCCACCACAGTGAGAAGGCTGCTCACCGCAATGAGTAGCCCCCACTCATTGCAGCTAAAGAAAGCCCGCGTGCAGCAACAAAGACCCAATGCAGCCAAATATAAATACATTAGTTAATTAATTAATTTAAAAACAACAATAACAACCAAAAAAACCCATTAAGGGGTTTTAATGGGTTTAATGGGAGGTAGTGATAATGCAAGGTTGTTACAACGTGTTCAAACTTAAGAAACTATCAACTTAAAATAATCATGTACATATAGGTTTTTATATATAAACCTCATGGTAACCACAAACCAAAAAAAATCTATAATTATAATAGATATACAAAAAAGAGAAAGGAATCCAAACATAACACTAAAGATAGTTATCAAATCACAAGGGAAGGGAGCAAAAAAAGAAGGGAACAAAAAAGAACTTCAAAAACAACCAGAAGACAATTACCAAAATGGCCATAAGGACACACCAATCAATAATTACTGAAAGTGTAAATGGACTATATCCTCCAATCAGAAGACACAGAGTGGCTGAAGCAACTGAAATGCCCGTCAATAGACAAATGGATAAAGAAGGTATACAATGGAATATTACTCATCCATAAAAATTAATGAAATCTTGGGGGAATTCCCTGGCGGTCCAGTGGTTAGGACTCTGTGCTCTCACTGCCAAAGGCCCAGGTTCCATCCCTGGTTGGGGAACAAAGATCCCACAAGCAGCATGGCGTGGTGGGGAAAAAAAACAAAACAATGAAATCTTGCCATTTGTGACAACGTGGATGGACCTAGAGGGTGTTATGCTAAGTGAAATAAGCCAGACAGAGAAAAACAAAATATCATATGATTTCACTTATGTGTGGAATCCAATAAAAAACAAATGAACAAACATAACAAAACAGAAAGAGTCACAGATACAGAGGACAAACAGGTGGCTCAGCAGGGAGGGAGGTGAGGAAAGGTAAGAAACAGGTGAGGGAGAATAGAGATGCAAACTTCCAGGTGCAAAGTAAATGAGTCACAGGTATGAAATGTACGGTGTGGGGAATAAAGTCAATAATTATGTAATATCCTTGTATGGTGACAGATGGTGACTAGACTTATCGTGGTGATCATTTTGAAATGTATAGAAATAGCAAATTACTCTGTTGTGCTCCCGGAACTAACGTAGTGTCGTAGGTCAATTATACGTCAGTAAAAAAAAAAAAAAACTACATTAAAAAAGATTTGCAGAAACATGGGTGGACCTAGAGATTGTCATACTGAGTGAAGTAAGTTAGACAGAGAAAGACAAATGTCATATGATATCGCTTACATGTGGAATCTAAAAAAAAAAGGCTACAAATGAACTTATCTACAAAACAGAAATAGAGTTACAGATGTAGACAATAAACTTATGGTTACCAGGGGGTAAGGAGGGGAGGGACAAATTGAGAGATTGAGATTGACATATACACACTACTTTATATAAAATAGGTAACCAATAAGGACCTACTGTATAGCACAGGGAACTCTACTCAGTACTCTGTAATGGCCTACACGGGAAAAGAATCTAAAAAAGAGTGGATACATGTATATGTGTAACAGATTCACTTTGCTGTACACCTGAAACTAACACAACATTTTAAATCAACTATACTCTAATAAAAATTTTTAAAAAATTAAAAAAGCTGATACATCAGTATTTTTAAAATGTTGTTTCCACAAATACTATGAGTTATGTATGATTATCAAGGGGAAAAAACCATAGCAACTACCTGGTAATCATTTGTGCTTTTATGAAGGTAAATACCATCTGTGCACATTCTTAATATTTTCTCCTCAAACACCTTAATAAGCTGTACCATTGGCATACCATATGCCTCTCCTAGATGGTAATAACCGGATGAAAAGGAAAACCCAAACAGAGCTGACACGTATGCTAACAAGGCATCCTGAAATTGCATCTGTGCCACTGCGTGGACAATTCACCTTTACTCGGCAGCACTCCAGTTTGTTACGTTGAACTCCATTGTAACCCAGTTTCTTACAATACGGGTTTAAGTATAACATTTATCACAACATGTGTGCCGAAACCTAACCCAGAGACATTGTGAAGTTGAATACATGGTTATAGTATTAAAATTATATTGATTTTGTCCCCTAACACACATTTCATGAATTTCAGGGGGTATTTTTATATTAAAAAAGTGATCTATTTTGGAGAAATAAATAAGACAGCTGGAGAGCGTCTCTCTTTCCACGTGTTCTCTCTGCTTGACTAGCTTGGGCTTCCTCACAGCATGGTGGTCCTGGGATCGTCGAACTTCTTTCAAGGCAGCTGGCCCCACT
Organism: Phocoena sinus; assembly: GCF_008692025.1. Lineage (NCBI taxonomy): Eukaryota > Metazoa > Chordata > Mammalia > Artiodactyla > Phocoenidae > Phocoena > Phocoena sinus. The sequence goes on along the minus strand of NC_045770.1, from coordinate 100,962,159 downwards.
CTAAACAAGTGTCCAAAGACAGGTTTCGGGACTTCCCTGGTGGTCCAGCGGGTAAGACTCCACAGTCCCAATGCAGGGGGCCCGGGTTCAATACCTGGTCGAGAAACTAGATCCTGCATGCATGCCGCAACTAAGAGTCCGTGTGTCACAATGAAGATCCCGCGTGCCGCAACTAAGACCCGGCGCAGCCAAAAAGAAAAAAAAAAAGAGAAAATAGGTTCTATCAGAACCTGCAAGGCTTCTTACAGCCTTGCCCTAGAAGACCTAGGACACCCCTTCCACCTCAGATGGAAGAGCCACTCACACCCAAGGTGGAAGAGGGGTCATTGAACTCCATCTCCTGACATGAGGCAGGGAAGGCTTGATGGCAGCCCTCGGAGATCGGGGGTCATAAGGTGATCTCAATGTGGCTACTCTTCAGTGGGGAAGGAGGGACAGTGAGGCCTTAGGCCAAGGCACGGAGAGGCCCTGCAGGGAAGGAGTGACATCAGAAGAGGAACTTGTGGGGTCCAGAGGGAGATGTTGGCGCTGAAATGCTGACCCAGCCCAAAGGGCTACCCCATGGGTATGTCCCTGAACAATGGGTTCTGAGAGTCTCTGACGCTGTGAAACTATCAACAAAGGAGGTGTGGCCAAATCTCCCCCCTGGAATCATGGGGGATAAGGAATTATGCTGTGGGAGGAGCCTAAAAACAGAGGCGGTGAAGGGCCATTCATGCCCAGGAAGGGAATGATTATTTGTGCTCAGAAGCTAAGTGCTTAGAGAACTAACTTATGGTTACAGGGGGAAGGGTGGGGGAGGGCACAGACTGGGAGTTTGGAATGTACACAGTGCTATATTTAAAATAGAAAACCAACAAGGACGTGCTCTACAGCACAGGGAACTCTGCTCAGTAGCCTGTAATAACCTAAATGGGAAAAGAACTTGAAAAAAAACAGATACATGTATATGTATAACTGAATCACTTTGCTGTACACCTGAAACTAACACAACATTGTTAATCAACTATCCTCCAACGTAAAATAGAAATTTTAAAAGAAAAAGAATAAGAAGTTGAGCACCAAGGAACCCCTTGGGACATCACGGGCTCCTATCTCTCTTGGGGGTCTGCTCTTCTCTCCTACAGCCTGTGTACCAAATCCAGCCCTGGGCCTCTTTTTATACAACCCAGAACTGAGAATGATTTTAAAGGATTGCAAGAAAAGAGGAAGGAAGGGGTGAGGAATATGCCACAGGGATGCAAGTGGTCCTCAGAGTCTAAAATATTTCCCCTCTGGTCATTTACAGAAAAAGTTTGAGGACCCCTGCTTTAAACAAAGGGCGTGGCTCCCACTGGTGCCAAGTGCACTGATTGTAGGTGAGATCTGAGCTGATTTTAGATGTCACCAAGCACGTCATTCCCTTTTCAGCTCGCTCCCAATCCTGATTTCTTCCAGGGGCAAGTCTCAGTTGTGTGTGTGGGTATGTCTTGCAAGCACGACTAACCTTTGAGAATCTCCTTTTCAAACAGAGAAAGGAGGCCACAGGATCTAGCTAGAATTGTTCAAAGTCCTCTGGTCAGCCCAGGAGTCCTGCATGGCCCAGCACCCCCTCCACCCCCGGCTTGGCTTCCACGCTCAGCTGATGCTCGGCTCTCCTGAAATATACTGAACTCTTCAGTTTGCTACATACATGCTGTTCCACTTCAACCTTGGACCTCTGCATCTGTGTCTCCTCTTCTTAGAGTACTTCATACCTGGCCTGCGCTGAGTAACTCCCACTCACCCTACAGGGCTCTGTAGTACCATTGATTCCCATAGAACCATTTCAGTAATTTACAGACAGCCTATCTATCCACTGTCCCGCACCCACCTGTGTGGTTCAACAAATGAAACATTCTTTAACAAAACAGGAAAAGAAGTCATTTTAGGGAACATATAAATACAAAGAAAACAAAAAATAACCCTCATCTCCCAATCGCTGCTTCTCCATCCCTGGCCCTGGGCAGAGGGCTCTAACCAGTCCAATCTCAATTTTCCTTCACAGTGGGTGTGGCTTCCAGTGGACAGTGGTTCCACTCAGCTTCCCAGCCCCTGACCCAGGGGGAGAACCAGAGAAATGGGGTTGGGTCTGAAAGAGCCATCTGAAGCAGATGGATGTAAATTCAACCCTGTGGCCCCGTCTATAACCAGGGCTAACCCTCCCTACCCCCCAACAGTTTCCCTCCATTAGAAGAGAACCTGGGACTTCCCTGGTGGTCCAGTGGGTAAGACTCCGCCCTCCCCATGCAGCGGGCCTCGGTTCTATCCCAGATTCGGGAACTAGATCCCGCATGCACGCCACATCTAAGAAGCCCACATGCCGCAACTAAGACCCAGCGCAGCCAAAAAATAAGAGAACCTGGTTCTTGCTGGTGTTCTCTCCAAACCGGGGTCTCAGACACTGTGTGATCATTTCCCACTCTTACCCCTCAAAAGAGGTCTCACCACACGGTGGCTGGATCACGGGCTCTTGAGTCAGATGTGCGTTCAAGTTTCCACTTACTACAAGACCTTGAGCAAGTTGCGTGAACTGATGCCAAATGGGTTTATTGAGAAGAAAAACATGAGACAACGTATATACCTCACTTAGCACAGAATCAGGTACATGGGAAGCAAATGTCAGCCACTATCAGCATTAACTTTTTAAGTTTTTATTTTAAAAAGTATCACTACCGTAAAATTGACTTATTTTGGTGTACGATTCTTTGAATTTTTGCACCTGTATAGACTCACATAACCGTCACCATGGTCAGATACACAACAGTTCCATTATCCAACCCTCCCGAAAACAACCAAACCACTCTCCTGCTACCCAGTACCCTGCCCCACTCATAACCCCCTGACAACCAGGGACCTGTCCTCCCTCCTTGTAGTTCTATCCTCAACAATGTCCTATAAACGGAATCTCACAGTATATAAACATCTGAGACTGGCTTCCCTCGCCTGGCATAAACACCATTGCGACTCATCCAAGTTGTGTGTATCAATGGTTTCTTCCTTTTTATTGCCCAGGAATATACACTTGCTGAAAATGGCTTTCTCTTTTTTCAACCCAACCAACTGTCCAAGTCAGATAAACACAAATAGACTCTATAGGTCTTGATCTAGGAGTCACACTTTCCCTGGGGAAGCTGGTAACCCCATATTTTGTCAGGTCCTCTTCCTATCAACCTCCCATAAGCCCTCCTGAAAGAAAGGCCCTGAGTCTAAATTTATGGTTTGAGGGAAAGAAAAATCCTTGGTCCCCTGGATGGTAGCAAATGGAAGACCCCAAAGGGTCTGGGGAATATCACTCTGACCCTGGAGCCCCTTGTGCTCTGTGACCTACAATTTGCAGCCAGCTGGCCAGGCACAGTCAGGTGGCCAGTGATCCTATTCCCCTCGTACACAATTGCAGGGCAGAAAGGCTGGTGCCTGAGGGTGGGAAGAAGAATTCCAGAGACCAACGGGGAGACGGAGCAGAAGAGGCCGTCTGTGGCTCTGAATAACACCCTTCTTTGCACTATTTTGTTTCACCAGATTGGCTTAGAGGGACACCCCAACTGCTGCCTTCTCTGCTGTTCAAAATTATTATTGAGGGACTTCCCTGGTGGTCCAGTGGTTAAGAATCAGCCTTCCAATACAGGGGACGCAGGTTCCATCCCGGGTCGGAGAACTAATATCCCACATGCCGTGGGCAACTAGGTCCGTGTGCCTCAACTACTGAGCCCACGCACTCTAGAACCCACACACCACAACTAGACAGAAGCCTGCGTGCCACAATGAAAGATTCCACATGCCGCAATGAAGGTAATGCGTGCCCCAACTAAGACCCGACGCAGCCAAATAATAAATATTCTTAAAAATTATTATTAAAGGGGGCTTCCCTGGTGGCGCAGTGGTTGAGAGTCCGCCTGCCGATGCAGGGGACATGGGTTCGTGCCCTGGTCCGGGAAGATCCCACATGCCGCGGAGCGGCTGGGCCCGTGAGCCATGGCCACTGGGCCTGCGCGTCCGGAGCCTGTGCTCCACAATGGGAGAGGCCACAACGGTGAGAGGCCCGCGTACCACAAAAAAAAAAAAAAGAAAAAAAAAAAAATTATTAAAGGACACATCTTTTTATTAGCGCCATTAGGGAACAGATACAACACTGGCCTCTGAGTTGTCCTAGGAATGTCTTTTTTGTCTTTTGTCTATCCTTCTGTCCATTCCTGGGTGGCCTAGGGCAGGGTCCTAGGGCAACTGCTCATTAGAGGAGGGGGGGAGAGAGAGAGTCTTTGATTTCAAAGTGCAAAGTCCATGGCCAGAGTCTTTCCAATGCCTCCCAGACCCTTAGGGGACACACCATGGCAGTGCCACTGACAAGTGACCCAGTTTCGTCGTCTTCGGGAGGCTTGTGAGCTTTGGCTTAGGGAAAATGAGCTTGTTCTGGGTTCCAGGGCAGAAAGTTAGCTTTGGGGTTGGGCTGTGGCCAGCTGGTCTGCATGTCCCAACTGGTGCTGGAGGCCAGCTTTCACTTCCTTTGGAAATCCCACGCACTTGGCCTCTGAGGTTTCCGCAATATGCATAGACCCTAAATTCCCCTGGGAGTTTTGGTTGACAGGTTTTCTGAGCAATGGATCAACTTCAGTAAGATGACAAAGTTAGAGCTTTCTGACCCAGGAGAGCAAAAGTTACAATCCCGAGAAGCCTAGCACCGAGAAACACAAAACACTGAGAACAGGTGTGTGAGTTAGAAACTATGTCCTCTCACCTGGACTTGGCATCAGAGGAGATTCGAGTGGTGTCACAGGCTCGAATCTCAGCTCTGCAGACAGCCCGGAGACCTTGGACAGACCCTGGACTGCGGCATCTTGAGCTTAGGGTCCTCTGAGTCCTGTTGTCCATTCTGAGTCACTTCACAGATGCCCAGGTCTGTGTGAGGCCCCGTTAGAGACAAAGAGGGGAAGACGGGGGTGGTCCTTGCTTCCAAGGGCATGTGGAGACGTGGCCCACACACCAGATAAGACGGGAGCTAGGAGAAGGAGATAAGGATGTGATTCAGGTCAATAAGCGCTGTAAGAATCAAAGGGTGTGATGTTGGTGCTCAAGGAGGACTTTCAGAGGAGCAGGAAGGGGACCTTGGAGGCAGGGGAGGTGGCAGAGGCCAAGGCACCTGAGGGGAGGGGTGTGGTTCATCCAGGGCAGTAGGAGGCACGGCTGGAGGCTGTAGGAGACTCTACAGATGCCCCACCCAGATCCCCATCAGCCACTCCCCAGAGCTGTGACTGTCTGCTGCTGCAGCCCCATAGCTACACCCTTCCCCAGAGAACTGCCTTTGACTGACCAGGAGCCACCTGGTCATTACACCCCCAAGGGGTGGCCGGCAGCCAATGACGGGACAGTTACGAAGGCCCGCCCCCTTGCGTCCAGGTGGAACGGCTCTGTGGGGCCATTCACACTCCAGAGCCCCCATGGGGTCAGGCTGAAGTCAGACTTGAGCCACAAACAACTCTGCTTGGCTTCTTCACCTGCCCTATCCTCCTTCCCCCACTCCCTCACTGGTTTCCATCCTCTGGGTTCTCCCACAACACATCATCTGCACAAAAGCCCCAACCTCCAATGCTGCCTCTAAGGAAGCCACCAACTAGGATCAGCACAGGCAGGGTTAAGGGGTCCTCGGATGCTGGAAGGTTTGGTATGTGGGCAGACCAAATAGAAGGAAACCTGGCTCCTTCAAGCTGTTCCGCCCTGTGCCATTTACTTTTTTTTTTTTTTTTTCCGGTATGCGGGCCTCTCACTGTTGCAGCCTCTCCCGTTGCGGAGCACAGACTCTGGACGCGCAGGCTCAGCGGCCATGGCTCACGGGCCCAGCCGCTCCGCGGCATGTGGGATCCTCCCGGACCAGGGCACAAACCCGTGTCCCCTGCATCGGCAGGCGGACTCTCAACCACTGCGCCACCAGGGAAGCCCGCCACTTACTTCTAAAGTTCAGCAAGTCAAAGTGGCCCACCCCACTTTATCCTGGGTGCCCGCCCCACACAGAGAAGAATTTCTAATGGATTTGCTAATGGTACTGGAAGTTCTTCGGTTTAGCTAAAGAACAGGGGCAGGTATGATTCTGCTGCCCCAGAAACACCTCTGTTGGGGGATGGTCCATCTGCCGACCCCAGCCCAAGGGGGAGTGTCAGCCTCCTTGCCGGTGAAGGCACTTAAAGGGAGACAGACTGGTGAGGTGTTTCTTTCTTCACACGATCAGCCCCTCAGGAGGCATATGAAGAAGAAAGCCAATAGAAAGGAAAGGCCATCTCCTCCCTACATGCCCCCTTCTGTCTCCAAGCCACCTCCTTCCTTTCCCCATCTATTCCAAGTACCACCCACCAATTCAACTAAACATCCACCAGGTGCCGGGCACAGTTCTCGGCACTGGGATACGGCAGTGATCGCCACAGTGAGGGCCTGCTCTCAGAGACTTCACATTCTAGTCAGTGGAGGCTGGAAAAGGGAACTATATTAAACAGAAATAGTATTAACGACTATCAAGAATATACGGTAATGGCTTAGAGAGAGGCTGGCTCCTGGGGGGATGGGCCACCTTGGGTAGGGGTCAGGGAGGGCCTCTAGGAGTGAAGCCATCAGTGCTGAGAAGGTGTTGGTCCAGCAAAGATCTGGGGGAAGAGCATCCAGGCAGGGGGAACAACAAATAAGGAAGTCCTGGTGTGCATTGAATACGACGAACCTGGAAGATCCAGGGGGATCTCTGGGGAATCTCAGGTTGTTCTCCCTTTCGTCTGGTCCTTGCAAGGATGATCGTGGAGGGAGGAAATCGAATGTGTCTTCCTGAAGTTTCTACACCTTTACGCTGAGTGGCATTCTGACCAAGCAGAGCTCTCTGCTGGGGTATCCTCTCCTCTTCCAGATGGTGAGCTGGGTTTTCAATAGTAACCCAAGGCTTTCAGGTTGGAGCCCGGCCTTGTGTTCTCTTTTTAGTGCCTCGTGGCTTCGGACATCCTGGTCACTCCCTGTACTGGACCGCTGACTCCCACGTGCCAGGGATGATGAAACTTCCTGTTTGGATGCAAAGGCTTCAACTTCCTTCTCTTCGGAAACACATTGCAAACTTACAAACCGAAACTGTCCTATCGGCAAGGTAGGTCCAAAACACATCTTACAGCCAAGGGAACAGGGGCCTCCACCTCTTCTCCCAGGAGATGTGGAGCCAGACAACGTACTGATCAACCTTCCACCAGACTCCGGCCAAGCCTTCCCCGCAAGGCATGCTTCCCTCATGAGTCAGCTGGGTTCCTTCCTCCACTGGCCTCTGGGCTGCCTGGTTACTGGCTTGGCTCATGACAATTTATTTTATTATATGGTCAGGAAGATGCTCAGGGGTCTCAGCAGGTCAGATGATGGGCTTAGGAACTTCGAGACACTTAGGAACTTCCCCAGACCCCACGTCAGGGAGACACCTGTCCCTCTGTTCTCTGCACCTGGCACCCCTCTGGCAGGCAGGGGAGGGGGCTGGTGAGGGGCCAGGACACAGAGGAGGCTGGAAAGCATGGCATGTGGGACACAGGGAGCAGTGTTCAGGGGAAGGAGATGGAGAGAGTGGGAGTGGCCAGGCGTCAGAGCAGGGCACTCAGATGATGTGGGCGCAACTTCCCGGGGCTCAAGGAGTGGGCAGAAGTCACTTTATCGTAATAAGGAACAGCCTGATTCCGCTGCCGCCCAGCAGAGGAAGGGGCTACCCAGGTGGCCAGCCCCGCCCCTCAACCACGCTGAGCCTCAGGTTCTCAGGCCCGACGGGGCCATCCAGGAGAGCCGGTGGTCCTGGATCTGGACGAGGCCCATACTCGGGGCAGGCTGGGCTAGAACCACACAACCTGGGCAGCTCCGCCCTCCACACACATCTGAGGGCGGGACATGCTTCCGTAGCATTCCCCGCTTCCCATGAAAGTAAATCTCAAAAACAGCTGTGGGGCTGGCAAACAGGACCCACAGCCGCCATTGTTCTTTACTAAACCAAAGTGCTACCAACACTGAGAATCACTGCCTACCAGGATTTCTAGGGTCACTTTAACTCTTAAACGATGTCTGATTCTGTGAACCTGGGACTTCAAGGTCAACTTAGAGGGCTAAGGGAAGCACAGGAGTCAGAGCTACTAAGCCAGGAATGGCTGTCTGATGGTGGTACGGTGTCAACACACACATCAACCCTCCCAGAGACCCCGTGCAGTGAGTGGAGCAGGTATGATGTCATGCAGGTTTCCGGGTGTGGGAGGAAGCGTACCATGGCTTCCACTTCCTGTGGCCCTACCCTGTGCTCTAGAGCCCGCGAGCCACGACTACTGAGCCCACGTGCCGCGACTGCTGACGCCCACGCGCCTCGAGCCCGTGCTCTGCAACAAGAGAAGCCACCGCAATGAGAAGACCGCGCACCGCAACGAAGAGTAGCCCCCGCTCGCCGCAACTAGAGAAAGCCCGCGCGCAGCAACAAAGACCCAACGCAGCCAAAATAAATATTTTTTTTAAAAAAAAGGTGAGAGCTTAACTTATCATTAAAGGCTTGTCCCCTGGTCCTCTCCTCCTCCTAGAACTTGTATTTCTGGCCAGCAGAGTTTTGACAACAGACACTGACTTACTGAAGCAGATGTGTTGACCACTGCTCAGAAAACAAGACCCACTCTTCCTTTCGTGATGTTTTTAGCTCTCAGAACATCTGTTCTTATCTCCCCAAAGAAACAAGAACAGTGTATTGATTCTCTTCCCCCCCAGCACAGAGCATGGTATTTGCTACAAAGTAGAAGTTAAGTAAATATTGATAAGATGAGTGGGTGGATAGGTGATAAATGGTCGTTCTGTCTTTTGTTTAAAGAAATGATCCTTTAAGGGCCACCATTAGCCAAGCACTAGATTCTCTCCGGGGCCCCAGCTCTGTAGTAAGGATAGAATATTTGGTCCCACCCATACCTTCCCCAGGGGCAGAATAGGGACCACCTACTTCCAGAGAGCTCTCCTCTCTGAAGGTCATTCTCCAGAAACGGCTCTTTATCTGCAGAGTCTGGGTTAGTGTGAATTTGGCCCCCATAGATCTCCCTCTCAGAGCATTTGCCTCCAAAGCTTGACCTCTGAGCCTAGAGGAAAGGGCTTTGTTGTCAGGTGGGAGCCTTCCCCAAGGATGATCTTGGCAAGGAGGGTCCTAAGCAGTGGTGAATGAGATAAAGTGATTCCCCTTGACAACAAAGTCCAAAATCCAGAAACAGCCCCCGTTGCCTATGGAAAGCTTGTATATGATAAAGGCAGCATCACAAATTGTGGGGAAAGCATGGGTGACTTAACAGTTAGTGTTAGGAGGGACTTCCCTGGCGGTCCAGTGGTTAAGACTCCACGCTCCCAATGCAGGGGGCATGGGTTCCATCCCTGGTCAGGGAACTAAGATCCCGTATTCTGCATGACGGCCTAAAAAACAAACACACACACACACACATACAAAAAAAAAAAAAAAACAGTGTTAGGATAACTGGAGAGCCTTGTGGAATCAGAAACAGTTGGTGGCATTCCTCATGTATTACCAGGACACATTCCAAAAAAACTGGAGATTTCAGTATAAAAATGAAACCATCCAAGCACTAAAGGGAAACATGGGTAAATCCTTCTGTAATTTGGGACCAGAGAAATCTTTCCTGATTCTGACTCAACATCCAGAAGCAATAGGGGAAGATTAGTAAGTTTCATGGAATTGACGTTTTTCTACGTGGCCAAAAAAAATTTTTTTTAATTTAAATAAATAAGTAAATAAAAATTTAAAACACAAATGACAGACTGGTAAAAAAAAAAGATTCACAACTACAACACAAAAGAGTTAACATTCTTAGAATAAATATAAAGTGCTTCTAATACAAATTAAAAGGCCAACTATCTGTGAGAAAGATGCACTAAAAATATAAACAGTTTACAGAAAAAGAAAAGCAAATAAATATTTCAAAACTATACGAAAAGATGTTCAACCACACTTGTAATTAAAGAAATGCAAATTGCTCCAAGGAACTATTTCTTGCTGATCAGATTGGCAAAAATCCAAAAGTTTAACAAATACTCCCTTCTCTAGGCTGTGAGAAAACAGACATTCTCACACTTTGCTGGTGGGAATGTAACCGTCCTGATGGAAGGGAATTTGGCAATACCTACATGTGTATTTGCCCTTTGATCCTGCAATCCCACTTCTAGGAATCTGTCTTAAAGATTCACTGCAAACAGTACAAAAAACACAGGGACAAGGCTATTTATTGCAGCTCTATTTGTAATAGCCTAAGCCTGGGAAAAAAGCCAAATGCCCATCAATAAGTCCCAGCAGAATAAACAATCGTATATCCACACAATGGAATACTTCGGAGCCATAAAACGAATGAGGAATGTTCCTCAAAAAATTAAAAATAGCATGACCATATGACCCAGCAATTTCACTTCCGGATATATACTAAAAAGCAGGGTCTGGAAGGGACCCTGTGTTCACACAGCATTATTCACAATAGCTAAAACACGGAAGCAACCCAAGTGTCCACTGATGGATGAATGGATAAGCAAAATGTGGTCTATACATACAGTGGAATATTGTTCAGCCTTAAAAGCAAAGGAAAATCTGCTACATGGATGAACCTTGAGGACATTATGCTACATGAAATACAGGATCACAAAGAGATATCTGCAGGACTTCCCTGGTAGTGCAGTGGTTAAGACTCCACGCTCCCAATTCAGGGGGCCCGGGTTCAATCCCTGGTCGAGGAACTAAGATCCCACCTACCGCAACTAAGCCCACGCACCATAACTAGAGAAGCCCACACGCCACAACGAAGACCCAGCTCAGTCTAAATAAATAAATACAATTAAGAATATTTAAAAAAAAAAGAGATATCTGCACTCCCATGTTCAGTGCAGCATTACTCACAATAGCCCTGAAATAGAAGCACCCTAAATGCCTATGAATAGATGAATGGATAAAGAAAATGTGGCATAGACACACAATGGGATATTATTCAGCCTTAAAAAGAGCAGAAAACTCTCTCATCTGCACAATGCGGATGAACCTGGAGGAAGCTGTACTAAGTGAAATAAACCAGTCACAAAAAGACAATTTCCGCATGATTCCACTTACGTGGGGCACCTAGAGTCATCAAACTCATAGAAACAGGAAGTAGAACGGTGGGTGCCAGGGTCTGGGGGGAAGGGGAAGCAAGGAGCTATTCAATGTGTGTAAAGTTTCAGTCATTTAAGATGAAAAGTTCATGAGATCTGTTATACAACCATGTGCATTTAGGCAACAGTATTTTCACGTATACTTTAAACAACGATAAATTCATGTCATGTTTTTTTAATTTTTTTATTTTAATAGATCTTTGTTGGAGTATAATTGCTTCACAATACCGTGTTAGTGTCTGTTGCATAACAAAGCACGTCAGCCATATGCACACACATGTCTCCATATGCCCTCCCTCTTGAGCCTCCCTCCCATCCTCCCTATCCCACCCCTCTAGGTCATAGCAAAGCACCGAGCCGATCTCCCTGTGCTATGCTGCTGCTTCCCAGCATCCAACTATTTTACATTTGGTAGTGTAGGTATGTTGATGCTACTCTCACTTCGCCCCAGCTTTCCCCTCCCACCCCATGTCCTCAAGTCCATTCTCTATGTCTACCTCTTTATTCCTGCCCTGCAACTAGGTTCATCAGAACCAATTTTTTTTTATATGTGTTAACATATGGTATTTGTTTTTCTTTTTCTGAATTACTTCAGTCTGTATGACAGACTCTAGGTCCATCCACCTCAGTACAAATAATTCAATTACGTTTATTTTTATGGCTGAGTAATATTGCATTGTATATAGGTGCCACATCTTCTTTATCCATTCATCTGTCGATGGACACTTAGGTTGCTTCCGTGTCCTGGCTATTGTAAATAGAGCTGCAATGAACATTGTGGTACATGACTCTTTTTGAATTATGGTTTTCTCAGGGTTTGTGCTCAGTAGTGGGATTGCTGGGTCATATGGTAGTGCTGTTTTTAGTTTTTTAAGGAACCTCCATACTGTTTTCCACAGAGATTGTATCAATTTACATTCCCACCAACAGTGCAGGAGGGTTCCCTTTTCACCACACCTTTTCCAGCATTTACTGTTTCTAGATTTTTTGATAATGGCCATTCTGACCAGTGTGAGGTGATACCTCATTGTAGTTTTTTGTTGTTGTTGTTGTTTTTTGCGGTACGCGGGCCTCTCACTGCTGTGGCCTCTCCCGTTGCGGAGCACAGGCTCCGGACGCGCAGGCCCAGCGGCCATGGCTCACGGGCCCAGCCGCTCCGCGGCATGTGGGATCCTCCCGGACCGGGGCACGAACCCGTGTCCCCTGCATCGGCAGGCGGACTCTCAATCACTGCACCACCAGGGAAGCCTGGATTGTTTGGTTTTTTTGTTTCTGTTTTTTTTTTGCGGTACGTGGGCCTCTCACTGTTGTGGCCTCTTCCGTTGTGGAGCACAGGCTCGGGATGCGCAGGCTCAGCGGCCATGGCTCACAGGCCCAGCCGCTCCGCGGCATGTGGGATCTTCCCGGACCGGGGCATGAACCCACGTCCCCTGCATCGGCAGGCGGACTCTCAACCACTGCGCCATCAGGGAAGCCCCTGTTTGTTTTTTTGATATTGAACTACATGAGCTGTTTGTATATTTTGGAGATTAATCCTTTGTCTGTTTCATTTGCAAATATTTTCTCCCATTCTGAGGGTTGTCTTTTTGTCTTGTTTATGGTTTCCTTTGCTATGCAAAAGCTTTAAAGTTTAATTAAGTCCCATTTATTTATTTTTGTTTTTATTTCCATTACTCTAGGAGGTGGGTCAAAAATATCTTGCTGTGGTTTATATAAAAGAGTGTTTTCCTATGTTTTCCTCTCAGAGTTTTATTGTGTCTGTTCTTACATTTAAGTCTAATCCATTTGGAATTTATTTTTGTTTATGGTGTTAGGTAGCACTCTAATTTTATTCTTTTGCATGTGGCTGTCCAGTTTCCCCAGCACCACTTATTGAAGAGGCTGTCTTTTCTCCATTTTATGTTTTTGCCTCCTTTGTCGTAAATTAGGTGTCCATATATGCATAGGTTTATCTCTGGGCATTCTATCCTGTACCATTAATCTATATTTCTGTTTTTGTGCCAGTACCATATGGTCTTGATTACTGTAGCTTTGTGGTATAGTTTGAAGTCGGGGAGCCTGATTGCTCCAGCTCCATTTTTCTTTCTCAAGATTGCTTTGGCTATTCAGGGTCTTTTGTGTTTCCATACAAATTGTAAAATTTTTTGTTCTAATTCTGTGAAGAATGCCATTGGTAGTTTGACAGGGATTGCACTGAATCTGTAGATTGCTTTGGGTAGTATAGTCATTTTCACAATATTGATTCTTCCAATCCAAGAACATGGTATATTTCTCCATCTGTTTATGTCACCTTTGATTTCTCTCATCAGTGTTTCATAGCTTTCTGAGTACAAGTCTTTCGCCTCCTTAGGCAGGTTTATTCCTAGGTATTTTATTCTTTTTGTTGCAGTGGTAGATGGGAGTGTTTCCTTAATTTCTCTTTCTGATTTTTTGTTGTTGGTGTATGGGAATGCCAGAGATTTATGTGCATTAATTTTGTATCCTGAAACCTTACAAAATTCATTGATTAGTTCTAGTAGTTTTCTTTTTTTTAATTAATTTATTTATTTATATTTGGCTGCGTTGGGTCTTCATTGCTGCATGTGGGCTTTCTCTAGTTGCGGTGAGCAGGGGCTATTCTTCATTGCAGAGTGTGGGCTGCTTATTGCAGTGGCTTCTCTTGTTGCTAGAGCACAGGCTCTAGGTGTGTGGGCTTCAGTAGTTGTGGCACACGGGCTCAGTAGTTGTGGCTCACAGGCTCTAGAGCACAGGCTCAGTAGTTGTGGCACCCAATGAAGCACGGGCTTCATTGTTCCACAGCATGTAGGATCTTCCCAGACCAAGGCTTGAACCCGTGTCCCCTGCACTGGCAGGCAAATTCTTAACCACTGCGCCACCAGGGAAGCCCAGTTCTAGTAGTTTTCTGGTGGCATCTTTAGGATTTTCTATGTATAGCATCCTGTCATTGTCAAACAGTGACAGTTTTACTTCTTTTCCAATCTGTATTCCTTTTATTTCTTTTTCTTCTCTGATTGCTGTGGCTAGGACTTCCAAAACTATGTTGAATAAGAGTGGCTAGAGTGGACATCCTTGTCTTGTTCCTGATCTAGTGGAAATGCTTTAAGTTTTTCACCACTGAGTACCATGCTTGCTGTGGGTTTGCCATATATGGCCTTTATTATGTTGAGGTAGGTTCCCTCTATGCCTATTTTCTGGAGAGTTTTTGTCATAAATCAGTGTTGAATTTTGTCAAAATCTTTTACTGCATCTATTGAGATGATCATATGGTTTTTATTCCTTAATTTGTTAATGTGGTGTGTTACATTGATTGATTTGCATACATTGAAGAATCCTTGCATCCCTGGGATAAATCCCACTTGATCATGGTGTTTGATCCTTTTAATGTGCTGCTGGATTCTGTTTGCTAGTATTTTGTTCAGGATTTTTGCATCTATGTTCATCAGTGATACTGGTGTATAATTTTCTTTTTTTGTGATATCTTTTTCTGGTTTGGGTATCAGGGTGATGGTGGCTTTGTAGAATGAATTCGGGAGTGTTTCTCCCTCTGCAATTTTTTGGAAGAATTTGAGAAGGATTGGTGTTAGCTCTTCCCTAAATGTTTGATAGGGCTTCCCTGGTGGCGCAGTGGTTGAGAGTCCGCCTGCCGATGCAGGGGACGCGGGTTCGTGTCCCGGTCCGGGAAGATCCCACATGCCGTGGAGCGGCTGGGCCCGTGAGCCATGGCTGCTAAGCCTGCGCGTCCGGAGCCTGTGCTCCGCAACGGGAGAGGCCACAAGAGTGAGAGGCCCACGTACCGCAAAAAAAAAAAGTTTGATAGAATTCGTCTGTGAAGCCATCTGGTCCTGGGCTTTTGTTTGTTGGAAGATGTTTAATTCCAGTTTTAATTTCATTACTTGTGATAGGTTTGTTTATATTTTCTAATTCTTCCTGGTTCAGTCTTGGAAAATTGTACCTTTCCAAGAATCTTTTCATCTCTTTGCAGTTGTTCATTTTACTGGCATATAGTTGTTTGTAGTAGTCTCTTATAATCCTTTGTATTTCTGCAGTGTCGGTTGTGATTTCTCCTTTTTCATTTCTAATTTTATTGATTTGCGTCCTCTCCCTTCTTTTCTTGATGAGTCAGGCTAAGGGTTTATCAATTTTGTTTATCTTCTCAAAGAACCAGCTTTTAGTTTTACTGATCTTTGCTATTGTTTTCTTCATTTCTATTTCATTTATTTCTGCTTTGATCTTTATGATTTCTTTCCTTCTACTGACTTTGGGTTTTCTTTGTTCTTCTCTCTCTAGTTGTTTTACGTGTAGGGTTAGATTGTTTATTTGAGATTTTTCTTTTTCTTGAGGTGAGGTTGAATTGCTATAAACTTCCCTCTTAGAACTGCTTTTGCTGTGACCCATAGGTTTTGGGTCGTCGTGTTTATGTTGTCATTTGTTTCTATGTATTTTTTAATTTCTTCTTTGATTTCTTCAGTGATCTCTTGGTTATTAGTAGCACACTGTTTAGCCTCCATGTATTTGTACTTTTTACAGTTTTTTTCCTGTAATTGATTTCCAATCTCATAGCGTTGTGGTCAGAAAAGATGCTTGATATGATTTCAATTTTCTTAAATTTTCTGAGGCTTGACTTGTGACCAAGATGTGATCTATAGAATGTTCTGTGTGCACTTGAGAGGAAAGTGTATTCTGCCACTTTTGGGTGGAATGTTCTATAAATATCAATTAGATCTATCTGGTCTGTTGTGTCATTTAAAGCTTGTGTTTCCTTGTTTATTTTCTGTTTGGATGATCTGTCCATTGGTGTAAGTGGGGTGTTAAAGTCCCCTGCTATTATTGTGTTAGTCGATTTCCCCTTTCATGGTTGTTAGCATTTGCCTTATGTATTGATGTGCTCCTATGTTGGGTGCATAAACATTTATAATTGTTATATCTTCTTGGATTGATTCTTTGATCATTATGTACTGTCCCTCCTTATCTCTTGTAACAGTCTTTATTTTAAAGTCTATTTTATCTGATACGAGTATTGCTACTCCAGCTTTCTTTTGATTTCCATTTGCATGGAATATCTTTTTCCCACTTCAGACCTAGGGACGCATACAGACTGAAAGTGAAGGGATGGAAAAAGATATTCTATGTCATGTGTTTTTTAACCACAATTTTTTTTAAGTGATTCCTATGGTGAAGAGGCTGATCCTTAGCCTTGGTTAACCCAGCCTTCCCCACACCTGAACTCCAGAGGGGATCCCACCCTGTTCTGCCCCAGGCTACGTATGGTACCCTTGGCAGCAGCTGGGTGCACAGTGAAAGCAGCCAGGGACAAATCCAAGAAAAAAGGGAGTGACTGCCCTGGGGTTAAGATGCTGGTACAGCCCTGCCCTTTCACCTCTGCAGCCCCAGGCCTTCCCCAGTCATTGCAGAATTAAGTCGGTGTGGATCTAGTACCTTCCTCCACAAGCAAAGGGCACTTCCATTCTTGGGCTCTTCCATGGCTCTCAGGCTCTCAGCCCGCTCTCCTGAATCCCACCATCCTCTTACCTCATGTCCCTGCTGATGCCAAGTCATGTGCCCGGACCACTGTGAACACAGCGGTGCTGCTCAGCGAGCTCACCCCTTCAGAACCTGTTGGGAGCTTGGCTTAGAGAGGGCAGTGAACTTGTGTCTGCTAATTGGATCCCAAAGGAACTGGGTGTACGTGGCTCTAAAGTAACTCTCAGTTCATCCCCTCTGCTCTTGCAGCTGGAAGGAATGCTCCTCCAGGAAGTACACAGTGAAGAAATGCAAGCATCCTTATCTCCAATTGACAATTGACCACACAGAGGCCCAGAGAGGTCGGCAACTTGCCCAAGGTCACGTAGCTAGTTAGCCGCAGAGCTGGGACCAACTTCAGCAGGTCTGGCTCCAGGCCTGGTGTCCTTTCCGGCGCATGCACACAAGTCACCATCACTAGACTCCACCCAGCTGGTTCTCCATAATAAGCACCACAGGCCCTGGGCCTTGTGCTCCTGAGCTTTGCAAAGGCCCAAGAAAATGTGTTGGTTCCTAAATTCAAAAAGAAAATAGCAAAATCAGTAAATGTTGGAAATCCCCTGGTGGTCCAGTGGTTAGGACTCCGTGCTTTTACTGCCGAGGTCCCAGGTTCAATCCCTAGTGGGGGAATGAAGATCCTGCAAGCCACATGGCACGGCCAAAAAAATAAAAATAAAAAAGTAAAAGTAAATGTTTACAAACTGTGACACTGTCACCTATTCAATTGCAACTGAGCTCAACTATTTTTTAAGTTACTTTTCCATTAAGTTGAATGAGGCATGTAGGTACATTTTAATGTATTTGCTGTGGTATGCAGTGGAGCTTCCAAAATCAGAGTGCTGGGCCCCTCATAGGTCTTCAAACGGACACACGGTGGTAGAACTCTGTAGGGCACAGGCCTGGGTGCGCCAGCTCCAATGTCCTGCCTCTAAGATAACTGTATTATTTGGTAAAATGATACCAGCAAGCCAGACAAGAGAGCACTTGGCAGAAACTCCTCCTGTCTCCAGTGAGCCCCGGGGCCAAAATCCCACTCAGAAACACTCATCAACTCCATCTTCTAAGTTTACGTAAGCAGCTATTTAGAATCAGACACTCCAACTGACTCAGGTGAGACCCGGGTCAGACAATGCTTGTGAAACAGAAGGGCTGGGGGGTGGGGGCAGTGTGTGTGTGGCATGTCTAACGTTACCTCTGGAAGAAGAAGATCTGCAACACTGGATGCTATTGGAAGAGAACCTGAGGATGAGGCTCCACAGACGGGAGCAGATCCCAGAGAGAATCACAGAGAATAGGGGCGGAGGCCTGATGGAACCATGCCTGAAACCCATCTTCTCTTGATCTCTCAGCTACAAGAGCCAACAAATCCCTTTTGTTGCTAAGCTAGTGTGGCTTGGGTTTTATTGCCTGAAATCAAAATCATCCTGACTGATATAGACCTCCCAGCTTTTTCATCCATCTGATCTTGGAGAGACAGCAGTGAGCAGTCCGGAAGAGAGATCTCAGTTCCCTGCCCGGGAATTGAACCTGGCTAGCCTGGATGAAAACCAGGACTCCTAGCCACTAGACCACCAGGGGCTAGAGGCTAGAAGCAAAGTAGCTCTGGCTCTTTCCTCGGTTTGAAAGAATGTTGCAAGGAGGCAAAAAAATGTAAAAATACAGGTACAGAGTTTGTTATTAGACACAGCACAATGTATGGGAGAGCACACAGAGAAGCAGTTTATTTATTTAAGTCAGAAGCTAGGCAGAAATACACACCCAGAGAGGAGTGCCGGAGCCCTGAATGAGGAGGGCAGTAAAGGGGT
The DNA here is from genome assembly GCF_008692025.1 of Phocoena sinus. Classification (NCBI taxonomy): domain Eukaryota; kingdom Metazoa; phylum Chordata; class Mammalia; order Artiodactyla; family Phocoenidae; genus Phocoena; species Phocoena sinus. Next base: position 100,943,662 of record NC_045770.1, on the reverse strand, counting down.
GATTTATATCACTTGTATAGGACACTCTTTCTGGTGTTTACCTTTGGCCAATTATCTTGTTTCTTTTTTCACACCTGACCTGTCCTAGGAGTCTCCCCAACATGCATGCGCAACTTTTCGCTAAGATGGATCCCACTGCAGAGGCCTATGGGTGCATGTCCACACTTATTATGGGGTGGTGCCCCACCCCTTTTTGGCCCCCAAGGAGCCTTCCTGTGCATGTGCAGACAGGGAAGTTTTCCTTGACCTCAAGAGTGGTCACTTTATCTCTTTATTCCAGCACAGCTCAGCTTCTGCCACTAGCTTTGTCCCTAAGAGTGTCTGGGTGAGAACAAACTTAAGTTTCGCTCCACTTGACGAACACCAGCTGTCCAGCCCAGGGACCCATCTATATCCTACCTCACGTGTAACCTCAGAAGCCTCCAGAGTGTTTTTCCCTGGAGTACTTTCATAGGGGCTGGCCAAGAGGCAACTGTACTCAAGCCCTCTGATCTTATGCTAACAGTGTCGAGAGCCTATCTGAAATCTGGGAACTTTTCAGAAACATCCCTTTCCCTAGATGTGGCAGAGAGTATCAGGGTGTCCAGGAGGCTGGGCTTGGGGTGGGAGTGTCCGTGCTGCTGGACCCAACATTTTTGTTCTTCCCTCTCATGCCCTCCATACCCTCCTAGGGATAACCTGGATAAGCAGACAGAATTCCCAAACTCCATTCACCTGTTCCATAAGCACTTACTAAACCCCCAGGTGAGACACCCCATGATGGACCCTGGACATGCAGAGTGGAGTGACGAGCAGAGAACGAGTTGGAGCAGAGGGATGAGTGATCTGGGCAGTGGAAGGGGGATGAAGAGCAGTTAAGAGTGTGGGCTCTGGGAGTTCCCTGGCGGTCCCGTGGTTAAGACTCGGCGCTTTCACTGCTGGGGCCTGAGTTCAATCCCTGGTCGGGGAACTAAGATCCTGCAAGTTGTGTGGCCAAAAAAAGTTTTTAAAAAGAGTGTGGGCTCTGGATCCGAACTGCAGGTGTCCTTGGGCAAGTTACTATGTAGTTCGGTGCCTCAGTTTTCTCATCTGGCAAATGGCATGCCTGGAATATCTAGTAAGGGCTCAAAAATATTAGCTTTTATTATTAAGTATTTGTTTTTATTATTGAGCATTAATTTTTATTATTATTGGATTCATTTTAAGAAAGGAAATTGACTTTAACCCACCTGGCTGGGTGGAGCTTGGGCCTGAGGACCCCTTACCTTGGAACACAGGAGTTTTCAGCTAAAGAGCTTCAGGCAGGGACGTCCCTGGTGGTCCAGTGGTTAGGACTCCGCACTTACACTGCAGGGGGGCACGGGTTTGATCCCTGGGGAACTAAGATCTTGCATGCCTCTCGGAGCAGCCAAAATAAAAAGAGGGAGGGTGGGTTCAGACAAATTCCAGAGACCAATTCCAATTCCACCTCTGAGGTTCCCACTGTGGGCTCCTAAGGAGAAAATGCAGGAGGGGTCCTCCCTAACCATTAGTTAAGTGCAAAGAACCATGTCTGAGGGAATGAAGGATGCTCCTGGGGCAAGGATTCCTCCTTTTCACAATGGTCCAACTACATCCAACCAGAGTTTGCACTGAGCACCTGCAGTGTGCCAGAGCACGGGCCTGCGTACCAGGAGCACAGAAGAAACAAAGTTCCTGTGTCCACTGAGCCCTCGGTCTCCCAGTGGCCATGGAGGGATGGTGATGCAATGGCACAAGTGCCTACTGTCACTCAGTAAAAGCTGAAGGGACCAATGTCAGAGGAAGAAAGAGATTAGCTCCGAATCCTGGAAGACTCCTCGGCAGAAGCAGGATTTGGACCGGTGTTTGGAGGAAGGGTAGGTCTTTCATAACTCGAAGGGCACAGCTTTGGGAGGAAAGACGTAAGCAAAGGGACAGAGGTGGGGCCCATACAGGACCTGTGGGGCACTGCAGGGACGGGTGTGGATGAGGCAGAGAGCTGATGGGACCAGCAGGAGGGACGCCCTCAGGGACTGAGACCTCCCGCAGCCTCAGCCTGCTCTGCCACCTGTCAGGCAACTGTGTCTGGCACGCAGGGCAGCTGCTGGTAGCAAATGCTGTGAAAGGTTAGCAAAGCTCAGAAAGACAAGAGTGAGGGACTTCCCTGGCGGTCCAGTGGTTAAGACTCCACGCTTCCCCTGCAGGGGACACTGGTTCCATCCCTGGTCGGGGAACTAGGATCCCGCATGCCACAAGGCGCGGCCAAAAAAAAAAAAAAGAAGAAACACAAGGGTGAACCAGATTGGGGGGTCGGGGGCGAGGATCCTTGACGGCCCCTCCACAGGTGCCTAATTGGTTTGATAGCACCTCCCCTTTCCCTCTGACTCCTGGATAGAAACACAGGGCATCTGGAATCTGCTCTGATCAGTTCTGGGCAATGTTTCAACAGGCCCCATTCCACAGCTGCTAACTGCTGCTTGCTTGCCCGGGGCCCCACAGGGAGGTGACATCTGGGCTCAGTGCAGCCAGCAGGTATGGCAGGCAAGGTGGTCATTACATTCACAGGGAACGCTGTCAGACACGGAGTCCCACTTGTCACTGTATTGCCACGGCTCGGCCCAGTACTGAAAGCATAAGTGAATTGTTCAGTTGTTTCTTTTAGTCATTGTCTACAAGGCAAGGGGTGTGTGTGTGTGTATGTGATTTTCGTGTGTGTGTGTGTGATTTTCATGTATGTGTGTGTGTAATTTTCATGTACATATGTGTGCTGAATTTTCATAAATGTAGTTTTGATCATGGACAGCTCTTATTGTCTCCTTTCTCCTCCTTCTCTGTCCCTTTCTCTGCAGCCTTTACCACCTCTGCTTTGCCCAGAAAGCAGTGACCACTGCTTAGCATATAGTCCTCCATGTTTTTCACACTCACATATCCATGTGCAAACACTGCCACTGGGATTTAATCTCGGGAAGCCGAGGAGCATAATTAGAGAATGCTGGCTTGGGGGTCAGAAGGCCTAGGGTCTGGTCCTTGACTCAGCCACAAACTTTCTGTGAAACCCCGAGTCAGGCCCCTCCTCTCTCGAGGCCTCAGTCTCTTCATCTAGGGCCTGGCCCAAAGCTGGCATTTTAAATGTTGCTTGAGTGGCTGAATGAAAGTATTAGATAGTCTCAAAATCAACTTCCTGGCTTGAAAATTCTGTGATCCATGAAGGAATTAGTTGCCCTTTAGGTGATTCAAAAGGTAAATTGACTGGAAAATGTGTTGCAAGTGACAGAATATGTGTCTTCCTCTGAATGTGGGGGGGGCAGAGGCCGTTCTAACCATAGTACAGGGCAGGGGCTGGAGGGGAGGAGATGTCTCCGCAGAGGAAAATCTGGATCCAGTACGCGGGGTGGGGGTGGGGGGAGTGGATGTGAGGAAGTAGGTGTGACTCTTCGAGAAATCACCAATTCCAGAAAAGGTAAAATTTCTGGATTCCTGTCACTACCACCACATACACACCCACAGTACTGATAGGACAGCTGGACAGATGAGCAAGTTGGGAAAAAATTAGAGCTGCTGAACTCCAGCTAGTGGTTCCAAAGAATTACAAAAGGCAGGGATGTCTGAAAGGGGGACACCTCATCGTGGTTTTGATTTGCATTTCTCTAATGATTAACGATGTTGAGCATTCTTTCATGTGCTTCCTGGCCATCTGTATATCTTCTTTGGAGAAATGTCTATTTAGGTCTTCTGTCCATTTTTGGATTGTTTGTTTTTTTGATATTGAGCTGCATGAGCTGCTTGTATATTTTGGAGATTAATCCTTTGTCAGTTGCTTCATTTGCAAATATTTTCTCCCATTTTGAGGGTTGTCTTTGCATCCTGTTTATGGTTTCCTTTGCTGTGCAAAAGCTTTTAAGTTTCATTAGGTCCCATTTGTTTATTTTTATTCCCATTTCTCTAGGAGGCAGGTCAAAAAGGATCTTGCTGTGATTTATGTCATAGAGTGTTCTGCCTATGTTTTCCTCTAAGAGTTTTATAGTTTAGGTCTTTGATCCATTTTGAGTTTATTTTTGTGTATGGTGTTAGGAAGTGTTCTGATTTCATCCTTTTATTTATTTATTTATTATAAATTTATTTATCTATTTTTGTCTGCATTGGGCCTTTGTTGCTGTGTGTGGGCTTTCTCTAGTTGCGGTGAGCAACTAGGCTTCTCGTTGCAGTGGCTTCTCTTGTGGCAGAGCATGGGCTCTAGGTGCGTGGGCTTCAGTAGTTGTGGCACACAGGCTCAGTAGTTGTGGCTCACAGGCTTAGTTGCTCCGTGGCATGTGGGATCTTCCTGGACCAGGGCTTGAACCTGTGTCCCCTGCATTGGCGGGCGGATTCTTAACCACTGTGCCACCAGGGAAGCCCCTAATTTCATTCTTTTACATGTAGCTGTCCAGTTTTCCCAGCACCACTTATTGAAGAGGCTGTCTTTTCTCCATTGTATACTCTTGCCTCCTTTATCAAAGATAAGGTAACCATATGTGCGTGGGTTTATCCCTGGGCTTTCTATCCTGTTCCATTGATCTATGTTTCTGTTTTTGTGCCAGTACCATACTGTCTTGATTACTCTAGCTTTGTAGTATAGTCTGAAGCCCAGGAACCTCATTCCTCCAGCTCCGTTTTTCTTTCTCAAGATTGCTTTGGCTTTTCCGGGTCTTCCATACAAAATTGCGTGGCACATTTTTTAGTAGAGAGAATCCATCCTTCTACTCTTCCTCCCTGGCCCACTTGTGACCTCCCACAAGCTCCTCCAGTCAAGGAAACTCTCTGTGGCCACCAACACAGGCAAAGGGAACCAGTCAGCAGAGCAGGGAGCCTGTGACCATGGTGTCACTATTTCCATGGCCCAGCTGGTCACAGACCGCTCTGCCTTGTAGTGTTCTCAGTGTCCTCAGACCCCAGAGAAGCTCAAGTATTCTCTGTGTCTTCCTTGTGGGGAGTAGGAAGAGCTAGTCTTACCTAAGTAAAGATGGAAAAAGCAAACCTATGAGGCAAGGGGTGGGGAGGCCTATCCATCAATAACAGGAAAGGTGAGTAAGAGCTGGGCTCTTAAATTAATCCAACACACAGTTCTCAGTAGTCTGGGAGCCTGGCGCTTTGTGGGTACCGAGGTGGGGAAGGGGAGGCACTGCCAAGGTGAATAGGGCAGGGGCTCCTCTTCCAGTGTGGGAGGTGGGTACAAAACAAGTCATTGCAGTACTTGTGGCCACAGAGAAATGTTCAGAGCACTGGAGGGCACAAAGAATGGAAATTCTCGCCTCTGCAGGGGGAGGTGAGGGAAGCCTCACAGAGGATATGTGAGCTGGGTGTCGAAAGCTGGGTTGTTTTCAGGCAGAAAAGTCAGGGCAGGGCAGTCCGTACAGAGGGACCAGATATAGCAAGTCCAAGGGGACCGTCACTGGGCTGAGGGGAATAGCTGAAGAGGAGGCCCAGGAGGAGAGTGGCTGGCGGATGAGCAGGGCCTCTCTCTGCACGGTAGACTGGACTTTTATCCCAAGGGCAGAGGAGAGCCTGGGAGGAGTTTTAAGCAGAGGAGTGAAGTGCTCACCTTTGCATTTCATAAAGCTGGGACAGGCAGAAAAGAGACTACAATCTTCCCTCCATATCTGTGGGTTCCATGTCCACAGATTCAACCAAACTGGATTGAAAATACTAAAAAAAAAAAAAATCTAGAAAGTTCTGAAAAGCAAAATGAATTTGTCGTGTGCCTGGCATGTTACATAGCATTTACATTGTATTAGGTACTATAAGTAAGCTAGAGACAATTTAAAGAATACAGGAGGATGTTGCATGGGTTATATGCAAATACTACACTGTTTTATACAAGGGACTAGAGCATCCTCGAATTTTGGTACCCACAGGGGTCCTGGAACGATGGTAGTTAGAGAAGGGCCAGGCAGCAACTGGTAGTGCAGGCAGGAAATACAGGGCCAGGGACACTGGTAACAGCCAAAGGCTGACTAGGGCCTCTTCCACGATAACGGTGAGGTCTTTTGGGTCCTGACCCTCTCCTGGAACACTCAGGACTCCCCTCTGCTGGCCACTGGGCCCCATCTGCTTGCTTAGCCAGAAAAACTAGCTTGCCTGGAGCACACGCACCTACGGACCTTCCTGGGAAAGTCAGAGAGTCACTCACTCCCGCTACATTCTACTGCCTCCCAGCTTGGTGAGCCCCCAGCTGCCCTTCACTTCAGCCTCCCCTCTGGCCCTGGCCGCTGGCCTCTCAGATTCCTAACAAGCTTCTGTGCCCTGTCCCCCACCCCCCCGCCCCCGGCTCAGCGCAGCCTGAAGCTCAAGCTTCTGCCTCAATCCTCACTTCTCCTAGCAGACGTGGGACTGTGCTCGTGCAGCCTCCCCTGGGTGTGGGTGAAATGCGCATCCACGTGGCGAGAGCAGAGGCAGACATCAGTCTCTACGTCCTGGCTGCCCACCTCGGCCAAAGCAAGCACGCCACTCTACTCGTTCCCTTCTCCGAGGCTGCCCTTTGCTGAGCCAGGCCTCTCCTGATTTGGCCAGGGTGGGCATGGCTGAGCCTGGACTGGGTGACGTGGGCATGCCATGTGGCTGGGTACCAGCTCATGGGGTGAAACATGAATCGTGGTGACAAGGGCACCCAAAGTGTGTGTGTGGGCGGGGGGGGGGGGACACCCAGGGTAGCACGGGGGAGGACTAGCTCCAGAGACCGTAAATAAATATAAGAATCTAAGTTTGGAAAGGCCAGGTGACCTCAGTGAAGCTTCCAGAATGTGGGCACATACCCAGGGGGTCCTTTGGAAGGATATAGCAAGAGATCATCAAAGGCCAGATGCTTACTTCCAGAGGCCTACAGATTGAAGGCAGAAACTAGGTATTATTCCACTGGGCCTGACGATTCCAGAGGAGGGCCCTAGGGCTGCAAACTGCTAGAACCGGAAGGGCCCCGGATTGTGCTAGGGTCTGGTGACACAGGTTAAAATGGAGCTCAAAGTCCAGTGGGAAGGCAGACAAGCAAACAACAGCCAGGGTCCATGGGATAAAGTCTCTGGCAGAGGTGAGGTGTGCTGGGTTCTCCCAGAGGGAACTCCCATGGATGCGGTAAGGCCTGAGTTGCCTTAAAAAGTGGGCCTTCCGGGCTTCCCTGATGGCACGGTGGTCAGGAGTCTGCCTGCCAGTGCAGGGGACACGGGTTCAAGCCCTGGTCCGGGAAGATCCCACATGCCATGGAGCAACTAAGCCCGTGCACCACAACTACTGAGCCTGCGTGCCACAACTACTGAAGTCTGTGTGCCTAGAGCCCATGCTCCGCAACAAGAGAAGCCACCGCAATGAGAAGCCCGCGTGCTGCAACGAAGAGTAGCCCCTGCTCGCCGCAACTAGAGAAAGCCTGAGCGCAGCAACGAAGACCCAATGCAGCCAAAAGATAGATAGATAAATAAATAATAAATTTTAAAAGTGGGCATTCCTTTCTCAGTTATCCCCAAACATCCCAGGTCATGGCTCTTGACCTTAACCTCCTGGAAAAGGGGAAACCTGAGTACCTAGACTGCTAGGTTTTCAAGAAATGCCTTAAGGACAAGCTCTCTGAATCACGGCTGCATCGTCCAGAAACGCACCCAAATCTGATTCAGTATTATTTTTTCCAATTTCTGAACTCTGATTTCCTGCACACTTCACTTTACTTAACTTCAGGGGAAATCCCAGACACTTAAAACACCAGCTCTTCAGTGAAAACATCACTTAACCCATTCTCTCCCAATCCTCCTCTATGCTTCCAGCCTGGTGATTCTTCTTCATTGTCATCAGCTTTGAATGAACCATTCTGGACTCTGCTTTTTCATATAACATCATTTCATATACACTTTCCAGCAACAAATTTATCATTTTAACGACCCCACACCGTATGCCCTCATGCGTCTTGTCCTTCATTTTCAGCTTTGTGTTTCTGCCAGTGATGATGGCCTTAGGCAAGCCCTGGCCTTCTATGGGCCTCTCACCTCTATCTGTAAAATACAGTGATTTGGAAACTCTAAAGTTCTTTCTGAGCCTTAACATTCCAAGGCCTATGATTTTCCAGCTGTGGAATCATAACCCCATAGCAACAATCCCTAGAAAGGAAAAAGAGACCCAGCATCTGTTGAGAACTCACTGTGAGGCAGGAAAGCACTGAGGAAGAAACAGGCACAGAAAAAAAGAAAAGGGAATTCCCTGGTGGTCCAGTGGTTAGCACCCTGCGCTTTCACTGCCGAGGGCATGGGTTCAGTCCCTGGGCGGGCAACGAAGATCCTGCAAGTCGAGCAGCAAGGCCAAGAAAAGAAAAGAAAAAAAAAAAAAATTTAAAAAAAGAAAAACAAATAAAAAAGAAATGGGTGTGAAAAGTGACACCTTCCCTTTCCTGCAAAAACATTTTCTGAGGCCTGGGTGGGTGAACTAGATCCCTTTGTTCCAGGTCCAACCTGGACACCCGGACACACTACCAAATGTGGCTTACCCTATAGTAAAGCCCGCCAACGTTCCCCTCCCCCGGATGACAGAGCACTTTTGGAGCCCAAGCCCAACCCCTCCAGCCCAGCAGAGCGCTGAGTCACGGTGGGGCAGCAGTTCTCCATCCCATCCCCCACCTCTTCCCCCTCCCGGGTGAGCTGGAGTCCTCCAGAAACCACAGGCCTGGCTCTTCCCTAGCCTGAGGCTCCTCCCGCAGAGGCCCCAGGGAGGCCAGCCAAACTCCCCATCTTCTCAGAGGAGCCGGGGCTAGAGGGGAGGGAGGCAGAATCCTGGTCAACAAAGGTCCAAAGACCAGGCCAGGGCTTCGAAAGAATCTAGAGGCTTGGAGATGGCAGTTCGGACACCCCAGGGTTCCCAGAAAGTGTGGAACAGGCCCAAGCAAACACCCCCACCCCCACCCCCAGCACAAGATTGCCCTTTCATTTTTCCCAGCCGCCCGCCCCCAGTGACCTTCTACATCCCAAGCTGACCCTCAGTTTTGCCGTGATGGTCACTGCAGCTGCATGTGTTTTAACCAAACACGGAGTCAAGAAACCTCCTTTCTGCACCAGAACAACTTCCTTCCGGTGGATCCAACTTCATGTTGGCTCTGTCCACCTGGATGTCCTGGAGGCCCTGAAACTCAGCAAATCCTGTGCACGACCAAGCTGGCCTCCTTCAACAACCTTCCCCCCAAACTGCATTTCCTTCTGCGTCCCCATCCTCAGTGAATGGCAGCAGCAACTCAGCTGCCCGGGCCAGAAAGCTGGGGGCTCTCTTGCCCACCGGCCCCCCCCTTACCACCCCCCTCCACAGCTATCCAGTTACCTCATCCTGTCTGTTCTGTCTTCTCCATATCTCTCAAATCTGCTTTCTGTCTCTTCTACTCACTGAGAACTAGGGCTGTTACCTCCCAACAGGTACCCAGCCCTCTTGTCTGACTTTATCCTCCACATTCAATCAGGCATCCATCCATTCATTCAACAAATACTGAGGACCAAGTTACAAGCATCTTGCAACATGCTTGAAATGCAGGATGGAGAAGACAGAACTAATGCCTGCCCACCAGGAGCTTACAGTATACAGCAGCAGGGAAGACGATCCAAAAGTGATCTGTATGGCTACAATACACGGTTATACATACGAATATATATTGTATAGTATGGTTATTAATCTTCAATACTTAGCAAGCTACAAATACTAACTTAATTGTCATTTGTATTTTAACTTTGTTTACGGCATCTTCTGTCTTACAGCTTTTCATTTTTGTTGTATAATTCCATCCATATGAAATTCTAGAACATGCAAAGTTAGTTAATATCAGAAGAGTGCGCTTCTTGAGGGGTATGGGGGAAATCTACTGGAAAGGGGTACAGAGAAACTTTCTGGGATCATGGAAATGTTCTGCATCTTGTTTCAGCTGTATTCAAGTGTCAAAACACATTTAATAAAACACCTAAGATTCTGCAGTTTATTTAGTTAATTATAGCTTTATTTTAAAAACTTAAATCACTCATTTTTGCAAAGAAAAGAACAATTTTGTTGGCTTTTTACCTACTTGATACCAGTTAGCTTCATATTCCAATAACTATATCCACAATATGTTTCTAGATATGCCTCTCAAAGATTTAACTCCATGTATTTTGAATTCATCATGATTTGGTGGGACCACACCCTTTGCTCTCCCCGCCACCCCGCACCCCCGCCCCCCAGGCGCTTGGTCCAACTGAAAGGACTTCCTAGAAACTACCTTAATCCATTCAAAAATTTTAACAAACTGTGTGACAGCCATGCCCTTGATTTGGTCATTACCCTGAGGATTCATCTTAATCAGCCTGTGTTACTCAAAGTATTTCTTGGTTTTATTTTTTACTGGTTGAAAAAGACAAAGAGTTCTAACTTCAATACTACACGTCCCAGAAATTCCGGATTGCCTATTTTCCTTTTCCCTCCCACTGCCAAAGGGGCCAGTTCTGTTCTAAATTTATCTCTTTCCTGTAATCAAATGCACCTGATAACCAAGGCACTCTAGTAACATTGTTTTGCAATCTTGCTTCATTTTGGAGCTCTTTCAGGAATTGTAGTGTCATCGATTTTCTCTGCTTTGGCATATTCTTTGTTTTCTGAAGACTTGGACTTTACTTTTTCTATGGTGTAGTTCAATAGTTGGTCCTTCTTGCTCTGCCATCGTCCAGATTTTCAAGTAGTCATATCTGCCAACTGGCTTCTTTTTTTAAGGCAGCCTCAGAAGAACACTCCCTACCCCCAAATTCTAAAAGATAATTTTCTATACATTCTTCTAATGACTTTATAGGGGGCTTTTTGTTTTGTTTTTTAAGGCTTGGATCTTTAATCCATCTGGAACGTATTTTTGAAATGCTGAGTCATTTTTCACCACATGACTATCTATTGTTTCAACATCATTTGCTGAACCCATTCTCTCTCTCCTAATCGAAATGCCACTTTAGCATGTACCAAGTTCCCACTCATATGGGGGTAGGACTGTTTAGTTGCACTGATCTACTCACCTTTTCCTGTGCCAGTACCAACTGCTTTATAATATTATATTTATACTACTGTGTTTTTTTTTATATCAGGGAGGACAAATCTAACCTCATAACATTTTTCCCCCCCAAATGCTTATCAGCTTTTCTACATACTCTTCCAAATGAACTTTAGAATCATTTTGTCAAGGTTCCAAAAGACCACTGAGTTTTACAGAAATTGCACTGAATTTGTAAGTTAATTTGGGGAGAATTGACATCTTTGCAAAACTGAGGTTGGCTATGTAGAAACATGGTGTCTCTTCATTTATGCAAGTTTTCTTTTCTGTCCAGCAGTAAACATTTATAGTTTTCTTCACACATTTGGTAACTTTATTCCTAGGTACTTTAAGCTTTTGTTGCCATTGTAAATGAAGAAAATTTTTCTCTCATTTCATTGTCTAACTGGTTACTGACACATAGGAAAACTTTGCATCTGGTAACTTTGTCATACTCTTACCCTAATAGTTTTTCTGTTGATTCGGTGTAAGATTTCTAGAAACAAAACTAACGTGGTTATTTCTCCGGCTAGAAATTCTTTAGGGTCTCCATGTCCTCCAGGATAAGATTTAACCCCTTTTTACGACACACAACCCTTCCTGACCTTGCCCCTATACTACCCTCCCAGGCTTCACCAACATGGACTCTACTTTCAGGCCAACACATTTTCTTAAGGTGCCTTGGATAGGCCATGCATTTCCACACCTTGTATCTTTACATATGCTGCTCTCTCTGCTTGGAATTCCCTCCTCATCTCCCTCCTCCCTTTCACCTTTCTTTTACTTTTCCTTGAACTAAGTGACAGTTCAAGTGTCACTTTCTTTTCTTTTTCAACATTTATTTTCCTTTTTTTGTGTGTGTGGCTGCATCGTATCTTAGTTGCGGCACGGGATCTTTGTTGAGGCATACGGAATCTTTTCATTATGGCCCTCGGTCTGCTCGGGTTTCTCTCTAGTTGCAGCTGTCGGGCTTCTCTCTAGTTTTGGCAAGTGGGTTTTCTCTTCTCTAGTTGTGGCGTGCGGGCTCCAAAGAGAGTGTGCTCTGTAGTTTGTGGCATGCGAGCTCAACAGCTGTGGCACGTGGGCTTATTTGCCCTGCAGCATGTGGGATCTTAGTTCCCTGAACAGGGACGGAACCTACATCCCCCGCATTGGAAGGTGGATTCCTTACCACTGGACCACCAGGGAAGTCCCCCTCAAGTGTCACTTTGTTAGGGAAGCTTTCCCTGACCTCCTATCCCAGACTGGGTAAGGCACTCCTTGTCTGTATTCTCCCACCACCCTTCTGCTTACTTTATCATATGTAGCTCTAGCCCCACTAAAAATTTTTTTCCTTAAAGTAACACATGTTCATTTTGAAATGAATAACAGATGCAAGAGAGAAACTGCCATAATTCCATCAGCAACTTAATATTTTAGTAAAGTTCCTTTTTTAAAGTTTTTAAAATTGAAATATAGTTGATTTACAATGTGTTAATTTCTGCTGTACAGCAAAGTGATTCAGTTATAGAGACATACATTCTTTTTTTTTCATTCTTTCTTTTTTTAATTGAAATTTAAAAAAAAATGTTTTTTAAAGGTTTGGAAGTCCAGCTTCCAGTTGCATGTTTGTGAACATCCTGAAAAGGTCCTTGGGTAGGTCTCCCACCCATGCGTTGAAGAACCTGGCTAAGAATAGTGACCCTGAGGAGAGCAGACTGGGCGCAGGCGCTCGGCCTAGCTCCGTCCAGTTCTGCCATCCATGAATTCACACCCAGTGATGGGGACACTGCTGCAAGCCACACGCAGTGCCCCTGTGTCCCCCCCCCGCAGGGTCCCTGGCATCTGTCGCGCACATTCGTTCAGTGCCATTAGCTTCTCTCCAAGGACAACCTGGGGGTGGCTCCCTGTAGGGCCTGCTCAGCCCGAGGCTCCTGGGACTGGGGCCAATAAAAGAGGCCTTTTCAAAATGGCCTCGCGGCATCCTTTCCAGACCCAAGCGGCTTCTTCTCTATTTTCTAACCCCTGGTCTCTGAGCTTTAAGCTACCGGCGATTTCCTCAGAATTCAACGGCTCATCCCCACGTTTCCCTCGGGAAGGCGATCTCCGCAGTCTCTCGGGAAACACGACCCGCCCAGCCTTTGTTGTATCAAATGCACGAGGAGCCATATTTGCTTTCAGCAAACGGCGGACCAGGTCGCCGGAGCCGTAAGAGGGGCCAAACCCGCGACGGGCCGTGGACCCCACCCGGCCTGCATTCGGTCTCTTTCTAAGCTTTGAGGAAGAGAAATTTGAGTCCTTTCCCAGCCCGACCTCTGACTCACTCGGCCTCCTCGGGCCCACGTTCACCCTCCAGGTTCCCTATTTGCATCACGAAGTAATCACCTCGGGGTGTGGCAACTGCGCTCTACCGCTCTGATTTTTAACATGCCCTTGGCCAAGAGTCTCAGGGTGCCTTCTGGACCTCGGAATCGCCCTGACGCCCCCGGCGCCAGGGGGAGTTTCCTGTCGGTTCAAGACGCAGGACGCCACCGGGGTCAGGGCTCCGAACTGAGCTTCCTGCCCCCGCTCAGGTTTTCTCTCCAACCCCACGCAACGAGCCCACGTTCCACGGAACAAGCTGCAGCCTCCAGGCCACCCAGACCCCGCACCGCCACCCCCCACCCCTCCTTCCCCACCCTCCTTCCCCAGCCCCCCAGCGAGGCGGAGCCGCGCGTCCACAGGAAGGGGCGGGGCTCAGCTGGGCGGGCGGGCGGCGTGATTGGCCGCGGCGGGCCTGACGCCCATTCCCGCTATAAGAGCCGGGCAATAGTCACCTGCGCCACAGTCCTCGCGGAGAGTCGCCACGGTTTCTTGCTTCAACAGTGCTTGGACGGAACCCGGCGCTCGTTCCCCGCTCCGGCCGGCCGCTCAGAGCCAGCCCTCGCCACCCATCTCACGGCGCCCTCCGATCGCCCCAAGGTCCCCGCCGCCGTTACAGCGCCGCGCAGCCACCGCCACCGTTTCACCTCAGCCGCCCGTCATGACGACCGCGTCCCCCTCGCAGGTGCGCCAGAACTACCACCAGGACTCGGAGGCCGCCATCAACCGCCAGATCAACCTGGAGCTCTACGCCTCCTACGTCTACCTGTCCATGGTGAGCGCGGGCGGGCCCACGGGGCACGGGCGCGGCCTCCCTGGCTGCAGGGCGGGGGTGTGGCTACCGGGAGGGCCCTCCCGCCTCCGCCTCCCGCCTCCCGCTCCCGCCTCCCGCCTCCGTGCGCCCTTCTGGAAAATGAAGGGTGCTTCGGGTCCTCTAGGACTCCTGCGCAGAAATTCTGAGCAGTTGTCCCCTGGAGTGCTCCCTCGTGGGCCAGGGCCGCCTCTGCGCACCCCAGTTTATTTAAAGAGCTGAGTTTCTTCCGGGGTTGCCACACTTGCCACCAGTACGACCCTGCAGTTAGGAAGGTGGATTTTCGCATTTCCATCCCTTCTGCATTCGATCACGTGATGGGGGGCGGTGCTGAGGAGGTCCGGCTCCCATCCCCCTGAGTCCGGCGGAGCCTGCTGGGTAATGGTGTCCAACAGTGGGGGCTGGTGCGAAGTGGTTTATCTCTCGTGGCCGAACAGCCACCTCCACCTCTCCGCTCTGTTTATCTCTAAGTCCCGCTTGAATTGAAGCATATCTCTAGAAATCTCCCTTCAGTCGGACACCGAGTTGTCTGCCACCCGTATTCTTTATCTTTTTTGTGTGTAAGGGTTGTGGCGTAATTTGAACCTTTAGTTCTTGGATATAGTCCACCAACAGTTACGGGGCCTGAAAATTTTCCATGCAGTAATCGGTGGAATCAGTTTCCAAATCCTGGTTTTAATCGGTGTGGTAGGAGTTTTAGTTATAATTGGTTTTATTACGTTTTTGCAAACCATCCAAGAATAAACGTGTTCCGGCTGGGTTGGAATACGCCTGGATTTCTATGACTGTCCATTCCATTTCAGGAACAGCTGAATACAGCAAGGGTGTAAAAGGGACTAAAATCTTTGTTTTCTACTGATAACATGTTTACATACGTTTGGCATTGCCCACAACTGTTACCTTGCCTAGTGGGTTTAATTTTACACATCCATCAGCCTGCTGTAAGCTGGCAGCTCATGTTTTTGTTTTTGTTTTTGCGGTACGCGGGCCTCTCACTGCTGTGGCCTCTCCCGTTTGCGGAGCACAGGCTCCGGACGCGCAGGCCCAGCGGCCATGGCTCACGGGCCCAGCCGCTCCGCGGCATGTGGTGTCTTCCCGGACCGGGGCACGAACCCGCGTCCCCTGCATCGGCAGGCGGACTGTCAACCTACTGCGCCACCAGGGAAGCCCGACAGCTCATGTTTTAACATGGATTACCCAGGGAGGAGGGGGAGAAGGCACTACTAACAGTGCAGGGTAAATACTCCAACATCTCTTCACCAGATTTGACAGGGCTGTAGGAACTTTCTCTGCACTTAAACAGATGCTTAAGATGTTCCATGTGGAGGCAATTCCCATGATATTCTAACGGTTCCTTGTAGCAAACTTTCAGTTTCAAGACCAAGTTTCATTTTTGTGTTTCAGAGTAAAAACTAATTACTGTCGTGTTCAATCCAGGAACACACCTTGCTCTAGTCTTCCTGTGCTCAGACCCTTTCTTGCTGGGCTTTGAGAAGGAAGCCTAGACTCGCAGACTGCCTTCCTTTGGGAATCCCTAACATGTTCATGTACTGTTTTCAGTCGTACTATTTTGACCGCGATGATGTGGCTTTGAAGAACTTTGCCAAATACTTTCTCACCAGTCTTGTGAGGAGAGGGAACATGCTGAGAAATTGATGAAGCTGCAGAACCAGCGGGGTGGCCGAATCTTCCTTCAGGACATCAAGGTGAACTGAAGACCCTAGGGTCGCCCTGCCTCATCTGTCTAGCAGTCCTCTGGCGTCAGAAATCACTGAGCCCAGCAGTTGCCCTTATCAGATGAGGATACTTTGGGTTTTTGTCTTTTGCGCTTTTTCGGGCCTACCATCTAAGCTAAAGTTGGCAGACAGTAATGGGCAAGGATATTAAGTTGGAAGCGGTTTTCGGGGGAACTTGGCTGTTCCTTTTGCCAAGCGCGGTGGTCACACGTTAGACGCTTTTTGCTGATTCGTGGTTTAAGTGGTAGAGGTTGTACATGCACTGACTTAACCTCCTCCCATTCAGAAACCAGACCGTGATGACTGGGAGAACGGCTGAATGCAATGGAATGTGCGCTACACCTGGAAAAAAGCGGAACCAGTCACTGCTGGAACTGCACCAACTGCCACTGAGAAAATGACCCCCATGTGAGTGTTGGCAACCTGGGAGGAAATGGAGGAAATCATTTGTCTTAGGGGCTGGGGAAGCTTCCCAATAACTTTTTTCCTTGTTCTCTTTTCTAGTTGTGTGACTTCATTGAGACTCATTATCTGAATGAGCAGGTGAAATCCATTAAAGAATTGGGTGACCACGTAACCAACTTGCGCACGATGGGGGCCCCCGAATCTGGCATGGCACAGTATCTCTTTGACAAGCACACCCTCGGAAATAGTGATAATGAGAGCTAAGCCTTAGGCTGGCTTCCCGTAGCCACAGGGGTGACTTCCCTGGTCACCAAGGCAGTGCATGCATGTTTGGGTTACCTTACCTTTTCTGTAAGTTGTACCAAAATATATACAAGTCCTTTCCTTAGTACCATTCCTTCAAATAAAGTAATTTGGTACCCAGCTGTTGTCTTTGAATTCTCGGGGTGGGCTAGAAATGTATCTAGGCCATCTTTATTAAATTTGTAAGTGCCACCATGGCTCAGTCACACTCACCAAAGTGAAACGCTTAGGAAGGATCTGTATTTACTTACGAAATTCCTTAGCTTGGGAAAGATACCAAGGCTTGGGTGTTTTGAATTCAGAACAGGACTTAAGGATTCCTGGTTCTGAATTAGGTGTTTTATTACGTTTCCAGCACTTCTGGTTTTCACAATTTATATGTACAGAAAGCATTTTGAGGCTTAAAGTAGACTTGAAGCTACTGATTCTCGTTCTCCATTAAGGTAACCATTTAATTCAGGCTGTCGTAGGGACATATTCTTCAGTGTGGACAGCTATATGGCTATGACTGGATCAGTGTCCTGCTTGGTGTACACGCAGGTAGGACCAGGCCAGTGAAGCGTCCCCCTTGGAAGCAGGCTAGGAATGTTGCTTCATCCCTAGTGAGAATTTGAGGAAAGTTTACATGAGTATGGAGAGAGACCTTCATTTCAATAGGAAAATAGCTGCAGTAGGAGGGAGAGAGTTTGAGACATCTTGAATATTAACCAGTGAGTAGTGTTAGAAGACTGGGGAGCCGTCTGGGTCCTTGCTAACCAACTACATTAACATTGTTTCCTAAACCAGCCACAGTGATTTGTAAGTTTCCATCTAGCCCTGAGAAGTATGACAGGTGGTAGGCCTTTTCAGTTTTCAATACAAAGCTAGGTATTCTGACCTCAATAACTGCTTGAGAATAATAAGAAATGAGAAGTTACACTTCCCTTTCACATCGTGATTGGGGGCTGGGGTGGGGGGCTGGGTCTAATTGGGTGAGCGGGCTGGGGAATCTGGAATAAAGGCAAACGTCCTGGTGGTACTGTGACAACTTTAGGTTGACCTCAAAAAATGCATGAAGAGCTCATTTAAGTTCAGAAGTCTTGGTGAGGTCCCCAAAGCAGTAAGATACCCCAAGGGACCTGGATTGTCCCCACCTTATCTGCCAGTTCCCAGGAGTGTGGCACCCTTTCCAGGAGTGCTTCAGAACCACCACTGGTTATGGGGGAAGGGCTCATACGCGACCTCCCAGCTAAGCCTGGCCAGTAAGTTGAGTTCTTGGCTACAGTCTAGAGCCCCAAGTTCTACCTGTGTTTCTGTGTCTGCCACCCCTGCTTAAGGTGAGCTGGGCCCACTGGTAACGTCAGCCCATGTAAGCCTGGCCTAGTGGCCCTTCGGCGTTACTCTCAGTGCAAACCTCGTCTTCCTATCCCTGGGCCCCAGAGAAGTCTTGGTGAGTCAGGCTCTTGGGTGAAATAAGCAAAAGTCGCCAACACTTCCCTAGAGCCCCTGCTGTGGCAGCCAGGTGCGGCGCCCCCAAGCCAGTGCTGGGCATACCCTGGCAGCCATAGAACCATAGGAAAACTGGGAGTAGGGTGGGCTTCAGAGCAGGGAAGCTGGTGGGGACCACCCCTGGTGGGCTGGGGGGTTCAGTGACCCTGGTTGTGGGTAGAGGACAGACCTGTGGTTTTCCAAGGCCCAGTAGGGATCGCCACGATCTTTGAGTATAGTGTGTGTGTTGCTTGTCGACTGTCCCAAGTGCGGTTCTCTGAGATATTCAGGGGCCTCTGACATGTCTGTTAGGTTAAAACTCGACAGTTTTCCTCCTCATGTGACTCACTTCCGGGTGCTCCGTTGAGGCCCAGCACTCTCTGGGAGCAATTCAAAGCTCTTCTTGGACCTGGGAGTTGCAGGCTGAAGGCTTTGGTCTTTGACGGTGTCATCCATGCCTGAGACTTTGCGAAGACTTGAGGGTGCTGACTGTCCAGGTGGGAAGACCATAGGGTGTGGCTGAGGGGTGTCTGGGGGGCACTGTGGTAGCCTGACCTCCCATATAGCACGGCGGACTTGAAGGCATCCTCCCCTTTCCAGGCCTTGACGTCTTCCTTATCACTGGTGTCCTGTCCGTCTCCCCCGAGGTTCTTGGGCTGGCCCTCATGGGAAAGGACTTCTTTCTTCGGCCACAGTAGTTTGGTCTTTGAGTTTGTCCTGGGGGGCTGGCGGTCGTGGGATTGCAGCCCTCGGAAGCGGCCAGCGATGCCAGTGTGAGCACTTTCCTCCTCTTCCGGATCTGGCTGGAACTCCATATCCTCCTTATCCAGACTGGAAAGAAACAGGAGAGTCGGGGGTTAGTGGGCAGACAACGGCCTGAAGCCTGACTTGACTTCTCCCTTACCCTCTCTTCTCCCTCTGGCCCAAGGCCCAGGACACAGTCTTCCTCACCTCAGCTTTGACTCACCTCTCTGCTGATCCATCTTGTACCTCTCAATTAATCCCTCCTGGCCGAGCTCGCCTCACTGTTCTGTGGCTCCCTCTTGCCCATGTTAACATCCAAACTCCCTAGCCTGGTATTTAAGGGCTTCCTCTTCAGCACCCACATTTTCCCTTTGAAACCCGTCACTCTGGGCTGTCTGAACGGCTCTTCCCCAGGTATGGATGGTCACGTGAGGCCCAGGAGTGACTGAGTAAGCCAGGGATTTGTGGTTCCCGCTGGGAGCAGTATCCCCCCAGAGAGAAGTCTGGCTTCCTGGAGCCTAAAGCCTTTACTCTGCAAGAGAAAGCCTACCCACCCGTGAATGTGGCCACCTTTGCCCATGTCCAAATTCTCCCCATGCTTCAAGGCCCAGCTCCAGGTCCAGCTGGAGGCCAGCTCTCAGGCAGCCAAAGGTGATCTCTGTTCTATACTCTGTCCCTTGCCCAGGCATCCAGTACTTCGTACCTTGTATCCAGAGTCTGGGCTCTGGGTTTGAACTCCCTCACTAAATTGTGTGTTTCTTGGAGGCAAGGTCTATGTGTTATTATTCTCTGTTATCCTCCTTCCCCAGCAGCTGGGCTACCAACCATGGAAAACTCAGAGGCGACCTCCAGCAATGTTTCTGACCTAAGCAAGCCTCCATCCTCGATCATTTGATCTCTTATCCAAACCTTCCTCACACCAACTAGAGACTCCAGCTAATTCTAATCACAGCTTAATAGGATACTCGGTTCTTAACAAGAGAACAGCGCTTTTAATACTGTGGAAGAACACCTTGATGGGATAGACCCTGAGATGCAGCAAACACTCTCCAAAGTCCTCTCCACTCTGTCATCCTAGGGAGAGAGAGCTGTCTGGGGCGCCTCTTCAGCCGGCCATGGCCCAGCTACAGCTCAAAAGGGATTCTAACCAAACCAGGGAAAGAGGACCCGTGTGGGGGAAATGTGGCTGCTGTGGGCTGACCTGAGGCCCGTACTCTGTAGCAAGAAGTCTACTCTGAAGGTACCTGTGATGACCCAGCCTCTTGCTCGCTTCCTTGCCCAGGGAACCCCACTCCCACTCCCCATGCCAACACCCTGGCTTATCAGGAAACATAGCTCGGAACCAGAGTCAGGAACCAGGCCCTGACATCCCAGCTGCATCACTAATCACTGACTGCCCTTGAGTAAGTCCCTTCTCTCTCTAAGCCTCAGTTTTCAACTCTGAATAAGGGGTGGGGCTTAGATTGGAGACTACCTAAGAGCCCTTATAGCTTTAAGAGTCCTTACACAGCACAAGGTAAGGGTTAAGGGTGTGGAGTTGGACCCAGACATACCTGGCCCACCTGTGCTGCTTGCTAGCTATGTGACCTTGGGTTGGGCAACTGACTTAACCTCTCTGAACCTGGACTTAATCATCTGAAAACTGGAGGTAACAAACCAAGTTTATTGGAGGGGGGGGAAATAGTTAATATATGTTAAGAGCTTAGTACAATGCCCAGCACTTAATAGGCACCCAATATGCATTAACTAATACTATTCTAAGTTCTTAGGCAGGCCCTTGCACTTGGGGTTTTCTACCCACCGAAGTGGTTCCCTGGCACTTCCCACCTGATGTTGAAGGTGGAGCCGAAAAAGGAGGGCCGACGAGACTGGGCAGAAGCGGCTGTGTAGGGGGGATGTGGTTCTGGCTCATTCCAGTACATATCTCGCTCCATCGGTGGCAGGTCCTGGTGCATCTCATCTACAGCCAACAGGGACACCTGGTCGTCGGGGACAGAAGGAGAAGTCCAACAGGTCAGCCCAAGCAGGACCATGAATTTGCCAGGTGACTTGGAGAGGTCACTGCTCTCTCTCTGGGCCTCAAGTTTCCCTTCCTGTGAAATGGAGAGACTGATGCAGCCTGTAGCCTCAAAAGTTAGGCTGAGAATCCTGTGAGTAGATGGTTGGGCAATTCACTGTGAGGCCTCCCTACAGAACTGTGGGGCCCCCTCCCTGGGTCCAGTTTGGGGAGGGGCCATGGGACAGGCTCTCTTCCTCCCGTCATACCTGCAAACTCCTGTCGACAATCCAGTTGGTCTCAAAGTCATCATCATCCTCTCCGAACGGGTTGATGAGCTGCTCTGCCACCTTGAGGGTAGGTGAGGCTCTGGAAATCCTCAGGTGGAACCCCTTGCAGCCTTGCTCCCACCCTTAAACCTTGGCTCCTGCCATGTCCACCTCTCCACGCCCCTCAGTGATGCCCTTCTGTCTCCAAAGCCACTGTGTAGGGCACCTCCTCTCCTAACCGGCCATGACTCCCTGGGCCACAGCTGGCCTCGTCCCGGGGAGGCTCACCTTCAGCCAGCCAGCATAGAAGAAGAACTGCAGGAATGTGAAGAGGGGTACAACGAGGTCCATCTCGTGGCCGGGGTAGGCCTTGGCTGGGTTCAGAAACTGACGCCCCATCAGGCAAGCCAGGAAGAAGCTGTATACCGCCACGGTCACCACCTGGGAGGGAAAGGCGGTGTCGGCAGAAAGGGCTGTGTGGGGACCGTGGGACCAGGAAGCTCCCCAGGCTCTGTGGTCTCCCCTTTAAAATGGGGATGATCACACTGCCTCCACCACCTGGACCAGGCAGGGACCTGGACTCTTTGAACTTGGCACTAGAGACAACCTCCAAAGTCCAGACCTGACTCCCAGGGTGAGCCTCTTCTTCAGCCTCTAAGTGAGCCCTTCCCATCATAGGCTGCTTCCCGGGTCCTCCTCAGTTTCCCAAAGGGGCAGCTTCACCAGCCTAGTCCTCACCTGAGTGTACACCAGTGGGATACTGATCCAGTCGTAGGCATACAGCTGTCCACACTGAGTACGCAAGGTGTTCATTTCCTAGGGGGGCAGGAGGGAAGGTTGGGCCTTTGACCATCACCTGCTCTCCCAGGCTCACCCCCCAGCTCTTCCACAGATACCAGGGTCTCGTGCTCATGGTCCAGCCCTGGCTGTGTGGTCATGGACAGCTCACTTAACCTCTCTGTGCCTCAGCCTCCTCAATATCAAAAAGGAACCAGGATCTCAGAGGTTCACTTTAGAGAGGGGAGGGGAGGGGAAATTTGAAAGGGGCCACCTTGGGCTATGGAATCCTGTTGGAAAAGATCCTACAGTCCCAAGGTAGGCTCTGGGAAGACCCTCAGAGGCTCAAACTTCCTCTTTGCAGAAAACCTGTTCCACGTGGGGCATGACCCTCCCCGCGCTGCAGCAGCCCCACGTGTGTAGCGGGCTCACGTTGAGCAGGCTCTGGAGCAGGACAGGGTCCCGGATTCGACCTTCAATCCAGGCCTTCGTTGACAGGTTGGCAAACCACACCCAGGGCATCCAGAATGAGTTGTGTGGCAAGCTCAGTTTTTGTAAGTGCTTGTGTTCCGAGGGGGTCATAAAGCCTGCGGGGTAGAGTGGAGAAGACAGTGGGTAGGGGAACCTGCAGAAGGGGTGGCTGGCCAGGCCCTGCTGGGTGGGACCCAGAGTTCAAACCAAGTTCCTGCTGAGCCCACAGGGACCTCAGAGCTCCTTTGCGATCCTCTTTCTTTCAACAAATTATCACTGCGTGTCTACTATGTGCTGCTCTGGGCTGAGTACGTGAGAGGGATCTGTCTTATTAACCAGGATCAGGTCAGGCAAGGCCAGAGAGTGAGACTGCTGACGTACAGACTGGAAACCGGAAAACAGGAAGGGGAAGGGCAGTTCCCAGTTCCCAAAGCCCCACTCTGGCCCTCAACCCTCACTCTTCCCTCATCCCTCAAGAGGCCTTAGCCCTATCTCAAAGCCCTATCCTCCTAGAGTCTGTTCCTGGCCTCTCCCCACCTTTAGACCCCTGACTTCGCCCCGCCCAATTCAGGTCCCCGCCCCCCGCCGCCCCACCCCCACCCCCCCATCCCAGGTCTCGACCCCACTCCGCTCCTGGTCCCACCCAATCCTCAGCCCTGGGGCCTCTGACTCCACCCATCTGCAGCTCCGGCCCCGCCCTTGTCAGCCTCTGGCTCCGCCCACTGCGTCGCCAGGCCCCGCCCACCTGCTTTCACCAGGTGTTGGGGACTGGGAAAGCGTTTGTAGACCGCGGCACTGACGCTACGCAGGATGAGCACGTTGCCCAGGTTGGCGTAGCGCATGAGCGTGCGCCGCAGCAGCCGGCCCTGCTCGTCCTTGCCCTCGACGAAGCACGACACCAGGTTCATGAGGCGGTCGCCATGGCAGGTTCTCATATTGGTTCCACCAGCGGGTCACGACCAGTGTCACGTAGAAGCCTGGGCGGGAGGGGGGGGGGGCGCGAGGGGCGAAGGCCCACGCTGCGGCCAGAGCCCAGCGAGGGCGACGCCTCGGTTTCTCCATCTTTCTAATGGGGCTGGGCCCAGCACCAACCCTCCTGGACAGCTTCGCGTGAAGGCACGAGAGACTTGAGTTCTCTCTCTGGCCCCGCTTGCTTTCCCAGAAATCCGCCAGATACCTCCCCTCCTGCGCAAGGCTCCAGAGACTACTGTAATGTCGGCGCTGCCCTCAGAAAGTGGGGTCTTAGCAGAAACTAACACAGCAATGTAAAGCAATTATACTTCAATAAAGATGTTTAAAATAATAATAAAATTTAAAAAAAGAAAGTGGGGTCTTGAGTGCTAACAGCAGGACAGCCTTCCTAATTAATGTCTAACTTCAGTCCCTCTGGCTGCAGGCTCCCCGTTTCCCTGAACCACCGAGAGGCGCTGACATGCCACTGGCCTTCCCCAGCTAGCTCTTCATGATCTGCCTGTCTGGAGCCTGGAGCAGCCACTGGGACCCCAGCACGCGGAAGGGGGAGCTCACCCAGCACGAAGGAAATAGGGATGAGCTGGATGTAGCTGTCGCAGTATAGAGTCAGCTTCTCAAAAATCACCTGCTGATCGTCCGTGCGGGCCATCCGGGGGGAGGGGGGGGGGTGGGGGCAAAGATGTGTAGATACTGGGAGGGGATGGCTGAGACCGGTCCCAGGTCCAGCCAGGCCTGGGGTAGGAGAGTGGCAGCCTCACCTCCCTATCCCTTTCACTGGCCTGCCTGGGGCCCCTCCTCTGGCCTGAGCCAGGTCCCCCTCTTTCTCCCGCCGCCCTGAAACCCCAATGGGCCCTCTGCTCCATGCCTGGAGGAGAAACCCTCAGGAGGTTTTCTATAAGGTGGAGGAAGGAAGGTCCTGCTGAAGGGGTCAGCTTTAGGCACCACTGACCTTTTTAAAGGATCCAAAAGACAGTTGTTTGAAAGCAGGTTGAAATGAGTGTTTGGTCTTTAAAAAAAATATCTGGTAGGGAGGGATGAATCGGCAGAGCACAGAGCAATGAAATTGTTCTGTACAACACTGTAATGGTGGATACAAATCATTATACATTTGTCCAACCACATAGAATGTACAACACCAAGGGTGAACCCTAAGGTGAACTATGGACTTTGGGTGACAATGGTGTGTCCGTGTGTGTGGGTTCATCTGTCATCACAAATGTCCCACACTGGGGTGGGATGTTGATAATGAGGGAGGGCTGAGTGGGTGGGGCAGGAGGGGTGGGGTATATGGGAACTCTCTGTACCTTCTGCCCAGTTAAGCTACAAACCTAAAACTGCTCTAAAAAATAAAGTCTTAATTTTTTTAAAGTATATTGACACCCTAGTAACAACCAAAGGAAATGAACATGCTTTGTTATTAGTATTATCATTATGAACTCAAGAGGTTTATGTGTTTGATATTTGTCAATGCATTGCCATCATTAATGCTTTTTCCATTAAAAATGCTATCATATATTCTGTGGTTTTAGCTGTCTTTTATTGTTTAAATACACATTTTTATTGGGGAAAAAAACGTATGATATGGGCCTGTCAGACTATGTGGGATTCAGGGAAACAGGCTGACTGAGTGGGACTAGGTAAGGCCTGGGTTCCAATGCCCCTCCCTCGATTTGAGGAAAGGGTGTTTGAGATGCTCCGACCTGCACTGAGCTGCCCCCCAAGGCTGCCTCCTTTTCTCTCCTCTCCAGCCCCCAGGCCTCAGGCCCCACGGTTTGACCACAAGCCCAGCTCAGCCTTATCTGTCTCTGTGCATTGGCCCCCTAGATGGCTGGGAGGCACCCAGGAGCTCCAAGCCCTGGCTTGTCCCTCCGTACCTGTAAATGAAGCGGATGATATAGTAGCAGATGAGGAAAATGAGGAAACTCGCCATAGAGCAGCTTGTAGATGCTGCCTCGCCAGCACAGAAGCAGGCGGGAGAAGGAACCTAAACGGGCATTAGCCACTTGGCTTGAGTAGGTGACGGTCATGGCCAGGCACTGAGCTGTAGCAGGTGGGCTTGGGTGCTGGTGAACAGACAGAGAGGGATACTGATGGGGGGGCCAGGAAGGAGTAGGGACCTCTCCAGAATCTGTCCAGGACACATGAGTGACCTTATCCAGGACCCTTCCCTTCTCTGGGCCTCAGCTCTCCCATCTGGACACTGGGAGGGGGGCAGTGAGGTGACCTCCAAGAATCCAGGAAAGTGAGCTCAGGGACCGTCCATAGCCTTGGCACAGAAGACACAGAGAGGTCTGTGCCCTTAAATTGTACCACAAAGGCAACAACAGAAATGTCCACATGCTGGGCTCCTTCCTGAGTTATGAGCCCATCATGTTCAGTAGCTCCCCAAGCTCCATCAACCACCCTGGAGTGAGAACTGGTAAGGGGCATGGTCAGCCTTGGCCACCACCCTGTTCCCCGTGTCCAGAACAGAGCCTGGCTGGTGGAGATGTTTACTGAATGGTGGCCCCAGGGCCTTTTCACATGCTGACCCTCCTTCCTGGGGGATGCTCGTCCTAATCTAAGTGTATGGCTCACTCCCACTTCAGATCACCTCCTCAGAAAGGATACGCCCAGCCACCCTACCTGGAAATAACATCCTAGTACCACTGGCCCTCTCTTCCCCTCGCCTTGCTCCATTTTTCTACATAGCACTTATCATGTTATAACTGCCATTATATTTTGCATGCTACCTGCTTGTTTACTGCCTATTCCCTCCTGGGAATGGAGCTCCTATTGTGTACTCATAGGTGGTGCTCAATAAAAATTTACTGAAGCAATGTTTGGCACCCCATCCTCCCCCTACCTGCTCTGATGCAGCCACACTGGCTGTCTGTGTGCCTGGTGTTCCCTAAGTTCATTTCTACCTCAGGGCCTTTGCACAGACACACAGGTGCCCGCACACCTGCACATGTGCTCCCTGTGCGTATCCATCATGTGCACATGTACAGGTTATCTACCCCAAAGGCTCTCAATGTCCCAGCCCAGCCTTCTGGGATAACCCTTACTCACAGTTGGGGCTCCAGGCTAGTCAGGCGATCCCACAAAAGGTCTGGCCACAGGACTGGTGGGACTCTCTGGGGTCCTCTGGCCAGTGCCCCTGCCTACTTAGGGGTTGGCACTGCCCACGTGTGTGCTAAGTGGTCACTTGACTCCCTAAGCCAGGGCCTCCACAGAGGAACCCTTGTCTTGGCCCCCTTCTCGTAATCTGCCCATAAGCAGCCGGCAGCAGTCTGGCCTCTAATTCCTTCCGGGGGTGAGGGGCGTTGAGCTGGGACCAGGGCTGAGATGGGGGGCAACCCCCCTCTACCATGGGCCCTGACTACCCTGCCATTTCCCCTGGGCCCTAGACTCCGGAGATTGAGGGATCTGTTTCTGACCCCTGAGGTCTTGCAGGGAGAGCTGTGGGGAGGAGGGGCCAGGGCCTTGGACCTCATCTCCTGTGCCAGGAGCCATCCAGAGAGGGGAGCCTCCGCCCAGGACCTGTGGGCTTTGGCAGCACTTTGGGCACCCAAAAGAACATTGGACCGCAGGCAGAAGTCCTGGCTTCTAGTCCTGGCTCTGCCACCTGGTGAAGTGACCCTGCGTGGGCCTCTTCTCCTCTCTGTGCCTTAGTGTCCCTCTGTGAAAAGGATGGCGTTGCTTTAGAATTCCATCACCTCATTAAGATGACAGAATTCAGCATATACTCGTGAGGAGCTCTGATTGGCTGCTGGTGACATCATAGGTTATTCGGGTTGTGATTGGCTGGCAGGACCCCGTGAGGTTGGTTTATAGTTATGGAAGGAGAAGGGGGGCAAGGGGGCTGCTGCGTGGGGGCCGGGCCTGGTGTGGGATGACACAGCAGTGTTTCTGCACTTCCCAGCTAGCCTGTGCAATAGGGAAGTATGTGCCCAGGTCCCCAAGGACAGCTGGTTGATATCTCAACAGTGGGTTTCATACATTTTAATACATCAGTCCATATGTGAGAACCCTCCCCTAAGTCGCTAGAAGTGATGGGGGTCTAGGATGTATCTCCTCTTGCATTAAGTGAAAGCTTGAAGCAGCAGTGGCTCTTGGTCTTCAGTGGCTGTAAGAAGAGCCTGGAATATTTGTTAAACATGCAGCTTCTCAGGATCTTTCTCCAGAGTCTGATTCTGAGACCTGAGGGATGCTGCATTTCTAACAAGCACTGTGGAGATTATAATGCCAGTGGTCTCTGAGCCACACTTCCGAAGCCCTGATTTACAATGTGACCTTGAGCCTTACAATAAATCCGCTCCTTCCCTCCTCCCTCCCTTACAATAAATCCGCTCCTTCCCGCCTCCCTCCCTCTCTCCTTCACTCTCCCCTTTCCTACCTGTCCCCACACCCCCCACCCCATACTACTCATCGTTAGCAGTGCTGAGACTGCAGGCGACTTTTGTGCACAGTATTTTGCCTTTATAATTCTCTGTCTGGAAAAAAAATTATTTGACAACAACCTTGGGTACTTTTCTTATCACAGCAAACAATCACACCATTATTGTTATAAGGGAGTCTCTTCAGAGATCAGGGACCATCTTTTAGGAGTATTTGCTGCATCCCTGCTGCCTGTGCTGTGGGAGACATATTTCCCACAACTGTCCTTAACTGAACTGGGGAAAGGGGCAGGTTCACTTGAGCCTCAGTCTCCTAATCTGTGAAATGGGAGAATAACACCTACCTCAGCAGCTGGGTGAGAATGAAGGACGGGAAACGTTTTAGTCAACTCTCCAAACCAGAGAGTTCTCGTGCCTGTTAATTCTTCCTGGGGAACATCTACAAACCCCTGGTGCCTCTGCCCCACCCTCCAGAGTCAATTGGTCTGGGTGGGGTCCAGTGGTTGGTGTTTTTTCAAGTTCCCCAGGTGAGTCTAGTTGACGGTGTAGGTTGAGGATCGCTGCTGTGAGGGAATTTCTCCCTTCCTTGTATTCCCTCTTCGCCCCCCCCCCCAGCACATATCAACACTCAAGAGAGAGCTTTCCATTTACCAGATGATTAATAAGTATATTTTTATTTTATTGTATTTTTTTAAAATTTATTTTATTTATTTTTACTTTTTTGGTTGCATTGGGTCTTTGTTGCAGCGCACGGGCTTTCTCTAGTTGCAGCAAGCGGGGGCTACTCTTTGTTGCGGTGCGCGGGCTTCTCATTGAGGTGGCTTCTGTTGCGGAGCACGGGCTCTAGGCGCGCGGGCTCAGTAGTTGTGGCTCACAGGCTTAATTGCTCTGCGGCATGTGGGATCTTCCCAGACCAGGGCTCGAACCCGTGTCCCCTGCATTGGCAGGCGGATTCTTAACCACTGCGCCACCAGGGAAGCCCAATAAATATACTTTAAAATTAAAATTGAAACATGTGCCCAGCACCAAACCTGGCATGAAGATGTTCAATTAGGTGGAATAAATGAACCACCTGCCTCCCCTGTGGTGGCCACTGGAGGGGCGCCCTTGGCCAGCTGGCTTTGTCCTGGAAAGCCTGGTCCACTGGTCAGGGCCTGGGTGGATGGTGGAACTGGCACTGGATGGCACCTTCATCTCCTTGAGCCTGACAAGCAGCTATAGAGAGGGAGTTGGGAGACACTGGAGTCCTCCTTCCCTTTTCCTGAACCACAGGTTCCTTGGCAATTCACCCAAACCCCAGCAGGACCAGCTGACTGTGCTACCCCAGCCCCCTTCCCTCCCAGATGCCCCAGGATATCCCAGAGACACCCCATGAGCAGCTGCTCCTGGCGACACCCCACTGCTAAGACAGGCACACCCAGGCATGTCACTGTCTTTCCACTGGGTCTTGGCCGTGAAAATTTCCCCAGCCAGTCAGGCATGGCTCAGGCACACAGAAAGGCCACAGCAAGCATGGATTGACTCAGGCCATCTCGGACAAAGGCCCTAGGATTGACCCCTGCAAGGATGGGGCCCAACCCCATCAGTGTCGGTCTCTTCTGCTTTCCATTCCGCAAAGTAGTCAGTCAACAAACTATTTCCAACTCCAGAACTGAGCCTAATCTGATTCCTGCCTCCAAGAATTCACAGTTAATGAAGCAAGTCAGACAGAGAAAGACAAATACCATATGATATCACTTATATGTGGAATCTAAAAAAAGGGCTACAAATGAACTTATTTACAAAACAGAAATAGTCACACGTGTACAAACAAACTTATGGCTACCAAGGGGGAAAGGGTGGGGAGGGATAAACTGGGAGATTAGGATTGACATATATATATATATATAACTAGATATAAAATAGATAACTAATAAGAACCTACTATATAGCACAGGGAACTCTATTCAGTACTCTGTAATGACCTACATGGGAAAAGAATCTAAAAAAGAGTGGATATATGTATATATATATAACTGATTCACTTTGCTGTACAGCAGAAACTAACAAAACATTGTAAATCAACTATACTCCAATAAAAATTAATTAAAAATTAAAAAAAAAGAACTCATGGTTAAGTAAAAACCAGGAAAACACTTAAATAACTAACACAGAGAGGCAAGGCCTAATATCTGTGCCAAGTACACAGAGGTCAGGGAAAGTTTTTCAGAGATGGGAGCATTTAAGTTGGGTCATGAAGCATGAGTAGGAGTTTGAGTTGAGAAGGATGGAAGAGCACTACACATCAGGGGTACAGCCCATGAAAAGTCACAGAGGCATTACTGAGGGACAGTTAAGTATGGCATTATTATCCACATTTTATAGAGGAGGACACTGAAGTTCAAAGCCCACATTTTTTTTTTTTTTTTGGCCTTGGCCGTACGGCTTGTGCGATCTTAGTTCCCAGACAAGGGATCGAACCCCGGGCTTTTGGCAGTAAAAGTGCAGAGTCCCAGCCACTGGACCACCAGGGAATTCCCAAAGTCCGCCTTGTCCCAGGTAACGCAGCTATAAAGGGCCAGGTTGGAACTGGAATCTGTGTCTTCTGATTTTGAATCTGTGCCTTTTCCACCACCCATCATCGCCTCTCAAGTGGAGGTCAGTTTCTGAGGGGGAGAGTCTTACCAGTTAGGGTAGTCGTCTCTGTTGGGGTTGAAGGGAGGTCCAAGGGATGGGGGATGCCTGGAAGAGACTTTGACTGCAGTAGAGCCCGTGCTGTCAAACCCCCCAACAGAGAGCCATCCGGCGGCAGGCAGAGCAGAGCTGGTCAGATGGGTGGAGGTTCCAGAGGCAGAATGCTATGGCCTTCTTATCTAGGATTACCATGGCAACAGGGGCATCACAGACGCCTGCCACTGTGCCCTTCCAGGCCCTGTCTCAGCCGGGCAGGAAGGAGGGGACCCAGCTTGGCTGGGGGCAGTGACAGGGGGCCCTGGGGTGGGCCAGCCAGGCCTGGATGCTGCCCAGACTCTGTGTAGGGCACCTGCCAGCCCACAACCCTCTCTTGGGCCAATCACAGTACAAACAGGACAGAAGCCAAGAAAGAAAAGAAGAGGTCTTGGCACAGCTGGACAGGGGAGGTGAGGGAAACTGCCCGCCTGGGGCCTGGAATCAAGACAGACAGCACCTCTACCCTGGGGCCAGGCAGCCCTGATCCCTGAAGGGCCAAACAGACTCAACATACAAAGATATGAACACGTGAGCTCTGATTCCTGCAGGAAGACGACAGGGACCAGGAGAGGCAGAGAGAGGCTGGGACACACCCAGGTCCAGCTCCACCAAGCCCAGTCCTGCCAAAGACAACAGAATAGCCCGAATAGGAATTCTGGGATAGGCCAGAGCTGGCCCAGCTACAGACACAAGGCGAGAGCATTCACCACAGGCTTTGGGAGAACACTGGGATCTCCAAGCTACCCCGTCCCCATGGACTCTACCCCCTGAGGCCAGCCAGGTGAGGCACAGACGCCAACCACACCCCCAGCCCACCAGCTCAGGACCGGGGCTAGTGGGCAGGGGAGGAAGAAGAGGAGCGTCCCAGGGCAGGCTCCCCAAGGGAACTGCCCTGGTGTGAGAGCACAGGATGCTGTCATGCATTCACCACAAGTCAGGAGCCTCAGCTTTCCTCATCTGTCCAATGGGCATGTTAGCAGTTTCACATGCTATAGACAAAGAAATCAAGGCGTAGAGGGAGAAGTCGACTTGCCTCGAGTCACAGAAATTAGAGTTGGAGCTGGGAGGTATAACACACCCTGGTCTAGGTCAGAGCAGTGTGTCTTTTCACTGTTCCAGCAGGTTCCTGAGTTTCAGTTCCACAAGCAAGCACTAAATACCAGCTGAGCTTAGTGCTGTGCTGGGTATCGTGGGAGGAAAAGGGAACAAGAAACAATGGTTTCTCCCATGACTTGAGCACTTACTGGGTGCCAGGCAGTGCACTAAGTGCTTTTAGAAATGATCTCACCTCGGGACTTCCCTGGTGGTCCAGTGGCTAAGGCTCCCAATGCAGGGGGCCTGGGTTTGATCACTGGTCAGAGAACCAGATTCCCCAATGCCACAACTAAGAGTTCACATGTCCCGGCACCCTCAGCTAAGACCCAGCGCAGCCAAATAAATAAATATTTTAAAAGAAAAGAAAAAAAAAAAAGAAATGATATCGGCTCATCATCAGAACTGGGGAACAGGAAGTGCTATCTACCTGTGACAGGTGGTTGTCGAGCCCAGAAAGAAAGTAACGTGCCTAAGTCTCCACTCAAACCCAAGTCTGTGTGGCCCCCAGCCCTAGAGGTAATGACTGTGAAAGCTGCCTCCTGGCCCGAGGTTGCTGACCACCGGGCCGCCTGGGGTAAGGCCACCTGTCAGGGTTGCCCTGGAGGGGGATTCCTGTACCAGGTGGGCGACTGGACCAGGCAGCCTGCTCTGCGTCTGTGTGTCAGCTTCCAGGGGAGCCTTCCTCAGGAGCCGGCCAGACCCAAGGGCAGTGGTGGAGGACAGCACAAGGGCAAGCCGTCGAGGAGTGAACCACGGGGGTGACTGTCTGCTGGGCCAACAGGACGGCCAAGCAAGCTACCTTGAGTTGTCTTGATGGGCCTCAGACACAGGTTGCCTGGCATCCCCAGCTCCAACCTCTCTCTACCCCAGGCCAGGGCTCCAGAGTTAGCAAGTAAAACTACAGGACAGTCAGTGACATATGAATTCCAGATAAATAATGAATAACTTTTTAGTGTAAATATGTCCTGCACGACATAAGCTCCCTGGGGAGGCGTCCAGAAGCAATGGTCCTTTCTGTGCTAGCCCTCCAGCAGCTGACTTCTAGAGCCTGGCTGCCTGGGGCGTGGGAGTGGAGGGTTGGGAGGTGTCTGTGGCCCAGTTACAAAAACATCATTTGGAAGCTTTTTTTTTTTTAACAAACTTGTTTATTTATTCTTGGTTGCGTTGCGTCTTCATTGCTGCATGAGGGCTTTCTCTAGTTGCGGCGAGCAGGGGCTGCTCTTCGTTGCAGTGCGCAGGCTTCCCACTGCAGTGGCTTCTCTTGTTGCGGAGCATGGGCTCTAGGCGCACGGGCTTCACTAGTTGTGGCTTGCAGGCTCTAGAGCGCAGGCTCAGTAACTGTGGTGCATGGGCTTAGCTCTTCCGCGGCATGTGGGATCTTCCCGGACCGGGGCTCGAACCTGTGTCCCCTGCATTGGCAGGTGGATTCTTAACCACTGCGCCACCAGGGAAGCTCAGAAGCGTTTTTAGAAATGAAATAAACTAGACTCCCAGAATCCCAGGCCCCACCCTGGACCTACTCAATTAGAATCTGTATTTTAACAAGGTCCCCAGGAGATTTGCGTGGACATGAGAGTTGGAGAGGCTAGCTTCAGACGATAACAACAGAGATAAGGGAGATTTATTATTGTACTAAGTGTTTATTGTAAACACTTAGGAAAATATAGAGCAGCAAAAAAAACCCCGCAAATCACCAAAGGTATCATTTTGATGTATTTCGTTCCAGTCTTTTTTTTTAATATTGAGGTAAAATTCACATCCTATAAAATTCACTATTTTAATCATTTTAAGGGAACAATTCAGCGGCTTTTAGTTTATTCAACCGTCACCACTATCTAATTCCAGGACATTTCTGTCATCCTGAATGGAAATTCAGTACCCATTACCCAGTCACTTATTCATCCTTCTCTCCAACCCCTAGCAACCATTAATCTGCTTTCTATCTCTATAGATTTGCCTATTCTTGACCTTTCATATAAATGGAGTCATACATATTTGCCCTTTCGTGTCCGGTTTCTTTCACTTAGAGTAATGTTTTCAAGATTCATTCATTTCCTAGCATGGATCAGTGCTTCATTCCTTTTTGGGTTGGATAACATTCAGTTGTATGGATGTATCACAATGTATTTATTCATCAGTTGCTGGACATTTGGATTGTTTTCATTCTTTGTCTATTATGTATATTCATGTACAAGTTTTTTTAACTTCCGTCTTCAATTCTTTTGGGTATGTACCTAGGAGTGGAATTGTTGGGTCATATGGTAATTCCATGGTTAACTTTTCAAAGAACTACCAAACTGTTTTCCACAGTGACTGTATCATTTTACACTCCTACCAGCACTCTATGAGGGTTCCAATTTCTCCACATCCTCTCCAACGCTTGTTATTTCCCCTTTTTTAAAAAAAAATAAGCCATCCTAGTGGGTGTGCAGTGGTATCTCATTGTGGTTTTGATTTGCACTTCCTTAACGACACATGATGTTGAGCATCTCATGTGCCGTCATTTGTATATTTTCATCGGAGAAATGTCTATCCAAGTCCTTTGCCCATTTTTCAATTGGATGATGTTCTCATTGTTGAGCTGTAAGAGTTCTTTGTATATTCTGATTACTAAACCCTTAAAGGATGTATATATATCTCATAAGATTTACAGATATTTTCTCTCATTCCGGGTTGTCTTTTCATCTCCTTGAGAATGTCCTTTGATGCACAAAGATTTTAACATTTGATGAAGTCTAGTTTATTTTTCTTTTGTTGCTTGTGCTTTTGGTGTTGTATCTAAGAAACCATTGCCAAATCCAAGGTTATAAAACTTTACCTATAATAAGTATAAAATATTTATTTAAAAAAACAAAAAAATTATACTTAAGGTTTTTTTGAAGCGTTTTAAAGCGTTAGTGCTTAATTTAGGTCGTTGACCTATTTTGAGTTAATTTTGTATATGGTGTGAGGTAAAGGTCCAACTTCACTCTTTTGCATGCAGATATCCAGTTATTCAAGCACAATTATTTGAAAAGATTATTCTTTCCCCATTGAATGGTCTTGAAACTCTTGTTGAAAATCAATTGACGGTAGTTGTATAGGCTTATTTCTGGACTCTCAATTCTATTCCTTTAATCTAAAAATCTATCCTTATGTCAGTACTACACTGTTTTTATTGTGCAGCTTTGTAGAAGTTTTAAAATCAGAAAGTGTGAGTCTCCAACTTTGTTTTACCTTTTCAAGAATGTTTTGACTATTCAGGGTCCCTTGAAATTCCGTATAAATTTTCAGATCAACTTGCCTATTTTTGTAAAAAAGGCAGTTGGAATTTTGATAGAGATTGCATTGAATCTGTAGATCACACTGCTTTCTTTTCAATATTGTCTTCCACTCCATGAGCATGGGATGTCTGTTATTAAGATCTTCTTTAACTTCTTTCAACACTGTTTTGTAGTTTTCTGTGTATTTGTTAAATTTATTTCTAAGTATTGTATTATTTTGATACTATTTTAAATGGAATTGTCAATTTTAAATGGGATTATTGTCTTAATTTTAAGATTGTTCATTGCTAGTATAGAAATATAACTGATTTTTGTATGTTGATCTTATATTGTACAACTTTGCTGAATTCACTTACTAGGTATAATAGTTTCTGCGTTAGGATTTTTTAAAATAAATTTATTTATTTAATTAATTTACTTTTGGCTGCGTTTGGTCTTGTTGCTGTGCACTGACTCTCTCTAGTTGTGGCGAGCGGGGGCTACCCTTCGTTGCAGTGCCCAGGCTTCTCATTGCAGTGTCTTCTCTTGTTGTGGAGCACAGGCTGTAGGCACACGGGCTTCAGTAGTTGTGGCACGTGGGCTCAGTAGTTGTGGCTCGCGGGCTCTAGAGCACAGGCTCAGTAGTTGTGGTGCATGGACGTAGTTACTCCACAGCATTTGGGATCTTCCCAGACTAGGGCTCGAACCTGTGTCCCCTGCATTGGCAGGCGGATTCTTAACGACTGTGCCACCAGGGAAGCCCTGAGTTAGGATTTTTTTTTTTTTAATATTTACTTATTTATTTTGGTTGTGCTGGGTCTTAGCTGCGACAGGCGGGCTCCTTAGTTGTGGCATGTGAACTCTTAGTTCTGGCATGCATGTGGGATCTAGTTTCCCGACCAGGGATCGAACCTGGGCCCCCTGCATTGGAGTCTTAATCATTGTGCCAACAGGGAAGTCCCAAGGATTTTTTTATCTGTAAGATCATGCCATCTGTGAATAGAGATAGTTTTACTACTTCCTTTCCAATCTGGATGTCTTTTAATTCTTTTTCTTGCCCTAGTTAAAACTTCCAGTAAAATGTTGACTAGAAGTGGCAAAACCAGACATCCTTATATTGTTTCTGATCTTAGGAGGAAAGCTCTCAGTCTTTCACCATTAAGTATGATATTAACTGTGGGTTTTCAAAGATGTCCTTTATCAAGCTGAGGAAGTTCCCTTCTAGTCCTAGTTTTATGAGTGTTTCTATCATGAAAGAGTGTTAGGTGTTTTCTTCCCCACCTTTTTTTATTGTGGTAAAATATCTTTAACATAAAATATACCATCTTAACCATTTCTAAGTATACAGTCCAGTGGTATTAAATATATTTATAACGTACAACCATCATCACTATCTCTGAAACACTTTTCTTCTTGTGAAATGGAAACTCTAAACCCATTAAACAATAACTCCCCACTCCCCCAGTCACTGGCAAACACCATTCTACTTGGTCTCTATGATTTTGGCTACACTGAGTATTTCATATAAGTGGAATCATACAGTGTTAGTCTTTTCGTCACTGGCTTATCTCACTCAGCATAATATCCTCCAGGTTCATTCATAAGGGTGTTGGGTTTTATCAAATTACTTTTCTGTATCCGCTGAGATGATCACGTAGCTGTGTTTCTTCATTCCGTTAACACAGTGCATTACATTGATTAATTTTTAAATGTTGATCCACCCTTGTAATTCCTGGGATAAATCTCACTTGGCCGTGAAGTATGATTCTTTTAATATGTTGCTGGATTCAATTTTCTAGTATGTTGGGGCATT
Source organism: Phocoena sinus (assembly GCF_008692025.1). Taxonomy (NCBI): domain Eukaryota; kingdom Metazoa; phylum Chordata; class Mammalia; order Artiodactyla; family Phocoenidae; genus Phocoena; species Phocoena sinus. The sequence continues at coordinate 100,907,122 of NC_045770.1, read as the reverse complement.
ATAGTGGTGGTGGTGGGGGGAAAGGGTTATTATGGGATTATATGAAACCATATGTGTGAAACTTTTGAAAATTGTAAAGCACTATAGAATTTAAAGAATCTTTTATTCAATTAAAAAAAGAGGGGCATCCCTGGTGGCGCAGTGGTTGAGAGTCCGCCTGCCGATGCAGGGGACGCGGGTTCGTGCCCCGGTCCGGGAGGATCCCACATGCCGCGGAGCGGCTGGGCCCGTGAGCCATGGCCGCTGAGCCTGCGTGTCTGGAGCCTGTGCTCCGCAACGGGAGGGACCACAACGGTGAGAGGCCCGCGTACCGCAAAAAAAAAAAAAAAAATTTAGAAGTTTTCAGCTATTATTTCTTCAAATATTCTTTCCCCCCATTTCTCTTCCTCCTCTCTTTCTGAGACTTCCATTATGCATATGTTAATAACGTATGCTTGTTGGTGTCTCACAGATTAGGCTCTATTCATTTTTTTCATTCTTCTTTTTTTTCTTTCTGCTTCTCAGACTAGGTAATCTCAGTCGACTTATCTTCAAGTATGCTGACTCTTTCTCCTACCTGCTCGGATCTGCTGTTGAACTTCACTAGTGAATTTTTCATTTCAATTAGAATTCTTCAACCCTAGAATTTCTATTTGTTTCCTTTTTATAACTTCCGTCTTTTTATTGATATTCTCTATTTAGTGTGATGTTCTCATGGTTTCCTTTAACTCTTTGCACGTGGTTTCCTTTAGGTCTTTGAAAATATTTTAAATAGTTGATTTAAAGTCTTTGTTTACTAAATCCAATATCTGTGTTTCCTCAAGGACAGTTTTTTTCCCCCATGTATAGGTCATGCTTTCTTATTTCTTTGCATGCATCATAACTTTGGTTCTAAACTGGACATTTTTAGCATTATAATGTAGCAACTCTGGAAATCAGATTCTTTACCATGCGAGGCCTTGTTCTTGCTGCTTGTAGTAGAAATTGTTTGTTAGTTGATTAACTTTTCTGAACTAGTTTTGTAAAGTTTACTTTTTGTTGTCTGTGGCCACCGAAGTCTTTTCCATTAGCTTCGTGGTCAGCTAGTGATCTGACAGAGATTTCCTTAAATGCCTGAAACAACAGCCATGGAAGTCTTTGCAGGTGAGCCTGTATGTATGTTGGGACATACCTTTAGATACTCAGCCAGGCAGTTTACAACTGCTTTAGCCTTCTTTTCCTGCTTGCTCAGAGCCTGAAGATCAGCTAGACGTGAGATCTTAGAGCCTTCTCGTGTCTTTTCTGAGCATGCTTCCAGCCCTGGGCAGGCATGTGGACTTCTAGTCCCATGAATAGGTAGGTGCTTTTCAAAACCCTTATCCCTAGAACATCTCATTCTCCAGCCTTCCTTCCTAAGCTTTTTGGTTTGTTTGTTGTTTTCTCCAAATGTTACCCAGATGACAGCATCTAATACAATAGACTTTATATACGTTCAATAAATGACCCCAAGGTAACAGAGAGTTCTGAATAGGGAAAAATAAGGTTAGCCCTTTGAGCCAGACGTCCAGGGAACCACCAGAGAGGTCGAAACAAACAACCACAGTTCTTTCAGTAGAAGGTCCCTTCCACTCCCTCTAATGCTAAGAACAGGAATGCAGGCTGTTGTCTTCAAGGCTACCACAGAGCTGGGGAGTGGGGGATGGGCCAGGGTAAGTTAAAATATCATAAAGTTCTCTTACTGAAATTCAGCTACTTATTTCTTGATTAAGTGTTCACCTGGTTGCTGTAAACTTTATTTTGTTTCCAGAGTTCTGATAAAGTTGATTCTGACAGTTTTGCAGTTTATTAGCTGCTTTTGCGAAGAGATGAACTCTTGGAGTTCCCTACTCCATTTTCACTGACCTCCTCAGTCTTTTTTTTTAAACACAGAATATTTTTACATAAAAATAATTATTTGGTATTTCAATTTTTTGCATCTTTTTCACTTAATGTTATACCATAAACATTTCTGTTTACCTGTATTATTGTTCATTATTATCCATTTTAGTAGATCATTTAGCAAATAGTTATTGGGCACCACTTACCTGGTGGTCACTCTATGGAGACTGAGTATACAAAAATGAGTAAAACAAGACCCTGCTCACATGGAGCTTATATCCTAGAAGGGAGAGAAATAAGAGTCGTATAAATATTCATTCCTTTTGAATGCTGTATAATATTCCACCATAAGAACATAACTCTGATAGGATGAAAAATGTCCCCCACCCCCGTAATATCAGGTCCTAATCCCAGAAACTTGTAAATGTTACCCTATATGGAAATGGGGGTACTTGCAGATATGATTAAGTTCAGGGTCTTGGGATGTGGAGGTTGTCAGGATTATCGGAGTGGGCCATAAATGCAACCACATGTGTCCTTTTAAGAGGGAAGAAGAGGGAAATTTGACACGTACAGAAGAGGAAAAGGCGATGTGACAATAGAGGCAGAGACTGGAGTGAAGCCAGCAAATGTCAGCAGCCACCAAAAGTCGGAAGGAGCAAGGAACGTATTCTCCCCTAGACCCTCCAGAGGAACACAGACCTAGCAACTTCTTGATTTGAGACTACTCACACTAATTTTGGCCTCCAAGATGGTGAAAAATCAATTTCTGTTGCTTGAAGCCACCTAGTTTGTTACAGTTACCATAGAAACTAATACAGATGTTTGGAACTGAGAGTGGGCTGCTGCTGTAACAGGTAGCTAAAACCTGGAGATGGCTTCGCAATTGGGTAATGGGTAGAGGCTGGAAGAATTTTGAGACGCATGATAGAAAAAGCCTAGATTGCCTTGAACAAACTATTGGTAGAAATATGGATGTTTAAGGCTCTGCCAGTGAGGGCTCAGACCAGAATGAGGAAAATGTTACTGGAAACCGAAGGAGAGGTGATCTCTGTCATACAGTAGAAAAAGTCTAGCTGAATTGTGTCCTACAGTGGTGAAGAGCAGCATTTTAAGTGATGAACTTGGATTTTAGCTGAGGCAGTTTTGAAGAAAGATTTTAAAGATGTGACCTGGTTTCTTCTTGCTGATTATACTAAACTGTAGAAAAAAATATATTGAGAAAAGAACTGTTATGCAAAAAGGAACCAGTACTTGATTTTGGAAATTTGCAGCCTACCCAGGTTGCAAAAGATGTTAAATTAGGTGATTTACTGTTAGAAAACTGTGCTCTAGAGAGAAGGCCATGGGTGTGGTTGGACAGCCTTCTGCCGGTGCTGAGGATATTAGGTGTATGACCCGTGGACCCACTCAACCATCTCAGCAGAAGCCAGGGATAAAAGATGATATTTTCCAGGAAAGATCTGTGGGAGACTCTAATGATGTGAGTCTCTGTGACATACAAAGGAGACCCATAAGGCCTTGGAGAATGTTATACCAGCACAAATGAGCTGAAAGGAACAGAGGCAATGAGATGAAGGAAGGCTGTTGGACTCCCAAAATTCTACAGGCAGGAGATGGGTTTATAAAACTACTCAGCTTCAACCATTTGCTTGCCTTTAAGAAAAAGGAAAAATGACTCAAAAGGAAGAGCCTCGGGCCCAGAGGGCAGAGTCTCAGGCCTAGAAATCAGAATCAAGGATGCAGAGGCTGGAACTGTGAATGACAGATTCACCTAGGCCTTGAAAAAACTAACGAAATTTGCCCTTTATCTCTTCCATTTTCTTTCTTTTGGAATAGGAATGTCTATAACTGTTATACTGTGCCTGTCCCACCATTGTATTTTGGGAACAGACAACTTATTTCTAGTGTCACGGTTCCAGAGATGGAGAGGAATTTTTTCCCCAGAATAAATCATACCCAGAGTCTCACTTATTCTCGGTTTAGATAATGAGATTAGGGATTCTGAGCTGGTTATATTTAGGTGAGATTTTGGATTTGAGTTGATATTTTGATGGATTAAGACTTTTGAAGATGTTGGGATGGGTTAAATGTATTTTGCTTGTGTTAAAAGGAGAACCTTGGGCTTCCCTGGTGGCACAGTGGTTGAGAGTCCGCTTGCCGATGCAGAGGACACGGGTTTGTGCCCAGGACCAGGAAGATCCCACATGCCGCGGAGAGGTTGGGCCCGTGAGCCATGGCTGCTGAGCCTGCGCGTCCAGAGCCTGTGCTCCTCAACGGGAGAGGCCACAACAGTGAGAGGCCCGCGTGCCGCAAAAAAAAAAAAAAAAAAGGAGAACCTTTTGGGGCCGGGGGCAGATTCCGGAAGGGTGAAAAATACCTCCTTCCCAAAAGATCCTAATTCCTGAAACCTATTAATGCTATGTTATATGGAAACAGGGTCTTTGCAGATGTGATTCAGTTAAGGATCTTGAGAGGAGGAGATTATCTTGTGTTATCAAGGTAGGCTCTAAATGCAATCATGTGTGTCGTAAGAGGGAGGCAGAAGACAGACAAAAGAGAAGGCAATGTGAAGATGATGGAGAAATTGTGAGGCTGTGAGACAAGAAATGCCAGCCACCACCAAAAGCCAGAAGAAACAAAGAACAAGTTCTCCCTTACAGCTTCCAGAGGAAGCATGGACCTACTGACGTCTTGATTTTCGTACAGTGATACTAATTTTGGACTTCTTGCATCCAGAATGGTGGAGGACGAAATTGCTGTCGTTTTAAGCCTCTGTAACTTTTTAGAGTTGCTATAGGAAGCTAATATGATACCACAGTGCATTATGAACAGTCTCTGTTCATTGGACATTTGGATTGCTATTATGAATAGCCTTGTACATGTTTTCTGGTGCAAATGTGCTTGAGTTTTACCAGTTTACACTCCTACTGCTATAGTTCCTGTTGATCCACATTTTGTTTATCATTTGGTGTAATCAGATTTCTTAATTGTTGCCAATCCTAGTGAGTATGAGATAGTGTCTCACTGTGGTTTTATTTGAATTTCCCTTATTACCGATGTGATTAGGCTTGAGTATCTCTTCAAATTCTTATTGGCCATTTGTAATGACTCTTCTATGAAATGCATGTTCATGTCTTTGCCTATTTTTCTAATGAATTATTTTATGTATTTTTATTGACTTATAGGAGTTCCTTTTATAGTCTAGATACTAAAATTTTGTTGGTTATGGCTTATCATTTTACTAGCTGTTCCTTCTGGGCTTTACTCATTTTCATATTGCTAAATAGCATATATATACTGACAATTTTTTAAAAAAATTTATTTATTTATTATTTTTGGCTGCGTTGGGTCTTCATTGCTGCACGCGAGCTTTCTCTAGTTGCGGCCAGCAGGGCTACTCTTTGTTGCGGTGCGCGGGCTTCTCATTGCGGTGGCTTCTCTTGTTGCGGAGCACGGGCTCTAGGCACACGGGCTTCAGTAGGGCTGGCGGGCTCTAGAGCGCAGGCTCAGTAGTTGTGGCACACAGGCTTATTTGCTCCGCAGCATGCGGGATCATCCCGGACCAGGGCTCGAACCCGTGTCCCCTGCATGGGCGGGCGGATTCTTAACAACTGTGCCACCAGAGAAGCCTGACAACTTGTTATTAATTGTTTAATCTATTGACTTATTTAGCAGATGAGGATTTAATTCTCTGATACCACTGCGGGTTAAAAATCAGTGTTTAAGTGAATATTTGGCCTTTATATATTTATGCCTACTCAAATATTATTCATAGCTGAGCACTAATATGACTATATTTTGTACTTTTAGCTTTCCCTAAAGTTAGTAACTGTCATTTTTTTTAATTGTTTAGGTTTCTTTGTACCTCGTGCTCATTCTTCCCACACCTTCCAGTATTTTCAATCATATCAGTTAATCTATCCATTCCAATGATTTTTCCTTGGAGACATTATTCCTAGTGACCATGGTTCTCCGCTGTCTAGGCCAGTTACTCTCCATACTGCTACACAGCCATTGTCCTGGGGCTTTGCCGTTGTCCTTGGAATAATCTTCCCCATTCACCTGGGTTGGAGTCCTTGTTTTCCTGTATCCTCTTTCTTTCTTACGGTTTTACTCTTCTGTTTTGGTGGAACATACCCTGTAAGAGTTCATGAGTCCAAAGTAGTGGTACAGTGGCAGAAGGCATGGTGACGATTGCTCTTAACATACCAACTTCTCGATCTTCTCTCTTCCAGTTTGGTCTGATTGCTGTCGTTGCCTACACAGAATCCCAGCATCTGCTCTCACAATCATCCTGAAGATTCCCTTCCCTTTAGTCCTTGTTGGCTTTCCAGTCTCCTGACCTATAGTGTTTTTCTCCTTGGTTCCGCCCTCATTTTGCTGAAGTGCACCCTTCAGTGGTTCTTGAGAAAGAGTATGTGAAAGTTCAATTTTTTGAAAGTTCAAGTTCAAGACCTTGCACGTGAACTTGAATGATAGTTTAGTTGGCATAGGGTTCTAGGTTGGAAATAGTTTGCCTTCAGAGTCTTGAAGGCATTTTTTTCCATTGTTTTCCTGCTTCTGGTGTTGCTATAGAGAAGCCCAAATCCATTCTGATTCCAAAGCTTGTAAAATCTTCTTTTTGTCCCCAGTTTCCTGAAAATGTACAATGATGTATCTTAGTGTTTTCATGGACTCTACCAGGCATAGTGTGGGCCTTTTCAGTTGGAAAAATCATATCCTTCAGTTTGGGGAAATGATCTCAAATTATTTATCTGATGTTTGTATCTCCATTTTCTTCTGTTCTCTCTTTCTGTAATCCTTGTAATGCAGATAGTGAGTTTCCTAAATTTCGCCTTGAATTTTCTAATCCTTTTTCTATTTCTTTATTTTTATTTTATTTCTTTTTTGGGGGGGGATATTCCCTCAGCCCCTCTTCAGAGTTTTTCTTTTCAGCTGTCATATTTATTTTAAAAAAGGTTAATTTCCAAGAGTTCCTTTTTTTTTTTTTTTTTTTGCGGTACGCGGGTCTCTCACTGTTGTGTCCTCTCCCGTTGCGGAGCACAGGCTCCGGACGCGCAGGCTCAGCGGCCATGGCTCCACGGTACGGAGGATCTTCCCGGACTGGGGCATGAACCCGCGTCCCCTGCATCGGCAGGCAGACTCTCAACCACTGCGCCACCAGGGAAGCCCACTAAGAGTTCTTTTTGTTCTCTCAACTTTCACTTGTATAAAATCATGTTCTGATTTCATGACTGCAATACCTCCTTTTGCTCTCTCTGAGGGATATTAATGATAGGGGGGATTTTTTGTTTGTTTTTTGAGGTTTTTTTCCTTCTCAGAGTCTCTGTTTCCTTCAAGTTGCTTTTTTTCTGCTTACTAGGTTTGACTTCTTTCATGTTAGAGGTTCTCCTTCGTTGTCTTATAGTCTTTGTTTGTCTGCTCATTATTATTTTTTTTAATACTTTCTTTCTTTCGGGCTGTGTCAGGTCTTACTTAGTTGCAGCAAGTGGGCTTCTCTCTAGTTGTGGCGTGCAGGGTTTTCTCTTCTCTAGCTGTGGCGCGCAAGCTCCAGAGTGCACGGGCTCTGTAGTTTGCAGCACGTGGGCTCTCTAGTTGAGGCATGTGAGCTCAGTAGTTGTGGCGCGCTGGCTTAGCTGCCCCGCAGCATGTGGGATCTTATTTCCCCGACCAGGGATCGAACCCATGTCCCCTGCATTGGAAGGCAGATTCTTTACCACTGGACCACCAGGGAAGTCCCTGTCTGTTCATTATTAAGAATGGGAGCTTAAAAATTGATGGGAAGCTCTAAGCATGTTGACTTTGACCTTCACAGTATGGTGTTCCGATGGGGCATTTCATGGGTAACACTAATCTTGGGGTCTTTATTCCTCTCTTCTTGGGCTGGCCTGAGTCTCCAGGGAAGGTTCATCCAACCTGCCGCCTGGAGGGTAAAAATCTGGCTGCCACTAATCTGACTGCTTGGTAAGGGAAGAGGGTTTGGGGCCGGGGAAGGGGGTGGTGTCTCAGTTTTCAACTTGTATGCAATCACTTAATCCCCTTAGTCAGCTATTGTCCCAAAGACTCTGTTTTACCGTCTCCAGAGAACAAATTTCCAGTCTTCTGTTAGACTCAGAAAGGGGAAGTTGCTTAGTGGCATGAAGTAGGGGAGAGGATACAGGGATCTAATTTCTTCTCAATCAGCTTTGATCTGGAGCTTCACGTTTTAGCCTTTACTACCAATGCTAGATGTCTCTGTGGCTGCCAGTTTCTGATACTTTGCTTCCTTAAATCTACTCATACTTGAGAGAGATTTGTTGATGCCTCACACTGTAATGACAGATTTGTCTAATTTCCCCCTGTAGCTTTAAGGATTTTTGCTTTAAATATTTTTACTTTTTCATTAGGTGTATACTCATATAGAATTGTTATATCTTTCCTGGTGAATTTAACTTTTATTTCACTTAACATTGTCATCCCTTCATTACTACTGCATAGTGACTACCTTTAATAATACTTTTTGTCTTAAAGTTCAGTTATTAATATAGATATACCACCTTTCTTTTGCTCTGTATTTTCTTCATGTAACTTTTTTCTTTTTAATAATATGCTTTATTATAGTTGATTTACAATGTTGTGTTAATTTCTACTGTACAGAAAAGTGATTCAGTTATACATATATACATATATACATATATATGTATACGTATGTACCTAGGTATACATATGTACATATGTATACCTATGTACATATATACACATTCTTTTCCATATTCTTTTCCAGTATTGTTTATCACAGGCTATTGAATATAGTTCCTTGTGCTATACAGTAGAACCTTGTTGTTTATTCATATAACTTTTTTCAGTCTCAACCTTTTCATATTCTTATGCTGAGGTGGGTCAGGTGTGTGGGTTTTTAAACTGCTTTAAGCATTCAAGTGTACAGTTTAGTGACAACAAGTACATTCACATTGTTGTGCAACAATCATCCATCTCCAGAATATTTTCCTCTTCCCAAACTGAAACTCTGAATCCATTAAACAAATGTTGATGTCTATCCGCGCTTTACTTTCTTTCTTTTTTTTTTTTTTAAAGAATCAATTTTATTTATTTTTGGCTGCATTGGGTCTTCGTTGCTGTGCTCGGGCTTTCTCTAGTTGCAGCGAGCAGGGGCTACTCTTCGTTGCGGTGCGTAGGCTTCTCATGCGGTGGCTTCTCTTGTTGCGGAGCACGGGCTCTAGGCGCGCGGGCTCAGTAGTTGTGGCACACGGGCTTAGTTGCTCCGCAGCATGTGGGATCTTCCCGGACCAGGGCTCGAACCTGTGTTCCCTGCATTGGCAGGCAGATTCTTAACCACTGCATCACCAGGAAAGTCCCTGTGCTTTACTTTCTATTCTTGGATTTTATAGACCTCGTAAGTCTATGCTCTATATCTCTTTTCAACTTCGTTTTCAAATTTTCCATATCTGTGTGTACTTTTCTGTTACTTTTTGATTATTTATGTATATTTTCCAGGACTCTAATTCTCTCTTTGTCTCTGTCTAATCTATTTAACCCATTCTTTTGGAGATATATATCTATATGTATACTTCATTTGGTCATTCAAAAATCTGTTTGGTTCTCTTTAATAATCACTTGTTTATTTATCTTAAGTTCATACATAACCTTTCTCTATTGTACATAGGACCTGAGTATCCGGAGTTCTACAGCATCTAAATCTGTTCTATGTTGTTTCTTCTGATTCTCACTCATAGTGGCTAGCCTCCTTCTGTGCTGGCGATCTCTGATTGGGAGCTCATTGCTTGGTATTAACCAATGGGAATCTTCTTACCTATATTTGGACACTTCCCTCCAAAGGGGATTTGCATCTGCTTCTGCCAGGAGCCAGAGGGTGCCACCAACATGGAACACTTCACTCCTCCTTGAGGGCCCTGGCTTCATGTAGTTGCCCAAGATCCAGCTCCCCCACCCCGTCCTGGCCAACCTCCCAGCTTCATTCTAACTTTTCTTTCTGAGTCAGGAAGTGGGTTTTGGAGATCTTGGAAGACAACAGGGCCTCAACGAATCATGGCCACTCTTTGCAGGATATTCTTTTTCTGTAGCAAGAAGGTTCCTCACTGCTCTAAGTCCACCAAATGAGAAGAAGCAGAAATTTTCCAATCCAGGGACTTCCCTGGCAGTACAGTGGTTAAGGCTTCGTGCTTCCACTGCAGGGGCGCAGGTTCGATCCCTGGTTGGGGAGTTAAGGTCCTGTGTGCCGCAAGGCCAAAAAAAAAAAAAAATTCTCCAATCCATTCCACACACGTCTATAGTAGCCATCTTTTGGACATGCAGATCTGATCACATCACGCCCCTGCTTAAACCCTTCAATGACTCCCTTTTGTCCTTAAGTATAAAGTTTGAACTCCTTGGGAATTCCCTGGCGGTCCAGTGCTTAGGACTCGGTGCTTTCATTGCCGGGGCCGGGTTCAATCCTTGGTCGGGGAATTAAGATCCCACGAGCAAAAAAGATAAAAGTTTGGGGTTTCCCTGGTGGCACAGTTGTTAAGAATCTGCCTGTCAATGCAAGGGACACAGATTCGAGCCCTGGTTTGGGAAGATCCCACATGCCACGGAGCAGCTAAGCCCATGCGCCACAAATACTGAGCCTGCACTCTAGAGCCCGCGAGCCACAACTACTGAGCCCACGTGCCACAACTACTGAAGCCTGCACGCCTAGAGCCCATGCTCGGCAACAAGAGAAGCCACGACAATGAGAAGCCCGCGCACCACAATGAAGAGTAGCCCCTGCTCACTGCAACTAGAGGAAGCCCGCGCACAGCAATGAAGACCCAACACAGCCAAAAAATAAATAAATAAGTTTATTTTAAAAAAAAAAGATAAAGTTTGAACTCCTTGCCCAGCTTACAAGGCCCCACATGATCTGGCCTAGTTGCTCAATGTACTTCCCATCCTTGTACCTGTCACACTGTTACAATTAGATGTCTGAATTCCCCAACACACCCCTCCCCCGAACTGTATACTTCATGAGTGTAGAAACTTTGTCTTGTCCATTAATATCTCCTTGGCACCTGGCACGGGTGCTTATTAAATATTTGTCGAATGAATGAACACATTTACTGGGTGCCCAGTGTTTTTCTTACTGGTTTCTGTGAATTCTTTATCTTAAAGATGTTAACATTTTGCCATTCGTTGGGAATATTTTCCCCAGGCTATCTGGCTTTTAATTTTGGTGACTTTTTGGTGGAGGGAGGAACATAGAACATAGGTAAGTTTTACATTGTCATGTAAACAGATCTTCTTCTTTTGAGGGTTCTTCAAACGCTTCTAAGTTCGGAAAGTCTTGCCCTCCGGGGATGTTTGATGTGTCCCTTCTCTTTTCTATGCACGCTGCTGTCGATGTCTTCTTCCCAAAGCAGGGCTCCAATCGTGCCACTCTCCTGCTTAAAAATGTTTAACTGTCTCCTTGGAGCCTTTAGTATAAACTTCAAGCTCTTTAACTTGGCCTCCAAGGCTTTTCACGATTCATCCCGAGGCGGCCCATCTGATCTTTTGTTTACTGTCCCCCAGCTTAGCCTGAGCAGAATGAAGGGATCCCTCCCTCTGTACCCTGCTCTCTCCCACCTCCCAGCCTTCGTTCCTGATGCTCCCTCTGCCTAGAATCCCCGTCTATCTATTTAATAATTATTTATTCTATATATTCATAATTATTACATATTAAACTCCTGCTTATTCTTCAAGCCCTATTTTCTCTAAAAAGCCTCCCCTTACCCCTCCTCCTGAGAGGATGAATGATGGAGGGATAAGAACATGAGCTTCTGGAATCAGATAAATCTGGATGAAAATCCTAGCTCCTTCCCTTGTTCACTGTGACCAAACCCTTTAAACTTCCCACATCTCAGTTCCTTCATCTTCGTTTTGTTTGTTCGCTTGCTTTTGGCTGTGCTGCATGGCTTACAGGATCTTAGTTCCCTGACCAGGGATTGAACCCTGGCTCCCTGCAGCAGAAGCATGGAGCCATAAGCACTGGACCACCAGGGCACTCCCCGCTCCTTCATCTTTAAAATGGGAACAGAAAGCAATGAGAGGACCAGATGGGTGGTTGCCAGGGTGAACTAAGTCTGATATCATGAATGCAAAAATCCTAGCATGGTCCCTACCCCACATTTCGGAAGGGAGTCACCTGCTGCCCTAGGGTCATACTCTCCCCCTCTAATCGTATCTGTCCCTCAAGGTTTGGCTGGTTCTAATTCCATTAGGTGGCTGAGCTTTCCTGCTCTGGACCAGGGAGTGGGCAAACAGGTTCCACCTCAAAGAATCCAGCCCAGGCCCCCAGGCACCTTGGTGGGACACCCACACCCCTCTGGGGCAAAAGGAATCCCCTCCTTCCTTTCTTGTGAGCTCCAGTGGTTTTGTCCCTGGGAAATATTCACGTCTCCGAAGAGGCCCACCAGCCAGCGCCCTCTGCCCCTTGCCCTCAGCACCCAGGATGCTGATGAGTCAGGTAGGGCAAGAGTAATCCGCCCAGTTTAAAGGTGGGTAAACTGAGGCTCAGGCTCTCTTCCAAACAGCTGGGTCTAGAACTTGTGTGGCTTCTCAAGGGGCTCTGGGAGGCCTGGACGGCTGTGGTGGGGAACCTGGGGAGAGCTCTGACCCCAGAGTAGGAGATGGTACAGGAACCCTGGCTCTCATGGCCTCCACCCCTTGTGCTCGATGGCTTAGTGTCACTCTCGGAGGCTGGTGGGGAGCTCAGTGTCTGTGTAAGCTTCGTGAACCTAGAGTACTACGCTTGAGTAGGTTGTTTTGTCTGTGTTGTCTGGGGAGAGCAAGGATGACAATTCATTGGCTGGAGCGTGTGTGTGTCTTGGGGGCTGGGGGTGAGGGTGGGGACAACCTGGACAGAGAGAAGAGTGAGCTTAGGGGTCAGGAGCCCTGGGTTGCAGCTGGGTTGCAGCTCTACACCCAGCATGCTGTCACCTGGGATGAGCGCCTGCCCCCTCTGGACACCAACTGCCTTATCTGTAAAATGGGGGTGGTGGTAGATGGGCCGATCGCTGCCAGGGGATCAAACTGCTGTCCTGGGCCTGGCTCCTCCCTGAGCCCTGACTGTCTTCTGGGCCTGACTTCACCCAATTGGCCCCCACAAATCTCTGACACCATTCTGCTGCCTCTTCCCTCTGTCCTGTCCTTCCCACAGTGGCCTGGGCCCGACTCTGGCTCCCCACCATGGCGGGGGCGGGGGGAGCTGGGCAGGCAGTGGTGTTGGTCAGGCCTGGGCGGGGGGCCTCCAAGCCCACAACTGGCCTTTTGAGCCTCTTCCTGGAGCCAGCATCCTCTCCTCCCTCCCTCTTGAAATCTGAGCCCAGGGATCCAGGGAGCTCTCGCCCCGCAAAACATTCCATCCAGTTGTCCAAACACTCTGCACAGCTGGCGGAGGGAGGGGCCAGAGCCTGGCTTTCAGGGAAGCCTTGGGCTGTTGTTTTCATGGAAATGGCTGAGTCCTTACTCAGAGGGCCAGTCTGGGATGCTGGAAGTGGGTTCGCAGGGCTGAGAGGATAAAGAGCCCCCAACACGCCCTCCTGGGCTTGCCCAAGGCCTCTCTCACCAAGGCCCGGCCCCTGGTGGGAAGGATCCAGGCTGCCTCATGCCCATGCGAGGTGGCAGCCGGGCGCTGGCGGCCTTGTGATCGTCCCCTCGGAACTGGGCTTGGTGCGGTGGCGGGGGAAGGGCAGGCAGGAATGGCTGAGAGAGCAGCCTGAGAGGTTACTTAGGGCAGCAGCTTTTCCGGGCAAGCAGTCCCAGACCTGGCTGCCTCTTGGTTCTGACCCACCAGTGACCCGGGATGAGTCCACAAGCCTCAATTTCCTCACCTGCAACAGGAAGGGGTTGGGCTCCTTCTGCCTCTGATTTTCCTAAGTCACCGCCAAGGACAAGGTCCTCATAGCTTCCCATGCAGTCCCAGTTGTGCCTAAATGTCCAGAAAGTAGCCAGATTTTCTAGACAATCCCCAGAACAACTCTGACTCAGTTTCCCCTCTGAGAGGACAGCTGGGGCTTGGCAGGGAGGGACCATAGCCTGTACACTTTGTCACCAGCCAGGCTCAGCCCCTTCACCTCCCGCCACGTCAGGGTGATGGGGAGACCCCCCCGCCCCTTCACACATCCTGTTTTTCATTCATTGTTTCCAGGTGGGCCCAGAGGAAAGTGGAGGCACGGGAGAATTTTGTAGGAGGATCAGTGAGGAGCAAAAACAGGAAGGGGTTGGGAGCAGGCCATGGAAAATTCACTGCCAGGAAACAGAGGCCAGCATCTGGTTTGCATTAGGCTGAGAGAGCTTCGAAGCCCAAAGCTTGAGTGAGAGATATTGTTATCCATGCGCAGGGCAGGCGGGGTGTGACTACCCGTCAGGAACTGGCAGCTTCTCCCAGCGGGAACTCAGAGGCTGACAGGAAAAAAGAGGGAAGGCGAGGGAGAAGGGGACAGGAAACTCAGTCTCCACTGTGGCTGCCACCTCATGAATGTTATCTTCTTTGATATTCACAACTTCACAGGGGAGAATTGTTCCCATTTTTATAGTTGTGGGGATTGAGTCCCAGAGAGGTTAAGTGACTTGCCCAAGGTCACACAGCCAAGGGAACGGCAGAACTCCCGATTAGAATTCAGGCCAAATGAGATAGGGTGGAACACTCAAACCATCCCACGGGTGGATTGAGGCTGACTGTGTGCCAGGCAAGGGGCCACTGAGGATTTGGTGATGAGCGCGGGCCAGCCTCTGCCCATGGGGTGACTCAGTTCATGTGGGGGGTGTCTGACAGTGCCATGGGGCACTGTTCATGACACAAGGTGGACCACGTGTCTGAGGGCTCCTGCCCAATGCCTGCAGAGGAAAAAGCAATCCAGAGGGGAAGGTTTCCTGGAGGAGGGGGTATGAGCAAAAGAGAATTTTATCAGAGGGAGTGGGTTGGAGTGGAGGATGCAGAGAGGGAGTAGTGTGAGGAACGTGGGAAGAGGGGCCGTGTAGGGCATGTCTGGGCAATAGCAGCTGGCCTGGTGTGCCTCAGAGGGAGAGATTCCATTTTATAGTTGGGGAAACTGCAGCATAGAGCCTGATGTGCCCAGAGGTTCACAGTCTGGGAGTGGGGTTGAATCCAACCTCTCCGACTCCAACCAGGTCTGCGTTCCTAACTGCTACACCATCTGGTCCCTTTTTGCTGGTGGTTAATAGTTTTAAGGGGATATTGAGGCCAGGGACCACAGGGCAGCGGGGGCCTTGCCCAAGGCCACACAGCCAACTAGTGACAGGGTCAAAGCTGGACAGGCTCTTTCCAACTTGCCAACCTGAGTGGGAAGAGGACAGGCAGCCCCATCCATGGGCCCGGTAAAAACCTGGGGCCTTAGGTATGTAGAGGGAGGCTCCCACCTCCCTTCAAGGTATCTCACCTTCCTTAGGAGGGGGGCCCAGCATCATATGCTATCTGCTGAGCCACAGGAGTTAATAATTACTGGGTTTAAGGAGCCAGAGGCCTGTCTGGGAGGCGCCTCCCTCACAGGCCACTGCTCCTCAGAGATAGCAAAGGTTAGTCTGAGTCTCAGCCTGGGAGTGGGGAAAAGGCTCCTGCCACCTCCCCGCTTGGCAGTCTCCAGAGACACTCTCGGTCTGGCCCTCCAGCCATGGACCCCGCTAAGGAACGCACTGAGTGCCCTGCCCGAGAAAAATGCCCTGTGTTCCTGGCAATGAGCTCAGGGACTGTCCGCTACGCCCCATCAGGTTTGGGCCTTGCACTCAAGGGCAACTTGGGAGAGCAGCCCTGGGACACAGACAGGTGAGCGGAGGGGATGGGGGAATCTTGCCGCTCAGCAGGGGCATTGGGGGAGGGGAGAGAGGCGGGGCTCCAGACAGGGGACTGGCATAGAACTATGAGGAATTTCATGAGCATTCTACAAGGTCGGCACCAGGGGTGGCCCTGATTGTCTTGTCCAACTTGGTGGTTGTACAGATGTAGAATCTGAGGCTCAGAGCGGGCAAGACACTCATTCTTGGTCACACAGTGAACTGAAGTCCAGAATCAGGGCCTGGGTCATCTAGGCTGGCAGTCTTCTGGATGGGTCTGTGGCCAAGGCTGCCAGGCTGGGGATAAGGATGGCAGGGGTGAGGGGGAAGTTTGGGAAGGGCAGAGGCTTGGGGGCAGAGGACACACCTTTTATATTTTCCTCCCCACCTGCCGGTCAGGCACCTAGTAGGTTCCTCTTGTTGCCCGACAGCATGTAGCTGCGGCTGCCAGAGAGCCCCTCTGGTTTCTGGGCTGTCTTTTCAGAAAACCGGTATAAGGGGTCACAGCCCCTCCATCCCTGGCTGTGTGACATTGGGCAGGTTCCTTAACTTCTCTGAGCCCATCTTTTTCAACTGAGGAGTTGTGGGAGGAGCTAGTGAGGCCTTGGGAGTCCTAAGCAGCTGCATAGATCATGGGATATTTTTGGCTAGTAATTGGGGTGGTGACAGTGACCCCACACTTGTCCTTCAAAGCCTCACTCAAGAGTCTCCCCAGCCCACCAGTCCTCCCGGGCTGAGGACCCTTCCTCTGGGGCCATAGCCCTGGACTGACACCCCCTCCACCCCTTATCTCCCACCAGTCCGGGTTACCACAACTTGGACCAGGTCTTATCTCCTGCATGGGCTTGTGATGACTTGGAGGGTAAGCGCCCTGTTCTGAGCTCCTTTTGTGTCATCCCCTCCCCATTCCCCTAAAGAGTGAACAGAGCAAGGTCCAGGAAGACAGCAGTTGCTCAAGACTATTTGGAGAAGGATTCGTCAACAAACATAATGACATCTGCTTTGGGCCAGAGCCTGGGCTGGGCTGCGGTGGGTGGAGAAACACAGCCCCAAGGAGGACCTGGTCCCTGCCCTTGGGAAA
This sequence comes from Phocoena sinus, assembly GCF_008692025.1. NCBI lineage: Eukaryota > Metazoa > Chordata > Mammalia > Artiodactyla > Phocoenidae > Phocoena > Phocoena sinus. Next base: position 100,890,393 of record NC_045770.1, on the reverse strand, counting down.
CCACAGCTGTGGAAACAATTGCCCTGCAGAGTGAAGGAGGTCTGGGCAGAATGAAAAGGACGTCACAGAGGGCTGCCCAGGTTGTTCACTGCACAAGGTACCAGCCAAGGGGGCATGAGAGCCAGACATCAAGTCTGGCTTGTCCTCCACTCACCAAGTCCTGTACCTTGGCATGGGCCATGCCCACCTAGGAAAGGAGTACCGTTCTCTAATTTGAACTAAGATACCATTCACTTGGCAAGGTGTGCCCTGGGCAGGCAGTGGCCCTGGAAGCGGGGGTCCCCACCCCACATCTCTCCACTGTACTGGAGCCCCAGGAGGACAGAGCCTGTGTCTATGCAGTTTCCTTTTGGGTCCCCAGCCCTTGTACGGCCCATAGTTTGTGCTCAGAAGGGGTGGTTGAATGCATGCATTCAAAATGCGTGCCCCAGATGAAGACCTGATAAACTCAAGCCTGGGGCCCCAGCTCGGGGTCTGAGGGTAGTGCCCCAAGTTCTAGCAATATCTGGAAGGGAAGTACTTCCTCCCATCCTCCCAGGCCTCCTCTAGACACGGAGGCTGGGAGCCATGGTCCCTGGCAGGAGAGAAGTGGGGTTATGCTCTCACTGGATCAGCCCCAGGCTGAAGTTGAGGCTGATGGTCAGGGCTCAGGAAAGGTGACAGAGGGACAGAGGGGTTGAGGGACAGGCTAGACCAGCGTTCAGGGAATTTGCAGAGGATGTGGGACCTGACAGGTGTGTGTGTGTGTGTGTGTGTGCGCGCGCGTGCGCAATTCTCCCAGAGAGTAGACGGTGGGCAAAGGTAAGGATGGGCAGTATCTGTTCAGAGCAGGAAGGGAGGCCCCTGGTTGGCGGCGGGAGGGGGGGGGGAAGGGGCGGGGTTGGGGTTGAAGACTTGGGCCAAAGGTGGGGCCTCCCTCAGAAAAAGCACTCAGTAGGAGTGAGAAAACTAGTTTTGGGGTCAGCCCCGCTTCTCACCAGGAGGGAAGTTGCCCAGAGACAGGCGCAGAGCAGGGAGGCCAGGGAAGGAGTGATGGCCGGAGGGCCGGGTGAGGGGGTGGGAGGGTGTCTGCCGGCCTTGAGTGACAGTCCGCTAAGAATCTGGGAGCTGAAAGCCCAAAGCCATGGTAGGCTCTTGAGCAGAGGTGGTCCTGGGAGGGTGCTGCGCTGGGCCGCGCTGGGCGCCGGATGTCTGGAGCAGAGTAAGCTGGGAGCGCCGGAGAGCAGTGCTGGCCGCAGGATGACTGGGACCCGCTCCTCCCCCACTCGGGCCGTCGCACCGTCCGGGGAGGCGGCCGGAGCGGGGCTGGGCCGGGAGCGCGCGCGAGTTCTCCGCGTCGGCCGCCGGAGGGGCGGGGCAGGCACGTGTCCTTGGGCCACCCCTCGGCCACGTGACCCGCCGAGGGCAGGGTAGCAGAGGGACTGGGGGCCGGGGCGCGAGCCCGGGCCGCACAGACCCACAGGCAGCGGGCAAGACTGACAGGCGGCGGGGCAGCCTGGCTGGCCCGGGGCGGAGTCGGCTGCGGGCGGGGACGCGGCGGGGGCGGCGCGGGGAGATCGCTGGGCGATCGCGGCGGCGGCGCGGGGAACCGACGCCCGGGCGCCCCGAGTCGCCAGTATGTGGAGCGGGTAGGTCCGCGCGGGGTCGGGCCGCGGCTGCCTCCGGGGGTGGGACGGTGCGCGGGGGGGTTCCCTGCAGTGTGTTCACCCCTACCGGGAGGTGCTCTACGCCCCCATCCCTGCCCGTGCTGTAGCACGAGGACTGGCGAGCCGGTTTGGGGTGGAAGGACATTCGGCATGGAGGGCTCAGGGGGGTCTCTCTGGGGGCAGGAGTTGTGAAGGGTGGGCTGCTGACCGTCGCGGAGTGACAGCGCCAACTCCTAGCTTGTCCGCGCAAGTGAGATGGGGGCAAGGGGGTGTGCGGCGGAGTGCAAGCCAGAGTAAGCCTGGGATCAGCACCTAGAGGAGGGACCCCCAGGCTGAGTGAACCCTTGAAAAGCAGTGCATTTGCGAAAGGGGGGACTGGGTCTCTGCCACATTCGCTTGCAAGTTGGTGAACTTCCATCTGGGGCTCCTGGAACCTGCTGAGCTCAAAGGTGGGGGGGACCTCCCTGCAGCCTGGAGGGGTGCAGCGCAGACTCTGGGCCCTGGACTAGTGGCTCCAGTACCCATATCTGTTCCTTGATTCTTAGGGGTGGTCCCAGTCCCTGGGCAACCAGGTGTGGGACCCTTTCCCTGTAAGTGCAGAAAAGCTGTGGCCTTCTCATGGAGTTGGGTAAACACTTCTTCCTCCCCATAGCCTGGAAAGACCAGGTCCTGGCAGAGCTGTGGCCAGAGTGGGGGTGGGTTGTACTCCTGGAAAGAGCGGGGCCAGATGGGTGGTCCCAGGACAGGGCTCCTCCCAGCCACAGCCTGGGGAGTGAGGGAAGCCCCACTGGAGAGGCTGGCGGGCTGGAGTGTTCTGATGCAGGCTAGATCCACTTTACTCCATGGCACCTAGCGAAGTTCGGAGTTCGAGCTGAGATGCTAGGGGAGGACTGGGGGAGTCATCCCCAGCAGGGGCTCCTGAGAGAATGGGCTCCTGGTAGGGGTGAGGTGTGGAGACACGTGAGACTCTTAAAGGGAGAGAGTTAAGCAGAGCCTGGATTCTTGTGGAATTGCGCCCTGGGGGAAGGAGACTGAGCTTACGGAGAAGGTGGTTGGTGACAGCTGGAGAGGTCGGGGCGATCCCACCTGGGGTAAACCGTGCTTGAGGAGCTTCTGGAGGAAGCTCGTGACCCCTTGTGTTGGGTGCGCCCAGGCAAAACACAGCCACCGAGTTGCTGTGTGATCTTGAGAGTATGGCCTCACTGCCCTGAGCCTCAAGGTGAAATGTGTGGGTTGTGTGGTGGAGGTAATCCAGGCCCAGAGAGTGTCCTTTCCTGGAGGCATCCAGGCTGGAGCCAGACAGACAAGTCTGGGAGGTGCCAGTAGATGGATGCTCACTTTAAAGACTGGATCCAAGAGTCCCAGGACCGTTCTGGATGGACCAGCCTGCCAAGCTGACCCCCGCTTGATCCTAAGTGTGGCTTACTTGGATCCCCCAGGGTGTAGCTGGGTGCAGAGCACATAGTAGGTGCTTCATAAATGCGGATGGAAAGCATGAGGGGCAGAATGAGGAGCTGGGCATCTGGGGAGTGAGAGGCAGAGTTTTGGGGTTACCTTGAGCTCTGCCTTTTCATGGCCCCCTTACTTGGATGTTGGAGGCAGGGGCCAAGCTGCCAGCACCCGCTGGGGTCCTGGTGTCCTACGAGCTCACGCAGACCCCAGCAGCAGCTGGGAGGGATGCTGCTCAGGTCACACTTGCCCAGGTAACTGACTGAGCTGCTGTGACACCTCTGGGTGAGTGCATACTTGGGATCCTTCCTTCTAGACTAGGAGGGGTGAGGAGTTGGTGACTCTGGCTAAGCCATTGATGTCTCTGGGGCTTGGTTTCCTTACCTGGAAGACAACAGAGATACGTCTCTTGGGTGACTGCTCTGTTAATGGCCAGGTCATAGTGCCAGTTCACCTTCTTGGCCCTGGACCCAGGGCTGCTCCCCTGGCGTGGGTGGAAGTGGCAGGACTCTACAGGAGCTCAGGTGGACCCTCTTCCTTGGGACTCCTTGAGTGTGGGCCCTGAACTCAGAACCCAGAGGTGGCTCCCCCAAAACAGGACTGCTCCCCTCCCCCTCCCCCCAGTGTCCCCTGTCCATAGTCTTGGGTGCCAAGCCGGCTTCCTGGTGATGGGGTGAGGATGGTGACTGGGGTACTTCTGCTGCTAACACAGTGCTGGGCACTTGAGACTTGGTCATCAGAGCCGAGAGTTTGGGTTCTGGGCTCATTTTCTGCCACTAAGTGGCCACATGACATTGGTGTAGCCCCTCAGTCTCGGTTTCCCCATCTGACAGATGGGGCTAATCATACCTCCCTAGAAAGGGAGGGACAGGCTCTGATAGACGCCCAGGAATGAGAAAGACCACCCCAACCTCCCAGGGATGGGAGACTGTGTCTTTGCTGCAGGCAGGATGCTGGGGAGCTGCAGGGCTACAGATGGGCTGTGAGATCTTGAGAAAGTCACCTAACTGTTCTGGGCCTTGGCTATCGTAAGGAGCTTGGATCTGTGAGGTCCTGCCTTTAAGGAGTAAGTCACAGGGAACTCCAGGCTCTGAAATGGCATCTGAAGCATGGCCTAGGGGCTCCAGGGTCAAGAGCAGGAGAAAGGGGTTTTGCGACCTTCACTGTCACCTCCTCCTGGAAGCCCTCCATGATTTAACTACCTCCCACCTCCCCCTCAACAGATGGAAATGTCTTTCCTGCTGTCCCTTAATCAGCACATCTGTCTGTGGCACTCAGTAGAGTCCTGCTTGTCCTAGACTCTCCCCACACGGGATTTGTGCTCAACAGGGTGGGGGAAGGGAAGCAAAATGAATTCAAGTGTGATGAGAAGGGGGCTTGGTGACGTGGCTGCCAGAATCTGTGCACATTGGGTGGGTCTGGGCCGGTGGAGCGCCTGGCACACGATAGGTGCTCGCTGCATATGTGTTGGATGTTTGAGGGCTTGGGGTGTCAGATTCTTATAGGACTAAACAGGCAGATGTGAGGTGTGTGCCATGTGCCCTGCTCTACCTCAGTAGAGGAGGGAGCCCTCCACCCTTTCAGGCCTTGTGCCACCTCCGGTGGAGACACAGGGCTGGATTCCCTCCCTCATCAGGGCTGGGCTGCGCTGGGCTGGGCGGGCAGGCCTGGGGCTATGGCAGGGAGAGGCTTGGCCTGGCCCCCCCTGCCTCAGGTGTTCTGACCTCCCTGCTTACCACCCTGAAGCTGTTCCTGACCTCCTCCTCCCTCCTACTGCCTGTCCTACCAGGCACACACCTGCTTCCCCCTTCCTGGAGCGGTCCAGGCCCACCCTCTCCTATACTGGGGGTCCCGCTTGGCTCACTTCCCGGCATTCTTCTGGTGCCACGTATGACACCGTTCTCCCATTCTTCTGGAACCCTCCCCTCCAGCCCCTCTGATGGCTCCTGTTCAGGTCTCCAGGCTGGCTCTCTGGCCCTCAGCTCCTCTCTCACCCATCCCTCATCCAGGCTCTGGGCTGCAGCTGCTCCCTCTGGGCTGGTGCCTCCCCTCAGCCACCACTTCCCAAATGCCTCAGCCACGCCCCTTACCTTCCCTGAAAGACCCCCTCCCAGTTCCTCAGTCATGTTGTGGGCACTGCTGTTCTCATTCACCTTGTCCTCCGTTTTTCATTATATTAATTACTGCAACTTTTTTTCTGTTCCCCTCTCCAGCCCCTGGTCCTCCCCTGATTTCCTCCCCACCCCCGCCCAAGTCTTTTGTCTCTGTGTGTCCCCTCCCAGCCCAGAGCCTGCCTGGCTAGAACAGCAGCCTTGGGTGGAACCGTACCACCACCACTCAAGTACTATCTCCAACTTCCTCAAACCCCCCGTCTGCATCCTGCCTCGCTTCTCTGAAACCACCATTCATCCCCTTTCCGCCAGTCCTGACTTTTTTGGGTGACAGTTCACATGATGCACTAGTGCCTGGACTCTGGGTTCAGTTTCCCCGCTGCCACTTCCTTGCTGTGTGTTCCTGCCAGGTCGCCATCCCTCTCTGAACCTCGGGTGCCTCGTCATTCAAACTGGGCTGGCGAGAGCATCTCCCTGTAGCAGCATCGCAGGTTAACACGTGATGACGTCTGTGGAGATGTGGAGTGGTGGGCTGGCGTGGACGTGAACAGGAGCTTGAGAATCTGATCTGTTTGTGGGTCTGGAGCTGAAGACTTGGCCACTCTGTAGGCTGAGCCTGGCTGGGCTTGCTGGTTGGTTGGGGACCCAACACATGAAACCTTTCCTGGGACCCCCCTGGCCTCGTTACGAGAGTCACTTGCCTGTCAGCCTCAGTGTCCTCAGGGCTTACTGGACCGCGCATAAGTGTATGAGCGTGATTCTGAACTGGGCCCCTGTGCCATGGCTGTTCCTGAGCTGCGCCCTGGGTCAGAATTCCTGCAGACCAGACCAGCTGTAGTCGCCCCGGAACCCGGGCTTGGTGGCCCCAGGCAGAGGGTGAGGGTCGCAGTCTGCCCTCCCAACCCTCTCCTTCCCCTGGTTTTCAGTGCTTTCTTCACTGGCTTCCCCGCTGCTTGCTTAATGAACCCACTGTGCCTGTTAGCACAGGGGAGGGGTCTTTAACTCAAAGAGGTGACCTGGGCACTCGGGGGGGGGGGGGCGGGGCGCAGAGAAGGGGAGGTTAGAGCAGAAGGACCCCATGGCTGGCTGGTTGGGCTGGGTCTGGGAAAGGGTATCCAGGACGCTACCTGGGCCCGTCTGGCCCCGGGAGTGGGCTCCGTTCAGGCCCTCCTGGCCCAGTGGGGTTGCTTTGTGACTGGGGACCATAGAATCCGGGGTGGGCCTCATTTCGCCATTTTTTCTGCTTGGGGACAAAAGCCCTGCTGGTCCTCCTAGGGGTGGCCTGGGGGGTGAGGATTGAGGTTACTGCTTTCCCCTGCCTTCTGTGTTTCCTGGGGAAGTCACCCAGTGGGGCCTTTCCTGTATGAACTGCCCTGGGCTCTAGGCCGCAGAGGTGGCTTCGGGATGGGGGATGTTGGCTGCCCCCACCTACCTCTGACCTTGACTCTTAGTATCTCCCACCCCCCTACCCGAGCAGACCCCTTCCTAGCCAGCCCTGCTGTGTGTCCTGGACACTGAACTCTGTGTCTGCAGGGAATGGGGTCCGAGAAGTTTTGTGCACAGGGCCATGGACCTGGACTGGAAGGGGAGGACCTGGACAGCAGGAGGACTCCAGTGGTAACCCGTGCTCGCCCAAGGAGTGAGCTCCCCAGCCCCCAGGCACTCACACCCGGATTTTCGGGCCTCTGGTCTAGGAGACTGAAGTGTGTGGAAGATAGCAGATTCTGGCTTGGGTGGACCCGAGGGGCCTGGGCTCCCTCCTTCGTCTGAACTTTGAGTCACGGGAGCTGCCTCATAGCCCAGAAGTGTGAGGGGCAGGGTCTGCAGATTTCAGTACAGAGTGGACCCTCCTTCCCTCCAGCTTCTGCACCCCTGGCCCAGGCATTGGGCATTTGGTGACCACAGGGCTGTCCTGCTGTTCCCACGCCTTCTGCCATGAGGATTTGCTCGTGGGCTTTTCCACCAGGGAGAGGGGGAGGGTATCACACTCTGTCTCAGGCCTCCCTGGACCACTGTTTCCTCTGGCTGCAAAATAGGGCGCCATCCCCCCAGAAGTAGGCCAAAGTGAGCCTGTTAGGAAAATGATGGGGGCTGTCTGGACGCACCCCCAGCCCGTGCCCTTGGGACCCGCTGGAGAGTCCTTCACTGTGGCCAGAGGCCCAGACCACACTGGTGGACGAAGCTCAGGCCTCGTGGGAGGGGCTGGCGGCCTTGTTCCCCTAGGCAGGCGGTGTTGGCAATGTCAGGGTGGTCCTTGTTGTGGGGCTAGGTGTGTGAGACCTGGGATCCTGCCCTGTGCCCTGTGCTGTCCCTGAGTCAACCCCTGCCCTTGGCCTGTAGTTCCTGCTCATTCTATGGTAGTGGGCAGTCCCGAGATGGGGTCCCCACCAAGCCTGAGTGACTGTGGCCATTCTCTCAACTGAGGAAGTGGGGCTGGGGCCCAGGCTTCCAGGTTCCCACAGTGGGTACATCCCCAGGGCCTGGGGTTTCAGGTGCAGGACACAAGAGCCTGGGCAGGGATGGTGGAGGTGGTGGAGGCACCTGGCAGATAGCCCACTATTTAACTGGCGCTGTAGCCAGTGACTTCCTCATTGGATTCTCAGTGTGTCCCTGCAGGTCTTAACCGCCATGCCACAGGCGGGGAAGCAGGTTGAAAGAATTTCAGCAACTTTCCCAGGGGCTCGCGTGGACCCCAGGTCAGAGGCTGGCATGGACCCGGCCGTGCCTGACTGGCCTGTGCTCTCAGCCACAGCTCCCCCAGTCCTGGCCTCCCTCCTGGGAGGCAGTTTCCTGCCTGAGCAGAGGCTGAGAAGCCAGTTTGGGCTGGAATTGGCTCAGATTTTCCCGTCACAGCCAGGGAGGAGCCTCCTGGATGCCCCTGGGTCCAGCGGCCCTTGATCCCAAGGCAGATGCAAAATTCTGTGGCCCACACCCCACCTGCCTGTCCGCTGTGGCTGGAGAGCTTTGGACCTGGGCTGAAGACCTGGCCGCCTGTCCCACCAGTGCCACCAACTAGCTGTGTGGCCCTGGGCAAGTCCCATTACCTCTCTGAGCATCCGTCCCTCAACTATAGAATGGGAACAATACCACGAATGCTGCTGAGATAACATGGGCAGAGCACCCTGATGAGTCCCCTGGGTGCAGACCCCAGCCTGGGGCTGCCACAGTACTGCCCCAAGCTTCAGGGACCCCCCCACTTCCCGACTAGACCCCCCCCCCAAGCAAAGTATTAGGAAAGATCCCTGTCCGGCATAAACACTGTTGATGGAGCGGTGGGTGTGTGTTCCCACTTTATTCATCAAAGCCCCACGTCCTAGCAAGGCAGGACCCAGCCCCAGGAACCTTGAGGCCACACTCGGGGCCAGTTCCAGCAGACGGCAGGCTGGGCTGGGCAGCTGGACAGGGCCATGCGGAGGGTCGGGAATGGGCTCATTGCTGGGGTCCCTGAGTGCCCTCTGTGTTACCTAAAGGCAAACTGAGGCTCCGGGGCTGCTTAGTGACTGTCCCAGGGCCCAGAAGACAGGGAGGTGGGACCGGACAGACCCTGGCCTTGTGCTACTTCCCCTCCGCGATCCTGAATTTCATGACCCCTTGGCCCTGTCTTTCCTCCCTCCCGTGTGGGCCCCTCTTGGCCCCCTGCCCTCCACTTCCCCACTGCTATCAGCAGCCCAGCCCCCAGCCTCGGCCCAGCCACTGCAGCTCAGAAGCTTGCTGGCTCAGGAGCCGCCAGCTTTTGCTGAGTGAGCGAGTCCAGGGTGCTGTCTTGGCACAAACCACCACGGCCCAGCCCGCTCCTCCCCTCCCTCCTCAGGGTCTGCTGCGAAGGGGGGCGCGTGGATGGGAGGCGGGCAGCGGCTGGCGGCCCCCACCCCGCACCGCCTCTAGGGTCTTCAGCTTCCAAGGGAGGAGGGTCCTGAGGCCCAGAGAGAGGGGGTGTTGGCCTGAGGTCACAAGGCAGACCAAACAGAGAGCTGGGACTGCCCCCCTGCATGGCCCAGAGAGCAGGAAGTGGGGCTGCCTTGCCTAGGCTGTTTGCAGAACCTTCCTGCCTCAGCTGGCCCTGCCTGCCCTGGCTAGGCCCTTCCTCTCTGGTCCACCCTAAATGGCGTCGAGTTTGCATAAACTATGCATGAGCCATAGCGATGAAGGCAGTTCCCACTTAATCGTCTCGTGTGCCAAGGTTTTCTGCACATCTCTGATCCACTCAGTGACCCTTGAGGTAGGGCCGTTGGGATTGTCCCCATTTTATACAGGGGGAAACTCGGGCTCTCGACACGCACACATTCACAATATCTGCTGGGCAAACAAGCACCTGCTGTGGTCCTGGGCTGGAGGGGATGGTTGACAAAGATGAATGAGTCCTGTCCTTGCCCCCAGGAGACCCTGCTCTTGGTCATTCTGCCCTTGTGACAACCCCCGTGATGGCCTATTTTACAGATGGGGAGACTGAGGCCCAGAGTGGCAGGTGCATTGCCCGAGGCTGGTCCCTGGCCTCAGCTCTCTAGCTCTCCAGGCCTCGGGACACCACCCTGTATCTGCTCTTTGCCTCACAGCCAGCCCCACCCGGACGAGGGCCACCCACCGCCCCTTGAAGCTGTCCCAGTCCCCTGGAAGAGTGTGGGCCCCTGCAAAAGCCACAGGGATTCAGACCTGGTGGAGACCCCTGCAGGGAAGGAAGCCCAAGGCGAGGAGGACCCTGCGGCCACCCGGCTGGACGTGTTGCGTCTGCGTAGCTCTTCCATGGAGATCCGAGAGAAGGGCTCAGAGTTCCTGAAGGAGGAGCTGCACAAAGCCCAGAAGGTGGGCTCTGAGGGCGGGGGCGGAGTGGGGGGGGGGGGTGGTGAGGGGCCGGCCTGAGGGGCCGTGGGCTCTCGCCCAAAGCCCAGAGACGTCACGTTCCTGTCAAGGCCACCTACATGCCAGGCCTGTGCTGGGCAGGAGGGCAGCCCAAACGAAGGAGAAACAGTTTTTCTTGTGACTTTGAAACGACTTTTAGAAGTCATGACATCTCTGAAAACCGTTCCCAGGCTCTAACAAACTGACGGTTGGGGTTCAACTTCACGCTCTGAGCTAAATGGAAAAAGCATATTCTAATCTGTAGAAGCGCAGAGGAGGCAAGCTCGGGGCCCTGAGGCGCACGTAAGGCGGCCCCGGGAGTGGCGCCAGGCCCGGGGCCGCTGGGGGCTCACAGCGCCCTCCCTCGTGCCCACGCCCGCCCCGCAGGAGCTGAAGCTGAAGGATGCGGAGTGTGAGCGGCTGTGCAGGGTGCGCGGGCAGCTGGAACGGGAGCTGGAGGAGCTGACGGCCAGCCTGTTCGAGGTGCGGGGTGGGGCGGGGCGGCGGGCAGGGGGCGGGGCAGCTGGGCGTCCGTCCGCGCCTGCCTCTCACGTGGAGCCCGCCGTCCTCCCAGGAAGCCCACAAGATGGTCCGAGAAGCCAACATGAAGCAGGCGGCGTCAGAAAAGCAGCTGAAGGAGACGCGGGGCAAGGTGAGGCACGCGCCGGCCCAGACCTCCTGCCCACTTCTGAGCCCTGCGAGCGCCGGCCTCCGCCACCCGATCGGACCCTTGCATGGACTGGGGGGCCAGCAGGGAGGGGCAGAGGCATCCGAGATGGCCCCACTGAAACGTTCCCGCTGGAGTGGGAGCCCAGCTCCCTGGGACTCGAGCTGTGTTTCTGCTGTACCACGGAGACCTTTCTGGGGGCCTTTTCAGGGGCTGGGAGGATCCTGTGGCCATTGTAATTTCTTTTCCTCCGTCCCATACCCCCTTTACAAAGCAGAAACCTCAGTCTGGCTGTGTGAGCCTGGGCAAGTAGCTTTATCCCTTGGAGTCCATTTACCCATCTGTAAAATGGGAGGGCTGGGCTGTTCCTGGCTCCTGGGGGCCCCTCAGTGGGAGACCCAGCCAGCTCCCAGATACGTGCACCTAACAGTCCTGGCTCCCAGTATGACCTCAGCCAGGCTGTGTCTCCTCTGAGCCTCAGTTTCCCTATCTATGGAAAGGGTATCTCAGCCCCCAACCCAGAGGCTGTTCCGAAGATAACGGGTGGAGTTAGGTGCTCAGGGTGGTCTTTCCTGAGCTGGGGTGGCAGGCAGTGGCAGCTGGGGCAGCCTCAGCCCTGGGTTAATATTGAAAGCCATCTCTCCCGGCCAGATCGACATGCTGCAAGCAGAGGTGACAGCCTTGAAGACACTGGTCATCACGTCCACACCAGCCTCTCCTAACCGCGAGCTCCACCCACAGCTGCTCAGCCCCACCAAGGCCGGACCCCGCAAGGGCCACTTGCGTCATAATAGCACCAGCAGCGCCCTCTGCCCCGCCGTGTGCACCGCGGTAGGACACGCCCCCAGCCCGGACAAGGAGGGCAAAGAGGTGAGGGGCAGCGGGCAGGCAGTGGTCACTGTCAGCCAGGCAGCGGTGCCCAGTGGGGACCCGCCTGGACCCCGCTGTGTGACGGGGAGCGTGTCCTACCCTCTCTGGGCCTCTGTGTCCTCTGGCTGTGAGGGCTGCCTGAATTCCCTGTGATAGGAGGTATTGGGCCCCCAGTAGGGTACGTGGGGCACCTGGTCCAGGCGGGACAATGGCTGTGATGTCCTTGGCCATGGGTCTTTGGGCAAGTGAAGCCGCCTGTCAGCACCTCAGTCTCCTCATGTAAATGGGGTTTCCTGGGGCCACAGGACGTGGGTGTCAGGAGCTCAGCTCAGGGCTGCACCCAGCGGATGCCCCTGAAGGCTGTAGTGGGATTCAGCTTCCTGGAGTCTCTGATGCCAAGGTGGCCCCAGCTCTGCCCTGCCCCAGGCCTCCCGAGCATCCAGGGAGGAGGTGCGGGCCAGGCCTCTCCATCCCCTTCTGAGCTCTAAGCTTCCGGCTGGACTCTAATAATCTCCTTCCTCTGTCTGTCTCTGTGCACCTGTCTGTCTGTCTGTCCTGCCGGCCCAGCCCGGGCTGCCCCCTCTCCTCTCCCTGCTCCTCTGCGTGATCCCCAGCAAGGCGGTTCACCTCACCTACGAGCCGGCCTGGCAGCTCCCACCTGGGGAGCTGCCCGTGGGCCCCACCTCTGCTACCTCTCTCTCCTTTTCCCGACAGGTAAAGGCTCCAGAGAGGGGCTGCTCCCTCTGCCCCCTCCCAGCCTCTCCCTCTGCATGTGCCCCAGGGCAGCCAGCAAGTTGTGTGTGTTCCTTTCCGTGTGTGCATGCCTGTGTGTGCTGTGCGTCCCGTCAGGTCCCTGTGTGTACCTGCGGGTACCTGCAGCGTCACTCTTCAACTTACCCTCCTCAAGGAGGCAGCGAGGGTCTTCAGAATGAGACCCTGGACCCAAGTCTAATTCTCTAGGCCAAGAAACTGGCAACACACCTCCAACACACTTGGAAGTGAAACTTTTGAGTTCCGAATCTAAATTCTTCTGTGCAAGGGGAAGAGAAGAGTTCTTCTTTGGGACTCGGGTCCCCTGCATGGCTACAGGGGACAGGCCCGCTGGGGTCTGCACTGCATCCTCCCTGGCTCCCCACCTCCTGGGGCTCTGCCTGTCTCTGCCATGCTGGCCCCCCAGTGCCCTGCCCCACCTGCTCACCTTCCCCCACAGGTGGACACGACACTGTTTGCAGAGTTCCAGGCCTGGAGGGAATCGCCCACCCTGGACAAGACCTCCCCCTTCCTGGAAAGGGTGTACCGGGAAGACGTGGGCCCCTGCCTGGACTTCACCATGCAGGAGGTGAGGCAGACAGAGGGTGGCCCACCGGGGGGCCCGGCCCTGCAGCCGGCGGCCAGCCCCTCACCACCTCCCACTCCGCCCTGCTCTACCGCAGCTCTCAGCCCTGGTACGGGCCGCCGTGGAGGACAACACGCTCACCATCGAGCCCGTGGCTTCACAAACACTGCCCGCGGTGAAGGTGGCCGCTGTCGAGTGTGGCCGCACCAAGTAAGCTTAGCGCCCTGCCCCCTGGGAAAGGCCCGCATAGCCTTGGGCTGCACCAAGGGGGTGGCCAGGGAGGACTGAGCCTCAGGCCTGCCTGCCAGGTCCTGCAGAGGGACCTGGGGTTGGGCAGGGGCACCTGACCAGAGAGGGATAGTGGCTGCCTCCGCTCAAGGCAAGGAGGCATCTTTGGCAGACATGCTGCCTCTAGTCATGGAGCCGGGGTCTCCCCCTTCCTGGCTGGCCTGACGTGCATCTCTCTCCTACCCCCTCTCTCCCACAGTGGGTTCCGGGCCCCGATTGACACGTAAGTGACGTCATTTTTCACTCCACCTCCTGACAATGACCCGATGGCCCTGGCATCTTGTCCTCCCTGCTTCTCAGCTGGCATTGGGCAGGGCCAGCAGCAGAGCAAAGCTGCCAGCATGGAGCAAGGGCAGGGACTGGGGCCTGCGAGGGAGGCCCCTGGGTGGGAGCCTTGTCACAGAGGGGAACATTTGAGCCGGGTTTTGAAAGACGAATAGCAGTTTGCTGAGCAGGGAAGGACCTTTCAGGCAGAGGCAACAGCATGAGTGGAGGTATGAGAAGCTGGAATATTAATGGAAACACCACTGGATCGGTGGGCAGAGCAGTGGAGTGGGTGGGCATGGGGTTGGGGCTGAGGCCACAGAGGGTGTTTGGGGCCAGAGTGTGAAGGCCTCAAATGAGGTTTGGGCTTTAACCCACTGAGGCCAGCATTTCACAAATCATCGATTAACGTTCCCTGAAAAGAGGGTTCCTTGGTCCAATCAGAGTCACAGTGAACCTGGAGGCAGCAAAGGCTCTGATAAGTCCTGCAACCAAGGAGCCTATTTAACCTTCCTTTACTCGGGATTCTCCATAACTATTTCCTGGGCAGTAGGGAAGCAGCAGGGAAAGGTAATGGGCTAGATGTGGGTTTTTGGAGTAGCCCCTGGCTGTAACATGGAGAAGAAAGGCGGAGATGAGGCAGAAGTCTGGTTGGAAGGAACTGAGGGCATCTGGGCAAAAGGTCCTATTGGCAGAACCTAGCCTGGGGACTTGGTGACCTAAGTGGAGGAGAGAGAAGACTCCTGCTTAGGAGGAAGGGGTGACTGGGTCTGAGGGCCCCAGTAAAGTAGGGGCAGCATTTTTAGGGGCGGCAGAGGGTGGAGCTTTGGTACACCTGGCCTGAGGTTGACCAAGCTCTCCTGCCCAGCAAGGGTGAGGTGAGGGGTTGAGGGATGGGGTCCAGCTTGGTTTAAAGGTCTCCCCCAGGGACTTCTGAGACTGCCCCCCTCCTTGGCCTGGCTCCAGGCTCCTTGGGAAGCTGGGACCAGGGGAAAGGATGCCAGGCCCCACCCTGATGTGTGTTTGCCTCCGCCTCCCTCTGTGCCTTCTCTGGCTGCTGCATCCTCCCCGGATGAGCTGGGTGGGCAAGCCCCAGCCGTCCCCATGGTCCTGAGGTCTGCTTTTCCCTAGTACATGTGCCCTGAGTGGCCTGGCCTGCGCCTGTCGTCACCGAATCCGGCTTGGGGACTCCGAGAGCCACTACTACATCTCACCGTCCTCCCGGGCCAGAGTGAGTCATCCAATGGGAGTGTTACCTGGCTCCTTAGAGGCTCCCTGGGCTGGGACTCTGAGCCCCAGGCTGCACAACCTACAATCTACAGAGCAGGGCACAGGCTCAGAGAGGTACGAGAATGACTTGGGCCACACAGCCAAGCCAGTGTATTTGTTTGCTGTTGCTGTGTGACAAGTTACCGTAAACTTAGTGGCATTGATTTATTATCTCACAGACTCCCTGGGTAGGAGTCTGGGCACAGCTTAGCTGGGTCCTCTGCTCAGGGTCTCATGGACTGCAGTCACGGTATCAGCGGCTGCACCCCTTCTGGAGCTCAGGGTCCTCTTCTGAGCTCACATGTTGTTGGCAGAAGTCAGTTCCTTGTGGTTGAAGGACTGAGGTAGCCATTTTCTTGCTTGCCGAAAAGTAATCATGGGAGTGACACCCATCAGCTCTGTCGTTTAATATAACCTAATTAAGGGAGTGACACTAGAGTTCCAAGCTCCTGACTCCTGGCTCCGGCCCCAGGCTTTGGAGAAGGTTCTGAGGCTTGTCTGGCACACAAGGCTGACAGTCAGCTGTGGGCTCTGAGGGGCCTCCAGGAATCCCAGCTTCTACCCTCACCTGCCGAGTGACCCAGGTGAGGGTCAGTGGATCAAGGGGCCTCACTGAGCTGGGATGAGGGTGGGGTGGACCCCTTTCCTCTGTCCCTTCAAAGACAGTGAAGAAGATTGGAAAGAACAAAAGTTTGGAAAACTCTGAAGCTTGGTGCAAAGGTGACGTGGTGTGGAAGGTCCTCTTAGAGGAACCATCTCCTCCCCTTGACCTACTAGAGGTGCCTGATTGGACTAAAGTGGGCAGATGGCCTCATCATCAGGCAGTAGATTGACCAGCACAGTCAGCTTGTCTGGTCCTGACAGCCTCTGCAGGGCAGCCCAGCATGTTGTTCTGGCAAATCCCCCAGCAGCGAGCTGAGCTCCCATTAAAGAGGGAGTCTGAGCCTTAGAAAGGAAAGGGGTGCACCCCAGGCCACTCAGCCTAGACCTGAGGTCTCCCCATCCTGGATCCAGTCTCTTAACTGCTGCAGTCTCCACCCCCTGCATCTGTGCCCAGAGCCTTGTTTGGTGGCCATGGGTCACCTCTGTTTTTTTCTGATCCCAACCAGGGGATCTGTGCCAGACGCTCCCATGCCTAGAAAATTACATCTAGAACCTTGTTCTGCCAGGCCTACGTGTCTGCTGTCCTGGGCAGAGCTGGGAAGGCAGAGGGGAAGGGTGTGAAGTTCTAGGATGTGGTCCCCACCCTGATGAGACCAAGGAGTGTGGAATCCATAGGGAGAAGAAAGTTCTGTCCCCAAAGCGCAGCCCTGGGGAGAGAGCCCCACTGCTCCCCACCATTCCCTAGTCACGGGCCTCTGGTAGGGCCTACTGGCCACTGAGCAACACCAGGGCCTGGGACTCAAGCTTCTCCTGCCCATCCCATCCGGCCCTATGCAGCCCCTCCTCAGCCCTCCCAGGAGGCACCTTTGCCACACTGGGTTAGTCCCCTCACCTGGCCTCTCTCACACCTCCCTGCCTTTGCCAGGGCCACCAACCCCCTGCACCCAATTTTGTCCCCCTGGCAAGGGCTCCTGTGTGTTTGAGGGCCCAGCAGGAGCATCGCCCGTCCCTCAGCTTTCTCCACTCCCCAGCCTGTGGCCCACACACACTTGATGTCCCTCCCCCAAAGTGCTGGGTATTCAGCATGGGCAGTTGTGGGCACAGCTGCCAGCTGCCTTCCACCCTGCTTTGGGTTGGGTACCCTAGAAGCAGGGCCTAAGATGGAGACGGTGTGCAATTCTCAGGTGGCAGAATGGGGGTGGGGGGAAGGACAGGCAAAGGTGAGGCTTCAGCTGGAGTCTGGCTTCAGCCT
The DNA here is from genome assembly GCF_008692025.1 of Phocoena sinus. Classification (NCBI taxonomy): domain Eukaryota; kingdom Metazoa; phylum Chordata; class Mammalia; order Artiodactyla; family Phocoenidae; genus Phocoena; species Phocoena sinus. The sequence continues at coordinate 100,873,802 of NC_045770.1, read as the reverse complement.
GATCCACAGGGGCTCTGGAGCCCAGAGTGGGTTCCACCCAGAGGCACGGGCGTGGCCTTTTATACCCAAGATGCCTGTCAGTCATTGGCTGAAGTCTGTGAGGGTATGGGGTGCAGAGGGGCACCAGCAGCCAACATTCTCAGCAGTGGGGAGATGGGGCCCCAGCCTGGGGAAGGGGCCTGGGAGGGGCACTGACAGCGCCCTCTCAATGGTATGAGAGTCTTCGTGACAGAGATCAGGTCTGAGCCAGCTCAGGGTCCCCAGTGCCTGGCACAGGGCCTGGCTCGGAGCAGGCCTCAGGTCAGACTGGGGGCTTCAGGTGGGGATCCAGGGCAGCCAGGTGAGCAGCTTCTGATCCCCTCACCTTTCCTAGCATTACGAATAGCACCTGGTAAGGCCTGGCTGGCCGGGGCCTCCAGTAGCCAGAGCGAGCAGGCCCCTCAGGGGAGCGTGGATTCTAGGCAGCCTGCCCGGTTTCATCTTTGCAGCTCAGCCACTTAATAAGTGGAGGCTCCATGGCCTCTGCAGTCGTTGTGGGGTCGTTCTTGGAGCCTCAGCTCTCCCCACGTGTAGACTGGGAATGATAGGCACGTCTGCCGCACCGGATACGCGTACTTGATTACGCTTAGTTGTCGCTATCGTTTTTATTAGGAGTACTAGTATTGCTGCTGTTGACTGCAACGTTAGAGCCCAGAGTTATCTGAGTCTCACAGGACGTGGGTCTTCCCGCTCTGGTCTGCGATCTGCCCTGGCTTTTTTTTGGGGGGGGAGGGGGCAAGTGTGAGGGCTGGGGGGGTCACACCCTGCCCCCTCTGCCCACAGATCACGGCCGTGTGCAACTTCTTCACCTACATCCGCTACATCCAGCAAGGCCTGGTGCGGCAGGACGGTGAGCGCCCCCTGGTGGCCGCTGGGGGTGGCGCCCGGGAGGGGAAGGGCGGGGCGGGGCGGGGCGGGGCGGCCGGGCCAACCCCAGGGCTTTGCTGCCCCCCGTCGGAGGAGGACTCTGCGAGAGAGAAGGTCGTAGATTAGCAAAGCGATCCGGAAGCTCCTGTTGCTGAGCCCTGTGGAGAGAGGAAGAGCGGAAGGAGCCTCCTGGGCTCTGCCTTACCGGGAAAACCAGCCTGGTGCCCCCACATACCTGGATCCAGCTGCTTTTTCCCGTTCAGAAACCTCTCCAGCCCCCCGGGCCTGTAGCGACGGCATTCCTGTTACTGGCCTGGCTTACACGATGGGGCCTCCCCCTGTGAATCTCCTCCCCTCTCCCGCCGCGTGGACCTCCAAGTGGTGGCTGGACACGGCTCGCCCACCTCCCCCTGTAGACACTCCCCGCCCTTGCCCAACAGGTCCTCTGTCCACCCGTTGTCCCCCTGCCCCCATTCTGCCAGGCCAGGGACGGGCCCTGTGCAGGGTCGCTGGAGAGCCCCGGGAGCAGGGGTTGGAGAGCATTTGCAGTCTGTCCAAGTGTGTGGCAGTGTATACATGCGTGTGCGTGTCAGGCTGTGGAGGTGACCGTCAACCTCCATGCCTCCCGGGCTGCAAGCCCCCAGAGTGGAACCTCAAAGAGGTCCGGCTACTCACTGAGATCTGTCCTCAGGGACTGGGGAGTCCTAGGGTGCCCACCAGCTGCCCTAACCAAAGCTGGGGGAGAGGCCAGGCCATCTGCCTGAGGCAACCCTGAGTTGGGCACTGAGTGGGCCCAACTGAGTGGGCACTGAGCTGTCCACTGAGTGGGCACTGAGCTGAGTGGGCACTGAGCTGTCCACCCTCTGCCTGCAGCGGAGCCCATGTTCTGGGAGATCACAAGGCTGAGGAAGGAGATGTCGCTGGCCAAGCTTGGCTTCTTCCCCCAGGAGGCCTAGGTCATGGCCCAGGCCTGGAGGGGGGCTCTGAGCTGGAGCCAACACCTGCCCCAGGAGAGACAGACAGACGGGGTCCTAGAGCCAGCCCTGAGCCAGAAGCTGAACAGAGGGACAAATGGCCAGGCCATGGAGGCAGCACTGAGCCAGCAGCAAATGTCCATCCCAGGACAGGACCTCAGGAGGTGACCTCTCGCCCCTCGTAGTACTACAGCCACCAGGAGACTTTCAAGAAAGCACCAAAGACCAAGGAGCTGGGAGCCGTACAAAGGGCCTCAGCCCTTGGGAGGGCACCCCTGGGACAGCCAGCACCCCCTCCCCAGTCCTAGGAGCTGCTGCCTGCAGGTGCCTCACTGGCGAGATCTCCAGGGTATCTCCGCACCCCCTCCACACTTTCCTAAGCCCTGGGCACCAGCACCCCCTTGTGGCCATCCTTCACCTCGTTCCCAGGTGGGCCTGCTGTGCCCAAGGGCCAGAGAGCTAGGAGGAGCGGACGGGGCGCACGGGGGCCTCGCTGGCTGTCTTCCACTCCATCCTGTATCTGCCTGACAGTGATCCCAAAACATTCTTAAGATGTATCAGGGGCCCTTCTCCCGCCCGCCCGCTCGGCCTTCCTCCTTCCCGCCAGCTGAGCCCAATGCTGCAAGGAGCCTTCGCCCCCACCACTGCTGGGAGGATTGGGGCACTTTCCTCCCAAAGTAAAACACAGACAGGCCTCAGGATGCCCGGGCCTGTTTTCAGCTGTGGATGGCCATTCCGACGATGGAGGCTGAGATCGCCCAGCCCGGTACACAGGACTGGGGTGGGGCAGGCAGGACCCGGGCCCCTCCTCCCCCCTCACAGCCTACTCAGTACTGGGGTCCAACCTGGACACATCCCTCACCACGTCCGATTTCCTCCTCTGAATGGAATGTAACGCGATCTCTATTTAATAAAGGACGGCTTTGTTGGTAGAGGCCAGGCAGCCACGCGCCTTCACTCCTGCGCCCTGGGGCTTGGGCCAAGGCTTGGGCATCTGAAGGAATGAAACAAAATCCTTTCTTTGCCCGCCCTCGTGCTTGGGATTAAACCCAAATCCTGAAGGGATTGCTGGAGGGAGCACCAACCGAGTCCTCCCCAGTGTTCCTGGGGCAGTAGGTGATTGGGGGATGAGCCCGGCTCCCTCTCCCGAGAAGTGGTTTGCTGTCAGGAGAACGGGGGCTCTGTCGCTGCCTCACAGGGGATCTTGGGCAGATCCCCTTGCCATCTCCCTGCCAAGTGTCACGGAAGCCTGGAGCTCAGAGTCAGAGCATCAAGGCTGCCTGGTGCGTGCGTGCGTGCAGGGCAAGGCAGGATTGATTGGTGATGTCTGCCAGCAGCACAGCAAGGCCTGGGGTAGCTCTGGTTTTCCCCGCCCTGGTCAAGGGACAGTAGTCAGAGGTGGAAGAAGGTGGAGTCACCCGGTCCTCTGAGAACCCAGGGTAGGCCTTGAGAGGTGCCTTGTGGGGCCTGATCCCCTCCCCACAAGTAGGGATGTGGGCCCAGGCCAGTTGGTGTCCTTCCTTGTGGGGGTGGGACGTAGCAGCTTCTGGGTCAGTATTTACTGGGGCTGGTGATCCCTCGAGGGGACTTCTCTGTTGGCCTGAGACCTTGGGGCCACTCAGCTGGTAGGTCGAGGCCCCCCCACCCTATCGCTCTCTCCAGCCAGTAGCCTTTTCCCTCTTGCTCTCCCGCCTCCAAGACTCTCCCTCTCTTCCCAGCCCTCCCCGCTACTCCACTTGTGATTTGAATCCCTTCTGTCTCCCCAGCCCCCTCGGATGTTCACGGGTTAGGCCTCCTGTCACAGATGTTCATTCATTCACTCAACAAACGCTGGGCAACTCATATGCCAGACACTTCTCCTGGTGCAGGGGGTACCTCGCTTGAGCTGAGACTCTCACGGGGAGACTGGCAATAAAAACAATGCACGGGTGACATCCACGGTGTCAGATGGAGGAAGGAAAACAAGGAAGGCGATGGAGGATGTCAGGGAAGGGTGTATCCTGTCGCATTATATGGGGTCACCTATGTCCTCTCCTGCATACCAGTCTCTTTCTGTCCTGGGTCAATCCTGGGTCAGCCAGGGGACAAGGGAGGATGAAGGTCTGGGCCCTGGAGCTGCCCGTTCCCGCCCTGAGCTTCTGTGCTCCCGGTCCAGCCCACACCCAGCGCCAAGGAGACACCAGGCAACAGTTCAGGCAACCTGGCAGAGAATCCCCACGGCCAGATGTGCTCAGCCTGACCCTGGCAGGTGAGCAAAGAGTAGCGGAGATGCCTGGGGGGTGCCTGTGACCCTTACACTCTGGCGTCAGTGTCTCCCAACAATACATAATAGCTGAGCACTTACTGTGTCCCGGGGCTAGTTCCAGACCCTTTACATGAACGAATTCACTTCATCCTCAGGACAACCCTATGAGGTACTGTTTTCCTCATTTTGCAGATGAATTGACTGAGGCACCACGAGGTCATACAGGAAATGGTGGCCCCAGAATGGGAATAAATGAGCCCAGCTCCAGAGCCCACGGTATTCGCCAGCTTCCTAGATGCTTTATACTCACCACCTGTCACATCCCAGATGCTGCATTAGGTCCTTCCCTGTTTTTCAGGGATGTAGAAACAGGCTCAGGCAGTGGCGGAGCAGAATTTTAATCTAGGTTTGTTTCTCACCTTTACCTCGTGAGGGGTGCCCTCACCCCTGCTCTGCAGGCTTCTGGGAGTGGGTATGGGGTGAGCTCAGGGCTTTGGCTTTTGGAGTTGGGGGGCAGGGAAGGTTAGCTCACATCAGCCACACGGGAGTTGTTCCTCTTAAGTGAATTTTCTAGATAACCCACTCAGGTCTCTCTAAGTAGTGCCGCACAGGTGGCCACCTCTTACAAGCCAGCACCAACCACAGTCTCCAAGCCTGAGCCCAGCCCCACCCTGGCCTCACATGTTGTGCTGCTGTGTCACGTTTTACCATCTGCCAAGCCTGTACCGATTTGGTCCGGTCAGGGTTGTGTACCCGGGCAAGTCACTCCTCTCTGGGCTTCAGTTTTCTCATCTTTGACTTGGGAATATCAGACTAAATGACCTTTGCAGCCCCACTCTTTCCCTTTTTTTTTTTCCATTTATTTTATTGTGGTGAAAACCCACACAGTTGACCATCTTAGCAATTTTTCATCGTATAGTTCAGTAATGTTAAGTATATTTGCATTGTTGTGAAACAGATCTCCAGCACTATTTTTTTTTTTTTTGCGGTGCGCGGGCCTCTCACTGTTGTGGCCTCTCCCGTTGCGGAGCACAGGCTCCGGACGCGCAGGCTCGGTGGCCACGGCTCACGGGCCCAGCCGCTCCGCGGCATGTGGGATCTTCCCGGACTGGGGCACGAACCCACGTCCCCTGCATCGGCAGGCGGACTCTCAACCACTGCGCCACCAGCACTATTTTATCTTGCAAATCTTAAACTGTGTACCCATTAAACAAATCCCTTCCCCCATCCCTGGCCACCACCATTCTATAACTGCTTTAGAGATTTTATATAAGTGAAGTCATGCAGTATTTGTCTTTTTATGACTGGCTTATTTTATTTAGCATAATGTCCTCAAGGTTCATCTGTTTTGTAGCCTGAGACAGGATTTCCTTCCTTTTTAACGCTGAATAATATTCCATTGTGTTCATAGACCACGTTTTGTTTATCCACCGTCTGTTGATGGACATTTGGGTTGCTTCTACCTCTTGGCTATTGTGAATAATGCTGCTGTGAACATGGAAGTACAGATATCTGTTTGAGACACTGCTTTCACTTCTTTTGGATATTTAGAGGTGGGATTCCTGGATGATATAGTAGCTCTTTTTTTAAAAAAAAATTTATTTATTTATTTGTGGCTGCATCAGGTCTTCGTTGCTCTATGCGGGCTTTTCTCTAGTTGCGGTGAGCGGCGGCTACTCTTCGTTGCGGTGTGCGGGCTTCCCATCACAGTGGCTTCTCTTGTTGTGAAGCACGGGCTCTAGGCGCGTGGGCTTCAGTAGTTGTGGCATGTGGGCTCGGTAGTTGTGGCTCGCGGGCTCTAGAGCGCAGGCTTAGTAGTTGTGGTGCACAGGCTTAGTTGCTCCGTGCCATGTGGGATCTTCCCTGACCAGGGCTCGAACCCGTGTCCCCTGCATTGGCAGGCGGATTCTTAACCACTGCGCCAGCAGGGCAGCCCCCATATGGTAGTTCTATTTTTAATTTTCTGAGGAAACTTCATACTGTCTTCCGTAGCAGATGCACCATTTTACAATGCCACCAATAGTGTACAAGGGTTCCAATATCCTTGCTAACACTTGTTCCACTGGTGTTTTTTGATAATAGCCATCCTAATGGCTGTGTGATATCTTATTGGTTTTTTTTAATTACGTATAGTTGAATTCCAATGTTGTGTTAATTACTGCTGTACAGCAAAGTGACTCATTTATGCATATATACACATTCTTGTTCATATTCTTTCCCATTATGGTTTATCACAGGATATGGAATATATTCAATAGTTCTCTGTGCTGTACAGTAGGACCTTATCCTACTGTTGTTTATGCGTTCTATATATACCAGTTTGCATCTACTAATCCCATACTTTTCCACTCCTACCCTCTCCCACCCCTCGGCAACCACCAATCTATTCTCTATGTCCCTGACTTTGTTTCTGTTTTGTAGGTAGGTTCATTTGTGTCATATTTTAGATTCCGCATATAAGTGATATCATATGGTATTTGTCTTTGCCTTTCTTACTTCATTTAGCATGATAATTGCAAGTTGCATCCATGTTGCTGCAAATGGCAGTATTTCCTTCTTTTTTATGGCTGAGTAGTATTCCGTTGTCTATATGTACCACATCTTCTTTACCCATTCATCTGCCAATGGACATTTAGGTTGTTTCCATGTCTTAGCTATTGTGAATAGTGCTGCTATGAACATAGGGGTGCATGTATCTTTTTTTTCTTTTGTATAAAACACAGTCCCTACCATTTATTTATTTATTTATTTTTATAAATTTACTTATTTTATTTTATTTATTTTTGGCTGCTTTGGGTCTTTGTTGCTGCGTGCGGGCTTTCTCTAGTTGCAGTGAGCGGGAGCTACTCTTCATTGTGGTACACGGGCTTCTTATTGCAGTGGCTTCCCTTGTTGCAGAGCACAGGCTCTAGGCACGTGGGCTTCAGTAGTTGTGGCTCGCGGGCTCTAGAGCACAGGGTTAGTAGTTGTGGCGCACAGGCTTCGTTGCTCCACTGCATGTGGGATCTTCCCGGACCAGGGATCAAACCCGTGTCCCCTGCATTGGCAGGCGGATTCTTAACCACTGCACCACCAAGGAAGTCCCACATGTATCTTTTTAAATTATAGTTTTGTCTGGATATATGCCCAGGAGTGGGATTGCTGGATCATATGGTAATTCTATTTTTAGTTTTCTGAGGAATCTCCATACTGTTTTCCACAGTGGCTGCACCAACTTAAATTCCCACCAACAGTGTAGGGGTGTTCCCTTTTCTCCACACCCTCTCCAGGGTTTGTCATTTGTAGACTTTTTTTTTTGGTAGACTTTTTAATGATGGCCATTCTGACTGGTGTGAGGTGGTACCTCATTGTAGTTTTTTGTTTTGTTTTGTTTTTTAAATTAATTAATTTATTTTTGGCTGTGTTGGGTCTTCGTTGCTGCGCGCGGGCTTTCTCTAGTTGTGGCGAGTGGGGGGCTACTCTTCTTGCGGTGCACAGACTTCTCATTCCGGTGGCTTCTCTTGCTGTGCAGCACGGGCTCTAGGCGCACGGGCCTCAGTAGTTGTAGCATGTGGGCTCAGTAGTTGTGGCTCGGGGGCTCTAGAGCACAGGCTCAGTAGTTGTGGCGCACGGGCTTAGTTGCTCCATGGCATGTGGGATCCTCCCAGACCAGGGCTCGAACACGTGTCCCCTGCATTGACAGGTGGATTCTTAACCACTGGGCCACCGGGGAAGCCCCCTTCATTGTAGTTTTGATTTGCATTCCTCTGAGATTAGTGATGTTGAGCATCTTTTCATATGCCAATTGGCCATTTGTACACAGCCTCTTTATTTTTTACTACGGGGTATTCTAAGGAGCTCTACTGTTCCATCATAGTGATGCCTCCAGGGAGAGCCTTTCATGGCTGCTAGGGCTCTTGAATAATGAATAATAACTCTTCACTGAGTAGTTGTGTCTAGGGCCTAATAACCAAGCTCGAAAAGTGGTGAGCTTTAACTCAAAGCCAAATCGTAAAGCTCTGACTTGGGTCCCCTTTGCGTGTCTGCTGGAGAACAAACGCCTCGGCTTTGTGACTGCTCTTTTTGGTAGGCGCAGAGTTTTTCAGAAATTTGCCCGACCGGGCCACCGTCGCCCCTACGCGGCCTACACAAACATCATTTGACCCCAGGACAGTGGCTGGTGGCACCGTAGGGGTGTGGAGACTTCAGTGTGTCCAAGAGGCCGTGTAGCAGCTCGTGGAGAAGCCCAGCAGGGGCTGGGACAGGGGCTCTCTTCAAACCTCATGTGCCCCCCCCCAAAATATGCTCCAGCTGGCCAGACCCTCCCTTGCCTTTTGTATACTTCCCCCTCCCCCTGCCTAAACCCTGACAGTGGCCCCTTGGCAGCTCAGGAATGTCAAGTAGTCCCTCTCTCTTCCCAAGTAGCCTGAGGGGCCTCGCTGCCCTGATGGGGGTTTGGAGACAATGGAATCCCTAGTTTCCCCAGGGCCCCTGACTCCAGGAAAGTTGCCAGCTCCACTGGTTTGAAGCCCAGAGAGGCTATGGAAGTCCCTAAGGCCTGCAGAGAAATGTGGGAAGCTGCTGGTTGGGCTCTGGGGAGGAGACATAGTTTGGGCTTTTAGCCACTCAACTCTAGGTGGCAGGAGGGTTCAGCCATCTCTCTCCCCCTGTTGGGATGAAGTAGCTGGAGGCAATGGCCTAGCCCTGAGCCCTGTCCTTGCTTTACCTCCAAGGGGATCCTATGAGGGCCTTCATCTGCCTCATCTCTCTGGGGGCAGCTGGGGCAAGTGAAGGTTCTAACCCACTTAATTCCCCGCTACCTCACATGAGCTGACACCAGGCTCGGGCCCAGGGAACGGGTCAGGTGTCAGCAACTGACCACTGATGGCTGCTGAAGACAGGGTGAGGGCCACGCCTCCTCCATCCTTGTGCCCATGTGTGAACGTGGTGGGGGCAGGGGCATCTGCCGTCACCTCCAGCCTTAGCTGCCAACCACATTCCTCTATCCCCACGCATGCTCAGGGAGGGGGCTCGAGGATGCCTCAGTGGAGAGGGCTCAGGCCGCCTATGGCTGTGCTGGCAACAAGGCCTTACTGGTTGTCCTGGCAACCGAATGCAGGTGCTCCTGGTACCAAGGAGAACCCACACGACCCCTCAAACCCTTCTTTGGATCCTGCCCAACCTGTCTCACAAACGTTAGTGACAATGATTTCCTACAAAGTGTTAAACGAAAATAAAATTTTAGCACATCAGAGAACTGTACTTAGGGTTCTCAGAGTGTGTTCCCCAAACCAGGACATCCGCATCACCACATCAGCATCACCTGGGAACTTGTTAAAACACGATTCTCTGCCCCCAGAGCAGACCTGCTGAGCCCCACTCCGGGATGAGCCCAGCAGTCAGTGTCTTGACAGACCCTCTGATGATTCTGACGTGCACTCAAGTTTGACACTTCCTGTCCTGTAGCATAACCTTAGCCTGATTTCATTCGGTGTTAGGTGTGAATTCTTAACTTTTAGGAACACGTACCTTTGTCTCAAAAAAACTACAAAGTGTAGGGCAGCAGCCTACACTCTCAGAAGGAATTTAAGTAAAAAGTAGGCAAGGGTACCGTACCGAGCAAGCCAGCCAGTAGAGCAACCACAGCCGGTGAATGACAGCACCCCACTCCCCACTCTGGCGCCCCTGCTCCCCTTCTGCCCCAATGGCCATCCCGAGGCATCACCGACCCTGCAGCTCCAAAGGCAGGAAGCCCACCGACTTCCATAGATGGTCAGGGGCGGGGGGAGGGCGGTCAGGCCAGTAACCTCAGCCCCGATAGAGGGGCCTGGCTGAGCCGATTCTGGGGACCCATGGTTTGAGAGCTGTTTATGGTCACCCCTAGGTAGTGTCCCCACCTCTGGGCGCTCAGGGTTTAACCTTCTAGGAGGCGCGGCGGGAAGCCCATTCTTCGCAGACTCTTGTTCTGGGCCCCACTGGGCGCGGACCGGACCCCCGAGGGCGCGGCGGACGCCGGCTGTGGGCTTTCCGTCCCTCCGGCCCCGCCCCGCCCCCGCCCTGCCGAGCGCAAGCCCGGCTGCGGACGGTGCCCCCCGCAGGCCAGAGTGTTGTGGCCGCGGAGCCTCGCGGGCGGGGCGCGCCAGCCTCGACACGGCCCTCCCCGCCAGCCCCGCCAGAGCGCGGCGCAGCCAATGGGGGCCAAGGCGCTGCGCTGGGATTGGGGCGGGTACGGGGCGGCGGCAGGGGCCGGGGTGCGGGGAGGCGAGGCGAGCGCTGTCAGCGCGATTATAAGGGAGTGAAAAGTTGCCGGCAGACAGCCCGGCGCACGCTCGTACGGCGGCCGCAGCGGCAGGGCGGGGCCGCGGAGCAGCGGGTGGCGGCGGAGGAGGTCTTTGAACGCGGCCTCGCTCCTCAAGAGGTCTCGTTCTGCGAGGTCCCGGCTTCGCGAGGACTTTTGCACGCAGCCATGGGCGGCGTCGGGGAGCCCGGAGGGGGACCTGCGCAGCTGGGGGCGACGCTGCCCACCTTCCGCTGGGAGCAGATCCGCCCGCACAACCTGCCAGGCGACAAGTGGCTGGTCATCGAGCGTCGCGTCTACGACATCAGCCGCTGGGCACAGCGGCACCCGGGGGGCAGCCGCCTCATCGGCCACCACGGCGCCGAGGACGCCACGGTAAGGCCGCCCACCGCTGGCGGGGTAGAGCCCAGCGCTCGCTGGGGCCTGCTCGTGGGCACCGTGCCCTGCTCCACCGGCGGGGCCTTAACATCCTTCTTACTCTCGCTGACCTTTGACCTCCCGGCCGGGGACCCAGAGTTGGGATCTACTAGCCGGGGCCTGATGTGGAGTAGGGAGACCACATCGGCATGGAGGACCCATACCCCCGGCAGTGGACCAGGGCTGGGCTGGAGCAGATCTGTGCGGGAGGAAGGGTCTCTCAGAGGTGGGTGTGTCATGGCAGAACGCACTGGCCCTTGCAGAAGGGGCTCCCTGATGCTCTGAGGTTCCTCCTCTCAGTGCTGGCTCTCCCAGACCAGGCTCTTCATGCCGAGCGCTTGCTGGATGCCAGAGGTAGGGCGGGTTCCCCAGGGGCTGGCAAGGATGTGCCATCAGAGGCTGGAGGCTGGGCAGCAAAGCTTGAGCGAGGCCTAGAGGTCTGTGGCTCTCCCAAGAGCTGCTGTAAATGGCTCTGAGGAGCCGTGACTCACCTCTCCTGGGCTAACAGCTGCATGGGGGAGAATTTCGCTAGTCAGGCTGGGTGGGCCTCTTTGGGAAGCACATTCACCCCAGGAACAGGCTGGCCCCTGTGGACCCCAGCTTCCCCTTTCCAGCCACGTTCAGACATGTTTCGGTCAAGGAGGAATGTGGCCTGTCCAGTGGGACCATCTGGTAGAGCAGCAACAGGAATGAGGCTCCTCACCAGCCCCTTTTCCCACAGCCCCCCATCTGGACAGTAGGACCTGGGGCCGTGACACTCTGTCCTTGACCATCCAGAATTCTAGGCTGGTCACACTGGGTACCAGGAAGGTCTTCAAGATTCCAGGGGATGAATCCCTAACTGGCGGAACTTTAGATAACAAAAGCGATCGTGCCCCATCGCAGAAGGGTCAGTGCCCCTGTTGCCAGAAACATCTGCTCTCTGCCCACTGCCTTCTCCCGTGGCTTGCGCAACCTTCCTGGGACTCTTTTAGGGGAAAAAGTGTCTCTTCCTCATTTCCCCAGGAAGCTGAGAGGTTAGGGTCAGAAACCTCCTGAAACTCTAGAAGCTGACCGAGAAAGCCTTATGGGTCGTGCTGAGCGGCCCGGCGGTGGCCGCGGAGTTGGAGCTGACTGTGGGCCAGGGAGTGTGTGACCGTGTTAGGCCTGTACACCTGCGAACGAGGCATGTGTTTGTGTCCGTGATTATACATGTGTGTGTTGCTGCCAGGGCGTGGGGGGCATGAGGTGCCACAGCCCCTCCCCCCTCAGCCTGGCTGAGCCCTGGCCATCCCTCCAGGATGCTGGGGGCGGCTCCTCTGGCCTTTTTTTCAACCTCTGACCTGTCGGACGGGATGGAGGCTGGCAAGAGGAAGACGATGGAGAATATTTACGAATCGTTTTTTCCTGCTTGGTGCCTAGGTCTGTGCTGGGGGCCCTCCCGTGTGGGAACCCCATTTAGCTCTAGACCCTGAGACACGCCCCCCCCCCCCCCACCATGACAGGTTTCTCACTGATTCATCACCAGTAAGGTCTGTTTACCCATTTCCATTAAAACACTCTGTCCGTTCCCTGGGGCCAGGTCCCGGCTCTGCCATTGGAGGCTCTGAGGGACCTGGAGCCAGGCATATCACTCCTCTGAACCTCAGTTTCCTCATCTGTAAAGTGGGGACAGCTGGGCCAGACAGTGAGCCGGCTGAGGGCAGGACTGTGCCTTCTCAGCTCCGTGGCCCCAGAGCTGCTATGTAGCTGTTCCTGGTCAGTTTATGTGTGAGTGTGCCCTGCAGACTGTAGAGTGCAGTGGACAGCCATGGCATAGCCACGTCTTTGCTGGGTGACCTTGTCTGGTTCATTCATGGCTGTAACAGGACATGATGTTAGGCCATCTCTTAGCTTCCCCGAGGCCCCAAACCCTGGGCTGGAGTTGCCAGAAATACCTGGTCTGTTCAGGCCAAAGGGGTTGTGAGGAGGCTGGGGTTGGGGGACCCGTCTTTGTCTGTGGTGGGCCCACAGGGCAGAGCAGGGATCAGATCACCCCAGTGCCCTGTGTGGTCCAGCCCAGACCCCAGGCACGCCATCCCCGGCCCTGGAACACGGGGGGGGGGGGGTGGCGCAGCCATCTTGCCGGGCTCTGTTCCCGCAGCCACCTTTTAGCAGCCCTTGCTGCCCATCAGCTGTTCTCGTGTTCACGCCACAAAAGCCTTCCTGCCAGGAAATGCCCAGAGTTCCTGCGCCGTGAAGTCAGTCTGTGGCCATCCTGGGATACAAAGCCGGGTACCCTGGGGAGAGTGCTCTGGGCCTTGGGCCAGGTTTGTCTAAGAGTCATAGGCGGCCTGAGACTAGTGGAGCCAGCCATGGAGGGGTGAGGCCCAGCCGCTGCCGATCATGAGTTTACCAGGGCTGGGTGCCGAGCACCTACTATGTGCCAGGCTCTGAATTCAGTGCTTGATTTATAGATACTCCCTCTTTGAATCCTAACGATACCTCTATGGGACAGGTACTGTTACTCCTATCTCCATTTTAAAGATGAGAAAACAGACTCAGAGAGGCAAAGTGACTTGAAATTAAATGATGGGTCTGGGATTTGAATCCACAGCCTGTGCTCTTAACCACCTGCTTCACTGCCACTTAGCTGTTTATTTCAGTTATTCTTCAGTTATCAAATCATTAAATCCAACAGCAGATATGCAACGAGCATATCCTACGTGCCAAGCCCTGTTCTAACCTCTGAAGATAAAGCTGTGAACAAAAAAATGTGCTAGGAGGGATTTCCCTGGGAGTCCAGTGGTTAGGACTCCGCTTTTCCGCTGCAGGGGGCACGGGTTTGATCCCTGGTCGGGGAACTAAGAACCCACATGCTGCGCAAAAAAAATAAAAAATAAAAAAATAAAAAATCTGCTAGGAGGATGTTCCTTGGCAGAGGGACCAGCTAGGACAAAGGCTCAGAGGTGGGACTGTACTCCGTGCATTTAAGGAACAGCAAGGCTATCAGCTATCAGCGTGGCTGGAGCACAGCAGTGAGGAGAAGGGCAGGCAGTGTGGTCCAGAGGTAGCAGGGGAAGCAGGACTTTTGTTTTATTCTAAGGGGAGCTTGAAGGGCAGAGCAGGGAAGCCAGGGGAATCTGATATACATTTAAACAGATCCTTAATGAGGAGGGGGAAGGCAGAGCCTCCTAGGAGAAGGGGGAGGCATTAAGAGATGGTGGGGACCTGCCCTCCCCAGGGGAGGCCGCTTGGAAGAGGTGGCCATTCACCCGGGCCCTGGCGTGCAGGTGTGTCCAGGGCAGGGGGCAGGTGATGCTGTGGGCTCAGGCACACCGACAGGAACCATTAGGATTTAGCTCACTGTGGTCTTGAGAAGACAAACTTCAGAGGTAGTCCTAGCGTTAGCCCATTTTGCAGATGACGAGACTGAGGTTGAATAAGCGTGCTTTGAAGGGACCTTCTTGGAACCCTCAAAGGGCAGGGCCTTTGTCCTTGGGCTTGGAGGGTGGGGTTTGTATCTGGGGGTTGGGGAGGGGCAGGTCTGGGCAGATCTGAGGCTATGGAGCGAGGGTGGGGCCGGAGACAGGGGCTGGCCAGGAGCTCAGACAACCTGGCTCCAGAGCTGAGGAAGCCGTGCTCTGCTTCCGCTTACCACGCCAGCTGCCTTGAGAGCTGCCTAAGGGCCACTGCCCGTGAAGTGTGACCCCTCTGGGCTCTGTGGGTGTTTTCTGCAATGTCCCCACCCACCCAGGCCCCTGGTGGGGCAAGAGGGGGATGGCAGTGCCCTGGGGGAGGCGTCGGATCATATGGTGCTGGGCAGGAACTTGGGGAGCAGGGCTGGGGATGCTAGTATCCTAAGCATGCCGGCAGTCCCTCTGCATTTCCTCCCAAGGATGCCCAAGTGGCAGCCATGGGTTTCTCAGGAAACAGCAGCGGGAAAGAGCCAGAGCTCAGTGGTGGGGAGAGGACCCGGGGCCAGAGGGTCTGGCCGCTTCAGGCCACCGCTGGGTCAGTGACACCTGTGAGGCCAAGGGTGCTGGATGGAGGAACCCCCACCACCACCACCACACCTGTCACCAGGGGCACCAGGGGTGCTGGGGGACAGGGGCAACTTCCTGAGGACATCCATCCTTGAGCTGGGCTCTGCTGCTCCAACGGGAGTTGATGCTCATGTTCAGGGCTGTGTGCCCTTTGGCCTCAGTTTCCTCATCTATAAAATGGGGATACTGATAGTGCCTCCCCATTGGCCTCCTGTGAGGAGACCCAGGGAGAGGATGAGAAGGAGCGTCTGACCTGGGCGTGAGATCCTGCTGTATCTTCCCAGCCAGGAGAGGGAGGGAGGAAGAAATTCCTGGGTGTGTCCACTCTCCCATCCTCACAACCCACTGCTGCCTCCTGAGCTGAGGTTAAGAGGAGCAGACCCAGACCACCTGAGCCCCCAGCAGCCCTGCTTCCTTCCCTGCTCTACCCCCTTCCCGATCTGGAACATTCCAGATTCTTTGGAGAAGTGACCAGAAATGCTCCCCGCCCCTACCTTATCTCTGGGGTGGAAGGAGGCTGCCAGCCCCTCCTGTTTCCTAGCCTCAGGCTGGCCAGGACAGTGACCAGCAGGGCGCATGCACCTCCACCCTCCACCCTCCTGCCTCAGGCCTGCGGGCCTGAATCTCACTGGACACCAGGCCCCTCCTAAGTGCTCTGCCCGCACTGACTCAGTCCTCCCAGCAGCTCTGCGAGATGGGTATTTGTGGTTCCTGATTTACTGACAAAATAGAGGATGGAGAGGGGGTGCGACCTTGTATGTGGCTCCAGGGCTCAGCTCCTAAGTGGCGGCTCAGATTCCATCCCCTGCAGGCTGGCTCCTGAGTCTCCCCACTCCCACCCTTAACCAGCTGCTACCTGGAGTTCAAGGCGGGGCTGGGGCAGGGCAGGAGCCACTCTGAGGCTTCCAGGGACTGAAGCAAGGCTGGGTGGGAGCTCTGTCCTGGGAGAGCGGGGACGTCACAGAAGATAGACCTGGATTCGAATCCCAGCTCTGCCACTACAAACTCTGACCTGGGCAGGCCAGAGCCTCTGTTCCCTCACGCGCAAAATGGTTCAGACGCCTGGCTTGTGGGCTCCTTGCCCACTTATGCACACCTGCCATCCTGCCCCAGCTCTGTGCAGGGCTCTGAGGCCACCCCTGTGAACAAGGGCCTGTCCCTGTCAACCGCAGCTTATGTTTAGAGACATCGTTTGAATTCTAAAAGTTTCACCCAACTCTGTTCCAAGAACTAGTGAGAGGCCTCAGTTGCCATCCCCGTGGGAGAGGGTCACAAAGTTTGCACCTATGCCCCTGGGAGGACGTTTCCAGGCGCATCAGGGGTGGGGCCTCCTGCAGTACACTGAAACTTGGTCAGTGCAGCCCCAGAAACCCCAGGACCACCATCCTGACCCCCACAGCCCGGTCTCCGAGCAGCCAGATTCTTGGCTTCTCGGGATGGTGACCAGCCTCGTGATGAGGGCCCCTTCCCTCCACCGAGGAGACCCACTGCCTCCCGTCTGACCAGGAGTGGCCACAAGCACAGTTTTACGGTCAGACCAAGTTCTGGTCCAACCGCCACCAAATGGAGCTGTGTGACCTTGGGTAAGTGGCTCAACCTCTCTGAGTCTTCTGCCCAGCTCCTGAATCCTTAAGCAGAGGCCAAAGAGGACTGAGTCACATGGCCCAAGCCAATGTTCCAGAAAAAGCTGTTTGCCGAGGTTTTGGTCTGTGGCCAGGGACCCACCTTGTTGGTACTCAAACGGCAAGCAGCGTAGGCTCAGCAGTGCCCACCCAGCCCCAGGAGCCCGAGCTGCTATCCGAGGACCTGGCACAGCCCCGCGCTTTCCCACTCACCAGCTGAAGGCTTGTCCACCAACTCTGGGATGTCCCTGCCCGGACCTGAGGGAGCACACACCTTCCCTCCTCAGTGCAAAGGACATGCCTGGCTGGGGGTCCCTCGGGCAAGCCTGGCTCTGTCCTCCTTCAGGGCATTTCCAGGCCTGGCTTGGGTGAATCAGGACCAAGGGAAAGGAGTTGGGGAGGGAGAGCTGCTCCCACAGCTCCTCAGCATGGCCCTGGAGCATCTGAGGTCTGCCGGGCGCTGGGGTGGCCCCAGAACAGACACAGAGGTCATGAGAGAGCGGGGCTGGGAGAGAGGAAAGCCTGGGGCCGGAGCCACAGTACACACACCTGCTCTGTGAGTTTGTGCGTGTGCCAGGTTGTGTCTGTCTGGGTGTTCTTGTGGCCTTGCCTGTGCGCGTATTCCCAAGCGTGTCTGGGAGCCTTAGTGGGTCGGTGGTGGTGTCTGCACGTGTGGAGGCGCATCCTTAAGGCACTGCACTTCCGTGACACGTGTGCACCTCTGGTGTCACACTCTTTGTAGCATGCCGTGTGCCTCTGTGTGCATTTGGGCCCTGTGTGCCACCAGGGCAGTTTCAAAGAAAACGAGAGGTAATCAGAGTCAACGCTCGCTCAGCCTTAAAAAGGAAGGAAATTCTGACATGCCACACATGGATGAACCTTGAAGACATTATGCTAAGTGACAAGTCCGTCACAAAAGGACAAATACTGTGTGATTCCTCTTCTACGAGTCAATTCTTCTTTTTTCGGCCGTACCTCGAAGCAGGTGGGATCTTAGTTCCCTGACCAGGGGTGGAACCCGTGCCCGCTGCAGTGGAAGCGCGGAGTCTTAACCGCTGGACCGCCAAGGAAGTTTCTGTGAGTCAATTCGTAGAGACAGAAAGCAGCACGGTGGTTTCCAGAGGCCGGGGGGAGGTGGAAAAGGTGAGCTAGGGTTTCATGGGGACAGAGTTTCAATTGGGGAAGATGAAGAAGGTTTGGAGGTGGATGGCGGTGATGGTTGCCCCGACAGTGTGAGTACACTTAATGCCACTGAACTGAACGCTTCCAAATGGTGACGATGGTCAATTTTATGTGTGTGTGACTGTAATTAAAAAGAAAAGAACCTTAGTGCTCTATAGTCCAGAGCCCGAAAGGCCCTGGGGGCGCACCCCTTTGATGTTCCCCCTGGATTTGCCTAGTTCCAGGCAGGAGAACAGACTCGCTCAAGGTCACAGTAAGCGGGGTCAACCAATCACAAGAGCAATTTTCCTCTTAGCTCCCCAGCCAGTGCCACTCCTGCGGCTCCCCAGTAGGCCAGCGCCCGGGCAGCTTCCTGTGGGGCCAGCCTCCCCTCCCCCCCCCCCCAGGGGTGCTGCCCCTCCATCAAGGCTCTTCCATCGTGAGGGTGAGGTCTGTACCTATACAACCCCTTCCCCTATTATGAGCTCCATATAAGGGTGCGGATGTATAAGGCTGACTTGGAGGGGCCCCAAGTCAGCCTTCACAAGGGCCTAGGTTATCCCAGAAGCTACATCCTCTGAGCCCCCAGGTCCTCAGACTGCCCTGCGCCAGTAAGAGAGCAGGCAGCAAGAAAGGGGACCCCTTGGGTGAGTCCTGCAGGGGTGGCCTTCAGGTGGGAGCTGGAGGGGCCTGAGGTGTTTCTGTCCCCGGGGATGGGACGGTGTGGGATGTCCTGAAGTGAGTACAGGGGCCCTGCTGTTTTAACACCCACCAGGCACTGCTAGGCTCATTAGCAACCAGCAGTCACCTTCCCTGGCCCAAGGGGACCCGCCACTACTCCAGGCACTGCTTCCACAGTTCAGGCTGCTGGCCGGCTGGGGGTTGGCTCTCTCAGAGAGAGCCTCCGAAAGTGCAAAGATAAAAATTGGTTGAAGAGCTGTGAACAGCAATGAGCCAGTGACACCAGGGCTAGATCAGGAAGACTGAGTGAGTCCCAAGCGTGAAGTTCAAGTTTACTCACACTTCAGAACTGCCCGGTGCTAGAGGTCGGGGTCACTTCCTGACCGGCCCCTTTCCACAGCCCTTTATCTTTCCTGGGGTCGCTCTCTTCCTCCAACCCCTTCTCCTGCTCTGCCCCCCGCCCCCACGACAGAGAATCACAGGAATGTTAGATTGTTTATTTAACTTACTGTTTAAAAAACTTGTATTTTCCACTCCTGCTTTTAAAATCAAGTGAGTTTAACTGTTTGAGCATCTTCGGGCTGTGTGGTCCTCGACTGATTTTTTTTTTTTTTTTTTTAAACATCTTTATTGGGGTATAATTGCTTTACAATGGTGTGTTAGTTTCTGCTTTATAACAAAGTGAATCAGCTATACATATACATATCGACTGATTTTTTTTTTCTCCCGGTGGCCCAGTGGTCGTCAATTGCAAGTTTCCTCACCCACGTTTTACCCACTGCTTGTGTTTGTGAAAGGTGATTAATCTGATGTTTGTGACCCAGTAGAAAAGCATATGATTTCAAGAAAGCTTTCCAGTGATCTTTTTGGAAAAGTCAAACCCTTTCAGGAAAGGAATCAGAGTCTTCCAGGGAGAACTTTCTGTAAATCCTGATTTATTTTTTTAAATTAATTAATTTTTCGCTGCATTGGGTCTTCGTTGCTGTGCCCAGGCTTTCTCTAGTTGCGGCGAGCGGGGGCTACTCTTCGTTGCGGTGCGCGGGCTTCTCATCGCGGTGGCTTCTCTTGTGGCGGAGCACAGGCTCTAGGCATGCGGGCTTCAGTAGTTGTGGCGCACGGGCTTAGTTGCTCCGTGGCACGTGGGATCTTCCCGGACCAGGGCTCGAACCTGTGTCCCCTGCATTGGCAGGCGGATTCTTAACCACTGTGCCACCAGGGAAGTCCCAATCCAGACTTTTAAAAAATATATTTATTTATTATTGTGGCCGCGCCGGGTCTTAGTTGCAGCATGCGGGCTCTTAGTTGCGCCATGCATGTGGGATCTAGTTCCTCCAACCAGGGATCGATCCCGGGCCCCCTGCATTGGGAGCACAGAGTCTTACCCACTGGACCACCAGGGAAGTCCCCTGTTAGTCCAGATTTTAAAATACCCGACCAAATTTGGGGAAGCGCCCCATGGTGGCATGAAACAGCTGGAGCCTGGCAGGCGAGGGATGTCTGTTGGGGCACCCATGGCCTGGGGAGGACCAGGGAGGGCTCACAGGCAAGGCTGACCCGTGTGGTCCTATTTCTGTGACGGCTGAAACACAGCGGACTGCCTGCCTGCCTGCCTGTCTTTCTGTCTGCTCTGCCCTTCCATCAACAGCCCTTCCACTTTGTCTCTGCCTACTGCCTCTGGGTGCTACTCCAGCCGTCTTGTCTGTCCACCTGATTGTCTGCTCTCCTTCAGGATGCCTTCCACGCCTTCCACCAGGACCTCAATTTTGTGCGCAAGTTCCTGCAGCCCCTGCTGATTGGAGAGCTGGCCCCGGAGGAGCCCAGCCAGGATGGACCCCAGAATGTGAGAAGGGCCCTGGTGGAGGCTAAGCCCCCAGTGGGGGGCTGGAGGGGATGGAAGGCATTGCCAGTGGCAGCTTCATTCGAATTATCCCAAGGGGCCCTGGGGCCAAGGCTGGGTCTGCCATCCCTTCCTGGGCAGACAGTTGTAGGCAGAGCTGTAGGGACACCCGCACCAGCGTTTGCCGGGGGACCCCAGGCAAGCTCCTTCCCTGCTCTGGGCTCTGCATCCCCATCTATGATGAGGATTTTGATGAGCTGCACTCTCGGGGTTTTCCCTGCTTCTCAGGTACCCCACACCTTTTATGGGTGGTGGAGGAGCCTTTACCGCCAGCCAGCAACCCAGCTCACACCCCAGGCTGGGCACTCTGGTCCCTCCGTCCCCTTCGGCCACAGACCCACTGGGCCTGACGCTGGGAGGAGTGGCTGTTGGGGGGGGGGGTTCCGGGGACGCCTGGGGCCTCCTTCGCTTCCTCGGCTGACCGGCCGTGCCGCCGTGGCAGGCCCAGCTGATCGAGGACTTCCGAGCCCTGCGCCAGGCGGTCGAGGACATGAAGCTGTTTGAGGCCAAGCCCACCTTCTTCGCTTTCCTGCTGGGCCACATCCTGGCCATGGAGATGCTCGCCTGGCTCATCATCTACCTCCTCGGCCCCGGCTGGGTGCCCAGCACCCTGGCCGCCCTCATCCTGGCCGTCTCCCAGGTGACCCCAGCACTGTCTTGCAGACACCTAAACTGACCAACAGACACAGGGCCTGGCACACATGGACACTCGGGACATACTTACTGAATGAATGAATGAATGACCAGTCCCATAAGTGTGTATCTGTGGGTCAAGCTACAGTTTAAATATGCGAAGGAAGCTCTTTACTTAATAAGCCCAGAGGGAGCCCACGGCTGGGAGCTGGACGGCTGCCACCTACAGCTCCTTGACAGACCCGCAGCCCCTGGACCTCCCGAGGAAACTGGCCTACTAGGGTCTAGAGTGGAGTGCCAGCTTTGGGGGTGCCCTGCGAGCTGGGAGGGCTGGCCGGGGCCCGGGGCTCGGCCCCAGGCGGCTCCCTGCCTCGGCTCCTGACCCTGCGTCTCCCCAGGCCCAGAGCTGGTGTCTGCAGCACGACCTGGGCCACACCTCCATCCTCAGGAAGTCCCGGTGGAACCACGTGGCCCAGCAGTTCGTGATGGGGCAGCTGAAGGTGAGGCTGGGGGCAGGTGGTGGGCAGCCAGGGGCTCAGTGGGGGGGCCGCACTGGGTCTGCCCGAGTGTGCGGTTGCCATGGAGAGGGGGGCGTGGCCCGGCCCCACTCCTGAGAGCCCCCTCCCCTGCAGGGCTTCTCTGCCCACTGGTGGAACTTCCGCCACTTCCAGCACCACGCCAAGCCCAACATCTTCCACAAGGACCCGGATGTGACCGTGGCGCCCGTCTTCCTTCTGGGGGAGTCGTCTGTCGAGGTGCATGGGGGACACGCTCGGGCTGGGCCTGCAGCAGAGGGGAACTGGTAGTCCCTGAACCCCCTGCTGTGGCCCAGCCCCCGACTGTAGCTCCAGGCTGAGCCCCTGCTCTGGGGGTACCCCTTCCCCCTCTCCCAGTTGGCTAGAATCCAAAGTTGCCTTGGCCCCTGGGCCCTGCCTGGGACAAGGAGGGCCTGGAGAGCCGCTCTCCCCAACGGCTGCCTGTCCCCACAGTACGGCAAGAAGAAGCGCAGATACTTACCCTACAACCACCAGCACCTGTACTTCTTCCTGAGTGAGTGTCCGCTTGTCCCCCTGGGGGTGGGAGCCATGCCGGGGCCTGCACGGTCCACCTGACGCTTCCAGCCCCCTCAGCACGGCACCTCCAGGTCTCTCCCGGCCTCTCTCTGGTCGCCCTAGCCTGCAGCCCATGCCGACTTCCATCGCCAGGCCTTTGCCCCAGCCCTTCCCTCTGCCTGGGGTACCTTCCGGCAGAAGGGAGCAACCACAGTCTTGCCTGGAGCTTTCAGAGTTCTTTCCTACCCTCACCGCAGGGCGAGCCAGAGCTCTAGGGCAATCGTTGGGGCAACAAGGTGAGGATTAAAGGGCGCGGATGTATAAGGCTGGTGCCGACCTGCTGAAGAGGCACAGGAGGTGGTGGGGCGAGGACCAGCCTGGAGAGGCTCAGACACGGAGGGAATGAGTGAGGACCGGGCCTTGTGGGTGATGCGGGCTCATCCCAGCAGGATGGGACCAGCACCAAGTGCCGCTGGCCTTCCTGGAGGAGCAGAGCCCCGCCCCCAGCCCTGTGCCCCGCCCCAGCCCTGAGCCCTCTCACGCCCCTCCTTGCAGTCGGCCCGCCGCTGCTCACCCTGGTGAACTTCGAGGTGGAAAACCTGGCGTACATGCTGGTGTGCATGCAGTGGATGGTGAGTGGGGGCCCTGCTCGGGTCCCCTGGGCGTACAGCTGTGGTGGCAGGAGGTGGGGCGTCAGGGGGCAGCCTCTCTCAACCAGCGCAAACAGGTGTGCACCCGTGCAGGGGGAGTGAGTGTGTGCCTGTGTGTGGTTGCAGGGGGAGAGCGGGCGTATGCACAGGGCGTGCTGTGGGTCTCTCACGGTGGGGTGTCCTCCCTGGGGCTGGGGATCCACTGGGCCCCCCCTGCCAGGCATTTGTCTTCCCGGGCAAGGCTTCCCTCAGCCCGCACCCCTGCACGGCACCTTCACCTCCATGGTCAGCCCCCTGAGGCTGGCAGGGCAAGGATCCTATCCACTTACTTGGCTGAGGCACCCAGGCCCAGAGAGGGGCGGTGACGTGCCCGTCCAGGATGACCCAGCTCCCCTTCCCGGCTGCCTCGAGGCCTCTGCCCTCCTCCTCCCTCCTCTACAGGACTTGCTCTGGGCCGCCAGCTTCTACGCCCGCTTCCTCTTTTCCTACATTCCCTTCTACGGTGTTCCTGGGGCGCTGTTCCTCTTTGTGGCTGTCAGGTATGGCCAGGTTTGGCATGGCGGGGTATGGGGAGCTCACACACAGGCGGCAGGGGCCCCTGACCTCAGCCCTCCATGTCCCCATCTGCAGAATGGGGACAGTACTGTCTCCCTGGGTTGTCGAGTGGCAAGATCCTGGGGGTGGCAGGCCTCAGGGAAGCGGCCCGGCTCACGAGCGGCCCCGGGGGCGTCCCCCGTCTTGAGTAGGGCAACTCTAGCAGCCTGGCAATGGCCCCTGCACCACTCAGCTACTTTAAACACTAGCGGGGAGGGGTTGCCGCCATCCCGTAGTACAGATGGGGAAGTGAGGCCCAGGTCTGAGTGGTCAGCTGGACGTGGGGTAGCGCCTGAGCCTCCCCTCACAGGGTCCTGGAGAGCCACTGGTTCGTGTGGATCACACAGATGAACCACATCCCCAAGGAGATCGGCCACGAGAAGCACCGGGACTGGGCCAGCTCTCAGGTGGGCAGCAGAGGCGGGGTCCATCCTGGGGGTGGGGGTGGGGTCCCAGCGGAGAGGCCTGGGGGCGCTGATGGGGCTGCCACGGGGTCGGGCTCCGTGCCAGCCCCCTCACGTGTGCCCCGCCCGCTCCTGGCAGCTGGCAGCCACCTGCAACGTGGAGCCCTCTGTCTTCCTTGACTGGTTCAGCGGACACCTCAACTTCCAGATTGAGCACCAGTGAGCGCGGGCCCCGGGGGCCCACGGGGGTGGGAGTGAGGCCTGAGCCTCTCTGTCCAGTCTTCCCCCAGGGAGGCCGAGACGTGAGCCCTGGATTTCCTGGAGGGCCTGGGAGAGGTGGTGAGCGGGGCCCGGGGGGTGATGGGTGGGTGGGGGTGCCAGCACACGCTCTCCCCGCCCCCAGCCTCTTCCCCACGATGCCGAGGCACAACTACCGCAGGGTGGCCCCGCTGGTCAAGGCCCTGTGCGCCAAGCACGGCCTCAGCTACGAGGTGAAGCCCTTCCTCACCGCCCTGGTGGACATCATCGGGTAAGGGTTCTTTGCTCACGGTGGCTCCCTGCGGGCCCCTGCCCACCCTCGGCCTGGTCAGCCCCGTCCTGAGCACCCACCTGGCTCTCTGAGCTCACGTGGGCTCCTCTGTAGAAGCTGGCATCCAAGGCCTTTCCGATCAGCCTTTCTGCCCTCAGCCCGTGACCTCCCTTCCCAGTGTCCGCCCACGTAGCCAAGGTTTAGGGAGCACCTACCATAGGCCCAGGCCCTGTCCTTGGTGCTACAGATACATCAGTGAGCAAAACAGGCTGACATCCCTGCCTTCCTGGAGCTGACATCTGAGCCGGGGGAAACAGAAAAAAGGCAGTTAAAATAAGTAAATTACAGAAAATGTGAGAAGGGCAGAAGTGCTTCGGCAAAAAACAAAACAAAACCACAAAACCTGAGGGTGGGGGCAGGAGAGGGACTGGGTGGTACAGGCAGGGTTGCAATTTTTAGCGGGGTGGCACGGTGGGTGGTATTAAGAAGGCAATGTGTGAGCAAGACAGGGAGGAGGGGAGAGGGCTGGGCATGGAGAAATCTAGGGGAAGCAGATTTGGGGCAAAGGAATAGCCGTGCAAAGGCCCTGAGGCAGGAGTGTGCTAGGTGAGTGGGAGAGTTGCTGAGTGGAGGAGGGGCACGATTTTGGAAAGATGCTCTGACTGTGGGAATGTACTGATGGGGCAGAAAGAACAGAGTGGGGGTTCCTGCAGCTGTCCAGGGATGACATGGCTTGGCCCTGATGGTAGCCTTGGCCGTGGGGAACAGAGGCTGGATTCTCAGCCAGAGCTCTTCCACCTCTGTGCCTTAGCACATGCTGTTCCCTTTACTTGGATGCCCTTCCTTCTATACTGGTGTTGGAACACCTACTTCTCCTTTTTTTTTTTTTTAAATTAATTAATTAATTTTTGGCTGTGTTGGGTCTTTGTTGCTGCGCGTGGGCTTCCTGTAGTTGCCGTGAGCGGGGGCTACTCTTCGTTGCAGTGCGCGGGCTTCTCACTGTGGTGGCTTCTATTGTTGCGATCACGGGCTCTAGGTGCGCGGTCTTTAGTAGTCATGGCTTGCGGGCTCTAGAGCGCCGGCTCAGTAGTTATGGCGCGCTGGCTTAGTTGCTCGCGGCACGTGGGATCTTCCTGGACCAGGGCTCAAACGCGTGTCCCCTGCACTGGCAGGGGGATTCTTAACCACTGCGCCACCAGTCCCGCCTGCTTCTTCATGGCCCTTCCCAGCCCAATCCTTGGGGCCACTGCCACTTGGCATGGCCCCTTTAGGACACCTGGCGTAGGGTTTCCTAGCAAGTTCTTGATGTTTCTGGTTCCTCTGCCTGATGTCAGGCTCCTGGTGGGCAGATTCCGAGCCTCAGCGGGGCTCAGCAGGAGGAAGCAACAGGGAGAGCTGGGTGAAGGAGAGACAGGCCCACCCTGGTTCCTGCCTGGACTTGGCCTTGGCTGCCCCCCTCCCGACTCAAGGTCTAGGTCCCGCTCCAGTTAATGAGCGTGTAGCCTCCTCTCCCAATCCTCCCCTCCAGCCCCACCCAGCTGCCGGCCCCAGGGGACAGGGACTCACCGGGGAACGGGGACATCTCTACTCACACTCATCGTGGGGGGAGGGGGTTAATGTTTGCACTTGAGTCCCTTACCTCTCCCTGCCCCCCGCCTCCCAGGTCCCTGAAGAAGTCTGGCAACATGTGGCTGGAAGCCTACCTCCACCAGTGAAGGCAGCGGCACCCAGGGCCCCAGCGCCACCCAGCCACCCAGCCGGGCTCCCCCACCTGCCCCCACCTTGCCCTGCCTCAGCCTGAGGACACTGCCCGCCGTCCTGGGCCCCCTCCCCGCCTGCTCCACGACCCTCAGGCCATGGCTCTAGACCCCACGGGACCAGGGCTGGGGGCACGGTATATAAAGACACACGGTGAGCATGGCATGTTTTCCTAGCGCAAAAATTTAGGGAAAAAGGTTATTTTTATATAAAAACAAACCCAGATATATTATGGAGTAGAGTATTGAATTTGCATGAATTTTGGAGCTGGAGTTCAGATCCTTGGGCCATCATGGTCTTGGTGGGGCGAGGGGGTAGTGGTGGATGGTGGCTTTCCGAGTTGCGCTCCGCTCTGGGTCAGGGAACTGGCATCTGCCTTGGGCTCAGGTCACCTGAGGGCCTGGTCCCTTCCTGTTCTTCACCCACTCACCAGCAACCTCGGCAGATCACGCTGGGCTCACCTCACTTACTCCTTTGCACAGTGGGACAGGGGCTGGCAACAGATGGGGCCTCAGGGCTGAGCGCCATGTCTGCAGGCACCCCCGGGGGGCACAAGAGGCACCCCTGTCCTGGATCTGCACTGGTTTCTTACAGCCTCAGTCTCAGCGCTGAGGGGCCTCAGAGGACCACGGGCAGTGGGTCCCCTGCTGATCTCCGACCCACACTTGGCATCACACCTGTGGAGGTGCAGCTGACCATGCTCAGTGACCTCAGGAGGTGATCCTGGATCCCCCCAGTGCCTGCCCGGGGCCAGGTGCTTGCCTGCAGTGAACCATTCAGGCGGGACCCCTGGGAAGGGGCTGTTTCCATCCCTAGAGTCTGAGAGCACAGCGCTGTCCTTCACTAATAAGCCTTGGGCTCCTCATCTGGAAGATGGGTGTGGTTGGCCTGGGCCTGTGGTGTTTGGACACTTCTGGGGAGGGATTTGAGTTGCCTCTTGGGGCTTCCTGAAGGTGGGAAGAAGGGCTTCCTCCGCTCCCAGTACACACACACTTCGGCAGCTCCAAGCTGAGCAGAAGATTTCATTTGAAGAAATGTCAGCAGCTTAAAAAAAAAAAAATTGAAATGCTGAGCTAGAATTTCTCCGAGGGACTTTCTGGAGTGGGAGCCGGCATCTCCCCACCAGCTGCAGGATTGCTCCCCACTCTGTCTGGGCTCCCATGGCCCCAGACTGGGTTCCCTACAGGAGGTGGAAGAGGTGCAGGTACCGCAATTCTTGTCCAGTCTTTCCAGGGACCACCCAGCCCCACCCTGACCCCCTCCATGCAGCTTCCACCCCCTCTTCTCTGGAATCAGGCAGCCAAGGGGAAGACCTGCCTGTGCCTGGACTCTAGGCTGTGACCTTGGGGAAGTTATGCAATCTCTTTGAGTAATGGTATGACCTCCTAGGGTGATGGAAGATCAAAGGGATGCTTTGAAAAAAAAAAAAAAAAAGGGATGCTATGTAGGGCTCTTTGCTTAGGGGTTCCAGCAATAGGGCTTAGACATTTATTTTTAAAATGTTCTGCAGAGTCCATGGCCCTGGGGCCATCACCTGCTCTCACCTGAGAAAAGCACTTGGCTGCCTCCAAGCCTGTTTTGTCCTTGAAAGGTACTTCCTGCCCTGAGAGCAAATCCTTGTGTCTAGGGCAAGTCCCACTTCCAGGGCCCCTGCACAGGCTGTTCTCTTTGTGGGAGTCCCTCTTCCTGTGGTCACCTGCTGACTCCTGGTGCCTTGTGGGCCCTGGGATGGCAATCCCCCTGGGCAGATGGTCAGTGCCTTTCCTGCAGTGACTCTGATGCCCTTATCAGGGAAATGCTAACACACTAGACTCGGGGACAGCGGGTGCCCACCCAGCGGGAACGCTGAGCCTGCAACGCCCCCCAGAGGTACCTGGAGTATCTGCACCAATGTGGGGCAGGCCGAGCTCCGTGCTGCCCCTGGTGGTGGCTGAGGGCAGTGGGCCCTCACAACTGCAAATGGGTAGTTGCCTAGTAACTTGCTGAAAAGACCATTGGGAAGGCCCCCTGGCCTCAGTTAGCCACCCCACTCCCTATTGCCTGATATCCTTCACTGGTGGGTCATCTTTGCCCTTGTCCCTCTCTGTCCCCCATGCTGGAACCCCTGAGGACAAGTCAACCACCCCTCTCCCTAGTTGAGTTCCCCCTTCTATGTCTATAGGTTTCTTATGCAGTCACAGGGCCTGGGCTGGGTCTGTACAAGGAAGGAGGGAAGGGCCTTGGCGGAAACTCTAAGAAAGGCCGTGGCCCTGCTTTACAGTCTGCAGTCTTGGGCCCAGAGGAGAAGCAAAACTCCTTAGGGAAGCCATGCCTTTTGCCCGCTTCAGTCAACCAGCATTTAATCAGAGTCTTCTGTGAGCTGGCCTGGGCAGATGGGGGAAAAGGAGATTCACAAGACCCAGCCCCTGCCTGTAATGTTGGAAGCAGCTGGTAGGTCTTTCCCGCCCCACCCCAACCCCACACATGTCCTGGAGCACCTGGCTGCCTCCATCTCCTTGGCCCTTTCCAAGCCCCTGGTACCTGTCACTAGTCCTCCTGGATACTTGCTCTTAAACCAGATAATTTGGAAGAAAGACCCAAATGCCTTCAAAACTCAAAGAAATGTATTTATAATAGCAGAGGACAGTAGAGACATGATCTTTAAGTCCTAGCCTGCTAGGTGTTCTCTTGTTCTGTTTATGCACGGGCTAGTGGTTCCAGATCTGCCTGGGCCCTGCCTTCCCCCTCCAGGCCTCGGTTTCTTCATAGATGGTGTAGGTACCCTACTGGATCCACAGCTAATCATTTCCATCTCAGACTCAGACCAGGGGTGAGAAGCTGTGTTCTGTCCAGAGGGGCACACCTCTCCAGGGACGGCGTGGCTGGGACAGCTGAGGAGTCCCCGAGGCACTGTGTCACACAAGCAGTAGCCTGTCACTCCTGAGGGCTGTCTGTGCCCAGTCTAGGTGGCTGCCACCTCCACCCTGCCCCTCCCACCAAAGGCCTCCTCTCTCCTCCCAGTGGGCCAAGAGGGTCTGAGTGTCCCACTGGATGCCTGAGGAACTTGTCAAGCCAGTGACCACCTCTGGGGCTCCAGGTCCACAGGCTGCTCTGCCAGCCCCTCCTCTGGGCCCGGTGCCCAGCATATGTCCACGCCACCCACAAAGCTGATAGCCTTATCAGGGTAGCCACCTGCCACGGGTGAGCCCTTATCCCCTCCACAGGGACTAACTCCCTGCGTGTCTCCACCCCGTCCACCCAGCCGCTGGGCCTCTCAGGAGCAGTCTGACATTTGGCCTGATGGGATGGGAAGAGCCCATGGTCTGGGAAACGGCCCTTCCCTGGCGGCGGTGAAGGACATGCCAGGTGGAGTGCAGGGTGAAGAGCCGGGCTTCAGCTGCTGCACCGGGTGCCCTCAAGCCAGTCCTTTCCCTCTGGCCTCAGCCTCACCTGTGAATGGAGGTTTGGTCCTGAGACCACTCAGGGCCTTGCACGTTAGGGTGTAATGCCTTTGGCAAGGGGTGGGGATCAGAAACCCACGATTCTGGGTTGGGCAAGAGCCTCAGCAGTCTGGGGACAGGAGGGGCGCTTGGACAGAGAGCAGGTATGGGTGTCCCCAGTTTCTTGCCCCAAAGGTAATACATCAGGGCAAGGTGGGGAGTTGGAGGGGGGGAGAAGTCACAGAAGATCCAGGTGCCCATCAACCTGGGCCAAGTGCCCATCAACCTGATGCCCTCAGAGCCACCACTCTCCTCCCCCTCCTGGGATCCTGGTTGTCACTGGTGATGGATGCTGGACTTACAGCCGGCAGGGGTACAGAGGTGTGTGTGTACTCTACCATCCTGCGAGTCAGGATGCGAGGCCCAGCCCAGGTAGGAGGCAGAACACAGGCACAGGTAAGAAGGATGAAAGGTCTGTTCCCCAATGTCTCCCAGATTTGAAGGCTTCTAGTGGGTGTCCAGGCAGGGCAAGGCCAAGGGCTCACAGTGTTGGGAGATGACAGCATCCTTGGAGCCCTGTAGCCCACTGCCTTCTCTGTACAAATGGGGAGACTTCAGCCTTCAAGGCTGGGGCGGGCAAAGGACTCACCCAAGGCCGCTCAGTGAGCCAGGGCTGGGTCTTTGCCTCTTGGCTCGAGGCTTCTGGAATCCTAGGTCCTACTCCACAGGCTGTGCCCACTGGGGAATCACACACACACCCTACCTGGATCAGCTGGCTGTCCCTGCCCGCTATACTGAGGTCATAGGCAAAGCAAGAGGGAGGGCAAGTGTCTACTCTGGAGCCTCCCCAGCCCTGCTGGGAGGAGGTGCAAGGCCAGGTGGGGAGCCTCTGGGATTCTGGCCCCCGTGAACCTCTTGGTTCTTCCCTGGCACAGCCAGCTTGACCTGCCAGCTGAGCCAGCCCAGAGCAGGGTCATCAGAGAGCAGTGTGGGAGCCACTGGGAGGTAAAAACTGTACGAGTGCCCCTGGCGCGTTCCTGTGGACTCTTTCCAGGCTTGGGGACTGAATGAGCCACTGCACGGGCACAGCGGCCACAAGACATCTTGTCCCCAGGGCTTTCCTCAGCCCCTTGAGACTCTTTGCCCCCAGCGCTCGGTACAGTGACCAGAAACGCGTAGAGGGGAATCCAGCAGAAGCCAGCTGATGTGGGCCTGTGGGCAGACAACTGCTCCCTAAAGGAGGAGGGGGATGGGGAATGAGGATGTCAGGAGGTGGCCTGTGCCAGCCCCCTGCTGCCCCCCGGAGACCTTCCGGAAAGCCTCACTCCGGTGGTGGTGGTTTTGCGGGAGCTGCCGAGAGTCCCCAGCCCCCAGGAAGAGGAAGGAGGGCTCATTTATTTGGGCCATTTGTCCAAAATTCCTGGCCTGGAGTGCACTGCAGGGAAGGGGAGAGGAAGTCCTCTCCCGAGCAAAGGCGTGGCGGGGAGAGGGGGCTGGGGAGGGGTGGACAGAGGGAAAGGGCTCCCAGTGCAACATGGGCCCCCTCCTCCACCCTCCGCCGACATCCCACCTGGCATCAGCATGCAGGACGCGGCCATCGCTGATCACGGAAGTGAGAATAAAATCACTTCATTTATTTCCAAAAATGTAGGGGTGGGGAAGCAACATGATAGAAATTAAGATCAGTTCCCTATGGATCCATTCTGCCCCAGGGGAGGGACAGCAGCTCTTCTGGCCAGTGTGTTCTCAGTGGGAGGGCCGCAGGCGGACCCTCGTTGCCATGGCAACCTGAAGGTCCATCACCAGCCAGGGCGGGTCCGTCCTGGCTGGCCAGCAGCTGGTTCCTGTCCCGCCCTCCCCTGGAGCTACATAATGGTTAGTGGGTTAATTTCCAAATGCAGCAGCTCTGGATCCTCCCAGGGGCACCAAGCTCCCCACCCTCCCCTCTCACTTTCCTGTCCCCTCAGCTGTCTGGCCTCCAGCCCCAACCCCTCCTTGTCCCACTAGGTCCCCCCCAAACCCCCGGCTCCTCAGGGTCACCTCCTCCGGGACTCCTTCCTTCTCTGCCTCCCAACACTCAGGGCCACCATGGCCTCAGTGAGTGAGCCCAGCTCAACCCACTGTGGGGCCTGGGGAGGCTGCGGGGGGCGGCTGGTAACAGGCAGACTGTCACATGGCCCAGTCCCATTGCCACCCCCGTCAGAATTCATCCTGTAGCAAAAGGTTAAAAAACCAGGAAAAGACATGACAGCATAGAAGACGGTGAAAGAGAGTGTCCACGCGGGCAGCCCCAACCTGGGAGGGGCTGGGATGAGCCCCCGGGCTCCAGTGCCCGCTTGCAGCCTGTGGGACCCAAGTCTGCACGGGCCAAGCAGCCAGGGACTGGCTGGCACTGCCTGGTAGGTAACGGAGCACTCTGGGGAAGGGTCTGATTGCTCCGGAATTTTAGGCCTCTCAACCAGGACAAACATCTGAACAGGGATGGGGGGACAGGGCTGAGCCTACAGGCTGGCTGACCCCTGACCTGGCCAATGCTTCTGCTAAGCCCATCTGTGGCACTGCCCCCTTGGACCCAAAGTCCCAGGCTCTGGAGCTGGGAAGCAGCAGGATGGAACTGCTCGAGCCCTGGGTCAGAGGGCTCCAGTGGGGCCAGGAGGACATTTCCTTGGGCCCTGAGGCCTGAGCTGGCTGCGCTACAGGCACAGGGAGACTGGCGTCAGGGCCCAGGGGCTGAAGACATCTGAAGAGAAGGTGGGACCTGCAGGGACGCCCCAAGTACCAATCCTGGCGGTGGGAAGGAGACCCAGGCACAAAGCACGCCGCCCCACATAGGGGCAGACGGTGGGCGGCCATCAGGGAGGGTGGAGCCAGGCTTGCAGGCTCAGGGAGCCGTCCTGCTGGCTAGGACCCAGCCCTGCAGACCTCAAGAGCATCTGAGGGAGAACAGAAAGCGGTGTGAGGCCTGGAGGCCAGGTGCAAGGGGGTGGGGGCCACAGGCTGCACCTGTGCACCTCTGGTCTGGCAGATGCTTAGGGGCAGAGGGTAATGGCCAGGCTGGAGCCACCTGGCTCTGCTCCTAGGTGGGGAGAGCCGGGCTGACCGGGCAGGCCCCAGGAGGGAGGGTGCTGGGGGAGGCGCAAAGGCAGCGAAACCAGAGAGCAAAACAGGAAAGACCGAACCCAGAGTCTGTGAGCCAGCAGGTACCACAGCCTCATGAGAGCCCGCTGAACCAAGTCCCACCCTTCCCTTTGGCCACCATCCCCACCTGGTCCCCCTTCCCCATGGGCACCCGGAGGGCTGCAGCTTCATTTGTGGAGGTAGGCGTCCAGCCACAGCTGCCCAGACTGCCTCAGGGACCTGGGAAGAGAGAGGGATAGGGACAGTCAGGGACCAGGGAGCCTCAGGAAGCGGGGGGCTGGGAGCATGGGTGCCTCCTCTCAGCTCTCAGCCAGGGGCCCGCGGGCCTGCTAGCTCAGGGCTCCCCGGGAGACCCCTGTGGAAGGACCAAGGGAAGGTCCTCATCCAACCCACACAGAGGCCAGGCAATTCCTAGCGACAGAGGGGCCGGCTGGGGGCTCCTCTTGTCACCCCGTCTTCACCATGGGTGGTCCCAGCTACATGCCTCTCAGTCTCCCCCCGTGCCCCACGGACCTCAAGGGGCGCCAGCACCCGTGCCCGCCAGCCCTTACCTGATGATGTCCTGCAGGGCCCGCAGCAGTGGCTTCTGCTGGTACTCAATGCCATGCTTGGCGCACAGGGACCTCACCAGCGGGGCGACCTTGTGCAGGTTGTGCCGGGGCATGGTGGGGAAGAGGCTGGGGAGAGTGCGGGGGGCCGGGCGTGAGGAAGCACCCACCTCCTCTCACAGCCCACTTGGAGGCTGGCCGGGCCCAGGGGACCCCGTCCATCTCTCCCTATGTGCCCACAGGGGCGGCTGGCATGTGGAGGGGGAGGGCTGGGCCTCGGGTTCCCTGGCAATAAAGGGACCAATCACCTGCCCTGCTAGGCTCACGGGATCAAGGAAGATGCCAAGCCACACGTGCAGGGGTGGGCGTCACTATACCATATGGCCCAGGGCAGGAGAACCCCTCTCCAGGCTTCGGGGGGGCACTGGGGTGGAGATACGCTCTAGGGTCGGTGGGGGGGCCTCACTGGGGAAGAGAGAGGTAGTCCCCAACTGCTGCCCTCTGTCGGGGAGGCTGGTAGCTACTTCCCTCCACTGTATGGCCTCCACCCTCCAGCCACTCCCACCTCCCCGCCCACGCCTGCGCTCACTGGTGCTCGATCTGGAAGTTGAGGTGGCCGCTGAACCAGTCATTGAAGAAGGACTGCTCCACGTTGCAGGTGGCTACCAGCTATCAGGGAGAAGGGGGATGAGTGGCCAAGAGCCAAAGCACAGAGGGCCCCGTCTCCTTCCCACGAGGCCCAGCCTTACCCAGGGGTCTCACCGCCCTGCCCAGATTCCCCACTGGTCCCTCCAAAAGCTCCCCGCCACTCTCTCTTGCCCAGCCCTGTTCCTCCCAGCGGAAGGACACAGGCAGCCCCAGGAAAGTGCAGGACGGCGCCGGGCCCACTGGGCAGCCACGTTCCCAGGAACCAAGGACATGGACCTCGGGTCCAGGCTCCGCAGGGCCCCGGTGGCCAGCTCTGGCCACCCTCACCTGGCTGCTGAACCAGTCACGGTAGGGCTCCTGGTCAATCTCCATGACGATGTGGTTCATCTGCGTGACCCACACAAACCAGTGGCTCTCCAGGAACCTGGAAGCGAGCTCGGCTCAGCACTGGAGCCCGGGGAATCGGTGGGAACAGAGCCTCCCTCCCGACCCCGCGCAGCCCAGGGCGGGTGGGGGCTGGAGTGAGTGCAGCCCCTGATGGGGGGCCGGGGCAGGAAGTGGGGACCTCTGAGCCTTTCCTCTTGGGGGCCTCGCATCAAAGCCCCCATCAGTGCCAGTGCTCGAGGGGCCCAGGGATTATTAACCAGCAAAGCGCAGGCACCTGATGAAGTTGAGGAAAATGATGGCTCCCAGGACACCATAGAAAGGGATGTAGGTGATGAAGAAACGGGCATAGTAGCTGATGGCCCAGGCCAAGTCCTGCGGAGAGAAACAGTTAGGTATGGGAGTGTCCCGCCCGCCCCCCGGTACGGCTTCCCGACCACAGGTGTGTGTACACAGCACCTCCCTCTCACTGCTGGGCCAAGGGGGCCAAGGAAGTTCAACAGGCCTCCGTGAAACTGGGCACCAGGCCCGCTGAGGACGCGACGCCTGCCGGTGCAGGCTGTGCACGACTGTCTTTATGTCTAGGGAAATGCTGAGTGTTTTAGCAACAGGAAGGGGGCTGCAAGCTCTGCATTTAGGGAAATAAACAGGGATGGGGACCAGCAGATGCCGGCCCTGGGGAGGGGCCGGGGGTCAGCAGCTCGTTCATGGTCCTGGGGATTCTTTTTTTTTTTTTGGTCCTGGGGATTCTGAAGGTGCGTTACCATCTGCGCGCACCCCTGACACCTGCAGGTTCACAAACTGCTCATCCACCTGGGTCTCCTTCCCGGACAGTCACTCCAGCACAACAAAGGCCAGGGACACCATCCATCGCCCGCCTCTGGGCCCTCCCAGCAACCTCTGACACTGCTGGCCCTCTTC
Source organism: Phocoena sinus (assembly GCF_008692025.1). Classification (NCBI taxonomy): domain Eukaryota; kingdom Metazoa; phylum Chordata; class Mammalia; order Artiodactyla; family Phocoenidae; genus Phocoena; species Phocoena sinus. The sequence continues at coordinate 100,838,940 of NC_045770.1, read as the reverse complement.
GCACACCTGATTCTCCTCCTGGCCCCTCTTCCTCTCAGCTCTCCTCCCTTCCTGGGCAAGCACCTCCCGCAGCTGCCCCAATGGCTCCATAACCATGGCAACCAGAGAGACCATCTTAGCTCCAAGCAGACTCTATCTTTCCCTGCTAAGCCCTCCCATCCCACCCAGATCAGCCCACAGGGATTGGGGGCCACTCTCTTCTCAGCCACCCTGACCCAGCCTGTTCCCACCTCAGGGCCTTTGCACTGGCTGTTTCCTCTCCCTCATCACTTCTCCCAGACACTCGGCAGGGTAGTGATGAGAGCAGAGGCTCCTGGTCAGGCTTCTGGCCATTAATTAGCGCTCCACCCTACTCTGTGTAGCCGTAAGTAACTTTCTGAGCTGTGCCTCAGTTCCTCCATCTGCAGGATGGGAAGAGAACACCCCCACACACCCTGAGATTCTACATGGCTTGAAGGTGTTGCCACAATAAGCACAGCCCACAAGTCTGAGCTCTAAAGACTCCAATCTGGTCTCTGCACCACTTTGCTACCACAGAGACTTTCCTGACATGCAAGCTGGACCACGCCACTGCGATCCTCAAAGCCATCACGGGCCTCCTTCCCTGCCGGGGGACAAAGGATAAAATCCAGCCCTTTAGTAGGCCGCACGGCCCTCACATGCCTGCCCACCGACCTGGCCTCATCCGCAGCCCGTCTCCCACAGCCAGGCTGTGCTGCAGTGTCTGTGTCTGGCTGCATCCACCTGGAAGCTCCTCCCCTTGTCTGCTCAGCAAACTCATCCTTCAGACGAGCTCTGTTCAGTTAAGCTCCACAAACACTCAGTAAATGCCCTCTCTGTGTCAGGGACCGAGTGAGGTGCTGGGGGCAAAAGGAAGTCCTTCAGAGCCCCTCGTCTGGAAGGACAGACTTATACAGAGATCCCTTCAACATCATATGGAAGGGGACACATAGTTACAGGGGTGATGGGAGTGTGGCGTGACGTCCCGACCCGATCCTGATTTAGGAAAGGCCTCCGTCAGGAGGTGGTGCCCACGCTGGGCTGGGATACGCTGGACGTCAGCTAAGCAAAGAACAGTAGGATGGATGTTTGCAGAATGATGCCAATACAAAGAAAAGCCCAGAGAAAAGACCGGGCGAGGGCTGTGTTTGCATACAGATTATATGCTCCATATACCCCAGCCCAAGCGCTCGAGGTGGAGGCGGGAGACCAAGGCCAGGTCACGTCCGCCTGGGGGGGGCTGGCCTCTACCTTGCCGGCAACGAAGACCCACTGAGAGCTTTAAACAACAAGAACGTGGTCCCATCTGGACCTTAAACTGGATCCCTGCCAACTGGAGGTGGGGAGATTCGGTTATTCCCGTAGCTCAGGAATGAAATGACAGAGGCCCAAACCAGGACCCACGGCACTGAGGAGGAGATAACAGATTCCAGAAATATTTAAGAGGCAGGGACAGCTCCACCTGGGGACTGCTTGGTCATGAGGAATCTGGGCTGGTCCCTGGTGTGGGTGCCATCAGCTGGGGTAGAAAGGGGTTGGGGGGAGCGGCTGGGGAGGGGATTCGAAGGGCCAGCGGTGGGCGGAGGGCAAGACCTCAGGACCGAGGTGGTCTAAACATTCATTTTAATTCCTTGTTTGTGTACACGCAGTGCAGTAGTATGTACATATATATTAACGGAGGTGTGTGCTTACGTATTGTTGTGCTGGGCGATACATGACTATGGGACCACTGGTTTCACAGGTAAGGGATGAAGGAGATGCAGGGAAACAGAGGTGGAGGAGAACCAGCAGAGGCGGCACTTGGAAGCTGACAGGGAGAATTTTAAGAAGGAGCCGTAAGTGGTATCGGATACATCGGACCTCCAGGAAGTTGAGGCCTGGGAAACATCCCCAGGATGTAACCACTGGCCATGCTGGCTGGCATTTGGGGCTGGATAATTCTCAGCTCTGGGGGGCTGTCGTGGGCATGGTAGGATGCCCACTAGAGGCCAACAGCTCTCCACCTCCCCCGAGTTGTGACAACAATCAGAAATGTCTCCCAGGACTTCCCTGGTGGTCCAGTGGTTAAGACTCCGAGCTTCCACTACAGAGGGCACGGGTTCGATCCCTGGTCAGGGAGCTAAGATCCCGCATGCCGCATGGCGCGGCCAAAAAAAAAAAGTCTCCCAGATGTTGCCAAGTGGCTCAGTAGAACTGTCCCTGTTGAGGACCACTGCCCCAGGTCACAGCCGCGCTTGGCACCTAAGCTCACTGTTACCATGAATCAGAAAACCACAGCGCAGGGCATGCCTCTGCCCCTGTGGGCCCCTGAGGGGAGTGCTGGGTCTGGCGCCATGCCTGGCCGCAGTCAGCTACAGTTTTGTACTAGAAACCCAAGCTTGAACCCTACTCCCCAGCGGGAGAGCCCTGCCCTGAGGGGCCCGATCAAATGTCCCTGGCTGGGCCACCTGAGCCGGTTCGGGTACAAAGTCTGATTCCCTTTCCCGCTGTCCCTATGTAATGTTTTGTTCCTTAGGGAACAAACACAGTTTAAAAAATAAAAAAAGGATTAAATATTCATGTCAGGAGTCATTTGCCATGAAAGCAGATTCAAGTGCCCCCGGCGGCAGCAGCACGGTCCCTTTCTGCTGTGACCCCTTCCAGGGCCCAGGTGAGCTCGGGTGCAGGAGATCTGGATTCCAATTTCCATCACTTAACTGATCCAGAAACTCCTTCCCTCTGGCCTGTACCTGCCGTGCTGGCAAAACAGGGTTAGATGACACGACATAGGGGGCAGTGCTTAACCGTTCCCGGAACACAGCGGGTACGGATAAAAGAGCGTGTCTTAGAAGAGTGTAGTACAGGTTTTACCAGCACGGGGCTGGCAGAGACCTCAGAATCCCACCTCCTCCCCAAACGGCCCCACCTGCTCCCGAGTCCCAGGCCTGGCCCTCTTAGCAGAATCAGCAGGCACCTTTGCCAATAACGCCAAGGAGAGAACGTAAGACAAAGTACTTTGAAGCGCTTCAATTGCTGTACAAACATGGGACAGTGGTGGCTGGGGTGTGGGGACAGGATCCAGGCCGTGGCATCGGGAGGTCTGGGTTCTAGTGCCTGACCCACCCCTCGGTGTCACCTTGGGCAAGTCCCAAACTCTCAGAGTTTCAAAATCTTCATTTATGAAACTAGGTGTTTTAAAAAAGACCAGCAACACTGACTCAGTGACTATCCGCTTGGTGCCGAGGGCAGGGGCCCTGTCCCCGCCCCAGGGAACCTTGCTCTGCAAAAAGCAGTCTCTGCCGAGGGTCACTGCTTCACCCAGGGCACCCATCGCGGGCACACCGTCCTCTCCCACAGAACCACGCCTGCACATCTACATCAAGCCACGGACCTCTGTGCACCACGCCACACGGCCCTCTCCAGGGCCCCTTTCTCTCTCTGGAGTTCTGGGCTGGATCACGTCCCCTAAAATGAGTTATGTTGAGGTCTGAATCCCCAGGACCTCACAGCGGGACCTTATTGGGACATAGGATCCTTGCAGATGTAATTAGTGGAAATGAGGTCATTAGGGCGGGCCCTAATCCACTAGGATTAGTGTCCTTATACAAAGGGGGAAACCTGACACAGATACAGACACACACAGAGGAAAGATGAGGGACACAGGGACAAGATGATGGTCATTCACAAGTCAGGGAGAGAGGCCTGGACTAGATCCTTCCTCAGAGCCCTCAGAAGGACCAACCCTGCAGACACCTTGATCTCGGACTCTAGCCTCCAGAACTGTGAGACAATGCAATTCTGTCGTTTAGCAGAAATGCCACTCTGTTTGTAGCACTTTCTCGTGCAGCTGTAGCAAACTAAGTGCCCGGCGGCTCTCCATTTACCAACCAGAGTGCAGTGTGACCCGGTCCACCGGGTCTTAGGGGCCGCACGGGGACACAGGAGGGCGATGGCTGGAGCAGAGCCTTGGATGGGTGGGCTCATACGTTGCCTTCAGGAACTTTCTGAAGAGCTCTGCCAAGACCGTGGCTCTCCCAGTGGGTGCCCTGGGTGGGGGGATCTTTAGGGTTGGGGTGCTATGGCCTCCCTGGCTCCTGGCAGCCTCAGAGCTGGTCCCTTCCTGAGGGTGACAAGGCAGCCACCCCAGGAGGAGATGCCAGGGGCCCTGCAGGCCCCCAGGGTCCACTCGCCTCAGTCGCCCTCCTCCCCACACTCCCGGGCCCCCTGGACTCACCACCCAGTCTCTGTGAACGATCATGGACGTGATGATCTGGTACTGGAAGTATAAGGGGATGAGCAGCGGTGGCCCAACTGCAGGAGAGAGAGGAGAGGCACTTAGAGGGCCTGTCTCACCCGGGTGGGCCTGGAAGATGGGAAGGAGCTGGGGGTAGAAGCCGGAATGTGGTGCCAGCTCTGCAGCTCCCGGGCAGAGGCGGCCAGGGCCCCGGTACCTGAGGAGGGGGCTGGGAGCAGACAGCACCTGCCGGCACCCCGCCCAGCGATTGTGAGTGTGGGACCCTGGGCAGGTGTCTGGGCCCATGTCCCTTCTGTATCATGGGCCATGTGGGGTTTGCCTGGGATGGCTGCTGTGGTCCCTTCTCCTCTCACGGGTCTGGTGTCTCTTTCTGGGTCTGGAAGGTTGTCAGGTGGGAGGGGAGACAGAGGGCCACACTGGGGTGAGAAGCGGGTCCGGGTGTGGTTGCGGGGTGCCCCAGCACTCACTCAGAAAGAAGTACTCATGCTGGTGGTTGTAAGGCAGGTATTTCAGCTTCTTCTTGCCGTACTGAGGAGAGAAGAGACCGTGAGCCCCCAGCACCCCTCAGGCTCCAGCCTCCCGTGCTCTCCTCCACTTGCTCTGCAGCACTGTTCCTTCCTCCTGCCCAGGGGGCTTCTGTCCTCTGCACCCTGGGCTCCCAAGGCTGGGCCCCTGTGGGCTCCCGGCCACTCCGGCCAACACTTCCTCAGCCCTCGCTGGGCGTGCCGATCCCAAGCTGCATCCCATGCTGGCCTCAGCTCACGCGCTCCTCTACGAGCGGTGCTTCCAAAGCTGAAGCTCTGGGTCAAATCACTGCCCGAGGCCAGAGGAGAAGTGGGCTGGCTGGGATCTGAACCCAAGAAAGTGGACGCAGAGCCCATGCGACAGGCACTAAATAAACTTTGAGTGAATGCACAACTCAGCAGTGCAGGTGGGGGGCACAGACACCCAGAGGGAGCTCCTTGGCCAGTTTCCACCCCTTTGGGAGACAGAAAAGCTCCTGGGTCCCCCTGAGAAGCTCCCTGGAGCCCGCAGTGGGCAGGAGAACTCAGGTAAGGGCCTGGGGAATTGTTAACAGTCACCTGGCCAGGCGCATCTACCTTCTCGGAGCCTCCTGCAATTCCCAGGCTGAGACTTTTCACTTGAGGATGCCGGCGGGCCAGAGGAGGTCACCACGTGGACCACGTGGACTCTTCAGGCCACACCTGGTCACCTGGTCCTACCCAGGGCACCCTGACACCCAGACATTCGAGTGAGATGGGCCGGGAGGGCTGGCTGGGGCGTGGGCATCCTCACTATACAAACTGGCTCAGGCCACACTGAGCAGGAACCCGGGTGAGGGGACCCACGGCCCCACAGGGCCCCTGCAGCTCCTTAATTCAAGGCCCACCCCCACAGGGACCAGCCCACCTGGCCCTTAGGGGACTGAGACCAAAAGATGCTGCTCGAAGAGGGGCACCTGCGATGCTGGGTCTGTGTGGGGAGCCTGGGCTTCGACTCTGCCTCTCACCTGCGCTGAGACACCGCACAGGTCGCGGAGCCCGCCTGAGCCCTGTTTGGCATCCAAATCACTGGTTGTCAAGAGGAGCCAATGAGAACAAGGGCGTAAATGCCAGGGGCTGACCCCTGGGACACAGCTCCTCAGCCCCGCTTCCCCCAACCCCACCCCCGGCTCCTCAGGTTGGCGCCGCTCTCATCCAATCATGTCCACTGCTGCTTCTTTCAGCTGGGAGATCAAAGCATGATATGGATGGCGAAACCCTGGACGTCCTCTAGGCCTGTGCTCCTGTTCTTGAGGTGAGAACACAAGAGGGGAGGGATTGCCAAAATCACAGGGAGAGCCCACGGACAGAGGGGCCCCGGTGGGAGCAAAGCCAAGCCTGTCCCCAGGACGTGCATCTTGGCACAGAGGCCATGGCCGTGGCCCACCCAGCTGAAGCACCACCAGAATCAACCCCTTTGTTCCGTGTGGCCCCCTGTGCCTTGGCAGGGGTCTCACCCATCCCCAGAATGCACGTCCTTTGCACGAAGGCTGTCAGTGAGATTGCGGCTGGCCTTGGAGAGGTCCCAGCCGGGGGACACCAGACACAGTTCTGGACAACTTTCCAGAGGAGGGAGGGATTAGAGGCGCCTCCTGAGTGGCCGGTCTGGTGGTCTGAGTTCTGGGGAGCATGGGGCCCATAGAACAGGCCCCCAGGTCTTGCTGTAACCTCCTCCCAGAAGCCAGGAACCAGGCCCAGACTGTCTGCAGGCTTCTCCAGCCCTCCTACATCTCTGCCCCACAGGTCAACCCAGGGGACAGCCCCAGGCCCAGAAGACCCTGGGGCTGGTCCAGCTCTACTCGGGGAGCGAGCACTGAAGGCAGCGCAGGCTGTGGCGCAGGGACCCCACAGAAAGTCTCAGGGGTGGGCGCAGCTGGGGAGTTGGTTTGAAGCTGCATTTGCACAGCAAGACCCTACTTGCACTGACCCACGGTGCCCTGTAGGGGGTGACAGATTACACGGGGCTGATGCTCCCCAGCTGCCCCTGGCCACTTAGCACTGCAGGCTCCCACGTGTGTCCCCTCAATGTCCCAGACTGTCGTGCGGGAGCTGCCGAGTCCCTGCCCCCAGGCAGCGGCAGGCCTCCTCTGTCCACCGCTGGGGGCCCCCAGCCTTAGAGAGGCGGGGGCTCAAGATTTGGAAACAACCTGTTATTTGAGCAAATTGCTTTGCTGTCCCCGCGCCCTCCCACCCCGTGAGCTTTGGGCTCCTTATTTGTCAAGTGGAGGTATGATGGGTACTTCTTAATACTTCTTAGGGCTGTCGAGGGCCCGTTGGTGATGGGGCTGTGAAAGCACTTCAGGACTGTGGGGGAAGGCCAGTCACGGTTACACGTGCGCCCGTGTGTGGTAACGTGCGAAATGTCACGGGACGCCTGTTCCCGTCTTGATGACCTCAGTTAGAGGAACTGCAAGGTCGCCTGTCAGGGTAAGGCTGATCCAGGGCACTAGCTTTCCTCCGAAAACCAGCCAAGCACAGCTGTGGTTTGGTGATGCCAGGCCCGGCCTGGGGCCAACCTTCTGGTTTCTTGACTTTCACACGCTCAGTTCTTTGCAACACTCAGTTGTATGTCATGGGCACAGGGAAGGGATGGGGAGAGCTGTTTCAGAATGTACCAAGCTAGGAGGAGGGGCTCCTGGCTTCTTAATTCATCAGGAAGCTGGAGGGATCCAACAAACACAGGCCTCTAGTGTCCAGCAGGTGGTGGCCCCAGGCAGGGTCCCACAGGACCCGGAAACCATGGCTGGGAGCCAGGCAGCCTGGGTTTGGATGGTGGCACTGCTTTTCTAGCTGTAGCCTTGAGCAAGTTATTTCACTCTCTCAGCCTTAGCTGTTCCATCTATAAAATGGGTTTGATGAGGGCTCCTGCCTCACGGTTAAGCAAGGATTAAGTGACGCCCCACGTGCAGCGCTTGGCACGGTGCTAGGCCCGGGGACTCAGTAAGAGTCAACCTTCCTCCCCAGTGGGGACCACAGGCCTGGAGGACTCACATGCCTCTGCCCTCCAGAACAGTCCTTATCACACACAGGGAGAAAGCTCGGGTCGTGAGGCCATCACAGGGGAGTTGCAGGAAGATAGGGGGTGCTTCCACTCGAGCTGCGGGCGAGGATCCGGGTGGCTTGTCGTGTCCAGACCCCAGGGAGTGGCGGCACGTGCAGATCCTGCTTTGACACGTCCTCAAGCCGAGGCTGAAGGGAGCACAGGCCCGAGGCAGAGGGAGGTGGAGTACGGCCAGCCCTGGCAGCCTGTCCTCCCGGAGGCCCACAACCCTGGGCCCCGGCCAGCTGACCCTCCTGTGCTCAGCCTCTGGAAGGACCACAAGGCCAGGCTTGGATTATGGGCTGAGGGGGTGCCAGGGGCATGTGCAGGGGACTTTTCAGCATTGGAACAAAAAATATCTGAGGATGGGCTTCCCTGGTGGCGCAGTGGTTGAGAGTCCGCCTGCCGATGCAGGAGACACAGGTTCGGGCCCTGGTCCGGGAAGATCCCACATGCCGTGGAGCGGCTGGGCCCGTGAGCCATGGCCGCTGAGCCTGCGCGTCCGGAGCCTGTGCTCCGCAGCGGGAGAGGCCACAACAGTGAGAGGCCCACGTATCGCAAAAAAAAAAAAAAAAAAGTCTGAGGAATGACCAGGCCCTTCCTTGTCTGTCAGGGGAAGGGGGAGGGGAGCAGTTGCAAAGCCCTGCCCAGACTCACACACAGAAATGAGGAACATGGCCATGGCAGGCATGCAAGGTGGCAAGACTCCAGCCCGAGGGCCCTGAGAGGAGGGCCACAGGTGCTCCAAGGGAATATTTGGCCTGTTCAAGAAGGAAGCCTAGAGGGTCAGCTGCAGACAGGCCGTGGGGCAGGGAGAGCCTCCCTGATGGGCGAGAAAAGCAGGATCTCAGGCAGGGAGGCAGAAACATCCCCAGCTTCTGAGAGCCCATTTACAGAGCTACAGGGCTAAGGGCCTCCTCGTTCCCCATCATGATATGGAAAAAAAAAAAAAAAAAGTGGGTGGTGGAGGGGCAGGATGAGCAAAACAAGACCGTCCTTGACATCACCATGAATTCTGTTCTGACGTTCCAGTGATGCCATAAAACCCAAGCCAGAAATAAGAGTGTAGAGCGATTAGAAAGAGTCTAAATTTTCATTATTTTCAGGGATGTGACTGTCTACCCGGGAAATTCAAAAAAATCAACTGAAAAACAACTAGAATCACAAGCAGACATAAGTGGACACTAGCTGGACATAAGATAACTAGCCAGACATCAACAGGTTTCCTGAATACTGGAGAAACCCCTATCATAATGACAAAAAATGGAAGTTACCTAGGATTTACTTGAAAAAAAAAAACCATCCACAAGACATATAAAGAAAAGGACTTCCCTGGTGGCGCAGTGGTTAAGAATCCGCCTGCCGATGCAGGGAACACGGGTTCAAGCCCTGGTCCGGAAGATCCCGCATGCCGCGGAGCAACTAAGCCCCGTGCGCCACAACTACTGAGCCTGCGTGCCACAACTACTGAGCCCACGTGCCACAACTACTGAAGCTGCGCGCCTAGAGCCTGTGCTCCACAGCAAGAGAAGGCACCGCAATGAGAAGTCCGCGCGTGGCAATGAAGAGTAGCCCCCGCACGACGCAACTGGAGAAAGCCCGCATGCAGCAACAAAGACCCAGCACAGCCAACAATAAATAAATAAATAAAAATAATTTTTTTTAAAAAAGGAAAACCTTTCTAAGAGATATAAAAAGGAGACTCAAGCATAAATGGAGAAAGATGTCTCATTTCTGGATGGAAAGGTTGAATGTAAAGATGTAAATTCTTTCCAGGAGGGAAGTCGGCCCACGACAAGCTTGCAGTGAGCTCTAAGGAGCCATCATGGACGGATCGGCACGGATCGGCATGACGCCCAAGTCACCCAGACAGCGTCCCGTGCTGACACTCAGCCCAGACCAGGTGCTGGGGTTCAGGAGAGGATACCCTCCCACTCAGAAGGGGTGGCGTGACCCGGTAAGGGGGAACCAGGAAAACTGGCTGACTCCTGAGAATTATGAAGGTTGACCAGCGGTCTTAGCCAAGTCCCATTTGGCAAAAGTCAAGCATTCAAAAGTGATACCAGGGGACTTCCCTGGCGGTCTAGCGGTTAAGACTCCATGCTTCCACTGCAGGGGGCATGGGTTCCATCCCTGGTCGGGGAAGTAAGACCCCACATGCTACAGTGCAGACAAAAAGAAAGAAAGAAAGAAAAAAAAAAAAAAAGAGGTCCAGGGAACCAGGCTCTGATGGGGGCTCCACCGCTTCTCGTCCACAGCCAGACCCTCTCCACCTGCAGATCCCTCTCGACCCCGTAGAACTCTCCCCTTCCCTGGGTGCAGATCCCTGCCGTCAGCACTCCCTCAACTCCTAACACCCTCAACAGAGCTGCTGGTTTGAAGTCTCCCGCTACCCCCTAGAGGGTAACATGCCCATCTGAGGGCACGTCTTGGCTCCTTCACTGGGCTGGGAGTATCCTAGGAAGAGGGACAATGGCCAGTTCCGAACCTCCAACTCCTAGCACAGGCCGACACAAAGCAGCTTATTCATTCAACAAACATACGTTGAAGGCCTACTATGCACAGGCCCTGGGGACCCAATGGAGAGCAAACCATATTACTTTTTGATTATTTATATATATTTTCCAGGACTCTAATTCTCTCTTTAGCCCTGTCTAATCTATTTAACCCATTGTTTTGGAGATATATATCTCTATCTACACTTCATTTGGTCATTCAAATATCTGTTTGGTTCTCTTTGATAATCACTTGTTGTTTATTTATCTTAAGTTCATACATAACCTTTCTATAATGTACATAGGACCTGAGTATCTGGGGTTCTATAGCATCTAAATCTGTTATATGTTGTTTCTTCTGATTCTCACTTCTGTGCTGTGCTTCTGATTGGGAGCTCATTGCTTGACATTAGCCTGTGGGAATCTTCATACCTATCTTTGGAGACTTTCCTCCAAAGAGGATTTGCATCTGCTTCTGCCAGGAGCCAGAGGGTGCCACCAGCATGGAACACTTCAGTCCTCCTTGAGGGCCCTGGCTTCATGTAGTTGCCCAAGATCCAGCTCCCCCACCCCCTCCTGGCCAACCTCCCAGCTTCATTCTAACTTTTCTTTTGGAGGCAGGAAGTGGGTTTTGGAGATCTTGGAAAACAACAGGGCCTCAAGGAATCATGGCCTCTCTTTGCGGGATATTCTTTTTCTGTAGCAAGAAGGTTCCTCACTGCTCTAAGTCCACCATATGAGAAGAAGGAGAAATTCTCCAATCCAGGGACTTCCCTGGCCGTCTGGCAGTTAAGACTCCATGCTTCCACTGCAGGGGACATGGGTTCGATCCCCAGTCAAGGAACTAAGATCCCACATGCCACGTGGTGCGGCCAAAAAATTTTAAAAATTTAAAGTTATAAATAAATAAATAAAGTGAAACCAGGGACTTCCCTGGTGGTCCAGTGGTTAGGACTCCACGCTTCCACTGTGGGGGGCACGGGTTTGATCCCTGGTCAGGGGATTAAGATCCCGCACGTCATACGGCCAAAAAAAAAAAAAAAAAGTGAAACCATAAAACACTGAAAATATATGAAGGACTTTCTAAGCATAAAAGAAAGGTCCCTTCCAGGCAGCATGGTCCTGTGGACACCAGGGTATGGCTCAACCAGGAACCCAGAAACAGCTGGCCTTTCCCCCGAGTATGTGAGAGAAAGGATTCATGGAGCACCGTGGCCGTGGCCATGGTCTTTCAAGGCCACTGGCAACTGGATGGCCAGATCCCCAAATCCTCCCACCGCACCCCCTCCCCAGAAGTCGGCATTCGAGAGGCGTCTAGGGAGAGATGTTGGAAGAAGTTTCGCTGGCCACCACACAGAGAGGAGAGACGCCTTGTTGCCAGCATCACTGGTGAGACTAGATTTCGTTTTCAGGGACACAGAGAGCATTTGTCAAGCCAGTCAACAGCTCTACAGCATGAAGCCTCACCCAGAAAGGGAAGCCTTTGTCTTCTTATCAGATGGACCCAGGTTAATCAGTGCTACTATCTAGACACCTCAAATCAAAGCGAGCAAACTCTTTCCTAGAAGGAAAACGTAAGCATGTATTTGGCAGAGAATAAAATCCTTGCCCAGCCAGAGAGCCTCCACGCTTCCAAAGTACTGAATTTTGGCTAATTTCCTCTGAATTGACAACGTCACAGAAAACCCACGTTTCTGCTCAGATATTCTGTCAGATAGATGTGAAACCGGAGAGGGGGGTACCAAGCAGGATTGAGGGGACAGGCTCTCTTCTCCCCCTGTTCCAATCCTTGGAATACGACCAACTAAAGACACTGCTCCTTACTGAGGGTAAACATGCCTCTCTTGGCAAACGCTTATTGGGCCCCTACTCTGCGTGTCACACTTAAGATCTACATAAAAGCAACAAGGATCTTCTAAACTTTAGTTTACATCACCAATTTATTTCTGAAAAGTAAAGCATATGTAGATTTTTTTTAGAGGCTGTCACATAGAGGCTCTACTTTTTACAGAATGTTAAATGAGGACAGTCTTTAAATTCTTTAAATGCATTGGGGGGGGCCTTTATTCAAAGACTTAGCAACACCAATTTTTCCTGTCATAAAATAGTGTGGGTTACATTATGGTATAGAAATACGACAGAGCACTTGGACAGCCCCAGGTGGAGGCCCATACACTTCTGACTCCAGCAAGGAAGTGTACGTTTGGTGAGGCAGCAAGTTGCAGAAAAATTGTTTAAGTTTTAATTTTTGTTTTTTAAAAAAGATATGTGTGTGTGTCTACACACGTAGAAAATATCTGGAAGGATTTTGTAGTATGTTGTCAACAGTGGTCACCCTCAGGGGCATGACACTAGAGGCAAAGGGGGGATGGTAGAGATAATAGGAGACTCACTTCTTAGTTTGGTCTATTTCTGTTATTATTTAAATGCTTGTAACAGGTATGTTCTATATTTATAATAATAATAATTTAAAAAAACTAATGTAAAAGCAAGGCAGTGTGATGGAGTGGAAGGAAATGGCCTAGTTGTCAGATCTGGGGCCTCATCCTAGACTGGCCAAAAAATGATGTGACCCTGAACACACACCCTCCTCCTGCCAAGCCTCGCTTGGCATCTGTGGTGAAGCAGGTGGGACCAGACCCCGTTGAGGTCCCTCCCAGCATCGGGGACTGTGACCCTCCACGTAGGGTTTCCTGGAGCTGGTCTTCGGGGACCAGGCTTGAGCTCTGGAATTGTGCCTTCCTGCTAAACTGGAAGGAACAAGCCAGGAAATGCTCTTCCCCGGCCCACGGGAGGTGGGGAGGCATCTACCACTCTGATAAGGAGCTGCATCCATTATTTACACGGGACGCCATCCCACAGACATTTCAGCTTGAATAATTCAGGGTGTCCAGGAAAGGTTTTCGTGTAAACATCAGACACTCTCCACCCTACGGGATTCCTCCCCTGATCCCTGCGCAGGCCAGACACTCCCCATGGCCACTTGGTCCCCTTCATCGTACCTCGATGGGCTGCCATTTACCCAGGACAAACACATGCAGCATGTTCACATCCGGGTCCTTGTGGAAGATGTTGGGCTTGGCGTGGTGCTGGAAGTGGCGATGGTTCCACCAGTTGGCAGAAGCACCCTGTCGGGGGAGGAATAGGGGGTGAGCAGTGCAGTCCTCGGTGCGCAGGAAGGGGATCCACGACAGGCCCAACTCAGGACCAGTTCCCAGCAGGTCCAATACTCAGGGCTGACTTCTCCATTATACACAGGGCCTCGGGCCCCTGAGAGTCAGAATGCAGCCCTGCCGGTGCTGAGGAGTCCAGAGTGCTTCCATATGGAGCCAGGTCACTCCCCGCCTCCAGACCTATTTCCCTGATCATAAGACGGTGCTGGGGATGGACGGAGAGGCACGTGCGTGAGGTTCCACCTCCCTCATCCTCTGCTGGTCTCCTGTTGGCGTGTGTTGCGAAGAGGGGAACCTTCTGTTTTGGGAACAGTAAGAAGTGGTCCCTACCATATGACCCAGCACTCTGCCCCTACGTGTGTACCCAAGAGAAATGAAAACAGAGCCACACAAAGACTTGTACACGAACGTTCCAGCAGCATTATTTAAAATAACCAAAAAGCGGAAACAACCCAAAGGTCCATCAACTGATGAATGGATAAATACAATATGGCAGATCCGTACAATGGAATACATTTGGCCATGCCATAAAAAAGTGTGAAATACTGACACGTGCTACAACGTGGGTGAACCTGGAAAACACGATGCTAAGCGATAGAAGCCAGACACAAAGGATTCCATTGATACGAAATGTCCAGCACAGGGAAATCCACAGACAGAAAGAAGAGTGGTTACCTAGCGCTAGGGTTGGGATGAGGGGGTTGGGAGGTGATGGCTAAGTGGTGTGGGGTTTCTTTTGGGGGTGATCAAGATGTTCCAAAACTGGTTGCACACATTTGGTTTGTACACTTTATTTTTGCCTTGCCTCGCAGCATGTGGGATCTCAGTTCCCTGACCAGAGATGGAACCCACGCCCCCTGCAGTGGAAGTGCAGAGTTTTAACCACCGGACTGCCAGGAATTCCCTGGTTCGTACACTTTAAATGCGCAAATTGTATAGCATGTGAATTAAATCAAGAAAGCTTTTTTTAAAAAAAAAACAAAAATGAACACAAGTGGTCCCTGCTCTCAGATGGCCCACAGAGTAGCTGGCAAGAGACAGCCCAGCAGCCAGACATGCCACTGCACTGAGAGGTGACAGCTGAGTCACACCACGCCCAGAAGGCTTGGCGGAGCTTCATAAGCAATCACCAACAGAGCTTCCTGGTTCTAACGGGTAAATATAAAATTATGATTCTAGGGACTTCCCTGGCAGTCCAGTGGTTAGGACTCTGAGCTTTCACTACCAAGGGCCTGGGTTCAATCCCTGGTCGGGGAACTAAGATCCCTCAAGCTGTGCGGCACGGCCAATAATTAATAATAATAAAATTACAATTCTAGCAGACAAGAAGCTTTGCATGAGTATTTCTTTCAAGGCCACAAATTTCTGTCTCACCAGCTCCAGCTCCGGGCACATTCTGAAGGCATATGTCCCTCTGCAAAGTCACCCAGTGATGCAAAGAAGGAAACAAGACTCCTCTGACTCTTCAGCATGAGGACTTCACTGTTGCTGGATCAATCAATGCTTTGGCCAAGGGTCTGGCCATCTATAAAAAGGCCTAACTGCGAAAATAAATATTTTACTTGGAAGACGTTTTGGTACAAACATAGTCTCTGGACCCTAACGGACATGGGCGGGAACAGCTCTGAGCAGCTGTGGCCTTTGCAGTGACCTCAGGCCCCTGTAAGCAGGAGGGCCTCAAAACCCAACAGGGCAAAAAAAAAAAAGTCAGCGAATGAGAACTTAGAGGATTAAGAAATCAGATGACACATTGGCCTTTCTAGACAAAAGGAACCAAATTCCTGCGAAGAGCGCAAGGGAGTCCCTGGCGCAAAGAAATCAAGGGGCAAGGCGTGTACGCACGATGTTTACAATACACCAACCAAGAGATGTTCGTTGAATAACTGGAGGAAAGACAGGCTATGAGCACCACGGGGATGAGAGGAGGCAAGGTGGGGCCATCCCCGAACTTGGCATCGGCTGTAACGACAAAACTTTTTTTTTTTTTTTTTTGCGGTACGAGGGCCTCTCACTGCTGTGGCCTCTCCCCGTTGCGGAGCACAGGCTCCGGACGCGCAGGCTCAGCGGCCATGGCTCACGGGCCCAGCCGCTCCGCGGCATGTAGGATCTTCCCGGACCGGGGCACGAACCCGTGTCCCCTCCATCGGCAGGCGGACTCTCAACCACTGCGCCACCAGGGAAGCCCGACAAAACATTTTTTGATGGTGCTATTCTCTGCTGTGATTCTTCTCCATCCTTCTTCACTAGGCTCAACCCTACATATCCTTCCTGGGCACTGGGAAGCCCCGCCTGCCCTGGAACAGTGACTCAGTGCTGTGCTCTCGGAACGTGGTGCCGATGTTGCCTGCCCTGGGGATGAAGTGGGGAAGGAGGCAAGCCCTTGTCGAGCGAGGGAGAGTAGGGTATCACTCCACACTGGGGTGGGCTGATGGAGCTGGAAAAGTTTCAGGAGGCCACTCAGAAGGCCTGCCCTTGGGCAGCAGGCTGGGCAGGAGTGGGCCAGCCAGAGTGAGGGTCCCTTTTCTGACAGAGGGAAGAGCCTAGGTGAAGGCCTTGGGGGAAGGGGAGCGTGGAATGTTCCAGAAGCCAAAAGAAGGCCCCCTCAGTTGGGCCAGCAGTGCTGGGCAGAGCCATAGCAGACCCTGAGGCAAACTCATCAACAGTATTTGTAAAAATCTATGCTTTTGTTCATCCCATTTTCAATTGAGAGAACTGCCAAGTTTGACAATTTCTCTCAACCAAGGGACAGTCTTAAATAAATTTTTTTTTTAATATTTATTTGGCTGTGCTGGGTCTTAGTTGCGGCATGTGGGATCTAGTTCCCTGACCACAGATAGAAGCCGGGCCCCCTGCGTTGGGAGTGCAGAATCTTAACCACTGGACCACCAGGAAAGACTCTTAAATAATTTTAAAAAAATTATTGTGCCACTGGGGAATTACTGTGCCACTGGGGAAGTCCCTTAAATAATTTTTAATTAACTTAAACTGTAAAATAATAATAAATTCGGTTTCAGTATAATCAATTTAAACTTCATATTAGAATTTTTAATATACCACCTTTCCAATTTTTAAGTAGTTTTCAACTATTTTAAGGCTCTGGGAAGAAAAATCAACCATTAGGATTTCCCTGGTGGCACGGTGGTTGAGAATCTTTCTGCCAATGCAGGGGACACGGGTTCGATCCCTGGTCCCGGAAGATCCCACATGCCACGGAGCAACTAAGCCCGTGCGCCACAACTACTGAGGCTGCGCTCTAGAGCCCACGAGCCACAACTACTGAGCCCATGTGCCACAACTACTGAAGCTCACGTGCCTAGAGCCCGTGCTCTGCAACAAGAGAAGCCACCGTAGTGAGAAGCCCGTGCACTGCAACGAAGACCCAATGCAGCCAAAAATAAATAAATAAATTTATATTAAAAAAAAAAAAATCTACCATCACAAAAAGAAAAACACGAATACATACAAACATGTCTGTAAGGTACAAGCTGTCCTTCGGCTTCAGATTCCAATATGGCTCAACAAAGTCCTGATCTTTATTTGAAATGCTGGTATTTTGTTCACTGTGGATTTTTTTTGCATTAATTTTTCTTTTTTTTTCTTTAAATATTGCATTAAAATGTTACTTATCTCAATTCCTGACTCTTTTTGGTGTCCCCTTGAATTCTGTGCCCCTGGGACACACTTGTGTGCTCACTTGTCTCACCCTAGTTCTGGCCCTGGTGGCCCCAGATAAGGTTGTGAAAAGGCTGTGGGTTCCAGAGATTTCCATCTCCAGATGTAGAGTCTAGATGGCGCCAGGCCTGGTGGTTTGCATTTTATCCTCAGTGCAATGCCAAACAGAGATTCGACCTCTCAGAACTGTCTTTGTACAAGATCACCCCTGGGAAGAAATGTCCACCAGAAGTGACATGGGCTGAGGAAAAGGGGGAGTTGGGAGGTGGAGGGCTCACCCGTGGAACCCTACAGCAGTGCAGGCTGACAGTAAGAAGTGGGTCCCAACATCTCGAAGCTTGCAGCACCCTGTTCAGTGCCCTCACTGTCTTGAGCTAAGACATCCAAATTGGCAGGGCACCTGAGGACCTCCCTGCAGCCAGCTCCTTTCTGTCCCAACAAAGGGACCAGAGGAACAGCTGGACCGACAAGGCTTGTCTGCAGCTGTGTGGCCACTGGGTGCCAGGGCGATTCCACGAAAGCTGTGATGCTCCTCGCTCTGGGGCACCCCTGCCCAGCCACACCACTGGCCTGGACACAGAACGAAGGTCACAGCTCGCAGCGGGCTGGGAAGCCATCAGCAGAACCCAGGTCCCTGACCTCCTGTAGCCTCCCAGCCTGAGTACCCTGTCACCCCAGAGTTTACAAGTCAATGTTCTACATGGAGGCCAGTCTTCCATCCTGACTGCATCTTCCGTCTGATCCAAGAGCTGTGCCCCAGGGCCCTTCAAGGACCGAGAGACATCAGGCGGGAAAGGCCCTCCTGCCCAGAGTCTGAAAACAGGACACAGTCCATCTTTGTTAAGTGTGTGGGGATAACATGGGTCCGGAGTGAAATGTTACTTTCAGTACCCAGGAGGGTTTTCTCCAACAGAAAAGAATATAAAATGAAACAAAGTGCTCAACTATGTGCAACCTTCACCCCTGAAATTCTGGAAAGAAACCATGTTCTCAGACAGCTCCAGGCTCAGGTCCAGGCAAACTGTCTGCTGAGGAACTGGTTACTAGTTCAATGGTAGTTCACGCCCAACCAGATCCGCAGCCGGCAAGCCAGAGCTGGATGGGGTCAGGTCGCAGGGAGAGACGATTAACCCGGACACGGAGCTCTTCCGAAGCCAGGGTGGGGAGGGATGGGGGTCTTTAGGACACAGCTTTTCTTAGGAAGCAGCTGAATGCTGTAGAGGCAGGGCTGGGGTGGGGGATGAGATCTGTTTCCACGTGAGAAGTGGCAAGGACTTACTCCCGAAACCAAGGCGATAACGCCTATCACAGCAGCACAAGGTCGCTGGCAAGTCGAGCTCGCCTTTTTACAAACTTGCAGAGCTAGAAGGCTACTGCAGGTCTGCCTCCTGATCTGGAGGGTGGTGAGAGAACTACCTTCCCTTCTGAGTTTGAAACAACTCTTGCCCTTTGGCTCAGCTGATCTGTACACTGTTTGATTTCCCTTATCTAAAAAGACTTATATGATGACAATATTCCCTTTTCATGGCCCCATATACTTCCAAAACGTACTGGAGGTGGCTTCTGATAAAGGACTCATCTATAACAGAACGCTTAAAGATAAAAGTGTAAATAACAGGTAGTGGGAGGGGATGATACATATAAGGGAGACGAAGATTAGAGACAGTTGCTGTTTCATGTTTTGCTTCGTGTTTCCTGGCATCCAAGGGGGAAAAAACAGCGAAACACAATGTATCAGATAGCAAACATTACCTGATGGAGGGAAGCAAACCGATTTATCAAGAGAGACTGCTTCTTCAGATGCAAACCATTCTATATAGAATGAATAAACAACAAAGTCCTACTGTGTAGCACAGGGAACTATATTCAATACCCATAATGGGAAAGAATATGAAAAAGAATGTATATATAAGAATGTATATATACGTATAACTGAATCACTTTGTTGTACAGCAGAAATGAACACAACATTGTAAAACAACTCTACTTCAATAAAGGAATTTTAAAAGAGAGAGAGACTGCTTATCTACCGGCCCCAAACTGAAAGGAATTTATCAGTAAGTCCTTAGGTAAGGAACAAATATAATCAACTAAGAAGCATGGGCTTATTTTTATAACTAGGACACTGGTTTTGCATGTCTAGTGTGGTTAGGAGACAGGGCTTGGAAGTTCAGAGAAGTGGAGGGTTGGCAGGTCAGCCGGGACACTGACCTGACAGTGGACCTGGTCTGAGTAAAGTGAGATGGTGCTACACCAACCACTAACTGAGAGGACAGATGCCCAGGGCGGCTGACATTTACCTTTAAGTGACCAATCATGAACTTGTGGGCTATGTGGTTCCACGTGGACTTCTTGTAAACAGAGAGGTGGCCGTAATCGTGTTGCAGCCATCCAGCTTGGGCCTGGGGAGAGAGGGCCACGGATGCTTTCCCAGCGTTGGCACCCAGGCACCAGGCCTCTGCCAGCTGGGGGAGTCAGGGGGCAGGGGCTTCGAGTGACAGGTGAGAGTGTCACGCCTCACCTGAGAGGTAGCGAGGACGAAGGCCGTAATGACGGTTGGAATCCAGCCGTTGCCAAAGTAAAAGATGGTGAACCAGGCGATGCTCTCCATGACGATGATGTGGGCCAGGTAGAGGAGGAAGAACAGGTGGCTGCTCTTGAAGAGGTTCATGTCCTCAGCCGTCTTCCTCAGGGCCCGGAAGTCCTCAGTGATCTGGGACTGTTGAGCCAGAGTACCGGGAAGGAGTCAGCCTCCCAGCTGCTCCAGAGGGGACCAGTCGACACACCTGAGCTCCACAGGAGTCCGGCCGCCGTTCACTGCAACAGCTGCTGTCACCGCACACCTGCCTGAGCCTGGCACAGCCCTGGCGCTATGTGTCTGTCCACAGCCAGTTCAGTGGCAGAGAAAGGACTTAACTCAAAAGCTTGCATTTTGAGCATTACTCAAAATAGGCAAAAGGTGGAAACAACCCAAATTCCATTGATGGATGAATGACTAAACAAAATGTGGTCCGTACGTACGGTGGAATATACAGCCTTCAAAAGGAAGAAAATTCTGACACTTGCTACTAATGAACGAACCCTGAAGACATTAAGCTGAGTGAGATTAAGCCAGACACGAAAAGACAAATACTTATGAGTCCTCTTATATGAGGCACCTAGACTAGGCAAACTCCTCAATGGAAAGAAAAGTGTTTACCAGGGGCTGGGGGGAGGGACAGATGGGTGGTTAATGTGTAATGGGGGCAGAATGTCAGTTTGGGGAGATGAAAGCTCTAGAGATGGGTGGTGGTGACGGCTGCATAACAGCGGGAATGCGCTCAAAGCCCCTTAACTGTGCGCTTACATTTGGTTAAAATGGGGAATTCCCTGGTAGCCTAGCGCTTAGGGTTCTGCACTTTCATGGCGGAGGGCCTGGATTCAGTCGCTGGCTGGAAAACTCAGATCCCCGCGAGCTGCCCAGTGTGGCCAAAAAAAAAAAAAAAAAAAAAAAAAAAAAAAGTTAAAATGGTGAATTTTATGTTGTATCTATTTTACAACAATTTTTTAAAATACAAGGTTTATAGCAAATGTTTTCTTTCCTTTTTTTAAAAAAAAACATTTATTTATTTATTTGGCCACATGCGGGATCTCCGCTGCGGCACGCGGGATCTAGTTCCCTGACCAGGGATTGAACCCAGGCCCGCTGCATTGGGTGTGTGGAGTCTTAACCACTGCGCCACCAGAGAAGTCTCACAACAATATTTTTTTTTTTAAAAAAAAGCTTATTTTTCCACTACCTGACATGCACCAGTTGTTCCAGACACTCTATCAGGCAGGAGAGGGCTGGGTGGGCACTGGGCATGTGGGGTCAGGGAGATAGAGGCAGAGTCAAGGGTGGCTCTGGGGACAGGAGGGCATCACTGAGACAAAGAGGGAAGCTAGGAGGCAGGGGCAGGGCAGGAGGGGGAAGAAAGGCCAGATACAAGGGCAGGGGGCTGGGCAGGACGGAAAGACCCTGTGCCCAGCCTGGCACCGCTGAAGCCCCAGAGGTGGAAAGGCTGGGAATGAATTACTCCAAGGTGAGGGCCAGCCCAGGCTGGCAGCAGGAGGGGGGCTCACCAGGGCCATCGGAGGCTCTGAGTCCTCCCTGACCCTAGGTGATGAGCAGTGGCTCCCCCTGGACTGGCATAAAGGCTCCTTTGCCCCACGCCCTGCACTCTCCTTCTTGGGGCAAGACCCCCTCCCCCCACAAACCCTCCCCTTCTTCCTTGTGAGGCCCGACTCACATTCTTGCTGTGGTCCTGGCTGGGCTCCTCAGGGGCCAGCTCGCCAATCAGCAGGGGCTTCATGAACTTGCGCACGAAATCAAGGTTGCGATGGAAGGCCAGGAAGACATCCTGGGGAGCAGGGGACAGGTGGTGAGTGGGAGACCCCGACATCGGCCAGTGCCTCCGCCCCAGGCAAGACGGGGCTCGCCAGCAGAAGCTCTGTCCCACTAGGACATCAGGACACTGAACAGGGCTGCAACCATCCGACCCCAAATGCTCTCTCAGCCTCATTCCGGCAGGTCCCTAAGTGCCCAATTCCAGTGGAGGTGTCACTTCGGGCTCTGCCCTGATGAGGGGCCGCTGAACTCGCCATGGTTGTTTACAAAACCGCAGAGACGTGCGGCCTGCCGCTGGGCGAGTCACGAAAACGCGCCCCTGCAGGGCTACACGGCGCGGGCACCGGGCGGGGCACAGCCGGGAACCGATTCTCCTCCAGCTGCTCCAGCGGCGTGGGCTGCCCGGTTTCCTGCGAACTGCACCACCCACCACGTGGTGCACACGCCTATCAACAGAAAGAACAAGTCTGGAGCCTACCGCAAGCGTGCAAAATGTGCTTAGATCATGTTAAACCAGAGACAAATGCAGAATTCCGTAAAATGCATTTCTGGAGGGGTGGGGGGAGCTTTTTCATATTTTGAAAAGGTATGAAAATAATTGTGTAGATTATGAAAACTTTTTTACGTAGAACTCTAAACTGTTATGTGTTAAGGTGGTGGCATTATGCCTTGCTTTCTCTTAGTTTTTCCAAACTTTCTCTAACATTGCTGTATTGCTTTTAAAAATTTTTTTAAATTAAGATTGTGCCTTTTAATCTTTTTTTCCAATTATAAAGTAATGTGCGTAGTTTTGGCAAATTTAGAAAATGTACAGAAGAATAAAGAGGAAAATAAATACCACCCAGGGAGTGACCACCATTGCTAATATTTCAGGATTTTGTTTTCCAGTTTTTTTCTATACATGCTATGTAAATTAGATAAAACAAATACAGCATCTCCATTAGAGATGTGATGACCATAGACCGCGCCCCCCCCCACCGCATGGGATACAATATGATGTCGTTGTGATAAACAATGTTCACCTAGCATCAAACCAAGCTTCAAGGTGAAACTCACATAATATTGTACGTCAACTATATCTCAATTTAAAAACGTTTTTTAAAAACAAGTCTTGAGACTTTGCTAGGAGAGAGGAACAAGTTGCATGATACCACGAGAAACAATCAGAAAAATCAATGTAGTGGGGAAAAAGAAGTGAGGGTGCACGTGTGTGTGTGTGTGTGTGTGTGTGTGTGTGTGTGTGTGTTGGGGGAGGGGTCCTAGATTAAAAGAGACAGAAATATATATAAAAAAAGGTTATAAAAACTGCAGTGTTTGATTTGAAAGGCTCCCATTGGAGGGCGAGAAACCCAGCAGTTATCCAAGACATTTTGGTATTGAATGAGAGATTTTGGATATGGACAGGATATCTGATCATATTAAAGAATCACTATCAGGACTTCCGTGGTGGCGCAGTGGTTAAGAATCCGCCTGCCAATGCAGGGGACACGGTTCGAGCCCTGGTCCAGGAAGACCCCATATGCCACGCAGCAACTAAGCCCGTGTGCCACAGCTACTGAGTCTGTGCTCTAGAGCCCGCGAGCCACAACTGCCTAAGTCCCGCAATGAGAAGCCCGTACACCGCAACAAAGAGTAGCCCCCGCTCGCCGCAACTGGAGAAAGCCCACGCACAGCAAGGAAGACCCAATGCAGCCAAAAATAAATAAATAAATAAAATTTAAAAATAAATAATTAAGTTAGAAAAAAGAATCACTATTAATTTTCTTAAATGTAACTAAGGTATTGTGCTTATGTTAGAGAATGTCCCTATTCTTAGGAGAAGATGGTGAAGTGGCATAATGATGCAATTTATTTTCACATGATTTGGCAAAAGACAATGCATATGTGCATAAAGAGGAATATAAATGTGGCAAAATGTTGGAATTAGTGAACCTTGGTTGAGGAGATACAGGTGTTCGATTCTTTCAACATTTCTGTATGTTTGGAAATTTTCAAAATTTTTTAAAAAAGAGAAGGAATGAGGAAGATGCTGACAACTCATAAAAATGTGCTCAGGGCTTCCCTGGTGGCGCAGTGGTTAAGAATCCGCCTGCCAATGCAGGGGACACGGGTTCGAGCCCTGGTCCGGGAAGATCCCACATGCCGCGGAGCAACTAAGCCCGTGGGCCACACCTACTGAGCCTGCGCTCTAGAGCCCACGAGCCACAACTACTGAGCCCGCACGCCACAACTACTGAAGTCCACGCGCCTAGAGCCCATGCTCTACAACAAGAGAAGCCACCGCAATGAGAAGCCCGCGCACCGCAACAAAGAATAGGCCCCGCTCGCTGCAACTAGAGAAAGCCCGTGGGCAGCAACGAAGACCCAACGCAGCCAAAAATAAAATAAAGTAAAGTAAATAAATTTATTTTTGAAAATGTGCTCAGTCTCCCCTCCCCCCACCCCACCCCCCTGCCAAAGTGTCTCACAATGGTAATTGCCAGTCTTCTCCCATTCCCTGGCATCAAGCCCTTTTGCCTGGTCTTTGTTCTGTTTGTGTCTAGAACAGACTTACAAAGCAACGCTTTGTGCAGAGGAAAACTGGGCCCAGAGTCTTTTAAAAATGTCTGCGCCCCCCTCACTGAACAGAAAGGGATGGTAGCAGAGGATCACAGCAAGTGTATCTTCAGAGGAGAGATGGGCTGCTATTCCAGGGGTCCCGAGCAGGCAGCGAGGAGCCGGGGGTCCACTCTGGGCCAGCTGCCACCCAGCCCCCCAGCCTCCGTCTCCTCTGCAAGGGAGGACCCTCCCAGCTCCAGTGTTCAAAGGCCCTGGGAAAGGGCCTACCAGGAGCTTCCAAAGTCAGGGCTCAGGCATTGGTGGTAGGGCAGTGAGCACAGCTGCCTT
Organism: Phocoena sinus; assembly: GCF_008692025.1. Taxonomy (NCBI): domain Eukaryota; kingdom Metazoa; phylum Chordata; class Mammalia; order Artiodactyla; family Phocoenidae; genus Phocoena; species Phocoena sinus. The sequence continues at coordinate 100,814,532 of NC_045770.1, read as the reverse complement.
CCAAAGTCAGAGCCGTAAAAGGCCCTTTCCTTGGCCACCTCACATGACACCACGGCCTTTGAGAAACGAAGGGGACGTTCTTGGGAAGGCAGTTTCCTGAGGAACGACGGCTGATAATAAATAACGAAACAATCTCTACTCTTCACTGGGAGACAGACAGCCTGCAAGTGCATCACCGCTCCTCCGGCGCCCGCTGCCCCCCACCAGGTCCAGGTCCCACCTCCAAGCCTCTGCCTGGGCTGAGGAACCTGGTGAAGCAGACTCCTGTCCTGACTGAGGCCATCCCTGGGTCAGTTCCAGAGAGCTCTTGGGTGGCATCAGCTCCCTGAGGCCAAGGGAGAGGAGGGCCACGTGCCAGGTGGGGAGCCAGGAGAGTTGTCTCTGTTACCTCCCTGATGCCTCAAAGTCCCACTTTACAGTTGAAAGCACTGGAGCCCAGGAAGCTGACACCCAAGTGGCAGAGTCAGGGTCAAATCCAGGTTCACCCGATCCAGGGACCGCAACCCCACAAGCCTCACGCAGGTTTAGAAAGCCGAGCGCTGTTCAATTATCTCATTTTCCACGGCAGATCCAGCAGCTTTCCGAGCAGACCTGGTAGAAACCACGCTTGAACCCACCAAGGTGGTTTCTACACCGGGGCCTCTGGCTCTTCCTTCTGCCTGGAGCCCTGCTCCCTCAGCGTCCCGGGGCTGGCTCGTCCCAACCTACCACCCTGTCTGAAAGAGCCACCCTCCAGCCTCACGCTTTCTGGGACATCACCCTGTTTTAACAGTTATCAAAACCACAAGCTCTATTATGTGCTCACTTCATTATTGCCCGTTTCCCCAACTAGAATATAAGCTCTACTAAAGGGCCAAGCCTGTCTCGTTTGTTGCAATAACCCCAGTGTCAACAACGATGCCTAAGAGAGGCTCACAGGACCCCACAGCTGTGCACTCTCTCAGCCCAGGAAATTTTCCACTCTTCGGTCATTTTGCCCAACCCCGCTTGTGCTTCGGCAACATCTTCACCTGCTCAGTGGCTGAGATTACACAGGTCGGCCACTGAGCCACGGGCTTTGTGTACGTAACCCACGAATCTTTACCAAACTCTGTGAGGCAGGTCCTATGTTAGAGGTGAGAAAGGAGGCTGAAGGAGGTGAAACCACTTGCCCACAGGTCACACTCCAGGTGCGCCTAACTCTAGACTTTTCTGCTGTTCATACAAAGGCCTCGATCAAAATGAGCTTCCCCCTCCCGAGAGTTGATCACTTTTTGTGTCTCCCCCTTGCAAGTGTCACAGATGGGCCTCACAAACTTACAGCGAGCTCCCAAAAGTTAAAGTGTCTGTGGCACAAGGCAGGACACGGCCAATCCAAACGCTGACTTTGGAACAAGTATTGGAAGCAGGCTCTATCCTCGTCCGACAGGGAGATAGATTGGAGGCAAAGACATTCCAGGAAGAAGGCCGGGGACACAAGTAAAGGGGAGGGAGTGGCCAACAGTTCCAGCGGGGGGCAGATCCACCCCCAGGAGGGTAGGTGTGCCTGTTGGGTGCTGGGGAGGTCAGGCTGAGGATGGAGGGACAGAACACCCAAATTCTCAAATGCAAGACCTTCACCAGTTCCTGCTTCTGCCATCGCCCGGCTCCCATGCCAGCCCCTTCTGCATGAAGACATCCTCCCTGCCTGGCTCCCAGGCGCTGAACAGAACTCACAGCTCCTCCCGCACTGAGCATCAGGCATCACGTCTCGTTTCTGGCTGTGTCCACCTTCTCTGCAGAGCAAGGCGAGTCTCTAAATCCAGCTTCGCACATCTGGGCACACGGCCAGGGACTGGGGAAGCGCAGGAGAAGCAAGCTCAGGGCAGACAGTGTTGCCGGCAGCAGCCCTGGGAACCAAGACTGTGGGGCACGGGGTTAGGGAGGCAGAAGCAGAGGAGGGACCCTACGTTCTCAGCTGGAAATAGGGATGCTAGCTTCCTTTCCATGGCAGAGAGATGTGGGCAGGATGTCCCCTCCAAGGGAAAGAAGCGATGGCGGGGGGTGGGGGGGTGGGGGGCGGGGTAGTGCTCTGTGGCCGAAGGGCCCTTGGCGAGAGCGTCCCTGCCGATGCCACGCACAGGCAGCCTGGGCATGAAGGGATTACGGCAAAGGAAACACAAAGGAAACACACCTCGATAAGCTGCCAAAGATACCAGGGATGCTGGGCTCGGTAAGGGGTCTAATGGGGGCTGCAAGAAGTCGACTGCTCCTACCAAGATCTAGCTGAGGGGCTGGGGCTGCCCTCCAGGCACAATCACAGGAGGGATTTCAGGTAAACGCCTTTAACCTTTGGCGAAAAGGAGGTCACCAAGGTTCCTCTGCTTCACCCTTGTTCTTTTCCTGTTTACTGAACCCCCTACTGTGCGTGCTGGGAACATGCACACGTGTGCTCAGGAGGCTAAGGGTTCCACGGTACTGTCCCCTCACACCTGCAGAGAGAATGATCTCATCTACAGCCAATTTGAGCCTGATAATAACCTTCCCATTTCCTAGACCTGGAAAGTGAAGTTCAGGGTTAAGTGCCCTGCCTAGAATTCCTGAAGCTGGGACTCGAACCCAGGTCCTCTGCCTCTCAATACCTCGACCCTCCTGCCCTAAGGAGGCCAGAGATTCATTCCATTTTCAACCTGTTGCCTTTTCCCAAGAACGGCATAGGAGCAAGTTCAAAGACGGAATGAATCCTGATCTCTTCCCGCCCTCCCTGGGCTCCAAGAGGAGACTGCCGCAGACAGGGCAAAAAAAGTCACCGAGACGAGGGGGGCAGAGGTGGGGAAGCTGGTGCCTAGAGGCAGAGGGTCCAGATTCAAGTCCCAGTTTGAAAGGAGAGAAGCAAATCCAACAGATGCACTCACTATCTGTGAGTTATTCATCTTTGTGCCCAGGGCCAGCTCGGAACCACAGAGACACTGGAATAAATGTGTGATGAGTCTTCGTTAGAGATGAAAAGTTCTGGGGAACTTTTATAACACTGTATATAACTGAATCGCTTTGCTATACACTTGAAACTAACACAACATTGTAAATTAACTATACTTCAATTGAAAAACAGAAAAAAAAAGTTCTGCAGTGGTGGGACTCTGCCCTGAAACAGGAGAGACACCCCTGGGACCCAGGCGAGGGCTCCCTTTGCTCACAGCAAGGCAAAGACCAGGGGAGTGCCAGACGACCAGAGGGGAAGAAACCCAAGGTGTAAATAGGAAGGAAGGAGGAGAGGAGGAAGGGAAGGGAAGGGGGGCTGGGAGGTCTCTGTGTTGGTAGATCCTGAGTTGAGGTCTGACTGCTGAGAACACAGCAAGGTGTTTAAACCCAAGGGAGCTACTCCCTACAGGGCTGATCGAAGCACTAAATGAGGTGATCCGTACAAATGTGCTTTGTGAGCTGTAAAAATTTAGTTTCCTTTTTCATTCTTGCAAAGAGAAGGACCACATGACGATTGGCCTTACCCTTCACTAAGCCACCCTTCTGGGGAGGAGGCCGTCCTGACTTCTGAGGTCTTCTCTTCTTCAGTAACAGGAAAATCCCCTATTGAGGCCCCAGATTACCGGGCTTCCTTGACTGTCAGCCTCTGGTGAGGGTACTACTGCATCAAGATTGGCTCATAACAGTGCCTTCAAGTGCTCCCTGGAATCTAACCTCTATCTGCAGGTCAGTCCTTCCCAAACTTCACATGACCGTAGATACTCACTCCCCCAGATCTGAAGAAGCCCATATGCCCCAAGGGCAAAACCATCTGCTCAACAGCCCAAAAACAAAGAGACAGAGTCTCTCCATTCCTGGCCTGTTCCTGCCCCTCTCAAGTCCCCTGCCCAGAGACCCCAGACTTCCTGTGGCCTTTTTCCAACCTGGTCCCAGAAAATAGAGAAAGAGGGAGAGGGAGAGAGAGAGAGAGAGAGAGAAAATACCCAGTTGCTCAGTCCACCATTATTCAACTAGATTAGTGCATTTCATGCCCCCAAAGTTTTATCTCGGAAGGCAGTAAGCTCTGGGCATAGGGATTGTCTTTATATCTTGCTACACCAAATAGAGCTGGCATGGATTGAAAATTTTTTCCTCCAAATTCCTCTTTGTTTACTTTACATTCTAGCTGTTACATAATCCTCACTCTTACGCTCACTTAATCTGATAATGTAATACAGAAGAACCTTTTGCATTCTATTACAAGTTAATCACTAAAGGGATGTTGTCTATAAGCTTAAATTATACATAATGGCCTATCTCTGGGAACCCTGCTTCTCAGGTAGTGAACATTAAGCTACAGTACCTTTGTTGAGCTCACAGGAAACATCCTGACCAGGCCCACCTATGACTACAGGGAGGAAGAAATTAACACATACATCCCCTCCAGAGGCTGATGGGAACCAGGAAATGTTTGACTTTACACCCTCCCCTTTTAGTATAAAAAGAGCCTGAATTCTAAGTCAGGCAAGATGGTTCCTTGGGCACGAGCCCACCATCTTCCCAGTTTGCTGGCTTTCCGAATAAAGTCGTTATTCCTTTGCCCCAGCAACTCGTCTCTCGATTATTGGCCTGTCGTGCGATGGGCCATATGAGCTTAGACTCGGTAACAGTAAAACTCCATTGCATTTATCTAGTGCTCAGTTTATGAAATGCCTTGCCGCAAAAGAAAATATATTTATTTAACACTACGGAATAAACAGACCAATCCATTGGATTTGACTTTTCCTTCTAGGAAACACTTTGGTGAAGGCTCAACCAGGATAGGAACCTTCAGAATTCACCTATGAAAGATCTCAAACCAGGAGTCAGGTCTTTACTTGGGAATCACTCTTACCCCACCTCCTCACAGGGCTGTGGGAAGGTCCCAGTGAGAAAGTATACCGATGGTACTTGAAAATCTTATACCCACCTAAGTTACAATCGGTATCACAGCCCCAAGGGCTCAAGGCGAGTTCACAAGCAGGTAAAACGGGATCGGGCCCAAAGCTGTAGGCGCTATTTCTGACCCTCTGCTCGCCAAAGCAGCGAGCCAAGCGACAGCTTACATCATAGCTGCCTGATCTGCCCCCCAACACTTGACTCTGTCTGTCCCAATTAGATAGAAGAGGTAGGGAGATCTGGAGTTCCACCAACTGACGGCCCCATACAGCTTGCCCAGCAAAAGCCCAAACAGGTCAGCATGCCAGACGTCCAGGTGGAATGAGCTATGTCAAGCTGATCTCTCCCTAGTCACCCTTCCCAAATTCTCCATGCCACCAGAACTGCTCTGCTTCCAGCTCACTGCCACCAAGAGTGGCCCCTTCCTTCCCTCCCGGCCTCTGTTCTTCGAGCCCATGGGGTGGGGGTGGGGGGAGCAGATCCAGCTGCACCCGAAGAGTAAGCAAGGATTTGGGGCTGGGGGGTAGGGGGCGTGGTGGGGTGCTGTGTCATCGCAGAGCTGCAGGTTTGGTGCGCAAAGGTGAGGGTAAGATGTACAGCCCCGGCTCCAGGAAGATCCCAGAGTCCCACTACCTTTCCGAGGGCAAGATGAGGGAGGGCATTCCTGGCCGGATTTGGGAACAGGGGACCATTGAGTTGAAGTCCCAGAGTAACCTCGAATGCAGCTGGACCTGTTGCCAAGCTAGCCTAGTGCTGCTAAATCGTCCCGTCTCAAGGCCCCTCTCCACCTGGGCTTTGCAAACTCCAGCCCTTTTTCTTTCCACCGATTCCCACCCGGGGCCCCCAAGAAGGCCGGCCCTTGCCGGGGGGGGGGGGCGGGGGGAGGGGGTCCTGGTAGTCTCTGAGAGCGTGGGAACAGGAGCTACCAGGCGGTGTCTCCGCGGCAGCCATTGCGGACCTTCTGAGACCGGAATTCCAGCAGGAGCGAGCCCTGGCCGGGGACGAGCTTTCCTTCCCCGCCCCCTAGTCTGGCTGGCGAGTGGGGGACGCGCGCGGAGTCCCACACCTGGCTCCTCTCCCGCTCCTCTCCGCGGGGCCCAGGGGCGGCCATCTTCCACGCTGGGGGCGTCAAGGCTCCAGGGCCCCGGCGCCCTCTCTGGGGAGTCCCAGGCTCCGGCTGAACTCTGAGGAAGGAACGGACGCAAGGATCCCAGTGCGCGCGGTAGATCCTGCATGGTTCTCCACCGCTCGAATCTGCCTCTTGGGCTCCAAAATCCGACCCCCACAGCACGTTGGCCCAGCTGTCCCAGAGGACGAGGATTCGGGGCGGGGGATGAGCGCAGTAGACTCTTTCCTTCCCTCCAGGACGCCCCAAGCTCCACTCAGCGCTGGAGGTCTTGTTTGGCGCCCTGGGACCCATGACTCCTGATTCCCTCCTGCAGCAGAGAAAGGTGGCGGGAGAGGCCCCAGACCCTTACCGTAGCATCTTCCCCTGCGTAGTGCCCGATGACCCGGTGGCCCCCCGGGTGCCGGTGTGACCATTCGGTGATGTTGTAGACCTTGCGGTCGATGACGAGCCACTGGTCCGTGCGCAGGTTGTGCTTCTGAATCTCCTCCCAGCGGAAGGTAGGCATCGGCGCCTCGCGCTCGGTGGCCCCCTCGCCCTGGTTCCCCCCCTTCCCCATGCTGCCTGCCGACAGGGTTGCCCCGTGCACTGCGGTGTGTGCGGCCCGGGGCCTCCTCGCTTTCGGCTTTTGTCTTCTCCTACTCCTCCCCCCACCGCGCCCCCTCCCCCAGCCGCCTCGCCTTCGCTCCGGAGTATCCTTGCCTTCCCTCCAGGCTTCCCAGTGCCCCCAAGCGGTCCCCTCCTTCCGCCCCTCCCTCCGCCCGCTAGCCCGCAGTGGACTTTTGCCTCCTGTAAAAACTCCTCGGTAGCTCAGGGCCTCGAAGCCTCCTCTTCCCGCCCCGCTGGCTCCCCCCGTCCGGGGCTTCGCATCCTCCCGCGTTCCCCTCCGCCTGGGTTTCCACAGTGATCAGCAGAGCGCCTGCACCAATCCGGGCGCGTCGCCCCGCCTGCCATTGGCCCAGGAGGATCTTTCGAAGGCCAGCGGGCTGGAACAGCGGTCCCCGGCTCCCCCGCCTGCCCCCCCACGCGGAGTCGAGAGGGGCCTGGAGGTCGGTTACGTGTCCGAACTCCTCCCTCCCCCGCTCGAGCTGGGGGGTTGGAGGGGGGGACCCAAGGATATCCCAGGGTAGCTTGGCGGGCGAGCTGGGGCGGCGGCTGAGTTCCGCGCTTTCCGGGAGCTTACGCGCACACCCACGGCCCGCGCTCCCGGGTTTGCACCTGATGCCGGCACGTAGAGGACCCAGCCGCTCCGCGCGCTCTGCGGTGGGGACCGGCCCAGGGCCCGGCTGGCGGGCGCGCAGACGGCGCCGAGCCGCCGGGCTGGCGAGTTCCACTCTGGGACTGGCCTGGTTAGGTGACGCCCTCCCCTAACCCGCTGGAATCCGGACTCCAGTATATCCACATTGTCCGTGCTATCCACAGTGGCGCCCTTCTGCAGCCTCCCTGGGGGAAGAAGCCGGCCTCCGGCTGGCCCAAGGCCTGTAATCAGTGGATCTTAGAAAAGAATTGTGGAACCTCTGATGTACTTTCCTGTGTTAGGCGCCATGGTGGAGGGAAGCGGGGGTGGGGGTGGGGGTGGGCATGGGAGTGGGGACTCCAGGACTTGGTTCTTGCTCTGAACTCAGGTATCTCACAGCCGATTTGGGAGAGGTACCATGGAAACAATACAGGACCTCATAGAATTAATTGTTCAGTGATGTTATAAATAACAGGAAATAAAGATGGGGGTATCAAAAGTGTTGTGGTCCGTGCGCGGGCTGGAAGAAGAATTTCGAGACACGAAGTATTTTAGAAAAGAGTGAGTTTATTGAGAACAAAGAGCAGAGTTAGGGGCGCTGCAAATACAGCGGGCGACTTCCTGATAGACCAGGGAGAGCCGACCCCCTTTGTGGGCTAGTAGCCAACTTTTATAGCCTCAAGACAAAGAAAATTCCTGCTGGCAGGATGGCATTAGGTGATTGGTCAGGATGCTACAAGGTTACTACATGGTGATTATTTTGCCTAATATGGAATGGGGGAGGGGGGCTGTCTGGTTTAGATTAGGAGCGCGCATGGCAACAGTTGCTATGGGGGCTTGGTTAATTCCAGAGTTTTTGTCATGTGTCCTCGATGTAGGGTGTCCTTGATGTAGGGCTCCACACTTCCCAGGGAAGAAGAATGGCATGGAAGCCTTACTGGTTGCACGGGACAAAACGCAAATTGGCTCAGAAAAAAGGAGGAGTTTGTTGCCTCACTAAACTCAAGGAGGGACTTCCGTGGTAAGAATCTGCCTGCCAATGCAGGGGAAACGGGTTCGAGCCTTGGTCCGGGAGGATCCCATATGTGGCGGAGCAAATAAGCCCGTGCAGCACAACTACCGAGCCTGCACTCTACAGCCCACGAGCCACAACTATCGAGCCCACTTGCCCCAACTACTGAAGCCTGCGTGCCTAGAGCCCACGCTCCGCAACAGGAGAAGACACCACGATGAGAAGACCACGCACCGCAACAAAGAGTAGCACCCACTCGCCACAACTAGAGAAAGCCTGCTCACAGCTACAAAGACCCAATGCAGCCAAAAATAAAAATAAATAAATAAATTTATCTTAAAAAAATCAGTAACTTCAAGGAAAGGTGGGACAATCTGAACACAGGAAGGTGGGGATGGAGGGGCTCAGGAACCAGCAGATGCAGGAACTTGAAGGCTGCCAGGTCTCTCCCTCCTCTGTTCCTCCTTGATGTCACTTCTTTCTCTCTCCTTGCAAACGAGGGTCTGGTGGAGAGACAGCTGAAAATTACTGAGTCTTAGGTCTTACAGCTGGCTGTGTTGGAAGGTAGGCCTACTAATCTCTCGAGGTATAAACTCAGACACAGAAGGAAGAACTCTGATTGGCACGCCCTTCTTGGATCAAGTACCCACGCCTGGATGAGTCAACTATGGCCTGGAGATTAATCTCAAAGAGTCCACATGTTGGAGTGGGGAAAGTGTCAAGGTATGAACACAGGTTGGAGAAGAATTTCCAGACATAAAGCAGAACGTAAAGAAGATAGAATTTATTAGAGGAAAGGGTCGCTGCCAGAACAGTGGCCCGAATTCCTAGCAGTCTGGGAGAGTCGAGCCCGCACATGTGTTATTGATCAGTTTTTATAGCCAGAAAACAAAGGAATGGTCCAAGGTGAAAATTTCATTTACTGATTGATCGAGGCACACCTACCTTCCTTCTGTACAGTGGGAGTAGGACAGGGCATATGCCTTTCCTTATTTGGGACAGGTCCCATTGCCCAGGTGGGCATGACCCAGGTGGGCTCAGGGATTTCAAAACCATCTCAACATGGTGGGGAGGGCGATTAAGAGTCCAGTAGGTATACCTCTGAAACTTTTTCAGGCAGGGTCATCCTTTGTCCTTGAAGCACCATTGTCCTTGGAGCACCACACTCCCCCTTCTCTTTATGTGTAGGGCCAATTCCTTGGCCTTATTGAATACCCTACTCATATCAACCTAACTGCCTAATTCCCTCTCAGGCATTCAGGAAGCCCTTTTGGGAGGAGAAGGGGTGATGAACTCTCTCTGGCCGCTTCCTGCTGAGTGAGGGCGTCGTGGGGCCCTGGGATCCCTTGCCTGCTCTCTGTCAGGGTGCATCTAGGGAGGCGTGTGGGCCCCATGGGAAGAGATGTTGGCTTGTTCAAGGGTTGTACGAGTGTTGACTGTCCAGTATTCTTTTTTTCTTTTTAATAAATCTATTTATTTATTTTTGGCTGCATTGGGTCTTCATTGCTGTGTGCGGGCTTCTCATTGTGGTGGCTTCTCTTGTCGCAGAGCACGGGCTCTAGGCACGCGGGCTTCAGTAGTTGTGGCACATGGGCCCAGTAGTTGTGGCTCGCGGGCTGTAGAGCGCAGGCTCAGTAGTTGTGGTGCACAGGTTTAGTTGCTCCATGACATGTGGGATCTTCCCGGACCAGGGATTGAACCCGAGTCCCCTGCATTGGCAGGCAGATTCTTAACCACTGGGCCACCAGGGAAGCCCTGTGTGGTATTCTTGTTGTATCACCATTTGGAGGTTTATTTGTTGTATTCTGGAAGAGACAAACTTAACAAGAAGGTTACAAATACATGGCCCAAAGATTGGGCTGGACCTTGCCCGGATGGTTGACCAAAAAACAGCAATCCTCCTTTAATGTTGCACAAGTCCCTCCCTGATAAGCCTTTAGGAGGTCCAGAGCTCTTTTATTTTGTAAAACTACTCCTGCAGAGAAATTATTTGTCTTGTAGCGTGTTAATTTGAGCTGGGAGGTTGGCAGTCTGTTGTGTAAGTTCAAGAGAGAGCTGTAGGGCAATGAAAATAGAGTTTAAGAGTCTGGCTGAGCCTGTTCCCATCCCTGTTAGGAGGATCGAGGAAGAGCGAGTGGGACCAGAGGAGGAGGTCGGGGCTGAATAAGTAGCCGCTGTGTCACTTCGAAAGGTTATAGTAGCCCCTGCCACATCCAGGGTTACCTGGGGCTCCTCCAGTCTTCTGGGGAACATAGGGGCCTGTAGATTGAGACTTGGGCACCTTCAGTCATCCGCATCCAGGAGCCCCAGATCTTGAGCGTAATCCCGTTCTCACTCCTGGTAGTCAACTACCACCAACAGGGGCCATTGGCCTTGACCTCAGCCAGGGGGCTGGGACCCGAGATACCCCAGGTGTCGGGTGGTTGTGGTGTTGGCCTACCAGCTTGAGGGCGGCAGGGACAACTCCTCTTCCAGTGCCCTTTTGATGACAGTAAGGGCACGGGGTGTCGGGTGGTGGGGTGCGGCTGTTCTTCACTGTGCGCCCCTGCTGACCGCACTGGTCGTAGGTCAGCTGTGGTTTCTGCGACGGGAGGTGGGCTGCCTTGAGTCCTTGCTGTGGGAGGGACCGAGTAATGGTAAGAGCCGTATATTGAGCAGGTTGTGTTAATTTTTCCTCCTCTCTTTCTCGTCTATTCCTAGAAGCCTCCTCCCTATTCGTGAAGACCTTAAAGCCCTGCCAATTGGATGGAAAATGGGGTCTGTGGCCCTTGCTCTAGTTTCCGTAATTTCTGTCTTATGCTCGGCGATGCCTGGCTTATAAAGTGAACCGCAATACAGCCTGAACTTCAGGAGTCTCGGGGTCTAGGTCGGTGTATTTCCTCATAGCCTCTGCCAATCGGGCCTGAAAAAGGGCCGCTTTCTCCAAGGGTTCCTGGGTAACTTCTCTGAGCTTCTTATAATTGTCCTGTTTGACGACTGGCCTTTTCATACCTTCAGTAGATATGTAGTCATGAAGCTTCTCCTAGTGAGCCCTCCTGCTGGCCCATTTTCATTTGCCTGGTATCTGCATCCTGGGCCTGCCCGTGGGACTGTCTCTTCCCCCGCTCGGTTCTCATTAGGATCTCGGGCGTGTGCCTCACCTGCCCAGGCCTGAGCCAAGGCCCCGATCCCGGCCTTGTCTTCGTGATGCAGCAGGCAGTTAGGACCACGTGGATAACTGGCCAGGTTAAGTCAAAGGCTATAGTTAGGGCCTGGAATTCCCTGATGAAGGTGGAGGGGTCCTGGCTAAGGGGCCCAGTTTCCCTTGAATAGGAGAGATCAGACATGGGGAAGGGGACATGAACCCTGATAGTACCTCGGTCTCCATTAGCGACCTCTCGTAGGGGAACCACGTTGGGACTCGATTCAGAGCGTTGGGCTGCTCGTGACTGAGTGTGGGGAGGGGAGGAAGGTCTGCTTGCGGGCAGAGAGGTGGGGGTTGGGGAGCAGCAGGTTGGGCAAGAGGCTGGTGAGATGGGGGACAAGAAGCCTCATCCAAGGGCTTCCCTGGTGGCGCAGTGGTTGAGAGTCCGCCTGCCGATGGAGGGGACACGGGTTCGTGCCCCGGTCCGGGAAGATCCCACATGCCGCGGAGCGGCTGGGCCCGTGAGCCATGGCCACTGAGCCTGCGCGTCCAGAGCCTGTGCTCCGCAACGGGAGAGGCCACAACAGTGAGAGGCCCGTGTACCGCAAAAAAAAACAAAAACGAAGGCTCATCCAAGATATGTGGTGCAGGGGGAGATGGGGAGGGACGAGGTAGTGAAGCTGAAGGAGGAGGAGAGGGGAGAGGATGAGGCATTAAAGCGGCATTGGAGAGAAACATGCGACAGGAGTCCCTCAGGTTTGGATTCTGACTGAGGGCCTTGGAGCACGATGTACAGAACCTTGGAATCCTTTCCCAGCCTCTGATAATAGAGATCAAGTTGGAGGATGGTGATATAATTTAGTGTCCCATTAAGAGGCCATCATTCTTGGTCCCCCAGTTTGTACTTGGGCCAAGCCGTGTTACAAAAGAATACGAGCCTCTTCCTTTTGAGATTGTCTGGGTCAAATTCCTTCCATTTCCTGAGAATACACCTAAGAGGTGAGTCTAAGGGGATAGACCTGCCTGAACCTATACTTAGCCCCAGTGCTGCAGAATGGGGGTACTGAGAATCACTGATGGGCAAAAAGGCCTCCCTCTTTGTCTCAGTGACATCTCCGTGCAACTAAGGCATAAAAAGGCCGACCATCCCCAAAGTCCCGTCCGACCCTGGGAGGTGGCCAGAGCAGTGAGAAAGCGTGCGGCCAGGGCACCAGTGTATGGAGAGGGGAATGCCCGCAAGCCAGCTGGGCATTGACTCACCATTAGAAGACTCTCAGGGATGGGAAGGAGCTCTTGGGACGATCTAGAGGCAGCGAGGTCCTTTAGAGTCAGTTGGAGCCGAGGAGAAAGAAGCAGAAGCGACAGAAAAGAGGACTGAGGAGTCCACCTTCTAACCCTACCGAGGAGGAGGTGGCCAAGGGACTGTGGGCTTCGTGTTTTTCTTCGTCCACGATGTGCCTCGCGTTGCTCAGAAGTTGTCTTGCTGGGGGCCGACGCTCTAATAGCCTGCCATTCCATGACCCCCTTATCCTTTCACAGGAGTCTTCCAGCGGCCGGCGCCCTAATGGCTTTTAAATGCCTGGCCCGTGCCCACACCATACCAGTAGGCCCAGTCCTCAGTCAGAAGGGAGATAGAGGGATCCTCACCTGTTCTGGGCGGCAGTTACTGGGGCGAAGTGAGCCCTGGAGCCTTTGGAACACACCAGGCTGTGGCCCTGGCCAGAGTTCCTCCTTTGCTTCCACAGCAACTTGCCTGTTCACAGAGGGTCCCAAGGAATGAGGACGGGAGGTGGGGAAAGAGATCCCCGTACTGGCCACCAAATGTTGTGGTCCGAACACGGGCTGGAAAAGAATTTCCAGACATAAGGCAGAATGTGAAGAAGATAGAATTTATTAAAGGGAATGGTCACTGCCAGCACAGCGGTCTTCTTCCTAGTAGTCTGGGAGAGCGGAGCCCGAACATGTGCTATGCGTCAGTTTTTATAGCCAGCAAAACAAAGGAGTGGTCCGAGGTAAAAATTTCACTTACTGGTCTTCCCTGGTGGCGCAGTCGTTGAGAGTCCGCCTGCCGATGCAGGGGACACGGGTTCGTGCCCCGGTCCGGGAAGATCCCACATGCCGTGGAGCGGCTGGGCCCGTGAGCCATGGCCGCTGAGCCTGCGCGTCCGGAGCCTGTGCTCCACAACGGGAGAGGCCGCAACAGTGAGAGGCCTGCGTACCGCAACAAAAAAAAATTTGGTTACTGATTGGTCGAGGCACATATACCTTCCTTCGTAAGGGTGGGAGTGGGGCAGGCCTTATGCCTTTCCTTATTTGGGACAGGCCCCTTTGCCCAGGTGGGCGTTGCCCAGGTGGGCTCAGGGATTTTGTAAGCAGAGCAACATTATGGGGAGGCCGATTAAGAGTCCAGTAGGGGGTGTAATGGTGAAAGTTCTTCAGACAGGGTTGTCCTTGTCCTTGAAGCACCATTGTCCTTGGAGCACCACGGAAAGGAGCCACTTTCAGAGGAGGAGAATGTTGCTACCAGAAGAAGAGAGCATGCTAGGCAGAAAACCAGAATCTGAAGGCAGAAACAATATGGGCTTTGGAGTCAAGACCAGCTTGGGCATGTGTCCTGGTGCTGCAACTGCTGTAGCTGGATTCTGACAGGTTACTCTGTCTTTCAAAGCCTCAGTTTTTTTGCATCAATGATACCTACCCCATGGGGTTGTTTTAAGCATTAGCAATAATATGCTCAGCATATATATCAGGGACTTGGGCCCTGACGGTTACTGTTCACTGTTTGCTTAGGTCCAGCACTTTGGACATTTCTGCCACACCAACCTACTTGTGCATCAAGCCTCAGAATACTAGGTTTGGAAGACATCATTTAGTCATTCCAAGTACTGGTCCACAAACTGGTTCCAGATAGCATAGAGTTTTCAGCAGTTAGTTGAAAAACTAGAAAAATAAAGGAAAATGTAGAGTGTTTCATAAAACTAAGGGTATTCGATTAAAGTGACTGCCTTTTAAAAAATTCTGTCCTAATTTTCTGTACTAAAATGTTTTTTAATAATGAAATGGTAACAGTAGATGGTGGAGTTTTGAAAATATGTTTATTTCACAAAATGAAAAGTGGACAACTCTACACTCATTTCCATATTTAATTTACTTCTTCATGAAAAATTCAAAAGCACGAGAACCGCTGAGCTTGCCCAACTCTTTATTTTCAAGCAGAAAATAAATCAAGCCCTGGAGCGTTCACATAACTTGCTCATATCCCAGATTTAGAAAGTGGGTACTTTCAGACACCTCCTAGCATTTTGACTCAGCGTGGGATTACCTCTGATAGTTGGTTTTTGATTTTTAAGGTCTCTTTCATTAATTTTTTAAATACACTTATTCTTTTTTTTTTTTTTAACAAAAACACCTTTATTTTTGTCTTCAAAGAACAAACTGTTCTTCTTTTTCCAACATAATCATGATTAATACATTTATTCTTTAGGGTAGTTTGTGGTTCACAGCAAAATTGAGTAGGAAGGTCAGAGAGTTCCCATATACCCCCTATATGTCCACACACACACAGCCTCCCCCATTATCAACATCCCCTACCAGCGGTACATTTGTTACAACTGATTACCAATATTGACACATCATTACCCAAAGTCCACTATTTACATTAGGGTTTACTCTTTGTGTTATACATTCTATGGGTTTTGACACATGTATCTACCATAACAGTATCGTACAAGACAGTTTCACTGCCCTAAATATCCTCTATGCTCTACCTATTCACCCCTCCTGGGCCTTTTACTGTCTCCATAATTTTCCTTTTCCAGAATGTCATATAATTGGAATCATACAGTATACTATGCACTGAATATTTGTGTCTCCCTCAAGTTCATCTGTTGAGATCTAATCCCCAATGTTTTATGTGTGGAGATGAGGCCTTTGGGAGGTGATTAGGTCATGAGGGTGGAGCCCTCATAAATGGGAATAGTGTCCTATACAAGAAGTCCTTGACCCTTCCACCATGCGAAGTTAAAGCAAAAAGACAGCCATCTAGGAAGTGAACCCTCTCGCCAGACACCCAATCTGCCAGCACCTTGATCTTGGACTTCCTAGCCTCCAGAGCTGTAAGAAATAAATTTCTGTTGTTTACAAGCTACCCAGTCTATGACATTTCTGTTATAGCAGCCCAGATAGACTAAGATATGTCTACCACCTCACATAGTTCTTTTTGTGTGTATGTATGGTGAGAACTTTTAAGATCTACTCCCTTAGCAGTTTTCAAACATACAGTACGGTATGGTTAACTGTAGTCACCATGCTGCTGTACGTTAGATCCCCAGAACTTATTCATCTTATAACTGGAAATGTGTGCCCTTTGACCACCATCACTCTTTCTTCTCCATCTCTCTGGCTACCACAATTCTACTCTCTGTTTCTGAGTTTGGTTTTCTTAGATTCCACATATAATTGAGATCATACAGTATTGGTCTTCCTCTGACTGACTTATTTCACGTAGCGTAATGCCCTCAAATTCCATCCATATCACAAATGGCAGGATTTCCTTCTTTCTTATGGACAAATAATATTACATCGTGTATATATACCATAAGACACAAAACCATAAAACTATAAGATAACCTGGGAGAACATTTAGATGATCTTGAGTTTGGCAATGGCTTTTTAGGTACCACACCAAAACCATGACCCATGAAAGAGAAAATTGATAAGCTGGACTTCATTAAAATTAAAAACTTATGCTCCGTGAAAGACACTGTCAAGAGAATGAGAACACAAGCCACAGACTGGGAGAAAATATTTGCAAAAGACATAGCTAAAAAAAAAAAAAAAAAAAAAAAAAGACATAGCTGATACAGGACTGTTATCTAAAATACAGAGAACTCTCAAAACTCAAAAAATAAGAAAACAAATGGGAGAAAATAATTGCAAACCATATATCTGATAAGGAACTCACACAACTTAATAGCAAAAACATATAAGAAACTCATACAACTCACTAGCAAAAAAATCAAATAATCCAATTTAAAAATGGACAAAGTATCTTGTGAGGTAATAGAAAATATCTGCTGGTCTCTGTCCCCAGTTCCTGAAACTCTTGTAATTTTCTGGGTGATAGAGGTGTCTTTTGTTCTAATGAGGTGACTCTGGGTGGGCTACTGGATGAGGGCTGGTCACCAGAAAGATCAAACCATAATCAGAGGCTTGGAGTTTTCAGCCCCATTCCCCCATCCTCCAGTGAGGAGAGAGAAGCTGGAAATGGAGTTAATGATTGATCTTGCCTACGTGAGGAAGCCTCCATAAGTATCCTAAAAGTATGGGGTTTGGAGAGCTTCCAGGTTGGTGACCACATGGAGGTGTGGCGAGAGTGGCGCACGTGGACAGGGCATGGGGGCTCGGCGCCATTTCCCACATGCCTTGCCCCCTACACATCTCTTCCATCTGGATGTTCATCTGTATCCTTTATCACATCCTTTTATAATAAACTGGTAAACAGTAAGTAAACTGTTTTCCTAAGTTCTGTGAGCCACTCTAGCAAATTAATTGAACCCAAGGAAGGCATTGTGGGAATCTCTGATTTATAGCCAGTGGGTCAGAAGCGCAGGTCACCACCTGAACTTTCTACTGGCATCTGAAGTGGTGGTGTGTGGGACAGTCTGGTGGGACTGGGCCCTTACCCTGTAGGATCTGATGCTATCTCCAGGTACATAGTGTCAGAATTGAGCTAAATTGCTGGTGTCACAGAATTGCTTGGTGTGGGGAAACCGCCTTCACATTTGGTGAGCAGAGTGTCAGAAGTGAAGTGTTCTGTGTAAAAGAAAAGGACACACATAGGAAGAAAGGACTACTGGGGGTGTTTAAAATACAGACTGGAATAAACATTTTTTCCAGATAGTGTATACAAAGGTATACAAATGGCCAACAGATACATGATTTGATTTTTTTGCTACTGAGTCGTATGAGTTCCTTATATATTTTTGCTATTAAGTTGTATGAGTTCCTTATCAGATATATGGTTTGCAATTATTTTCTCCCATTTGTTTTCTTATTTTTTGAGTTTTGAGAGTTCTCTGTATTTTAGATAACAGTCCTGTATCAGCTACGTCTTTTGCAAATATTTTCTCCCAGTCTGTGGCTTGTGTTCTCATTCTCTTGACAGTGTCTTTCACGGAGCATGAGTTTTTAATTTTAATGAAGTCCAGCTTATCAATTATCTCTTTCATGGGTCATGGCTTGGTGTGGTACCTAAAAAGCCATTGCCAAACTCAAGATCATCTAAATGTTCTCCCAGGTTACCTTATAGTTTTATGGTTTTGTGTTTTACACTTAAGTCTATAATCCATTTTGAGTTAATTTTTTGTGAGGGGTCTAAGGTCTGTGGCTAGATCATTTTTTTGTACGTGGATGTCAAGTTGTACCAACACCATGTGTTGAAAAAATTCTCTTTTCTCCACTGTATTGCCTTTGCTCCTCTGTCAAAGTTCAGTTGACTGTATTTGTGTGGGTCTATTTCTAGACTCTGTATTCCGTCCCATTGATCTCGCTGTCTGTTCTTTGCTACTTCCACACTGTTATGATTACTGTAGCTTTACAGTAAGTCTGAAATTGTGTTATTATTTTTTGTTATTAGGAAAACAAGAGATGTTTATTATGAAAATCAGAAAATATAGATAAGTATTCTAGAATATTAAAATAATGCTTATCCTCTCTACTCAGAAACAATCAACTTTACTAGCAGTGTGTACAAGATCTGTGTGTGTGCGTGTGTAAACATATGTATAATTAAATAGAATAGCCCCTGGTCCCATGGAGCTCCCAGTATGGAGAGGACACAGCAAATACATAACACTCACAAGATAGTGAGTTAAGTACAAAGGAGTCAAGGGCTAAGTGTTAAGGAGAGATACAGGTTCTAGAGTGACAAAGAGCCCAGAAGTTTGCATGGAATTAGCCAGGTGAAAAGGGACTGAGGATGGCAAAAATGTTCCTGGAAGTGAGAAGAGACTCCTGTAGGCACAGAAATCAGAGAGAACTTGGCAGCTCCTGAGGAGCTGAAAGAAGTTCAGTAGGTCTGGAACACAGAGACACACAAGAGGTGGGGAAGTGGAAGGGAGAATTTCCGGCAAGAAGAGTGAGATTTAAGGCCCGGGGTTGGGTGGGGTGGGGTGGAGGCAGCAAGCATAGTTCAAAAGGGCCTTGCAAGTCATGTTAAGGAGTTAGACTTTATCTCAAGGTCATTGAGAAGCCAGGAGACTGACGGGCTGCATATACTGTTTGTCTTTCTCTGTCGGACTTACTTCACTTAGCATGATGATCTCAGGTGGCATCCCTGTGGCTGCAAATGGTGTTATTTCATTCTTTTTTATGGCTGAGTAGTATTCCACTGTATATATGTACCACATCTTCTTTATCCATTCATCTGTTGATGGACATTTAGGTTGTTTCCATGTCTTGGCTATTGTGAATAGTGATGCAATGAACATTTGGGTGCATGTATTTTTTTGGATTAGAGTTTTGTCTGGATATATGCCCAGGAGTGGGATTGCTGGATCATATGGTAATTCTATTTTTAGTTTTCTGAGGAACCTCCATACTGTTGTGGGTTTTTAAATTTAATTTTATTTACTTTTTTATATAGCAGGTTATACAGCATGCCCACCCACCACCGCTTTCCCCCCCTTGGTGTCCACACATTTGTTCTCTACATCTGTGTCTCAATTTCTGCCCTGCAAACCGGTTCATCTGTACTCCATACTGTTTTCTAGAGTGGCTGTATCAACTTACATTCCCACAAACAGCGTAGGAGGGCTCCCTCTTCTCCACACCGTCTCCAGCATTTGTTATTTGTAGAGTTTTTAATGATGGCCATTCTGACAGGTGTGAGGTGATACCTCACTGTAGTTCTTTAGTTTTTTTTAAATTAATTAATTTATTTGGCCAAGTCAGGTCTTAGTTGCAGCATGCGGGATTTTTAGATGCAGCATGTAGTACCTAGCTCCCTGACCAGTGATTGAACCCGGCCTCCCTGCATTGGGAGCATGAAGTCTTAGCCCCTGGACAACCGGGGCAGTCCCTCATTGTAGTTTTGATGTGCATTTCTCTGTTAGTGATGTCGAACCTCTTTCCGTGTATACATCTTCTTTGGAGAACTGTCTGTTTAGGTCTTCTGCCCACTTTTTTTTTTTTTTTTTTCTGCCCACTTTTTAATTGGGTTGTTTGTTTTTTTGTTATTGAGTTGTATGAGCTGTTTGTATATTCTGGAAATTAAACCCTTGTCTGTCATGTCATCTGCAAATATTTCCTCCCATTTCATAGGTTATCTTTTCATTTTGTTTATGGTTTCCTTTGCTGTACAAAAGCTTGTAAATTTGATCAGGTCCTATTTGTTTATTCTGCTTTTATTTCTATTATTGCCTTGGGAGACTGACCTAAGAAAACATTGGTACAAGTTATGTCAGATAATGTTTTGCTAATGTTCTCTTCTAGGTGTGTTATGGTGTCATGTCTTCTATTTAAGTCTTTAAGCCATTTTGAGTTTATTTTTGTGTATGGTGTGAGATATTTTCTTTTTTTCTTCATTATTCTTGCTAGAGATTTATCAATAATTTTCAAAAAACTAATTTTTTATTGTATTTACTTTCTTTAATTGTATTTTATATTTCATTGATTTCATACCTTTTCTAAAACAAGCATTTAAAGCTATAAATTTCCCTTTAAGCACTGCTAGTTGTATCCCATAAATTTTGATATGTTTTCATCATCATTCATTTAAAAATATTTTCTTTTTTAAAAAAAATAGATTTATTTCATTAATTAATTTGTTTATTGGCTGTGTTGGGTCTTCGTTGCTGCGCGCGCCGGCTTTCTCTAGTTGGAGCGAGCGGGGGCTACTCTTTGTTGCGGTACGCGGGCTTCTGATTGTGGTAGCTTCTCTTGCTGTGGAGCACAGGCTCTAGGCACACAGCCTTCAGTAGTTGTGGCACGTGGGCTTCAGTAGTTGTGGCTTGTGGGCTCTAGAACGCAGGCTCGGTAGTTGTGGCCCATGGGCTTAGTTGCTCTGAGGCATGTGGGATCTTTCCGGACCAGGGCTCGAGCCCGTGTCCCCTGCATTGGCAGGCAGATTCTTAACCACTGTGCCACCAGGGAAGCCCCTAAAAATATTTTCTAATTCCTTGCAATTTCTTTGAGCCTGTGGATTATCTGGTAATATGATAATTTCCCAATATTTGGAGATCTTCTGAACAGTCCTTTGTAATCAACTCCTAATTTAACACAGTTGTCAGAGAATATACTCTGTATCATTTTATTTTATATTTAGTGATATATATTTATTTTATGGCCTAACATATAGTCTATCTTCAAGAATGTTCAACGTACTCTTGAAAAGAATGTGTATTCAGTAGTTGGATGCAGTGTTTGATACATGTCAGTAGGTGAAACTGGTTGATGGTATTGTTCAAAATTCTATATTGATTTTTTTGGTCTGTTTTATAAATTACTAAAAGGAGATGTTAAAACCTCCAACTATGGTTATGGATTTGTCTATTTCTCTTTTTAGTTGGTCAATTTTTGCTTCACATAGTTCAATTATTAGATTCATACAAATTTTGGATTTTTATGTCTTCTTAATGAATTAATGATTTCCTTATTAAGAAATTCCCTCTGATAATACTCTATCTCAAAGTCTATTTTATCTCATATTAATTAATTTAGCCATCCCAGCTTTCTTATGATTACACTTTTTTAATTTAATTTTTTAAATACAGCAGGTTCTTATTATCTATTTTATACATATTAGTGTACATATGTCAATCCCAATCTCCCAGTTCATCCCACCCCCACCCTGCTTTCCCCCCTTGGTGTCCATACATTTGTTCTCTACAACTGTGTCTCTATTTCTGCCTCGCAAACCGGGTTCATCTGTACCATTTTTCTAGATTCCACATATATGTGTTAATATATGATATTTGTTTTTCTCTTTCTGACTTACTTCACTCTGTATGACAGTCTCTCGATCCACCCACATTTCTGCAAGGGACCCAATTTCCTTCCTTTTTGTGGCTGAGTAATATTCCGTTGTGTATATGTACCACATCTTCTTTATCCATTCATCTGTTGATGGACATTTAGGTTGCTTCCGTGACCTGGCTATTGTAAATAGTGCTGCAATGAATATTGGGGTGCATGTGTCTTTTTGAATTATGGTTTTCTCTGGGTATATGCCCAGTAGTGGCATTGCTGGGTCATATGGTAATTCTATTTTTAATTTTTTAAGGAACCTCCATACTGTTCTCCATAGTGGCTGTATCATTTTACATTCCCACCAACGGTGCAAGAGGCTTCCCTTTTCTCCACACCCTCTCCAGCATTTGTTGTTTGTAGATTTTCTGATGATGGCCATTCTGACCGGTGTGAGGTAATACCTCATTGTAGTTTTGATTTGCCTTTCTCTAATAATTAGTGATGTTGAGCACTTTTCAGGTGCCTCTTGGCCATCTGTATGTCTTCTTTGGAGAAATGCCTATTTAGGTCTTCTGACCATTTTTTGATTGGGTTGTTTTTTAAATATTGAGCTGCATGAGCTGTTTATACATTTTGGAGATTAATCCTTTGTCTGTTAATTTGTTTGCGAATATTTCCTCCCATTCTGAGGGTTGTCTTTTTGTCTTGTTCATAGTTTCCTTTGCTGTGCAAAAGCTTTGAAGTTTCATTAGGTCCCATTTGTTTATTTTTGTTCTTATTTCCATTACTCTAGGAGGTGGGTCAAAAAAGATCTTGCTGTGATTTATGTCAGAGTGTTCTTCCTATGTTTTCCTCTAAGAGTTTTATGGTGTCCGTCCTTACATTTAGGTCCTTAATCAATTCTGAGTTTATTTTTGTGTATGGTGTTAGGGAGTGTTCTAACTTCGTTCTTTTACATGTAGCTGTCCAGTTTTCCAGGCACCACTTATTGAAGAGACTGTCTTTTCTCCATTGTATATCCTTGCCTCCTTTGTCATAGATTAGTTGACCACAGGTGCAACTTTCTATTCTGTTCCACTGATCTGTATTTCTGTTTTTCTGCCAGTACCGTACTGTCTTGATTACTGTAGCTTTGTAGTATAGTCTGAAGTCAGGGAGTCTGATTCCTTTAGCTCTGTTTTCTTCCTTCAAGATTGCTTTGGCTATTTGGGGTCTTTTGTGTCTCCATACAAATTTTAAGATTTTTTTGTTCTAGTTCTGTAAAAAATGCCATTGGTAATTTGATAGGGATTGCATTGAATCTGTAGATTGCTTTGGGTAGTATAGTCATTTTCACAATATTGATTCTTCCAATCCAAGAACATGGTATGTCTCTCCATCTGTTGGTATCATCTTTAATTTCTTTCATCAGTGTCTTATAGTTTTCAACATACAGGTCTTTTGTCTCCCTAGGTAGGTTTAGTCCTAGGTATTTTATTCTTTTTGTTGCAATGGTAAATGGGAGTGTTTCCTTAATTTCGCATTCAGATTTTTGATCATTAGTGTATAGGAATGCAAGAGATTTCTGTGCATTAATTTTGTATTCTGCAATTTCACCACATTCACTGATTGGTTCTAGTAGTTTTCTGGTGGTATCTTTAGGATTTTCTATGTATAGTATCATGTCATATGCAAACAGTGACAGTTTTACTTCCTCTTTTCCAATTTGTATTCCTTTTATTTCTTTTTCTTCTCTGATTGCCATGGATAGGACTTCCAAAACTATGTTGAATAATAATGGTGAGAGTGGACATCCTTGTCTTGTTCCTGACCTTAGAGGAAATGCTTTCAGTTTTTCACCATTGAGAATGATGTTTGCTGTGGGTTTGTTGTATACGGCCTTTATGATGTTGAGGGAGGTTCCCTGTATGCCCACTTTCTGGAGAGTTTTTATCATAAATGGGTGTTGAATTTTTCCAAAGCTTTTTCTGCATCTATTGAGAGGATCATATGGCTTTTCTTCTTCAATTTGTTAACATGGTGTATCACATTGATTGATTTGCATATATTGAAGAATCCTTGCATCCCTGGGATAAATCCCACTTGATCATGGTGTATGATCCTTCTAATATGTTGTTGGATTCTGTTTGCTAGTTTTTGGTAAGGATTTTTTTTTCATCTATATTCATCAGTGATATTGGTCTGTAATTTTCTTTTCTTGTAGTATCTTTGTCTGGTTTTGGTATCAGGGTGATGGTGGCCTCACAGAATGAGTTTGGGAGTGTTCCTTCCTCTGCAATTTTCTGGAAGAGTTTGAGACAGATGGGTGTTAGCTCTTCTCTAAATGTTTGATGATATTCACCCGTGAGGCTATCTGGTCCTGGACTTCTGTTTGTTGGGAGATTTTTAATCACAGTTTCAATGTCATTACTTGTGATTGGTCTGTTCATATTTTCTATTTCTTCCTGATTCAGTCTTGGAAAGTTATACGTTTCTAAGAATTTGCCCATTTCTTCCAGGTTGTCCATTTTATTGACATAGAGTTGCTTGTAATATTCTTTTGTGATGCTTTGTATTTCTGCAGTGTTTGTTGTAACTTCTCCTTTTTCATTTCTTTTTTTTTTTTTCATTTCTAATTTTATTGATTTGAGTCCTCTCCCTCTTTTTCTTCATGAGTCTAGCTTAAGGTTTATTAATTTTGTTTATCTTCTCAAAGAACCAGCTTTTAGTTTTATTGATCTTTGCTACTGTTTTCTTTGTTTCTATTGCATTTATTTCTGCTCTGATCTTTATGATTTCTTTCCTTCTACTAATTTTTGGTTTTGTTTGTTCTTCTTTCTCTAGTTCCTTTAGGTGTAAGGTTAGATTGTTTATTTGAGATTTTTCTTGTTTCTTGAGGTAGGATTGTATTGCTGTAAACAGCTCTTCCCTCTTAGAACAGCTTTTGCTGCATCCCATAGGTTTTGGATCGTCTTGTTTCTATTGTCATTTGTCTCTAGGTATTTTTTGATATCCTCTTTGATTTCTTCAGTGATCTCTTGGTTATTTAGTAATGTATTGTTTAGCCTCCATGTGTTTGTGTTTTCTACATTTTTTCCCCCTGTATTTATTTCTAATCTCTTAGCATTGTGGTCAGAAAAGATGCTTGATATAATTTCAATTTTCTTAAATTTACTGAGGCTTGATTTGTGACCCAAATGTGATCTATCTTGGAGAATGTTCCGTGTGCACTTGAGAAGAAAGTGTAATCCGCTGTTTTCAGATGGAATGTCCTATAAATATCAATTAAATATCAATTAAATCTATCTGGTCTACTATGTCATTTAAAGCTTCTGTTTCCTTACTTATTTTCATTTTGGATGATCTGTCCATTGGTAAAAGTTGCCTTATGTATTGAGGTGCTCCTATGTTGGGTGCATATATATTTATAATTGTTATATCTTCTTCTTGGATTGATCCCTTTATCGTTATGTAGTGTCCTTCCTTGTCTCTTGTAACATTCTTTATTTTAAAGTTTATTTTATCTGATATGAGTATTGCTACTCCAGTTTTCTTTTGATTTCCATTTGCATGGAATATCTTTTTCCATCCCCTCACTTTCAGTCTGTATGTGTCCCTAGGTCTGAAGTGGGTCTCTTGTAGACAGCATATATATGGGTTTTGTTTTTGTATCCATTCAGCGAGCCTGTGTCTTTTGGTTGGAGCATTTGATCCATTCACCTTTAAGGTAATTATCAATATGTATGTTCCTATTACCATTTTCTTAATTGTTTGGGGTTTGTTTTGGTAGGTCCTTTTCTTCTCTTGTGTTTCCCATAAGTTCCTTTAGCATTTGTTGTAGAGCTTGTTTGGTGGTCCTGAATTCTCTTAGCTTTTTCTTGTTTGTAAAGCTTTTGATTTCTCCATTGAATCTGAATGAGATCCTTGCCAGGTAGAGTAATCTTGGTTGTATGTTCTTCCTTTTTATCACTTTAAATATTAAATATATCATGCCACTCCCTTCTGGCTTGTAGTGTTTCTGCTGAGAAATCAGCTGTTAACCTTATGGGAGTTCACTTGTATGTTATTTGTCGTTTTTTCCCTTGTTGCTTTTAATAATTTTTCTTTCTCTTTAATTTTTGTCAATTTGATTACTGTGTGTCTCAGTGTGTTTCTCCTTGGGTTTAGCCTGTATGGGACTCACTGCGCTTCCTGGACTTGGATGACTACTTCCTTTCCCATGTTAGGGAAGTTTCTGACTATGATCTCTTCAAATATTTTCTTGGGTCCTTTCTCTCTCCCTTCTCCTTCGGGGACCCGAGTAATGCAAATGTTGGTGCATTTAATGTTGTCCCAGAGGTCTTTTAGGCAATCTTCATTTCTTTTCGTTCTTTTCTCTTTATTCTGTTCTGCAGCAGTGAATTGTACCATTCTGTCTTCCAGGTCACTTATCCATTCTTCTGCCTCAGGTATTCTGCTATTGATTCCTTCTAGTGTATTTTTCATTTCAGTTACTGTATTGTTCATCTCTGTCTGTTTGTTCTTTAATTCTTCTAGATGTTTGTTCTTTAATTCTTCTAGGTCTTTGTTAAACATTTCTGGCCGCTTCTCAATCTTTGCCTCCATTCTTTTTCCGAGGTCCTGGATCATCTTCACTATTATTATTCTGAATTCTTTTTCTGGAAGGTTGCCTATCTCCACTTCATTTAGTTGTTTTTCTGGGGTTTTATCTTGTTCCTTCATCTGGTACATAGTCCTCTGCCTTTTCAATGTGTCTGTCTTTCTGTGAATGTGATTTTCATCCCACAGGCTGCAAGACTGTAGTTCTCCTTGCTTCTGCTGGCTGCTCTCTGGTGGATGACGCTATCTAAGAGGCTTGTGCAAGCTTTGTAATGGGAGGGACTGGTGATGGGTAGAGCTGGGTGTTGCTCTGGTGGGCAGAGCTCAGTAAAACTTTAATCGGCTTGTCTGCTGATGGGTGGGGCTGAGTTCCCTCCCTGTTGGTTGTTTCGCCTGAGGCGACCCAGCACTGGAGGCTACAGACTCTTTGGTGGGGCTAATGGCAGACTTCAGGAGGGCTCATGCCAAGGAGAACTTCCCAGAACTTCTGCTGCCAGTGTCCTTGTCCCCACGGTGAGCCACAGCCACCCCCAGCCTCTCTGCAGGAGACCCTCCAACACTAGCAGGTACGTCTGGTTCAGTCTCCCGTGGCATCACTGCTCCTTCCCCTGGGTCCCGATGCGCACACTCCTTTGTGTGTGCCCTCCAAGAGTGGAGTCTCTATTTCCCCCAGTCTTGTAGAAGTCCTGCAATCAAATCCCACTACCCTTCCAAGTCTGATTCTCTGGGAATTCCCCCTGCCGTTGCCAGACCCCCAGGTTGGGAAGCCTGACGTGGGGCTCAGAACCTTCACTCCAGTGGGTGGACTTCTGTGGTATAAGTGTTCTCCAGTTTGTGAGTCACCCACCCAGCAGTTATGGGATTTGATTTTATTGTGATTGCGCCCCTCCTACCGTCTCATTGCGGCGTCTCCTTTGTCTTTGGATGTGGGGTGTCTTTTTTGGTGAGTTCCAGTGTCTTCCTGTTGATGATTGTTCAGCACTCAGTTGTGATGCAGGTGCTCTCGCAAGAGGGAGTGAGCGCACGTCCTTATACTCCACCATCTTGAACCGATTGTCTTATGATTACACTTTGCATTGCATATATTTCCCATCCTTTTATTTATTTGTGTCAGTATATTTAAAGTGCAATTCTTGTATATAACTGAGTCTTGTTTTTTAATTCAGTTTGACAATCTGGAGTATATGGTCTGTTTACATTTAGTGTATTTATTGATATGGTTGAGTTAAGTCTATGATTTTCCTCTTTGTTTTCACTTTGTCTCATCTATATTTTGTTCCTTTATCCCTCCTTTCTTGCATTTTTTTTAAGCTCTGTTTTTCTTTTTTCATTTTAACTCCTCCACTAGCTTTTTAAATATACAACTTTGTTTTAATAGTTGCTCTAGGGAATACAATACACATCCATAACTCATCACAGTCTACCATGAGTTAATATACCACTTCACATATAACTGAAGAACCTTACATTATATTATAAACCTCATGATATAGTGTTATTATTTCTTCTTTGAATAGTTTTTTTTTTTTTTTGCAGTATGCGGGGCTCTCACTGTTGTGGCCTCTCCCGTTGTGGAGCACAGGCTCCGGACGCGCAGGCTCAGAGGCCATGGCTCACGGGCCCAGCCGCTCCACGGCATGTGGGATCTTCCCTGACCGGGGCACGAACCCGTGTCCCCTGCATCGGCAGGTGGACTTCCAACCACTGTGCCACCAGGGAAGCCCTGAATAGTTATTTTTAAAGAAATTTAATAAACGAGAAAAAAGTATTTTTTATTTATCTACAAATGCACCATTTCTGGTGTTTGTGTTTTTCCTTCCTTTGTATAAATCTCAGTTTCTACCTTACTTCATTTTCTTTGACCTCAAGAACTTGCTTTAACATTTAATTTCTTGTAGTGCAGGTCTACTGGTGAATTGTCTCAGCCTTTTTGTCTGAAAATATATGTTTTTGCCTTCATTTAAAAAAAATAGAGCAGTTTTAGGGTCACAGCAAAATTGAGTGAAAAGTACAAAGAATTCCCATATACCCTTGGAACCATGCCTCAACCCCACCCCCACCATCACAGGCCTTTGTTTTTCAAGAATATTTTCACTGGACATAGGCTCCCAGATTAACAGCATTTTTTCATTGTCTTCTGATAGCATTATTTCTGGTGAAAAATCAGTGATCATTTTTATTGTTGTTCACCTGTTTGTAATGTATATTTCTCCTCCAGGTACTTTTAAGATTAACTCTTTTTCATCTTTAGTAATTTGACTGCTGTGCCTAGGTATGACTTTCTTTGCATTTTTTTTCCTGTTTGTGGTTCACTGAGATTCTAGGATCTAATGAATTGATATTTTTCTTCAAATTTGGAAGCATTTTTGGCCACTATTTCTTTAAATTATTTTTTTCTACCCTAGTCTTTTTCTCCTCTTAGTCTAGGACTGCAATTATACACGTTAGACCTTCTGATATTATCCAGTAGCCATTGCTTTTTTTCCTTTTTCCAGCCTTTTTTCCCCCACTGTGAGCATTACTCTGGATAATTCTTATGTTCCTATCTTCAATTTCACTGATCTTTCCTTCTCTAGTTTCCAGTGTGCTATTAATTCCACCTGGTGAATTTATATTCCAGATGCTACATTTTTCATATCTAGAATCTCCATTTCTGTCCATCAACAGATGAATGGATAAAGAAGATGTGGTACATATATACAATGGAATACTACTCAGCCATAAAAAAGAACAAAATAATGCCTTTTACAACAACATGGATGCAACTTGAGATTATCATACTAAGTGAAGTAAATCAGAAAGAGAAAGATAAATACCATATGATATCACTTATATGTGAAATCTAAAATATGACACAAATGAACTTACCTACAAAACAGAAACATACAGACATATAGAAGAGACTTGTGGTTGCCAAGGGAAAGGGGGGGGTGGGGAAAGAATGTAATGGAAGGCTGGTGTTAATAGATGCAAACAATTATATATAGAATGGATAAACAACAAGATCCTACTGTATAGCACAGGGAACTATATTCAATATCCTGTGATAAACCATAATGGAAAAGAATATGAAAAAGAATGTATATATGTATATAACCAAATCACTTTGCTGTACAGCAGAAATTAACACAACATTGTAAATCAGCTATATTTCAATATAAAAAAAATAGAATTTCCATTTCTTTTTTTACTGTTTCTATTTCTTTAGTGAGCTTTTCCATCTCTTACCCAGTATGTTAATCTTTTCCTTTAAATCCTTAAGTATATTTAGAATAGCTGTTTTAAATTACCTGTCTGCTCTTTCAACATTTGTCATCTATGGGTAAATTTCTATTGCTTTTTTTTTTTCACTCTGGTTATGGGTCACATTTTCCTGATTTTTTTTTTTTCATGTCTGGCAATTCTACGTTTTATGTTGGACATTGTGAATGTTAAATTTTTTGAATGTCAGGATTTTGTTGCTTTCCTTTAAAGGATGTTTTGTCTTGTTCTGGCAAAGTTAATTTACTGGCAGATAAGTTGTTCTTTTAATGGTTTATTTTTAAGCTTTATTGGAAAGGTCTAGAGTGATACATAGTCCAGGGCTAGAGTAGCCCTACTCCTAATGCATGGCCTTTCTGGGGTCTCATCTGAATGCTCAGAGTATTTAATGATGTCTCTTGATTCCGCCTAATAGGAACTCCTATGTCTCCCAGTGCTGTGAGACCTAGTAGCTCTTCTCTGCCAGGCCTGTGAGGTCTCACCCTAAACATACTTACGTCTTTAGTGTTTGGCTAAAGACTTAAGACGATCCATATGCAAATTTCTGGAGCTCCTTTTCTGTACACCCTTTTGTCTAATACTCTGATCTACAATTCCCAGCTGCCTCAACAGCTTCAAACGTTAAATTAGGGACTTCCCTCGTGGTGCAGTGGTTAAGAATCCGCCTGCCAATGCAGGGCACCCGGGTTCGAGCCCTGGTCCAGGAAGATCCCACATGCCACGGAGCAACTAAGCCCGTGAGCCACAACTACTGAAGCCTGCATGCCTAGAGCCCATGCTCTGCAACAAGAGAAGCCACCGCAACGAAAAGCCCGTGCACCGCAACGGAGAGTAGCCCCCGCTCGCCGCAACTAGAGAAAGCCACGCGCAGCAACAAAGACCCAATGCAGCCAAAAATAAATAATAAAAAAAAAAATTTTTTTTATGTTAAATTAACCTCTGCTGTTTTCTGCTTGAATTTCACCTCATTACGGCACCAGAAAGTGCCATCAGGCAGAAAGCCAGCGATATAGTGGGGTCCACTTTGTATGCCTCATTTTTACTTGGGGAATCACACTGCCGATTGTGCAATGGCCAAAAACAGTCACTCATGTATTTTTTTCAGTTTTATAATTGTTTATGGTGGGAGGGACACACCGTGTGGAACTTCAAATACCATATTTATGTAACTTGTTCCCTACTTAAACAGATATTTAGATGGTTCTAAATGACAGTACAGCATAATGATCAAGTGTGCAGCTCTGGGTTAAATTCTCAGCTCTGTTACCTACTTGTTGTGGTTCCTTGGGGAAGTTGCCAGCTAATTACCCCACTTGCAAAATGGAATATAATAATAAAAACCACTTCATAGAGTTGCTCTGTGAAGTATATGAGATACTGTCCTGGAACACAGTGAGTACTCAAAAATGTCAGCTGTTATTATTCCACATTCTTCCTATTACAAAAAATGCTACAATCAGGAATTCCCCGGCAGTCCAGTGGTTAAGACTCTGTGCTTCCACTGCAGGGGGCACAGGTTCGATCCCCGGTTGGGAAACTAAGATCCCACATGCCGCACAGCACAGCACCCCCCCCCCCCAAAAAAAAGCTACAATAAACACTCTGGAGGATATTTATTTGCATTCTTATGTAAGTCTATCTCTGGAATTCTTGGGTCTATGAATATATGCCTTTTATAATTAGATAGATATTGCCAAATGCTTTCTAAAAAAAACACTGAGGCTTTCCTGTTTTTCCAAACTCTCACCAAGGTTAAGAGATATGGCCAAACCTCTAAATTTTGGCAATCTGATATACGAAAAGTGCAGTCTCCCTCCTTTTAAATTATGGGACAAATTCTGGGCATCCTCTTATGTTTATTGGCTCTCTATACATTTTCTCCTATGACCTCCTGTTGGTATCACCTCATTTGGGTTTTTTTTTTCTTATTGATTTTATCCATTCATCCAACTAATTGTATTGAGTACATATTAGGCATACAACAGTGAACAAGACAAGTCTCGTCCTTATGAAGCTTATAGTTCAGCCAGGGAGACAGAAAATTAGCAAAGAAAGAATAAAATAATTACAATTCCCGTGAGAAGAAAACAAAGAGGATGTTAAAATCGTGAGTAAGCAGCAGTAGGGATCTTGCATAGAAAGAGTGGTAGTCATGGAAAGAGTATTTAAAGAAATGAACTTTAAGTTGGGAACAGATGGTTGAGAAGGAGCGAGTCATGGAAGGAGCAGTGGATCACGTTTGAAGCAGAAGGAACAGCCATATGCAGAAGCTGTAATTCAAGAATGAATTTAGCATGTTTCAGGAACAGGAAGGCCACTGTGGCCATAGTGTCCTTGGTGAGGGGAAAAGAGCCACCAGATGAGATTGGAGATGTAGGCAGTGCCCACAGGAATATGAATTTTTTTTTTTTTTTTTTCTGGACGCGGGCCTCTCACCGTTGTGGCCTCTCCCATTGCGGAGCACAGGCTCCGGACGCGCGGGCTCAGCGGCCATGGCTCACGGGCCCAGCCGCTCCGCGGCATGTGGGATCCTCCCGGACCGGGGCACGAACCCGTGTCCCCTGCATCGGCAGGCGGACTCTCAACCACTGCGCCACCAGGGAAGCCCAGGAATATGAATTTTATTTCCAGTGCTATGGGAAACCAATGACAGGTTTTAAGCAGGAAACTGACGTGATCTTAAATTCTCAAAGACCACTCTAGCTGTTCTGTGATTGGATAGGAGGGAGTCAAATGTGGATAAAGCCAGGAAGGCTAGTGAGGAGACTAATGCAGGAATCTGAGCAAGTGACAATAGCTTGGATAGAGTGGAGACACTGGAGAATGAGGAAAGAGAGGACATTTATGATATTTTTGGAGGTGTAACTGGCAGGACTTGGTAATGAATCAACCACGGCAGCTCATTGGAGAGTGAAGCTTCAGAAACGACTCCCCGGTGTTTAGCTTGTGCCACTGAGTGAACAGAGCATTTATAATGGCGGCAGAAGGGGAGGTTTGAGAGGTGAAGTGGGAGATGGCAAGTTCAAGGCTTGGACATGCTAATCTGGATACGATGGTAAGACATCCTAATGGAAGTGGCCACAAGGCATGAGCTACATGAGTTAGAAGCTCAAAAGAGTGACCTGGACTAACCACATAAATCTAATGGCAAATGCTCTTTGTGTTTTCACTGTGAAGCCTGAGGGTAATTAAATGTAATGATGTGAACATTTAGAGTTTTGCAATCTAAAATGATTTAGCTGTTCATTAGACTGCCTGTGGTGCTCATTTTGCGATACATAGAAATTTCAAATCATTATGTTGTATACCCGAAACTAACATATGTTATATGTCAATTATACCTCAATTATTTTTTAAAAAGAGCAACAGGTTAGAAATTTTTAAAAAATGACTTAGCAATAAAAATATCTTGCACTTATATCAGGCCTCTCTCTCAAAAATTCAATGCACATCATCAAATCAGAATGGCTGATAAAAATAAGGAAGCAGGGACTTCCCTGGTGCAGTAGTTAAGACTCCACACTCTCAATGCAGCGGGCCCGGGTTTGATCCCTGGTCAGGAAACTTTTGATAACAACTCGTTTCTTAGATAGACTACCCAATAGTTGCCCGTCATTTAAGGCAACTGAATTTGACAGCCTTATTAAGTTTATACCATTTTTATTGTTGAAAATTCTTGAATTTTTTTAATAGTTAACAACTTTGGCTGCAAATTAAATTGTTATCTAGTGTACTTAGTTAAAGTAGCTTGGCCTGACCAATATTGTTAGCTAAGATAGTATGTGTACGTTTTTTTTCATACAACTTGTGTCCTTTGATCTTCATTATTTAAACAAACAAAAAAAATTGAGTTGTGGTAAGTCTGAAGTTACAGTCTCCATTTTATCATGAGGAAACTGAGAGGCTGTGAGACCTAACATCTGGCAGTAACTGATGGAGCAGGAATACTCATGTGGCCTGTGATTGCCTTTGATCTGGGACTTCCCACAAGAAGGAACAGACACTCTTCCCCAAAGCCCGGATCCACGGCTGCATTTGTGACCTAGGCCTAGCCAAGCAGAATGTCTCATTCCTCTGACAACTGTAATTGGCCCAAGGGTCAGAATGCGACCTCAAGCCCAGCAGAGCCATTCCTGGGGGATTAGTGCAGGAAGCAGGGGCTGGGGAAACATTCTTTCTGCTGGGGTTGCTTAGCAGGGGCAGCCATTTTTTTCTGTCCCATGGAGACGACCTTTCTGCAGTAAGAGAGAAGCAGGCCAACAGGGAAGGAAGAGCAGAGACAAATATCAAGTGTTGAATCGCTGCTTCCAGAGGCCCTGGTTTCTGAAGCTGTTTAGTTCTGTGACCTGTCTGGCTAGTTCTCCAGGCTAGGTGAGCCAGTAACTTTCTTTTTTTTCCTTACACTAATTAGAATTCCTTTTTTTGTTATTTGCAGCCAGGAAATGAACCTAGAACCTCTGGCTCTTAGGCCCCAGGGTCCTTTCTTCTAATGTTAATAACAGCAGGGAGTCATCGGGCACCTCCAGTGCGCCAGCCAGTGTGCTAAACACGTCACTTATTTACTGGACCAAAACTAAAGTCCCAATCCAGAAAGGCTGAATATGGGACCTTGGAAAAGAGAAACCCCTTCCCCAGGTACCGTGGCATCTGACCTATCTTTTTAAGGACTGAGGAGATTAGAGTTTTTGTAAAAGTGTGGCCAAGTGATTCTGAAACCGAGTTCCCCTAAAACCGAGTTCCCTTACCGAGTTTACGATTAATCTCCTTATCCAAAACTTATTCCCTTTCTCGTCCCCTCTGACCTCAGTCCTGTGCTAACTGAACAATCATCAACCAGAGTCAGGTGACTAAAATTACTGTTGTTGATAACATCATTAATGTACTGAAATTGCTATTCTAAATATCATCATTAAACATACAAACTCGATTGTTTCTCCAGGGCAATATGAGTGAACAGATCCCTGAGCCGTGGATCACTTGTCCAGAGAATCGTAAACCAGAGACATCCTGGCTCCTGAAACTACGTTTAAGAAATGCCATAGAACTTTCACAAGATGATGATTAATCCCAGCCTCTTTGTTCTTCCCCTTTTAAGAAAACCCCTCACTCGGGCTTCCCTGGTGGCGCAGTGGTTGAGACTCCACCTGCCGATGCAGGGGACGCGGGTTCGTGCCCCGGTCCGGGGAGATCCCACGTGCCGCAGAGTGGCTGGGCCCGTGAGACATGGCCGCTGAGCCTGTGCATCTGGAGCCTGTGCTCCGCAATGGGAGACGCCACAACAGTGAGAGGCCCTAGGGCAAAAAAAAAAAAAAAAAAAAGCATCATCTCTAGGTGAATGTCGACCAGAGATATGGGATCTTGAGTAACATTTTCATCAAAAAAGGCAGGAACTGCTAGTGCTGGAAGGAATCTGGCCTCTTTACTTTAGATATGGAATCTGTGACCAGAGAGGCTAACATGGCATCCAACATTGCACAGCCGCCGGTGGAGCAGCAGGACTTCCCCAGGTCTCTCAAGTAGCAATCCTTATTCTTCCTGTTCTATCCCATTGCCTCCCTCCATGATCACATCCTGCTGGAACTTGATAAAGCCTTCTCTAACTCTGAAATGCATTTAGAATAGAACTTGCTTGTAGGTTGATAGTACAATTATTTGGATAAAATGTGGGGGATTGAGAGACTCCCAGGAGAGACCCCAAGTGGTGGTGCTTCATTCCTGAATGTTTAGAGCTCACGGTATTGACGGGGAGGCAATTGGCCAGGGAGCAGCAGATCAGCATTCCTTTCTTGTTCTGGTGACAGCAGCTGCAGTGAAACTAAACAACCCACAGTAAATGCTCAGTAAACAAACTTTGCTGAGAAGCAATGTGTCAACACATAACAGGAGCCCAAAAATGTTCTTACTTAGTGCATTAATTACACACATAGAACTTATCCTAAGAAAATGCTCATAAATATAACTAATATCTATGTCTAAAATTTTTTCAGCACTGGAATTTTTTTTTTTTGGCCGTGCTGCTCAGCTTGAGGCATCTTAGTTCCCCAAGCAGGGATTGAACCCGGGCCCTAGGCAGTGAAAGCATGGAGTTCTAACCACTGGACCGTCAGGGAATTCCCCTTTTTGCTTTATTTTAAATGGAGATCCTTCGTACTGTAAAGTTGCATTAGAAGACCAGCAAAAAGCTGACATCAATGGCTGGGGCAGTGCAGACCAATTTCTTGGGGAAATCCGAAGGTCTGGGGCTTACCTGTTCAGGCCTGCCTTCTCCCATTTTATAGAGGTGGGTCTAAGGACCTGGAAGGAAGAAGGTGCCCAGAGAAGCAAGGACAGCAACACTGACACTGTTGCCTCTTTTTGGAACCAGGGAGGACTTATATCAAACACGTTCATTGAACCCACTGTTTAGGAACTCCTGCAGAGAGGAACTAAAAGGTAAAAATGAGTCCTAGGGTAAATTTCAGCCCCAGATGTCCTATTTTCAAATGTGTGGCTCCCACGCTTTGGATCTCAGTCACCTTATCTGTTAAATAGTAGGTTTAATATACTGGTCTGTAAGGTGTCTATCCTCTATACAACAAAAAGAAGACTGCATTACGGAAATCCCATGAGTTCATCCTGCACGAGCCCCTTGTCTCCCACCTCCTGTGTTACACACCGTGACGTTGTTCAGCAAAGTCTTTATTTAAGTGGAAAATTGGCTGTCCAGGGGGCCAGCTGCACGGACCATCATTCCTGAGCAAGGTGCAGTTGCCTGGCATTTAATTGGAGCTTCCCCTTGGGAACTTGGGAAGTCCCTTCCCCATTCTGAACCTCAACTTTCATATCGCAAGAAATGAGGGATTTGGGTTGAATGGATGAAGGTCCTTTTCTACCAGAAATCTGGCTGTATTTCTCCTAGTCTCCTGACTCCTAGGGGCAAAGACCCTAGTTCAAGTGCATGGAATAAAGCTTGGCCTCCTTTCCCCTGGCTGCAGAATCCCATTAGTATAATCAGAGGAGAGACAGCAGAGCTACAGGCTGGTTCGAAGCTCAGTCCTGCCACTCACTGTGTGATAAAATACTTAACCTCTCAGTGGCTCAATTTCTCCATCTGTAAGTGAGGTTCCTACCTCAAAGAGTTCTTATGAGAATTAAATGAGTTAATGTTTGCAAAGCACTAAAAACAGTGCCTGGCACTGTTGTAGTGCTTTGTAAAGTGTTTTCTGAATAAATAAAATTTAGTACGTGAACTGAATCTCTTCATAACTCTAACAGCTTCTTGACTCCCCCTCCCCCCAGGCCCCAGCCTCTGTGTTCACCCCTTCCTAAAGCTCAGAGCTCTGAACCCCTAATCTCTCTACTTAAAGGCCTCCTACGGCTCCCAGGTTCCTCCAGGATGGAGCATTGATGCCTCAGCTGGAAGACCCAGGCTCTTCACACAGGCCCTCCCAGAGGTCCAGAGATGCTAGGCCACTTCCTCTTATTTAAGGATCCCAGTTAATTGAAAAAAAATAAAAATAAAAACAAACAAGCAAAAAAGGCACACAGAATTACGAAAATTGTGGGGCATTTTTTTTGTTGTTTGTTTTTTTGCGGTACGCGGGCCTCTCACTGTTGTGGCCTCTCCCGTTGCGGAGCACAGACTCCGGACGCGCAGGCCCACCGGCCATGGCCCACGGGCCCAGCCGCTCCGCGGCACGTGGGATCCTCCCGGACCGGGGCACGAACTGGTGTCCCCCGCATTGACAGGCGGACTCCCAACCACTGCACCACCAGGGAAGCCCTGTGGGGCATTTTTAATGTTATACTGAGCAAAGTCAAGCGTTAACCACTCCCACACCCCAGCGCAGATAAACCGTAATTACGCTGTTTCAAGATAATTGCCAAGGGTTCTCAGGCTCTTAACTTCCAGCCGCACAACTGGTGGAGCGGCGTGGCAAGGAGGCGGGAGTTCATCAGGTGGATCTCTGGAGGGTCAGCGTCGGGAGACTGTCGAGGACGCCCCCAACCCAAAGACGAGGCCCCTGGGACAACCCCTCTCCACACCCCCCGACCAAACCCCTCAATCTCCAACCCGCGAGGCCGGCCCTCCATGCACCCACTCACCCGGCTCGGCCGAGCCCATCCTACCTTAGTAGCCCAGGGCGCCCGCGCACCCGGTGCCGCCGCCCCGCGAGCCGGGCCCCGCACCCAGGAGCCTCCACAGGAACCGTTATCTTGCCCGCGGCGCCCCCTGTGAGCTACAGGTGTGAGTCGGAGAGTGGGGTCCGGCGGCGACTCCCTCAAAGAGCCCGCGAGGGGGCGCGCGTCCCCGCGCTCAGCCGGCCTGCCAAGACCCTCCTGCAGCGCCCGCCCGCTCGGGGCCGGCGGGAAGGCGGGGACTCGGTCCCCGCGCCACGCGGCTCGACCAATAGAAGCGCGCGCAGCGGGGCTCGGCGCCGACCACCTCGGCTGCTGAAAACCCGACGCGCGGGCGGCGGGCTCTAGGCGGGCGCCAGCGGACTGGCTCCCAGAGCACTCGAGGCCGGTGCGCGCTACCCCGCGGGTCCCGTGCGCGCGCCTGACCTCCCTTGCCCAGTCGGTGCGCGGCATCGCCCGGCCCCGATGGCCCCCGAGACCCCGGCCCAGGGGCCTATCCCGCGCTACTTCACCTGGGACGAGGTGGCGCAGCGCTCGGGACGCGACAAAGAGCGGTGGCTCGTGATTGACCGGAAGGTGTACAACATCAGCGAGTTCACCCGCCAGCACCCCGGGGGCTCCCGGGTCATCAGCCACTACGCTGGGCAGGACGCCACGGTGAGCGCTGCCAGTCCAGGGAACGGGAGGAGGCGGGGCAGGGCGGTCGGAGCCTGGGGCTCAGCGCGTGAGACAAGAGATTTGGCACTCAGGGCCGAATACTCTAATTCGGGGAAAAGCCGGGAGGCGCAGGAGCCAGGTGATTGGGTGTGCTGCGAAAACGGGATGCAAGGGCAGGAGAGAGGCTGTGAAAAGTGGAGTCTGGGGAGTAGGGACGGAGGGAGGCCGGCAACGTGCACGCACAAACAAAGGGCCGCGCCATCTGTCTGTGCGCTCCGTCTGCTGCCCGGAGTCTGCGGTCTCCAGGCGTGGGCAGTCCCCGGAGCAGGGGTAGGAGAGAGGACAGCGGGGATGTGGAACCCCCGGACGGCGGCACTGCCGAGACCAAGGGAGGAGGGGTCAGTGGCAGAGAGAGGGATCAAGTCTTGACCTGTCTTGCTGGCTGGGAGGGAAGCGCAGACGCGTCTGGGCCGAGCATGCCGGACTAGACTGGCGAGCGTGAGCAGGGCAGAGAACGAGGGAACCACACTCGGGGATTTTCCTGAGCGGGGAAGCCACCTAGTGCCCGCTGCCTTAGGAACCCCTGCACAGGGTGAAGACCGGAGGGTGGGTAAGGGGCAGCACCGGCCAGAGAGGTGCACGCCTGCTCGTGCACAAAAAAGAGTGGGAGCAACGTGCTGAAGGGGGGTGGGGCTGCGTCAGCATACACTTAGCGAGGGCCCAGGAACAGTCCTGGAATCCTGTGGGGAGGTCACTCTGCCTCAGGCCAGCAGCTGTTTGCAGTCCTGGGCTGTAGGCCCCGTGCTGGGTCGCATCCCTCCTCCCTCAGGCCTCACTGCGGGCCAGCGCGCGATTCTGTTGTTTCCCTCTCTAGACGACCTGCTCTCGGAACTAAAGCACCTAAGCACTTCCCTTCTGGGTTTGAGAGCTGGGGGTCCACTCCTTGGGACCCAAAGGTTGGAGCGTTCACAAGCTTCGCCGTGTCCCCTCCCCCTATATCCTTCCCCCATCCTTCGCCTAGCGGCGTGACCCCTTCCACTGTCCCCAGTTTTCTCCCTGCCATCTCGGAGCGCGCCTCGGGCCACTAGGGTTCCCGTGATGTGGCGGTGCAGCCTAACGCGGTAAGGACCCGCCGCTCCCTCCGACGCGGCTGGCCTGGGAGTCGAGGCCTGAGCCTGTGCTCGTCTCCGGAGTGACCACTGGGGAGCTCAGGCAGTGGCCGAAGGTGAAGGTGTGGGCTGGCGCATGCGTAGACGGAGCAGGCTTCCTGCAGTGTGATTTAGGGCCGGGGCCGGCCGCAGCGGAGACCGCGATTGGTCCGGATGTGTGGTGCCACCGGCCGCCGGCTCCGCCCCGGCTCCCTCCGCCTCCAAGCTTGTGGCTTTGGGCGTGGGGCTGTCTGACCTTCAGAACATTAATCTCTTAATCTAGTCGCTGAGGACCCCACCTTGCGTAACCAAAATTAGTGCCCTAGGGCAGGGGGTGTTCAGAGTGGGAAGGGAAATATGGAACCCCTACCAGAACAGCAGCGGAGGGAAGGGGGAGAAATGCAAAAGTCCTCCAGTTGGACACAGGGAGTCTCCCTCAGCACATTTCATGAGACACCTAGAGGAGAGGCCAGCCCAGGCAGGTCTTTCTGTGGTCGCCCTACCCGTGCTTCCTATTCCTTGGCATGGTACCCTTCTTCCTAGAACACAGTTGTTGATCCTGAGCTGTGGACACCAGGGACAGGTCTGAGCACTCTCAAAGGGCAGCTGCCTGGAGGGGGGTGGGGCCTGTTTGAACTTGGGTACAGCCTCCTTGCTGGATCAGGAGGATGGTCCTTGGTGTGAGCCCTTCACAAATCTTGGGGGGGCCGGGCTGACTTCCTCACTGTTCTGCCTTCTCCCCAAACTTGCAGGATCCCTTTGTGGCGTTCCACATCAACAAGGGCCTTGTGAGGAAGTATATGAACTCTCTCCTGATTGGAGAACTGTCTCCGGAGCAGCCCAGCTTTGAGCCCACTAAGAATGTGAGACCCCGTTTGCTGTTTGGAGATCCTGCAGTTGTTGAGGGGCAAAGGGTAGAAGGAAGCCCTAGATATGATCACAGGGGACCACAGTCAGTAGTTCTTGGGAATCTCGAGACCCTTGCTTCTCCTGCATAGTTATTGGGTTGCAGGGCTTTGGAACCTGTGGTTCTCACAAGGCCACCACCACCATCCCCATCCTCAACATGAGACCTATCGACCGAGCACTTATTCTGTGCCAAGCATAACATCATATAATCCACACATAGTTACAGATGAGAAAACTGAGTCTCAGAGAGGTGAAGCAACTCGGCCAGGGATCACACCATTACTAAGTGGCAGAGCAGTGGCTTGAATGAATTGTTTGACTCCAAAGACCACATGCTCTTAGACTTAATCCCATATCACCTTCTGTCATCCCTCCTCAGCACTGTGGTATTTTTACCTAGGACCGTGGGCTTCCCTCAGCTACCTTGGTGGGAGGGCCTTGAGCTTGAGAGGTTCCTTGGCTCCAGTGCTGGGTTGCATCTGGGGAGAATAACACCCTTTCCATCTCCACTCTTCTACAGAAAGAGCTGACTGAGGAGTTCCGGGCGCTGCAGGCCACGGTGGAGCGGATGGGGCTCATGCAGGCGAACCCTGTCTTCTTCCTGCTGTACCTGCTGCACATCCTGCTGCTGGATGTTGCCGCCTGGCTCACTCTTTGGCTCTTTGGGACATCCTTCCTGCCCTTCCTCCTCTGTGCAGTGCTGCTCGGCACAGTTCAGGTGAGAGCCCTCGGCTTGTCAAGAACACAGCCAGCTCAGCTTCCGTGGGGAAAATTCTTTGTACCCCTCAGGAGGCCAAGGAGCCCTCTGTCCAGGGCAGAGCTGAGGACACGCGGTAGAGTTGGTGCAGAAAGAGCACACATTGCGTCATCTGTGGCTTTCATCTGTTTGTCTTCGCCACATGTGCACCTTCATTTCTCCCACTGCCTCTCCAGCCGCTTCTCCCAGGGCTCCCTTCTTCCCGTGGCATTTCTCTTCTGAAACTTCACATTCAGGTTCTGTCACAGTCCAGGTGTGCCAAGAACCAAGATTCTGGTTTCTCAGCTGGGGCCCTAATACTTGGCTGTCAGAACCCATTAGTTAAGCCTTCTACTTGCCTGAGTTTGTCACTCTGTCCTGTTCTGTAGTTTGGATGTTCAGTCCATCGGAAGTCACAGAACTCCAGAGCTGGGGACACCAAAGAACAGGGAAGGGGTAGTGATTTGCCCTAGCTCTCGTGTGAGTCAGTGGCGGAGCCAGAAGCAGGACCCAGGCTTCCTGACTCCTTTCCTGATGTGCTCAGTTAGGCCAGCCCAGGCCTAGGTAGATGAAGGACGAGGGAGAGGCCGAGTCGGTTGAGACAGATGCGGGGCTGGTGGGCTGCTCTCAGCGCTAGCCTTTCTCACCCAGGCCCAGGCTGGCTGGCTGCAGCATGACTTTGGACACCTGTCCGTCTTCAGCACCTCTACATGGAACCACCTGCTACATCATTTCGTGATTGGCCACCTGAAGGTCAATGGAACGGGGAGGGGCTCTCTGAAACTCCAGTCAACAATGGGCTGCCTGGGGGAGGGGGGGCACCAGGCTTCCGTACTCATGCCCCGCGTTTCTGCAGGGGGCACCTGCCAGCTGGTGGAACCACTTGCACTTCCAGCACCACGCCAAGCCCAACTGCTTCCGCAAAGACCCGGACATCAACATGCACCCCTTCTTCTTTGCCTTGGGGAAGATCCTCTCTGTGGAGGTGAGCAGAGGTATCGGTGAAGGTCTCGGAGAATGGGAACCAGGCAGCACACAGGGCTTGCAGGGAAGTGCTCACTATGCTGTCAGTGTGGGCAAGGCATTGGGGGCCAGGCTGGCTGGCTGTTTGGAAGTTGTGGGACGCCACAGGCAGTAAGCAGGCTGCCCAGGACACTCACCTGTCCTCCCTCATGAGTTCAAGTCAGCAAATAGCTGTTGCAGAAAGGTAGCCCATGCTGCTAAGGACCCAAAGGATGACCGGATTGCTGTGCAAACCCTGCTCGGCCTTGAAGGTGATGGATGGCCCTCCTTGCAGGTGCTTTCTAGACACTCCCACCCCAGGCGGTCAGCCCCCTGCACTTGGTAATCCTCTCTCTTACACAACGGCTACACTGGCTTACTCTTCTCTGATGCCCATTATCTAGAATATTCATTCATTGAGTAATTCTTCCCACCTGCCTGATCCTAGCCTGACTTTCAGGGTGGTCAGCACTGGGTTTGAGTTGTCATCTGAGGATGTGAGCAACCATTATAATGTAGCTGCTAGAGCCTGGGGGTGAGTGGAGATCTGGTGAGCCTTTAGTGAGTGTAAAGTGATGGACAGCTGTGAGTGGGCAGGGGAGTTCTTTAAAAAGTTAATTTAGGGCTTCCCTGGTGGCACAGTGGTTGAGAGTCCGTCCGCCGATGCAGGGGACACGGGTTCGTGCCCCGGTCCAGGAAGATCCCACATGCCGCGGAGCGGCTGGGCCCGTTAGCCATGGCCACTGAGCCTGCGCGTCTGGAGCCTGTGCTCCGCAACGGGAGAGGTCACA
The DNA here is from genome assembly GCF_008692025.1 of Phocoena sinus. NCBI lineage: Eukaryota > Metazoa > Chordata > Mammalia > Artiodactyla > Phocoenidae > Phocoena > Phocoena sinus. The sequence goes on along the minus strand of NC_045770.1, from coordinate 100,772,007 downwards.
ACAGTGAGAGGCCCGCGTACCGCAAAAAAACAAAAAAAAAAACAGTAGATGGACTCATGAAAGAAGGGTGAGCTGGCATTCTGCTCTGGGGTAGAGTCCCTCCTGGGCCCTGTAGTCGTCTGGTGGCCAGAACTGACCAGGACACGAGGAACAGAAGGAGCCATGACTCGAACACGAGCACAGAGCTTTGCTGTCATGGTTGTGAGAGCTCCCGCTAGGGGACCCGGTCTGACCGGCTGGCCTGGCAGCCCCAGCCTGTCTCTACAGCTGCTCAGCTTACAAAATCACCACCAGCCGCTGGGGAAAACCTTGCCAGAGCCTTCAGATTGCCAAGCTGATTTTGGTAATCTTTCCACAAATATTTGCCAAACTGTGCTTAGCTTTCAAGGGATTTTATAAAGCTCATGTTGACATTTGAAGAGACCGAAAGATTTGGAGAAGGTCAGGGGCTGGATGTAGAGGGGATCCTGGCCCATGTAAGAGTAAAAATTGTTGTCTGTGGAGACCCTGGTGTCAAAAGAGTACCAGATGGAGAAAGGAAGGGGAGGTGGAGGAGCCTGGAAACCTGACAAGCGCGTCTCGGGCTGAGCACGAGGTGTGCTGAGGACCTGCAGGCTCCGTTGTGCCCAGGCCTCGTGTGGGTGTGGGTGTGGGCCACCGAGCTGCGTCCACGGTGTGGCGCGCTTGGCAAATCCAGCAGCCCAGGCTTCACGCACCAGGAGCTGGAGGTAAGGCTGGGCTTGTTGGAGCCTTCCGTGGCGCCAGCAAACTGACAGCCCCCGCAGGAGGCCTCAGCTCCTGAGCAGGGAGAAGCCAAGGTCACAGGGAGGGGAACTGGTGACTGGCCTGTGGATGCTGATGTGTGTTTGCTTTCCTTCACAGCTTGGGAAACAGAAGAAAAAGTACATGCCATACAACCACCAGCACAGATACTTCTTCCTGAGTGAGTGTCCTCATCCAGCCCCGGGGGGTGGGGCTTGGGACGCTGCCTCGGGACTGCGGTACTTGAAGTGAAGGCTGGAGGAAGATCTCCACCTGGAACAGGGTGCCCCCTGCAAGGGGGCAGTCTACCTTCTCAAGGGGCAAAGGCAAGAGTTAGGCTAATGTTTGGTCAAAGGTCACTTGTGTTGGGGGCAAACTAGTTCCTCCAGGCCCACCCTGGCTTCCACAAGGGAACTGAATGGTGGGGGGCCATCCCGACTAAACCTGAAACCTCACTTTAAATCTTGTCAAACAGGCCAGGGCCAAGGTGACGAAGTGGGACACAGTCTAACACCCAGAAGGACAAAGGTAGATAGACTAGCAATGAGAGGATTGGATCTGAAGAGGGAGCTGGGGAGAAAACATTGCTGTGGTTGTCTTAAGCCCTTTCTCAAGACTGCTGTGTATATTCCCTGCTTTAAAAATCTCCATAATGTCTAAAATTTTTTAAACCCTTTTAAAAATTCAAATTTTTAAAGAAAAGGAGGGGATGAGTCCATTGATCCCATTTTCGTTCAAAGGAATTTTTTTTTTTTTTTTGCGGTACGCAGGCCTCTCACTGTTGCGGCCTCTCCCGTTGCGGAGCACAGGCTCCGGACGCGCAGGCTCAGCGGCCATGGCTCACGGGCCCAGCCGCTCCACGGCATGTGGGATCTTCCCGGACCGGGGCACGAACCCGTGTCCCCTGCCTCGGCAGGCGGACTCTCAACCACTGCGCCACCAGGGAAGCCCCAGAGCAGCATCTTTTTAAAGGCACAGGAGCAGAGCAAGTTCCGTGCGTGGAGCTTGTCTCCCCAGCTCTCCTTTTCCATGGAAGAGAATGCCACGTTCCCCCCACCTCACCCTCTCAGCATCCACTGGGAGATTCTGCTTTCTTCAGACTTGCATTCAGGCCCACCTCCAGCGCCCTCGGTTCCAATGGATTGAGGACTGCCGAGGCAGCTGGAGGGGCAACAGGAGGAGATGGCAGAGGCGCAGCCCTGTGCTGGAGGCCGTCTGTCCAGCACCAGCTGGCCCTTTATTGACACTTTAGTGCTGCTCACACCTCCCCCCTTGTGTCCATTTCCTCCCCAGTTGGGCCCCCAGCCTTGCTGCCTCTCTACTTCCAGTGGTATATTTTCTATTTTGTTATCCAGAGGAAGAAGTGGGTGGTAAGTACCCATGGCCCCCAAATCCCACATCCTTTGTCTCCAGTACCCTGAGGGATGGGAAGGGGGTTCTCCAGGGGAAATCCCACTGAGATTTACTCCAGGCCTAATTTAGAGCAAAGTAACAGAACCAGGTATAGACCCTTCCTTATCTCTAGGTGAGATGATTTGGGCTCAGCAGGCAACCTGACTCCTGATGCCCTATTTAATTCAGCCAGTTATCTCCTGAGGTTATTGTGTACGGCATAAAGCAGGGGCCAGGCTGGGGAGGGGGAAGCTGAATAAGAGACGGCACCTTCACTCGGGAAACTTCTGATGAAACAGGATGTGGTTGACACCAGACAAGAGGTACAGGCAGCAGCTTTGGGGATTCCGAAAGGGGCCTGACCGCTTCTGGCTGGATGGGAGGCATCAGAAAGGACTTCGCAAAGTCACTTACCTAGCTGGCCTTGGAGGACAGGCGGAGGCAGGGGAGGTGGGATGGACTCTGAGCAGAGAAGTTGGGAATTAAGGGGCGAATCTGGTCACCAGACATGTGGTGGAGGACTCGGGTGTCAGGGGAGGAGGGTGGTGCAGAAAACTCACCAGCGATTTGATCAGGGCACCGGCACAGACCAAGCTAAGATCCTGGAAGACTCACTTGGCAGCGTGATGAAGGGGTGAAGGATGGAGACGGGTTGGGAGGAAGTGGAGGCAGGGAGACCTGGCACCTGTGAAGGAAACAGGCAAGGAGGGCTGGGGGTGCCACTAGGAACGGAGCGGAGCTAGATGGTGCCGGACGGGGCAGCTGGGAGAGGCTGCCGTGAGCACTCCAGTGTCAGGACCGGGGAGGATGGCTGCTCCACGCAGAGGAACAAGTGCCGTGAGAGGAGAGGTGCTTTGTGCCATCATAGGGCTCTGCCTCTCGCTACAGGACTTGGCCTGGATGATCAGCTTCTACGTCCGCATCTTCCTCACTTACGTGCCGCTGCTGGGACTGAAAGGCTTCCTGGGCCTTTTCTTCATGGTCAGGTAGTACTTGATGGGGGAGGAGGGAGCGGCGCAGAGATGTGTGGGAGTAACCAGTCTGGTCTGGGGGCGTTGGCTGGGGAGGGTGGCGGGGTTGGAACAGCTTCTGAGCGAAGAGTCAGAACTCTGGGCTCTGCTTCTACTGGTTTTGTCTGGGTGCCATGTCCACCAGGTTCCTGGAAAGCAACTGGTTTGTTTGGGTGACACAGATGAACCACATCCCCATGCACATTGATTACGACAGGAACGTGGACTGGGTCTCCACCCAGGTGAGGGACAGTCACTTGGAAGACCTGGGCACAACTAATAAGAAGGGTGGGTGGGCACAGACCCAGGGTAGGGGGTGGGCGGTGGTTAACAACAGACGCTCCCAAACCTTGCCTCGTTAGCCTGAAGCTTCTCTCCTGCCACCACGTGGAGAAGGGAGTGACCAGGGACAGGCCAGCTTTGCCTGGAGAAGGCTGGGCTGGCCTTTCCATCTGGTACCCAGAGCCATGCTCCCCCATCCTTCTCCTCCAGCTCCAGGCAACATGCAATGTCCATAAGTCGGCCTTCAATGACTGGTTCAGCGGCCACCTCAACTTCCAGATTGAGCACCAGTGAGTAGGGAGGCCTGGGAAGCAGGGACCTGGGGAGGGTCCACGTAGGAGGGGGATGGGGGGGCCACAGGAGCTGGAGGCACTGACTGTCCCCTGTTCTCCGTGAAGTCTTTTCCCCACGATGCCTCGACACAATTACCACAAAGCGGCTCCCCTGGTGCAGTCCCTGTGTGCCAAGCATGGCATAGAGTACCAGTCCAAGCCCCTGTTCTCAGCCTTTGCCGACATTGTCCAGTGAGTATCTGAGCCTGGGAAGAGGGCTGGGAGGGCTGGAAGAGGGCAGGGCAGTGGGGTCAGGGGTGAAGTATGGGGTGGGAGCCACAGGAAGGTGTCCCCAGGTCGTCTGGAATGGAGGTCACCAAGGCCAAGGCCAGGTGCTCTGTTGGTCTTGTGGCCAGTTTGGGCCTTTGCTCTCAGTGCCATGGCCCAAGCCCTTTCTCAGAAGCAAAGGGGAGGCGAGTGTTCAAGTCAAGGGGGCCTTACATCACCTCTGGAAGGGCCTCACTGCTGCACTTCTGGTGGGTATGGCTTTGGGGCTCCTCTCCACTCTGTCTCCCTCACCGCCTGCTCCCATCTTGTCCCCTCAGCTCACTGAGAGAGTCCGGGCAGCTCTGGCTAGATGCCTATCTCCACCAATAAGAGCAGCCTCCCATCTGGAAGAAGAGCCTTGGAGCCAAAGCAGAGGGGGGCTTGGGGACAATGCCACTACAATCCTAATGTCCAGAGGGGGTGGGTTTGAGGAGATAAAGGCTCTGACTCAAACCCCTCCCCTTTATCTTCTAGGCACAGATCTAAGACCCAAAGAGGGGTGCGCAAGCCCCCTGGAAGGGGGGGTGGAGCTGTTGGGACAGGGATGTGAAAGTTTTGTTTCCTTTTTTGTTTAGCAGATGCGAGTGGTTGGTGGGCAAAGAGGGAGCCAGGAGGGTGTTAAAATAGGGAGGGTCTACTGCGCCCAGAAATCAGGAAGAGATTTAGCACTAAAATTCCACCCAGGGGACTTCCCTGGCGGTCCAATGGTTAAAACTCCGTGCTTCCAATGCAGGGGGCGCAGGTTCAATCCCTGGTTGGGGAACGAAGACCCCGCATGCCGCACGGTGTGGCCAAAAAAAAAAAAAAATTCCATCCAGGAAAGGGAGGAGCTCATCCCACTGGTCCACTTCTCAGTGCCATCTCCACTCTTGCTTGCAAACCTCAGAAGTTCGCAGGCTGGAGGAGGACAGAGCAGCTGAACCTTCTGGGCAAGATTTAGAAAGGAAGCATTAGCGCCTGAGGCCTGGCAGCTTGGCTCACTCTAGGGCTAGGTGTGACCCATGTCTACCTCAGGCTCCTGGAGAAGCAATTTTTCCACTTTTAGAAGCAGGGAGGACAAAGGCCAGGGCTGTGGTGTCGGAGGCATCTGGCCCTGAAGGATGCTGGCACTACAGGATTTGGTCCCGCATTCCATCCAGGGTACCAAAGGAGCATAAGGCCCCAGGGCTTGCCAAAACAGCCAGCAGAGTCGCTGGCCATTAAAAATCCTTTCAGCTTTTGATTCACCTCTTTTGACCACCACCTGAGGGAGAGAACACTCCTAGGATGGGGAGTCTACTTCTCGCTCCATAAGCAGGTGGGCAGACGGGCGCTTAGTCTTCTCCTCCATAGAAACGAACGGGGGCTCCCAGGGGTTTCCCTTTGCTCCCCGACCTGTAATTCCAAATTTAATAAAGTAGCAGTCAGTGAGCACAAGTGACCAAGCTGGGAGAGGGTGAATTAGCAGTCATGACGAAAACACAGGGTTCAGTCATAAAGAATATAAGGGCTGTAAGAGATTTTCCATCACCTAAATTATGTTACAGCATTACTTCTGAGCAGGAGCAATGGGTTAAGTGTAATGACTTCATAGTTCTAACCGGAAACAGGAAGGGAAAAACACAGACGTTTGTGATCGTCATGGCTGCCCTTCAGCATCCTTCCTCTGGCAATTCTGTCCAAGTACCTTTCTCTGCTGGAGACCAGGTAGGAATTTAGGAGAATCTCTTAAAGGTATATCAGTCTAATACTGAAATACAATTTTTTTAATCTCCGGTTTTTTTTTTTTAAAGATAGAAACAGTTTAACCCATCTCTAGAGAGTGAACACAGGACTGTGCCCCATGGGTTACCAGCATTCACACCCTTTCCCCTTCCCACACCCACAGCCTTGCAGGTGAGGTGAGGGGATCATTCACCTGTCCCAACAGCATCTACTCGAAGCATATTGAGCATTTTGGACACTGGAAAGAAAGTACCTTAAACTACAAGGAAAAAGCAGAGACCTGGGAGAATTCATATTTAGTTTAGGAAAGGAACGGCAAGGAGATGAGAATGGTAATCAGGGAGATGAAGGTCCTAAGGCATGTTGGGGTGGGATTAGAGGCACCACCTAACGGGAAGGCTGTTGTGATTACTTAGAGGTTTGTCAAGACAAAGACAGACTTAAACACACACACGCACACACAGCAGAACAGCTTACAGAAGATTTTAGATCTTTTCCATTTGGGCAGAACCTGGCTTGAAACAGTCTGGGTAGAACAATTAGGAGCAGAATTGGAGAGTTCTACTTTCACTGGCGCCTTCATTCCAGAACAGGTGCTGAACCCAGCCCATCAAGCCATCTGGCTTTGGGCCCAGACTGCCCGATCTGAGCAGAGCTAGTGAAACTTACTGAGCCAAGTCTGAGCCCTCAAAGCACCTCAACCACTGTGGCCTTCTCTCCTTAGCCTGGACCAGTGTGGTCTCACGTGGCCACCAAGGGACAGACTAGTGACAAAAAGCTCAGACGTCGCAAGGTAACATGAGTGATCTCAAATCCAAACAATGACACGAGAAAACAGGATTAGAGAGGATAAGCTGCCTCTGGTCATAGATGTGGCAGAACTAACATCTGAACTCACTTTGTAAAAACTCCAACTTATATGCTTATCTTTGTTACTTTCATCTTCCTACCACTTTGCCAGAGGCATTTTAATCAGACCCAATATCAGCATCCTTTTCGTGTGTGCCAATTTTGTTACCACACGCCAATGGAGTAAAACTGAGAAATAAAGGTAATTTTGACCAAACGAAGGCTGTTATAATCCATGATGCTCTCCTGCATCTGTTGACAGGAGTCCCTGTACCTCTGCTACAAGTTACTATCCGACTCTCTCACTTCTCTTTTTTTTTTTTTCTCTCGGTACGCGGGCCTCTCACTGTTGTGGCCTCCCCCATTGCGGAGCACAGGCTCCAGACGCGCAGGCTCAGCGGCCATGGCTCACGGGCCCAGCCGCTCAGCGGCAGGCGGGATCCTCCCGGACCGGGGCACAAACCCGTGTCCCCTGCATCGGCAGGCGGACTCTCAACCACTGCGCCACCAGGGAAGCCCTCTCACTTCTTTCTGAATATGAGTCCCCATACTGACTCCCCCTTGCCTAAGCCCCTTGGGGCAGAGGAAGGGTCATCAGGCTGCTGTGGAAACACCAAGGCACAGGTGGACTGTGGCAAGAAGAAAGGCCAGCCCATTCCCATGATACCTACATGTTCCAATGCTAGACTGCCTGTGTGCGCTAGCCAATTCTAGTGTTTAGTGCACTGCTTCCTACTACCATGAGGCAATGCACTCACCCTTTTAAACTCTGATAGTCTGTGTAGGTAGTCTCCATAAGTTTCCTTTTTGCCTAAATCTCTGTAAGGCGTACTAAGAGCTGGACTGCAAAGCAATGCCCTTTTAACCACTGCCCTACTAGAACAGCTCTCCTCTCCAAGCGAGAATATTAGAAATGTGCTAGGGCTTCCCTGGTGGCGCAGTGGTTAAGAATCCGCCTGCCAATGCAGGGGACACGGGTTCGAGCCCTGGTCTGGGAAGCTCCCACATGCCGTGGAGCAACTAATGCGCCACAACTACTGAGCCTGCGCTCTAGAGCCCGCGAGCCACAACTACTGAGCCCATGTGCCTAGAGCACATGCTCTGCAACGAGAAGCCACCACAATGGGAAACCTGCACGCCGCAACGAAGAGTAGCCCCTGCTTGCCACAACTAGAGCAAGCCCGTGCAGCTATGAAGACCCAGTGCGGCCAAAAATAAATTTATATTAAAAAAATGTGCTAAATAGGATTTGCAGGATTGATTTTCCCTGCAGTGGTTAATAAACCGGAAAAGACCAGGTAACTCAACTTCAAAAATAAGAGGAAAACAAACCACACACTACCTGCTACCATAGGGGACAGGCCCTTAACTAGACCTACTGCGCTGAGGTGGTAACACCTAAGTCTTCCCACCTCTGGGCCCCATCACCATTACTGCAGGCTTAGAATCGAATTACCTGAATGAGAAAATGGAGCTCAGGAAAATTCCCTGGCGGTCCGGTGGTTAGGACTCCACGCTTCCACTGCAGGGGGCACACGTCTGATCCCTGGTCGGGGAATGAAGATCTTGCATGCTGCATGGTGCAGCCAAAAAAAACGGAGCTCAAATAAGTTGTGTGGCTTGCTTCAATCTGGAAAATTGGTTTCATTTGTCAACTGCTAGAGACAGAGCAGTGAACAGATACTAAGATCGAGAGTTTGAAAACTACTGGTCTTTAGTCCTACCTGCTTAATCTGTTGAAATACTGTCAACTTAAATTTCAGACCACTTAAGTGTCCTTGGTTAACTTTAAATGGCAGTAAGTGATAGGAATGCTACAAAATTAGAAACTCAAACAGGACAGCCCCCTATCAAGTTTTATTAGGACTATAAACATTTCAGAGTACAAAAACATTCCACCTCTACGAAAAACGGTAACCTGAAGCTGACGTCACAGAGGGAACAAGAAAGTGATTTTTGAATGGCAGCTTTCACGATTTACAAACTGGTAAATGCTTGGATGCTATGAAGTAGTTGATCTAAATTGTGAGGATTTCTCAAAGGAGCTCCTTTACCTCACACAGTAGGTGGAAAACTAGAAATTCGTTCAATTTGTTAAAACTCCTTTCCCAGCAAGATAAGCTAGGCATCATCCTCTAGATGGCTGAAGTACTGCCAAAGCTGCTTTGACCATTCTGTGGAGCACAGTGCCATCTTGTGGCCACTCAAACCACCCATTACTACAGAGCAATTCCAGCCTGTTAACTTGTGAGTGAAAAGAACATTTTAAACTGCCTGAAACCTGGGGCACTTGAGATGTCTTCAAATGTTCTCAAAGAACAGGACATTCTGGTTACTTTTATAATTTTACTGACTCTTTTCTCCTCATATCTTTCAAAACAAAAAACCCAGCATCTTATCCCAAAGTTTCAACTCAATTAACTGCCTCAGGCCACGTGAAGCACCACCGCTTTATGCCTCTGAATAACCACTGTAAAGACTAGAGTTACGTACACAGCAAGTTCAAGTTTCTGCCCACCTTGGGACACACAGCTGGTAATCAAACCCTTGTTGCCAACTCCAGGGACTCAGCCTATCTTATGTCTCGGCAGCTCTTCCCACCTGTTTAAGACTGCATCTTCCTGATGGCTACCCTTTAGGGTGGGTCAAGGCTGAGCCAAAGAGCACAGTCTAGTCCCCTGGTCACCTCCCACCAGCCCCCAGTTGCCCAGGCAGGAAATCATTTCCAGTCTTTTGTCTCCACCATTTATCGCCCTCTTTCTTCTTCAAAATTTGTTGCTATCACTTTCATGTAACAATGGATTCAGTGTCCATTAAATTGCCTGAGAGGCGGCTTCAGCCTGACATACTTTTCCTGAGCTAAAAAAGAAGAAAACAACAAACCTCCGTGGCCTTTCTGCCATGAGATCAAGTAACAAAGGGAAAAGCACTACTGAGCAGGGTGGTGCTAGGGAAGCAATGCAAGCCCCTCCGCACCCCCACGGAGGTTTCTCCAGCGCCAGCTCTTGCGGGTACAACACGGCAAATATTCTGGGGTCAAGGAGGTATAATGAAGGGAAACCCGTTTATTTTCCCCTTTTGAACTTCCCTGCTGCCCCAGTCTTGGCCTTCTTCTTAGCGGACCCCTTGGGTTCTGGCTCCTTGCGCTTAGCTGAAGAGAGGGAGCCGGTCACCTTGAAGAAATCATCCAGGCGGCCCTGGGTGCTGCCCTGGCGGCTCTTGCTCAGCCTCCTGACCCCGCTGCGGATTCGCTCCTCGGAGAACTGCTTTTCACCACACATGAACTTGACGAGCTCTTCTTCATTCGGCTCGCTCCACTTCAGCTCCACAGACTCCGGGTCCAGCACCTCGGGCTCCAGGAAGAGCTGCTGGGCCTCCTTGTGGAGCCAGTTCTCCGGCACAGGGTACTTGTTGGGGTCGAGCCGACGCAGGATCTCCTCGATGCTCTTGTGCTTCTGGATGAGGTCCACGGCCCGCTTGGGCCCAATGCCCCGAATGGTCTCACAGTAGTCACTGCCCAGCAGGATGCACAGATCCACAAACTGCTCCTGGTTCAGGCCCAGCTCCTGCAGAATCCGGCTCAGGTGGAACTCCTGGATGGGCAGCTTCTTGGCCTCGCTAGCAGTCAGGTGCCGCATGAGCACGGGGCTGCCAAAGGTCAGGCAATCCATGTCCTCGGTGGCCGCGGCATAGACTCTGCCGGCCTTCACCAGGGCGGCGCAGCTGGCCTCAGCCTCGCTGGGCGCATCGAGGTATGGGATGCCCATGAGGCTCAGGAGATGCTTGCACTCATCGTTGTGTTGCTTGGTGACCTTCACCAGCCGCTTCGTAAACTTCTCCACCTCCCCTTCGGCCCCAGCAGCCTGGGCCTGCTGCAGCTGCTTCTCCGCCTCAGCCCGCCGCTCGCTGCGTTTGGCCAGCTCCCCGGACTTGAGCTGTGGCGGCTTGCCGTCAAAGACGTACACGGGCTTGATGCCGTTCTCCATCATCCGGATTGTGCGATAGAACATGCCCATCAGGTGGCTGGTGGTCTCACCCTCCTCATTCTGCAGCACATCCCCCCCTTGGCGAACAGCTATTAGGAACTGATAAATGCTCATGGAGGCATCGATAGCCACCTTGCGGCCAAAGTAGCTCTTGATGTCATTCTCCCGGATGGCACTGGGGGCCACGTCGGCAATCAGTTTGGCCAGTCCTTGAATTCCCATAGCAATACAGAGGGACAGCTAAAAGAGAAAGGCAGGTAAGACAAGGAGGAACTTAAAGGATGCAAAAGGAGGGAGGGTTACCAGGGGTGCTATCTCACCAACTTCAGGCCCTCGGCTAAACATATCTAGCACAACGAAACGACACCAAGTCAGCACCTCGGAAGATGGAAAGAACAAGACAGGCTCCCATCGTCAGGAAACGTACAGTCTAGTGAGGAAGTCCTCTCAATTAATACTAAGGCCTCCTGAGAGTTAACTGAGATAACAGACAAAAACCCCGACAAAGATTAAGTGCTCTGTAAACGTTCTCCCTGCAGAACCCACTCGATCCTTTGGTTCGTGCCTCAAGCTGCCTGATTTGCTAGAACGTGTACCGAGGGGACATTGCCTCGTTAGCCGGGCATCCTCCCCCTGCGTCCGACAAACGCAGGCAGGAAAGGGATGTGAACGAGTGTAGCTCAAAAAAATTTCTCCCCTCCAGGAGCTTAGTCACAATACGCAACGACCTCATGAGCTGGGAATTATCTTCTTTGTACAAATGATGAAAGAGGCTCGGAAGTTAAGCGACTGGCCCCGGGCTCAGAGCGGGAAAAGTGGCGGGCCCGCCTGACCGCGAATCCCGCGCTCGCTCCGCCCCGCCCGCGGCAGCAGCCGGTCTTCCCCAGCACCCGGGGCAAAACGGCCCGCCGCTCTCGGAGACGCTTCCGGAGGGTCTCACCTGGCCTCTGGGGCGCTCCGCCGTGGCCCAGGACAGATCTCAGTCCAACTCGCTCCTCAACCCCGCCGCCTCCTCCGCACTAGCCGCTGATACACTCTCGCTCCGCCGCCTTCCAAAGCCCGCGCTCCCGTCACGTGACCTGCCGCGGCGCACAGCCTCCTGGGAAGTGTAGTACAGGCCCCGGCCCTCTCGGCCAGCTTCTCTCACGACAAACAGTCCCGCCAGGGTGAACGGACTCGCTCAGCGAGCCGACCCTACCCTTCTCTACTGCTTGCCCCCTCTCCACCCCGGTCGTCTCGCAGGCCTCAGATCCCGCCACACCCGAAACCACACGACTACAAATCCCACAATGCCACCTGGACAGCTGCACTTCCTCTTCCGGCTGAACAGCGCGCCTGCTCCTGCCGACGTGTTCTTCCGGTGGCTGAGCGGCGGATTACCCTGTGTCCGGCAAAATGGTGAGAAGGTTGAGGGGAGTTCCGGATGGGACTTTGGGGACCGCTCGGGGCCCGTCCTGCGCCCTGTTTTTCCTCGCAGAAGCCTCAGGTGTCCAAGGTCCAGAGGGCTGGAGGCTCCTGGATCCTTCGGCTTGGGCTGAGGGGCGGGGAAGGGAAGCCCCTTGCCATGGACTCCTTAGGCTGAGGTTTTGATGGCATGGGTTTCTGATCTAACGATTTATAAGGATGAGGAGCATGGGGAGCATTTCTAATACCCTCGAGCTTTTATCTCTGTTACTTGTGATCAATCTGTTACCCCTGTCTGGAAAGTTTTTCCCGCCTGCCGAACTCGTACTCATACTACACGGTCCCGGGCAAAAGTCACCTTCTTGATGAAGTACTAACAACTGTCTCGGGCACTTGTCCTCTTTCTCCTGGGAGCCCCGCAACCTATGTACAGACCTCTTGCCACGTGTCATGGACTTCTTTGTTATTTGCCACGCCTCCTAGTGACCACCATCTGACGTGCCTCTGGCCCTGGGGTGATGTCTATTCATCTTTGTATTTCCAGTGCCAAACACTGGGGCCGGCAACTGGAGGCTCAATCAATGGCAGCGATTGTCTTCATCATTTTTAGGGGGGCATAAATGTTTACTGAATTGAATTCCAGTGTCTCTGAGAACAATGAGGTCAATTTACTTCTCTAGAGTTGTTGTGTTCTGGATTTTAGAAGCGTTGGCTGGTGGGTGACAATGGAAGTTAACATTTGTACAGAACTTTACGTTTACAGCCCTCTCACAAGCATTATCTCATAATCTTCCCTATAACCTTGGGAGGGAAACAAACACCTATTGAGCAGCTACTCTATGCCAGGCAGTGAGTTAGATGCTATTGCGTTTGTCGCCTTTCTTAAATCATACGTCAGCCTTGTGAGAGAGTTATTATTATAATCACTTTACTGAGGCTCATGTTATTCAGTAGAGCCAGAATTTTATTTATTTTTAAAAAGTATTTTTTACTTGTTTACTTATTTACTTACTTTTAATTTAATTTTATTTTTGGCTGCCTTGGGTCTTCATTGCTGCGCTTGGGCTTTCTCTAGTTGCAGCAAGTGGAGGCTACTCCTTGTTGCAGTGCCTGGGCTTCTCATTGCGGTGGCTTCTCGTTGCAGAGCCTGGGCTCTAGGCACGCGGGTTTCAGTAGTTGTGGCACGTGGGCTCAGTAGTTGTGGCTCACGGGCTCTAGAGTGCAGGCTCAGTAGTTGTGGCGCACGGGCTTAGTTGCTCCACGGCACGTGGGGTCTTCCCGGACCAGGGCTCGAACCCGTGTCCCTTGCATTGGCAGGTGGATTCTTAACCACTGCACCACCAGTGAAGCCCCAGAATTTTAAGTTATGTCTTTTGCCTGTAGGTCCTGAGATTCCTTAGTTGTGTAATGGGAAGAATACAAGATTAGGAGTTGAGATCTGGGTACCAGTCCAGAGTCTGTCTTTCAGCAGTGATTCTGAGCTTGACATCTACAGACATGGGTTCATAAGGCTTCTAAAATTATAAGTAGACTTTTTCTTGTATGCGGTTTGTCCCAGGCAAAGAGTCCATACCTTTCATCACGTGTTTTTCATGGTGGCCGGTGGCCTCAGAACATGTTAAGGCCATCGCATTGATCTGTAGCTAATCAGTCACCTTCTGTGCCTCAGCCTCTGACTCTCAGCTGCCCATCTTGTCTCATATTGAAAAGACAAAGTGCCACCTTAGTTTAAGATGTAATTGTTGTCATTCCCAAACGGAAGCATTTGACGGTGGTTCTGAAGGATTCCCACATTTCCCAAGCTGAAATAAGCTCCTAGCAGCCACAGCAGCACAAGGCTCCGTGATAACCCCATAGTGCCCCCAGATTGAGGTCATGGGATTCTTTGATGGCTCTGATCTCACGCCTTCCCTTAGGAGCTTGAGGCCATGAGCAGATACACCAGTCCAGTGAACCCGGCTGTCTTTCCGCATCTGACCGTGGTGCTGTTGGCCATTGGCATGTTCTTCACCGCCTGGTTCTTCGTGTATCCTTTCACTGAGAAGCCGGTGGGCCAGAATTAGTGAGGTGGGAAACTGAGGGAGGGACCACGCTGGGTACATGCACCCTGCCAGTTTTGTTCCGGTGTGGGGATGGGGGATGGTAAGGAGGTTGAGGGAAGGCTATTTGACGTCCAAAGTCAGGTTGTGGCCTTATTTTCCAGGTTCAGGTGAGCTCAGCTCGCTCTTCCGGTTTCCAGGACTGAGCAGAGGGGCCTGGCTGGACTGGAGGCTAGGTACGGGGCCCTGTGGTGTGCTCAGGTGTCAGGAGGTACGAGGGCTAGTCCCGGCTCTGCCGCTCATTAGCTGTGTGACCTAACCCCTCTGGGCTTCATTTTCTTCACGGGTGCTGGAAGGGTGGTAGGAGCACCAGAGTCTAGGTCACCTCTTGGGCCCCTCTGCCCAGAGCCACACCAGCCACCCCTTTGCTCCTCCTTAATTGCCCTGCCAGTTATGAGGTCACCTCCACCAAATACACTCGGGATATCTACAAAGAGCTCCTCATCTCTTTGGTGGCCTCACTCTTCATGGGCTTTGGAGTGCTCTTCCTGCTGCTCTGGGTCGGCATCTACGTGTGAGCTCCCAAGGGTAAGAGCAATGACGGGGTGGGACACTGGAGAGGCCTCCCCACGCCCACATCAGCGGGGTCCTTGGGCCTGCATGACCCCTTGGTTAATGGAGTGAGACTCAGCAGAATGGATAGGGACACCACACACAGGTGCCCCTTTCCCTGTCTCCTAATGGGGATTTGAGCCAAGTGGGACCACCTTTGTCAGTTCTGAGATCTCCACACCGTCCAGGGCCTCGACCTGGCTCTGGGATATACTACGTAGGGCTGTGGGCACAGGCTTCCCGTGGTTACACATCTGCATTCTCACCCGTCATACACAGTGATTGGAGAGCCGCTGGGGAGTGACCCAGCAAGGGGCCAGGATCTGGGACTTGCTTCCAGGAGTAGCATTTTAGTTAGTTTCAACGTTTTCAGTCATGGAAATAAATTTTGACTAAGCGACAAAAAAAAATCACCCACAACCTTGCTGCCGATGATCCACCAAACAGGTCACTTAGAATCAGTCGGCTCTGGCGGCCCTGCTCCCAAGGACTGTGCCCATCAGCGCTTGCCCCAGGAGCACAGGGGTTCGGTGAGAAAAGCGGATGGAAAGAAGGGTCACTGCTCTCATTTTGATACCCCTCTTTTTCAGGTACCAGCCAGGCGGCTTCACTGAATCCCTGCTTTTGTAAATTAGTTTTTTTTACTATGCCGGAAACGTCCCACCTGCTGCTCACAATAAAGGCAGATGTGTGACAGCCCTGCCTGGTGCCCGTCCTGCGGGGTGGGAGTGGTGCAGGTGCTGGGACCCACGACTTCCCCAGTCCCACCCCTTCCCATTTCACCTGCCTTTCAGGTGGTTCCTGCTTGCTGGGAAGCCCTGCCCTCTGCCTATGAGAGGGATATGGGGAGTGTCTTATCCTTAGAATTGAGGGCTCACCTGTGGATAGGAAGGGGCTTGGCCTGCCTTCCGCTGTGGCTTCTAGTGTAAACTTCTGTAGGAACCCGTACCAGTCAAGTCTGCCCTGGGCCAGTCCCCTCCTCTGAGTGGTGCGGGGGACCCTCGAAAGGCTCAGCTTTTCCCTAAGGTGGCTACTTTTAACCCAGGCAGGGCAGCAGTAGGTCCGTGGGGTGTGGCTAGGGGAAGGGGCTGCTGCATCCTCTCCCCAAGCCGGGCCTGAAGCTACGAGAGATAATGGGGTACGAAGCATCCATCGGGCTCAGGGGCCCCAGTTGGTCCCAGGCCCACAGGCGACCCCATCTCCCACCAGGACAATCTCAAGAAGATGGCGAGGCAAGCTCAGATACAAAGCAGTATTTATACATTTATTTATATACGTGTATTTACTTCAGAAAAGAACAGTTCAGGGGACAGGAAGCAAGCAGGCCTGGGGCTGCTCCCCTCTGCCCACTCCAGACTCAAAGCTCAGGGGCCGCAAGGGGCGGTTAAGTGGGAGGGAAGGGGCGCACTCTGCACACGCAGGCTTTCCGGGGGGCGGGGCGCTTGTGCATCGAGAGGCAGAGGCGCTGTGTACAGCTCAAAGCCTGGGGGAGATCGGCCCAGTGGCTAGGAGTAAATGCCAAAAGGGAGAGAGGAAGGGAGGGGTAGGCTGCTGGACCCAGGGTAGGGGATGGAGCCACGACACCCACTCACCGGCACCCGCCAGGCAGCTGTCAGCCTCCAGCAGGTGGCCCACTGGCCTTCCCTGAAGCCCCTTTCCTTCACTGGGCTTAAGGCAACTTTAGTCCAAGGTTGACCTCCCCCCCTCCCCACCGCCTTGGCCCCAAACTCAGCACTGAGGACCCCCTTCCCAGGCATGGAAACAGCCAGCTGCCAACCAGATTGGGGCGATGCTGTGTCCAGATGGCTCCAGGGAGCAGTGGAGGGTCACCTTCCAGTTAAGCACAGGGGGGCTGCGGTCCAAGAACTTGTACCGCCACTGAGGAAGCCCCAGAATCCTATTAGAAGGGGCAGGGCTCGGTAGTCGTATGGCATTTAGGGAGGGTTCCCCCAGTGGGAGGAAGGAGAACAGAGCAGCGCTAAGTAAGGCTCTGCCGCCAGCATGGTGTGGGGAGCCACGTAATTCCTATGTCGGAAGGAGGAGCCACACTGGGGAGGGGGCTGGGAGGCTAGGTATCCTTGCTACCCCCATTCCCCCTGTGTTTCCCTATCCCTAGGAGAAGTGCTTTGACATCCATAGCAGAAGGGGGCCCGCGGTTCCTAGGCTTCTTCAAGATTCAGGTCTCCCACAGAAAGGCCTCCCACTCAAAGCTGAGAATGAGAGGTAGATGGGGCAAGGCCTGGCTCCCAAAGCGGTGGCAGAATATCACAGGGCAAGGATGGCATTTCCGTCCCCATTTCTGAACCCATGGCAGACACGACGAAATGATTTCCACTCTCCTTCCATGAGTCTGGATGTGGCCTCAAAAAGCTCCAGATACCCACTAAGAAAGGTTAACGTTGGCACTTGAGATAAGACTTCTTCCGTAACCCAAGCCCACCACTCTGCTCCTGGGAGGAGTGGGCAGAACTGGGACTACTGCCGAGCACGGGGCCCCCAGCCTGGCTGTCCAAGCCCAGCACAGGAGCCCTTGGATCTGGGGAGGTGAGGCCACCAGCAGACAAGAGTGGAGGGAAAGGCCAGTCCTGGTGGTCGGGAGTGTGGTGGGTGTCTCAAAGCTCCCTGGGACGGATCAGAGCCAGGGCCTTGCCTTTCAAGTGTCCCCCCGGGGCTCTGGCCCACTCTGGGCTTTCCATCTCCATCCTTCGACTCCTGCCCGGGTTTAAGTGCATTTTAGTAATTATTTCATTAATAACAGCAAAAGCTATTTGCATCCACCCACCAGACGAGACCAGCCTGCTGCCTCGCAGGGATTCCCGCTCCTCTGCTCAGAGACCTCTGTGAGCTCTGGAAGCTCCCAGGGGCCCAGGCCGCGGGGCCGCAACGCCATCTGGGGGCTCACAGGGAACTTCCTTCCCTTCGGGATACTCCAGGTTCAAGGGTCCAAGGCTTACCTGGCCCACTGGCTCCCCTGGTTCAGCCAGGCACTAAGTGTACACAAGGCACGTGGTCGGTCGCCAGCCCATCCAGGGCTGGCTTCAGCTGCCCTGGGAGCTCTTGGAGCCAAGCTCTCCCAGGGAGAGGAGACCTCCTGGGCCATGCTTAAAGCTTAGAAGTCCAAGTCCAGTAACAGTCAGACCCTAAGAAGTCCACTACCTAGCCCTCCCCAGGGAGCAGCTTCAAGGGTGAGGGCTGTCTGCCCTCCACTGACTCGTGGGTCCAGCCAAGTCTCTGAGGGCTCGAGCCAAGCCCCTGCCGGTCTCAAAGGCGGACGGGTCCTCTCTCCAAAAGAGGGGTGGCTCCCAGTCGCAGAAGGGGAGGCAGGAAGGGTAGGCTCTGGGCCGAGTCACGGGCTTCCCCCGCCTCTGGGGCGCTGCCGCCCACCAGCCCTCCATCGGCCGAATCCAGACACATGTGAATCGGGCCGGCCTGGGCCCGGCAGGTCTCCCTCCAGCGCCCTCCGTGGTCTGGGGGCGCCGCCAGCAGGCCCAGCAGCTCCAGTGTGAGGACTTCCAGTTTCACCAGGCACGGGGAGGGCCGAGCCGCCTCAGTTCCTCCAAGGAGGTGCCAGCGGCGGGCTCCAGTGTAACACCATGGCATCCAGTGTGGAGGGGGCGCCCGGGGACCCCCGGGCCCTGCTGTGGCGCTGCCTCCCTGGGCAGCTCAGTCACACAGGCGGTAGAAGTGGAAGTAGTAGTCTGCGGCCGGCCAGACCGGGGCCTCCAAGCTGCAATTCGCCTGACCCTGGAGGGAAGGGCAGTGGGAACCAGTGAGGTGGCTCCAGGGGCGGGTGAGTGCCAGAGCGCTCCCCGTGCTGACGTCGCCTGACACTGCCCATGTCCCGCCATGTGATCTTCAGTTCCCCCCCCGCTTCCCCCAAGCCCCACCCTGAACCTCTGGGGGCAGACAGGGCGTAGGTGCTCACCAGCAGTGCCACTCGGAAGTGATAGGTGAATCTGCGGAAGGACAGGATGGTTACTGGCCACTGGTGGGAGGTGCCCTGGGGAGAGAAGGGGGCAGAGGGGTCAGGACAGCTGCACAGCCCCCCACCCCCTGTCCCATCCCAACTGGCATCCCCCGCCACGGCCGTCGCAGCGCTGGCTCTGTGGCATGGCTTACAAAGCGGAGAAGCAGAGATCTGAAGAGAGATCGCAGGGCGCACTTTCTACTTCGGGGAGCAACAGCGCCCACCGTCTGTGTATACTCCGTGCCAGGCACCCGGGGGCCCACAGCCGCTGGTCTCTTAATGCCTTCCCTCTCACCACTGTGCTCTGGGCACATCCAAGTATTTCGCTCACCCCATCCGCACTGCAACCCACTGAGGCGGTGCCGCTTACAGACGGGGACAGTGCTGAGTTACCTGCCTAAACACCGAGGCTGGGCAGAGCTGGGATTCGAGCCCTCCCCGCCCAGGGCCTGAGCCTCTTCAGGGCTCTCACCCACTCCATCCTCTACTCAAGCTTCCCAGACCAGGAGGCAGCCCCCTCCACACAGCCCAAGAGATCTTCCAAAGTCACAGATGGAACGATGCCACTGCCCCCGCCCAAGCTTCAGGTCCAGCCTCCTTCCCATCTCCCCGGGCGCACAGCCCTCGCCACGTTTCCAGCTCTGCCAGCGCACCATGCTCTCCCTGGCCGCCAGGCCTCTGCACCCGCTGTTCCCCTACTCCTGGGACGCTGTCCCCTTTCCTTTCCCCAGCTGATCCCATATTGCTCTTCAGGTCTCATCTTAATCAAACATGACGTGGGGGCAGCTGGCCTGACCCTGAGGCCACACAAGGTCAGCTCTCCCTGCCACGGGCTGCCAGGACGCCCTCCACACGCCCTCCCCGTCTCCACCATTGCGCTCACCCCAGGTTAGGCCTTATGGAACTGTTTTCCTCCCCAGGCCTTCGTCAGGGCAGGCACAGGGCCAGGAGACACTCAGTGGTGAGCGGTGCACGCATGCCCCGCTCCCTGCGACACAGAGGCCCAGGCCCCAAAATGTCCTCCGTGGAGATGCCTGCACTCTTGACTCCAGCTCCCTCTCCTCTCCGGCTTCGGAGCCCAGATGTGCCGGCGGGGAGGAAGCTCCGGCCTGGCTGGCCCACAGCTTCCCAGTCTCCTACCTGGGTGTCCTGGTGGGCATGGAGGCTCTGTGGAAAGCCCCCCTCCTCACACGGCTCCTCCTTTGACATCAGGCTGCACAGCACCACGGACACGGGGGCCGAGGAGCTGGGAAAGACCCAGTTAGCAGGGAAGTGGGGTTCTGAGCTCCTCCAGCCCAGCCCGCTCCCAGCCAGCCCTCCACTCTACCTCCCTCACCCCGGTGAGACAGGGCACTGAATCCTCACAGCCTGAAAATGATGCGTAGCCGTCAAGGCTCCAGACGGCTACAAACCCTTTCCCATCCACCGTCCCACACAGCCTTCACAGCCCCTGGGAGGCAGCAGCCCATTTCACAGATGAGGAACCAATGCCCGGAGCTTGCCAGGTCACGCAGCCAGTGAAGCATGGAGCAGGCAATAAAGCTAGCACCCCTCCTCAGCCCCTCCCCCGGCTGCCTGGGACCACTGGGTCCCCATCCCCACGGCGGCACTCACTTCATCTGCAGGGTCAGGCGGAGGTGCAGCGGCGTGCTGCTGCTGACGGGGATGTGGTAGGTGAAGTGTCCAGGCCTGAAAGGGCAAAGCTGGCTCCTCAACAAGGCCTCCCTGCCCTGCCCCCCGCCTCCCATCAACTCCTCAGCCCCCAGTCAACAGTGGAGCCCTTCAGGGGCCTGGAAAGGGGCTGCCCCACCTTGAGGGGGAAGTTCCTCCCCGAGGGGAGCAAGATCCGAACACCTGGAGCGCCTGGGCTCATGTTACCAGAGGGAACCTGTCCTGGGGCGGGGGTGGGGGAAGGGAGGTAGCCAAGCCCACCTGCAGGCATCCTCTGAGGAGCAGTACTGGGACGTGATGGGCATCGAGTTCTCCAGCACCAGGATGGAGGTCAGGGACGGCACCGGGTCTGCAAGGAGAGAGGCCACTGGTGCAGGAAGGAGGGTGACAAGACAGGACACAAATGAGAAGCAGCCAAACCTGTCCTTGCCCGAGACTCGAATCAGCCATTCACACCTCAGCAGGAATACATTTCAGGTTATTCTTTCCAGACTCCCACGACGGCTGGGGTCACGCCACCATCCTCCCCAGCAGCCCTAGGACTACACAGTTCCCATGAGCCTGAGGACCCAGGACACCCACAAGTAGGGATGGGTCTTCCATATCCCCTGCACGGGGCGTACAGGAGCCCGCTCTTCAGGCCCCTGTCCCTGACTGCACACATCTCTTCCCAACTCGGGGTACAGTGACATCAAGTTGGTAGCTTGAAATCAGCCATGGCGGCGGTATTCACACACACAAATCAGGGCCCCACTGTCCTTCGAAGACTCAGCTTCAATGTCGCCTCCTCCAGGAAAGCCTCCCCTGATCATCTCCGCACCTCAGTCCGGATTCTGTGCCCTCCCCAGTCGCCAAGCTGCCCGTGTGTCCCCTCAGAGCCTCACCACGCTGCTGTTTTCGTGTCTGTGAGCCCCTGGGGGCAGGACACATCCATCTCCGTCACCCCCGGTGCCCTGTACGGAGCCAGTCACAGAGAAGGGGCCCAGGAAACGGCTGCGTGGTAAGCACCTACCCCGTGGGGTTTCCCCATCACTCTGAACTTCAATCCCAGCAAACCAGTTTCTAAGCTTTTTTTTGTTTTGTTTCTCTTTAAGCCACAAAACCCATCAAATGGAAGTTGATGAGGAAGCCCAATACCTAGAGCAGAGGTGCCTGGTTGAAGCCAGGAAGGTTCTCGGCCTCCCCTTCAACCTCCAAGGCAGCCCTGGAGATACTTCAGAGAAACCCGGTTTGAAAACCAATAAAGGGTTCTCTAGCTTTGTTAAAACCAAAGGTTTGAGGTTTGGAAAACTGGGGGAACCCTGAACAGTACCCTTCTTGCCCTGGCATGGTGAAATAAAAGGAGCCACGTGGACTTGGGATCAAATTCCACCCCTGCCGCTAACAGGCTGTATGACCCTGGGCAAGTCACTTCACCCAAGTTTCCATTTCCTCATCTGAACAATGGGGACGATTCCTTTCTCGCAGGAGTGTTGTGAAGATTAAACAAGGCGATGGATATAACGCTATACAATCAGCCTGGCTCGACTCCTGGGACTTAGTAAATGCTCAGCAAATGTCTGTCGACGGACAATTCTGCACCCAGGTATTCTGGTGATGGGCTGAAATGGGCCCCGGCCAGTGAGCCTTGCTGGGTTGGGCTGAGCGGGGGAAGGGGTAGGGCAGGTACCTGGCTGGCTCCAGGCCTGGGTGGGCTGAGCAGAGCTCAGGCCAAGCTGAGGGGCCCCTCGGCGGCCCCGGACATGGAGACCAAGGCTTGGGCTGTTCTTGGCTTTGCCCTGGCCTCCAGGAAAGGGGACCGCAGGGCTGGCCACAGGGTCCGAGTTCTTTGGATGCTTGAAGTAGCCAATGCCATTGGCTGACAGGCCCCAGGACTTGGCTCTGATGTTGGTGGCTGGCAGCAGGGCCATCTGGCTGGGGCCTGTGGAGAGAACCAGGCACAGGCTGAGAGGCAGGCACGGGCTGCCTCCTGCCCAGCTGTCTTGAGGGCCCGACTGGACTCTGGGTGACTCCCTTCTATCTCCTGGTCTCCTCAGGGGTCCCCCAGTCTTTCTCCAGAGCCTCATTCTGGGCTCCAGGAGACCAGACCCTCCCACCAATGAGTCTCTGGGGCCTTTCTTAGGCCTCCTGTAAAAACTCCTCCAACCCAAAACCTGGCCCCAAGCGAGCCATACCTGAGCGGTTGGTGGAGGGGCCGGGACTGGGGCTGAGACCACGGCTAGGATTAAAGCTAGGGTCAGGGGTGGGGCTGGGGCTGGGCGAGGAGCAGCAGACGACTGGGCAGGGGCGGCTGGAGCACAGGTCCAAGGTGCGGAGGGCTGGAGCTGGGGCCGAGCTGGTCAGGCCAGTGGTAACTGAGGAAGCCAGAGGCTGTATGAGCTGGAGTGGGGCAGCAGAGACCCCGACCCAGAACACAGCCACCGCTCCCCATCCCACCCCTCCAAAGCCACGCCCCGGCACGCACCCAGCAGCAGAGAGGGCTGCGTGCCCGGCCGCCCAGTGGTCACAGGGGACTGTCGGAGCTGAGTGGTCCCAAAGCTCTGGCTGGACCTGCTGGGGAAGGGTGGGCTGAGCTCAGAGGGGCTGGGAGAGCCTGAGCAGGAGGCCTGGGAGTCCCAGAGCAGCGGGAGGGGCGCGAGGAGGTGGACAAGGAAGGCAGAAAGGAGGCAGAGGCAGGAGGGAGAGGGCTTGGTCCAGACACGTACCATGGGCACATGGCCTCACTCCCCCCAGGGTGCTGGGGCCGGAGCAGGGCCAGAAGACAGGAAGTGGACACGGCAAAAGAGCTAAGGGGCAGCAGAGAGGAAAAGAGGGGGCAGGCACAGGGGAGGAGAGAAAGAGAAGACACGGTCAGAGATGGCCCAAGGACTGAGGGTGACTGTGGGCAGAAGAGCCCAAGGCCCCACCCTGGCCCTCCTTCCCCTACCCCCTGTTCTAACCTGGGCCGCTCAGATGCCCCCTGCCACTCAGAGGCCCAGCCACCTGGAGGAACACTGAGTAGGCCAGGGAGAAACATCGGCTTCAGTACGACTGCAAAGCAGCTGCCCCGCTTCCAGAGAGGCCTTCCCACCCACCCCCACAAACTCCTGGCGGGCTAAGAGCCTGAGGTGGAACCCCCTTTAGAGGAGACAGCCTCCAGGGCTCCTCCGACCCTGGGCTGCTCACCAAAGCCCCGCCCGGCCTGGCGATGGCCCCCCGCAGCCAGGCCTCCAGGGACATACCCATCAGTTTCCACCAGGTCCTCCTCGGTGCGCAGGCTCAGCACATACAGTGTAGACATGGACACCACGCTGGGAGCCACAGGAAGGGGCCATTGTTAGAGCTGGAGCCACCATCCGGCGCCCTCTCTCCAGGGCAGGGCCTGTGGTTCTTGGTCCCAGGGGCTAGACTCCCAAGTGATGCCTATACGCGGGTCTCCCCAGTCCCAAGGGGAGGAGACAGAACGAGGCAGCCCCCCTTCCCTGAGACCTCAGCCACTTCATCTCCCAGGCCCCGCCCTCCTCTTCCCCCAGGACTGGGCCCGTGGGCAGCCCGACGTCCCTGGCCAGCCGCCCCCAGAGTCTGGGGGACAAGTCACCTGAAGGCCATGACCACCACCAGGGCGATGATGGTTCCCTGCAGGAAGCGCTGGCTGATGCAGGCCTGGTCTGGGACCACAGATGATGACTGAAGACCAAGAAGAAAGGGGAAAAAGGCCCAGACTTAGGGAGCCCATGGTCTGACCCACGGTGGGCTCTGCTGGAGGTGGGGTACTCATCCCCTCGGGGGGCAGAGGGAGAGGAAGGAGAAACCGGGGGCTGGGAGGGCTAGAGGGTCCAGAAGCGAGGGGAGGGGAGGGGAAGCGCTTGGAGTCAGCGAGCCTGGAGAGGCGCCAGCTGGAAAGGGAGGCCACGAGGATGGGGAGGCCCCAGTCCCTGCCCCCCATCCCTGCCCACCCTCACCTTGCTGGCCACCTTGGGGGGCCTCTTCTTGTGGGGGACGCTGCCCGCCCGGCTGAACTGGCTCCCTGCGTGGCTGCAGCAAGAGGGCAGGGTCAGAGGTGCCTCTGGGAAGGGGGTCTTGCCCTCCCCGGCCCCGAGCCCCCACCTGAAGGCGCCCGAGCTGCCGGTGGACTTGAGGCTGTCGAGGCGCCGCAGCTTGGCCAGCTTGTGGCTCCAGCGCTCCAGCTCATCAATGCGCGTCTCCAGGTTGTCCGTCAGCTTGCACAGCTCCTTCACAGCACCCACGTTCTCCATGAAGATGCGCTCCTGCCGCAGGCAACGGCCAGTGTCGAGGGCACAGTCAGCCCCTGGGAGCCCCAGGCTATGGGCCCATTGGGGCGCCTGAGGAGGGCACTCAAAGGCTCCCTACCCAGGCCAGCCTTGCCTCTCGTCCAGCCTCAGCTCCCTCGGCTCCCTGTGCCTGCGTCCGGACAGCATCCCACCTCTGCACCCTTCCCCACCCACGGTCAGAACCCGCTGTCTCTCCGAGGCTCCCACCCTCCATCTCCCCATCTGATGAACACGATGTCTCAGACTTCAGCAGAGGCCAAAACACATCCCATGCTCGTTGGTGCCCATCCTCATGCCAGGAAGGTTACAAACATTATCCTCACGACAAACCCCACGTTTAAGCTTTGCCATAACCACATCAGAACTTCTTAGCGGTAAGTGTCGTTTCCCTCCTTTTGCAGGGGAGGAAGATGACCCTCAGAACGTTCCTCTTGCCCTTGATCGCACAGCCGCAGACTGGCAGAGTCCCCACCTCCCACCTCCACCTCTCCCAGTGGGGTGGGGAGGGGGCTCTGGAAGCAGCCTGAGAGAAGACTGGGGGGCAGGGGGAATGCTCCTGTTCTCTGCACTTCAGTGTCCCCGGTCTCTACGGAGGGCGTGAACGCCCTCCAGGGGGTCCACCCCTCTGCCCCTTGGGCTCCCTTCAGTCCCTTCTCCACAGACCTTGTTCACCACCAGGAAGTTCTCTATGGTTTTCCCATTGGCAAAGACCACGTCTCCAGTGTCCTTCACGGCCTCAGGCAGGATCTCCTTCACCTCCTGAGCGATGACACCTGGGGAGGGGCAAGCCAGGTGTGTGTTGCGGGGAGGACTGCCCACAGCACCGTAATGTAAGCAGGGGCAGGGATCGGTGAGGGTGAAATTCTGGGGGCTAGAGATTTGAGACCCAGGGAGCCCCGGAGCAGGGGGCTCCAAGGCACAGGGTCGCAGTTCCAGGGATCAAGGTGTGGGGTTCCCTGGGCTAGGGATAGGGGCATATTCCAGGGAGTAAGGACTCCAGGGGAAAGGGGGCAGGGATCCAGGAGAATAAAGGCAAGATTCATCTAGGGAACAGAGGAGCGAGGATCCCGAGGCCACAAGTCCCAGGCTTCCGATGTCAAAGGGCGAGGGGTCCGGCCCGAAGGGCAGGTCTTCCGGAGGGCCGGGATTCCCGGGGGCAGGCTTCCAGGAGTCATGGGAAGGGGTTCCTGGGAGTAGGGTTTCCAGAGGACAGGGACAGGGTCGGGGTTACCAGATCCCAGCCTGCGCACGTGAATCCTTACCCGTTTCTGGCGCCGCGGCCTCGATGCCAGCAGTGGCGGCAAACTCTGGCTTGTATCTGTAGTGGACCAGTCGCATACGCGAAATCCTCTTCAGCTGCTCGGTGGTGTCCACCTGCGCGGGAGCCAGGGCCGAACTGAAAGCCTCCCGTCCTGGGCCCGTCCGGAGGCAGCAGTGTGGAGGGGAGACCCTGCTACTAGGGTCGCGGGATCCAGAGATCCAGGGCCAGCCTCCCCCAACTCCTTCCCTTGCAGACCCGCCCCCCACAGAGCCCCGCCCACAAAGCAACCCCGCCCCCCGCGGGCAACCCCGGGCACCAGTTCCTCCCGCCCAGTTGTCCCCGCCCACAGCCCCGCCCCCACCTCCTGCAAGTGCTCCTTGGCCCGCAGATCCGAGGGGTGCATGAGCGAGCCCATGACCTTGACGTTGCCGTGCACCACCAGCGCCTCATCGGGCCGGTCTGTGTTGATGCCCACACGGCCATGGTGGAAGACGGTGTCGGGCACCTGCGCCCGCTGCCACAGCACGTCGCTGTCACTCTCAAACTGGCCCGGATTGGAGGCCTAGCAGGAGTTGGGGTTGGATCAGCCCTGGGGGATGGGGGACCTGCAGCGCCCTGGGAAAGGGGGAAACCCCGCAGCCACCTCTCCAGCTCCAGCCGGACCTCCTCACCCCACCACGAGGGGCGGCTTAAACTGTCCCTCCCATTGTGGCAACCAGGTCCTGGCCACCTCCACACTTTATTGTGAAGGAAACACTGTGACCCGGACAGGGTGGGAGCGTTGCCCAAGGCCACACAGCGAGTGCCCAGCAGGGTCAGCATTCCGGCTCCTGACTCCTGAGGACCCCTGTATCTCTCCTGGGTGCTGTCTCTCCCAGGTCTGGGGAGGACTCTCAGCCCTCTGCGGGGAGGTGGCCCTCACCCGCACGATGATGCGTTCTGAGATCTGGGCGGCCAGCGTGTAGTTCTGGTTCTGTGCGTGGGCCTGGAGGGCCACCACCAGCATGAAGTACCTGGGGCACACAGGGGTCTTAGAGGCACCCAGGGGTCTGCCCCACTGCCTCCCCACCCCCCGCCAGCCTTCCTGGGTCAGATGTACAGTGCCCACTCGGTCATTTCGCCCAGGCTCCCACCAGCCAGGAAGAGGGCATGAACACCCCGTCTTACAGAGGAGGAACCTGAGTCTCCACTAGGGGGCGGAAATTCCCCAGGGCCCACCAGCTAGGAACCAGGCTTCTGCTCTCCCATCTGTAAGTCATTAAGGAAGGGCTCTGAATCCCAGGTCCCTTTTTTGTGAAATGGGTGAGTCTGTGGGACTCTGTGCCTGGCGTGCTATGTGGGGTGGCACCCTCCCGCCCCTCGTCCTCAGAAATGGAGCGGCTCCAGGGCAGGGGCCCAGCCTGCTCACCTCTGGTCAGGGTTGGGCTTGCCCTTCTTGCGCATGTTGTTGGCGGTGGTCTCGCTGAAGTGCAGCCTCCCCACAGTCACCTTCGTGACCTGCTCGGGGGGCAGGCTGACCCTGCAGAGGAGGGGCAGGGTACTCAGGGCGCAGGGAAGGGGGCTGCGGAGAGCCAGGCCGCAGTGGGGCACTGGGGGCAGGAGTGTGTAGGAGGTGCACACTGTGGGTGCCTTCCCGCACCCCCCTCAGCTCCTGCCGGGGTGAGCCCTCCTGGGGACCACCCGCCACGGGCCAGGCACTCACGTGACAGGGTTGAAGGGCCGCTTGCTTCGGTCCGACTGCGACTGCTCGATGTTGATGGACTGGTTGAGGGCCTCCAGCTGGGGGAGGGGCAGAGGCCAAAGGCACCTCAGGGCCCAGGTTCCCCACCTGGTTCCGCCCTCCTTCGGCCTCTCGGCCCAGGCCTGGCCCAGCTGGGGCTCGTGAGGAAACCGAGGCCCTGCCCTCCCCTCAGCCCACAAACGCTGGTGCCTTCTCCTACACGCCACACATCCCACAGCCCCACACCCACGCCACTCCCCCACCTATGTGCACACACACTCACCCTCACCGGCCCCCACTCCCGTCCGCACACCCCTCCCAGCCCTGAGCGCACACCCCAAACCGGCCTCCACAGCCACCCGCTCACTCGCCACCCAACATCTCCCAGACCCCGTCCCACACCCACTTCCCCTCAACCCCTCCACGAGCGCTGGCACCGAAGGAGTCACACCCGGCCGACCCCCCTGGGAGCTCATGGGCTCAAGATCAACCACCACTGTGGTGGTGCCGGGGGATCGCAGGGGAGGGACCTCAAGTCAAGATGGGCCTCAGGGCAGTGCGAACGGTGAAGGTCAAGGAACAGCAGCCGAGCCGGCAGAGGAGGGATGGAGTGGTGTTCAGCGGGCGTCCCCGAGAAAGGGAGCCGCCTGGGGGAGGCGGGGCTGCGACTGGGCACAGCGAATGGCGGGAACGGGTGAGACTGGGGTCCCAAAGGCCTCTGCAGGCCCAGCCTAGCAGTCAGGGCTTTGCTGGGGTGAGGGAGATGTGGTCCCGGAGGCCTTGGAAGGCAGAATGGGAAAGATCTCAGGCAGGAGCCACAGGGGAAGCTGCTGAGGACAGGTCAGACAAGGAGGTGGAGGTGGGGGGAGGGGGAGGGGACCAGACAGAGGGGAGTTCTGGGCGACAGTAGGGCCTGGTGCACGGTGAGGGGTGGGCAAGCGGGCCCCGGATTCATGGCTCAGGTAACCAGGGCCCTGGAGCCCCGTTCCCAGAGAGGGGGCCCGGGAGAGGGGCAAGTTCCCAGGGAGTTCATTTGGGGGTGTGGCACTGAGACGGCTGACAGCGGGGTCAGAAGAGGGGTCTTGGCTGGGGGGCGCAGACTTGGGATCACGGGGTAGAGAAGGAAACGGGAAGCGTACCTGAGAAGAGGGCTGAGGTGCCCGACGCTTAAGGGGCAGGCACGGGAGGACAGGCGGAAAGGGGGGACTGGACTTAGCCACGAGGGGTTTCCTCGTGGACACACTCACCTGGCCTTGGGCTCTTTCGACTCCCCCCAGCCTGCCTGCCCTCCTGCCCCGCCCTCCTTGCCGAGCCCCAGACCTGCCTTCACTCCGTGCAGCTTCAGGTAGAAGCAGTCGAGGGGCTTAAGGCCTTCGGGCGTCTTGACATACTTGGGCTCCCCCAGCATGCCGATGTACACCGTCACCTGGAAGTGGTTCTTCTTCTGGCACACGAAGGCGTCGTCGCCCACCGAAAAGTTGAAACCCTTGTCGGCGTCCACGCGGTAGGTAAGCATGGGCCTGGGGACAGGTGGGGGCACTCACCCGAGGCCCCGCACACCGGGCTTGCCTTGCCCGTCCCACCCACATGCCTGCGTTCCAACGCAACTTCCCACGTGGTGCCCCCATCCTCAAAGCACTCTCGGGGCTGCCCCCATTTCTCAGAGATGGAAACTGAGTCCCCAGGAGGATTTGAGCTCAGGTCTGCCAGGGCCTCAGCCAATATTCTTCCCACTACGTGCCTGGGACCACCCCATCCTGGTGATGGGGGGCAGGTTGAGCAAGACACTTGGACGGGAGGGAACTCTTGAGGAGGGGGCCTGACCGCCCCTCACCACACTTGGCTTCTTCCCAAAACGCTGCCCGAAGCCCCCTCCCTCACGGGAGACGGGGTGAGAGGGGATGCGTCTGTGGAGCCTCACTGCGCCTGACAGCTGGTTGCCATGGAAACGGTGGAACCAGGCGCCGGCTCTGCGCTGGCCCAGCCCCTGCCCACCAGCTTGCTCAAGCCCCCAAACGTCCTCATTCTGACTCCACCATCTGCCCGGTTGTGGAGGGGGCACTCTGGGCAGCCTGGCCTCAGTCTCAGTTTACACATCTGTTGCTGGCAAGGTGTTCCAAGTCTGGACCCTTTGGGGGACCTCCAGGTGGACTGAAAGGGGGTGATTGTTGGCCCGCCCTCACCCAGGTCCCCAGGCACAAGCAGTGCCCCGGATGCCCAGGGCCCGCCTGGAGGAAGCTGGGCAGGGACAATGTTTCCAAACTTGTGGGGAGAGGCCTTTGGGCCTGGCTAACATCCACGGGAAGGCCCAGAGCTCACTACTTCTCCCTCCCTGGGCTCCACCCACCTGCCTGACCCAGGGGAACACCCAGGAAGTGCCTGGGCCACACTGGGGGCCTCAGCTGCCAACTTCCTGGCCTTGGGACCTGGGGTGGCAGGGCTGGCCCAAGAAGTATAGTAGTAGGAATGGGGGCTCCTCACCAGGCCATAGGGCTGGACAGCCAAAGACCTGCCCCCGCCACCCAGACAGGGCCTCAAAGGACCCTTTCACCACTACATCAGCTGGACGCCCCCTGCCCCAGCCCTGAGGGCTTGTGGCTAACAACCCGACATAGCCTGGGGACACCCAACTCCAGGAGGCTGGTCTAGCTGCGAGAGGGCCAAGTCCCAGACACCCTGCCCAGGCCTGGCAATGTCCAAATGGGCTGATGGTGAGCCATGCTCTCATCCCTCACTGGCCTTCCGTGGGAGTGAGGGGACTGGTCCCGGAGTGCTCCTGGCCAGGTCCCAGGAAGCTGAATCCACATGGGTGGGTGCTGAAGGAGAGCGAGGAATGCCC
Source organism: Phocoena sinus (assembly GCF_008692025.1). Lineage (NCBI taxonomy): Eukaryota > Metazoa > Chordata > Mammalia > Artiodactyla > Phocoenidae > Phocoena > Phocoena sinus. The sequence goes on along the minus strand of NC_045770.1, from coordinate 100,741,639 downwards.
GGCCAGCCTCTGACCCAGTCCTCCCCCACCCACTCATCCCTCCCCTCCAGGGAGGGGGCTGCTGGAAGGGCCTTGCTGACGCTCTGCTTCCGGCTACCTTCCTGGAATGCAGAAGGAGGAGTGGGGGAGGGGAAGGGGGGGCCAGAAAACACCCCTCCACCCACCGGCCCCTCCCTGGCGGACACCAGCTTCTTCAGGAGGCCTCGGGCTGGCTCCGGAGTCAGGAACCCTGAGCGCCAGTCCTTGCTCTTCCCTGAGCCTGTCTGCTCTTCTGTGAAACGGGACCATCTCGTGGCCGGTGTGCTCCGCAGCCCTGCTCTAGGATGGCGTGGCCAGGAGGGGTTAGGGGGAGCACAGGTCACTCACAGCTCTTTGTAGTTTGCATCGTACAGCGTCGCCCACTTGTTCTGCTGATGTGGTTGCCACTTGATGGACTGGTAGTTGGGGTCCAGGTAGGAGCCACTGAGGCTATCACTGTCCTGAAGGAGACCTGGAGAGAGAGAACGGCCATGGGCCCCGGGCTATGGGCCCCGGGCCCCCCCACCCACCCCCCCCACCTTGAAAGCTTGAGCAGGCCAGCCACGTACCTGGTGAGGGTGCACCTGGTGGGTGCCAAGGCGGCGTCTGGACCCGGGCGATGCTGAGGGGCAAGGAGCCAGGGCCGGGTGAGAGCGGGCCCTGGGGAGGCCAGGGTGGGGATGGGGCTCGAGCTGGGTGCGGAGGCAGGGATGTCACGGTCCCGGGCTCCTGTTTGATCGTTCCATTCAGCATCTGGGCATTGAGGGTGCTGGGGGGGGATTCGGAGTGCTTCCTCTTCTTGGAGGGGTGTGTGGGGAGCCTGGGGGGGACACAGGTGTGCACCATGGGGGGCTGGCCCTCCCCGAGCCCCCTCCCACTGGGCAGTACCCCCGCTCCCCTCTTCACCCTGTTTCAGCAGGATACGCCCAGCCCAGGGGATACCTCCTGCACGAAGCCCGCACCTTTACCTCCTAAGTGCTCCCCCATCAGCCTGTGTTATCATTCTGTTTCTGTCCCTCCACCCTACCCCCAGACTGTGGAATCCAGGAGGGCAAGACCCACACCTGACTTGTCTGTGTGTTCCCATCACGCCCAGCAACTGGCCCGGCACACAAAGCGCTCAGAATCGTTCGTGGAATGAACGAGTCTGTCCCTTCCCTGTGGTGTCATTCTCAGTGTCACTCTTTAGAGCGACGGCTCTTTGGAGAGCAGCCTCCATGGTTAGAAACAAGCCACAGAGGGCCTGGGCCACGAAGGCTGGGAAAGAGAGTTTCCTGGGAAGGGGGATGACGATTTGGGGGCTACACAGCACCCCTTCCCCTTCTGGTTTACAAAAAGCTTTGCCAGTGGAATCTTTCCTTGAATGAAATCTTTCACGAAATCTCAATGTGCAAAACAGATAAAATAGACAATTCTACGGGTTGGAGTCAGAGCAGGAAGCTTGGGTCTACGCCTAGAACCTCCTCAGAAACCCGAGGACTCCATGGTGACTGGAAAGTAACTGGTGTCTGGGTAAGAGCACAGTCCCAGGTTCAAGTACTGGCTCAGCTCCCTCCTACCTCCGTAGAGCAAGCATCCCACCCCCCAAGCCTCAGTTTACCTATCTGGGCAACGGGGGTGGCCATGCCCGTCAAATAAGGTACTTGTGAGCACTTGGCCTTGGCCGTAAGTGCCCGATGCATTGCTCGCACATACATATACATGACACTGATCCCCATCTCTGGGGTCAGAGCCTTGGTCCTTCCTGGGTTCATTCATCCCCACCCACGCCCCCCGCCCTGGGGGAGGCCGCCCACGCCCCCCGCCCCGCCCAACTCTTACTCGGCTCCGGCTCCGTGTTGCTGCAGCAGCTGGTGTAGCATCTGGGACTGCTGCGTGTGGTGGAGATCGGTGGGCACCAGCCCCTGCCCCATGGCAGCGTAGGGGGGCATCGGAGGCTCAGCCTTCATGTACAGATCCCGCTGCAGGACGGAGTAGTGAGGCGGGGGCGGTGGTGGGGGGTGCTCCGGGCGGGAGGGCACCCCCACGTGGCACAGGCTCTCAGGGGTTAGGGTGCGCAGGAGATGGGGGTCTGTGGGAGAGATGCGGGGTGGCCATTAGGTTTCCCGGCACCAGCTCTCCCCGGGGCGGGGTCTCCTGATACCCGCCCCCTCCTGAACCCAGCCTGGAGGCTGCCCTCCCGCCGACCCCACGTGGGAGGAGGCTGGGCAGTGTAGAGGCTGGCCACTACAGGCCCGGGCGGGGAAGCCAGACCCTGCCCAGGGGGTGGGCAGCCTTTCACCCCATCCGAGCCAGCTCCTTCCCCCCCCCCCCCCCCCGGGCCGGCCGGGCCTGGCCCGGCTCCCTGGGGAGGTCCCGCATCCCAAGGTTCTCCCCCAGCCCCTCTCAGGCCTGCTCCTCCTCTGAGCCTCAGGAAGGAGTCTCCGGGACCCCCAACACCGTCCTGCGGGGGGCCCTCCTCCCTCCGGCGGGCCCCAGGGGCCAGCCCCCCAGCCCGAGGGGGAAGGCCCCAGCTCCCTTTTTCCCCAGGAGGCATTCCAGAGATGTTTCTGGTAAGATAAACAGAACTCTTGACCCCTCTCTGGGCTGTGGGGAGATGGCTGCCCGTGATCCCTCTGCTCTTGGCCACCTGGGGGCCACTGCACCCCTGAGCACCTCCCCAGCTGAGGTGGGCCCGGCGGCAGCCAGGCCTGTGTCCAGGCTGCAGCCAGCCTCCCCCAGCCGTCCACTTACCGCCGAAGGGCGCGTCCATGATGGCGCAGGCGGGCAGGCGGGTGGCATCCCCGGCAGGGACACTTGCTCAGAGGCAGGGCCAGGCTCCCCACCCGCCCGTGGGGAACAACAGCTAGCGCCGGGGAGTATTTGACCAGCGATAATCTGGGCCTGCTGGGCGGCCGCTGGCCCCCTCCCTCCCGATAAGGCCGCCCCAGCCACTTGCCCAAACCCCAGAGGGGGAGGGCGGTGCCCGCTGGACTCACCATTCACCTGCTGGGGGGAGTAGGCCTCGGAGCCAGAGTCTGGGGGGGAGTCTGGCAGCGTGCTGGGAAGCAAGAGGAAAGGGTGGTTGGGTGGGCAGCCGAGCCCCTGCCTTCCAGCCGGGCAGCTCTTCTGGGGGGTAGGGTCCCGGAGACCCAGGGGCTGGAGGCTTCGAGGTTTCTTCGCAGCCCCCGTTATGGGCATTTCTCTGTACCAGCTACCTTGGGGTGCCTGGCAGGGCCCAGTTGTGGGTGGAGGCCTTGGGCTCTGGCCCAGCATCCCCTCAGACCTACAGGGCACTTGGGAGCGTGTCACCTGTGTCCCTGATGATGGCACAGGGATTCAAGGACTCCCTCTGCAGCCCGAAGGGCCAGGCCAGCTCTTTCCTTCCTGCACCCACAGAAGTCCCACTTCCTGGAAACTCTAGGGGCCGGGCCTGGGAAACTTCAGTGGGTCACCGGGGGTTGGGGGGGTTGCTGCCCTGCCACAGGCAGGTGTAGGCTGGGCAGGGAGCCAGCTCGCCAGGCCTGCACTTATTTTTTTCTTGCAGGTTTTGTTTTATCAGTGGTTCGGGCAAAAGAACAAACTCTACTCTGAGAGGTCAACACGTCCTGCATGAGCCCTGAGTCCGCCCAGAGGGGGCGGCTGCGGCCACTCTCTGAGGGATCTGACTCTTTGGCCGCCCTGGTCCCCACATCTGGAAAGGCTGCCCACCGTCATGCCCAGGCAGCTTCTGAGGCGGCCCAGCTCTTGTGGACACAGCCCTGGGCTGCTTGCAGGGTCCCCCAGCTCCCCTGGACAAGCCACCCCTCACCCAAACCCTGCAGGCCGTGTGAAGATGACAGGAAAAGGTGATGGGGACTCGGTCCTTGCTGCGCCCAGCGGGCTGACCGGGGCCTCTCCAGCTCCGGGTCCACCATCTGCCCCCACTCCCTGCGCTGCCCTGACAGCGGCCTCGAGTAAAGGTCTTTCTCACCCTCCGGCCCCTATCAAATGTGCCAAATCCACAGAACCTCGCGTTCTTCCTCTAACTCCCCACGGTGCACGAGTCCTCGATTTGCTGATTTTGATTAGTCACTCCCTCCCCCACTAGACCGCAGGAGCCACCATAGGAGGGATGTGCCTGCCTTGTTTACCACCTAGAACAGGGCCTGGCATGGGTGGGGGCAGTGGCCCTGGAGCGGCCCGGGGGCCACAGCGTGTCTGAGTGGTTCTGGACAAGTGCTTTCTCTCTCTAGGAAATGGCCCCAGTGTGCCATCCGAATCTTGCCGTGAGCGGGGTGGGGCTTTACTCGCAGGCTGGCTGGTTTTGGGGTCCCCCAGGAGCTGGTAACTGCGGACAGTCGAGGGGCTCTTGCAGAGGCGTGGAGAACAGTAGCGGGCACCCAGCAGGTGCTTATGATGTGTCAGCTCCCTTCCCTCCCTGCCCTTCGGGGCCTGTGGCTGAGGGACAGCCTCTGCGCCTCAAGCGGCCAGCTGCCCTGCAGCAATGGCTCACCCCTGGCTGGCACCCCAGCTCCCCTCCACGGCCCTCCCCCTGTAAGTCAAGACACAGCCACCGTCCCCCCAGTACTTCCTCTGGATTTCCTCCCCTGACTTCCACAGTCACGCAGGGGCGGAAGCATTCGGGGCTCCCTTCACAGCTGGGGTGCCGAGGTTACGGGTTAGCACCCAGAAGGCCGGAAATGGTGGAGCTGGAGACGGAGCCAGGCTGCCTGGCCAGCGTTGTGCTCCCAGCACCCTGTCATCCTTCCACCCAGAGGTGGGGGTCACCTGCCCCCTGCCTGAGCCCGGGAACCCAGAACTTTCTCCGAGCCCCTCTGCAGAGCCGAGCAGACCCACGCTCCCCGCCTCTCCCCACGATCATGTGCCTGTGGACTGCCCTGCAGTCCGGCTGGGCTGGTGGCCACCTGGAACCCTGGGTCACAGCCGGGCCCAGGCTGAGCCCTTGGGTCAGGCGCTGACGTGGACTCCTTGGAGAGGAGCCAGGGAGCACGTCGGGGGCCGGTTTGGGTAGGGTCCCAACACCTGCAGCAACTTCAGGTCCCACACCTGCGCCATCGGCCAACTCCCTGAGGCCGTGGGAAACAGCAGCTATAAATGCACGAACGACTGGGTAGGCCTGGTGCAGGGAGGGGTTTGGGTGCCCTGGGTGCCTGCATGCGTGTAGAGGTGCTCCCCTGAATGTAAATAGTCCTGCCTCCAGTCCCACTCCCTCCCCGCCACTCTCCACACAGCTCTCGGGGATGGAGATCTTCCTAGCACTTAGGTCAGCCCTCATCGCTCCCCTGCTCAGAACCCTCCGTGGCTGTCCACTGCCTCAGCACAAAGCCGTGAGCACCTCCTCAGCCTGGCCCTGGTCCCCCAGCCACCTTACCTACCCACAGGGCAGCCCGATGCCCACTGCCCAGCCTTGGCCGGCACCTCCCAGGCCCCCAGTCACTGGTCCCACAGGCCGCCTGGGCCTGGGTCTCTGCATCTTACCCCACCCCCACTGCCCTCACTCACCCGGGGGCATAGGGAGCCTTGGGCTCTGCCTTGATGGGGGGCCCAGAGCCCCCCAGGAAGGGCTTGGGAGCAGCACCCATGCCGTTGTTGTTGTTGCAGTTGAGCGGGGCGCTGTAGTTCGGGGGTGGGAGGGGGCCATGGCGACCCGGGGAGGGTCCGCCCCCGGGGGGGCTCAGGTGGTGGACCCCGCTGGAGCCGGGGATCGCTGGCTGCCCGTGGGGGTAGGAGGCCGCACTGGCTGGAGCAGAGATGTCAGGGAAGCAGCTGCGGAGAAGGGTGGAAGCTCAGCGCCAGCCCAGCACCCCCGCCCCTCCCGGGGGGCTCCCACCTGCAGGGCGGCTTGGACGCTGCAGTGGGCTCAGTGGTTGGGAAAGGAGCAGCTCTCAGAGGCGGGGCCACGTCACCCCTCCCAGGTGGAGGCCAAAGGGGCTGGGGTGCCGCGGGGGCCACTCACAGGTCAGAGGCGTCCTCCTTGCTGATGTACTCCTCCAGGATGCTGGTGTCTATGTTGGAGGGCTCCAGGGCGCCGTTGATGTCGTGGCCTGTGGGGGAGGGGTGGACGTGAGAGATCGGCCCAGCCCGCCAACTCTCCGCAGGCTGGGCCCTCCCCATCTGTGCATCCACGTGGAGGGGGAGTCCCTCATCACCCCCCACCTGCCAGCCCTCCGGGAGGTATTGATGGTGCTGCCCTCAGTCCACAAGGCCAGCTGGACTCCGCGAGGAGGGGCGGGGCCCAGAGTGCAGGTCTGGACAGACCGGCCGCTTCCTGCCCCTCCATTCTCCTTTCCAGCTTCGTGACACGAGCAAGTCCCTTCGTCTTTTCTATAAAATGGGGTAACCGTGTCCCCGTCTTGCGGGGTGCTGTGAGGAGCAAACGAGGCGCTTTATTTAGCCGGGTGCCTAGCGGATACCAGCCCCCTCACTGACTCAGACCCAGACTCACTGACTCTGTCCTGCCCTGTCCTCCGGGAGGCGGTTCCAGATGGCCCAGCTGCGGGCAGCCGGGACCAGGAGGCCTGGCGGGGCTGGACCACACATCCTGGGGGGCCCCGTGGGGCTGGGGGAGACTCCTGAACCCCGGGCCCCAGCTGCAGGTGGCGAGGGAGCAGGGGTCGGAGTCAGGAGTGCCCAGCCCACTCTCACTGCGTGTGCCCATCACCCGCACATCGAGGGCTGAGCCCAGAGGAGGAAACAGCCCCAGAGAGGTTCGGCGGGGAACGATGGTGGCCTGAGCGCTGCGCCCCTGCCTGGCCTCTCCTGGGCCCTCCCCGCTAGCCCCAGCCCCACCGACGGGAGGGATTCACAGAAAAGGCAGCCCAGTGCTCTTGGGCATCGGCAGCGAAGGAGAGGGGGAGGCGCTGGCCTTTCCCCTCCCGGGGTCACCTTGCAGGGGGAGCTGGAGTGCCGGGTGATAAGGGGGCTGACGTGGGAGATGCGTCAACTCCGATAATGGAGGACGGCCCCACCCACACTGCTGACCTGGGCTGGCCGGCCCCACTGAGGCAGGAGGCACCCCTCCCACAGGCCCCTAGGCCTTGAGTCTGGGGTCTGCGCCTCATGCCCCCTCCCCTGGTGAACCCTGGGAACAGAGCTCAGGTCCAGTAATAAATCCTAGCTCACCTACTCCCTGCTGTGTGACCTTGGGCAGGTCACATACCCTCTCTGAGCCTCAGTCGCCTCAGTAAAATGGGGACATGAACAGCTAACACTTTACAGCGTTCTTCTGAGGATGAAACAAGTTAAGGTATATAAAGTGCCCCGAACACAGTGGGTGCTCAGCAAACCGTGGCTGTCCCCACTCCCCAGAGCCCTGGGGTCCCCAGGAACCCCCAGCCCAGGCCCCTCCCTGGCCCTGGCCGGCATTTCAAGAATGCTGAGCCCCGCTTAGGTGATTAATGAGTGGCTAAGCCCTCCTAGGAGTCACGCGCTGCCTGGGACAGGCCCTCCTGCTGGCCCCCACGCTGGACTCACCCAGCCAGGAACAAGGGACACCCACCAAGCACCGCCAATGGCCGCCCAGGGCAAGGGGAGCTTCTCAAGCTGGGAATGACCAGGCTGCATGCCGAGGTTCTAGGACCCCCACCCTGTCCTTCCCTGTTAACCAAAGGTCCCATTTACTGAGCGCCTGCTGTGTGCCAGACACTTTCAGAGCCAAGTACGTTAATAATCACAGGAGTTTATTATATGTAAGGCATCCTGCAGGCTCTTCCTGTGCACTGTGACATAATTCTCCCAACCTATCACGGTGACGATGACAGCGGCTCACACTGACTGAGTGCCTGCCGGGCCCCAGCACCATCCTAAGTGCTTTACGGGTTCACCTCCCAATCGCCCCTGCAGACTTGGTGTTTGTTATTAGCATCATCCCCTTTGTTCAGAGGAGTCAAGCCTCTTGCCCAAGGCAGCCCAGCAAGGAGAAGCCAAACTCAAGTGCAGGGGCCTGACTCCAAGAGGGAAAGTGTAGTTGGTGGTCGCTGAGGCTTCCCAGCCATGCTGGGCTGCCCCACCGGATGACGGGGAGCGGGTGGTCCTGAGGGAGGACCAGGCACAGGAGGTGGGGAGGGAGGGGGTGCTGGAGCGTCACTCCCACCTTGGCTGCTGAAGCCGCGGGGTTTTGAGACTGAACTTGGAATCCACAGTGAATGATGGGGTGACAGAGTCCTGGTGCTGCTATTTATAACAGGCCAGGCCCCCTCCTCCCCCTCCCCCGGCCAGGAGCAACTCCTAATCACCCCTAATCCTCCTGCCCCCCCTCCCCCGGGGTGGGGGGTGCCTCCGACAGAGGCATCTTGGGAGACCCTAACGAGAACCAGATGTGGTTTGGGGGGAGGAGAGACCCTCGGTGCCAGGGGCCGGGCGGACGGGAGGATGGAGGAGGGAGGGGGGAGCCGCTGGGGCAGGGTGGGGGTGGGCCAATGGGTGGGAGAGAAGTATGAGGTTTGGGGGGTTGGTGGGCCTCCTGAGGACCACTGACCCCACACCTCCTCTTTCTCTGGGAGTCCTCGCCGCCTGTCCCAAAGGGTCCAGCCACCCAGGAGATGCCCCCCGCCTATCCCATGAACCACACTGGAGATCTCTAACCCAACGTTCCAGCAGGACAGGGTGGAGTGGCTCCTTGACTCCTGAGGCTGGGGCAGAGCCTCCAGGAACCCAGGAGAAAGGCATGGCCCCCTCCCCCACTGCTCCCCAAAGAACCCTGGAACATCCTGGAACACCGCTGAGCGGCAGGTACAGTCAGGAAGGAAGCTGAGAGTCTCACGCTGATCCTCAAGACCTCCCTGGGAGCTGGGGAGGCTGCCCAAGGTCCCACAGCCTGAAGGTGGCACCACCAGGTCACAGACCAGCATCCCCGCCCTCCCCTCCCCAGACCCTTCGATTTCCCATCGCTCGGGATAACCAGAACCCTCGTCCGTCCGAGGCCTGCCCCCGTGGCCGCTCCTGCCCCAGTGCCCCTCCCTGCAACTCTCCACAGTCCAGCCCCCGCCTCATTCCATCCTGGGACAAACACCCCCTTGCACATCAGGGCCTTTGCACATGCTGTTCCCTCATGCCGTTCCCATTCCTTGTGACTCTATAGGTTTGGGCTTAAAGGTAAGTTCCTCCGAGAGACCATGTCTGACTCCCCCATTCTCCTGAGCGGCCTCCCTTCTACTCTCTCATCAGGCTCTTTGCTCTCCCGCCCAGCACACACCGCGGGGGAAGAATCAGTCCTCTGCCCACCCACTGCCCGGAGCACACACTCACCGAGCGGTCCCTCTGCCCAGCCATGCCACACACTTTATATGGCTCGTATTTCATTCCCGTAACAACCCTACGGGGTAGGTGGTTTTCTCGTTCCCTCTTTCACAGATGAGGAAGCTGCCGCTCAGAAAGGATAGACGCCTTTCCCATAGCTTAGAGCTGTGGCAGCTGGGCCGTGAGCCCTGCCCCGTTTTGTCTCTCAGCGGCGTAAGCGAGCGCCTGAGCGCACCGCAGGCACACGATGAGTGTTCATGGGATGCACGAGCAAAGTGGCAAGCGGGGCACTGGGACCAGGCCTGCCCGAGTCTGGGCACCTCCGCCCGGCCGAGCTGTGGTCAGGGTTCAGGGCTAGACAGCGCCCCTCCAGGCACCGCCCCTGCCCTGCTGAGCTATGCACCCCAGCTGCCCCTCATTAGTTAGGCCCTTTATTACCTGCTTTTAACAGGAGCCAGACACTGCTCCTTCCCAGGCAGGCGGGATGGGGCCGTGGGAAGGAAGCCCCTCCCCTCCCGTCTCCTCCTCCCTTTAAGGCCACCCAGCTAGGCAGAAGAGGAACCGGGGCGACACAAGCCAGGTGCGGGACGAGGGCGGACGGGGGCCCAGGTGGTCCTCCACCCTGGACCCTTCCCTTCCTGCCCCCTCGTGCTCATGCCCCCCCCCACCAGCTGTGGCCACTGGCTGAGTCTCGGCCATTGTCCCGGGGAACGGGGGAGGGTGGGGACCCGGCACAGTGGGAGGCTTGTGCCCTGCCCACACCCTCCCCCTCAACCGTCAATGAGGCACTTGTCAATTCATGCCCCAAACATGGCGGAAATCCCGTCGGCCACGTGGCTGTGGGCAGGGCAGGCCATGGCCTAAGGATGCCGGCCAGGCCTAGCTGATCTGAACCTGGGGCTAACAGGACACAGGTCTGCCCCCTGCTGTTGAGCGTCCACTCCAGGCATCTGAATCTGAGGGGCATCCTGCCTCCAGGCAATGGCTGGGCCAGGGTAGCAGTGGTCAGGGGACTGCCCACCTCGGCATCCCCATAATGCCCTAAGGGACCCCTGGGGTCAAAGAGGCCTGGTTGCTAACGCGGGTCCCCCTTCATTGCTGCGCGACCCTCGGCAAGTGACCTGACCTCCCTGTGCCTCAGTTCCCTTCCCTCTCAAGTGAAGGAGATCCCTGCATCACGGGGTGGTCGTGAGTCATCAGTGAGACGGTGGGAAAGCTCCTCACTCCTAGAAGGCCATTCCTCACATTGCTCTGTTTCCATCTCTCTCGGGCTCCCATCTCCTCTCCTGCCCGAGCACAGCCTGTGCCATGCTGTTATTCTGGCACACGCACGGCACAGTCCAGCCTCCAGGACTTGGCTCTAGCCATCCCCTCTCCAGCGGGTAAGCCTTCTGTGACTGCCTGCCTACGCTGGCAGTCCCTCCTCGATCACCCCAGTCACAGAGGGCCCCCAGCGCTGCGGCTCATTGCCCCATATTGACTGAGCTGACCAACATGCACCTAACTAGCTCACACTGGGACAGGGCACAGAGGGCTCTCACCTCCCTTCGTGTGGACTTTCTATCTTTAGTAATCGATTAATGTGACAACTACTTCAGGCTTCAAATTGGGACCAGAGCCTTCTCACTCAAAATGCCTTCAGGCCAAATGCTCGATTCTGCAAGCTATGCTTTGCATCTCTGCATCAAATCCCCAGTCATCTTGGGGCTGAGTGACAAGGATGTAGCTCTGGAGTCATTGCCATCAGGTCCTTAAATCTGATCCACAGTTGTCTTTGTTCCCTCTCAACTTCTTGCCAAAAATGTGGTAGAGCCCTGCCTCCTGCCTGCGGAGACCCAGATCCTCCAGGGGACCTGAACTCTTTAGCCACCCCTGGGCTATAGCTATGTCCTCCCCTAGTCCCCACACAGGTCCACACAAGGCTGAACTCACAGCCCGAAGATGCTCCGAAGCCAGGTCCAACAGACCTGGCCCAGCAGTTGTGGCCTCTTCTTAGGGAACCCACATTGGTCCCTAGGGATCTCCACTTTGCTCTGGGGGCCCCCAGCCCTCTCCCACAGGGACTAGGCCAGGCAGGCTGGGGAAGGCCCCTCCCCACAGAGGCAGAGTAGAGACCCTGCAGCTTGGGGCGGGAGCAGGTCTCTACCAGGGTTACCCATGCCCACCTGTGTTCATACACCAGCATGCCCAACAGGCGTGTGCATACACAAGGGCACACTCCCAGGCATGTATCCACCGGCACGCCCATGATCGTGTACATCCGAACACACACGTATACGGAGGCACACCCCCCGCACACTGACACACACATGTGCACACACCGGCATGCTCCAAGTGTGCCCATTCATTCACTCACACAGTGATTTACTGAGCATCGACTGTGTATCAGGCACCATTCTAGGCTCTGGAGATAAAGCAGTAAACAGACAAAACCTACTACCTACATGGAGCTGACACTCCGGAAGCAGAGTCCGATGACAAGCCAGGTGGGCAAGATCCACAGCGTTTCAGAAGGTGACAAATGCTACGGAGACAATAAAGCAGGGAGAGGGGCTGGGGTGCTAGGAGGGTGGGGAAGAGTTGCAATTCTAAACAGGGTAGCAGGGAGGGCTTTACTGAGCAAAGATACGAAGGAGGTGAGCCACATGGACATCTGGGAAGCGCATTCCAGGCAGTGGGGAGGCACTGCAAAGGCCCTGAGGCATGTTCACATCTCAGCACACCTCACAGACTTCTACATTTGTGGCTACCAGTGCTCACTGACCCAATGGCAGGCCCAGGCCAACGCACCTCCCCATCAGCTCCAGGTGGAGCCAGTCCAGCTGAGCAAACTCGGTGTCACAGACCCCCAAACTCCACCACCAAAGGCAGCTCCCTCCAAGTTAGCAAAGCAGGGGATGGGGACTGCCCCCCACCCCCCGCCAAGGCCACAGACCCCAGGAGGGAGAACCATGGGGGGAAAAGATAGCACAGGGGACTGAGATGATGAAGAGGGGAGTGAGGGAGGGTCCCAAACCCATCAGAGAGACAGAGGCTGCGGTTGTGCATTGCGGGGCTGGAGGGATCTAGGTCAGATGGTGGGAAAACTTTCGCGCTGATGCAGCCTGGAGTCAGGGGGAGGCCAGGAAGCCCTGAAGCCCCCTGTGCATAGTCCAGGCCAGTGGGGGCTCAGGACCCAACTTCCTTCCCTCCCACTCCAGGCCTTGGGGGGTCTCACTGCTTATGTCACACAACCTAGATCATCTGAGTGAGGGCTCTGAGGCCCAGAGAGGTCAAGGGGCTGGACGGCAGTCACCCAGCACAGCCATCACTGGTGGGTCAGGACCCTCAGCACGCAAGGAGGAGAGGCTTCCTCCCGCCCCACTCCAAGCTAGCACCCAACTGTGACGGGTCAGGGGACCCGGGATCCCAGCCCAGCTCTGCCGTGGCCGCCCTGAGTGAGCCTGACCCATCGCCTTCCCCTCCTGCCTCAGCAGCCCCCTCTCGGAAGTGAGTGGGCACCACCCACACTTCCACGGAGGCCCAGGACTCCTGGGAGACACCACATGCGAAAACCTCCGGCCCGGGTGTGGCAGGCAAAGACAAAGGACAGTCCAGACCCTTCCCCCTGCCACCTGCCCAAGGGCCAGAGTTCCAAGTTCCGAATCTCTGGGGTAGAGGGCGGGGCAGGCCCAGCTGGAGCAGGCATCAAGACCAGGCAGGGCCAGACCTGTCATGGAGCAGAGCTCCGGAGTACAGAGTGTGCTCATCCCTGGAATAAGTAGCCCAGAGAGGGTGAGGGGCTTTCCCAAGGCACACAGCGCCAGCCACAGGCCCCAGCCCAAGCCTGGGGGCACTGACCTACCCATGGACCAATAAATCCTCCAAGTGGGGAGCATAATACCTGTTGTAAGCCTCCCAGGGGAGAATAATCACAATCCAGGCTGACATTCATGGAGTGGAACCGTGCCAGGCACTGCATGAGGCCCTGCTCAAGCCCCTTTTACCTAACCCCCATGGAAACCCTGAGAGGCAGGTACTCCTACTGCAACTGTATTCCCATTCTACAGATGCGAAAATGGAGGCACAAAGAGGTGCAGTGATAGGCCCAGGAGAAGGACCGTGGGTAAGCGGCAGAGCTAGGGACCGACCTTCAGCCCACCCCAGGGAGTGCACATGACCAACACAGACCCGAGGGGCTGCCCGACACGGTGGCAGCAGGGGCTGGAGACGGAGGTGAGAGGGGAGGCCCCCCCATACACACACTCAGGCTGTGAGGAAAAATGAGGCCCAGAGGAGGGGGCCGTGAGGAGGAAGAAGGTGGGAAAAAAGGGCAGGCAGCCTGGGTGGGGCGGGGCCATCCCTGGTTAATAATTTAGTTAATGATTTCTTCTCCCCGTCCTTATCGAGTGGGCAAAGTCCAAGGGTAGCAGCCAATCAGCAGCCCTGCCGGGCTGTTACCCAGCAGCCTCTGCTACCAGGGCCCCGCAGTCCTGTAGGCCCTTGGGAGTCAGGGAGCAGGGGCCAGGCCCCCAGGAGGAGGCCGTTCTGCCCAGAGCAGCCTGTCTTTCCCCCAGACACCCTGCTTGGCTCTGCCTAAGACCCCCAGGGGTACTCTGCCCAGGCCCCCAGACTCAGGAGAGGCCCTGAGGCCAGCACGTCGGAAGCGGCCGGCTCCGGTGGCTCCGCTCCCCTGTACCGAGCCAGGCCCTCACAGAGAGTCAGCTTCCTGGGGTGCGCCCCCCCACCCCGCCTCTGTTCACACAGTCATTGTTGCTTCCATTCCTTGGGAACATTTCCTGCCCCCCTCCCACCCCGTGTGGCCCTGCGCTGTGTGTTGGGGACAGGGCGATGAGTCAGACCCCTGGCTACCACTTCCCCTCCAGCTGGAGTCAGGACCTTGGGAGGTGGGGCTGGGACAGGAGTCCTCCGGGGAGGCTCTGGGTGGACCCAAGAGGCACTCCATCTCATCTCCTTGAGAGTCAGGGGTCTGGCGGTCTCCCCCATCCACCTACTCCCTGGTCGCACTGCAGACAGACAGGCGGACACAAGGCACAGTGCCATCCCATCATACACCGCGCCTCAGCCCCAGATTCCTGTCCAGGGTGGTCTCCTCCTGGGGCCTCCTCCTGCCCTCTGGAGGCAGAGATGCTGGTCCCCATAGGAAGGCCACCCTCCCTCCCCCAAAGCCCTGGAGGCAGAGGGGTGTTCTGAGGCCTGGGTGTCAGCCCTGGCTCACGCTGGCTAACTCCCTTCTCTCAGAGCCGCAGTCTTAGGCCCTGGGAAAGGGGGCCAACGCCACCGCTCCCCTCCCACATCCCGGAGCTGGGAAAGGGTGGCTTTCAAACCAGGATCTGGAGTCTGGGGTCTGTGAGGAGCCCATCCGCCCCGTGTCCAGTGTATATGTCCTATTCGGAGGCCAGAGTTTGTCTTTGCTTGGTGGCTAAAAGAATCACATTGGAAGTCCCTGGTCTGGTCCCGCGCACCTGCCTACCCGAGGAGGGGATGTGAGGCCAGAGAAACAAAGTCACCAGGCCAAGGCGCCCATCAGGTACCCGGCTCCCACCTCCAGCCCTGGAGGGGCTCTAGAGGCCAAGGGAGGTACCCCAACCTCTCGGTGGCCCTTCCAGCCCAGCTCCCCTCAGTGGCTTCCTCCACATCCACCGGCTTACCGAGTGCCGATCGCTGCTCACTCGTGCCCCGTGTGCCCCCGGAGCCAGGGGCCAGCACCCTCCCCCTTCTAAAACGTCCCTCTTCCCCAGGGCTGGAGGACAAGGCTCAGCCGCGGGCATCATCAGGACCTGCTCTGCCCACCCACTCCTGTCTTGCAGGTGAGGAGAAGGGGCCCAGCGAGGGCAAGAGCTCTGCACAGGGTCACGCAGCTCTCAGTGGCCAAGTCTGCACCGGAACCTCTCAAGTCCTATAGGGATCCTCTGATGCTGCCTTGCCCTGTCCCTGACGGGCTCTGAGAGTCCAAGGCCCCAGCCGGTCAAGGTGATGAGGGGAACACCTGCCACTGTGCCCCGGTTACCTGCTGGGAGCCAGTGCATCCTGCCCGGAGGGTCCCCTCTCTGCAGGCCCTGTGCCCGCCGATCTGGGCGGCCGCAGCCTCCCTCTAGGGGATTAGCCGGGCAGTCACGGGGGCCCGGCTGTACCAGCCTCGAGGGGACCGCCCTGTCCCAGCCTCCCACCTGAGGCCCAAAGCGCCTTAGCTTCCAGCCCACCAGCCTGAGGCAGGGTACAGCCAGGCCCACCGCACAGGACCAGGCAGGACCCAGGGCATATGCTTGGTGTGCCTGGAGAGTGGGCCACGTCACACGAGGGGCCTGGGCACGCCCTGCCCCCTTCAGCCAAGCCCTTTCCCACCTCCAAGTCCAGAGCTGAAAGCACAGACCCTGCCCGCCATACCCACTGTCCTGGGGAGTGACCAAGGCCAAGTGGGACCCAGGATGAGCGCTCAGGTGTCCCCAGCCCCAAGTGCGAAGCACCCTCCTCCTGGGAAATACCTCCACATGCGCAAAAGCACCGCTGCACTTCCACACTTCCACTCGTGAGCGCACTCAGCAGCGCCCCTGCCCAGGGGCGCCCTAAGAACCCCACTACGTCCCCCACGTGCCGCTGCCCACCGGATTCCCGGCCAGGCCTTCCCCACCAAGTGGCCCCCGGAGACCCCAGCCCTCAGCGCCCGCCCCACCTTCCCCCCATCTCAGGCTCTGGGAGCACTTCTCCAGCCCCTGGCTCCCTCCACAGACATTCTTGAGTCTGCTCTTATCTCTCTGGAGGGAGCAGCGCAGCCTCCCCGCCAGGCCAGCCAGGCCAGCCGCATGGCTGAGCCGTGGCGTCAGGCCCCACCCCCACCCCCCCCACCCCCCACCCCCGCCACGGCAGGAGGGAAAGTTTGGCCTTCAGGAGACAGGGAGCCTGGGCCAGCCAGGCCCACCCCTCTGTCCAGGCCCAGGGTCCTGGGGGGAAGGGGGCACAGGGATTTCTGCAGGAAGCAAGGGGGCCTGGTCCGTGAGTCATCTGGGATGTCCGGCGGGCTCTGGGCACCCCCAAAATAGTGGCCCCCAAGCAAGGACTAGTGTCCCCTTCCTACCTCCCCAGAGCCCCCAGCCCCCATAAGGCCCCTCAAGGCTCTTAAAGGAGGAAAAGGATCTGGGGAGAACAAGAGCCCCTGGGACTGACGGGGAAACACCTAGGACCCTCAAATGGCCCAACTACCTGAGGATCAACCACTTCATCTAGTCCAAACCTGATTTCTTGGATTCTGGGGGTGTCCAGAATCCTGGAGTGGGGAGGCCGGAGGCTTGGGGATGCCCTTACCTGGGCTGTTCGGCAAGCAGAGTGCACAAAGGCTCCCCCCCCCCCCCCCCACACACACACCCGCAGTCACAGACAGGGAGAAGCTAAGTCAAAGAAAGGCCTTCCTTGCTCCCTCATGGGACTCCAAAGGGCTCTGGGCGCTGGGCTTGAAACATGGGCCCTAATTCCCCGCCCTGTGGCCCAACAGCTGTAGCCCAATGTGCCCCGTGGGCCACCGCGCCTCGCCATGCGCAGGTTCACACTAATGGAAGGTTCTGGATCATTGAGTTTTGGGTTCTGAAGGCACTGAGGTGCTGGAGATGGACTTAGGGACTAGGGGGCGGGTGGGGGCAGAGGCTGGGCTCCCGAGGTTGGTGGAGAGGGACACAAGAGCACCCGGAGGGTCTGAGAAGCTGGGAGAGTCAGCCTGCACCTCTGCACCCCCTCCCACACTCTGTCTCATCCCTCCTGAACCCAGAACCCAAGAGGGGGACAGCCTCAAGGGGCAGAGATTACTCAGGAAAGGGGAGTGGGTGAGATGTAGGAGCAGACCCCCAAAACCACTGGCCAGGAGAGGGGAGAGGGTAGAAGAAAATATTGTAGGGTGTGTGTAGATCCCAGCCCTGGGGAGGGTCCTATCAGGGTGAGGGGATGAGGTCACTCCTGGGATGGGGGCACAGCCAGAGGAGGCATAGCTCCAGGGACAGATGTGAGCGAAACAGCCCCGAGGAGCCACACAGAGCTGGCAGGATGCAGTTCACAGCTTTGGGAGGGTCTCGGAGTGCGGAGGTGGCTAACGGGGGGATGCCAACTTCACGAAGGTTCCAGAACCAACGAGAGTATTCCAGGGTGGGAGGTGGGGAAATCCAGCCCACAGAGGAATGCTGGGGAGGGGTTCCCAGCCCTACGTAGGGGAGAGATAGCCGCTTCAAGGGGAAGTTCAGCCGTGGGGGGGGAGCAGCCTTGTGGAAGGTGGGTGACAGTCTTGAAGGGGGTCCCTGTCTCAGGGAAGCACTGGTGGGGAGGCGCTGGGGGCAGGAGTCAGGCTGGGAGTAGGGTGCCAACCTGAAAGGCACACAGGGTGCCTGAGTCTCTAGGCGGGGGTCCCAGGCTCTGGGAGGCATGCTGGGGGCCCCAGCCTGGATGGGGTCCCAGGGAAGCACAGTAGAGGGTCCCGGCGTCGGGAAGTGCGCTGGGGGTGGGAGGTGTCAGAATTTAGTGGGGACTGCAGGTCCTGGAAGGCATGAAGGAGGACCGAGCAGGGAAGGGGATACAGCTCCAAGGAAGTTGTGTGTTGGGGGACGGGGAGTGGGGAGCCCAACTTCAGCGGAGGTGGGTAGTAACCTCCAGGAGACAGAGGAGGGCCCCAGCCCAGAGGAGGTGTTCTGGGCGGGGGGTGGGGGGGTCCCAGCTTGATGAAAGCACAGTCGGGGGTCCCAGTCCCCGGGGAGATCGGCTGCGGGTTCCCAGCGCGAGAGGGTCGCCGCCCCCGCCGGCCCGCGGTCCCTCACCTTCGAAGAAGCGCTGCAGCGCCTCCGTCTCGTCCACCACCTCCATGTCCGGCCTTCCCCGCGTACACTCCACCCCGGCCCCGCTACAGCCCGGCCCGGGGGCGCGGCATCGCCGGCGCGGCCCGCGCGACAGTCCCGGCTCGGCTCCGGCTGCGGTCCCGCCCGGACCGCCGCAGCGCTCGCCCCCCGCGCGGCACTGGCCCGGCCCCTGCCCGCCCCACGCGCCCCGCCCGCCCACCGCGCGCAGCGCCCCCTGCCGGCCCGCCCCATTCCCGCGCCGCAGCCCCGCGGCAGGCAGGACACGCGGGGCTCCTCCAGGGGGCGCTCGGCGCGGGGTCCTAACCAGCTTGGGGGTCGAGGGGCGGCCCAGCCTCTATGCCGGGAGGGTAGGGCCCCCGCAGTCCTCGGCATCCCCTTGGGCAGGGGAAGATAGCGGGCTTCTGAATCTTAGATTTTCAGAACCAAACCTCCGAGGCGTCCCCCGTTTCCTCTCCTTTATCCACCCCCCTCTCAGCAATAATAATAATAACCTGCATTTCTCGAATATTTGTTATGTGCCAGGCCCACAGTGAGCTGCTCTACAGGGGTTATCTCACGTTGTCCTCTCAGGTACCCTACAAAGGAGAAACTATTATGTGCATTTTACAGATGAGGAAACTGAGGCTCAGTGAAGTTCAGTACCATCTGAGGAAGTCTGTCCTGTGTAACCTTCCGTGACGATGGAAATGCTCTCTGCGTTGTCCAGCATGGTCGCCGCCGGCCACATGTGGCTACTGAGTACTTGAAATGTGGCTGCTGAGACTGAGAAACTGACTTCCCAATTTTAGTTAATTTTAATGAGTTCAAATTTAAATAGCTACGTGTGGCTGCGGTATTGAACAGTGCAGGTCGGAGGGTTTCCAAGTAATTAGCATCAAAGGCAGCATCAGTGCCAGATCCTGGCTGACTTGGGAAACTCCCCCCTCAATCATCCAAGAGGGTCCTGAGTGAATCCACCAGCCTTGTCCCTCTGCCTCCACCCCTGTGAGTGCCCCCTCATCTCTCTTCTGCCCAACTGCACAGCCTCTCTCCCCACCCAATCTCCTCTATCATCCTCCCAAATTACTCTCTTTAAAATGTAAATCAGATCATTTCACTTCTTTGCCAAAACCTGTGGTTTCCCTTTGCACTCAAAGCAATATCTAGGTCCATCCATGCTGCTGCAAATGGCATTATATACGTATAACTGATTCACTTTGCTGTACAGCAGAAACTAACACAACATTGTAAACCAACTATACTTCAATAAACATTTAAAAACCAATACCTAAGCTCCCGCCCTGGTTTCCAAGGCCTTGTATGACCTGCCCCTGCCTGGACCGCTGACCTCAGCTCCTGTTTTTCTCTCCATTGCTCACTAAGTCACAGCCACCGAAAGGCCTCCTTGCCATCGCTCACATATGCCAGACCCACACCTGCCACAGGGCCTTGATTTTTTTTTTTTTTTTTTGTCCACACAGCACGCAGGATCTTATTTCCCTGACTAGGGATCGAACCCGTGCCCCCTGCAGTAGAAGTGCGGAGTCCTAATCACTGGACCACCAGGGACTTCCCTGCCGCAGGGCCTTGGAACATGCACTTCCGTCTGTCTGCAATGTTGATCCCACAGGCCTGGTTCCCTTGTAGTAGTCAGGTCTCAGTTCACTCATCGCCTCACCGACCACCCCACTGAAAGCAATTCCCCCTACCTAGGCCTTTCTTTCTCCCCACATAAAAGAGTTGTATCTACTCTTTGTTATTATCCTTCTCCTTCCTCGAGAATGGAAGCTCTATGAGGGTAAGGGATTTTTCTGGCTTGGTGATTGCTCTAGCTTCAGCACCAAGAACACTACCTGGCACACAGTAGGTGCTCAATAAATATGTGATGAACGAATGGATGCTGGCAGCTTCACACTGCAGAATCCTAGAACTCTGAAACCTTGGAAGCAGAGAATTCTGGAATCCCAGACCCAGCGAATCATCTCACTACAGAGTGGCTCAGCTCACAGCCTCCCTGGGTCCTCAGACACAGCAGGTTAGAGCTGGAAAAACCCATCCCACCCCAGAACTGTCTGACAGAAGACAAAACTGAAACTGAGGCCCTTGGGGGGTGGGAGGACTCATTGGCAGATCAAGATGCCAGCCTAGCCAGCCCAGAGCTCTCAACTCTGCCCACCGGTGGCCCCCCAGAGGAGAGTGGGGTACGAGTTGGGCTGCCTGGTAGGGGTGGGGGTGAGAGCCTGCAAAGCGGCTTCCTCCCAGGCCACCCTCCCCCTCCCCAGCGGCCAGCCACAGGGGAGGGACAGCCAGGGCCTGAGCCCCAGATGTGGCCCAGTCAGCAGGCTTGCGGTGGCCCGCCGAGGAGGGTCAATGCCACGACAGTTCTGGGGCTGGGGGAGGGGACGCCCAGGCCGGCGGGCGCCTCACAATGAGGTTTTGTCCCCCAGGGGCCGCTCTCCGAGCTGTTGCTCTTAGATATATAGAATGGGATTTTGCTGGAGGCCCCAGCTGTGTGTGCTGATCAGTGCTGCCCCGCAGGGGCCAGGCCAAGCGGGGGGAGAGGGCCACACTGAGACGCCTATTCTTTTCCGGCTGATACACCCCAGAGGTTTTTCCCCCTCTGCAGCCTCCCTTAAGACAATTGTTATTCTCTGCTCTGCCCCCTCCCACACCGGGTCAGGCCTGCCTGTGGACGCAGTAGACACCGCCTACGCCGTGTGATATTTAGAAATGAATTTATTTTAGCAGTTGCCCGGGACTGGCTGGAAAACCGGCTTCTTTATAAGCCTCCCCCACGAGCAGGTCTTTCTGCCACATCCCACAGGGTACCAAAAAGTCCACCATCAATCAGAGGGCCATCCCAATGAGCTCTGCGTTGTCCTTGCCATGGGTGGGTGGGCTATGCATATTTTGGTCCCAACACCCAACTTCGCAGGCTGCATTACTATGTCTCTGGGTCAGCCTTGAAGTTGTGCGGGGTGGGATGCAGCCTCCTGTTAATCCCGTGGGAGCTGGCCTTGCTCGGAGGTTCTAGCCCTGCCATCTCCCGACTCCACTGGGCCACTGAGCAAAGGAGCAACGGTCCCTAGGGATCTTCATCTCTGGGCTGGGGGAGAACGGTGGCTGAAAGGTCCCAGACTCCAGGGCTCAGCTAAGAGTCGAGGCTGCCACCCCCAAATCCATAATGAAGGAGGTGGAGACTGGCGAGGGAGCCCCAGGGAGCCTTGCACAATCAGGACCTTGAGGGGCTCATCCATGGAGAGGGGTCCCCATTGGTACCCCCTCCCCACCAAGCCACGTGAGTGAGGGACCGAGATTTCAGTCCTGGCCCGGCAGACGTGGCTGTCCCAGCCATTCTCCAAGCCCTGTCCCCTGGTCCTTGGAGGCCTCATCTCTAAATCAGCCCATTATTGCCACCTCACTGTGTAGGTAAAGTACCAGGGAAGTGATTGATAAATGGTGTTTTCTCTGATTCCAGGTCAGTTTCCAGTGCCCAGTGCTGGCCTTTGAGTGCCAGTAGGGCCAGGAGGAGCTGGCAGCTCAGCAGGCAGCCCTGGGGAAAGGGGGGCAGGGACTTGAGGGTTAATGAGTAACGGGCTGGAGGCCAGCCCAGGAGAGGGTGGGGTTCTGTGGACAGAACCCTCCCTAGCGCAGCACTCCAGGCCTCCCGTGGGCCCACGCAACCCTGGCATCCGCCCATTTTGCAGAGGAAGAGAGGAGGGCCCAAAGGGTGGTGGGTGTGAACCCAGGGAGTCAGTGAGGCTGGGGACCCTGCAGGGTAGTCTGTCTCCCACCTCCCTCCCAGCGGAGACGGAAGGGGACATCCGAGGGTCTGGGAGGCAGAGCGCTGCTCCAGCCCTTCCTGGAATTGCTCCTCACGAGGGGCCCTTCCCATTCCTCGCTCTGGCTGTGTGACCTTAGGCAAGTCACAGAACCTCTCTGGTCCTCAGTTTCTTCTGCTTCTGCTCCACTAATTAGATAGGATGATATGCACACCAAATGAGACTACAGGGTGTGAAGAACCTCTGGAAACCATGAGGCGAGGGTGGAGGCCGGAGTCCTGGCCTGGAGGCCTGGGTTCTGGTCCTAGATCTGTCCCCAGGCTTGAGTGACCTTGAGCAAGTTTCCACCCTCATGTAGCCTCCGTTTCTTCCGTTAAGAGAGGCCTAGGTGAAGACAGAACTGTTCTATCATCCTCTCCAGCTCCCCACTCCGGACTCAGGGCTGGGAGGGTGGGCAGTGTGGGGAGGGGAAGGTCAAGGTCCGGTCACAACTTGGCTGGGTCAGCGCCTGGGCCGCACGCTGCAGGTCCCGTTGGGACTGGCTAGAGGAACGGCGCCATCTGCTGTGAGGAGGTGGCAGGCCTGGGCACGGGGCTGGCTGGAGGCCCAGCTGCCTGCCCACCGTGGCCTTGCAGCCACTCCCCAGGCCTCCCTGTCCTGGGGCCAGGCTGGGAGGGCGTCCCTGGAGTGCCCTGGGCCTGGCCAGGTCTTTCGCACCCTCCTACAGAAGCCCTCAGCAAAGACTTCCAGTGGGCTCTGCATTCCACTGCTACCCAGCCAGGGAGTTTTAGTGCCCTCACCTCACCCTGGCTCTCCGCACTGGGGGGAAGGGGCGGGCACTGTCAGACCTGCCTGGTACCCCATCACTACCTCTGTGGTCTTGGGCGGTTTACTTACCCTCTAGGAGCCCCAGACCCCCAAGGGGCTAAGAAGTCCCATCTTTCAAGGCCCTAATGAGGTCAGACGGAGCCCCTGGCATGTACCTCATGCACGTAGGGCTCAACGAGGAGCTGCCGCCCATTCAAATGGGGCTCTGAGGGTCTTCTGGTCTCTCACTGCGACTCAAAGGGTGGTCCTGGACCAGGGCATCGACAGCGGTGACAGCCAACCTCAGAGGTCCCCTCCCGCCACTCTGCCACTCAGACCCAGCCTCCACCCCACCTGCGGGGAAGAGAGGTCACTCAAGGCGGCCAGTGTGCTTCTACATCCAGTTTATACACAGCTCTATACAATATACAGAAACTTTTATATACAGATATATTTATAGAATAAGCTATATTAATTTGTCTCTCCTTTTTACAGCAATATTAGTTTGGATCTTTCATACACTTAGTACAAAAAAAAGTCATGGGAGAATGGCACGTACAGTGCGCGAGTGTCTGCGGGGCCCAGCTGCTCACTGCCGATTGCATATGGAGGTCGCCCGGGCCCCTGGGAGGACAGGCCAGCCTACGGACCTTGTGCTGCAGGTCTGGGGGACAGAGTAGGGGTCGGTCTGAGCTGGGCTGAGGGGGGTGGCTCAGACCCCCCAAGTGTGGTGTGCAGAGGAAGGGAGAGACACGCAGCAGGCCCATCCTGCAGGGGAGAGGCGGGGAGGGGGCGGGTGAGATGTGGGCTGACCCTGGAGCATCCAGGGCTGAGTCCGAGCCTGCCCCAGCCCCAAGCCTGTAACCCTGTGCGGCTGCAGCCTTGGGGGTGGGGGGGGTCTGTCCCTGATGGCTCAGTCCTGGGCATGGGTGGGCACCACGCCCCCTCAGAGATCCCAGGCCCACCCTGGTGGAGGAGGAGTTAAAAGGCCAGACCCCTGGGCTTCCCTGGTGGCGCAGTGGTTGAGTCCGCCTGCCGATGCAGGGGACGCGGGTTCGTGCCCCGGTCCGGGAAGATCCCACATGCCACGGAGCGGCTGGGCCCGTGAGCCACGGCCGCTGAGCCTGCGCGTCCGGAGCCTGTGCTCCGCAACGGGAGAGGCCACAGCAGTGAGAGGCCCGCGTACCGCCAAAAAAAAAAAAAAAAGGCAGACCCCAAGTCTCCCTGCTACGGGCTGGGGTGCTTGTTGGAACTTTACTCTGATTTATGATTTGTCTTTTTTTTTTAAACTTTAAGAGCCACTGATTCCGTCTTGATTCTGCGGGAAAGGGGGTGGGCCCAGCAGGGGCAGAAGCCTGATGGGGCTGATGAGGTTTGGGAGTCGCAGAGGGTGAGGGAGGCCCAGCTCCCAGGTCTCTGTCCCCACGTGTCCGGGTGGGCAGGGGTCCCAGGTACCAGTGATCACGAGACGGGGGTCTTGGTCAGGGGAGCCTAGCCAACCCAGGGAGGCCATGGGCGGGCCCAGAGTCGTGGGACCTTGCCTCCAAGGAAGTGAAGGCACAAGCGGGCGGTCAACGCCTCGGCACACACCAGTTTTCCAAACTAGGGGTCAGAGCAGCCGGCGAGACGAGGGCGACGGGCCGTGTCCGAAGCCGAGCTCGTCCCGCGGCCCCCGCCGCACGGTGCGCATCATGTTTGCTGCCTGTTTTCTTGGCAGGCAGAGCGGGCAGGGCGGGCAGGGCGGGGAGGGCGGGGAGGGCGGGGAGGGGGCCCCAGCAGCCCCTTCCTCACACTCATGCACATGTACACACACGCCCCGCGCTGGCATGCGCCCCCTCCCCGCTCTGCCTCTGGGGACAGGCAGGGGCTCCACTTCCCCGCCGCTTCTCCAAGCCAGCAGGGAAGGAACCCTCCCGAGTGTGGGCTGTGGAGGCCTCAGGCTAAACTGGGATGGCCCCAGGGCCCCTGGCCCTCCCGGGTCTCTAGCCGGCTCCCACAATACCCCACGCCTGGCTCCACTTAGTGCCAACAGGACATTGTGGGTGGGAGGGAAGAGAGGCCCCCTCCCAGCAGAGAGCCCAGGCCAGCGGGGAGGGGCAGCTGTGCAGAGTGGAGGCGTGTTTGGCTGCAGAGCCCAGGGCCAAAATGGGGGTTTGGTGGGGCCCTCCTTCCTTCCAGGGCACTGACTCTGCAGGCAGGGGTGGTCACACCTGTGCCCTCCACCCTTTGAGTGGCCAGGATCCCCGGGGGTAGAAGGCAGGCCAGGAAGTAATGGGGCACGCCTGGGCACCCAGGACCCATCGACAGAGGGATCAGCATGAGGGATATCAGGCAGAGAAGGGGCGGCCCTGACCACACCCTCCCGGAGGCCCCTCCAGGCCCCATGGCTGCCTTGGGCCCTGTGGAGGCTGGTGCCTGCCTGCCCAGAAGGGGGCTACTAAACACGTGATTGCAGCGGGGGTCAGGGGGCCTGCAAGCCCAGGACACATCCTGAGTCCAGCCCAGCAGCTTCTGTAAACATACACAGCACTGCGGGCCACCTTGGTGGGGGGGGTCACCCCAGGGGGCTGGCCAGCAGGCACCAGATCTGGGAGTGGCCAGGGCAGATGCCAGCCTGGACCACAGATGAGAATCCGTGGGGAGGGGGCCGCTCTCCATTTCCACCCTGGGAGAGCAGCCAGAGGGCAGTGACGGGGAGCCAGCATACTCATGGCCTGTCCCGGAATAGGAGGTGCCAGGATGGCCCCGTGGGGGGCACTCAGGCTGAGAGGGCAGAGTGTCGCCCTGCCCACCTGGCAGGCTGCCCCCGGCTTCTCCCTGCTCCACGCCCCTCCCTGTCATTCCCTATCTGGAGGGCCCAGATCCCAGCTGCCTTGGCTCTGGGGGTTCCAAAGCTGAGGTAGGGATGCGGACCCCCAGCTCAGCAGCAATGCCCAGTGCCTGAGGCTACACTGGCCCCGTGGGGGCCTCTCCTCAAAGCTGCCCGGCCTGGGGGGCAGCCACCAGAAGCCTGAGGAGCCGCCTACTCTGGCCCGGGCCTCAGCTGGTAGCAGCTCCTGGGGTGCTAGCGTGCCGAGATGACCAGGTCATCCTGCTTGGCGGGGCTGGCCCCACGGCCGGTGGGGGTGGAAGTCCGGATCTTGTCCACTGCCAGACACTCCTGGCTGCTGAGGCCCGTGGGCGTCAGGTCCATGAGCTCGCCCGAGGAGCTGAGTGGGAAGGAGGGCGACAACGAGATGCCCGAGGAAGGGTCGGCCGAGCCAGCGAAGAGCCTTGGGGGCTTGGGCACCAGGTTGGGCTCGAACTGGGCGCGGAGCAGGATCTCTTGCTGGCTGGGGGACTTTGGGCCCTCGGCGTAGTCGCTGGTGGGGCTCTCGGGCACCACCATGCAGTAGAGGTCCTGGAAAGAGCTGCTCTTGCTGTCCAGGTTGAAGAGGCTGTCGATGAACTCTGCGAACTCCAGCACCTGAGGGCTGGGCGAGTCCCCCAGGCGCCCGTCGTGCAGCGCCAGCTCCCCGCTGCGGGGTGCTGCCCCGCCGCCACCCCCTTCTTCCAGCTCATCGTGGGCGGCTGCGCTGGGGGGCCGCTCGGGGGTGATGCCCCCGCTGCCCAGGGTGGCCTCCAGGGGCTGCGTGTCCTGCGAGTGTTTGGACAGGCTGTCGGCCGCCAGCAGCTCGGTGCGCGAGCTCAGGGATGGGTTCTCCTCGGGGATGGCGGGGTCGATGTAGAAGAGGTGGCCCTCGTCGCGCTCCAGCACGGCGTGGAGGCTGGGCGAGCCGCGGATGCTGCGGAAGCCGGAGGAGCGGCGCGAGTCGAAGCTGTACAGCGACTCCGTGTCCGAGAGGCTCTCCATGGTGGCCAGCGGCGCCCGCCGCGCTTGCAGCTCGGCCGCCAGCCGCTCCTGGGTGGACAGCAGCAGCAGCTCCACTGGGTCCTGGCGGGCTGCCGCGGCCACAGGGGACAGCAGCTGCCCCTCCGAGAAGCCCTCCAGGCTCATCTCAGACTGGGACTTGCTCCTGAGGGGTCAGGGAGGGGTGAGACTCAGCGGGGCGGGGGCCCACCCCTAGTTCCCCAGCGGGAGGGAGCTTGGGGAGGGGGAGGAGGGGAAAGTGGTTGAACAGTCTGGGGACAGGGAACCCTCCTTTTTAAAAACCAGACCCCAAGATAGAAGACAAGAGAGTTGATGCAGGGCTGAGCTGGGGAGAGGGGGCCAGGGGCCTGCACTGGTGCCCATCACTGCACCGACATCGCTGTACCCACCTGGAGACTGAGGCCCAGAGAGGTTGGCTGCCCCAGGTCACTGGAGGCAGAGGTGGAAGGGTAGAGAGGGAAGGAGGGAAGGTAGGGAGGGAGAGAGCATGGCCCAGAGCCGCCCCGCTGGGTTCAACCCCACCCCCGGGCCAGCACCGCCCCCCCCCCCCCCCCCCGGGCCCCTTCCTGAGCTCCTATCACTTCCTTCCTCACCCGGGGGTTCCTCCCGCCTCTCCCATGGGGTGTAGCCCTCTGCTGGATGGGGCCCTGGAGCCCCTTGTCTCCGTACACTGGCCTGCAGGGAGTGAGTGAAGGGCCAGGGTCGGGGACGCAGCAGTCACTGCAACTGCGAACGGACACTGGCTCCCCCATGTGGTCATGCAGCCGCTATGGGAAATGCTTGTGAGATAGGGAGAGAAGTCCAGGTGTCCCCACCAAGGGCCAAGAAGCAGTCACCACCTTCTTTAGCAGCCTCTAGGCCAGATCTGTAACCTGGACCCAGGACCTGGGCGGGAAGGGTCCCAGAGAGGCAGGAGGGTCCCCACCCACCCCAGGAGCCACGGCCTCAGAGCCCAACCCCCAAAAGGGTGCGTGTGAATGTGGGGTGTGTTTGCGTCTGGAAGCGTGTACACGCCTGTGTTTCTGCGTGCAGCATGCATATTAGGCGTCTGTATGTCAGTCGGCCCATGTATCTGAGGGGCTGGGTCTGGGTACAGGTGCATCCATCATTTACACACATGGCTGCCCACACAAGCGTGTCCTTGTGTCCAAGCGTCTTGGCCTCTGTCTTGGTGTGTGTTCCATACGTGAGTCGGTCTGTATGGGGCTCTGTGCACTTAGAGCTACTATTTGTGAACACATGTATACACACGTGTAAGCTTTAACATGTGTGTGTGTGTAAGTGCATGGGCGTCCATCTGTTTGGGTCTAAGCAGCTATGAGGGAATCTGTGTGTTTGTGCTCAGGGGTCCCTAGATGCCTACGAGCCCGCATGGGCTTCAGTGGTGGCAGGCTGGGGGGCAGTGGGGGCACAGCAGGAGAGACCCCGAGCAGCGGAGGCAAGTTCAATCCCTCCCGTGCACGTGTACAGAGTGGCGTGAACGTACGAGGGCCTGGCGTGTCCACAGAATCCACACGTGCACGAGCATTTGTGCGCTGAAAGCACGCGCGTGGCCACGGCACACACCCTCTGGGGCGGGGCTGCGGGGCGGCGCCGCTGACCTGACACTGCTGTTTCGGTGGTCTGCGGCGGGCAGTCCCAGGGCCAGGCCGGCGGGCACGGGTGGTCCTGTGGGCAGTGGCTGCTGCTGGAAGATGAGCTCCGGAGTCAGGTCCACCTCCGTGGGGCTCACCATGACCTTCGCAGCAGAGAGCAGGGCCGTCTTCCCCTTGTTGTAGTTCTCCAGCACCTGGGGACAGGACGGGGAAGCTGGTGGCGGCGGAGGGGTGCCAATCACGTGTGGAGGCGGGGCAGCAGGCCAGGCCTCTCAGGCCCAGCAGAGCTTCATGGGGTCAGCCGGGCCTGCTCTCCTCCCCACACGGGGCCCGGCTCCTCCGGGAAGGTCGGGGCCAGGCCCTGTGATTGTGCCACGCCCACCCCACAGATGGGACAGGTTGGACTTTTCCTACACGGTGGTCGGCCCTTCCATGGCCGGGCAATGGCCAAGGCTGCCCCTGCTTGGCCATGCGTCCGCCAAGTGCCAGGTGGCCTTCAGGGTTTGAGCTCAGCCTGCCTCAGGGACAGGTTCCTGGGTGTCTCCTACCCCCTACCCACCGCGGGACCACACGGTGGTGTGGAGCCCAGGACACGAGTGGGCTCCCTGGCCCACTGAGTGTCCAGGGAGCGTCGCACCCTTGTGTGTAACACGGGGACGGAGACCCGGCCAGCCAGGCACCGTGGGGCTCACCTTGTTGAGCCCCTCCATGACCACGTAGGGGAGGTGCTCGTGCAGCATGGCCGGCGAGATGATCACCTCGTTGAAGGCCTTGTTGTCGCCCCAGATGGCGAAGTACGTGGGCTCCTCTTGCTCGCAGCAGCTGAGGGGCACAGGGGCCAGAGGGAAGCGGGCGGGCAGGGGGCAGCCTGGCCTCGGCCCCCAGGCCCCTGGCCCTGCTCTCTGCCCTGGCTTGGTGGGGATGGGGGGGCCTTGGAGACGCCCTGCCCGGCTGGACCAGCAGGGCTGTGTCCCCGGGCTCCTCGCTCCTGCCTCACCTCAACCCTCGCCACCAGCCCTCCGCAGCCAGGAACATTTATGCCACGTGGAGCTGGAAAGCCTGACCTTGAGCTGTCACCTGCCTGTGGCCTGGGCCATATCTGCTCCACCCCAGGGAGGGTCCCGGCTCGCAAGCCGTTTGTTTGTTGAGGAGGCAGCCCAACCCTCTGAGAGTGCAGGAAGGGGTCGGGGGTGAGGTTGGAGAGGTCGGCGTACCCGCCCTCTCCTGGTCTCTCTCCTGCCCCTGCCAGCTGTCCGCCAACTCATCCCAGCCGCGATGCCAAGTGACAACTGAGGCGTGAGCTTGGCCAGGGCTTTAGGGTGACCCTCCAGGGCGTCTGCTTTTAAATGGATGTGAGTGGGGACAGCTGTCCTGGGGGACACTAGGGAAGGGTGACACTGGGGATGAAGACTGGGACCGTCAAGAGAGGAGCCTGGAGTCCTGCTCTGGACTGGCCTGTCGTTGCACTTCCAGGGCCCGAGGCGGGGGCAACCCTGCTGTGGGCGCCCTGGGCCACCGTCACCAGCCTCTGCACCTACGCCCCAAGGGTGACAGAATGAAGGCTGGCCCCACCCTCCACTCCCCTGCCCTGGCTGCCGCCACCTCCTAGCTGACCGGGCGCGGGCAGCACCTACCAGCACTGTTCCGCTGGGTGGTTGTGGACCACGTGGATGATGCGGCCGGGGGGGTAGAGAGGGGTGCTGGCAGACAGGGCGATGGTCAGGTCACTGGGGTGGGTCCAGAGCCGCGTGCTGGCCAGGGTGGTCACCTCCAGCTCCTCGGGCAGCTCCGACTTGGGGATGCATTTTGTGGCCCCTACAATGATTCGCCACTGTGGGGACAGGGAGAAGAGGGGGATGGAGCTGAGTGGCGCTGCCCGGGTGGGCAGGGGGTGCTCAGGAGAGCTCACAGGTGACGGTGGGGAGCCGGGATGGCCGTGGGGCAGAGGGAAGGGCAACGCCCAGTGGAGAGGTGGGGGCTGAGGTGTCCAGCGGCCACGATGGCCAAAAAGGTGCCAAGGACAGATGACATGGAATGGCTGAACTTCAGGGCTGCAACACTAGTCAGCCGCTTATCTAGCGGAGGGGAAACAGGTCCAGCGAGGGGAGGGGACTTGTTCTAGGTCATCGCATAAGTCAGAGGCAGAACAGACCCTGAAGCTCAGTCCAGCTGCACCCACCAGGCCCGGCCACATCGGGGGCGGCTCCCCGCCACTTGCCTCCTGGGCCTGACGAGCACCCAGGACTGGGTCTGAGTGGAGCAGTTCCATGTCCTTAGCTCCTCCTGTGCCTTGGTTGCCTGCTCACCCCGGCACCTGGTGCCCTGCCTGCCAGATGGTCACGGGCACCGAGGCTGGGAACAGTCCCAACTGGGCTGAGAGGGTGAATGGGGTGAGGGCGGGCCTGGGGGCACAGAGGCCCTGCTGGGCCTGGCCGGCCACCCCCTGCCCGCCTCAGGGCGCCTGGCTGCAGCGTGCCCACCCCCAGCCTGGAACGCTGAAGGCCATGTTACAGGAAGAGCCCCCAGTGTCCTCAGCAGGCCTGAGGAGAGGTTAGGGAGGGCTGGTCCTCTCCTCTCAGCCGCAGGGAAGACCGGAACCAACTGCCCCCAGAGCCCCTAACCCGGCGACCTCCAGCCTCCCTGAGCCTGGGGATCGCAGTGGGCTTTGGAGGAGGCCTTCCCGTCACACTCGGAGCACTGACCTCGGGACTGCTGTGTCCCGACTGCAGGCAGCTCTGTGACACAGGAGTCAGGACTCAGGAGCCCTCGGTTCCAGTCCTGACTGCGTTACGACTTGCTGTGTGAGCAAAAGCAAGTCCCTGGCCCACCCCGGGCCTCCGTTCCCCCATCTGCACAAGGACAGGCAGGGGGCGGACGGCGTGAGCTCGGAGACGCTGAGGGCCTGATGGCCTGAGGTGCCCACGACATCAACCATACCCCAGCCTGGCCTCACGTGGCAGGGGGCCGAGGGACAGGTGGGGCAGAAGACAAACGGGGAGCCCAGAGCCCAGGGTGCCCCGGCGGCAGGGAGGGGAGTGAGCTCACTTTGGGCTTGGTGCTTCGCTGCAGGACATCCAGGAGCTGTCTGCGGAAGCCTTCCAGCTGGGAGAGGCCGATCCTGGAGAAGGAAGCCAGTCGGGGCGTCAGCCCGAGCTGGCCCAGGACGGGGAGACGAGCGGGGTGAGGGGCAGCAGGGCTCCCGGGAACAAGCAGACCAGGCCATCAGGGTCACGGTGTGGGTGAGGGGCCTGCAGCTCGGCAGGGCCCAGCCAGGAAGGGGAGGCCGGGCAGGGCGGGCCGACCTTGCCCTCTCACCCTGGACACCTGAGTTGGGGGGATTCTGGGGGGTCCCTCGAGGAGGTGGGAATTTGAGTGAGAGAGACGGGGCACCTGGGTGAGGCCCCGAGGTGGCAGAACAGCCCAGGCCAGGCAGGTGGAGAGAGGGAGCGACTTGCCTGGGGACAAGGTCTTTGCCCAGGACCACAGCTGTCACAAACTCCTTGGAATACTCCATGGCGTCCTCGCTGCAAGGGAAGCCGAGGGGGTGCCAAGGCAGGGGAGGGGCGCGGTGTTCCCGAGCGGGCTTGGCTCCAGCACTCCAAGACCCTCTGGGGAGCGGGGCTGCCTGCTCCCTGCCCGCCTATCCCGTCGGCAAGGCTTTGCTGGGGCTAGATCCCAGGGTCCACCTGGCTTTTGCCAGAACCCCCGCCTCCACTCTCCAGGCCGTTCCCAGGTTCCCTTATGATTGGAACCCAGACTGCCCAGTCCAGCCCCCTGACCGAGCCAGCTCCCAGCGCTGTCCACCAGTCGCCCCCAGCCAAGTCTGAGGCCCCAGACTGCTCACCTCAGCAGGCCCCCTGGCGGGGAGTAGGCAAAGCACTTGAGGGTCGGGTACTGGGGTCGCAGGAGGAAGGAGAGGATGGCAGCGGTGCCTGCGCCCAGGGAGTGGCCCACCACTATCAGGCCGTAGTGTTTGGTTCCGCGGCCCTGGGGACCGAGAGAAGCCCTGAGAGTCCTGCCCCGCTGCCTGCCAAGCTGACACCAGGGAGGCAGAGGGGGCTTCCCAGAGTCCTGGGATCATGTCTGTGCTGTGGCTGCTGGGGCAGAGGAAGGGCCAAGCTAGGCCTCCACAGAGCAACTTCTTGGGGAGACTATATAACAAACTCCTATTCATCCTTCAAAACCTTGCACAGAGGTTACCTCCTTGGAGAAGCCCTTCCTGATTTTCCAGGAGAGGCTTGCTCCCTCCTAGATACTGCATCTGCACCTGGGATAGACCTTTAAATATAATGATTACACTCTATTATAATCGTTTGGTCACCTGCTCCCATCCCTGTGCCCCAACCACTAGACTGGGGTCTCCTGAGGCCAGGGACTGCTTGGCTTTGGGGAGGGCAGTTAGGAGCACCTCAGGAGCTGCCTGCCTGCACAGGGAGGAGTGGGCAGTGGGCAGGCCCAGATCGCCCTCAACCAGAGCAGCACCCCTTCTATCTGTTCTGCAATTATCTTCTATGTTCATTCTGCTCGACATTTTGGAAGCCCCAGAACTGAGCCATCTTTAGCCTCCAGGGCCTGGCACCGAGCGGGTGCTCACAACTGCGTGGGGCTGAGCAGGGGTGTTCAAGAGAAGCTGGTACAAAAGAAGAAAGGGCCAGAGAGGGTGGGAGGGACTGAGCAAGTGAGGAGGGGCTGGGAGCCAGGGATGGAAGGAGAGTGTAGGAGCCTGGCCTGCAGGGGAGGCTCCATCATTCACCTGTCCTGTCCCCAGTCTGTTGCCCTGGGGGAGGGCGAGCTGGGTGTGGCAAGGGCTCATGGCATGGAAAACGCCTCACCAGGTCTCGCCCGAAGGCCTGGGACAGGACCATCTCCTGCTCCAGCTTCTTTTTGATGTACTCAGCCGAGAGGACCATTCCCTGGGTGAGGAGGAACAGAGGTGGGCGTCACAGGGAGGGAGGGAGGCCTGTCAGGGACCAGCAAAACCACAGGGATGTGAAGCTCACTAACCCTGTCCCTGCCATTTCCCCCTTTGGTCCTCATGACAAGCTGGCTGGGGGCGCTGGTGGACACTTAATCACATCATTTCCATTTCACAGATGAGAAAACTGAGGCTCAGAGGGACGGTGTGCCTAATAGGAACCAGTGAGATCTCTTCCCAGTTGCCTCCTTGAGCTCTTGTGGGACAGGATCTGCGTCGGGCAGGGCTGTGGGGGTCCTGGCAAGTGTGGGGCAGTGGACTTTCCAGGCGAATCCGCACCTCTCTGACCAGTCTCTCCTGGTGAGCCCAGTGACCCCGGAGGAGCCCCCACCCCAACAGGACAGGCCTGCGTGCTGGCAGCGGAGAGGAGAAGGCCAGGGGCCGCCAGGGGAGCCCACGAGGAGGGGTACCTTGTGTCCCAGCCAGGTGCCATGGTGCCCCTCCACAGGGAGGCGCTCGGCGTCACCGGTCAGGTCTGTCAGGGCGTCCTTGTGGGGAGAGAGGACGGTGAGGGGCGGGACTGAGAACAGGAAAAAGGAGGCGGGCACCCTCGGGGGCTGTGAGGGGGTCCACGGGGTGGGCTGGGTCACTGGGCAGCGTACCTTGGGGGACAGGGTTCCCCGGATACTGATCACCACCTTCTTCTTGTCGTGGTCCACTGCCACGTAGAAGGGGGTTTCATAGACCTAGGAGAAGGGCGGCTCATGAGCCTGAACGGCCCCCAGGGTGGAGGCAGATTTGGGGAAGTGACTGAAGCCGGTCTCCTTCAGGGCCCGGGAATCTGGCTCCACTGGCCACTGGGCCCCTGACGCCTGCAAGGGCCACAGTAGGTCCCTCCCAACCTGGCACACAGCCTACCCGGCCTTCCTAATTCCGCTGACAGGGGCGCCCTGAGTGCTGCCGCCCTGCCTGCTCAGTCCTGAGGGGCTGCCCCCTCCCCAGTGCCTCCGGCTTCTTCCCTCTCAATTCCTTCCCCCAAAGGCTGGGGCCAGGAAGCCCCAGTGCCGGGTGCGGGGTTGGGGTCCACTTCCTAGCCCCAGAGCGGATGCAGGCCAGGACGTGGGGAGAAGGAGGCGGCCCATCTCTGGTCTGCCCAGCGAGGGGAGGCCTGGAGGCTTCGGCCAAGCCAAGGGCTCCTGCCGCTGAGGTGGACAGTGTACACTCTCCAGGCCGCAGCGCTGCTTGCCTCCTGCGGCCTGTGGAGGACCGAGGCTGGGGGGACGCTGCACCAGCCTGGCAAGCCCGCCCCAGTCCCTCACCGCATCATGGCAGGAGGTGTAGACGATGTCCACCGCGGTCATGTTCTCGTCCAGGAAGTGGCGCCGGATGGCGATGGCGTTGCAGCCGCAGCAGTTGTCTTCCTCGATGGTCACTCCAGGGGCAAACCGGGGCCGTGCGGGACACAAGCAGCACCTGGGCGGGTGGCAGAGGGCTCAGAGCCAGGGACCCCGACGGAGCAGCGGTCTCCCCCATACTCTCTGGAACTGGTTCTTGCAGCCGTACCCCCTCTCCAAGGCCTCCCCTGCAAAGCTCCACCGGCCCGGGCCGGGCCCAGCCCTCATCTTACTCGGCCTCTCGGCAGCACAAGACCCAGTGGGACTCGCCCTCCCCCTTGAGACGCTCTCCCCATTCGGCTGGAGGCACCCTCTCTCCTGGGCTGCTTCTCCCTCGGGGCAGCCTCCTTGTACTCGTCCTCTCACTGAGGACCCAGAGGTCAGCCCTGGAGCTCCTCTTCTCTCCAGCGACACTCGCTCCTGGGGCCTCATCCAGTCTTGGGCTTTAAATACCACCTACGTGCCAATAAGCCCCAGAGACCTGCTCACATTCAACTGCCTGTGCAACACCTCCTCCCAGATGTCCCACAGGATTGCAACCTTTCCGGGCCCCAGTCCCCGAGGCCCCGCCCCCTGTGCTCCGCAGCTCAGCCCCACGCTCGGCGCCATCGGGTCCTCACCCCACCTCACATCCCACACCAGTCCGTCAGCACGTCCGCTAGCTCTGCCTTCAAATTCAGACCTGGACTCCGAACGCTTGCCCTCACCGCCACCCCCTACCCTGCTCCAAGCCACCTTATCCCTGCCTTGGAGTGTCACAGGGGCCTCCTGACTGGTCTCCCTCATTTATACTCGCCCCTTACGTTCTCAACATGGCTGCCAGAGTGACCCTTTAAGATATACGTCAAGCCACATCACTGCACTCAACGCCCTCCGATGCGGCCCTTCCTGTCCGGTATAAAGGCCAGAGTCCTGGCAAGGGCCGAGGGCCCTGCCCCATCTGGCCCTGGTCCTCTGGCCTGTTGCCTGCGACTCCCCTCGGATGCGTTGGCCATATTCCTGCCTCAGCCTCTTTGCACCGTGGTTCCCTCTGCCTGGAACATTCTTCTCGTGGTTTCTGTGTGGCCAGATCCCTCAGTCCTTCAGGCCTCTGCTCAAACGTTATGCTACGGGAGGTCCGCCGCCTGGGCCACCTCACCTGACATAGCTCGCCCCTGCCAAGCCTGACAGCACAGACAGCCTAATTTTTCTCCAAAACACTGACGTGCTCCAATGGGCTGCATTTCCTTGTCTGTGCCTTGCCACCAGGCGGTGGGCTCCACAGGGCAGGGTTTGCTCTGCCTGGTTCACAGTTACGTGCCCAGCACCAAAAACAGCACCAGGCACGTAGCAGGATTCCCCAAAATGAACGGGTGAGCGGCTGAGCTGGGCACCCAGCTCGGGTGCAGCGGCTCCTCGGGCCACCAGAGGGGGCCAGCACCCAACAGATGGGGCCCCGGAGCCCTGAGAGCATGTGACCTCTGTCTGCCTGCTTTCTTGGCTTGACGGCTGAGAATCCTAGATCTTGGTGGTGCACAGAGGTTTGTCTTCACTCGAGCAGGGCCTGAGGGACTGATACATACCCCTCAATGGGAAGAGGCCTCACTGAGAAAACCCAGGGTCGAGCCAAGTCTCGGAAGCAACCAGGCCTGGGGTGGGCAACCGTCTCCATTTACTCTGGGAGACCCCCACACCCCTCACCCGCCACTGCTGGGCCAAGTGGGGACAGGTCTGGGCCTGTGGGCCAGGCTCCCGCTTTCAGGCAGCTGTGGCCCCTCTCCAACCTCAGCCCCGCCCTCTAGCACCGAGCAGGTAGCTGCCCAAGCGTACGTAGTCTTCGGAGACAGAGGCCTGGGCTTGAACCCTGGCTCTGGAGGCCCTTCCTGACTGCGAGGGCCTGGTGGGCAGGTGCCCATAGCTACTTTACAAGGCTGGGGTGAGATCAAAGGCCCAAGATGCAGGAAGCACCTGGCATACGATAGGGACCCAATAAATGGTGACGCCCCCTCTCTCCAGGGAGAAGGCTGCCCCTGAGTCAGTGACCTGAGGGCCAGGGGAACCGATGAGAGCAGCGGGGCCAGCAGCCTGGAAGGGAGGGTCCCGCGGCACCGTCGAGGCCAGCACTCCCGCCTAGAGGAGGCTGGGGTGCTGAGGGGCTCAAAGGTCCTGGGAGCCTGAGGACCCGCTTGGCCCATGCAGGGCCTCTCCTGCCCACAGGAGACTGACCACACGTCCAGGGCAGGGCTGGAGCCGAGTGGGGTGTCCCCAGGGTGGCGGGGCCATAGACAGGCATGGCCTGCCATGCTCTGTGTGGGACGGCAGGACCACTCCAGGTGAAGGGCCTGGGCCTGAGGCAGGTGGGCTGCCCTCCTTCCTCCAGCCAGTGCTGGGACTCTGGGCTGCTGTGGACAGGCTGGGACTCAGAAAAGGGAGCCCGGCCCTCTGGCCTCCATCCTGACACCCTTGGCTGCAGGCCGGGACTCCAGGCCTGCCTCTTCTCCGCCCCCCAGGGCACCGGGCTCTCACGGAGCCCTCACGGGGTCTGAGGTCCTTCTGCTCCCTCTCCCCGCAGCATTGAGAAGCTGCTGCAAGTACAGCCTCGCTCCTGTCTGCAGAGCCCCCCAAGTGCCCAGGCTGCCAGTGACTCCCTGGCTTCTGAAATACCCCACAGGTGGGCAGGACGAACACTGCCTGTACAAATGACGTCCCCACTCTGCCAGTGAGAAATGGAGCAGGGCTGTCAGAGCCCAGGTCTCAGGACTCCTGGCCCAGTGCTCATTTGGAGAAGCCTCTCAGCCGCTGCAGGGGCTCCCGAGGATGCTGGGGGGGAAAAGCAGTGTGCGGGCTGGCAAAGACGGGGAGGGGCGTGGGGATGCCCTGGTCAGCTGTGTCAGTCGCTGGGGGATGGTGAGAACAAGCCTGAGAGCCCCCCAGCTTTCTGGGAAAAGGACGCTGAAGGAGGGAGTGGCTACTTGTGCCCCGAGGGCGGTAGTGTCGTGGAACAGAAGCTGCCCGCCCAGCGTGCCAGCCTTTCCAGAACAGGGAGCCCAGGGAGCTGTCCTCCTTCTGCCCGGCCTGGGCAGAGCATGGAGACACCAAAGAAGGGGAGGGGCCCTCGTGGAGCCGAGCCCTCCTCTGGCCCACTTAGGAAAGCAGAGCCCACCCCGGCCCCCGGCAGTGGGCTAAGGGCGGCACCCCGGCTGAGGCCTTGCCAACTCCTTGTGAAGAGGGCTGGAGCCTTTCACAAAGGGCCTTCTTGCTGCCCTTCCAGAGGCTTCTATGGATTGGGGCTCAACCGGGAAAGGCCTTTCTTCCAGAAAGGCAGAGCACAGGAAGGGAGCCGGGAGAAGGAAGATGTGGGCAGAGGGGAGTAGTTGAGGGGGCAGGGAGAGAGATGGGACAGGGGTAAGCGCACAGCTAGATGCTGGGCAACGTCTCATTTCGTCCTCTCAAACATCCCCATTTTACAGATAAGGAAACTGAGGCTTGCAGGGGTAGACCGACTTGCCCAAGGCTGCCAGTGACAAAGCGTGGATTCAAACCTGATACCGTGTGATTCCAAAGCCCACGCCCTTCCCCATCCAGGGATAACACCGAACTAGAAAGGTTGAGGCCCAGAGATGGTGCGGAACAGAAGCAATGCGGGCCACAGGGGGCAGGCTAGCAGGTACAGTCCGTTTAGGGAGAGGCCCCCATGGGCAGGCCCGGCATCGTGACCACAGCCCCTCTGCACATGCCGCTAGCTGGGGGGACGGGCCGGTATACTCACGAGCAGGACCGGGCCAGCTGGCAGAGGCCACAGGCCGGCTTCCGCATCAGGTACATGGGCCACCCGTAGGCAGCCAGGGCAAAGAGCATGTAGTAGCAGACCTCTTTGTAGCGGAGCATCTCTTGCTGGAAGAGAAGAGGCAGAGGGCGGTCACCTCCTGCCCTTCCTGCCTGTAGCCTCAGGGCCCATGGGCTCCCCTCGATGGAGGATGGAGGCAGGAGCTGCCCTCCCAACGGGCTGCAGACCACCCCCACCCCCGCCTTGGAGGACCAGCTCCTCCAGATAATTGCATTTCCCTAATTATCTCCATGCAACCAGGGCACGAATCCTCCTAAGACCTGTCCCATTGCACCAATCTCAGAAATTAATGATTTGGGGACAGAAAAGCACTCAGAGCACTGGATCGATTTCCTTGCCCATTTTCCCGAAAAGGGAAGAGAGGGGGAGGTTACCGCGACAATCGCCCACCTCGGCAATCAGGCCCCCGGGAAGGGGGATTTAACCCTGAGAGGTCCGGACCCTCCAGAGGGGGTTGCCCAGGCCACAGAGCAGCAGGGCGGGCCCTGGAGACATGGACATGCTGGGGACCAGACCAGTGGCCCACCGTCAGGGCGTCTGGGCAGACTGGGATCTCTGAGAAAGGCGCCGGTTTGAAAGCTGGTGTCTCAGGCCGGTGGCGGTTATCAGCCTGACCGGCTGCAGGAAGGTAAGGAGGCCCAGGTATCCCAGCAAAGCGGCTTCCGGTGCCCCGGGTGCCCCAGGCACTGGGGACTCCTGCACTTCGAGGGAATTAGTCACCTTGTAAAAGGTGAAAAGGGTGATTAGTCATCTTGTGAAGTGAAATAAACAGCACCTTCATCAGGGCCCCGAGGTGTCTGCTCTCCAGGAAAGCACTGGAGGAGGGAGGTATCCCCTTCGGCTCAGGCAGGAGGGCGGGGCGCTGGCACCTGGAGGCTCAGCTGCCCCTCCCCTGCCCCCCACAGGCGAGAGAGGGCATGGTGAGAGCGGGCCTGGGCAGCCCCGGGAGGCTGGGACGGCTGCTCTGGGCACATGCTATGGACAGGCTTTTTTTTTTTTTTTTTTTGCGTTACGCGGGCCTCTCACTGTTGCGGCCTCTCCCGTTGCGGAGCACAGGCTCCGGACGCGCAGGCTCAGCGGCCATGGCTCACGGGCCCAGCCGCTCCGCGGCATGTGGGATCCTCCCGGACCGGGGCACGAACCCGCGTCCCCTGCATCGGCAGGCGGACTCTCAACCACTGCGCCACCAGGGAGGACAGGCTATTTTAAGAAAGGATACAAATGCCCATTTTGGGGAGCGGGGTCAAACGGAGAACAGGCTTTTCCAGGGGATTCAGATTGTGAAGGATGAATCCTTTCTAACGCTGTCCCGGCTGGCACCACTGGCGCCGTGCAGGGAACGGGGCTCAGGATGGCTCATCCCCTCCCCACCGGGGCTCTGGGTGAAAGGCAGGCCCAGCACCGTTTCTGCTGCTGCAGGAACAGACTCAGAGGGGTCAGGGACTCGCTCAAGGTCACAGCCCCCGGCTACACTAAATCGGTTTGCTTCTGGGGCAGGGCAGGGCCGGCCCTCCGGCTGCAGCTTCAGCCCTGGGTGAGGCGCTCCTTTACTGGGACACACACACCGGATTTCTCCTAAAGGCGCTTAAGAGGTTCTGCTACTCAAAAAAGCTTGGAAACCAAAGTGCTGTGTCCTGCTGCCTTTTGTAACAGTAACAACCATGGCAATAATAGTAACAGCTCACCCTCCTGAAGCCCTTTATCATCTCAGGAGGCCAGGACCAAGCATTCTGAGCACTGAGAGGCCGATTCAGGGGTCTTTTCTGTAGAACCAGCGTGACGCAGGGGTGGGGGTGGGGCCGCTGGGGGGGACTCGGGAGGAAGCGGGCGTGAACTGAGAAGGGGGGCCGCCTGGAGGGCTGAGGGGGGACCCGCGCAGAGCAGGTGTGCCCAATGCTGCCAGGGCAGGTGGTCTGCTCGGGTCGCCCTGGCAGAGGGAGAGGAGCCGGCACGGGGTGGAGGCGGGTGGCTCGGACTCACCGAGTTCTTGAGGTCGAGGTACTTGGTGTTTCTGGTCACCGGCATCCCAGACAGGAAGGCCAGGATGTCATTGTTGGCCTGGAAGACAGGTGCGTTAGGGTGACTGCCCCGGGCCCAGCTGCACGGCTGAGAAAGGGGTCCAGGCCCCCAGCTCTGCACCCTGCCTGCCTCCCCAGGGCCTGAGAGCCCAAAGGGGCATGTAGTTTCTAGCTCTTCCATGACCTGGCCAGTTTTCCAAGATCTGAGGTCTCCTCATATCTCCAGTTGCTCCCCTTCCACCCAAAGCATCAATCCCCTGGGACGTCGCTAGCCCAGGCCGGGAGAAAACGTATTTTGCATGGGATGCCGGGAGACCCCAACTAGGACTGGTGTGTGGGCTGGGGTGGGGTGGAGAGGCAAGCACAGAGGCTGGAGCGTGGAGCTGGATGCTTCACTGGGCCCCTGTGATTAGACGTCCCCTGGGGCCCTGGAGGCAGCCTTGCGGCCCCGCAGAGGGAAGTCACTCAGGCAAGAGCCATGAGTGGTGAAGGGTGAGCTGGGGAAGGGAGGGAGTGAACGTCAAAGGGTGGCCTCCCGGGCCAAGAGGGTGGGTGGAACCCGGGGGGCAGCAGGGGCGGCAGGGAGGGCCCGGGAGGAGGGCGGTGCGGGGGGTGGCCTGAGCGTGGCCGTGTGCTCACCTCGTCCAGCACGGCACTGCGCTTGGCCCGCTGCCGCTGCCGGAGCAACACCAGGCCAGCGATGATGTCGGAGGGCACGATGTCCAGGTCTCGGAAAAACTCGGCAAAGAGGTAGGCGATTTCCGAGTAGGCGTCCTACGAGGTCCAGGGAGGCAGGAGGCGGCGGCAGGGGAGCAAGAGAGAGGATGAGACACGGGGCGTGAATGTCCGGGGCTGGGTGTCTGCTCGGGGTCCCCTGTGCAAGTTCCCCCAGCCCCCCACATGCGGCCCTCTGCAGCCGTGACCCTGAGGGCCCTGTCCTGGGCTCTGGGCCCCTGTAGACCCGGCAGAGGCTGTCCCAGACACGGCTGACCCTTCTCCTTCGGCGCTCACCGGGCACCGTCTACCCCCGCACAGATGCCCCCGGGAGCCGTTTCCTGTTCTTTCCTCAGGACTAGGAATCAAGGCCTGGGCCTGGCCCGTTTCTCCTTCAGCTTTTCTCTCTAGCAGAGGAGCCAAAACTAAGCTCCTGGCTGCTTTCCCCACACTGAGTTTCTTCCCACCTCCCACCAGCTGTGACCTTGAATGCCCTCCTAAGGGCTGTACGGAGCCCTGGGTCTCAGGCCCCCTCCCCGACCTGTCCACAGTTGTAGGCTCAGGGACCCCCACCATGTGCCTGCAGAAGGGGCATGTGACCTGGGGCCACTGGTCCCCCTAGCTGTCCTGCCAGCTCTGTTCTCAGGACAGCCATGCTTGGGGCCTGGGGGCGGGAGGCAAGGCAGACAGACGCAGCCCTTCCAGCAGAGTGCAGTCTGCCCTGCCCCACGACAAGCTGAAGTCTGGAACCTCTTCCCTAACTGGTCAGGAGAGGCTGTGATGGGAAGAAACTCATGGCAACTGGTTTTCTCTCGCTGGGTTTCACCCTTGAGTGTGTGGTACATGCAAGAGAGGAAAAATCAAGGGCTGCAAACTCAAAAGCCTGACGGGGCCAAACAGAGGCTGCTACTGCTTTGAGAGGCCCACTTTGGGCAAATCTAGAAATACTGAACTTTCCCTGCACTCCCCTCATTTTTAAATGTTGGCCACCAATTCAAATTTTCAAGCAAC
Source organism: Phocoena sinus (assembly GCF_008692025.1). Lineage (NCBI taxonomy): Eukaryota > Metazoa > Chordata > Mammalia > Artiodactyla > Phocoenidae > Phocoena > Phocoena sinus. The sequence goes on along the minus strand of NC_045770.1, from coordinate 100,699,659 downwards.
ACAGCATGAGGTGAACAAAACGTTCTCTGGGCTGGACCTGACCTGACCTGACCCCCAGGCCGTCAGTGTTTGATGGGACCTAGGTTCTGGGGAGCCCCGGCCTTTCTGAGAAAAGACGTTCTGCTTTTTCCCCAGGCTCCCACGCCAGCCCTGAAGCTGTCTGCCAGGAGGGGTGGGTGTGTCCTCTGCACGCCCTGAGCTGAGACCCCTCAGACTCCCCCGAGAGCTCCGGGGTGGGGGTGCTTCCCACCCACCAGGGAACCTCTGGGGGTGGGAGGGACTTTCTTACGCTTGATTACTCACTCCACGGCTCACCAGGGGCTGCTAGTGGGTAGGAGCCACTCAAGGCTTCCGGGGGCTTCCATGCAGGGCACCTGCTGTCTGGCTTGGGGAGGAGTGGTCTCCTGATCTCACCCTGCTCTGCCACTAACTAGCTGTGCAATGCTGAGTAAGTCACTCCACCTCTCTGGGCCTCAGCTGCCTGATCTGCAAAACGAAGGGTGGGACTAGATGACCCCTAAGGGCCCTGCCTCCCCTCCCCACCCGGGGGCCACCCACCACTGACCCGCAGCGCCCTGGGCGTGGCGGAAGGCTAACAGTGCACATCGGGGACGGATCTTCCAGAGGACCTGCAGCTGCTGAGATGCTGCTTTTCTGTCTTCGGGTTGCCCTGATATTTGAGTATCTCTTCTCCTAAACTAGACTCTTGGAGTTCCAAGGGGGCGGATAAAAGGTCTTCACGTGTTTCTGTCTCCTTGACAAGCAAGGGGTTTGGCTGTCTCACATGCTGGAGGGAGTCCTTCAGTGAATAGTAACAGGTCCTCTTAGGAGCAGGCCGTCACCTCACTCCTGCCCCACCCAGGCAGAGCTGGCGGAGGGAAGCCTCCTGAGGTCGCCGACAGCAGGATGTGAGCCCCAGGACGGCGACTTCCCAGTACATTAACTGACTGGGAGTCCTTCGTCCGAGTACAGCAGAGGAACACTTTGAGCCGGCGCGACCAGCTGGTGGCCTGACCCTCTTCTTAAGCGGTGCCTGCAGTGGGGGAGAGTTTGGTATGTGTGAGGTCAGAGGGCCCGACCAGAGAGCTGGGCCCAGACATTACAGAAACAGGACAGCCGGTTTCCCAGGACCCCAGCAAAGGGCTCCCCAGTAGGAGGGTCTAGGGGAGAATAGGCCTGGGTCCGGCCAAGGCTGGCCGGCCAGTGACCTGGCTATCAGCCAGCAGGGCTCTCCCTGGGGGGCTCCTGATGGCCTAAGATGGTGCACTGTTGGCCAAGGCCAGGGCCTACGCTCCCAACTTCTGGCAGACTGACAACAGCACACTCTGGGGGCTTCAGAGCTGGACAGCCCGAACTGGGGGCTGCCCTGCGGTCCACTCCAAAAGCTCAAATCAAGAGCCCTGGGAGATGGTGGCAGGGTGCTGGCCTCTCTGCCGACTTGTTTCCTGGCCTGGAGCAGACCTGCCGGAGAGACCTGTTTCCTCTCTCAGAAAGGATTTCTCACATTGTCTGTACTTGGGGAAGTTTAAGGGGCTGAATGAGGCTCTGCATTCTTCAACTCCTTGGATCTGTTACATTAGAGGGGAGAGGGCCCCTGCCTTTCATCTGCACGGCTGGCCCCTGTCTGTTCCACCCTCAACCCCAGCCCCAATGGGTCTGGCTGCTCTGATGGGGAGTCAGGGTACCCAGGAGTCTGCACCCAAAGGGAGAGCTATTGACCGATTATCCACGGAGACCCTTCCAATGCTGGGTGCCCAGAAGTCGGTGTGTTTTGAGCATAAAGATAACAGATCCAATATTAAAAATGTAAATTTCCAGGGCTGTCCCTGTGTGCACAGTGGTTGGGAGTCTGCCCGCCGGTGCAGGGGACGCAGGTTCGTGCCCCGGTCCGGAAAGAATCCACATGCCGCGGAGCGGCTGGGGCCCATGAGCCATGGCTGCTGGGCCTGCGCGATCCGGAGCCTGTGCTCCGCAATGGGAGGGGCTGCAATTGGTGAGAGGCCCGCGTAACCGGAAAAAAAAAAAAAAAAAAAAGTAAATTTCCAGACTGAGCACGACGGGCTGGCTTGCTTTTTGTGACATGTTGCCCTCCCCTCAGCTCCTTCAGAGCCTGGCGCTGGGTGGTCAGGAGGGGCAGACACGGGGTGGCCCTGGTGCCTGCAAAGCACCTAGCATCCATCAGGAGTGGACAGACCGGGTCCCCCCCTCCCCTGCCTCTCGGCTCCTCTTTGCAACTAAGGGCCGCTTCCTGCTCCCCAACCCTGGTTCCACAGGCCATGGGCACACAAGGACAGGGAAAGCCACAGAGCCTTCCAGGGGCTACAGGAGGGGGTTAGGAAACGGTGCAAGGGATTTGCTATTTCTGGGACCTGCCAGCCCTAAGGGACTTGGGCAGCCTCACATCCTAAGCCAACGTCCCCCCTACTGGGGACTTGATGAAAGGACAGCATGCTGGCCAAGCTGAGTTCCCAGAGCATCACGTTCTTTAACCCTTTCTAACCAAATTGGCTTTTTAAACTTCGAAGAGAATTTCCTCCCTTCCCTCCGGCAGATGTTAAGTGCTGTATACTCTACTGCAGTACCCTTTATGCCCACCAGGGGGAAGATGGAGCCAATGACACATTTGGCATAAAGCATCAGTTAGGCTACATAGACCAAGACAGGCAGAGACACACTCAATCTGCAAAGAAAGTGGGCTTTTCTGGTGGCACAGTGGTTAAGAATCCGCCTGCCAATGCAGGGCACGAACGGGTTCGAACCCTGGTCCGGGAAGATCCCACATGCTGTGGAGCAACTAAGCCCGTGAGCCACAACTACTGAGCCCGAGCTCTAGGACCCGTGAACCACAACTACTGAGCCTGTGCTCTAGGACCCGTGAACCACAACTACTGAGCCCGCATGCCACAACTATTGAAGCCTGCGCACCTAGAGCCCGTGCTCTGCAACGAGAAGCCACCGCAACGAGAAGCCTGTGCACCGCAATGAAGAGTAGCCCCCGCTCACTGCAAATATAGAAAGCCCATGCGCAGCAACGAAGACCCAATGCAGCCAAAAATAAATTAATTAATTAAAAAAAAAGTCTGGACAGCAAGTTCATGGATCCAGCATCCCCCGCCCTGGGGCTCACTAAAGCGAAGGGAGGGCAGACACTCCTTCCGCAAAGATCCAAGGTCAGGCTTCTAGGAAGCAGTGGTGGGAAGAACCCACCCCAAACCCCAGCAGATTTCACTGGAAGGAGAAAGAGCAAAGGACTTAAACACCTCCCTGACTCCCAGAGACTAAAATAACCCGTTGGTGTGAGGCAGTAGGGCTTGTGCACAGCCCCAAACCTGGAAGCGGATGAAGGGTCAGCAGGCTTGAAAACGGCCCTGTTAGAAAAACTGTCTGTTGGTTTCAGAGCAGAGGGAGGGCGAGTGGGGAAGAGCCTGAGAGGTGGTCACAGCCACCCAGCTGTGGCCTGGGCTGCCCTCCCAAGCCCGCTCGAGAGTTGGACAAACCACAACAGGTGGGGACCTGTAAGCCTGAGGACTCTCACTACCCGCACAGGGCCTGGCACCGCTGGAACTTTCTAATTCTGACGACAGCCACCGACAACTCCCAACTGAAAAGGCGTTGGTTGCCCTGGGCCCCAAAGGCAATTACCCAGAGTTGGGGAGGGGAGAGTTTTTTCCCCAGGGCCCCAGGAGCCCAGAAACCAGGCCAGCTGGGGGCATGTGCTTGGAATGAGTAGAATGGTACTGGTGGTCGTGGCCAGCTGCACCCGGAGGAACAACAGGCTCCGGGGCCTTGGCTCCGAAACCTGGCATTTGGGGCTGGGAGGTGGCCAGCCCAGGCACGGGTGAGGCTCTGGCTATAGTGCCGAGCTGACGCGGAGGGCCCAGGGGAGCTGGGACACAGAGGTGTGTGAGGGTACGGTGGGTTGGGGGCCTGGGCAGCACACTCCCCTGGCTGAGGGCTCTTGACCCTGCTGCCCTGGGCTGGGGATGGAGTGCCAGTTCCACTCCCCACCAGCCTGACCTGGGGCAAGTGACCTGCCCGCTCTGGGACTTGGACCCCTCATCTGTCACAACCGCACCAGGGTTGGCAAAAGGATCAAACAGACTGATGGCGGAAGGGGCTCAGTGCAGGGCCTAATGCAGAACAGAAGCTCAGTATATAGGAGTCACTGTGACCCACCCTGGAAGCACTCCCCTCTCTTTTTCTTTCAATAAACAGGAACCCTGTGAATGTGCCTGGACGTCCTCCCGCATTTTCTCTGCCATGGCACGGCCTCCCCCGCTTCTCCAAAACACTGTGCAAAACATCTCCCCTCCAGGAAGCCTTCCTTGGTTAACCTCCTCCAGCCCCCTTAATCCTAGAGGCAGCCTCGCCTAGTGCTTAAGAGCAAGGGCTCTAAAGCCAGGCTGCCTAGGCTTGACCCCAGCCCCACCATTTACCAGCTGTGTCACCTCAGACAACTCACATAAGCTCTCTGTGCCTCTGTTTCTTCCTCTCTATTACGGGGATGATGCTAACAGCTACCTCGGCGAGTTACTGTAAGTTAACGCATGCAATTCTTGGCTCGCCGTCCGAGCGCTTCCCGCCATTACTCTCGTGTTGTTAGCGCTGGAGATGGTGACAGTGGCTACCATTTACTGAGCACGAACCTCCCATGAGCACGGTGTTAATCACTCGGTTAAACCTCACAGCAGAGCACGAGGCAGGAATTACTGAGGTTCCACTTTACAGACCAGGAACCTGAGGTTAGCCTTTGGCCGGCGCCCGGGGCTCACACAGGTTTAGACGCCGGGAGAGAGGCGTGGGGCCGGCCTCTGTCCACCGTCAGCAAACCCCGCGGGGGACGCCCGCCCGCCTGGCCCACTGACCGCAGGTTGTAGGTCCGCAGGTTGCGCTGCCTCCTCTTGGTGGCCCTCAGCTTGACAAAGGTGCGGCCCGTGGGGTCGAAGACGCAGAGGACGGTGATACAGACGCTCAGGATGACCACCCAGTTGCAGACGACCATCCCTGTGGAGGCGGCCGTGGGAAGCCAAGGGTCATGGTGCTGGGGACACCTCTCTGGCTCTGAAGAAGGGACACTGCAGCCTCCCTACCCCCAACTGCTTCTGGGGCCCAAGAGCAAGGCTCCAAAGGCCCTGGCCCTAGCCTCTGGCCACACAGCCGTCCCCCCTGGCTGAGCCGTGACCCCAAGGCCCATCCTTGGCACGAGCAGACAGCTGCGTGGGTTTCTGGAGCCCTGGGCAGCGCTGTGCCTGCTGCTGCCCCCGAGACCCAGGGTTCCCCAAGGGGGTACGGCAGACTGCCTTCCGTCCTCATGGAAACTGTTTCCCTCTCACGGTGCCTGAGCTTCCTATTCTCTAACCTGACCTGTCCCCTCCACCCCAGGGCTGCCCTGTCTAACCTGGCCTTGTGCCCTCCACGCCAGGGTTAGGGTTAGGGTTAGGGCTGGCCCCGTCCCCTCCATCCCGGGGCTGCCCTGTCTAACCTGGCCCTGTGCCCTCCATGCCAGGGTTAGGGTTAGGGTTAGGGCTGGCCCCGTCCCCTCCATCCCGGGGCTGCCCTGTCTAACCTGGCCCTGTGCCCTCCACGCCAGGGTTAGGGTTAGGGTTAGGGCTGGCCCCGTCCCCTCCATCCCGGGGCTGCCCTGTCTAACCTGGCCCTGTGCCCTCCACGCCAGGGTTAGGGTTAGGGTTAGGGTTAGGGTTAGGGCTGGCCCCGTCCCCTCCATCCCGGGGCTGCCCTGTCTAACCTGGCCCTGTGCCCTCCATGCCAGGGTTAGGGTTAGGGTTAGGGTTAGGGCTGGCCCCGGCCCCTCCACCCCTGGGCCAACCAACATACCGAGCGTAACGTTTTTGGCAGTGAGGTCATTGCAGGAGGTGTAGTACTGAGTGAGCCAGACGATGCCCACGATGGCGTAGATGAACTCGATCACCAGGATGGCTGCGAGGAGAGCAGGGCCCCAGCTGAAGGACGGGGAGGCCCTGGAACCCGGGCCCGGCTCCTCTTGCCACAGGACGCCCGGCCAGCTCGGCAGTAGACTAGCCGCCCCTGCCACGCAGGCCTCGTGGCGCAGAGGGCCCAGGGAGTGCGGCTGTCCCACCACCGGTTCTACTCATGTGCCCTCAGGCCCCGACGTCCCCCTGAGAAGGTGACTGCAAAGGAGGCGTTTCTCTGTTCGTTCAGGAATTAGAACTCTATCCATGAACTCTGGGATCAGACGCATCTTAGGCAAGTTACCTAATCTCTCTGAGCCTCCGTTTCCTCGTCTGTAAAATGGGGGTGACGAGGTCCACGGTACAGGGCTGTGAGAACTGGGTGACGGGGTGTTCATTTCATGGAAACTGCTATTCCCAGGAGGAGGCCTCTGGTACTTGAGGCAGGAGAGGGAAGGGGCCCCGGCAGCCAGCTGCCCAGGGTGCCCTGCCTAGACCAGAGCAGTGGGCCCAGGGCTGAGATGGGGTTAGGGGGGCAGGTGGGAGAATTGACGGCCCCCCAGGGGGCAGCATCGGAAGCCCCAGCTCTACAGCCATCCCAGTGTGGCAGCCAAGAGCCCAGGCTTTAGAGCCAGACAACTTGGGTTCAAATCTCAGCTCTGACACTCATATGCTTACTAGCCATGTGACCTTAAGAGAGCAAAGTAACCTCCCCGGGCCCCAGATTCCTCATCTGCAAAATGAGGCCAACAATGGCTACTCCCTGATTAACACGGGAAGAGGACTTAGCATAGACCACAGAAGCACAGGAGTATCCACCAGGAGTGACTGGGAGAGGCGGCTGGGACCCGAGCCCAAGGAAGAGGAGACAGGCGGGTCCTCCGGGAGCCGGTCCAGGCCCCTGAGGGGCTTCCCTGGGAGGGTGGGGGGCTGTTTGGGGAAGGGTCACAAAGCAGCTTTAGAGATACGCACAGCCTAGACGGAGCAGCGGTCGGCAACCTTTTTCTGTAAAGGGCCACAGAATAAATAACATTTTTAGATGTTGTGGGTCATGAGGTCCGTCACAACTTCTCGGCTCTGCTGTGGTCGTGCAAAAGCAGCCAGAGGCAATAAGTACTAAATGAGTGAGTGTGGCTGGGTTCCAATAAAACTTTATTTAAAAAACAGACGGCGGGCTGCGCTTGGCCCTCAGGCCGCAGTCTGCCCACCCCCGGTCCAGAACCGGGCCCAGTAAGTCTGCCTGTTCGCTGCTGGTCCTGGTGCCGGCACAGGGCCCAGCCCATCGTGTGTGGCCGAAGGAACGCTGGGCCCAGGAGGAGGGTGGGGGTGGGGGTGGGCCGGAGCGGCCCCCTCACCCTCGGCGGGGGGCCCTTACCCAGGCGCACGTAGAGCACGTACTGCATGGATTCGCGGGGCTCCGTGTGGAGGATGCCGCCGCGCATGCTTAGCCAGATGATGGCCATCTCAGCGATCATGCAGCTCAGCAAAATGCCCAGGTAACCGCGGCCGTGGTCCACCAGGTTCAGGGAGCAGGCCTCGTTCGGGTTGTAGACCAGGCCGAAGAGCACCACGGACAGGATCACAAACCTGGGGGAACGTGCACATGAGAGGGGCCGGGCGGCCCACGCACCTCCCACGGCCTCTGGCGGGCAGCCGCACGCGGCCTGGACGCGGGGTGGAGGGCTTCACTGCTCTGGGAGCAGGACCCCTGTCTACCTTGGCAGCAAGTACCTCTGAGGGACACGGGCATCCAGGGACAGGGGAGCGAGAGCAGGGAGCCCAGCCACCAGCCGTGGGCAGACAGCACAGTGGCTCCGCCCAGTGCTGGGGTCAGGGTCCGGCGGTGGCCAGGCGGGGTTCTCTGGGCTCCACGGGGGTATTGCCCTAAAGGCGTAGCCGTTTCAGCACCAAACTCCGGGGAGCTGGGAATACAACAGGGTTGGGGACAGATGGCCAGCAGGCCTCCTTCCAGGCCTGTGGCGTGGCCCCGAGGACTCACCAGGTGGTATGGAGGAGGAAGAGGAAGATGGCTGGCAGGACGAGGTCATCGCTGCCCACAGACCAGCGCCGGCCGGAACACCACGATCCCGGGCATGGCTGGCAGCTCTGCAGAGGCTCAGCGGGCCTGGCGCTCACCTCCTGAAACAGAGCAGGAGGACCCTGAGGTTGCCCGGGCTGCTGCGGCACCAGGGCCACCGCGCTCCTGGTCAGGTGTGCCCAGCAGCAGAGGCATCTCTCCCAGGCCCTACAGCCCCAGGGCTTTCAGGCCCATCCCTGGGCAGGATCCACCTCCCACAGTATCCACCCCCTGGAGCCGATATCTAAAACTGTAGCAGCGAGACACTGGCTTCAGTCTTACCCGTGAGGACTCTCCTCCCCGCAAGACTGGCACAGACCCCTTGGGATCAGCTCTGCCTGGGGTCACCCCAACAGGAACTGCTCAGCTCCCTTAAAGACCTGGGCTCACCCCTGCCTCCCTTTCCATGGGATCAGGGAGCCCCCTCACCCACCACCTGCTGCCCAGTTCATTCTGTCCTTGGGGTTGGGTGAGGGCTTCCCAGGCCAAGCCTGAGCCTGTCTCCTGGCATGAGCCGAGCCGGGCAGGTGGAAGGCTGAAGGCCTTGGGGAAGGTGGGGGTGAGGGCATGCGTGGGGCTGGCACACATGGAGGATGGGAGCGCCCAGCACATAGTAGGTGTTCAGTAAATATTTGTGGAATGATGTCTTCCGTTTCGTGCTTTGCTGGAATGCTGGGAGCACGCTCCCTGACTTGATTTTGCACCCGTCAGACAGAATTCCCAATCACAGCTGTGCCTCTTGGCAGGGAAGGACGTGGTTGAGACAGGGGGTCAGGAGTGTAGCTGGGGTGCCCAGCCCCTCTGCCGGAAGGGCAGTGGGCAAGCCCTGCGGGTATCCCATCCTCCTGGCGACCACCGCTCCCGCACCCACCCTGGGCCATGCAGCCTCTACCGCCCAGATCTCAACTCGCTGAAGTAGCTGAATTCAAGTTAGCCACAGGCAAGCTCAGGGAGGAAGGGCCCAGGAATCCAGGCCTCCCCACCTCCCTAGAGCCCTAGGAAACCAGGGCAGGGTCTCCGGCTGGTTGGGTCTCCACAGTGGGGGGCCCGGGAGACACGGGTGAGGGGCTCCGGGGCAGCCCTGCGCTCAACTGTGTGGAGGAACCCCTGCTGCGGGAGGCTGGGTGCTGGTGGGCGGCTGCCCCCCAGGCTGGCAGAGGCTTACATGGCACCTGGTCCAGAGGTGGGGCGGCAAGTCCTCCTCTCCCCGGTGACGGCTCCAGGGAAAAGAGTGTCTGCGGAGACCGGCATCACTCGGAAGTGGCCAAGTCTCCCCGGCCGGTGGGCGCGGCCCTCAGGGTGGGCGACGGGGTGTGGAGCCAGGTGGCCGGCCAGCACGTCCAGCCCAGCCCGTCTCGGTCGCCCTCTCCCTGGTGCAGCCGCTTCATCCAGCCGCTGCCAGGCTGCTCCCAGAGAGGTGGCGGCCTGGCGGGCAGGCTGGCGGGCTAGCCTGCTGGGGTCGTGCCTACTCCTCCCCCCACCCTCAGGAAGTGACATCATCCCACTCTCTCCAAGGAGGAGTCGGAGCACGGATTCTGGGAAGCAGGAGAAGGATGGAGAGCGCGGAGCTGCGTGGCGGGGTGTCCGGGGGGTGGGGGTCTGGGACTGCAGGAGGCTGGGGCTCCAGTCCTGTGTCTGTGACAAGTGGCTGACCGCAACGGCTCCGGTTTGAAAGGACGGACGGGATGGGAGGGGCTGGGACTCCATGGGTGGCAGCAGGGCTGGGAAGGGCAGAGCTGCCAACAGCTGGTATTTCAGCCGCCAGCTCTCTACAGCCCTTCCCTGATTCCAGGTGGCCCACGGAGGGTGAGCTGGAGCGTAGGGTTGGGCTCAGGGGCCCCTCACACAAATGAAGTGACTGAGAGGTCCCAGCAGGTGCTGCAGCGCCGCTCTAATGAGGCCAGACCCCGGCAGAGGAAGGGGAGGGCTGTCCCAGAGGGGCTGGCGGGTGAGGGCTGCCCTGCCAGGAGCCTAGAACATCTCGTGCTCAGGGATGCAAGGGTGAACCCTTCCCAATCGCCTGCTCTCGCCCCCGCCCTTCACCTCTTGGAGTCTAGAATGGCTGGAACTCCCTCAACTCACACGTGTCATTCACTTAACAACCTCGGGTGCACGTGGCCCCGCCCTACCTGCTCTCAGGCGGGAGAGGTGGGGTGAGCCTGGCTCCCCTGCAGAAGTGGCCGAAGATCTGTCAAGACCCTGGAGTGATACGGCCAGTGGCAGCCTCTGTCCCCCGGCTCAGGGAGTGCCCAGCCGACAGCTGTGGTCAGTGCCAGTCCCACCTAGGTCACGTGGCAGGGCTGCTGTGGGCTGACCCCACCGGGTGCCCCATTACAGGCCTGGGGACCACACCCCACGCCCTCCAGCCTGCACCCGGGCCCAGCCCCCAGCTGGGCAGAATCCTAGGCCCAGCGCTGCCTGGCTTCCGACCCGGGCTCCATCACCCACTAAAGGTATGACTTACTAGTTGTGCCTCAGTTTCCTCATCTGTAAAGTGTCGATTATCCCCACCTGCTAAGGGTCTAGTGCGGACCATACGAGAGGGCCCAGCAGTGCTGGACAAAGCCAGCGACGGTCTCAGCTCAGGCGGGCGAAGCAGAGGGAGAGTGCGTGAAGCCGGTGGACCAGCGGCCTGGGCTAGTGGATTCTCCAGCTGGTCACCACCAGGTCACGGTGTGGGCTGGGGCGTGACAGCGCCTGTGCTGCTGCTGGGGGAGGATGGGCCACTCTACTCCATGCAGATTCATACATCCCAGGGCTGCTATTTTTAAGGGCCTGAAAGACGCCCTTTCTCTCAAGACCCCAGCCCTTCACAATGGGGGCCTGTTCCCCTGCTGGGGATGTGATTTCATCCGGAGGAAATGTCTCGGGATGGGGGAGGGCAGAGGCTACTTCCTGGTCCGGGGCTGCCACAAAGCACCACGTCTGGCTCTCCTCCCCTAGGGCACAGGGTCTGTGCCCTTCAGTAACCTCAGTGGGGGCAGCGCACAGCCTCCCTTCCTTACCCAGACCAGGGGCACTTCCAGGGGAGGTGTGGCGCCCCCGCCGGTGGCCGGGGGGAGAACGGGGGCACTGCTGGGCGCCTCCCATGCCCCTGGCTGGGCACCCCCCCAACAGAGGCAGGTGTGAAGGAGGCACCAGGACAAACCCCACACGTGGATGGAATGACTTGAGTGGCGCTCTGAGGCCCCCTTCTTCCTCCACCCACAAAGCCCTATTTCCTTGATGGAGATTCAGGCCCCCGAGTTAAGTATTAACCATTCTCAGAGTTCCTCTCTCTAAAAATGCAAAACTGTTTTTCTGAGATGCACATGCTGACCCCGACTTTGAAAACCTTCCATGGCTCCAGTGGTCCGCAGGATAAAGTCCAAGCCTCTCAGGCAGCAGCTAATGGCCTCAGTAACTGGCAGGCAGGCTGTGCAACCTTGGGCAGGTGCCTTGCCCTCTCTGAATCCTGGAGCAGGAAGATACTCCCCAAGCCCTAATGATCCCAGGCATAGATAGGCACAGGGCCGCCTTCTGACTGGGGAGGCACTCCAGCCCCTTCTCACACTGCCTCACCCTCCTTTCCTGGCCGGGCAAAATCCTACTCATCTTTCTCAGGCCGACCAAAAGTCGGCCCCCCTTTGAAAACCCTCCCCGACAGCAACCCGCACTCCTCTCACGCAGAACAGGCTGCACCCTTATGGGATCCCTCATCCCAGTGTAGCCCTGGGCACTTGCTGATTCCTTGCTGCCCATCCCTGTCCCAGCTCAACCGAGAGTCCCGGAGGGTGGGGGCCTTGCAGCATTGCTCTCCTTCACACCCGCTCTCCCCCTGGGCAGCCCTGGCCCCTCCAAACCACCGCTCCATCCCCCTGAAGCAGTTGCCATAAGCGCTGGGGGCATGGCTCCTTCCGTCTTCTTCGCTCAAATCCTCCAGTTTGGGGGAAATGTCGCTCCCCAGCGCTCTCCCTGACCATCCTCTCCTCCGGCTGTCTTAACTGTGCTAGGGCTTTGGTTTCCTCAGCTGCAAAACGGGGACAACAGCACCCCCACGGAAGGCTGCAGCGAGAGCTGGCTGGGGCGAGGTCACAGAGGTCTGCATAGGTCCTGGCGGAGCCCAGGGCTCCGTTCACGGTGGGTGGGTGGGGGGGGCATCACATCAACAGGGCTCCTGAGGGGCTTCTGGGGACTTCGTGGCAGGGTGATCTGCGACAGGTGCTGGGGTTTGGGCAGGTGCTGGGGATGCCCATGATTGGCTCCAGCTGACCAGTAAGGGCCAGACTGAGCACATACGAGCCCTGACAGGGGCCTTGAGCAGGGGCGCTGCTACTTAAACTGCCCTGGGCTGGGCCTCACCCTTGATCCTAAGGTCCCCTTGGGCTCGGTCCTGGGAGCAGGTTTCAGGGAGAAGTGCCCCTTGGCAGTGGGTCCCAGCTGGTGGGGTGCTGAGAGCTCCCAGGGAAGGGAGGAGGGCACGGGCTGCCTCCGGGACAGAGAGTTCCAGCTCGGGGCGGGTGGGACATGGGAGGTCACCTCGCCTGCCTGCAGGGGGGCCAGGACGCCAGAGTCAGTGTGAACCACAGAGGACAGGATGATGCTGTAGGAGGCCCGTCCAGTGTCACCAGCAGCCTCTAGGTCAGCCCATGAGATTTCCCACCTGGCAGAGGTGGCTTCAGGCAGCCGGGCCAAAAATGGGCTAGAAGTTGAGCCTGAAGGAAGGGATGACAGCCAGGTCCCGGCCACCGGGATACATCTGACATCAGCTGAGCACCTACCCCATGTCCTGGACTAATCACCTGCCATCCTCACAGCAGTGATGCAGGGTGACAGCCTCGCTCTCACTCCACATGCTCTAAAAACAGGCTGTGTCTGAGTCCTGGCTCTGCACTTACTGGCTGTGTGACCTTGAACAAGTTACTTAACCTCTCTGTGCCATGGTTCCTTATTTCTAAAGTGGGGCTAAGAACAGTAGCTACCTCAGAATTGTCACAAGGGTTAAGTGAGTCATACACTTAAGCCAGCACCTGTCACAGACTAGGTGCTCAGTGCACCTGGCTCTTCCGCTAAATATTTCTATTGAAGAACGAGGAGGCTGAGGCTCAGAGACTCTGCCCCACACCTTCAGAGGAGCAACAGGCTGAGCAGGCAAGAGACACAGGTCCTTCCTTCTGCCGTCCAAAGCCCGCACCCACTGCAGGAACGTCAGGGTTAGAAGGGGCCTTGGAAACAGTCCTGGGGCCCCCCTTTTATGGGTGAGTAAACCAAGGCTGAGACAGGCCCCAGAGGCTCCCAGCTTTCCCATTACCTCCACCCCACCTGGTTGCTGAACACACAGTCAGAGTCCCCAAGCTGGCCCATCCCTTCCCCTTCCTCACAAGCACTGCCATTAGCAGTGTCACCCCAGGGAGCCTGGGCTGAGATCCTCTCTTTTGCACTCTTGATACATAACTCTCTTGGAAGCCGGCAAAAATCCACACGAGCTCCCTCGTTGGAGATTCAACCCGAAAGAAGGCATCAATCATTTGTACGGATTCACGCAGGAGTCATCAGTGGCTAGCTCTCCACCTTCTCGGCGGGTGGGGTCCCCATCACTCTGCAGCTCAGCTGGTGAAGAAGAGGACACCTCAGCCTCAAGCCCACCTTCCCTAGGACCCCGTTTAGCCCTACCTGCTGAGGGCCTGGTGACTGGGCCAGAGCTGCCAGTCCCAGACCGAGGCAGCATCCCCAGGCCAGAGAAAGTCACCACCCCTCCAGACCTCAGTTACCTCTTCTGAAGAATGAGGAGCCTGGACTAAGGGAGGCTTTTATTTTTGTTGATATTTATTTACATCCACAGCTAAGGCTGCGTGTGCCTACACAGGAACCACAAACAGTGAACAGGTGGAATATAAATGCAGAAACAAACTTCAGAACAAAAAGTAAGTAGATTAAAATAGAAGGTTGGGGAAATTGTTGTACATGTGCGAGGCATAAAGGCCCTCACAGGAGCTACATGTAAAACTATCATTAAGACTCCACGCTTCCTGGTGCCAAAGTTAAAAGGGAAATTGGGTAAGGACTCTTTTAGCTCTGTAAGGTGTTACAATCCTTGGGGCCCTGAGGGGAGGGCCCAGGACTCCCATTCCCATAATGAATGGGATGCCCCACGTGACAGGGCTTTGAAATGAGAAGATGCTCCAAAAACAGTGAAAGGGACAGGTACCTGCTGCCTGCTAGACCTCTGGGTCTGTGCTGGGTGCTGGAGCTTGTCTAGTCTTGAGGGGTGCATCTGACTTGGGGGACTGACTGCAGGGAGACTGGACCCCGGGCAGCCTGCAGGGCGAGCGGTGGCCCCCAGAGGTTCTTGTCCCCAGCTGGGGCGGGGCTTCACCAGGGGCCGCCCTCTGGCCTACGTGGGCTGGCAGACGGCTCCAGCACTCTTTAGCCGTGTCCAGAGCATGGGCTCCAGGGATGGTCAAATCCCGGCACCTACCACTTCTCAGCTGTGTGGCTAGCTAGGAGAGCTAGTTCATCTCTCTGCTGGCTTGTGAGGCTTAAACGAGGGAGCACCTGCAGAGAGAGGGGATCCGCTCGTATTAACTAGAATCATTTCACGAGACTGCAGGGCGGTTCCAGGACGATGGAGGAGAGCTCAGCCCACCTGAAGTTGGGGACCCAGGTGTTCTGCTCCCTCCAGCATTGGTCAGTTGCCTACCATGTCTTGGCCTTGTCTAGCCCTTTGCAAACATAACTCACTTAATCCTCATAGTAACTGTGAGGTAGGCGCTGCTATTACCATGTTTTACAGATGAGATGAAGTGACTTGCTCCAGGTCACACAGCCTAGCCAGAGCCCATGTCTTAACTGCTGCTTCTGAGGAGCAGAATTCAGCTAAAGGCCTGTTTCTGAACCCAGGAGCAGGCGTCCTGTGTCCCCCACAGAGTGACGGGCCATGGCCTCGGGGACCACAAAGAGCTCTCCGGGTCTTCCTGTGGCTCCAGACTCCTGGTCACACCACCACGGGGAGACTGTGGGCATTGGCCCCACTCTGCAGATAAGGAAAACTGAGCCCGGGGGTTGGGGGGTGGGTCCACGGGCTGCCTGGAGGTGCGTGGGTGGTGGGCCCAGAGCTAGAAACTTTATGTGTCCTCTTATTCCAGCCTCGTCAGACAGTAGGGGTACCACCCCAGCTTTACAGATGGAGAAACCAAGGTCACAGAGGGGCAATGGCTTGCCCGAAGATCCCATGACAAAGACGAGGCAGGGCTGGGATTTCAAAGTAGCCTCCTTGAGTTACTTAAAAGGAAAACTCTCTGCCCGTCAGTGCGATTCCTTATTCCCACATGTTCCTTCG
Organism: Phocoena sinus; assembly: GCF_008692025.1. NCBI lineage: Eukaryota > Metazoa > Chordata > Mammalia > Artiodactyla > Phocoenidae > Phocoena > Phocoena sinus. The sequence goes on along the minus strand of NC_045770.1, from coordinate 100,684,334 downwards.
GCTCTTCGAGTCCCTCTCCCTCCCAGGTGTGGGGTCCCACACAGAAGCTGGGCTCTGGGAGGCACGGGGGAGGGGCAGGGCAGCGAAGGAGGCGACAGAGAAGGAGCGCGCGTGGGCCGGGGGCCACGTGCACCAGCCAGCCTGGGCCCTGGGTGTGTGCAACCCAAGTTAGGGGCCGGAAAGCTGCTGCTTTTCACACGTCAGCTGTGCCGAAGCAGCAGAGGGTAGAGCCGAGCCAGCCCGGGGCTGAGGCCGGGATTTCGGCAAGAGGTGGGTCCTCACACGCACAGGCCCTGGGACTGAAAACGGTGGGGGCAGGAGGGGGATGCTGCCGCCTCTGCTCCCCTCCCCCCGCAGAGTCTCAGACTCGCAAGCCCCTTCCTGGCCCTCCCCACCAGGGCAGGCTGGAAGGACCAGGGGAAGCACCTCCTATGCCCCTCACCACGAGCCCATGGGTGGGTATAGCTGTTCTCATGTCACAGATAGGGAAACCGAGGCTCCAAGGTTAAATAACCCAGGGAGTGGGAGGCCAAGTCAGGCTTCGAAGCCAGGCGTCCCTGCTGCGTTCTCTCCACATCCACGTGCTTGCTGGCCGGAGCCCCTCCCCACGAAAGAGCAATCTGGGAGCTGGGCACAGAGTTCAGGGAAGAGGATGAAAAGGAAGGGCCCCAACTACTGGGGGCCACGGCTGCGGTCATGCTGGGCTGGACCCGGAAATAGCTCCAACCATTATTCTATCACCAGTTATTTAAAAAAAATTCTTATGTGTCATCTACTACACGCCAGCTACAGTAGGAGCAAGCAGCTCACAGATATTACCTACTTTAATTGCATCCTTTGAGCAACCCTATGAGGTAAGTGCTATCGTTAACCCACTTTACAGATGAGGAAACAGGCCCAGAGAAGTTAAGAAACTTGCCCAAGGTCACTCAGCTGGTGAGGGCCAGGCCGCGAGGCTCCATCCAGTCTGTGCTCTCAGCCCCTCCCGAGCCCTCATCAGGGCTCCCTTTATCATAGAGGCTCCAGCTTCTCGTTCTCACGCTAATTATTTTCCACTCATCTATGACAAACAGAATTTGCCGTCTGCCACGGGCCCTGTCACTGACACCAGCCAGCTCCCCGGGAATCAACTAGCTGTTCTGGGAGAGTGGCTGGCTGCTGGGGGACGAGGAGGGAGGGCCCGGGAGGCAGCAGGACCCTCCCATGGCTACTCCGCAGCCCTCCCCGTGCTCTCCTTGGGGGCGGGGGGTGCGGTTACACCAGGGCTTACTTAGTTCTGGGCCGGAATGGACCTGTTTCCCGTAGTGGAAGAGGTTCCCCTCTGGCCAGGCCAGGTTTTATTTCTGAATTCTTCCTTGGAGACTGTTTACTTTCCTGATATTAGGAATGGCCTTTGTCCCACACTCATTCTGGTGCCCGGGGAAGAGGCGGGCTCTGCTGGCCTCCTGATGGGCACTCGCGGCACCTGGGTTTCCCAGCCCCTGGCCAGTTCCTCCCGTCTGTGGATGGATGCAGGCACCCAGCCCAGGTTTGTTTCTGTCCAGGCGGAGTCCTTTCTGTGCTGCCCCTGTGGTCTTCTCAGAGTCCCTCACGTGCTAAATGTCTTTACCCTGCCTCCCCTGGAACCCACCCTCTCAAATGCGTGCACCTGGAGGGTGACGGCTCATCGAAGGAGCCTGCCGCTTCCTTCCCTCCTGCCCTGGAGTGGGACAGCCCCGAGTTTGAATCTTGGTTCTGTCACTTCTAGTTGCCTGTGACCTTCATTTCTCGGAGCCTCAGTTTCCTCATCTGCAAAAGAGGACAATGGAGGTACCCGCTTCACAGGGAGTCATAAGGAGTAAGTGAAATAATGCATATGAAGCACTCAGCTCTTGGGAAGTGTTAGTTGATGTCATTATTATTTATCCATCACCTCTCCTGAGAGCGCTTAGACCTCGTCCTCACTGCCCCGAGTTGTGGCAGGGCTGCTGATCTCCGTGAGGGGAAGTCAAGCCTCCCACACGGAAGGGCCCTGCTCCCAACCCCTGGCACCAGGCTGACCCATGCCTGCCCTCACACCCCCGTGCCAGCCTACATAATGCCCTGACCTACCTTCTCAGGCAGGGATGGCAGCTTCTCCTAGGAGCCCCACCTGCCAGGCTGAGGCTTCACTGGCCCTGCCTCCTTAATCCACGAAGAGCCACTGAGATGGGAATCACCGTCCCACGGCTCAGCTGGGACTGGGGAGCTCCGGCCCAAGGCCACACCTGTGCTCCTGCGGAATGCCCCTGTCTGCCTGTGTTCCCAGCTCAGTGGCTCAGTGGCTGGATGCCCTGAGGGGCAGCAGCCCCACTGCTCATGCCCATCTCCCCAGCTCTGCATCCTACTGGCAGTCCCCCGCCAGGGCTCTCCTCGCCCCTCACCATCCCCCAGGGCCTCTGCTCTCCTGCGAGCCAGTGCCTGGGGGCCCGCAGAAGGCAGTTCATTCTGCAATGCTCTGGCCGGCTTCCCCAAGAGCTTCCGAGAAGAGACTCCCTGTTCCAGGTGCCGCAACACTGCTGAGAGGAATTAGCACCCTCCACTTCATGAGGGGCCCCTAGCGAGGCTGCTAATGAGAATGGTAAGTGGGCACACCTAGCCTGACACCTCCCCTCTGGGAACCCACCCCCACGCCCAGCATACCCTGTGCCACCACGGTCCTATCGCGCCTGCCTCGTCTGCCTGCACTGGGGGAAATGCTCTCCAGACTCCGGGAGGCTGCATGGGCCACCGGCCCGGGCAGCACGGCCATCTAGGGCACAGGCCCGCACTCGGGCTATTGAGTTTCACTTCAACCATTCCCTGGGCATCGCAGAAGCAGGCAGGGATCGAGTGACTGCGTAACACAAGCTCTTTCCCTGGGGAGGAGGTCTGCAGAGTTCCCGCGTGTGACCGGAGGGCCAGCGTCCCGTCCCCCCACAGAGCATCGCTGGAGGTGGTAGGTGCTGCTTCCAACGGCCCTCAGGCCTCAGCCCAGGCCCTGCCCCTCTGTGGCCCTCCCCTCCTGTGCCCAGTGAGCGGATGGCAGCGCTCTCCCAAGTGGGTTTCTGGAAACCCTCAGACACCCCCAGATGAGCGGAGACGGTCACAGCAGGCTAGGGTTTGCAGGCTATGATGGTCAGAGCGGCTTTTACCTCTTTTACACGTTGGGGCTCCTGGTAACACTGTGTTTGAGCTAAACAGTCTCAGTGCTTAAAAACGTTTGAGAGGCCCTGGACAGGATGACCTGTCAGGTCCACTCTGGCCTTGACTTCTAGAGTTCTACTTGCTATTTTGGTGCAGGACGGCTCCACCCAGGAGCCCAAGCTAATTCGACCATCACACGTGTCTGCCTGGCCTGAGCCACAAAGGGCCAAAGGAAACACTGAGCCAGGTGCTCAGAGACTCCTACAGGCCCCTCATCCCCTCGCACCTCCCCAGGCATGACAAAGCCAGACCACAAGCACGTGACCACAGGCCTCCGGGAAGTGGTGCGGGGCTCGAAGGCCACTGGATGGAGGACAGGGCTGGACCCGGCTTTTGTCCACTCAGAACGTGCACTGAACCTTCGAAGTACGGTACAGCACGGAGTCACTTCCCAAGACGAATCAACCCACTGCTTCCTCCTCCTCGGTAAACGGGGATGGTGATGACAGCGCCTCCCTCGTGGAAGAGGACAAAGCGAGTTCAAGGCTGTGAAGTGCTGAGAGCCGGGTCCGGCACAGAGCGGGTGCCTGGTAGCATTAGCTAGGCGCACACACGTTTACAGTTTTAGTTAAATCAACCCCCTCCTCAAAAGTGCGTTAGGGCTCCTGACTGCCCTTTAAATAAGATAAAACTCCCAAGCATTAGCTACAAAGCTCTCCACCAACAGGCCCCTCCGGCCCTGCCACTGGGCAGCCTGCTTCCTGCTCCCATGTCCATCTCCTGCTCATCAATGGAGCGGGCCCTGCCCAGTGCTTCCTGCTCTCCAGACGCCCGCTCACTCCAGGGGTTCCTCCCCGGCGAAGCTCAGGGCCTGTCCAGTTGGCCTTAAAGCCCCAGCCCTGGTTGGTCCAGCCTGTTGGCTAACCGGTGAAGTGGCAGCCCACCTTCCCGCAGGCTCCCGGGCGCTCCCGCCTCACCTTCTCTGCTACACTGGAGGCCCCCAAGGAGGAAACCTTGTCCTCCCCCTGCTTCTCTCCTGGCCTGGGGATGTGCCCAGAAGCTCGGGGCCACATAGACTGGAAATGGGGGAGCACTGGCCTCCACAGTGGGGGCCACCCCATCAGGCACCTGACAAAGGTCAGCCTTCTGCCTCCTCACGGCCCTTCGGTCCTGCCCTGTATCTGGGCAGGTGAAGGCTCGGAGAGAGCAGGGCCCGACCTCTGGCTGCGGAGGCGGGTGTCACTTTCCTTCCCAGAGGACTCACCCTCAGGGCCTGGGGCCCCAGCCTCGTCACACTGTCACTTCTGTGGCCTCTGCTTCCTGGTCTCCTCCCTGGGTGTGGCAGGAGGTGGAGCCGTGGCCACTTGCCCGGCACAGCCCTGGTGACCGAGGGCTGGACTGCTGCCCGTCCTTCCGCCCTGCGTGGCACTCCATAACCACTTAACAAGGTCACGGCAGGGAGCTAATGGGCATTTGCGGGGCCTCTCCCAGTCAACCTGGGGCAGGTGCCCATAGGCCCCATTAACTGCCCACTACCAGTAGGGATGAGACAGGCCTTTTCACTGCACCTGCCGGCCCATGGGAAGGTCGGCAAAGCTGCTGGTGACTCCAGGGGACGAACCTTTCAACAAGAGCTGACGGCGCCATCGAGAGAGACCAGCAGGGCCGTGCACTGAGTGCTACGGTATGACCGCCTGGGGTTCGGGAGATGGACAGGGTCCTGGCCAGATCGCTGAGGCCGAGGCTCCTGCCAGGCAAGAAAGTGGCACCTTGTCTCCTCTGGGGCTCGGCGGGGAGTGCGACAATGCCTGTTCCCTCGGCAGGCCCAGCCCTTTGCCGCTTGCCCATGAAGGCTCTGGAGTGGGGGGCGGAGGTGGGGTGAGGGAGTCGGTGAGAGCTAGGGGACTGGAGGGGGGCGGCCCTGCGTCACTGGCTCCTGCTGACTGCCCCACCCTCGGCGCTGCTGGCTGCTATAAATACACACTCCTGCCGCTGGATGGTGCAGGAGGTGACCTAGAATCCGTGGGCTCAGGGGCCTCCTGGGTGCCCCTCCCTGCCAGCGTCAGATGGAGCTGCCCGACCAGAACGTCCCTGCAGCCTGACAGCCCACCCCCACCTTGAGCGGGTCCCCGCCAGGGCTGGGAAGACCCTGAACACTGAGGGGACGGCTGCGGCTTCCCAACCCCGAGTCTCCCACAACCTTTCTACCACCTTGGCGGCAAGTGCCGGGGACCACTGGGTCCCCAGAGAGCGAAGGCCTGCCGACCCACAGAGGAGACAGGAGGCGAGGCCTGTAACCACCCACCACAGCCTCCATCCTCAAGCCCGAAGGCTCCAAGGCCCCTTGACCCCGGGCCCCCGGCCCCCTCCTCAGTCCACGGTTCCTCGGCAACCCCACTGGCTTCCAAACTTGCCATCTCCCAGAAGCCTCCCTGGATGCACTCGACTGTGACTGTCCTTCCAATCGGTGGCAGGCGTCTGAGTGAGCCCTTCCCTCCTCAAGAGACCCAGGCGGACCCGGGCCCCAAAACCCCAGGCTGGGCTGACCCAGGAGCACAGGACATGAGGCGGCCCCGGGCCTGGCAGCGGTGAGGACCCTAGCCCTCACACGTGGCCAGAGTTTGGTTTCAGACTCCCGGGCTTAGGGTGGCGCCAGGATGTGAGGCGAGAAGAGGCTGGGAACAGCTCCCCAGGTGGGGCCTGGGGGTGTGAACACAGGTGAAGCACTAGAAAAAATTAAGTTCACGCATGCAGCCACCCTCCACCCTCCACCGCACGGAGTGCCCGCTACATGCCAGGGGCCACGGCAGTAAATAAAGGCCCAGGTGGGTCCAGCCCTCCCGGAGCTGACAGGCTAGAGGGAAAGGGGGTTTCAAGCTAATCTTCACACACAACGGTGAAAAATCCTACGACCTGTGCTCAGAAGAGGGGTCGTGTCAGAGCCTGAGCAGGGAGGTGAGGGGCAGCTGTCTTAAGAGCTGGAGCCGGAGCTGAGATCTGAAGGACAAGACGGAGTAAGGCGGCCACAGAGAGAGAGAGTAGCGGGGGAAACACATGGAAGAGGCCCGTGTGCAGAGCCTGGAGGACACGGATTAAAAGACCAGACTGGCCAGACGGGAGGGGCCAAGCTGGAGACGCTCCTGGGGTCCTTGTGAGCCAGGCTTCATCCTGGGAGCAGTGGGAAAACTCCGGGCCAAGGCGGGCACGACGGGGGTGGGGAGAGGAGCAGGGCTCAGACTGAGCTTCAGCAGACAGTGGTGACAGACGGGATGGGCGCTGCCGAGGAGGGCCCCAGCCTGACTGCCGTGCAACTGGACAGGCGGAGGGGGCCGGCACTGCCTCAGCCCTCGGAGCCCTGAGACACCGGGCCGGCGGGCTCTGGAGCGCTTCCTGCAGTCCGGGAAGGATGGACCACTGCCCTGCTTCCCTCGATCCTGGAGGAACGCACTCCCCATAGCTTCAGCTCGGCCCAGTCCTGCCCTCAGGTGTGCCACAGGCCAGGGTGTCGGTCCAGCAGGCACCCATTCAGGGGTGGTCCCTGGGCTCTGCTCCCACACCTGAGGGCTCCCCACAATGAGCTTGAGGTTGGAGGCATTTCTCCTTCAATGTTCAACTCCTTACTCTTCCGGCCACTGGCTCTGACCACGGATATGGCCACGCGGGGTCGGGGGTGCGTAACTCAGGCAGAGGAGACCTCAGAGTTGATGGGAACCCCCTACAGGAGGGGAAACAGGCTCGGGGAGAGGGTGTCTCTGTCTGCTGGTCAACCACCACCCAGCCCCACACCCCACTGAGGGGCTCCACCGCACTGATGAGCTGGGCCTGTCCGTGGAGGGTGGCTTGCAGTGCCCACCTGCCACTGGGGGCGGGCGCACATCAGCGGGGAGGGCACTGCAGGGCCGTGCTCTCGGGACACAGTGGGCACTCGAGTCCCCTCCCAGACACAGGGTCCCTGAGGGACCCATGTGCCTGCAGCCCGGGTGGCCAGGGGGGCTCCCCAGGATCCTGGGGCCCACTGTCAGCAAGGAGGAAAGGGAGCGCCTGGGGAATGACTCCCCTCTTAAGAGCCTCAGCGATCTCCCGTTTCCCCAGGACTCGCTTTTTTATTCCCCTGAACGTCCAACTGCCAAGGGCCTTCGGCCTCTGCCTGGGGGACACAATCCCAGGGAAGATGCTGAAATACTGATGCCACTGAACGGCTGCCCTGGGAGGGAGATGGGCCAGGAAGGACCACTCTAGGCACAGTGTTTTAAATCAATCCGAACCAAGGCCCAAACCTAGGCTGTCAGTGACTTGCCTGTGACCCTGGAGCCTCTAAGCCTCGCTCCTCTCCAGACAATGGAGACGGGAACAGTGGCTGCCTCCTGGGCTGCTGGGGGACGGGAGACGACTTGGTGAAGGGCCTGCCCTGCAGATCCTCATTCTGCCTCCTCCCCGTGACCCTCATCTGCTCTCTGCCAACTTCCTAGGGAATGTGAGGAGAACAAACAAGACAGAGCGGAGGCTTCTTAGAAGGAAAGCACTATAAAAAGCCTCACAACCAGATTACTTCCTTTAAGACAGAGCCCTGGGCTTCGACATCCCCCCCCCCCACATCCCCCCGTGGGGCCCCATCAGGATTCTCCAGCGTCCCTTCTCCTCCTGGCTCACACCTGCACAATCGGGAGACCAGAGGCAGAGCACAGGCCCACCGGGAGACACATCCCCGCCCCAGCATCCCCCCTACCAGAGGCAGAGGGCTAAAGGGGCCTGGACAGGCGGGCAGGCTGGTTTTCTAGGCCCCGTGGCCCGCTCTGTGGGGCCCTTCCACCACCCCTCAGCGCCTGGCCTCCTCTCAACTCTTCTGGGCCTTGGGAGGACATATGAGATCACGTCTGGGAAGGGCTCAGAGTTCCTCAGAGAAAAAAGGCCAGAGGGATCCAAGGTGGGATGAATTATGTATCAATGTGCTCATTTATTAGCACTTTGGTTTCAGTCGGGGGCAGAGGGGGAGACGCATGGGGCTCGCTGTCAGAGAATCCAGGCTTGGTACTGGGCTTGGCTACTAGTACCGGCTGTGGGCAACGTGCAACCTCTCGGAGCCCCGATTCCTGTACAAGGGGCTCGAGCACAAGGTACGTTAAGGAGCCTCCTTCTGGATGAAAGGCCTGACGATGGGGCTGTTTAAAATGCCTCCCGAGCTTGCAGACTCTGTGTCCATCCCCAAGCGGGCACCCATCCCTGACCAGCAGCGGGAGAGAGGGCTGGGCAGGGCCTGGCGGTCACTGTGACTTAGAAGGAGACTCCCCTCTTCCATGTCAGCCTTGCTCCCCAGGTAAGAGGTGGTGGTGGAGGGACCAGGCTGCCTCCCCAGCCCCAGCACACAGCCGGCCCCCCAGGGGCCAGCATGGGTGACTGGACAACCTCTTGCGGCTGCGCCCACCTGAGAAGGCTGTCCCCAAGCCTGAGCGAGGACGCTCTCCTGGCTCCCCTATGTGTACGGAGCTCTTTGCCCATGGTGGGTGCAGTACAGCCTCTTGGTGACAGCCTGCTATCCCTCACCGCTTGTCTGACAGCTACCAAGTGGTGGAGTGACCACAGGCCACAGCAGTGGGCTTGCTAAAGGCCACAGTGCAAAGCAAGGTGGGCACCCTGCAGTGAGGCGAGATTCCTCATCCTGCCAGGACCGGAGCCACAGGCAAGACTGCAGGGAGGGAGGTGGCGGCTCCCTGCCCAGCTAATGCAGGCGTCTCCCTGGGGTCCCAGCTCCGGGGAAGAAAGGGCTCCCTCTCCCCTGGGACACCAGGCCCTCCCAGCCTCTGTTTACCCGATCTGTTTCCCTTGGCCCCGAGGGCCAGGCCCCTGGCCTCAGGGAGCCGCCAGCACATTCGGGGTCAGTGAAAGCCACTCTCAGGAGGGCAGGCGGAGGGGAGGGCGCAGGGCCAGGGAAGTTCCTGGGGCTGATTCTTCTGAAAGGGGGTGAGGGCAGGCCAGGGATTGGTTGAAACCAGGCAGGCTCTCCTCGCTGGGAGGAAAGGCAGGGGCCGTGGACAGGCGCAGCAACCCCAGGAAAGGAAGGGGCAGAGGGGTCTGGTGGAACGCTCCTGGCTTGGGCCATGTGCTCCTCTGACCCTGGCCACACAAAAGTCCCATTGATGCCACCCCTCGCCTCCACACTGGTGCCCTGACGCAAGGGCTCTGGGGACCTCTCTTGCTCCTTGCTGACTGTCCAGCTCCGCTGCCACTGCTGCCCTGGCACGCCAGGCATGCCAGGCCCAGCACTGCAAAGTCACATGCTCTGCGTGGGCGAGGCCAGGCACTGCTGGGGCAGCATCGTGGACTGCAGGGTGTGGCGCTTATGGGCAGTGCAGCCCTTCTCAGTTATGCAAAAAGGCTGGAAGCCCAGAAGCAGCGGACCACTTGCCTGCCACCCCCGTCCAGCCCCACCCATCTTCCTGGAGGACGAATCCTTGGGCAAACAGTCAGCCAGGTGCTGGCAGCGCAGCAAAAGCAGGGCTGGGAAAAGCAAACACTGTGGGTCACCCCCACCCCACCCTGCACACCGAGACTTCTCTAGGGGACAGGGTACGTAAGCCCGCAGGAGGCGTGCAAGGGGAGGGTCAGGCTGACCTGGGCCTGGAGCTTGGGCCACGTCCTGGCTGGGGTGACTCTGAACAAGTCTCAGGACCTTGGGGTGATGCCCACGTGCACTCGCTCTCGTGAAGGTTAAATGGGAGGAGGCCCGCGTGGGAGCACTTGGCGCAGTTTGGCATAGACTAGGGTCTCGATTCATCGGGGCTCCGTCCAGTGCCACACGGATGTGGGGTGAAGCTGGGACAGGTCACAGAACGAGGGGCAGCACCGTGGAAGTCTGCACCACACCCTCCGAGGGCATGGTCATTCATGGCCTCCTGGCCTCAGCCCCTGGGGGAGACATCTAACCTATGGCTCAACCAGCAGGGGCTGCTTCACCCGTAGGGGATGCTCCACCAGCAGGGGATGCTCCTGCTGGTCCCAAACTCAGGGCAGCCGTAAGTCAGATCCCGGAACTCCCTCCAGCTGCTTAGGGCCCCACTGGCCCCCATGCAGGGCTCCTGCTTCAGGCTGGCCCTGCCCCACAAGCAGCCAGAGGGGCACTGTCTGCCCCCCCTCGCAGACCCCACCCCAGGGTCGGACGGCTCACGCCGATGAAGCAGCTTGGCCTTTGCCTGCTCTACCACTCGCCACAGTCGAGCGCTCTGCAGGGTCTGAGCTCTTCATGCCTCCGTGCCTTTGCACAGGCCCTTCTCGCCGTTCTCCTGGGAACTCCTCAGCCCGCCAGGGCTTAGCCTAAACACCACCTCCTCGGTGAAGCCCACGGAAGCCTGCCAACCCCGAGGCAGACCTGATCAGCGCCCCTCCATTCCCGCCCCACGTACCCTGGTTCCCCACCAGGCTGGGAGCTCCTAGAGGGCGGGGCTGCACCTTCTGCCTGTGTCCGTGGCACCCAGACAGTGCCTGGTGCCTAGCAGCTGCTCAAGAAAAGTCAAACCAGGCCCAGGCCCTTGTTCTTCTGAGATCACGCTGCTGGCCTGTTTCGCCAAAGAGACTTAAGATGGAGTGCGGGAACCTGGGCAAGACGGCTTCCCTGACGAAGCAGATGGGGGGCTCGAGGTTTCCCCTCCCTTGGACACTGTCCACGCTCTGAGCACCAGGCTTCACCACAGTCAGAGGCGGCTTCGGGGGCTGCAGGCTGCCTCTCCATCTCCAAAGGCAGAAAGCAAAGTTAACAGGAGGGTGAGCACAGGGAAGGGAAGTGCAGCCGGAACTGCAGGGAGAAAGGGAGTTGTGGCTGCCATCTGCTGTGAACAAGATGTTTGGAGAACACGCACTCCTCAGCTCTGAGGTCTCCCAGCCAACTCGCGGAGGGCGGGCCGCCCCTCTGCAGATGGGAGTCGGTGGCTCAGCCAAGCCTGAAAGGGGACAGGACCCCTCCCGCCTGCCCAGACCCTCCAGCTGCCCCCGTCTGACCTCCTGCTTCTCAAGCAGACTGGGGGCCTGGATGCCAGCCCAGGGCATGGGCCACACCACCCCTTCCAGGGAGCCCCCTGCAGGCTCTGGGGAGCCAACTCCACCACAATAATAACATCTCAAACATAATGATAATAAGGGTGACAATACCAGCTACTATTTAGCGAAAGCCCAACGACCTGTCAGAGGTCTTGTACTGGAAGTTTGTGGCCATTATCTCGCTTTAGCCCATCACCCCAGGGAGGAGGGAGGAGACATGGAGAGTCCAAGAGAGGACCTTTGCCCTGCTCCACGGTGCGGACGCACCTGGCCACCTAGGCCCATGAGGAGGAGGTCCTCGGGCCCTCCCTCAGTCTCTAAGCTGGGGGCTCAGTGAACAACAGGAGAACATCTGGGTGGGAAGGAACCTTCTGGGCCACTGAGTCACACATGCTCATTTCAGGGAGGAGAGTGAGGGCTAAGGATGCAGAGACCTGCCCCAGGCCACACCAAGGTCAGCAGCAGGTTGGGGGCAGAACGTGACCCCTGGCCTGCAACCCAGCTCCCGGGGGCCTCCGCAGGCTCCTGTGCAGGGCTGTCCTCTGGTCTTTAAAGAAAGCTGCCCTCGGAGGGCTGAGGTGTGCTGGCCCCGTCTCGAGGGCCCAGCCCGGTTCGGGCCAGGCCTCCCTCGTGCCCTGCCTGCTCGGGTTGCTGCAAAGCAGCCTCCATGCCCGACCGCAGCAGGGGGCTGAGCTGAGAGCCGGGGAGGGAGAGCCCCGCCCTCGTGGCTGTGCCCGCAGCCCCACTGCTCTGGAGGCTGGGCCCGCGAACCCCATTCGTTCCCCGGGCCACCCTGTCCTCAGCCTGCTCACAGAGGGACTAGTGTGGCCAACAAGGGGGCTAGGCAGCCCGCTCATCAGACACTGGAGCTCCCCGCCGGCACCCAGCCAACAAAAACCGCTGCATCTCTCACCAGACCAGGAGGGTGGGTAGGGGGCTGAGAAGCCTGCCCACCTAGACTGAACTGTGCCAGGGTCCTGAATGTCGCCCAGGGACCTCAGCCCTGGCAGCCTGGCCCCCAGGGCGGTGGGGGGCTGCCGGCCCTTGCCATTCCAGCCTGGAGAGGTCAGGGGGCGACTCCCCCTCGCTTCGGCAAGTGGAAGGCAGGAGCTCTGGGGCAATCACCCAGAACTGTGCATCCCGTCCCACCCCCAGCCCGGCTTGCCCCACGCGGCCCTGCTGCTGCCGCCCCCACAGGCCCGCTCTCCAGCCGTGCGCTCCACATTCTGTCTGCTCGGTCCTCCCCAGCCCCCCACACACCGTAACTGCGACACCTTCGTCCCGCGGCCTGCTCTCTGGAGGGCGGCACGGGCCGCTGGCAGCCCGGAGGGCCGAAGCTGTGCTCCGGGGCATCTGTGGGCCCGGAAATTGCGCACAGGCCTGTGTGAATTCTTCTGGAGGGGAGCCGACAATTTCCACCCTTTCTCCAAGGGTCCTTGGCCCCTGGGCTGGGTCACTGTGCCGGCCCCACTTCCTGCCTCTCAGTACCCCCATCGGGCCGCCCTGTCTGTGAAATGCCTGGGGATCAAGGGAATCAATAGCTTCTCTGTTCTTTGGAGGGAAGGCGTTTCATCACCCCTGGGGGACTCTTTCAGGGAGGCAGGGAGCGGCCAGGCCCGCTCTTTGGGCTCAGGACCCTCGATGCCTCACGGCTCCTCCCATGTTGGGAAGTGGGGTCACTATGCATGATGGAGGTGTGGGGTTAGGTGGGGAGGGGCGGGGGGCGTGCCGTGGGGCAGGAGGGAGGCCTGAGGGCTCCGTGGAGGGAACTGCCCCCCTCCCCCCGGCCCCCACTCGCCCGGTTCCCGGGACTCCCTTTGTGTGAGCCGCTCTTGGTTCCCGGGACTCCCTTTGTGTGAGCTGCTCTCGCTACCCAGACACCTTCACAAACAGCTCCTGCCTGGGCTGAGGCACAGCCAGGCCGGGGTGAGTGAGTCAGCCAGGGAAATCCCGGCACCCGCACCCACCGCTGGGTGACAGTGCCGCTGACACCTACGGAGCGGGGTGCCCAGCCCCTCCCGGCAGAGGGCGAGAGAATGCCCCCATTTCCTGCTCCCTGAAAGGGGAGGCTGGCTGCGGGGCAGGGAGGAGTCAGGGCTCAGACTGAACCCTACAAGTGAGGGTTCAGGCCCTAGGCCTTGCCCTGTGGCCTCTTCGGGGCTCTGGTCCCTTATGCTTGACGCAGCAGTGGGGAAGGGGGTGGGAGCACGGTCGCCAAGGCCACTGCCAGCTCCGGCCCCGTGCCTCTCGTCTCCCCAGCCACTGGGCATCCTGCCTCCCAGGGTCTCAGTGCCTCTAGGCCTTCACGGGCCCACCTCATTCCTGTGGGGCCCTGGCTAGTCTCCTGCCTGGGCACCTCCACTAAAGGCTGCCCTGAACCCCAGAAAGGGCAGGGTCAAGGCTCTGCCCAAGAGGAGGGAGGCGGGACCAAGAGGAGAGCAAGGCCAGGAGAGGAGCAGCCTGAAAGGGTAAAGACAGAGAGGACAGGCACAAAGCCTGCTCCCAGCAGGACATCCCATCCCTCAAGAAACCCGGCCAGGTCCCCACAAACCCGCCAGACCGGTTGGCGTCTGGCATTAGCGGTCACCTCACTGCTTCCGGCTGCCTGAGTGTGCAGGGGGCCTGGTGGGCAAGGTCCTGCCGGGCCGGTGCCTCACTGTTGAATGCCACCTACTCCATTACTCCCATCCCTTGCAGCCTGACACCTGCCCAGGTAGGACCACCTTCTGGGCATAGGTAAGGGGAGGGTGATGTTCTGAGTCCGCCCCACCCACTGCCTCAGGTGGGCTCCAAGACCAGGGTGGGGAAGCAGACCCGCCCAGCCGAGGCTTCAGATGCGCTCCACAGGATCTTAAGAAGGAGCCTCTGGGGACTTCCCTGGTGGTGCGGTGGTTAAGAATCTGCCTGACAACGCAGGGGACACGGATTCGAGCCCTGGTCCAGGAAGATCCCACACGCCACGGAGCAACTAAGCCCGTGTACCACAGTTACTGAGCCTGCGCTCTAGAGCCCGTGAGCCACAACTACTGAGCCCATGTGCCACAACTACTGAAGCCCATGCGCCTAGAGCCCGTGCTCCACAACAAGAGGAGCCACCACAACGAAGAGTAGCCCCCGCTCACCGCAACTAGAGAAAGCCCGTGCGCAGCAACGAAGACCCAATGCAGCCAAAAATAAAATTAAAAAAAAAAAAAAAAAAAAGAAGGAGCCTCTGGGGCTATGAACGCGAAGATGACAAGCCCCAACCTTGAGGCACTCACAGTGCAGAATGAGGAGGAAATCCACACGCAGGTCAGTGAGTATGAGGCTCTGATGCCAGGGACCCCACAGCAAGGCCAGCTGCTTAGCCCAAGGCAGACAGAGAAGGCTTCTAGGAGGGTGCTCACAGCTGAGCAGGAGTTCACCACCAGGCAGAAAGAGGGGCGAAACCAGGCTCACTCTTTCCGCCACCTCCCCCTGCCCCCCTGCACACAGAAGCTTCCCAGAACCCCCGGGGGCCAATGCACCTTGTGCAGGGGCTGGGCCCCAGCCAGCACAGAGCCTGTCTCCCTCTCCTCTGCCCTGGAAGCGCTCTGTGCCGAGCACCGCCGTTAGCTCCCAACTCCTGCCTCTAGGTTGCTGCCAGGCAGGGGAGCTGGTGGTTGGAGAGACCCAGAAACCCACCCATTTCTTTGAAAGAACATTGAAAAGATGTAACCACAAATGCCATGAGTTTACTGAAATGTCTTTAAAACAAATGGCTTGAATGGATTTCTCCCACCCCTTCTCTCCACTGAGCCACTCACTGGAAAAACAGCAGCTCAAAGGGCCACACTCGGGGCTGCTGGGGCCTGATGGAAACTGGGTCTCAGCTGCAAAGCCAGGCAAGAGGCACTGGGATAAAGGCAGCTTCGGTCAGGGGAAGATGAAAAATGACACACGGGAGGCCACTATATCAGATCCAGGAACGCTCAAATGCCCTCAAGCCCTCTACTATTGGTGGCTTTCTCAGCACCATGGGTCTCCCTTCTTCCTGCTCCTCTCTTTGTCTCTTGCCTTGAGGGCCCTGCCCTGAGCAGCTGCTTTTGCACACACTCTTACTGGGCAGCTGGAACAGACAGGTGGGGTCTTCCTGGACAACACAAATTGCTTAGAAAATCAGGCAAAGGAGCAGGAGTGGGAAGGTATGTGACTCACCAGAGAGGAGAGCTGGAAGGGCCCGGGGAAATCAGAGTTCAAGACTCCCTGACTCTTAGCGATGAAGACTCTGAAGCCCAGAGAGGTGTGCTGATGTGCCCAAGGTCACACAGCTATGGGTCCTTGTCCTCTTGTTGGCTGCATTCCAAGGGTCACTCATTCAACCATTACTTCTCAAGCACATTCTATGTGCCTAGATTCTGGAACTTAGGCTTAGGCTCCTAGGCGATGCCCTGATGAAAACTGAACTCTGCCCCAGAGGCTTGCAAGCCGGGGGGCCTCCCATCCCTCGGCTCTCCCCTCCCCACTCGTTCCTCTTGTGTAAAGAGGAGGATGTGCCCCGCCATCACCAGGGAAGACTCAAAGCAGAGAGGAAGTGAAAAAGTGGGAGAAACAGCAGGAAGGACTGTGGAACATGGGCACAGCCTGGAAAGGAGGGACCAAGGTGAAGGATATCCCAGCGGGGGTAGGTCAAGCAAGAGAAACACTGTCCTGGGAGTCTGGGGCTGCCACTGGCACCTGTGTCCTGAGGACCCTGGACCAGACATGCTTATCTATGCCTACTTTTTCCTTCTTATCACAAAGTACATGTTCTCCACAGAAAACAGAAACCAAAAAAAGAGAGAGAGAAAGGGAAAGAAAATAGAAATCATCCATGATCCCTCTAGGAAAATTATTAACTATTAACATCTGTCTAGTTTTTTTTTCCCTGTTCAAATATGGGATCATTCTGTACCTACCACTTTTTTTCACTGAGCTAGAGAAGGTGAACATTTCTCCTCATTTAACATTTTTCCAGCCCTACCTTCCCTCATTATTGTGGAGCAGTCCATGCACATGGAGTATGTGAGTTTATTCAACCAGTTCCCTACTGGTGGCCCTTAGGCTGTTTCCCTCTTCTCCCTGTGAGAAAAGCCCCACAGCTGGGCCCCAGGATGAGTGGCTCCAGGCCCCCATGGGGTGGTGCTGGAGCCCGGGGCTCCTGGCTCTCTCTAGGGTTCATTCTCCCCCAGCAGAGGCGGGGCCTTGTGCAGAACGTGGGGAGAGGGGTAGGGATGGGGGTCCTGCCCTTCTCCACAGCTCTCAGACAGTCAGTGATTTCCAGTGACTCTCAAACTTGAATCGGCAGGGAGGAGATGGGAAATGCAGGTTTCCAGGCCCTACCAGACATTCTGAAGCTGTTGGTCCAAGGTAGGGCCCAGGAGCCTATGGCTGAGCAAGCCCCATCATGGCCAACCCCAGGAGATTCTGAACCTCCCTGCACTCAGAGAAGCCCTACTCTCGAGGAAGAAGCCCACCAATGCTCCTCCTACCTGAGCAAGCAGAGGCAGCACCTCGGAGCTGGTTAAACTGCAGAGTCCTGGGCCCCACTCCAGAGATGCTGATTCAGTGGAGGGAGGGAGGGGCGCCCTGAGATTCTGCTTTCTAACCTGTTTCCAGGTGCTGCGGCTGGCTCATGGGCCACACTCAGGAGCGCTCAGCTAAGCCTGTGTGGGTGCCGGCGATGGGCACTGTGCCTGGAGGGGCGAGCACTGCTGGCGCTTAGTAAGCGCTTCCTATGGGTGGAACGCTGTGCCCTGGCTGCTCAAGGTGTGCTCCGTGAGCCACACCCTGAGGAGCAGCTCTGGGGTCCCATCCAGCCTCAACGGGAATCTGCATTGGCAAGCTCTGGGGATCTGTGTGCCCATTAAAGCAGCACTTTTTAATTTTTTAATTTTTTTTTGGCAGCGCCTCGAGGCTTGCAGGATCTAGTTCCCTGACCAGGGATCGAACCCATGCCCCCTGAAGTGGAAGCTCGGAGTCCTATCCACTGGACCGCCGGGGAAGTCCCTAAAGCAGCACTTTGCTGAGACCTTAACCCCATCCTAACACTCCTCAGACGCAGGTCAATTATTCCCCTGATTTTCCAGCTGAGATTCTGCAGCTGCGACGTTAACTGACTTGGTTAAGGTCTCACAAGTGCCGCCCGCAGGAGCTGCCACTAGAAGCGGTACGGTCCAGCTCCAGAGCCCCTCACCCCAAATCACGACACCCCCTAAGGATTCCTGTTCAAGCCCCACAACCACTGTGAGAGGTGGCCTCCGACTCTGCACTTTACAGATGAGACCTCGGAGACGGCGGGGGTGGGGGGGCGGGGGGGGGGGAGTCAGACGGCGGGCCGGGGTTGGGGCGGGGGGGGTCTCCCTGTCTGCTGCGTCCACGCCTGTGTTCTTCCCTCCCGGCCCACTCGCTCTGCGGCCCAGGCCCGGGTAGGGGTTCCGCCTCCTAAGCCCGCAGGCTCTGCGGACACAGTCGGGGGCAGGAAGTGGGAACCGGGGCGGAGCAACCAGGAGTTCAGTTTGGTCTGAGGACATTCTTTCTTCGCAGCCAGACTCAGCTCCGTGGGCCTTTTGAAAGGTAGCAGAGAATAGCCGTGCTCAGCCCAACGAGGCCGGCCCCTTTAACCTTCCACTTGCTGCCATTTCCAGTTACAACTTCAGAGGGCTCCTATAATTTATACATCCCAGGATGCACCGCTCCAGCTGCTTCATGATGGGAGCTCATTACACCATTAAGGTTAAACTTTTATAACGTACTGAGCAGGTGGTGGGCTGGGCGCCCGGCTTAGTTACCGCCGCCGGTAGCCTGCTGAATGGGGTTCACCTGGGGTGGGGGTGGGGGTCAGGCTCTCTGAAGGGGCCAAGAAATGGAGAAGGTGGCCCCAGAGCACGGGGGCCCTCTGTTAGGCGTTTATTAAACTACACGGTAGGGTGGGCAGGCAGCAAGGAGAGCAATCTTCGCGGCTCAGCACCGCTGGCCGGGGGCGCGGGGGTGAGAGGAAGCCTCCTGTGCTACCTGCCAGGGCGGCGAGGCGCAGGGTCCGAGCCACAGACGGGCCCACACACACGGGCAATGGCGAAGGAGTGGGCAGGCTTGTCTTCTCAGCAACAGGGTGGCCATAGGGGGTCTTCCTCTTGTAGGAACCTGTCTGTCCTTCCTGTGGCTCACGGGGTCCCCGAACCTGATGCGAGATGGGGGAGCAAGAATGAACACCCTGAGAGCAGGGGCCAGACAAACGGGGGTCCGAGGCCCACCCGGCCGGCTGCAGGTACACGGCCTCTAGCAGGTCCCTTCAGTTCTCCAGGGAAGCTGAGATCCTCAACCTGTCCCTCAGCTGTCAAACACACGCGCCTCCCTCCCAGGGCAGTGCCCCAGCACAGAGCAGCACGGTGAGCGCCCACCGCACGAGAGCGGTCGCTAGCCTTCGCATTGAATGAGTTACGGCACATAGAGCACTTAGGAAGGTGCCTGGCAGAGAGGACTCGCTTTGCTATTGTTGCTGTTGTTACATTTGTCTGTTTATGTGTCAGTCCTTGACCTGGGAACTCTCTGAGGAAGTGGTGATAACTTTTCTTATTCCCAGCTCCGGGCACAGGCTTAAGCGTGCAGTAGCTGCTTGACAAGCGTCCCTGAGGACGGGTGGACGGGAGTTTACAAGTGGCAGGACTATTCCCTGCTCCGCAATCTGGCCCCAGTCCCAGGGACGGTGTCGGCGGAAGACCAAGTTCTCTCAAAGGTATGAGGCTGAAACCACCTCTTGAGAAAAATTCCTTGGCTTCCCAGGAGGAAAGAGACTCCAGATGCGGCTGTTTTTTCTGGCTCCGGGACACTGGGGTTGACTCTGGCCTTCTCCTTCTACACGTCCCTGGAACCGAGGAGGACAGGGAGGTTTTGCTGTCACGGGAACCTCCAGCCTCAGGCGGGGCTTTGTGGCCCCGCAGGCTGGCCTCCTTCTCCAGTCGCTGCCCCAACCAACCGGCTCCCAGGGCTGGAACGGACCGGACGGGACTCTGGACTTGTCAAGGTTGCCGGTGTTCTTGGCTGTGAGGCCAAGTCATGACTGCCATGCTTGGGATGCACAAGCTCACCCACAGCCGAGGGGAGCGGGAGGGGCTGGGGGGCTGCCACTTGGCACAGGGGGGTCAGAGAGTGTCTAAGGAAAGACCTGGCTTCCCCCAAAGGCCTCAGGGGAGGAAAAGGTGGACCAAAAAAAAGGCAGCCGGATGGAAGAGGCGCCAAAGGGAAGGAAACCAAACTAGGAGAGGGACCAAAGAAGGACGGGCAGCCTCAGAGACTGCTGGGGCGGGAACAGGGTCAGTGCCAGAGGGACGGCGAGACACTGCCAGCTCTGAGAAGTGCCAGGGGTGGTGCAAGGGTTGCCTGGCTGCAGGACGCAGCCCCAGGAAAGGGAGGGTCCTCTAAGTTTAGCACTGCCTGGGGGGACAGAAGAGTGGACAGCAGGTAACACTGACAGTGCTCTTGGCATTGGGTGGAACTTCCAAAGAGGTAGCGTCTCATTTGATCCCGACAGCTGCCCGGTGTGCCACATCCCACTAGATCCCCCATTTTAGAGATGAGGAGGAAACCAAGGCTCTGAGAGGTTAAGTGACTTGCCCAAGTAGTAGTGGACTCGAATAGAGCTTTATGCTAAAGTCCATGTTTGCAGGCCTATGTTACACTGAATTTAAAGAGAAAGAAAATGAATCAGAGGTGGGTGATGGGAGGAACGAAAGGGCAGCATCGTCTTGGAGACCCGGCAGTCCCGAGCGGGCCAGGTGGGCAGTGCCAACTGGGAGGTAGCGCATCCAGCGAGACTGCAAAGGCCAGGACAGTGTCCTCGGCTGCTGGGCCCAGGGCTGCCGGGAGGTCCTGCAGCCGGCCTGAAGCTGCAGCAGGGCAGCTGTCCCAGGGCAGTGCAGGAGCGTGGATGAAGTGGAGCCTGATGTAATCCCCGCCTGCAGAGGGTGGAAACTTGGGAAGTGAAACCAGCTGTCACCTCACTGCAGCCCGGCCACAGATTTCCAACAGTCATGCCAGGCAGGCCTCGCCCCTACCCACAGTCTGAGGCCTCTGCCCTCCTCTCCAGGGCCCGGGGGAGCCCTGAAAGCACACGCTGCGCTCCCCATGCCCAGCTCGGCGCTGAAACGTGCTCGGAGTAAAGCTGATGAGAAAGTAGAGGGTTTCTAGCCAACGCCCTGGGAAGCCTGCCATCGAGAGGCTGACAGTCTCACCGCTTTCCGGAACAGACGCAGGCTCACCTCTTCACCAGGCTTTCCGCATATTTTGAGGGGTGAGGAGAGGTCCCGGCGGCTGTGTGGTGAACTATCCTCCTTCCTCACCAAACCCTGCCTGAAGCGACCTGGTCAGGCTGCCCAGGCGTGTGGGAGACCAGAGGGGTGGTGAGGCCCAGAACCCCAGGTGGGCCCCACGCACTTCCACACAACCCAAGGCCCCAGTGCAGGTAGGGCGGCCTCCAAGGGCCCAGGCACTGGTCAGCCAACCGGGACACCAGACTGCGGTCTGGCCCCCACTCTAGGGACCTCCTGCCCAGCTCTTGGCCCAACAGGGTCCTTGAGCAAGGCCTTCCAGCTGGCAAACCATGGAATTCACTAGCCCATCCGGGCAACTCAGAGGGTGGGTGCAGATGCCCCGGCTCAGGACTATGCCCTGGCTTAAGCATTCCTGGCCTTCACGCCAGCTCCTGAAGCTCTGAATCTCACACATAAGCAATTCTAACCCTTGATCAGTACAGTGTCTTGCCCATCCAGCATCACCTCTGAGCATGGGGACAGCCCATGAAGGAGAAGAGAGTATCATTGTTGCTCTTATACAAATGGGGCGACCGAGGCTCAGAAAGGCTGAGCGACTCATCTGAAGTTGCCCAGCAGAGCCAGGGGCAGAATCCAGGCCCAGCACCCTCCACCTGCCTTGCTGTCTCCCTAAAATCACCCATCCTGGGATCCCAGGAGTAGGTACTCCTGGTCCGCATGGCAAAGGATGGCGCCCGACACATCAGGCCAGACAGGCGAAAGGTTTGAGGCGTTGGATAAATATACAGATATCTGATACACAGGCCAGAGCAGATGGAGAGAGGTGAGAATTACAGGAAGAACGAGACCAGCACCCTGCATCTCAAGGCCGCTGGAGTCCAGGAGGCCCTGCCCTCTACTAGCTGAGTGCCTAGAGCACATTTCTAAACCTCACCTATAAAATGGGTTAACACCACCTGCCTCTCGCGTGGTCACGGGGATTAAATGAGCGAACGCATGTAAAGTGCTTAGCATGGCGCCTGGCGTGTGCACTCAGTAAGTGCTATTTGCCATCACTGTTAGCCTTCAACGAGGACGTGGATTAGCGAGGGGAACAAGCCACGAACATTTAACAACACACGCTCAGAGGGGCACCGGCGCTCTGCCCCCGGATCACGTCAGGTAGGACAGTCCCGGGGTGCAGTGGGGCTGGAAGAAAGGCGTCACGGGATGGGGGCCTGAAGGAGAGGCAGGGCTCACAGAGCAGAGGGAGGGGTCCTGGTTTCAAACTCTGGCTTCCCACCTACTTGCTGTGTGTCCTTGGGCAGGTAACTCACCCTGTCTGAGCCTCCTGTAAGACAGGGGTAGAAGGATGGGGGGAGTAGAGGGATACCTATTACAAGGAGTAAATGGGATCCCGTCTATACTGTATGCTGTGCCAGGCTGAGTTCCCCGAATTCACAAAATGGAAACGATTGCTATCATTACTGTTATTTTGTGGCTGGGCAAAGGCTCCTGGAGACAGATGCCCTGAGGCCTCCCGACCCCCAAACTTGAGAGCGTTTGGCAAAAGCCAAGTACAGGGTGCTGTCCCTGGGGTGGGGGTGGGGGTGGGGGCCAGAGGAGCAGCCCCACCCAAGCTCACCCCACCGTGAGGCCTGCCCAGCAGGGGCAGCCATGTGTTGGGAGGTGCAGGGTAGATTGTCTATAATGAAGAGACATCAATAATAAATTAACCTCAAGTAAGTCCAGGAACATCAATCATAAATTAATTAAATGGCTCCAGGAGATGCGAGGACAAGATGAATTAGAGGCGGCATCCCGCTTCACCTTACACGGCACAGCCCAGCCTCTCTGGCCCCGGCCTGCAGGCTCTGTGGCCAGGAGCATCTCCAGGTGGAGGAACTGGTTCTCAGGAGCAGCTCCCAAAACACAGGTGAAGATAAGCCCCGCTCTCCCCTCCCCCACCCCTCCCCCTCCCCACCCTCTCTCCCCTCCCCACCACCCCCAGGCTCAGAGAGCTCTCAAATGCCCAGAGGGGTTTTGATGAAACTTCCTAGAATAGTAACCTCCTGGGCTGAACTCAGGCAGGAGAAATTTCAAGGGGTAATTTGGTGAGAAAATGACCAAACCCTGGAAATAAGTGCTAAGAATACTGGAACCCCCTCAGTGGGTCCTCAGGGACGAGAACAGCCTCCTTCAGGGGATCCCCAACAGCCTCCCACTCACACTCTGGGCCTGGAACCCACCGGAGTCAAAGCAGCTGAAAGTCAAGTGTGGGAGCCGCATCAGAGGCAGGGAAGAGGCCCTGTTCCAGCCCCCGCCTCTACTGACCAAAGTGACAGACCTTGGGGCCTCCACCTCCCCTCCGCAAATCAGTAAGGGTGGCCGCTCCCCGCCCTCCCCAGGGCGGCCCCTGCCCCAGTTCAAGCCCTCCAAACCCGGCGCCCGCCCGAGACGCCAGCTGGCCTCCCCACTCCTGCCACCAGGTCCCGCCGGCACTGGCTGCCAGACTCTCGCTCAGAACACTTTAGGGACTGCCCACGTTCATGGGCCAAACCTTCAGCCTCACTGTCATGGCTCTTGGGGACCCAGCCCCAACTCACGATTTCAACCTTTCCTCACTTCCGTTTCCGGCGCCCATAGTCAAGCCAGACCACAAACGGTCAGCCCCTCGCTTTCCCAGCCACATCCCCCGTTGCTGCCGTTTCCTCTACAATCACCTGGCTGGCCCAGGTTAAAGGTCACCGAACCACTTAAGTCTCCCCTGATCTCCTTTGATCGCCGGTAGCACCTGCCTCTTGACGTTACAGCATAGACCTCTGTGTCCATCTCATATCTTCTCAATAGATTGTGAACACCCGAATCTATACTGTAGAGGCACTAGTGTGTCCACTTCATCTTCATGGCCCTCACTGACCCCAACCCTCGGTGGGTGCTCAAGAAATAACTATCGACTCAGCCGGAGTGGAACCATTCCCCAGGGGCCAAAACATTATCTGGCATGTGATTCTATTAACAGATAGGCCAGATTCCATCCATGCCAAGGGTAGGGTGGAGCTAATTTCTCTTTATCGAGAAAAGGGACATGACCTATGATATCTCCCCTGCTGTTAATGTAAGCAGATGATGATGTAACTGCTTCTCTGTGGAAAAGATCCTGCCTGCAGGAGCAAAAACATAAACCGAACGTGCTTGCCTCCATCACGAGCTCTCCACTCGCCAGGCATGGGATTCTTACAACCACCCCTGTGGGAGGTTTTACTGTCCCCATCTTACAGATGGGGAAACTGAGGTGTAAAGAGATAGCAGGATTCAAACTCAAGTCTGACTTCAGAGTCCCAAGTCGTAAGGCCTCTGGGCTACAGTGCTCTCTTCTGTCACCCGGGCGGACTGTCTCCGGCTGACTTCCCAGTGGGCTTGGGGAGGAGGTGGAAGCAGGCGTGTGTGAGTACATATGGGCGTCAGAGAGCCACACCCCCAGCCTGGGCGTCCTTCTAAGGAATACTGAGAAAGCAGAAAGGTTGCTCTCGTAAGAATCACATGGAGACGTTAAACGCACCCTCCTGGAGCTGGAAGGAGACCTCCCCCTGACTCCCACAGTTCTCTCCTGCTTCGTGGGGCCCAGCAACACCCCACTGCACACACCCACCGACACCAGGCCAGCCAGACACAGGAGCCCACAAGCTCCCCCGCCACCAGGCGCTCCACACCCCCTCAGCCCTCACTTCCCACAGAAACGCTTGCTTACGGGCACACGCGGCTTTGTACACGTGCAGTCGCCCGGCAGCCGTGCAGTGACAACAGCCCCACCCCTGCCCGTCTCCACCGTGATCCTGCAGAGGACTTGGGCACTCCTGCCCACCGCCCTCACCTGTGGCCAAACCACTCCTCTCCACATCACCTCCCTGGACCCCCCTCAGCAGCCAAGAGGACCCCACAGGGAAGGGGCTTTCCTGGATCCTCCTCGCCTACACACCCAGTGTCCTGTCCAGCCAGGGAGATCCAGTCCAGCCAAAGTCGGTATCAGAAAGGAAAAAGGAAAATCAAGATTAACAGTCTTTAGCCCTACCCGCTGAGATGTAACCACATCCCACAATGTCCTGGGCTCCACGGCTCTAAAAGATTTATCGTCCTCTGACCGCACGCTCGTTGATATTTCCCCAGCGCCACTCACCCGGTCCACTAGAGTGTAATGTAAAGCTATTCCAGGGAGAAACTGAACTCAGATGGAACGTGGGCCAACAGGCGATTAAACTCTAAGGGGGGATCCCTTTCTGGTCCCGGCGAGAGGGACTGCGGGGAAGGTCCGGGCCTTCAGCTGTGGCCCAGGAAGCCTCTGCCCAAAGATGCCCGATTCCCTGGCACCCCTGAAGCTGAGCCGCTGGGCACCATGATGTATGAGGTGGCTGAGGAAGGAAAGGTTGCCAGGAGCTGAGTTAAGCAACTTTTGGAGAAACACGGACAAAGAAATAGGAATAGGACTGAGGACCAGAGTTGAAAACAATCTCAGCTCCAGACAGCCACTTGCCCTCGATGGCCGCTCCTGCGTTACCAGCCCCCTGCCCCAGCTGGCATCTGCTCAAAGTCAGCAGCTGTGCAGTACGACGAGGGGTGGTGGTGACCTGGCTGGGCTCCCTGCGGCCTCAAACCCTGAGGACTCGGAAGAAAGCCCTGCTCTGCTTTTGGGAAACAGAGGCCAATTCCTCCTGTCGACGTCTCCGATCTGCCCCGCCTGCCACCCAGCTCTGCTGTGCAGAGTCCCAGCATCCCAAGCAGATGGCAAGGGGTGGCTGCAAAGGGGTGGCTCCTGGATCCCCAAACCATGAGGCTGAGCCACAAGTCAGAACAAACAGGCGGAGGTGTGGTGGGTGAGCTGAGGGGATGTGAATGCCGAATATTCACATCAGGGAGGCCTGAGGCTTCCTCTTAATGGACTTGCACTAGGAGAGCTTTCCAAGCAGGAGCTCAAGTGCTGGCAACTCCTGGGGAGGCAGCCAAAGGGGCCCAGGGAGCACGTGGGACAGGCCTTGGACACCCCACGGATGACCTGGGAACAAGTAGCCGAGGACGCACTTGCAGCGCCAGGCAGTGTCCAGGCGGCAACCCCTGGGCAGGGGCCTGGGGGGCCGTGTCCTCTTTCTCCCTTTGTGGCTTGACACTGCAGCATGGACACAGGACAAAAACTTTCTGCCTCGGGACCAAGCTTGTGAAATGGTTGCTGGCTAAGGCAGACACTCACATGGAATGCTGGAGAAACCGGGCCTGGGTTCACGGAATCGGGCCTTCCAGTGCAAAGCCTTCTAGCCGTGGCCTATGTAATCCAGTCTCTGCAGCCCATTATCAGGAACTAGGCCCCACTGGCAGAAAGTAAAGCCAACTGCCAGCCACCCTCAGCTTCTCTACCTGGGAAGGCCCTTCAGGCAGAAGTGGGCCCACGTCCTGGGGAATTCCTGCTACACCTGTCTGCCCTCAGAGACCCCCTATGAGGGTGCCCATCGCCCCTTCTCCTTGCCCCGTGTATCCGAGGGCGTCCCCCACGGGCCCCAGCCTCCTGCCAACCAGCCTCAACCTCGCTCACAGGACCACCCAGCCCTGCATCCCTCTGGTGACTCTGACCCACTGGGCTCTCTCCAGGCCACAGCCCCCAAAACTCTGATGCAGCTTCTCCCCACCCCCATCCTCTGAACCCAGAGCTAAAGGAAATTCTCAAGAGAAAGTGGACACTTCCAAGTCTCGCTCCCGCCCAGGTACCCCAGATCTGTCAGCCAAGGACACCTCCCAGCCCTGCGCGGCCACGAGCACGTCTGCAAGCCCCGGCGAAGCGCTCCCTCTCGCTCTGGCCACTCCTGCAGGATGCTACAGTTGCTGCAGCCACGCTCGGACAGTCCTCGGGAGCCCTGGGGCCTGGTTCCTGTTCGGCAGCTGACTTGCAATGTCAACAGACCCCACTTTCCCCACCAGGAGCCCTTACGCTCAGGGCCTCTAATTCCCTGTGACAGGCCCTCGACCTCCCGGCCGCTTTCCTCCCCAATCACATTCCGTGCCTCCATTTCCTCTGCCTCCTGCCTTGGTCTCTTTACCTGATGATAATCCCTGACCTTTGGACAGCCTTTCACAAAGGGTTTCCATGGGCACCATCTTTCATCCTCTGCGACCACCTTCTGATGTGTCTCTGAGAGATAAAGTCACCTGCTCAAGGTCACACAGGCAAGGCTGGAATTCACGTTTTCTGGCTCCGTATGCACTGGACAACCTCTAGCTTTGAGGAACCTCAGCAGCATCTCCAAGCACCCACTTTGGCAAGTGAGCTGCCACCCCCACCCTAGTCTCCCATACCCTCAACTTGGTCTTTCTGGACTCCTAAAGGTCTTCTCCAGGCCCAGCCTCATTTATTCTTCTACCCCCAAGAGATCCACAAAGACCTAACAAATTCCCCCACATCCTAAGACTTCTCTGGGGGTCGTAAATCGCCCTTCTGTGAAGTAGAACACAGGTGACGCTGACTGTGACCCTCGCCCAGAGCTTCTCAAAGGACTGGTGAGGGCAGACGCAATCCTAGCACACTCCTGGTGGCTGCAGACTCGTCTTTCAAACATCACCCAAATGAGCCTCTGGACCCAAAGGCTTCCAAGCATCGTAGAAGAGAGGCAACTCCCAGACACCCAGGAGCGAAGGAAAAGGCAGGGCCCGGGAACTACAGATGGACGCAGCAACACACCTCCCCCTGCCCACCAACGTGGCCCACCTCTCAGCCCTGCACATTCCTCAGGACGCACGTTCGGGGAGAGTGAGAAGAGCTGAGAACTGTCCACCTCTCCTCTCCTCCCCAAAGCTAGATGAATTCATGAGCCCAGGACAATGCTAGGATAGGTCTCCATCTGGATCACCAACGGCGTCCTCAGGGTAGAAGCATTTCCAGGCATCTCTCTTTCACGTCCATTATAAAGGACACCAACCTTCTCTCAGCTTTCTGCCTTCCTCAGTCCAGTGTACCCAACAGATATTAAAGGTGGGCCCACAGTGCCAGAGGCAATGCCCCTCATCATCACCACGGTGGCAGGATGGGTATTTACCCTTCCCATCCACCAGGGTCTGAGGGCCATGGATTCTCCCCTCGCAGGGCCAGGCTGCCCTGGCACCACGCTGTGCCAGGGCCATTTCCTACAGTCACGCTAGGAACTCCTGCCGTGCTGAGGACACAAATTCTTCAAGCCCCGGTGCCATCACTCCAGACCATGTCAAGGCCAGAACCATCCGACACCTTATTAATGAGAGCGCTTCCTCACACCCCTGCCAGGGGCACCACCATGCGCCCACAGGCTGGCCACCGCCACCCCAGAACCGGTCCAAGTGTTGTGCCCATCATCAATCTGCACTGAGGGCTGCGCCCGCCTCACACCTGGGCGGCCACCACCGCACCAAGGTGGGGGTGAGTCTTCTGACACCCGTGCCGGGAAAACCACGCTGCCTGTGCCAGACCCACGCTGCCCACGCCCGTGCCACGGGTGTCACCATTCCCACACTGGTGCCAGGGGCTCTACGGATCTCACACCTGCCACACCGCGCGCCCTGGACACTGCCCAGCTGCCGCACCGCTCACACCGCGCCCGAGTCCGGGGCCCGGCCCGCCGCGCCCGCGGTCCCCCTTACCTCCAGCCAGCCGCAGGGCTCGGCCCGCCGCCGCCACCGCGACCGCCACCTCCATCCTGGGCTCCCCAAGGCCCCAATTCACTAACGCCGCTTCCGCAGGGCGCCGGCGCCGGCGCGAAGGCCGCCTCCGCCCCCCGGGGGACGCTGCGTCCTTTACGTAAACCCCACTCCGCCGCCAGCGGTGACCATGGCGACGACCGCGAGGCGGCAGCGCCCCCTGGTGCCAGGGAGGGGAGCGGCGCCGAGGCAGGAGTGAGCGGAGTCTTTCGCGGGGCTCCACGCGTGGGGGCGGTGGGCGCAGGACTCCAGCCGCCGCTGCAGCTTCGTGGGCGGCCGGGAGGCGCAGGACCGGCCGCGCTGCATGCGGGGAAGGGAGCCGCCTGGGTCCCCCTCCTTCAGGCCCCGCGTGACCGGGTTTAGCGTGGGAGAGAGGCAAAAAAGCATGTAGGATCACTGGAGAACTGGTTCATTTGCGGAGAGGAAAGAGAGAGATGGGTTCCACCTCCTCGGGGTGCTGAGCGCTCCTTGCGGGGGGGTGGTGGTGGTCAGAGCACATCATAATCATCTGTGTCCTCCCCTCACCCTCTACCCCTGCAGGGCCCAGCATTGTGCCTGGCATCCAAAAGGGCACTTGGTCAATTTTGAATTCCTGGAAAATAAAGAAAATTGCCCTTCCTGTTCTGCTTCACACGCATCCATTCATTCACTTAACACACCTTCCCTGAGAGCCAGCCTTGAGCCCGAGCAGCGCTGTCCAGTGCCTTGTGCTGAGCTGGGGGAGTGAGTGAGCACAAAGGCAAGCAGAGCCCGGGACCTGCCCTTCAGTTCAGTCCAGAGGGTACTAGACCATCACGGTACAGGGTGCTTGTGGTGTAGGAGCTCAGCAGAGAGGGCGGGTAGAGCTCTCTGAGGGGCACTTAAGCAAGCCGTGGGGGAGGGAGTTGGGTCTGGAGGCTGAGATGACCCAGCTGGGTCTCAAAGGTGGAGTAGAATTCAGAGGCAAAAAGGGGAGTCGCATGTTTCAGCAGGGGGAGTGCCTCTAAAATGTTCTCTGGGCCCTGTCGTCATCCCAAGAAAACAGGGTGATACACAGCAGTTTAGTGTAAGTGGGAGTGTAAAGAGCTACGTGTACAGGGCCTGCGGTGCAGTAGCCGCCTGAAAACTATCCGGACTTTTGGGTTTAAGGTGAGACTCTGAGTCCAGGGCAGTCTTCCCCTCTGCTGAAGCAGGTGGGACCTACTTCTGGAAGGAGTTCTGTATTACCCGTGGTTATTTTGAAGGCAAACTCCGGCTTATTTAAAAAAAAAAAAAAAGAAAAATGGGGGTGGGGAGAGCAAATACTGGGTGGGATACCTCAGGGGATTCAAGAAAGAGTTGGGCCCTCCCAGCCTCAGGAAGGGCCGGGTATCAGGGAGGCTTTAAGGACTGACTGTAACATAGCAGTTTGGGAGCCTTCTGTCTAGATCATTGTAATTAATCAGAATCAAAACTGCCAAATGTAATGTCCCTTGGTTCAAAGTTCTAGATTCCCCAAAAGAAAGAATCTTGTTGGTCCAGCTTGAGCCATGGTCAATCATAGCAGCTACATTCTACCCCCTTAGCTGCCCAGTGCACACAAATTCACACATGTACACACACACACACACACACGCACGCACACACATACACACACACACACACATCTTCCTCCCATTCATCCAAAGTCATCTTCACCAAACTATATTGTGTTCCAATATTCCCTGGTCGGCCACCTCCAGACTTGCTGTCACGATCAAGATCAAAGTTCAAGGTCTTCAAGGTGATGTCCATGTCTCTTTTTCCTCAAGGTTTACGGTGAGCCCCTCTGGGCATCTAACAACTGAATTAAAGGGTGCATTTAACTACCACAAACATGTCCTTTGAATTCTCGCTGCTCAAAGGGTGGCATTAACACCATCGAGGAGCTTGTGAGAAATGCAGAATCTCAGGCCCCCACATCTCAGCAGATTGAAAAGATCCCCGGTGGTTTGTATGCACATTACGGTTGGAGAAGCACTGCTATTATAAATATGGATGGAAAGGAAAAGGCAATGTATGAAAAATGCTTTTCAATGCTGTTTAAAAAGAAAAGGGGGAGGGGTTAGTTATTTAATCTTCAGCAACTCCAGTAACCAACAAGGAAATAACCGACTCCAGTAACCATCAAGGTAGCGGCTGCAGTCTTTATTTTTGCAACCGGTTGCAAACTCCTAAAAGGTGTTTATGACTTTCTTCCTCTAATTCTTTATTCCTTGGTTCACTTGCCTCCTGCCTGCATCTCATTTTCCTGGTGGACTGTTCCGAGTCTCCATCCTTGAGGGCCTGAGCCGTTGGTGATCCTGGCTGTAAAGCACCACAGCAGAATTCTGTCTGCCTTTACCACTGGGCATGACGGTGTAGGAGGTACTCCACAGGGACCCTGCGTTCCACCCATATCCCTCGTGTGTGTGTGTGTGTGTGTGTGTGTGTGTGTGTGTGTGTGTGTGTGAGATGACGATCCCCCAGTGGCCCGGTGGCAGTCCCAGTGTCCAATTCAATGGAACTGTTATTGTGCCTCCTGGTGGAAATGTTCCTCCCTTCAGTTCTAAGACCACCAGGCAATCAAAACTCAGAACTGCCTGAACAGGAGGCAGACAACAGGCATTTTGACAATGGTGAAACTCACATCACCACCTCCACCCCTAGTTCCCAGACCCTTTGGAGGAAACATACCATAACAGATGTCTGGTTCAGAGCACACATCCACTGGGGGCCTTACCTGGTCCAGCCACCAGGCTGCTCCCCCTCTACTCCAATATCTCGTTTGTCCTCCCCTCTGAATGCCCTCAGGCCCCATTCTGACAGAGTTTGACCAGGTGTCTTTAGAGACAGCTATGAGCGCTGTGAGCAGAGTGGAGCAGGGGAGGGAGACAAGAGTGAGGGTTCCAGAATGGGCCACAAGCTACCGATTGGTCCCGGTCCAGCTGCCAGGCTGTGTTCCCTCAGCTCGGTGCCAAATTCCCGCTCTGGCCTCAGTATCTCTCTAGGTCCCAGTGGGGATAATAACATGTCTCCTCCTCCCAGGGGTGCTGTGTGGATTAACTAATTAATGAGTGTGACATCGTCTGCTTCCACAAAGGGGCTGATTAAATGCTGAGCATTGTTATTAGAGTAATGGGGGGCGTGTGATAGGCAGAGTAGACTGGAGACAGATCTGCTCCCCTCGCCTCCTCCCCAGCCCCTTCCTCCGTCTGCCCCACGCTCTGCAAGCTGAACGTCTTGCAAGACAAAACCAAGATGATTTTTGGCACCCCCGAAGTCGGTGTCTAACTTTTGCTCATTTCCCCTGTACTGGAACGTGAGTCAAGGCCCAGCTTCGTAGAGTAATCTGTCTCCGACAGCTGGCACAGCTGTGCCCTGCCCCAGACTCTCAGCTCCCAGCAGCTGCAGGATGGGATGGCTTGGCTAGTGATTGCATCAGGTTAGAGCTGCCTGCAGAAAGACAACTGCAGAATTCCTGAGCTGGGTGCCAACCCCCTGACTGCATTGCCCCGTGGTCCCAGCGAGTGACTGCCTTTCCTCACAGCCCGAGGGAGGGAAAGCCAATGTGGCATACTGGCTTAAGGCTGGGGGAATTCAAAGCATGCAGTGTTTTGAAGTATAGAGTATCTGCTTATGGCCATGGGAGATCCAATGACTACATTTTAGCTTGGATGCAGGGTATCGGATAATGGATGAAATCATAGTTCTGTGCATGGCGACTTTAGCCTGGCTTGTTCCCAAATGCAAAAATCCAGGGAGGCCCCTGAATGAAATAGTGAACGTGACTTTCCCGGTAGCCAGTGTGAGATCATCGCCCACTCCCAGTTGCTGGGTCCCCCATCTCTGAGTGCTGTACAGTGCTGGCTGTCACCCAGAATCCTGGTACCCATGATGGGGTGGATGGGAAGGAATCACTCAGTCCCACCACCAGGTAAATGTTTGCATCTGACAACCAAGGGGAATGTTGTTTACCCACATAGCACAAACTCAGCCTGCCTGGGGAGGCGACAGAAAAGCTCTGGAGGCTGAGCTGTCAGACTCCCACAGGGAGAGAAGTTAGCCAGTTGCAGAGGTCTAGACAATGCATATGAATTGGGGTTTGGGACACCTGGACCCAGCTCGGGATCGTCCTGGCTATCTCATGGCAGGATTTCAATCCTCCTTCTCTCTGAATACAGCTTTTTTCCTGCCTCCTTGTTGCTGCTGCTGTGAGGTACAGGTATGTGTCATGGGGGCAAATAGCCTGGAAGTAGGGGCTGGACCAGCCAGGAATGAAAAGATCAGCCACCACTGGGATGTGCTGAGGTCCTGTACGAGAAGCAAGCTGTCCCCTCCCACCAGAGGGGAGCCTACAGCCCATACCTTTTACCTGAGTAAGCATAATTTGCCGTCAGGGTCTCGACAAATCTCTGTGGTGATGGAGTGATAAGGGTGGAGATGCTGGAGGAGGTGAGAGAGATGGTAGTCTAGGTGGTGGTGATGACAGGGAGGGGAAAGAGGACTGATGGCTTCCAAGGGGTTTTTCCATTCCCACCTCATCCTCCCTTCACTTGAGTATCACCAGCACTTTCACTATAATGCCCAGAGGATTGGGGGATCCTTGCATCCTGTTAAACCAGCCTATTTGTAAGTGTCTGCTCCCTAATGAGCATTGTAGTAACTAGTTTTTCTCCTTGGGGCACCAGGGAGCTACGGGATGTAAACACAGATGTCTCCGGGGAAAGATTGCCTGCTTACGGACTAGTGTGATTCATTTGCACTTTCTGGACAATAATAACAAGAGTAGAGGGTACTCTTGAGGGTGTCCATCCATCCATCCACCCATTCACCCAACAGCTCATTCTCTCACCTGCATCTTCACCCACCCATCCATCCACCCACCCATTCACCCACTCACCCATTCTTCTACCCAGTCTGTCCATTGCCCACTTACCTACCCATCCACTCACTCCTCCATCCACCTACCCACCCATCTACTCATCCACATATCCATCAACCCACACATCCATCCACCTATCTTTCCATCCATCCATCCATCCACCCATCCATCTACCCAACTATGTCCTAAATCATGTCCAGTTGATTTTTCCTCTTAAATATCTTTGCAACTACCCACTTCTGTCCATTTCTACCAGTACCACCCAAGTCCAGGACACACTTGTCTCTTCGGGGCCACTGCCATAGTCTCCTAACTGCTCTTACTTCTCATCGATTTTGCACCAAACGGGTAGAGTGACCTTCTATAAATGAACGTCAGATTATATCATGTCACTGCTTAAAACCCTGCTCTGGTTTCTTATTGCTCTTAAAATACAGACCCCAATTTTTGTTGGGTATACAGTAAAGTGTACAGATAATGAATTTCTACATATGTATATACCTGTGACCAGACCCAGACAAAGATACAGAATATTTCCAGTTCTTTGTGTCCTTAATGGTCAATAGCCACCCCCCAGAAGTAAACGCTATTTGACTTCTATGCCATAGGTTTGTCTATTCCTGAACTTCCTACAAATGGAATCATAGAGGACATACTCTTCTGTTTCTGGCTTCTTTTGTACAACATTACGTCTGTGAGATTCATCCATGTTATTATGCGTATCAACAGTTCATTCTTTTTATTGTTGTGTGATATTTCATTAGATAAATATACCATGATTTGTCTGTCTATTCTGCTGTTGACGGATATATGGCTTTTTCCAGCTTGGGGCTCTAATGAATAAGGCTGCTATGAACATTCTTGTACAAGTCTTTTGGTGGACATTGCACTTATTTCTCTTAGGTCGGTGGTGGGCAGAATAATGGTCCCCCACTGATGTCCACGTCCTAATCCCCAGAACCTGTAAATATGTTCGAGTGCATGAAAAAGGGGAATTCAGATTGCAGGTGGAATTAAGGTTGCTAATCAGTTGACCGTGAGATGGGAGATTATCTGGCTTATCTGGGTGGGCTCAGCGTAATCACAAGCGTCCTTATAGCTGGGAGAGGGAAGTTGGGTGAGAGAACCAGAGAGCCTCCAGAAGGAATGCAGCCCGGCCGACACCTTGATCTTAGCCCAGTGAGACCCATTCTGGACCTCAGACCTTCAGAACGCTAAGATATAGATTTGTTTTAAGCCACCAAGTTTGTGGCAACTTAAGACAGCTGCAATAGGAAACTGATACAGGTAGATGCTTAGGAGTGGAATTGCTGGGTCGTAGGATGGACAAAAGACTCAAATTCTTCTTGTGATCTCCACCACCCAGCATGTCTGGCCCTGCCAACGTGTCCACCCCTATCCTGGGCCACTCTCGGCTCTTTTCTCCGCCCTCCAGCCACATCAGGCAAGCCAGCCATGATGTTCCTGAGGTGCCCTTTACGTGTGCTGTTCCCTCTGCTGGGAAGGCTCTCCCCTCCCCCACTCTTTAGCTGTCAGTTCCCAGGATGCTTCCTCAGGGAAAGAAGGTCAGGTTCCCAGTTACTGATGTGCTATCCAAGCACTCTTTTCTTTTCCTCCAGGCCACTTGTCAAGGTTTGCCATGACATATTCATTTAGGTGGTTGAGTTTGCCCCCCATCTCCTCCCCAAGACCCCATCCCCAGACTAGAAGCTCCATGTGGGTAGGGACTGGGTCACCCCCATGTCCTTAGCACACAGCCCCAGAGCCTGGCACATAGTAGGCCCACCGCAGCTACCTCCTCCCTATTGAATGAATGGACATCTGTTTGACAGGGAGGGGGAGATGGCTGGGTACAGTGATGATGTCAGAGGAAGTGAGGAGAAGAGGAAGGACGAGGAAGAAAGGAGACAGGAGGAAACACAGAAACACATACCCTGGAGACCACCAAGGCCCAGATTCTGCCCTCAGTTTCAGTCTCATTTCACCAGCATCCCCAGGGCAAGAAGACTCTTGAAAACCATTCATGTGAATCAAACCAAACCCTCAGGAGTGAAATGTTGATCTCTTAGTGAGAAAGGCCCTGTATTCCTTTACAGACAGCTTGATGCCTTTGCAGGGACCTGTGACTCATACTTTCTGCCTTGGAAACAGTCAGCCTGGCCCCTGAGGCAGGAGAGGTGTGATATATGAGTCTGGAGATGACCAAGACTCCAAGAGAGGCAGTGGGTTTCCCAAGGCTCCCCAATATGTTAGAATCAGAGTTGGGACCTGAGACTGGGGCTCTTGACCCCTAGCTCAGTAGTGGGGTAGGGTAGGGATGACAGATTTAGCAAATTAAAAAACAGGATGCCCAATTCAGTTAGAATTTCAGATGAACAACAAATAATTTTTTAGTATAAGTATGTCCCGAGTATTATATGGGACATACTTACACTAAATAATTATTGTCATTCATCTGAAATTCAAATTTAACTGGGCATCCTATATTTTATGTGGCAATGGGGCTGCAGGAGTGGGGTGAGGGTTAATCCCTGCTCCACTACTAAGCAGGCCTGTCTGGGGACCTGCGTCCTCATGCTCTCTAGGACACACGGCCTGTTTGTCCCCTGGACAGAGCTGGCCACCCTCTGACCTCTTTGACCTCCTTGACACACGGTCTTCAGCCTCTGAGCAGACCCCAGCCTCCTGCCAGGACACTGGTTCTCAACTTAAAACCTTAGAAGGGCTTCCCTGGCGGCGCAGTGGTTGAGAGTCCGCCTGCCGATGCAGGGGACACGGGTTCGTGCCCCGGTCCGGGAAGATCCCACATGCCGCGGAGCGGCTGGGCCCGTGAGCCATGGCCGCTGAGCCTGCGTTTCCGGAGCCTGTGCTCCGCAATGGGAAAGGCCACAACAGTGAGAGGCCCGCGTACCGCAAAGAAAAAAAAAAAAACCTTAGAATTATCTGCCCAGACTGCACCGCGGGCCAATTACAGCAGAATCCCTGGGGGTTGGACTCAGGCATCAGGAGTTTTCAAAGCTCCCCTGGCGATTCCAGCAGGCAGCTGAGGTTGAGAACCACTGTGCAGCAGAAGTCGCTTCTTGGCTGCTAAGGGCACGATAGTTCCAACTTTGTCTCCTGGAAGAGCCTCGGGAAACCCCGCAGTCTCAGCTGCTCCCCTTTGCAAACCACTCTGCTGTAGGCCCTTCTGCTCTCAGCTCCTCTCAGCCTTTTCTGGTTGACTCTGAAGAGTTCCTGTTTCAGAGGAGGACAGTTCCCGTTAGCCCCAGGCTCATTAGGAAAACAGGGGTGGGAGCCCCCCCCCCCCCCGTCTGGGATCCTTGTGCCCCTGCTGGAATCTGGAGCACCCGGGGAGCCTCTTGGGGATCCAGGGTCAAGGCCAGGCAGAAAGAGGTTGTTCTTTGAGCTGATTCTTTGTTCTTTGAGCCCAATCCTTGTGTCTGGGTTGGATCTGCCGGCTGTGGGGGTCTGTAGCACCCTCACACTTCTACCCCGGAGCACGCAGTGTGCTTGTATTTCCTCGTCACGCCATGTTTGTCTTCCCCACTAGACTCGGCTTCAGGAGGGCAGGGGACAGGTCTGTATTCTGTGTTCCCGGACCTTGGCTGGTGGCTGGAGCAGGGGCTCAATGAATATTTGTGTGACTAGTGGATGAACCCTTAGCAATTATGAACTCTCACCCTGTCCTTGTACAGATAAGGAAACAGAAGCACAGAAAGGGAAGGGACCTGCCCCAGGTTGCACAGCATGGTGGAGGCTGAGTTAGGACTAAAGCTCAAGATTTTGATTCCTGTTCCAGGCCTCTTTCCACTCAGTACAACTTAGGAGCGCCCCACCTCTACTCCCGCCCTCCCCACCCCTCCCAGCCCTGTTCTGAGTCATCAGCTCTTCCTCCTTTCAAGCTCTCCCCCTACACACACACACACACACACACACACACACACACACACACACACACACACACACTCTCTCTCTCTCTCTCTCTCTCTCTCTCTCTCTCTCTCTCCATCCTCTTCAAAGGCTTCCCTTCTGGGAAGGGTCAGGGTGACCCTCGCAGTGGGTGAGGAGACAGGCAAAGCGGGGAGGAGGTATATATTCTGTAGAAAACACCAGAAGTCCCTCTAGCTTGAAGCCTCCTCTACCAAACAGACTTGCAAGGTGTGGAGGGAAATCTATGTGGACGAGCTTCACAGGATGGACCTTGCCCTCCCCCTCCCACCTCCTCTCACCCTGGAGGAAGGACTGAGCTGGCCCCAAGCTCAAGGAGCCTGCTTCTCCCCAGGGCAGTCCCAAGCTGGAGAGCCCTCAAGCAGGGTTTGGAGCCAAGTGGAGCCAGCTAAACCACCCCCACCCCTGTTTTCCTGGCTGTAAAACCCTCAATGAGGCTCAGTTTCCTAATCAGGAAGATGAGTCCAATAACATTGCCTGGCCTGGGGGTGGTGAGGATGCCACGTATGGCGCTGGGCACCCCATTAGGTGCTCAGCCAAGGTGCTTCCCCGGAGCCTTTGCCCTGGGGTCTCGGCGACATTCTAGGCTGGACATGAGCACAGTTAGCCGGAACTCAAGGCTGATGCCCTGATTGGACAAACCGATGTCATCCATCCTCACCCTGAGCTGTGAGTCAGAAGGTGGTAATTTCATGAAAGAAAATGGGTTCCCAATGGGCTCTAAGGGGATGCAGCACCTTTCAGAGACTTCCCTGCCTTTTTTTTTTAACTTTTTTTTTTTTTTGGCCACAAGGAGTGGATTGTGGGATCTTAGTTCCCCGACCAGGGATTGAACCCCGGGCCCCCGGCATTGGAAGCTCAGAGTCCTAACCATTGGACATCCAGGGAATTCCCTTCCCTGCCTTTTTAAAAAAAAATTTGTTTTATTGAAGTATGATTGATTTACAATGTTGTGTTAGTTTCTACTGTACAGCAAAGTGATTCAATTATTCATATATATACATCCTTTTTCATATTCTTTGCCATTATGGTTTATCACAGGATATTGAATATAGTTCCCTGTGCTATACAGCAGGACCCTGTTGTTTTCCTTGCCTTTCGAAGCCACGTCAAGAAGGGTAAGCTAGCATTTGTACCGCAGGGTACTGGAGGCAGGTTTGTGATGGGTCTTCTTGGGAGGGCAGATATCAGAGGGGACAGAACCTGATGGGCTGCAGTGGGCAGGATGAACTCAGGAAACCTCAGGACTGACCTTTGCTCTCAGACACCGTTTTCTTAGCAGTTTAAAAAAATTGTGTATGTGTGTGTGTGTGTGTGTGTGTGTGTATACGGTGAAATATACATGTTCTAAAATTAACCATTTTTAAGTGTACGGTTCAGTGGCATTAAGTACATTCACAGTGTCGTGCAACCATTTCCGGAACTTCTTCATCACCCCATCCAGAAACTCTGTATCATTAAACAAGAACTCGCCATTTCCCTCTCTCCTCAGCCCCTTATAACCACTGTTCTACTTTCTGTCTGGATGAATTTGACTACACTAGGTACCTCCTATAAGTGGCATCACACAATATTTTTCCTTCTGCGTCTGGCTTTTTTCACTTGGTCATAATGTCTTCAAGCCTCATCCATGTTATAGCATGCGACAGAATCTCCATCCTTTCTAAGACCAAATAATATACCATTGTATGTATAGACTACATTTCATCCATCAGTGGGCGTTTGGGTTATTTCTACCTTTTGGTAATAATAACAATAATAGTGCTGTGAACATGGATGTACTAATATCTGATCAAGCCCCTGCTTTCAATTCTGTTGGGTACATACCTACGTCAAAAGATAAACTGAGGCATATTAAAAATTTTAATAATTTGAACAAAAATTGATTCGAACCAGGCAGCATCCAATCTAGCAGACAGAAAGGAGCTCTGAGGAGCTGAACAGAAGGAAAGACTTTTATAGGCAGAAGGGAATGGGAACAAGCAAATTACACTAGGCAAAAGAGCGGGTTGGTTATTGCAAAACTACTTTCCTTAAGGGGTTGCTAGGGGTCTATCAGGAAGAGGACCTAACTAATACTGGTCAGCGATTCCTGATTGACTGGTTTAAGATTCCATTTCTGGGAAAGCCAGAACTAATTAAGTCTCAGTTTGGTGACATGGGGTTTAAGCAACTTTACTTTGGGCCTGTTATCTTGTTTTTAACACCCAGAAGTGGAATTGCTGGATCATATGGTAATTTTACGTTTAATATTTTGAGGAACCACCATACTGTTTACCATAGCAGCTACACATTTTACATTCCCACCAGTAATGCCCAAGTGTTCCAATTTCTCCACATCCATGCCAACACTTATTTTCTGTTTGTTTTTGTTTTTTGTTTATTTTTTGGCCACACAGCATGGCCTGTGGGATCTTAGTTCCCCAGCCAGGGATTGAACCTGGGCCCTTGGCAGTGAGAGCATGGAGTCCTAACCACTGGCACGCCAGGGAATTCCCTGTTTGTTTATTTTTTATCATAGCCATCCTAATGGATGTGAAGGGTGTCTCACTGTGATTTTAAAAATTTCTTTCTTTCTTTATTTATGGCTGCGTTGGGTCTTCTTTGCTGCCCGTGGGCTTTCTCTAGTTGCGGCGAACGGGGGCTACTCTTTGTTGAGGTGCTCGGGCTTCTCATTGCGGTGGCTTCTCTTGTTTCGGAGCACGGACTCTAGGCGCACTGGCTTCAGTACTTGTAGCACGCGGGCTCAGTAGTTGTGGCTCATGGGCTCTAGAGAGCAGGCTCAGTACTTGTGGTGCACGGGCTTAGTTGCTCTGCGGCATGTGGGATCTTCCCGGCATGTGGGATCTTCCCCCGACCAGGGCTCGAACCGTGTTCCCTGCATTAGTGGGCGGATTCTTAACCACTGCACCTCCAGGGAAGTCCCTCTCATTGTGATTTTGATTTGTGATGTTGGGCATCTTTTCATGTGCTTATTGGCCATTTCTAAGTAGGTTTTTTTTTCTTTTTTATTCTTATTGAGGTATAGGTTACATACAAATCTTCAGTGTGTGCAGCTTGATTAATTTATTAAACAACTGGGTAACCATCATAAATATCGAAATTTAGAACATTCCAGCATCCCAGAAGAGTCCTTGAGGCTCCCCCCCTAGTCAGTATTCCATGAAGGAAACTACCATTCTGACATATATCACCATGGATAATGTTACCTGTTGTAGAACTTCAAATAAATGGAATCATAGAGTGTGTTTATTTTTGTTATTGGCTTCTTTCATTCTTTGTTATATCTGTGAGATTCATTCATATCGTTGCATACAGTAGTAGCTCATTCTTTTTCATTTCTGTGTAGTATTCCATTGCATGGCTATACAACAATCTATTAGGATTAATCATATGAAATTGCAAATCTTCAGCCTCTTAATCTACAATATAAAAGACCATTTCATAAGGTTCAGTCTAATATTTACCCACTCTATAGTTGACAGATATTTGCTGCTATGAGCATTTGTTTATATGTCTTGTGAGCATATGCATGCACCCATTTCTGTTGAGTATTTTCCAAGGGATAGATTTGCTGGGTCATAGGATATATGTATGTTAGGTTTGGTCAATTCTTCCAGTTTCACAAAGTGGCTTTACTGATTTACACACCTACCAACCATGTATGAGAGTTCCAGTTGCTCCACATCCTTGCCAACATTTGGTAGGGTCTCTCCTTTCAGTTTTAGCCAACTTTCCAGTTAATGTGACCCAACTTGTTCCCCTTCCCACTCCCTGCAGTGACTCCATTGGTCAGAGCTGATTGCCCTGGGCTGGCCCCTGGTCTGAAGGCACCTCTATACGGACTAGACAGAAGGTCAGTTAACCCCCCGGTGGGGGTTGATCTAAGCTCCACCCCATGGAGTCACACTATAATGAGTATTTGATGCTGTGACAGATACATAAGAAATATATAGGGCTTCCCTGCTGGCGCAGTGGTTGAGAGTCCGCCTGCCGATGCAGGGGGTGCGGGTTCGTGCCCCGGTCCGGGAAGATCCCACATGCCGCAGAGCGGCTGGGCCTGTGAGGCATGGTCGCTGAGCAAAAAAAAAAAAAAAGAAATATATATTTGGTTATTCAGATGCCCAAACATATATTTCTCATATATTTGGCTTTTGTCCATGGTTCCTGGCTCGCAGCTCCCAAAACGCTTGGAATTTCCTTTGCAGTAAGACCAATGGGAGCATCTTTTAAAATAGTATTTGGGGCTTCCCTGGTGGTGCAGTGGTT
This sequence comes from Phocoena sinus, assembly GCF_008692025.1. Taxonomy (NCBI): domain Eukaryota; kingdom Metazoa; phylum Chordata; class Mammalia; order Artiodactyla; family Phocoenidae; genus Phocoena; species Phocoena sinus. Next base: position 100,643,129 of record NC_045770.1, on the reverse strand, counting down.
ACGAATCCGCCTGCCAATGCAGGGGACACGGGTTCGAGCCCTGATCCGGGAAGATCCCACGTGCCTCAAAGCAACTAAGCCCGTATGCCACAACTACTGAGCCTCCGCTCTAGAGCCCACAAGCCACAACTACTGAGCCCACGTGCCGCAACTCCTGAAGCCCACGCACCTAGAGCCTGTGCTCCGCAAAAAGAGAAGTCACCACAATGAGAAGCCCGCGCACCACAACTGGAGAAAGCCCGCGTACAGCAACGAAGACCCAATGCAGCCAAAAATAAATGAATAGATTAAAAATCATCATAATAATATTTGGTCTCTGGTCCTCAGTTCCTGAAACCTCTCCACATACATAACGGTGAAATGGGTGTTTTGTTTTTTCATAACCAACCCCTTTCCACCACAACTAGGTTTATGTTAGTGAGGTGACTTCTGCAAAGTGCCTAATGGCGGCTGGTTGTCAGGGGAACCACCATGAACAGAGGGAGAGGTGGGGCTGATTCCCAGGTTGGGGAGAAGGGCTGGAGGTTGAATCAATCACAATGGCAATGAGTTAATCAATCACGCCTAAGTAATAAAGTCTCCATTAAAAAAACAAAAGGGATGGGGTTTGGAAGAGCTTCCAGGTTGGGGAACCAGAATGCTTCCACGTGCCGCCAGGCCCGGCCCCAAACTCCCCGAGGACAGAAGCTCCTTTGTTTGAGGCCTCATCCTCTTCATCTGGCTGTTGACTGTGTCCTTTAATATCCTTGGTGATAAAGCTGTAATCTGGTGAGTAAACAGGCTTCCTGAGTTCTGTGAGCCGCTCTAGCAAATTAACTGAACCCAAGGAGGAACTTTTGATTTATAGCTGGTCGGCCAGAAGCATGGGTAACCACCTGGGCTTGTGACTGGTGGTCTTGTGGGACTGAGCCCTGAACCTGTGGAAACTGACGCTATCTGGGTAGATGGTGTCAGGACTGAGCTGAATTCTCAGACACCCTGATGGTGCAGAATTGCTTGTTGGTGCAGGGAAGCCCCCCACACACATTGAAATTGGGTCCAGGAATCTCAAAAAGTGTGGCATTAGGACCACCCAGTCAAAGCCCTTCCTCAGGACGTATAGCACCAGCAGGGAGCCACTGATATGGATCAATACTGTTGTGGTGACCCTAAGCTCCCCCCGACCGTGGGGTGATCTGGGGCCTGGGAGAACTACGTGACTCATGCATCGCCTGCCCCTACTACGCCTCTGGTTCCCACCTGTGCCCTTAACCCAGCATCGTCTGCAGGTCCTCAAGCGTTGTAGCTGGAAAGCAATCGGCTTCTGCATATGTAATGTTTTTCAATGTATGTGGATCCCATTGTGATTAATGACATTCAAGTTTACTGAAAGCTTTTCAGTATTCGCAGTCGTCTTTGTGCTATATTTTCTTAGTGAATTCACAAAAATACAACTGTTGGTAAATGGGGTGGGAATAGGTGACACTGAAATGTAGGAGTTCAGAAAACAAAAGAGATCAGATGGCCCTGCATATCACCCAGTAGGACCATTTGGGGGTAACCAAAATGTGGGAGGAGATGGAATGTTTCAAGTCTTCCACCTCCCTGAAGTCACCCTTCCCCAAAAGATCCAGCTGGAGCGGCTCGAGTCCCTCTTCTTTGTACTGGGGAAGTCTGGCGTCCTTCTCTGTGTCTCAGAATCCCCAGTAGATGCTCACGGTCACTCTCCTGGTTTCTCCTAGTCCAGATCTCTGCAACCTTGTCTCAGGTCCCCCCTGCAGCGATTTCCCTCCATGGTGCTTCACCCAAGCACAGGCCTGGCCCTTGCTGATGGTGTGATCAAGCGGGACCACAAGGGCAAGACTGTCCAGGTTCAAGGCCCAGCTCTGCTATTGACAGAGAGCTGCCTGACCTTGGGCAAGGTTCTCTGTCCCTCTGGGCTTTGAGTTTCTCATTATAAAATAGGGGCAAGCGTGGCCCCTCCTCTTTGGGCTGGCTGAAGGGCACGTGAGTTGATGTGGGTAAAGCCTCCAGTGTCTGGCAGTTGCAGGGCATGAGCCATCATTTTTATTTATCCCCCACTGAGTATTACTATTTGTAACTGATTTTACGGAAGGTCTGGGGACCGAGGCGGGGGATTACAGCGCAGCATCAGGACAGTTTACAGCTGAACCACGGACCTCACCCTGTTTAGCATCTCTTGTCCATGCCCATCTCAGGAAGTGTCTCACCAGCCCGCTGCCTCCTCTGGCCCAGATCTGATGCCATTTCTTGGGGCTTGTTCACCATCCCGTTTTCCATACCCTCCTCCCACTTCCATAGGCTTCTGCCCCCTTCTCAGCCACCAGAAGACGCAAAGTTGAGTTTTCAGGGCATCTACATTTTGGCTTCAGTTGCTGTCGTTGTAGGACAGGCTCTAAGACAACGATGCTCAGTGAGACCCAGACAGCCCTGTTAGGAGGGGTCAGGGAAATCCGTAAGGGCATTTTTCTTTGTCACAATGTGTGTGTAACCAGTTATTATAGATACACACAAAGTAATTCTGCATGCTTCTAATACACACAGAATTTTCCAGTAACACGACTATTACGTACACGGAAGGAAAAGACTGTCCTTTGTTTTGTTCGGAATTTTGCCAAGACTTGTTGCCCATGTCACATCACCAGCCACAGCATGGCTCGTGGTGTCTGAGTCACCATCAGGACCACCTGGGTCTGTCTGCCTCTGTGGCTGTCGTATTCCCAGTGGTCCCACTAGGATCAAGTGTCAGGGCCACGTCATCCCATCTCCTCTGCAGTCGGCCTGTGCGTTTTCACTGTGAAATGATGGGGTTTTTTTTATAAATTTATTTTTTATTTTATTTAATTACTTTTGGCTGCGTTGGGTCTTTGTTGCTGTGCGTGGGCTTCCTCTAGTTGCAGCAAGCGGGGGTTACGCTTCATTGCAGTGTGCAGGTTTCTCATTGCGGTGGCTTCTCTTGTTGCGGAGCACGGGCTCTAGGCACGTGGACTTCAGTAGTTGTAGCACGCAGGCTCAGTAGTTGTGGCTCGCAGGCTCTAGAGCGCAGGCTCAGTAGTTGTGGCGCACAGGCTTAGCTGCTCCGTGGTGTGTGGGATCTTCCCGGACCAGGGTTTGAACCCGTGTCCCCTGCATCGGCAGGCGGATTCTTAATCACCGCGCCACCAGGGAAGCCCTGAAATGATTTCACTATAAATTACTTTCCTTTAATTTCTCCTTCATATTACAGTTAGGATATGACACTGATTTTTTTTAAAAAAGCACTTATGAGGGCACGTGTGTTTACTTAGGAATTTCATTTCGGCTTGGTAACAGGGGTAGTTACAAAATATTTGTCATCCAAAGGGGGCTTGGGTCTGCTGGGGTTGCCAGCCACTGCTCAAGGGCCCACCTTTGCATAATTAAGAGCCCACGCCTGAGCTCTTGCCAACCAGGAGTGATTTGTTTCTGAAATGAAGTTCTCAGCTCACTTGAATGTGGAGGCTGCTGCCATCATTTATTCTTTTAAACAGCTCTTTTTCCTCTCGCTGTAAATGTTCTTTTTTTTTTTCCTTCCCTGTAAATGTTCTGGGTTAACCATCCCACTGCTGGTCCCGTCACTCCTAGGCCACTTCCTCCTTGGTCTGTGCTCATAAAGTGGCCCCGATGGATGGTCCCAATATCTGAAGGTGACTATGCCACATCTGGACCTAAAACCGGACTGTGGCCCCACATTCGACTCCCTCAGCCTGGTCCGCAGGGTGCCCGCTGAGCCTGGGCACAGGGCACGGCCTCCCCTCTGCTCACTCCTCCCTCCCACCTTGCCATCCAGCCTTTGTACCTGGGCCCAGGCTGCTTCCTCTGTCTGGATGCCCGAGCCTCACCACCCTCAGCTCCATCCACCTGAAACCGTGCAACTCACATTGGGACTCAAACCCATCAAAACTCTGATTGGAAACAGGAGGGAAGGGGGGAGGGCACAACCTTTGAAAAAGTGACATAGCCCGAGGACAGGACATAAACGGATTAGAACCAAATGGGTCCAAGATGGCGGACAAGTCGACTAGACCTTGAACTTCAGTAGACACTCATTGTAGCATGTCAGCAAGCTGAACGACATACCCACAGGCGCCATGACAGTTCCAAGGCAGACAATAAGGATCAAAAAGTGGGCGGTGGGGCTTCCCTGGTGGCGCAGTGGTTGGGAGTCCGCCTGCCGATGCAGGGGACGCGGGTTCGTGCCCCGGTCCGGGAAGATCCCACATGCCGCGGAGCGGCTGGGCCCGTGAGCCGTGGCCGCTGAGCCTGAGCGTCCGGAGCCTGTGCTCCGCAACGGGAGAGGCCGCAACAGTGAGAGGCCCGCGTACCGCAAAAAAAAAAAAAAAAAAAAAAAAAAAAAGTAGTCGGTGGCCCAATTCCCGGAAATCCCCGCCTCTTCCCCAAATAGCTGGAATACTCCTCCCACTCATTAGCCTATGAAATTACCCAGCCATATTAAAAACTGACCACCCCATACCCTGGGGCCACTCCCACCTTCTGAGATGGCCCACTCTGTCTGTGGAGTGTGTTTCTCTCTAAATAAATCCACTTCTTCCCTATCACGTTCTCTCACTGAATTCTTCCTGCCATCAAGAACCTGAGCTTCATTAAGTCCTGAAAGCAGGCGTGTGATCTCAGTTGGAAGACCATGGGTTTGGGCCAGGTTCGAGTCCTGGCTGCTTGGGTTCGAGTCCCAATCTGGGTTTGGGTTTAGGCTGGGTTAGAGGCCCGGCACGTGGGTTCTGGTCCCAATCTGAGGTGCACGGTTTCACACCCAGGGATGCCTTATTCCCCTCTTCGATAGAAACTCAGTTCTGAAGTTCCACTGGTAGAAGATGGGTTTCCTCTGAGGCCTGGAGTTGAGAAGGGGTGCAGTGGCCACTGGGGGAGGGAGAGCAAGATGCGGGTTTTAGAGAATTCAGCAAAGAACTCTCCTCTTCCCCATCCAAGCCTGGAACCCACTGAGAGAAACACACAGCAGCCCCCCAGACAGAGATCAAAATATTTCCCTCTGGCTGTGACTTCAGATCGGTGACCAAGGGAGCTTCCTACAATCCCACCCTTGAATTTGACATTCACCGGCCAAAACTACCCAGTCCCTGGCCCAAGTGGGGATGCAGTAAAGGCTTCCAAAAGAGAAGGGGCTGGGCTCGGTGTGCCCAAGAGCTCCTCTGAAACTTGACCATCAGATAAGTCACTTCTCTGCAGGGGAGAAAGAGGGAGTGAGCTTCATGGGAGAGGCTGGAATGTTACTGTAATTCAACGGACACTCCTCCATGGGGGAAACACGATGGGAGGGAGGGAGGGAGACACCAGTGCCTGATCGGTGTGGATAGCAGATCCCAGACGGGGCAGGAGCTCGGAGAGGAGGCTGAGGCCAGAGGGGACTGTGTAGAGAACTTCTCTAATTTAAAATAACCTTTGAGGGACTTCCCTGGCGGTCCAGTGGTTAAGACTTCATGCTTCCAGTGCAGGGGGCTTGGGTTTGATCCCTGGTTGGGGAACTAAGATCCCACATGCTGCACGACTCAGCAAATAAATAAATAAAAGAAAATAACCTCTGATTATCGCCAAAGCTGTATATGTGCATTGTAGAAAGTTGGAACATGCAGATAAGCAAAAATAAAACAAACCACTCTATTCCTACCATCTGGGAAGGATCGCTGTAAACACCTTCTTGTCTGTCTTCCCAGATCTCTTTTTATGAATATATATACATTTATATTTTTAAATTTTATTTATTTATTTTTGGCTGCATTGGTTCTTCGTTGCTGTGTGCGGCTTTCTCTAGTTTCGGCGAGCAGGGGCTACTCTTCATTGCGGTGGCTTCTCTTGTTGCGGAGCACGGGCTACAGGTGCACAGGCTTCAGTAGTTGTGGCTCGCAGACTCTAGAGCACAGGCTCGGTTGTTTGTGGCACACAGGCTTAGCTTAGTAGCTCCGTGGCATGTGGGATCTTCCCGGACCAGGGCTTGAACCCGTGTCCCCTGCACTGGCAGGCGGATTCTTAACCACTGCGCCACCAGGGCAGTCCCTATATTTTTATTAAGACAAGCTCAAAATGTCCTTGCTGCATTGTAGTCTGCTTTTTTTTTTTAATTAACAATCTCGACCTGTCCATCAATACATTTTTATCTTGTCTAGGGCACGGCACATATTCAAATTCCCGCATTGTCCTCCAAACGTCCTTTAAGCTGATTTGTGTAAACTAGGGTGCTATCAGGACCCTCTGGTTGGCTGCACTTAGGTCTCTCTGGGTTTGGCAGGTCCTTTTCTTATGACAATGATTTGTGAGGACTAGACCGGTTGTCTTGCCAAATGCTCCACCTTCAGGATTTGTTTCCCTGTTTCCCTCTTGCTTTGTTAAGTTCATCCCTTTGTCTCCTGTATTGCCAGGAAAATTGTTGGACTCCAGTTATGAAGCGTTTTGGATGAGGACACCTGGAGGGTGGTTGGTGGTGGTCTCCTTTGCAATGCATCACACCAGAAGCCGCCTAATATCTCATAAGGGATGCTGACTTATGGTCACCATATCTTAGAGGGCTGGGCCGAGGGTCTTCCCAGCTAGAAGCCTCCTTTGAGATCCCTGCTCTCATTTAAGACATAGAAACTGAGATCCAGAAAGCAGCCTCCTGGTGCAGATGCCCTTACAGTTTACAGAGGGCCTTCTCCCTCCAGGAACTCCCTTTGTAGCTTCGGCACAACCCTGAGATGCAGGAATTATGATTCCCGTTCCGAGGAAACTGAGGCTCCATGTGGCTAAGAGACCAGAGCTGGGACGTGAGCCCTGGGCTCTGCCTCCGGGTCCTTTCTCTCCCCTACACCAGGACACAGGACTCGGCCTGCCCTTTTCCATTAGGAGACACCTCGGTGTATCTGGCCCTTGAGCCCTCTGGGCTCAGCCTATGGGTCCAGCCCAGGGCACGTTGCTACCCTGAGAAGACCCCATGCCTGTCCTTGCCTTTTGGAGGCACAGGCCTTCACTCTGGGCTGCGGGTAAAGGGGACACAGCTGTCTGGACCCCAGAATGTGCCAGCTCAGCAGGGCTCAGATTTCCCTCGGAGGACAGAGCCTTTCTGCAGGCAGTAGAGGACAGAGGGGAGACCTTGGCTTTGGCTGCCCTGCTGCTCCCTGGCTCTCCTTCCCGCAGGATCCTGCTTTAAGCGGAGAGTAAACCGAGTCTCAGAGAGTTTGCAAAGCCTCTGGCCTTGGGACACACAGCTGGATTGGGCAGAGCCAGGACTGGAATGTGGAACCTGACCTCCCAACTTGGGGCAGCTTCCATGGCATCCCATCCCCCAACTCCATCCTGGGGGGAGGTTCCCACTCATCAACCAGGCCCAGCCCAGTTAAAAACTGGGAGAAGTAAAGAGAGCACTGGATAAGGAGCTCCGGTCACAGTCCAGCCTGCTGCCCACCAGCCATGCCTGTTCATTTGTTCATCAACATGCATCGTTTCCTGACAGGCACCAAGTTTGCACTAAATGTGGGGATACAGAGATAAAAAAATGTTTTGGAATCAGATGGAATTGTTTTCATACCTTGGCTCAGTGACTCACATGTTATATAACCTTGGACAAGTTATTTGACCTCTCTTAACCTCAGTTCCTTTATCCACAAAACAGTGATAAGATCCTCTGGTTGCTTTGTGGAGAGAAACGCATGCACGGAGAGTGCTTAATAATAGGAGCTCACACTTGTATCCTGTTTACTATGTGTCAGGCACTGCTTTACGCATCTTATACAAATTAATTTGTTTAATCTTCACAGCAGAGGTAGGTATTCTTATTAACATCCTCATTTGACAGATGAGGTACCTGAGGCCCAGAGAAGCTAAGTGACCTGTTCAAGGTCACACAGCATGTAAGTGGTGGAGCTGGGCTTTAAACCCAGGCAAACTGGCTCCAAATTAACCTATGCTTGTAATCACTACACTTAGACTAAGGCTTGGCCATAACCTTCATAAGCATTGCATACTATCACTGGGTTGCAGAAGAGAAATGCTTTCTGTTCAGACTCTCCTTGTCACCATGCTTGGTCCCTAATGTCCTCTGGGGCCGAAAGAGCTTGGGGCTGATATGTCTGTCCACCGCACAGTCTGAGAAGCTGTATCAGGCGATGAATGCGGCAATCGTGCTGTATAACAAGACACGCCCAAACTCAGTGGCTTAAAAGGACAATCACGACTTCTTACACTCTTGGGTCTGCAGCAGGGTTGGGCTTGGCTATGTGGCTCTGCTCCAGGCAGCAGGTCCAGCTCAGCTCAGATGCATGTCCCATCCTCAGCCCAGACTGAAGGGGCCACGCATCTGGGATGTGGTTTTCCAGGGGCTCTGGGTAGGATGCGCAAGGGTAGGGAGCAAGCTCGGCCAGGAAAGCACGTTTCAAGCCTCGGTTCACCCCATCCCCCACCAGCCAAAGCAAGTCACGTGATCGAGCTCACGGTCAAGAGCGGGGAGGGCACCCCACCCACCACAAGGCCCCTGTGAAGGGGTATTGCCAAAACCACTACAGAGCAATGAAGAATCGGGATCAAAATTTTAGACTCCCAAAAAAGGGAAGGGTCTGGGGCTGGGTGGCTCAGCCTGGGGCCGACATCAGGCTGGGAATCTCCCAGAAGCCTAGAGGCCTGGGCTACATCCAGTTCCAGAAGCTCCCAGCTTATTAAAAAACCAAGACATGCTAACAGGGCTTACGATAATTGTGGCGTATTTTAGATGTTTACATTGAACAAATTAATGCTTTTAGTACACACACAAATTGCTAAGTAATATAATTACGCTATTCACAAGAAAATGATAGGATTTATTAAAGTTATTAATTGCTGGTATGACAGGCGGCGGGGGCCAGCAATGGGCCACAGGTGTGAAGTTTTCTGATTCAGTCAGGCTAGGCTCTCTGCCACTGGACAGATGACTTCCTTGGGAGACAATTCCCCAAGCCTAATCCTGAGGCCCTCATTGTGCATTAGAAACACCTGGGAAGGGACTTCCCTGGTGACCCGGTGGGTAAGACTCTGTGCTCCCCATGCAGGGGGCCCCAGTTCAATCCCTGGTCGGGGAACTAGATCTCACATGCATACCACAACTGACAGTCTGCAGGCCTCAACTAAAGATCCTCCATGCCGCAACGAAGACCTGGCACAGCCTAAATAAATATTTTTTTAAAAAAGAAAGAAAAGAAACACCTGGGAAGCTTTTGTAAAATGCTGATGCCTGGGCCCCACCTACAAAATTTCTCGTTGGATAGGACCAGGGTAGAAGGACTTGGGCACCAGATATTTTTTCAAAAACTCCCTGTGTAATTGTGATGTGCAGCCCCAGGGTTGAGAACCACGGGATTATGGGGTGGGAAAGTCTAAGCCAATGTGTGCTAATGAGATGTGAGGTTAGGTTTACTCAAGGCTTTGGGGAAAGAATCTTCCTTATTCTTGAGAGAGAGCTCTCTTCTGATGTACATGAACAGGGAAACATACTGCCCCCTGCTACCGGTGACATCTCACTGCTATGAGGGAAGCCGGCCTCAGGACAAAGGGGATACAGAAGAAAACAGAAACAGCCAGAGCCTTGATCTCACCATACCTGAAACCTACTAACCTTCAGTTGTACAAGCCAATAAGAATCTCTTCTTGGGCTTCCCTGGTGGTGCAGTAGTTAAGAATCCACCTGCCAATGCAGGGGACACGGGTTCGAGCCCTGGTCCAGGAAGAACCCACATGCCACGGAGCAACTAAGCCCGTGCGCTACAACTACTGAGCCTGCTCTCTAGAGCCTGCGAGCCACAACTACTGAAGCCCGTGCGCCTAGAGCCCGTGCTCCGCAACAAGAGAAGCCACCGCAATGAGAAGCCCGCGCACCGCAACGAAGAGTAGCCCCTGCTCACTGCAACTACAGAAAGCCCATGCGCAGCAACGAAGACCCAACACAGCCAAAAATAAAATAAATAAATTTATTTAAAAAAAAGAATCTCTTCTTGCTTAAGTGAGTTCGAGTCTGGTTTGTGACACTTACACCTGCAGGCACTGAATAATGAAAGCGCTTCTCATGCAGGGCTAGGGGGAGGACCAAGAGAGATGTTGTGTGTGAGTGCTGCATAGACATTAGCTGCAAGAGGGTGCACAGAGAACGGCTGCCCTGGGAGAGGAAGTCCAAGGGCATGTTGTATTGCAGATCCTAGGCCTGGGTCCCATGCATGGCAGGTACTTGATAAACATCTGCCCAATGGGATGGACGCTTTATGCTTTCATTTCCCGTTCAGTAATGCCCTGGTCTCTGCCGGATGGAAGGGGAAAGAGTAATCTGATTATCTGATTAAAGTAATATGGCCCCGCGTACCAGCAACTCCACGGCTTAAGCCACGGGGGCAGATCTGTGTAGGTAAGAGGCTTACCTACACCCAAAGGGTGAAATAATCAGGCCAGCGGCGGAGCAATTAATTAGACGTACGCTTACGAAGAGCCTACTATGTGCCAGGCACTGTGCCAGGCTGAGGCAGCCGAGAAAGCCGCAAGGCCTTTGCTCCCACCAGGAAGCCTGCGGAGGTCTTTGAGGACAGGAGCAACATCCCTGACCCTTACGTATGCCGTCCTCTACGTGCCTGGGCCAGTACAACAGGGGATGTCCTGATAGACATTGCTCACGCAATCCAACGAGCCCTCTCCCCTTCCTCATGTCCCAGGGGTGGGGGTAACAGGGACTGAAAGCCACTATTTTGTGTGTGGTGTTTTTGGAATTATTATTTTTTGACCAGGTAATACAGTTCCATGGTTCAAAAATTAAAACAGTATAAAATGGCAGAGTCTGAGAAGTCAGTCTTGTCCCCACCCCTGTCCTGTGCACCCCACTTTCCCGTCTCTAAAGGCACCTACTTCTTTAGTTTCTTGGGTTCCCCTTTTGCAGTGGCTATAAGGCCAGCTCTAATCTGCAGTGTACTAGCTGTAAATATTCTCGTTGTCACCTTGCCTTTCAGCATCATTATGATAAAGTACAAGCGGACACAAAATATATTTTCTCCCTTCCTTTCTTTCGCACAGAAGTTATGAATACACTGTTCTGAATGTTGCCCTTTTCATTAAAAAACATCCCAGTGCCCTTTCCCTAGCAGTATAGAAAGCATCCTCATTCTTTTTTTACAGCTGTATAGTATTCCTTTCAAAGATTGTTTAACCAACCCCCTATACAGCCCATATTTAATTTGTTTCCAATCTTTTGCTATATAATAAGCAATGGTGTAGGGAGTAGCCTCATATGTCATCCATGGACAACTCTACCTATAGGATAAGATGTAGATTCAGGATTGCTGAGTCAAAGGGCAAATGCATTTGCAACTTTGATAAATACTACAAAGTTGCCTTTTGTAGGGAATGCGCCATATTGAATTCCCACCAGGAATATATGAAAGTCGTTTATTTTTTTAAGTGAATCAAATAAAATACTTTTCTTCCTAAAAACGAAAACATGCCCCTTGTGTGCAACTGGGAAAATACAAACACAGCAGAAAGCAAAAATTACATTTGCTCCAGCTGTGCAGAGATCACTCCTACCCACAGTCTGGTATATTTCCTTCAAGTCTTGCTTCCTATCCTGCATCCTATTCCATAATCTGATTTATTCCCTGAACCAATATTTTGTAAACGGTTTCTCTTGTTGGTAAATATTTTTTTCTACCCTCGGAGAGGTGGTAGAGCTGAGATATTAAGCAAGCGGACCCTGGTTCAAATCTTAGCCCTACCACTTTCTAGCTCCACAGCATTGGGCAAGTTACCTGTTCTCTACTTCCATCTCCTCATTTAAAACAGGGATCCTAACAGCACCTACTTTATGGGGTTGCCCTGAGGATTGAGTGAGTCAGCACATGTGAAATGCACAAGGAGGGTTTGGCACTATAATAAAAGTGAGCTGATAACTGCATCATTTTTGACTGCATGGTATCCCCTTGGATAGAAGTAGCACCGCTTACTGAACAAGTTCCCTATTGTTGGACACCCAGGTAATTTCTGTTTCACTGTTCAGCTATGTGGCAATGATGCAGCTTTGTGGATACAGCTTTGCCTGGGTCCTTGGTTATCTTTGTGGAAGGAAGTGGGGGACCAGGTATGACCCACCTCTCACGGCTGCTCCGGTTCTGTCCCACAGTGCCCCCTTGGAGCTTCTGAGGGTTGATTTTCACGTCTCTGTCCCTCTGGGTTTTCCTTCATGCAGGCATGAGAGGCAGTGTCCTGGCTCCCTTTTTCCTCTCTTGGCACCTCCACCTGGGTAAATCAAGTCACCTCTCCTGGCCAAGAGAACATCAGAGCCTTAAAACCATCTCTTAACTGATGAATGGATTTTTCAAATGTGATCCAGCCATACGATAGAGTACTATTCAGCAATGAAAAGGAACTGGTACACATTACAACGAGGATGAACCTTGAAGCTATAAAGGTAAATGAAAGAAGCTGAATACATAAAGCCACGTACTGTATGATTCCATTTACATAAAATGTCCAGAAGAGGCAAATCTGTAGGGACAGAAGGTAGATTAGTGATTGCCAGGGAGAGCTGATGGGGAGGGATTGCTAATAGGTACAGGGTTTCTTTTCCGAGTGATGAAAACTTCCTGCAATCTGATATGGAATGTTTGCACAACCTTGTGAACATACTAAAACCCAGTGAACTGTACACTTTAGAAGGAGGAATTTTCTCTAATAAATAAATAATAAAAGGCAATTGAGTAGAACTGGGCACAGGGAGCTGGAGGGAGACTCACAGGCTTAATACCGAGCAGAATAAAGTTTAATCTCTGTGTCATGGCCAGCAAGGCTCCCCAGTCCTCCTTGCACCTTAGAATCACCTGGGAAGCTTTATAATCCCAATGCCCTGGATGCACCAAGACCAAGGAAATCCAGTGAATCCCATGTACAGCCGGGACTCGGAACAGGTGCCCATGTGAGCTTGAAAAACAACAACAACAGAACAAACAAAGTGAAACATCTGGCCTGTCCGAGAAGGGCTCTGATACCCAGAGAGGTGAGTCAAAATTCTTGACAAGTCACAGGCTGCCTCACTTGGCAGACATATTACCTCTTGCATAAGAGCATGGGCTCTGGAGCCAGGTAGACCTGGGTTTAAATCCCAACTCTTACTTAATTACCTAAACCTCCCTGAGCGCCGGTTTTCTCACCCACAGGCTAGTAGTATCTGTTCCTCAGGGATCAGATGGATGCCATATGCGTAAGCACTTGTTTTATGAAAGTATCTAGCAATTTCCAGCGTGCTCTGAGAAAAGCAAGGGAGCATAACCCCTAACCCAATGCATTTGCCCTTTTATACGTTTCATAATCATAATAATTTAAAAATCTTGCTCATTGCAGGTGATTTGTGGGAGAGGGGGTGTCTTGCCCCAGGTCTCCGACTGACCCCCGCGTTCTCTTCTTTGTGGATGAATGTGGGAGTACAAGGGGGGGGAGGCAGCCTCTGCGGCTCTCCTGGTGGCGGGCTTCTCTGGGGTGGTGAGCTTCTCTCCTCTTTGCTTCCACAGCACCTGGCACAAGCCTTGACACTTAATAGGGACTCAAGAAATTCCTGGACAGAGCTGCCACATTCCTGGTGGGTTTCACAAGGAGACTGCAATCCCCCACGAGGCCACTAGGGGTCTACACGCTCCGCACAATGGCTCCTCTAGGGTCCCTCCAAGGGTTCCGCTGGCCTTGGCTAACTTGGGAGAAGGGTCTGCCCCGCTGAGCACAGGCTAGATGGCGACCCGCTTGGGCTGCCATGCCCTGGCCTCCAGGATGACACCCGTACCCCTTGATCCCTCCTGGTGTCAGATCACAGATGACGGTGAGGATCAGCTTCTGAAACTGTCCAGCACAAGGTCAGTGTAAGAGGGAGGGGTCACTGTTGGGAGGGGGGGCTGTTCATGGTGGTTGAACACCTACTGTGCGCTAACTCTTTGGGCCAGCTCATTTTCTTTAATCCCCACAGCTGCCAGCCTGTGAAGCGGACGTCATTTTCTCCATTTTATAAATGAGGAAACTGCAGCTCAGAGAAATGAAGTGGCAGAGTCGTTGATGGGTCTGGATTCTGGCTCTACTGGGCCTGGCTCCAGAGCCTGTGTGCTTTCCGGGACCATCTGCCTCCCTCAGCTCCCCTGCACCTCATACCTGGCTTCTGGAGGGACCGACTGTCCCTCACCTCACACACTCAGTCACTCACACACACAGCACACTATATACTCACAGTCTCACACACACACACACACACACACACACACACACACACACGGGACGGGCCCCCATCCGGAATCTCAGAGACTGGCCAAGATGTCTTAGCCCCTCACACCAGAGGGGGTGAGCGTTGAGGTTCTATTACAAGATCAGTTGCTCTAATCTAACTGTGCCTCTATTTTCTTTTTTTAATTTTCTTCCCTCTGAATATACTTTGCATCAAGGGCTTGTCTTCTTGGTTCCTATGAGAACGCTGTGCTTTTCTTTAACTGCAGGTTCACTTATGTTTTATTTTTTTCCTGGTATTACAAAAGGAGTTTGTGCCATTGCAGAGAAGCCAAGAGAACAGAAACTCCCCCATCCTGAAACTGCCCCCTCCCCCACGGAAGAATGTCCTTCCCTGGCACCCCCTTTTCCCACCACAGCCCTGGGACCCCCCCGTTGTGTCTGAGGTGATTCCCCGAGAAAGAACTCCCAGACTGACAGTCAGAGGCCGTGTCCTCATCCTGCCACTGGGCCCTGTGTGTCCTTGGGCAGGTGCCTGCCTGTCTTGGGGTGGGCACAGGGATGATCTCAGAGGGCCCTAACACTCAAAGACTCTGGGGCTGTCAGGAAGGGTTCAAAGCCCAGGGCAGCGCCAAGGCCCTCCTCTCATGCAGGACAAATGAACCTGGGCCTGGGCTAAATGAGAGGGGGCCGTCAGGAGCTCCCGGTCACAAGGGGGTCTCCTGGAATAATCCGAAGACCATGGAAGGCAGAGTCAGGGAAGCCCCCATCTAGCTCCAGCATTGAGCAGATGGACAACCTTCCTGAAGAAAGACTGCTGAGCCACTGTAAGGACCTGGGTGTCCTATCTCCTGATCAGGGCCAGCTTCATGGGTGTCTAACCTGTGCAGTGGCTCAGGGCCCCAAGCTTGGTTTAATGGTCTGCTGTCACCATCTTGAAATTCTTTTTTTTTCTTTTCTTTTCTTTTTGCGGTACGTGGGCCTCTCACTGTCGTGGCCTCTCCCGCTGTGGAGCACAGGCTCCGGACGCGCAGGCTCAGCGGCCATGGCTCACGGGCCCAGCCGCTCCGCGGCACGTGGGATCCTCCCGGACCAGGGCACGAACCCGCGTCCCCCGCATCGGCAGGCGGACTCTCAACCACTGCGCCACCAGGGAAGCCCCATCTTGAAATTCTTAATCATTTTTTAGCAGAGGCCCCACATGTTCATTTGCACTGGGTTCTGCGAATTATGTAGCCTGCCCTGCTCCTAATAATAATACCTATTACTGATAAAAAGCTTGCTGTAGGCCAGGTACTACTTGCTTCTGCTGTTTGTAATTCATCTGTTCCCCCACAGCACCCAGGTGTAAAGTGCCTCTCTTCTGCTTGGTCGACCTGGATCGTGATGTTTACTGGTTGCTAGGCACGTTATATATGCTGATACTCCCAAGGCTCTTAGCGGTGCCAGAGGTACTATTACCACCCACGTTTGATACATGAGGCACTGAGACCCAGAGAGGGTAAGCAGCTTGCCTGCAGTCGCAGAGCTAGTTGTGAGGGGTCACCTGCTGTTTGAATCCATGCTTGTAGGCCCTAGCCCTCCTGCCATTTTTATGGGGAGCCTGCTGAAAGCCCCTGTCCCTTCCTGCCTGGGTAGCCAGGGGCCATCGCAGGAGCTCTGCAGCCCTGGCCCCGCCAGCTTCCATCCCAGCTGTGGTGAGTGCCCAGCGGTGCCCAGGGGGGGGCGGTGAGCTGTCAATTTCCATTCCCTCCGCCTCCTGATTCCCTGACAGCTGCTGCGCTCTGCCCCCTCCTGTGCCCAGGTGCACAATCTGCTCCCCTGCCCAGGCACAGAGCCGTGAGGCCAGGAAGTGTCACTTTCCATTTCTCCTCGCAGCGCTGAGCTCCCGTGCATTCTGGGCTGCTGCTGTGACTCCAGGGACCCTGGTCCGCCAGTGCCAGTTATCGCTGACATGACAACCCAAGCGGAAGGGTCTGATGCGGCTGGAAATGGGGTGGACATACCAGCACTCAGAGATGCTACTGGGGTGAAGAAAGCAGGCCCATCAGTGACGAATTCAGGGTGTGGGCATATGCGGTCCTGAGTTCAAGTCCCAGATCCGGTACTTACCAGCCATATGACCTTGGGCAAGTTACAGAAGTGAATTTCAGAGTCCCCTTCTGTAAAAAGACAGAAAGAACAGAGGTATTCCTGTTAAGAACTCAGACGCGACACACTGATGGGAATTCAAACCCCAACTCTAGCAGTTCTGAGTGATGGGAATTTGCACAAGTCACTTCACCTTTCTGAGCCTCGGTTTTCTTGTCTGCCAAGTAGAGATAATCCCTGTGGCAACCTCATGGAGTCCTGGGAGGCCTGAGCCCTTTTCCCGGTGTCTAGGGCTTAATAAGTGTTCAGTAAGCCATTATTACGACCATGACCTCTCAGGGTCATTGTGAAGACCAGATGGGATTGCTGGGACGTCGCAAGAGCTGGTGGCCTGCTGGAAGAGTCAGTGTCAGGCCAGGCCGGGGAAGGAAGAGGCCCAGGGCATCATTCCACAGCTGGGCTGCGAAGGAGACAGATTATGTCCCACACGGAGGCCAAGCCCCGGGAATTTGTAGCCGAGGCCCTGGAGAGCTGACCGTGAGGCAGGTGACTGAGGGGCTAAGCCTGGTGTGGGGAACTTATTCAAGTTCAAGACTGTGGCCGTGGGGTGGGAGAGACAAATCAAGCCCACTTCAGCCTGGGCCACCTCCCCAGACTCTCGACTACCCCTCCCTCCCCCAGCCCCCAGCCGACCCACTCTGTATACCCTAAAGCTGGGCCTGAGACCCTGTATTTCTCACCGGCCCCCAAGCATGCCGTCACTGCTGGTTTGGGACCAGACTCGAGGAGCCAGGATCCAAAACATTATATAAACATAGGTCATGAAAATTAATAATAATGTGGGTCACTGAGTTACTATCTGCTCTGACTTTAGTAGACCACAGGGCCCTGTCTGAGAGACAATTCTCCCCAGAGGTCAAGGGGAACACCCCCTGAAGGTCAGAGGTCACGAGCATCTGAATTTGCTCCTAAGAGCAAAGAGACAGGGAGAGGGCCCCTTTCAGCTTGGTTAACGTGGACAGTGGTTTCCAAACTCTGGGCCGCATGCCACCTGGATCAGAGCTACTTGGGATTCGAAAAAATACAGAGTCCGAGTCACGAAAAGACAAATACTGCAGGATTCTACTTATATGAGGCGTCTAAAGTAGTCAAATTCAAAGAAACAGAAAGAGGAATGGTGGTCACCAGGGGCTGGCGGGGTGGTGGTGGTGTGTGTCAGCTGTTTAATGCATGTTGAGTTTCAGATCTGTAAGGTAAAAAAAGTTCTGGAGATCTGTTTCACTACAACGTGAATTTACTTAACACTACTGAATGGTACCCTAAGAAATGGTCAAGATGGTAAATTTTATGTAGCTTGCTTTTTACCACAATTAAAAAAAAAAAATTACTGCTTCTGTCCCTGACTCCTGAGATTCTATTTAGGTATAGCTGAGGTAGAGCTTAGCAATCTATTTTTTAAACTCTCCCCCAGGGATCGGGTGCACAGCCAGGCTTTGGGACCCCTGGTGGCAGGGAAGCTATAACCTGAATGTCCCCCGAATCTGCCCACCTCCCCCGCCTCGACCACCCACCATGATGATGAGAAGTCCCATAGGCCTTCTCTCCCTGCCTCCTTCTGCCAGGCAGCTGCCCCGTGACCTTTCCAAATCACAAATCCGATCCTACACAGCTCCATTAAAACCGTCGCACGGCCTCCTGTTGCCCTTAGTACAAAATACAAAAAAGTACAGCCCTCTGAGCAGAGTCAAGGAGTCAGGTGTGCTCATGGAGCATCACACCAGTACAGCCCTCTGAGCAGAGTCAAGGAGTCAGGTGTGTTCGTGGAACTTTACACCTGGAAGCCTTTGATCTATGGCAGAGTTTTGTGCAAGGGCCCTGGGGCACCAGGAGGCAGGGATTAATCCTGCTTCAGGGAGGGGGTGGCAGGAAAGTTTCTCAGAGAAGGAGGCACGGCGCTGGGCCTTGGAGGGTAAGATGGTGTCTGTCAAGGACCGGGGTAAAAGGCCAGCTAGACAAAAGCCAGGAGGGGAAGGACCTGAGGGGAGGGGATTGGGGGAGGGGGGAGCTGGGAGAACAGTGAAAGATGAGGGGGGAAGAGGTCTGTGAGGGGCTGAGCAGGGAGAAGTTGAAAGTCCGTTCAGCTGGGACCCGATGGGGGAGAGCTTCCAGGGCTGGCTCCACCCTGGCCTCCTGGAGCCGTCAGACGCCCAGCGTGGATCGGTTTACCAGCCTCAGGCCTAAGTGAGTCCTCACTACTCCACACGCTCGTGGGGGCCTCCCTCTGCAAGGTGCTCTGCCTGGGAGGGGGCGCAGCTCTGTTTGCTTGGAACTGCCATAGTGCCCCAACCATCCACTAACACCCCTAGCTCAGTTCACTTCCCAAGGGCCTGACCCTATCCTTCGGACGCTGTGTGTGTGTGTGTGTGTGTGTGTGTGTGTGTGTGTGTGTGTGTGTGTGAGAGTCTTTTCAGGGTCATGTGATCATGCAGTCGCTGTCTTTAATAAATTTATTTTTGGCTGTGTTGGGTCTTCATTGCTGCACGGGGGCTTTCTAGTTGCCGCGAGCGGGGGCTACTCTTCGTTGCGGTGCAAGGGCTTCTCATTGCGGCGGCTTCTCTCGTTGTGGAGCACGGGCTTTAGGCGCGTGGGCTTCAGTAGTTGCGGCACGTGGGCTCAGTAGTTGTGGCGCACGGGCTTAGTTGCTCCGTGGCATGAGGGACCTTCCCGGGCCAGGGCTCGAACCCGTGTCCCCTGCATTGGCAGGCGGATTCTTAACCACTGCACCACCAGGGAAGCCCCACCTGTGGGTGTTTCTTAAAAGCTGGGTGTGCCACAGCGCGTACAGGTGTATGAACGTAACCCCTTCAGATTCTCAGTGAGGCCCCAGGGCCTTCCCAGGATGAAAGAGGGGATTCTGGGGGGCCAGAATTATGGAGCCGGCATGAGGGAGCTGGGGGTGGGGTGTGGGGAGTCTCCAGCCGCCCCCAGATAAGCACACAGCCCAAGTAAAAAAAGAGAGCCTGCTGTGCAAGCACAGCGTCAGGCTGGGCTCAGTTCCCCTCCGGTCCCCTCCGTGTCCCCAGGGTCACCCCGAGCCCCACCATAGAGGAATTCAGGAGCGTGTGTTTCAGGAAGGGCCCTTTTCATGAGAGACCAAATAAACTGGTCCTCCGGGGCTGGGGCTGGGGCTCCCCTTCCACATCTCCCTTCTCCCCTGGGGAGGCCTCTCTCCTCTGACCCCACAACAGACACATGCAGTTTCTCTCCTGCAGCAGAAGCAAGGTCTCACCTGAGGTCTGGCCTTGCTTGGGGTCTCATGGCACCAGCTGGAGGGACATGACAGCCGCCTCCGGGCTCACATGAGGCTTCTGTCTTTTGGGAAAGAGATGGGAACAGAGATATCCCTCCCAGCGCTGGAAAAGATATCACATCCCATAATGGTTGGCAGGAAGGTTAATTGGACACGGTCGTAGGCTTGTTCCTGGGACAGCCATGCTAATAGCACTAAAACATCTGAAAACGCCCAGAGCCACACGGAGGAATTAACAGGGCTGGAGAGTCCAAGGTCACATTGAACAGCACCCAGGAGTGGAAAGAGCACTGGACCAGGAGTCTGAGCCCCCAGCTCCTCACCCCGGCTTGGCCACCGGCTCGCTGTGGCCCTCGGCAAGCTCCTCTCTCTCTGGACCTTGAGAAACATCGCTGTGTGCAAGGAGGAGTGGCCGGGCCACCCGGCTGAAGCCTCGCTGTGGCCCCAGGAGTGGTATTGTTATCGTCAGCTCCGTTTGAGGGATGAAGAAGTTGAGGTTCCCTGAGGAAAGGTGACCTTTGCCAGAGCTGGCAGTGATGGGTCAGTACTGGACCCCGACTCCAAGCTGAGAGCCGTTCATTACCCGGCTGGACTAGAAGCCTGGTGAGTGTTCTCTGCCCAGGTAGACATTCCCTTGGCGTCCACTAGGAGGCGCCCCAGACTGCTCCTCCTGGTTGGCACCAGCCCCTTCTTCTTCAGCCCGTGTGGTCTCCCCCCTCACCCACCCCGCCCAATGGGTGCTCTCTGAGCTGGGGGCGCTGGGCTGCCAGCTCCTGGGGCAAGGTCAGAAGGCACACTGGTCCTCCGTCTCCCAACCCAACCCCTATGGAGCAGCCTTCTTCCAAGGCTGAGGGAGAAAAGAGAGGGGTCTCAAACCCACAGGGCCCATTGGTTCCTTCCTTGGGTCCCTTGCTTGGGTCCCTTGGGAGCCCCATGTGCCAGATTGGGGTCAGCTACAAGTGTCAGAGGCTCAGAGAGGGTTAGTAACTTGCTTGAGGCCATACAGCCAGGTTCGTCTGGTTCTAAACGCCGGAGCCCAGTCCTGGTTCAGGGGAGGCTCTGGGCACGCACACTGGACTCAGCCCTTCAGGTGTCCCAGGGCAGCAGGAAGGTCCTTGTCGGCTGGGCCTGTGAGCCCTGGTGGTGACAAAAGGGCTGAGCCTTCCCCAAAATGTCCCTCGGTCCGGGCAGTCAGGGGCGGGCATGGAGGCTGGTGAAAGGGCAGGGGAGGCACTCAGCTGGCAGCTGGCGGATATCCTTGGCACTGGTGTTGACATCTTTAACGGAAAGTGGATGTGCAAGTGGGAGGTGGGAGCGGAGGGGGAGTGCGTCGGGCTCAGGAGCCCCAGGTCACTCTGGCTTAGAATTCAGGTCCGTCAGCGTATGGGAGTAACGAGGATGCTGCTGACTGGGGAACTGGGGCGGGGAGAGGCCTTCGGAGATGGGCTGAGAAGCCTGTCATCTGGGGAGGGGTGTTGAGCAACGGATCCAGTGTCAGCTGGTGCAGAGCTGACAGGAGGGGCTAGGCTGGGTGAGGGGAGGTGACAGTGGTAGAGTGTGGGGCTGCGGGGCCCTTCTCTCCCTGTTTGGCTTTCAGAAGCGTGGTTGCTTCTCTACCACCCAGGGCGGGCGGCCTGTATCAGCCGGGAAAAGCAGGAAGGAAGCCGAGTGTCTGGGGAGAGAGCCTCCTAGCCTCCCCAGAGTTACAGCCAGCTCCTGCCCTCTCACCCAGTCAGGGCATCCCAGCCAGGACCCTCCCCCAGAGCAGGCCTGAGTCAGCCCCCTCCCCAGCATGGAGACATCTAAGCCCACCCCGTTACTCAGGGCAGCAGTGGTGGAGTCCGTGTCAGGCCCAGGGCCGGGCTCTGGCCCCGGGGGATGAAGATGAGCACAGCCCAGCCCCCAGGACAAGCGGCAAAGCTGGGGAGACACACGACCACCCACATGCACCATGATGGGGCTGCTCCAGGTGTGGGAGCTCCATCTCCCCCATAGACAGATGAATGAGGGGGACTGTCAGGCCAGAAGAGCCATCCTGGAAACTCCCTGCCCTTCCCCAGGCAGGTCACAGAACCTGCTCTCCCAGCCTGGAGCCCCTCCCTCCGACCCGGCAACACGTCCAGGGGCACCTGACTTGAACAGGCTATAAATAGAGGGATGACGGAAGGCTCCGGAAGCCCAAGGGAGGGCAGGAGAGAGGGATTCTGATTCTCCCCAGAGGGGCCCAGTGAGGCTGCAATGACAAGGCAACACTTCCATGGTGAGTCTTCGGAGTTGAATAGGAGTCGCCCTGACAGAGGAGGCCTGGGAGGAGGAATTCAGGCAGAGGCAACAATCTGGTAAGCAAGAAATGGAGCTGCCGGGGGCTCAGAGTTGCTGGGCGAAGGCTGCAGGGGGTTGTGGCGGGTGAGGAAACCCAATGCCCAACGGCCTTGGATGCTAGGGTAAGGGCTATGTTCTGGGAGCTGCATCTTGCTCTCAGAGTAGCTCTGGTTTTGTGATGGGGAGTCAAGAATAACACATGAGAACAAGCTGAGGGCAAGCCCAGGCTGCCTGGAACACAGTGCCAGAAAGTACATGGCCATCCTTCCCCAGTGGAATGCAAGAACGTTATGGTGTGTTAGAGACTGCTAACTATTCCCCCCAATCTGTGCTCCTGTCTTCTTTGCCATAGTCCTCCTGATTTTTAGCTACGCACATAACCATTTGAGATAAAGACATTTCCCAGCCTCCCTTATAGCTAGCTATGGTCACGTGAATAAGCTCTACCACTGGGGTGTAAGAAATGTTATTTAAAGACAGAGGTTTGCACCCTTTCTGCCTCTTCTTCTTTCCACTGGCTGGAATATTCATATGATGGCTGGAGCTGGAGCAGCCACCTTGGATCACGAGGTAGACACCATGTGTTAAGGATGACCCAACGAGCAACCAGAAGGAAGTGATGTGGGTTCTGACGTTCGTGAAGCTGCCACATCAGTCCTAGACTAGAGATGTCCAAATGTTGTTTACTTGGGAGAAAGAGACTTCTGTATTGCTTGATGCTCTGTTTCTTTGAGCTTTTCTGTCTCATTCGGCAGAAAGTAATTCTAAACAACGCACAGGTCAGAAGTGGACCTTGAGAACCCTTATACCCAATTGTTCTACCACTGCAATAAATCCGTAAACAAAACAAAACGAAAAAGGAAAACCCCGGGGGTTTTTATAGCTGTTAAGCAGTAACAACAGGCACGGTACAATTCCATTCCAGGTATCAACCCTCATCCACTGGACCCTTTCCAGAGTCTCCCTTCCCTGTAGTTTCAGTGAGATGCTTGGAAACGCACTGCTTTTATTGCAGATAAGATACAACAGCCCGAGAAAAAGCCAGACTACTTGTTCTTCTGGATGCCGTGACTCAGGGACCCCATCCCCTGGCCTGAGAGTCACACGCTCAGAGAGGCACCAGAGGCTTGAGCCACTCACGGTTGGAGGAGTAAATACATGAGAGAAACTTTAGTTATAGCCCCCTTGGCATGCTTGGGTGGGTCCTTTTAACCCCTTTCCCACTAGACACGGTTGTGTGGTCTTATCTCTGTCGTGATGAAATGATAATGATGAATAATGATGACAGTAAGTTGCCACTTAATGAATCCCCTCTAGTATTCAGCTCTGTCTGAGAGGACTGGTCAAGTGGCCTCTCCCCCTCAGCTGAGATGGAGAATACAGCCCTCGGCTAAGGATTTAATGGAGCCCTTTACGGGAATAACCTCCTTATGTGAGTGAGGCAGCAGTTCTTAAAGGCCTGGGCGCTGCTCTTATGGTCATGCCGCTTACTGGATCCAGGCAGGAGCCCTGTTGAGAAAGGGAAGCAGCTGGGAAAATGTTTTCCTCCTCGCTACGCGGCTCAGGCTGTTCTGTCTCTGAGACTTATGTTTGCGCTCAGTAGTGGCTTGTGAGGCTCCCAGAGCTTTCAGCCAGGCCACGCCTGCAGTGGGAGGCCGGGGTGGGCCAGCAGGTGCTCTGCCAGGACGACCGGGGGCTGTCACTAGGGCCAGGCCTACCCTGCCTCTGTGCGCGGAGGTGTGGGTGGGGACTGCCTGGGCCATTCCTCGTTATCTTGGCCGCTGGGGAAAGGTCCCTCCTGGTGGCCGGGATGCAGCTTCCCAACATAGGGGCGGACAGGGGGAAAGGGAGAGGTTCTTTGCACCAGCTATGGCAGGAGAAGGCAGGAGGCTGAGATTAAGAGGGGCTGGGATGAATGAATACCTGGGTTTGACCCCGGCTCCACCAGCAGCTCTGGGATTCGCCCAGTGATTCATCCTCTCTGAGCCTCAGTTTCCTCATCTAGACTATGAGGAAATTCACAATACCTTCCTCTTTGGACCGTCATGAGGATTGAATGAGTTAACACACAT
Source organism: Phocoena sinus (assembly GCF_008692025.1). Classification (NCBI taxonomy): domain Eukaryota; kingdom Metazoa; phylum Chordata; class Mammalia; order Artiodactyla; family Phocoenidae; genus Phocoena; species Phocoena sinus. The sequence continues at coordinate 100,619,108 of NC_045770.1, read as the reverse complement.
GTCAAGTTTTAGGGTGGGCGCACAGAGCATAAAACGGGCTGGAAGAATATTAGCTGCTAGTTTATTATTATGAATGATTATTACTATTATATATTGCAAGAGAGAAGCGCAAACTCAATGAGACCCCTCAGTGAAGGGAACTTCTTCTCCGGTGAAGAATTTAACTCCTGAGGTGCTACCTTAGCACACACCTTGAAAGGACACCTCTCACTTTGTAAAGCTGTCTAATTACTCCATCCCAGCAGAGGAGAAGGTCTCATCCATCCAGGGAGGTGGAGGAGTGTAGTAGTTTCTAGCACAGACTCTGAGGCCAGACTGCCTGGGTCTGAACCCAAGTTCTGTCCTTCCAGAACATTCCTTAACCCCTCTGTGCCCCCGTTTCCTCACCGGTGACACAGGATAATGAATCAGTGAGACAATAAGTACCACATGAGCTGGGATAACAGCTGGCGCTGGTGGTGTGGGGAGACCAGGAGCCAGGGCAGTAGGGGGGTGGCTGCCCCAGCACCTCCCTCTGTGCCCCTGAGGAACGGTGCTCAGGAGCTCCAGCGTGGCCAAGAAGCAGTGTTTGTGTGTGCGTGTGTGTGTGCGTGTGCGTGCAGGCGCGTGTGTGTGTGGGAGAGAAAGAGCTGTACTCAGGGAAGTTGCCCAGAGGGGCCACACCTGCCTCAGGTGAAACAGGAGATTCAGGCTCCATCCAGATTTCCCACCCCGCTGGGGGGCCCAGCCATGAGGGGCACAGGGTGGGTGCCTCGTCGCCTGCCCCACTTCATCCTCTCCCCACCTCTAGGAGGCTGGCATTTACTGCCCCATTCTGCAGATGAGGAACTGAGGCCCAGAGACCCAGAAACGGGGTGTCGATCCCAGCCTTGACCGACCCTGGAGGCCGCCACCCCGACCAGGACATCCCAGCCTCCCGGCTCCGGGGTGAAGCCACTGTCACCTCCCTGGGGTACAGAGTGGGCCGGGCACACCTTCCTCGGCTGACTCTCTTCCTCCAGCTCCAACCTTCTACCCCAGCTCACTTTTATAGTCCCACCTGCTGGCTCCCCCTTTGTCTATTTCTTCCAAAGAGCAGTGACTTGTAGTTCACAGAAACTCTGTCCTGCAACCTTAAAGGCTCACAGAAGCAACAAGTAAGCCCTCCCCTTGTGGAACTTGTCTTGGAGCCTGGGAGGGGATCGTGGTCTGCAGCAGACACACTCTGCCCCTGGGGAACATGGGGGGACCTGTGCTGGAGCCAGCTAGGAAGGCTTCCTGGAGGGGGTGGGCTTTGAAACAGTCTGTTGGGCACCCACTTGGTGCTACATGCTTTATTTGCATCAACTCATTTCAATTTCACAACTACATTACTTGGGAGATCCTATGATTGTCCCCATTTCTCAGATGAGGAAACACTCCCAGAAAGGTTTGCTGACTTGCCCAATGTCACACAGTTGTCAGGTGGAGAGTAGAAGCTGAGAACCCAGGGCTGTCTGATCTCCAAACCTGTGTCCCTAACACTCCAGCCGCTGTCTCCGACCCTCCCTCCCAGGCATCCCCATCATTAAGAAGGGCAGGGGGTGGGCAAGTGGCACTCTGCTCTGTCATGACTTGGGGGCCCAGCTGGCAGCTGTGGCAGGAAGGATCCCTCTAGGAGCCCAGTGCCCCCAGCCAGCCTCTTAGCAACGTCCCTGACCCACCCCCAGGGCGGTGAGAGCAGGTGCTGGGTAAGAAACCCCGTCCTGGGGCTCATTTTCCTGCCTCTGCCGAGGGTGGGGGGCTTGGTGGGGAGGAACCGGGTCCCCAGTGCCCAGGCTCTTCTGGCTAAATTTAGGTGCTGGGATATAGAAGGAACAAGGGTGAATAGGGATGTTGTGTTGATTTCCAGCTGCCTCTCCCATCCCCTGAGCATTCACATGCCACTCGGGAGGGAGGGAGGAGGTGTGGGTGACACAGAGGGGAGGAGTGGATGGACGGTTGGGGCCAGAAGAGGTGGGGGGACCCACAGCCTTCGCTCCAGACTCGAGGGCTCAGGAAGCTGAGGCTGCTGCCCCAGGACCCTGCAGCGGGGGATCACAGGCAGGAGATTTTCAGCCAGATACCCCGAAGGCTTCCTCCAATTCGTTTCATCCATCGATGGCAAGTCCTGCCCTGAAAGTAGTGACCCTCTTGTCATTGGCAGTGCTCTGCCCAGGGGGATGTCCACCAAGTACTGATCACACACAATAAGCAGCAGGATTTCCGTGTATGTTCTCGGCAAGTCCTTCCAACAGGGCCATAAGGAAGGCATTGCAGTCTCATCTCACAGAGGAGGACACTGAGAAGTTAGCTGCCCAGGTTTGCACAGCTGAGAGTTGGGGGTCCAGGTATGAACCAGGCAGGCTGGCTCCAGAGCCTGAGCTCTTAGCCATGGGCTACAGGCGACGCTGGTCCACTACAGTGTGGTCAGTTATCACTCTGTGGAGCAGAGAAGGATTACCAAGAAGGCTTTGCTGGGCTTCCCCGGTGGCGCAGTGGCTGGGAGTCCGCCTGCTGATGCAGGGGACACGGTTCGTGCCCCGGTCCGGGAAGATCCCACATGCCGCGGAGTGGCTGGGCCCGTGAGCCATGGCCGCTGAGCCTGCGCATCCGGAGCCTGTGCTCCGCAACGGGAGAGGCCACACAGTGAGAGGCCCGCGTACCACAAAAAAAAAAAAAAAAAAGTTAAAGCTCTGTTGCTAGAACAGCTCTGTTCGAACAAGTGATAAGATAAAGACATACATAATTCATAAATTATTATAGGTTTATTCCACAAAAATGTTCATGCCTTCATTTCACCAAAAATACTAACTTGCTTTCTACTAAAAGGAGTGATCTGAAAAGACTAAAGAAATAAAATATGTTTTCACGAAAGTGATAAATTACAGTAAATGTAAAATTTTAACAATATTTTTCAAAAAAGATATTTATTGAAATCAAAAGGCAGAATACAAATTCTAATTAAGAAAACATTTAAAATCAAATCTGAATTTTTATTAATCTCTTGAAATCTTAATTAAATGTTATGAAACATTTTTGAAAAAATAATGTTCTTAGCAATTGTAGTGTTCAATGCGCATCTAGCGGGTAATGTAAAGAAATGGTATCACACTCCACGCACATTACATCTAAATTTATATGTACAGATTTAGGAGTAATAGAAATTGTTTAAACATTACAAGATAAATGTTCCTCGGCCACCACGGGCATCGTTGTAGATATTGCATTAATTCACAAGAACCGCTGGAACCAAGAGTTAGTACATGAAGAAGAACCAGAAAATGACTCTCGACCCCTAGTCTGAGGGTGGGACTGAGGGAAATTGCAGACCTTCCCTGGGTCTCCCATTCCTGCGGGTTCATTCTCAAGAATGTTTCCATGCGGCTGGTACGCATTCTGCATGGTTTTTTAAACTATGGCCTCAGAGACACAGAACCTCTAAGCCAGGAGAGACCTGAGGGATGCTTCAAATTCTAGCCCAACGCCTGTTCCTTCTGGCTTGTCCCTCACCCTTCCACACCCCACACCTCCTTGTGGCACAGTGTGGCTTTTCAAGCCCCAGGGCCGGCCCTCGCTTATCTCCCAGCCTCCTGTCTCTCCTCTGCCCCTCATGCTGCTGTTCTGAAAGCCCCTCGCTGCCCAGCCATCAGGCCTCTGCCATGCGGGTCCCACTCCCAGGAACACTCCTTCTCCTCTCTCTTCTCTGGCAGTGGCTCTCATGTTCCCCTGGCCCCGCTCCTCTTACCCAGAGGATAAGCCCTTAGAGGGCAGGAACCTGCTGCCTGGCTCAGGGTTCCCTCCCAGAACAGCGCCTTGGCCGAGTTGGCTGAGCAAGGAAGCGCAACCCTAAAGTGCTGGGAGAGGTGCAGGGCCCGGGTTCCTCCGTAGCCTTTTCCTCTGTGGTGATATCTCTGAGAGCAGGTGGTTTCCTCCCAGAGGGGTCTGGGGCCAGGTGGGCGGCACCTCGTGGTCCCCTCATGATCTGGGTCGCTGAGGCCAGAGGCCCTGGGGACAGACTCCTCATTGCCTGGTCCACCGTGAGCTCTCTGACTCCCTCCCTCCCAGGTCCCCTCTTTCAGGCTCCCCTGACTTCCAGCCCTCAGCCCTGCAAGCTCAGCACAACTGCCCATGACAGCTGAGATTCAGGGAAACTCCAGGCCACCCTGTCTAGCAAGACCACCCTCTCTCCCTGCACTGTTCTTTGGCCAAAAGACCAAATGATCAAGCTGGTTCCCTCAACCTGAAGGTGTGAGGTGAGGAGAACAGAAAGCATGCACTGGAGCTCACAGACCCAGGGCAAACTCCGGCCTCACCACCTGCCAGCTGTGTGACCCATTCTGACCTCAGTTTTCCTCATCTATAAAATGGGAACCGTTACAGTTCTACTTCATAGTGTTGCTGTAAGGATTAAATGAGATAATGCTTCATATAGAGGGTATAGCAAGTCCTCAGTATGTGGGATTGTAATGATGATGATGATATGACAATTATTATTATCATAAACTTATATAACCTTGATCCTTACTATTCACTCACTCAGTCAGTCAACAGGCATGTAATAGTGCCACCAGGCACAGGGTCCAAATATCCTACAGCGGCCTAGAGCAATGGAGACATCCACAGACAGATTTAAGTCGGCATCTGTGAGAAACACATTTGGGCACAAGTCAAAGAAAACCTGAAAACTGTGGCTTAAACTTTTCAGGGCTTCCTCTTCTCACATAACAAGGAATCTAGAGGTAAGCTGCCCAGGGCTGGCCTCGTGATGTCTTCTACCATCCTTAGATGTTGGTTTTCAAACTCGTGGTGCCACAGTGGCTGCCATGCCTCCAGGCATCATGTCTAGGTTCCTTGCAAGAAAAAGGGAGGTTGGGACTTCCCTGGTGGCACAGTAGTTAAGAAACCACCTGCCAATGCAGGCAACACGGGTTTGAGCCCTGGTCCGGGAAGATCCCACACGCTGCAGATCAAGTAAGCCTGTGTGCCACAACTACTGAGCCTGTGCTTTAGAGCCCGTGAACCACAACTACTGAAGTCCGCGTGCCTAGAGCCTGCGCTCCGCAAGAGAAGCCACCGGGATGAGAATCCTGCACACTGCGACTAAGAGTAGCCCCTGCTCGTCGCAACTAGAGGAAGCCTGCGCGCAGCAACGAAGACCCAAAGCAGCCATAAATAAATAAATAAATTTATATCAGAAAAAGAAAAAGGGAGGTTGGAATCAAAAGGAACCCTACCAGCCCAGTCTGCCCCTTATTAAAAAAAAACAAATGCTCTCCTGAAATTCCCACAATCAACTTCTGTTTATGCCTCATTGGTCAGCCATAGACTCAGGGGAAGCTGGGAAATAGGGGAACATGATTAGCTCAGATAATCCCTGATCCATCCATGAGGATAGGGGACAAGGCAACCCCGAAAAAAACTGGAGTGTGGTTAGCAAGGCGGGGGGGATGGGTATTAGGTGGGCAGTCAGCAGCGTTTGCCACAAGTCACATGATGGAGGGGGCTTGAAGCTCATCCTTCCCCATGTGTATATTAGAGCACCAGGATTTACAGGGGGAAGTGACTTGCCAAAGGTCACACAGCAAAGCAAGGGAGTACTGAAACCCAGGCCTTCAAAGCGCACAGGCAGAACTCTTTCCACTGTCCCACCGGCCAACACGATATGACTTCATTGACAAGCCCCCATTAGAGGACTCAGGAGCTGGTGACCCCAAGGCTCTGGCACCCAGAATCGTTCTGGAGGAGGAGAGACATGGACCCTAGTGGGAGGTGAAGGAGGCCTTCCCTACTGTCCCCATCCCCAAGAGGCAGGGCTGGCTGCTCGGGGTGGCTAGCCGACAGGCAGTTAATTACCCTTGTCACCCACTGTTTTCTGGGTGAGACAGCCATATAATCTGCCTGTCAGTTGGAGAGAGGGGGCCCCCCCTCCTCCACCCCCTGCTGAGGCTGACACTTGGCAGGCAGGGGGTAGCAGGGCAGCCAGTGAGGGAGGCAGTGATGGGGGGGCCAGCTGGTAGGCAGATAGACATGTGAGAGAAGACAGTGGGGCTAGGGGCAGAGCAAGGATGCCAGGCGCCACAGCACCGTCAGGATGGGTAAACTGAGGCAAGACTGAGGTTACACCCCTGCCCCAGGGATAGAGTGAGCTAATGTGCTGTATTTCTCTTGTGGCTGGGTCTCCAGGCTCCTTGGGAGACGCCCCTGGGAGGCCCTAATGGGGGCCACCCCACCCCAAATGGGGGCAGAGGGCAGGGTAGAGGATGCTTCAAGTTGGAGGAAGCAAAGGAGGGCATGAAAGGCATCCCAGGCAGAGGGGACGGCACGAACAAAGGCATGCGGGACTGCCAGCCTGTCAGGGTCCGTTGTGCTGCAACTCCCAGGGAGGGGCAGCTAGAGGCACATGGTGGGGGTGGGGACAACTTATGCAGTAGCTGCTGCGAGGGGCTGAAACCCGCCAACCACCATGGGGTCCTCTTTGCACTCCCATTTCTTAGGTGAAGGGGCTGCGGCTCAGAAGTCACACAGCTAGTCAGCGGCAGAACAGAGATTCAAGCTCAGATCTGCCTCCCTCCTGAGTCTGTGCTCTTAGCCTCCACATGGCTCGGCTGCCTGCAGTTGGAAGGGAGGATGAGGGGCCAATAGTAGAGCCTGGACTTTGAGAACGGGGAGCCATTGAAGGTCTGAGCGAGAGGAAGGTGATATGGTCCCATTTGTATTTAAGAGGATCCTTGCTTGTCTTTCTAAACGCCACCCCCAAAGTCCATATTCTTGATTTTCCTCCTGTTTCCTACACGGAGATGGAGAGCGGTGGTTAAGTGCGTGGGATCCAGAGCCAGACTGCCTGGGTTCAAATCCTCTCTCTGTAATATGCCAACCGTGTGACCTCAGGCAAGCTATCCAAACTTTCTGTCCCTCAGTTTCTTCATCCGTAAAATGGGCATCCTAAGAGTACCTACTTCATAGTTTTGGTGTGGAGATTAAAATTGTTATCTAAAAAGTCTTTTAACAATGCCAGGCAGGTAGCTAACACTCCATAAAGGTCAGCTCCTGTTAGTTAAGCGCGCTGTCTGACTCTACACCTGTTTGTTAATGAGTCCCAACTCCCCTTGCTACGCTGTAAGTTCCAGTAGCTTAGGACCCTGTCACACTTTGTATTCATTTCCCAGAGCTGCTGTAACAAAGTACCACAAACTGGGTGCCTTACAACCACAGTAATGTATTGTCTCACAGTTCTGGAGGCCGGAAGTCTGGAGCCAAGGTGTCAGCAGGGCCCTGGTGCCCTTGAAATCTGTTGGGGAGAATCCCCTCTTGCCTTTTCCTAGCTTCCAGTGTTGCCAGCAACACTGGTGTCCTTATGCATGCAGATGCATCCCTCCAATCCCTGCCTCTGTTGTCACATGTGTCTGTGTCTTCACATTGCCATCTTCCCTCTTCTTATAAAGACACCAACAGTCATATTGAATTAAGGGCCACCCTACTTCGGTGTTACCTCCTCTTAACTTGATTACATCTGCAATGACCCTATTTCCAAATAAGGTCATATTCTGAAGTCCTGGGGGTTAAGGACTTCAAAGTGTCCTCTGCAGGGACACAGTTCAACCCATAACACTCATCAAACCATCCTCAGCACCTGGTCCTAGACAGGTAAGTGGGATGGACGATAAAAATGAATAAATGGGGTCTCTTGGTTGCGAGCCCCCAGGGGTAGGACTCAGCATCCCCATCTCCACGTTCCTAGGACCCAAGGCAGAGGAACCTTCCTGGAGGGCCTTAGATGGATTTTAATTTACATGCTTCTTGGGGAATTTTCCCAGTCAGCTGGGTGACCAAGCCACCCGCGACAACAGTCCTCTGGGGCCAGGAGGGGTAGGGGTGGGCCCGGGAAGGGTTTCTGCCCCTCAGAAGGGCAGGCCTGACTCCTGAGCCCAGGAAAGCTGACAGCGTGCTCAGCACTGCCGTCACTCAGCACAGACGGGGGAATCCTCGGGGAGATGCCAGCTGGGGGCGAATGATGTCTCAGTGACGTTGCTTATCTGGGGGCTCAAGCTGCCCGTGAGTCAGGCAGTGACTGGGTTGAGTAACTGGGTAACTGATGCTGAGTCAGGGGACAGTGGGCTCCCCCTGCTTGGGTGAAGAGGCAGGGCCCACCTCTCAGGCCCCCTGCCCAGCAGCCCCTGGCCCCCTTGCCCCCTGCCCCTCCCGCTGTTCTATAAGACTCCGGCATCCAAGGGACACCAGCCAGGCTGAGCCCAGAGGCCTGGAAGGGGAAGGAGGACCGAGGCAGCGGCTGTAAAGGTCAGCCCTTGGGGCCAGGAATATCCACGATGCAAATGTGAAATTTACACTCCCGAGTGCCCGCTGGCCGGCCTGCCGGCCTGTCTGTATGCCAGCCAGCAGCCTGGGCAGCACGGGCACAGCAGATGTCCTGGGCAGTGCCCAGAACCGGGTAGCTCTGGGATTCCCCACTGCTGAGGGCACCTCCCCAAGGAGGGCCCCGGGGTATGGGGAGGGGAGGGGCCTCAGCAGGGCCCGGGCAGGGCTGCTCTGGCTGCTGGGGTGGGGTGCTTCCTGCTGGACCCTGGCTGTCTGCCTGGGATTTCCACCACCAGTTCTACTGGCTCCACAGCTGAGAGGTCCTAGGGGCCAGACAAGAGCAACTGGACCCCAACCAGCCCTCCTTTCTGCTTCTCTGGCTTCCCTCAGATTCTGTCCGGGGCCAATTCCCTTCCATGAGACTTTACTGACCTTCCCGGGCACAATCGTTGAGCCCTGCCGCGGGCCAGGGCCTTTCCTTTAGACTCGCTAATATCCTGTGATTATCATCCTGCTGTCCCAGGAGAGGAAACTGAGGTTCCGAGAAGAAAGTCGCTTGGCAAGATCACACACGCACGGAATTGTGGGGCTGGGACTCAGACCCGGGTCTCCATCATCTCCGACGTGCAGGGAGCAGGTTCCTACGCTTTGCTCGGCCCCACCAGTCCTGGCCACTTAGCCCAGAAGACCTGAAAAGATGTCCTCCTCACCCTGCACCAGGCGCCGAGTCTGTGCGTGTGTCACACTCAGCTGCGCGGTACGCAGTGCTCTGCGGTGAGCACTGGGCCAGGAGTCCTATGTTCAGGACCCGATCTGCGCCGGGCTTGCTGAGTGACTTCGAGACCTTCACCTAGCCTCTCTGAGCCTCGGACTCGGCAGTGACCCAAGGGCGACGGTCAGAGATCTTTCTAAGTCGGCCCCCGGCCCACTCCTCCGTGTGTCTGGAACCCCTCAGGGCTGAAGCGACCTTCTTCTCTCTTTGCTCTTTCAGCTCCCACCCGCCCCAGCCGCAACCAGTGCAGAGCTTGACACCCCGTGGGTGCTTGATACAGCTCATCCTTGCCTGAGTGACACACCCGTCACTCTGAGTCCCCTGGGAGGCTGTCCACAGCCTCCTCAGAAGGCTTCCAGGCAGAACACTCCTCAGGGCTCAATCTTCGTTTGCAAACTTACTCATTCTCCCTCTCTTTCTCTCTCCCTCTTTCTCTTTGTCTCTCTCTCCCCAGCCCTCACGCACATATGCACACCCTTGCCCCGGGGAGCCCTTCTCCACCGTCCATCATGTCACGTCACATCACACTCGGCCACTGGACCATCAGAGCCTCTAATCCTATTGACACTGCCCCACCATGCTGGACGGGTCGGCCCAGAGTTCAGAGCTGTCCTTGGGCCTTTGGGGCTTGAAAGGGGGGAGCAGGAGCAAAAGGCCTTAGTAGTGAAGGCCTCACAGTCTCCCCAGAGCCGCCTGGTGGGTGGTATAAGGGGAACCGCCCCTCCTGGGCAGCTGGAGTCTCCTCAGCCTTCTTGGGACTGAGGCCAGCCTGGAAGAGGGGGCAGATCAGGGAGGCACTTGACGCTTGCTTGCAGGAGGTGTGGGTGAGGTGAGGCCGGGATAGAGGGCCCGGGGCCACACAGTGAGGTGGACTCCTGATCCCTTGCTCAGTGCCTTCCGTCCCCCATCTCTGGGCCTGCTGGGGAGAATCAAGAAACATTCACCAGCTGGTTGTCGGTTGTACCAGAGAGAGCGCGTGGACTCAGGGAGCAGAGGAGCCAGGCCTGAGGGACCCAGGGCTAAATGTGCACAGGCCGCTGAGGCTGTGGGTTGCCTGGGGAGGGTAGGAGGGGAGGACTCTGGAAAGACAGAAGTTGCTGCTGCGAAACGTACCCCCGTGGGTGCCACGGGAGCTGGTACTGGCTCTGCCCTCCAGGGATGCCGACCTGCCCGGAGCTGAGGACCGGCGGAGCCCACCTCCTGCTGAGCCTCTGCCCTCAAGGGCAGCGCTGGGGCTCTGGGAGTCCTTCTCAGGGAGGCCCCACCCCAGCCAGGGCTGTGGGGAACCAGTAGGTCCATCACCTACTCCTGGGGAGGAACATCCACGGGTGGGCCCAGAGCCCAAGTGGGGCTGGGGAGGGCAAGGAGGGGGGGTGGCCCTCACCCTGGGGAATCTTTAGCAGCCCAGCACTGGATGGCAGCCAGAAATGAGGAAGGAGCATGGGCTCCAGGCAGACAATCTGAGTTCAAATCTCTCCTCTGCCTCTTCAAGGCTCTGGGATCTTCGGGAAATACCTAACCTCTCTGGGCTTCAGTTTTCTCCTGTATAAAATGGGACAACTGCTATCTGCTTCCAACGGTGCTTTGTGAGAAATGAACATAACATCACATGCAACACGTGCCTTCCTGCTCAGTAAACAGCCACCGGTATATTTGCTGTTCTATTTATTTATATAAATTTATTTATTTATTTTTGGCCGCGTTGGGTCTTTGTTGCTGCGTGCAGGCTTCCTCTAGTTGCGGAGAGCGGGGGCTGCTCTTCGTTGCAGTGCACGGGCTTCTCATCGCGGTGGCTTCTCTTGTTGTGCAGCACGGGCTCTAGGCACGCGGGCTTCAGTAGTTGTGGCACAGGGGCTCAGTAGTTGTGGCTCGTGGGCTCTAGGGCACAGGCTCAGTAGTTGTGGCACACGGGCTTAGTTGCTCCTCGGCATGTGCGATCTTCCCGGACCAGGGCTCGAACCCGTGTCCCCTGCACTGGCAGGCGGTTTCTTAACCACTGCGCCACCAGAGAAGTCCCATAATTGCTGTTTTAAAATTTCTAACCACAGTGATGTACCGTTATTCAAATATCTGATTGGCAAAGCTCACAGAGTTTGATAAAACACTGTGCTGGCAAAACTATGGGAGGACAGGCAAATGCAGACACGGCTGGCGGGAGGGTGGCCTGACGCAGCCCCGGTGAGGGCGATTTCACTCCCTCCTTTCCTTTATGGCTGCTCGTAGCCACGTCCCACTCAGCTGTTGCACTCATTGGAATTTCTCTATAGGTTCACTAGCACACATTTGAAGTGGCATACGTACAGGGTTATTTATTACAATATTTAATGTAATTACCCAACACTGGAGACAAGCTAGATGTGCATCCGTAGGAGATCAGTGAAATAATTTGTGGCCCCTCCATACAATGAGGTAATGTGCAGCCATAAAGCAAGAATGGGGAACGGTTTTCCAACTGACATACGACAGTAACCAAGAGATAGTTTTAAGGGAAGTAAGCCGGGTACAGAGCAGGATGTGTATGTATTTTAAAAGCAGAGCAAATGAGAACAGGTATGAAGGTGCTGGTTGATACATAGAATAGAATATCTCTGGAAGAACACACGGGAGCTGGCAACAGTGCTCCTTTCTGGAGAGGGGACCTGGGTGGCCGGGCCGGAGTAGAGGAATGACCTTCCGCTGTATGTCCCTTTTGAATTTTTTTTTAATCGGGGTGTAGTTGCTTTACAACGTTGTGTTAGTTTCTGCTGTACAACAAAGTAAATCAGCTACATGTCCTTTTGAATTTTGAATCATGTGAATGTGTTACCCATTCAAAATACAAAGGTAAATTATTTTTTTGTAATTTTTTTTTAGATATCCGTTTTAAAAATTAGACTCTCCTGGCTGAGACTGAGCTCTAGATGTGCTTTTGGCTCCATGTTTCCAGGGGTGGGAACCTCAGAAGCTGGGCCCAGGGGTCCGGGCAGTGAGGTGGGACCCCCAGGAGTTGGGTGGGCCAGGCCTGTGACCTCAAGTCCACCCCAAAGGCAGGAAAATGTTGGGACCAAGGAGCTACGTTGGTACCTGCTCAGCCATGGCCCCAAAGTTGGTGTAAAGTCCTAGAGGACAGGTCAGCCCTCATTACATTCTGCCCACATCTGGCTGAGGCTGGCACAGAGCGGGCGCGCTGAGGGGAGTGGGTGGATGGGGAGAGGGTCCTGGGGCTGAGGTCACCACTACTGCCCCTCAGGTGCAGAAACAATGAACATGCCACATCTTCCCAACAGCCATTATCAAATGCTCACCCCCTCCCCTGGGGATTCTGGCCCTGCTGGCACCCGAAGTGTTCAGAATCCCATCAGGGAGGGCTCCTCTCCCTCACCGAGCACCTGCCGTGTCCCTGTGCCAGGTGCTTTCGCTCGTCGTGGAACAGGCCTCGGGCAGCCAGGACCGCTGTCTCACCTGCCCACGCTCCCTGCGGGGTGTGCCATGCTGTCACCTGCCCCCTGGCAAGTGCACACCTGGGGCTGGCCCTGTCTCCAGCCCCCCTGGCCAGACCCCCGGCCCACTCCCAGGGTCTAGTCAGCCCTGATGCCCAAGCGCCTGTGGCCCCCGGGCGTGACAGCATCACAGACACCCAGGCAGGGCGAGCAGCAGAAGCTGCGCTACCAGGAGACCGTCTCCCTGGATTCTGACTCTGAGGCGGCAGCAATGTGGAGGAGGGAGGGTGCCGCCCACCCCCTCCCAGAGCGGGGGATGGTTGGTGCTGGGCTCTCAGAGAGCGGGGGTGGGGCCCTCCACCAGGACTGGTCACTGGGGGCTGCCTTGTGTACGGAGAAGCCCCTTCCCAGTCTGTTAGTGGTGGGACCAGAGCAGAGAGGGACTGAGGGTAGGTGGCTCCCTAGGGACAAGGGCCTCAGGTGATGGCTTTTCCAGCATTGCCAACACCAGAGGGTCTTCGCTGGACTCCACAAATGGAGGAGGGATTGCCGTACACTTATCTCAACAGGTGGTTATAGACCTACTGTGTCGGGACTTCCACCTACATCGTGATTAAACCTCATGAAAAGCTGGGATGAATATTCCCATTTTGCAGAAACTGAGGCTCAGAGAGATGGTGACTTACCTGCCCCTAAAGCCCCTGATCTCTTTTCTGCCTCCCCACCACTGTCTCTTCCCGCTGTGCCTCTGGAGGGGCTTGTCCGTCCTGGGTCAGCTCAGATGCACAGGCCAGGGGCGTCGGAGCCAGGTAGAACCTACAGGAGTGAGCACTCCGGGAAGAGGGCACGGCCCACTCAAAAGTATCTAGAGGTGGGACCGTTCAGAAAGTGGACGCGAAGTGTGGGGTGTGAGCTTGGTCTCGACAGTGTGGAGGATGAACATGGGGAATGGAGGGAGGCTGGGAGGCTAGTCAAGAAGGATGGAGCTCGAAAGCCAGGAGAGAAGCATTGGGGCACCATGGGAGGTTTCTGATTGGGGGACAGGCACGATGAGAAGTGTCTTTCTAGAAGATGATTCCTAGAGGAGGTGATCAGGCCACCAGTGGGGCACCAACTCAGGAAGAGAGGCCCTGGGGCAGGTGCAGTGACAAGCAGAACATGAGAGTTGAAAGAGAGGCTTCTGGAGTAGGGATCCTTGGACTGAAGCCCAGTTGTACTGCTCACCAGCTGTGTGACCTTGGGTCAGTTACTTAGCCCCTCTGGGCCTAAGTCACCTCATCTATAAAATGGAGATGGTGGTAACACACCTCTTAGGGCTGTTGTGAAGACAAAGTGAATTAAAACATGGCCAGCACTCAGAGCAGGGCCTGCTAGAGCATAGTAAGCCCTAAGTCTCAGTTGTTGTTTGTTATTACTGTCACCCTGGTACTCAGCCCTGAGCTACGTGACAGGTCGGTTCTCTCTTCTTGCTCTGGGGGGAAGCAGATGGGAAGACATGAAGCCCAGTGGGAAAGGAGGAGCTGCCCTCACTGCAGACCGCCGTGTCCCTGACCCAGATCTATGTGGCCCCCACTGTTTTCAGATGCCTGATCAAGGTGACCAGACAGGCAAGGACTGGCCCTGCCACACCCTGTCCTTGCCCCAGTTCCAAGTGGTTGGGGGGACTTTATACCAGCTTCCTGGACGGGGACCCTGTGCCCACCTACCAGGGTCCAAGGCAGGCTCCACTGTCCGCCCTGCAAGGCTAGAGAAATGGGGGGAGGGTGATGTCTGCGCAGAGGGCCGGCAGGCACGCCCAGGAGGCTCTAATGAGGCGTGTGAAGGCCACAGAGGCGGCCTCGGGGTCAGGGTTATGGGAGGGCAGGCGCGAGGTGGGCCTGGCGTGATGGCTGCGGCAGTCGCGGTCATCAGCCCTTTGCCGGCGGTTGCTGGGATGATCAAGCATGCTCCGTGTCCTCCGGCTGTAGTAACTCTAAGCCGCTCATGACCTCTCCCGGGCTGCCAAGGGTCCCTGCCTTCCTAACCCCGCTTCCACCCTTCCTCCACCCCTCACATCTGTGCAACAGCTGGGCTCCGAGACAGCCCGTCCTCCGGCACCATCTGTTCCCCTTGGGGAGTAGGCTCCGTAGAGGGTGTGCCAGGGTGCTTGTGCCCCTGGAAAGGCAGGGTGGAGTTGAGGTTCTCCTGGCCTGGTGTTGGGGCCTCTGAGCCTCACTCTGTTCCCCACAAATGGGCCAGGGGTCCAGGCTGGGGGCTCAGGAGGCTGGGGTCTGTCTCTGGCCCCTGATGGACATCCAATGACTCGTTTCCCTGACACTTGAACCTCAGGGTCTCCATCTGCACGATGGAATGGCTGTCCAGCTCCCTCCCGGCTTCTCCAGCCAACTGGACCTACTGTGTGAAGGAGTTTTCCCAACATGTTTTTCCTGGGGCTCCTGTGTGTGTTGGGGTCCAGTAGAGGACACTGAACTGCTGACTCCTTTGGGGTGTGGATGGGGTGCAGTGGAGAGGGAGGAGGGCAGAGGCACCTGTTAGCTCCGCCCAACCCCAGGCTGCTCTCCAACTTTGGGGTCCTCAGTCCCCTCAGTACCCTCCTGCCTGGATCACATGACTTGTTCTCCACAGCGGCCCCTTCCCAGAATTGGGAGGAGCCACCAGGACCCTCAGGAATAACAATAACAACTGAGGCTTGTGGAGTGCCCACCCTGCACCCTTTGAAAGCTTTACACCAGGTGGTCTCACAGGTGGGGTGCTCTCATCCACAGGTGAGGGGTCTGAGGCACAAAGGGCCCCAGAAGTTCACACAGCTAGCACGTGGCAGCTCTGGGGTGTGAACCACGACTTGTGTGACTCTGGAGCCCCCTCACCGAGCCATAGAGCCACACGTGGCCCAGTGCAGGCTCTGGGAGCAGGGGCTCCCCTTCTCAAGTGGGAACTCAGTGAGGCTGTCCATTAGACTTCACACCCGCCTGGCACTTGAGGGGACGCACAGCAACTGTTCGGAATAGGAGGGAATCCTCAGCAAACTGCTTAAGGCAGAACTGCTCTGACCGAAGCAAAGATAGGCTCCCGTCGGAAAGTGGAATATGTCCTTCTCTCCCTGCCTCTCCTTTTCAGAGAGTAAAACTGAAGTTGAGAGAAGGGAGGGACCGACCGGAGTCACCCATCATATTGGAGGCAGAGTCAATACTAGACCCAGGTGGTGGGACTTCCCCAGCGGAGCGAGAAGGAGACTCAGGGCTCTCTCGCCTCCCAGAGGGTGATGGCCTCGCTCCCCGCTCCCCGGCCCCTTTCTTGGGCTGAGCCAGAGAAGAGGGCTGGAGACCCAGCCTGTGCCCCGTTCTCCGAGCACCTCCACTAACGGGCCTAAAGGGCTCCGTGGGTGTATCAGGCTTCCCGGGCTCCCACCAGCCAACGCCCTGGGTGGTACCCTGTCCAGCGATAGCCCATGTGTGTGTGTAGTTCAGGGCCACTTCATTCCCCACTGTTGACACACCCGTCTCCCTTATTCCATCAGCAAACACTGGGCCTAGAGAGACAGTCTAATTGGCTGGCAGTGTCCTACTCCCAGCTCTCCTCCTTGTCTAAACACACAGCCCTGTTTGTCCTGTCTGCCCAGCCACCAGGACCTCACTGTCGCCCAGATCCCTGCTCTATCAGTGACTCAACCCCCTGTTGCTCCCACAGAGTCCCTGCCAGAGCAGGAGAGGCCCATGGAACACTCTTAGGACAACCCCTAAGCGCCTACCCAAGCAACACCTCCTCCACTTTGACAGATGAAACAACCCAAGAGGGAAGGGAGTGGCTCAAGGTCACAGTGCAGGAGGACAGGGCCAGCTTCTAACCACTCTCTGTCATTTGAGCTCCGTCTCTGCGTCTTTGCAAGTGCTGGTCCTTTTGCCAGGAAAGCCCTTCCTCGGTGTGGCCTCAGCCCACCAAATGAATGACAGCCTCACTGGCATCTCCACGTCACCCCCGCACGCTACCTCCGTTACAGCCAGTAATGCCTACTACCTTCTAGATCACCCTGCAAGTTCCCGAAGGCCAAGACCTGGGTGATTCATCTCCAGGCCCCCATTCCCAGCCGAGGGCGCCCAGAGTGAGGCCCTGATAAAGGACTGGCATTGGAGAATCGGCGGGCTTGAGTCAGAACAGGTTCTCAGACCTGGTCCAACCTGGCCCATCCTTGGCCTCTCTAGTCCCCGTGCCAGCTCTCCTGGCCACGGCTATTCCAGGAGTCCTTTTGCGCACTGCTCCCTGGTTCCAGGATCCCAGCGGGCTTTTCAGACCACGTCTGCCTCACTTCCCCAAGCCTGGGCCCAGCCTGGGCAGAGGCTTCTATGGGCTGTTGTGGGTGAGTCATGGGCAGACTGTAAACAACTCTACAGAGCACTGGCTGTACCACCAAGGCCCTGGCACTCATCCTAGCCTTGCCGGGGGGATCTAAAAGAAGCCATGGCTGGCACCCACGCACCCACTATGGAAAGGAGAGGGTGGAATAGAAACAGGGGAAGCTTCCAGATTTGCATATCAACCTGTGCACAGTGGTCTGCAAAGCAGCCCCACCCAGGAGGGGATTAAACAGAACCTGGGGGGTGGGAGGGGGCAGTTAATCAGGAAGGGACATACCTGCTGGGAAGTTAAATTTTTTGAGCACCTACTATGTGACAGGTATAGCTGCAGCACTGGGAATGTTGCAGTGAACGAAACAAGGCCCCATGCTTTGGGGAACAGGAAAAGCAGAGCAGGGTAAGGGAGGGTGTGGGGTGGTCGCCTTGCTCATCATTTGAAAGATATTGTAGAAAAACGAAATCTTGGGGAGCATTTTCCAGTCCCTTGACAGATGTGGAAACTGAGGCCCAGGAAGGCTAGGGATTTGCCGGATATTGCCCAGGAAGACAGGCCAGAGGCAGACCCTGAGACCCTGTGTGTGGGCTCAGAGGTGAGGTTGACCCCGATGTGGTCCATGCAGGGCCTCATCTCTATGGTCCTGGGGGGTGGGGGCTGGAAGAGCCCAGGACCCCTCTCCTCCGCCCCTTGCGGGAGGGGCCCCAGGGCACTCAGCAGCAGCAGAGGCTCCTGGGTGAAACCAGGCTCTTGAAGTCACTCCGCGGTGTGTTCCCACCAGCCTCCTCCATCTGCCCATCTGTAAACGGCAGCTCTGACTCTGTGCTCCTGAAGGGCTTCCCCAGGACAGAGAAAGATGCTTCTTCACTCCCCGGGGAGCAGCCAGCTAAGGCTGCCAGGACGGTCTGGCGTCTGAAAACTCTCCTACTTCCACTGCAGCCCGGGCCCGGAGCTCCAGGAACGCTGAGTGACTCCATTTCCCCAGCTTCAACAGTCTTGGCTGCTGTAGGGTCAGACCGCGAGCATTGACATTTCAGAGGCTCGCGCTCTGCTAAGTGAACATTAGACACAGCTTACTTAGCTGCTGAAATCTGTGGCTGCCTCCTACATGCTGTTTGATAAGCTTTTATTGTCACCTCCCTCTGGTGCTGCATCCCCGGGACCTGGGGCAGCTTGTTTGCCCAGAGCCAGGAGGTCGGGGGGCAGGGCGGTGGATGGTGCAGAGCCCTGGCTGGGAGCCACTGCCCAGCTGTGTTACCTTGAGCACGAGGCTTGCCCTTTCTGGTCTGGAAATGGCTTTCCATAATGTGACCCGGCTTCTCTGTCCAGCAGCCTTTTCACCGGTCCACTCCTGGGTGCGGTCCCAAGCTTGGGACAAAGCCACCTACTCTTGGGTCACTAAGCCACCTCCCCACTCTCAGCCATAACCCCTGACCCAAACTATTTGTCATTCCGGGACCCTTGCATCTCTTCCAGGCAGAGCCTCCTAGGATCCCTTCTCCAATGCTGCCCTTCCCTTTTCTGAGCCCCCAGCATGCCCTGTCCAGGCTCACTCTAGAGAGTGTCCTGGACCACTGTGCATGTGGGTGCTCCATGGGGCTGGGGTTGGGTCTTATCAACACCTGGACACCTTGCACAGGCCTGGGACATGGTTGATCTCTACAGATGTTCATTCAGTCATTCAGTTATTCAACAGAGAGCTCTTGGGGCAAACTGTGGATCCTGCTCCATGCTGGGTAATGGGATATGGATATTAGAGGCTAATAAGGCACAGCCTTACGCTTAGTCCGCTGAGGAGAAACACAACTACATAGCAGGTGATTAGAGCTCTAGTGGAGAAGAGCCCAGGGAGAAGCGGGAGCACATATCAGGGCTACTTGATCCTAGGAAAACCAGGGAAGGTTCCCTGGAGGAGGCAACATCTAAACTATGACTCAAAGGATCAGTAGGAGTTAGCCAGGTGGAGGGAAGGGTTCCAGGAAGAGGGAACATCCCAGACAGAGTCTGGAGTGTAAAGGAGGCATGGTTTATTCTGGAAACTCTCAGTAGTCGGGCTAGCCCCCCGATTATCTGGCTCTTTCCCACTCCTCTAATAAAGAAAGGGAGATCATTCTCTCCCATTGGATGAGTTTCCCAAACTCCTATCCCTGCCTGAACAGACGGAGGACTCCCAAGAGGCTGACCATTTGCCACATGCCCCCGATCTGCCAGTCACTTCTCCGCTCTGAGCCTCAGTTGCCGCCTCATCTGTTAAATGGCGGGGCGTGGGGGGTGTGGAGGCGGGCCCTCAGGCCCACATAGTTAATACTCTGAGAGGCCCAAAGGAGAAGAGAGCAGGCTCAGTCCTTTCCCTGCCTGGCCAGCAAGTGCAGCCTGGGTCGGGGCCTGGGTCCACAGCGGTGGGATGCTGGGAGATCGTGCCCACCAGTCTGAGGCCAGGCTGTGGACCCCTGTCTCAGGAGTCTCTCTTTCTGGGCCCTCCTCCCTCCCAGCCCCTTTGGATGGGGATAAAAAAAAAGAAACGAGGTTTCCCTGGTGGCGCAGTGGTTGAGAGTCCGCCTGCCGATGCAGGGGACACGGGTTCGTGCCCCGGTCCGGGAAGATCCCACATGCCGCGGAGCGGCTGGGCCCGTGAGCCATGGCCACTGAGCCTGCGCGTCCAGAGCCTGTGCTCCGCAACGGGAGAGGCCACGACAGTGAGAGGCCCGCTTACCGCAAAAAAAAAAAAAAAAAAAAAAAAAAAAAAAAAAAAGAAGCGAAAGAAATGGTCCTCCCACCACCTGGCAGGCATGCCCACGATGAGAAATGCCTCTCTGCTGAGCCCTCGCTACCACTCAACCCTACCTGTCCTGATCTTCTGGCTGCCTGCCCCCTGCCTGACTGCAGGAGGGGTGGAAAAGGCATCCCTCACGGTGGGCTGGGGACTCGGAGCCTAGGTGTCAGGGCAAGGAGGACAGAGGGGGGAGAGGGGAGCCCTAAGACCAGCTTGACAACGGTCATTCTTCCCTTCCTGGTTTATAGGGAGAGTGTGGGGAGGGAGTGGAGTCCACGACCAGCAGATACACTGAGCCTGGCTCAATTCCCGGAAAGCCTGGGCCCCCATGAAGGGCTTAACAAGTTTATGGAATCAGACTGGTAGAGTCAGGGGGGACATCAGAAATGGTCTCATCCAATAAATGGGAAACCTGAGGCCCAGAGAGAGGCCAGGCCTTCTCCAAGGCAACACAGCAAGTTAAAGGAGGCAGATACAGGACTAGAACTTGGGGCTTCTGAGTCCTGTCCCAGGGCTGGGACCAGCAGCGGGGAAGGAAAGCAGGGTCACCTTGAGGACTGTGACAAAGCCAGGCCAAGCTGCTGCAGGGTCAGGATCCAAGCCTGACCATGGCTTCAATGCCTCCCCTATGCTGAAAAGGTTTGTCCATAGGTGGGCTGGGTTCCTGTCCCACCAACTGGGTTGCAATAGGAGGGAGATAAGGAGTTCGTGCTTAGATCTTCCGAGAAGCCAAACTTCCAGACCTTTTGATATTCCAGAATTACAGAAATGCTGGAAGGAACCTTCTGGATCACCTATGGATGAGGGAGCTGAGGCCCAGGGAGGGGAAAACTGTCCCAAAGCCCAGACCCCAATGAGTGGCCAATGCATGTCTTCTGACTTCTAGTCCAGTCTCTCCCGGTATATCAGTGGTTAAGAGGCCAGGCTGTGGGTGGAGTGTGACAGACCTGGGCTCGAATGCCTGCTCTGCCACTCACTGGCTATGGGACCTCCCTTCACTCCCTAGTCTCTCTGAGCCTCAGTTTCTCCATCTGTAAACTGGGGATAGCAGTACTGACCACATAGGGTGCTCTAAGGATTTAATGCAATGACACGAGCCACACAAGGGTAGACCTGGCCTCATTCGCCACTGTGTTCTCAGCACCCAGAACGATACCTGACCCACAGCAGGCCCTCGGTAAAAGGGAACACTTACCATCACTGGGTGCCATGCTACTTCTGGCTGACATCTTCAACTCCCAAGTCCCCTGAAGGAAAGTGGAGGAGTCTGGCTGCTGCAGAGGGAAGCAGCCAGCATCCTAGAAAGAATGGCAGTGCATCCTTAGGCAAGTCCCATGCCTTTTCTGTTTGGTTTCTCCCCACGGTACAGGGTGGGCATTGCCAAGTGATGACTGAAGTCCTCCAGGTCCAGGAACTGTTCCTGCACCTTGTGCCATGGCCTTGCCGAAGGGCACTGACCCTCACCCTCTGGGGTACCTGGAGGGGGCGCCGAGGGGCAGGGCTGGACACGAGGGATGGGAATGAGGCAGTAGCCCGTCTGCGAGGCTCCTGGGAGCCTGGGCTCTATTAGGCTGCCTGCTTGCAGGACACATGAGTGATCAGGACAGCCAGGCATCAGCCCGGCCTGAGAGCCAAGCTGATGGTGGATGCTGGCTGGTTCATTACAGGGGTGAGGGGCAGGGCCAGGGCCTTGCTGAGCACCTCATAGGCTCCCACTCCCACGTCAGTCTTACCACCACCTGGCACTCAGCAGCTCCCTTCCCTCCAGGCATTGGGGAACGTAAGAAACATTGGGGATCTCATAACAGACTACAGAGCCCACTCTGGAGATTAGCACTCGCTCCGTGCAGGCCCCCGTGAGGGTGTCTACTTCCAGATTACAGGGGGTTGGGAGGATGAGTGAAATTCCAGGAGCAAGAGGCCCCAGCTGGGCGTGGCGGAGCAGGTCCCCATGCCAGGGCAGTGAACCCCCGCCTAGAGATGCCAGCTCCCATCCCAAGGTCTTTCCCTAGTGTGTTACCCCCATGAATCCTCCTATCCCCTCCCTCCATACACACACACACACACACACACACACACACACACACACACACACACACACACACACCACACCCTTAGCAGAACGCCCTGCATCACAGCCTCAGAGGAGGGGCTAGCCAGTGGGCTATTTTCTAGGGGTCCCAAAGGCCCACATCTGGAAGTCTGCAAGTCTAGAAAACTCTGGGCTCTGGAGAGAGAAAGCAATGTTCTGTCCTGACCCCTTGGAGGAAATGGCCTCCAGGGGCCAGGGAGGAAAAACAGGAAGGGCCAGGCTGGGCAGGAAGTCCTGGGGGTGGTGCCAGGCCAGAGGAAGAGGCACCAGGAAGTGGCCAGTGTGGCCCTGGCTGAGGGCTGAGTTAGGGACTGTCATGGGCTGTGCTGGCAGGGGGCTCCGTCCCCAGTTGGCCACCGCCCACCTGAGAGCTGCGTCAGGGCCCCCAGCTCACATGGTGGGAGCTGGCCACAGGATGGGGGGTGGAGTCCTCTGTCAGCAGGGGGACACAGACCTGACAGCTGCCCTCTTCTCCCCACTCCTTGGCAGGCAGGGGGCCAGAGCAAACTCCCCTCCCATCAGTCACGCCTTCACTCTTCATCCACTGAGCCCTCCTGTGTGCCAATCAACAACTCTTACTATTGCCCCTAATTCACAGATGAGAAAACTGAGGCATGGGGACAAGAAAACACTTGTCCAAGTTTACACAGCAAGTGAGTCATGGAAGAGAATTCAAACGCTGGCTGCCTGATTGCACAGCCCTTGCTGGAAACGGGAATGTTTAGGAAGAGACCCTCTCCTGGAGGAAACAGGGCAGTAAACTCCTAAAATTCAGTGGAGCTGGGGAGCCCTAGGAGCCGGGAGGTTGGCAGCTGACCTGGGCCTGCGGCAGGAAGGCTCTCTGCCGAAGATCCCTTCACAACTACCACCCCCTGCTCGAGGGGGACTATTTCTCACGATCTCCTCTCCTCACACCCACCCCTGCCTCCCCCACCCTCACTCTCAGCTGTGACCTTGTTTCCCACTCCCCGAAGACAATCCAGCCTCTCAGAAGTGCTTCCAGATCCACAGGGGTACGTCCGCCCCCACCAGCATCTGTACCCGCTCGCCCGGCCTCCCTCGTCCTGGGAGACACGGCTACCCACGCTCCCACCGCCGCTGCCACTCGGAGCCCAGCCTCTGCTCCGCTCAAGGACATCACTCCAGCAAGTCTCCCCAGCCTGCAAGCTCGCTGCTCTCGCTTGCTCCCGCATCATCGGTTTTGCCCTCTCCACCAGATCTTTCCGGTCGGTCGGTGAACAAACTCGCTGTTCTTCCTCCCATCTTTTTTTTTTTTTTTTGTCATTTATTTATTTTTTTAACATCTTTATTGGAGTATAATTGCTTTACAATGGTGTGTTAGTTTCTGCTTTATAACAAAGTGAATCAGCTATACATATACATATGTCCCCATATCTCCTCCCTCTTGTGTCTCCCTCCCTCCCACCCTCCCTATCCCACCCCTCTAGGTGGTCACAAAGCACCGAGCTGATCTCCCTGTGCCATGCGCTGCTTCCCACCAGCTATCTATTTTACGTTTGGTAGTATATATATGTCCACGCCACTCTCTCACTTTGTCCCAGCTTACCCCATCTTAAACAAACCTGTCTTGATACCACTTCCCCGCCGCCAGCTACCACCATTCCCCTGCTCCCCTCTGCAGGGGAACCCCTCAGAGTTGTCCTTATCCACTATCATCCATGTCTCTCTTCCTGTTTCTCTCAGAGCCACCCAATCTGGCCTTCCCGCACCCCACTGCATCGGAACCTGTCCAGATCGCCAGTGGCCAGATCCCCATGGCAAAATCCAGGGGTCAGTTCAGTGTGTCTGCACTGGCGCTCCTCGCAGCACCGGATGGTTGGGCACCACTCCCCCTGCTGTTGTGCTCCCCTGTTTTTTTCCAGCTTCTCTGGACTGTTCTTCCTTGGTCTCCTCTGCTGGTTCTTTCTCTTCTCCCAGACCTTGGTACCCAAAGCCCAGCCTCCAGTCCTGGTCTCTCTCAGTACTCACTCCCCTGGGCCATCCTACCCATCTCACTGCTTCACACCAACCACCTCTATGCCGATGACTCCCAAACCCATTCCTCCAGCCTGGACCTCAAATGCCCAACTGTCTCTTGGACAACCCCCCGCCCCCCACCGGCAGAGACAGCTTGAATGCATCAGGTGCCAATCCTATTCTCACTCATGCAACTTGCTTTAACACACACATTCTGCATGGGGGCGCCATCTCCCCTAAGAGTGCGAAAATTGCTATTGGGGGGGTGGGGGACAAAAACTCTTAGCTATTGCAATGGGGAACTATTTCTCACGATCTCCTCTCCTCACACTTAGCTATGGCAATGGTTTGTGACTCTCCAAAGGGCCAAAGTACATAAACGTATATACCCCACAGCTGTGGAATTAAAATTTCATAGGGAGGGGGTGATAGACGAAAAAAGTCTAAAAAGGCTCCTTGGGGGTGGGTGATAATTTTTAAAAAGGCTGAGAAGCAGTGTTGCTCTAACACAGATTTCTCATTCCAGTGGATGGCAAGCTTCCTTCCATCGCTCAGGCCAAAACCTTGGAAGTGATGTTGCCTGTTCCCTTTTTGTCACAACCCACATCCAATCCATCAGGAAATCCGGTTGCTTCTGCCTTCAAAATAGATCCAGAATCCAACCACTTCCCTCCCTGCTACCCCCACAGAATCTACCCTGGTCTGAGCTGCCTCATTTCTCGCCTGGATTATTTCTCGTCTCCCTGCCGCTCCTCCCTTGACACACAGCCAGAGCGATCCTTTTACAGTGTAAGTCAGCTCACGTCCCTCCTCACCTAACACTGCAGAAGCTTCCCATCTCCCAAAGTTCTCACAATGGTCCTTCCTCCCCACTCCCCGTTCCTCTCCTGAGCCCTCTGCTATTCCTCTCTCCCTCACTCACTTTGCTCCAGCCCCACAAGCCTCCTAGCAAAACCTCCAGGCACAGTCCCACCTCAGGGCCTTTGCACTAGCTGTACCCGATCCCCGGTACACTGTTACCCAGACAGCCACAACCCTCACCTCTCACCAGCCTTTGCTCTGATGCAACCTTGTCAACAAGGCCTGCCCCGACCACCCTGTCTCAATGTTGCAATCCGTCCCCGGCGTTCCAGATCACCCTTAGTTCTCCAGACCCTTCATTTTCCCACAGCACACGTCACCTTATAGCATCCCATGACATTCACTTGCTCTGCTGATTGCTGATTGCCCGTCTCCCCCTGCTAGACGCCAGCTCCCCAGGGGGCTCTCTGTTTGGTCACTGCTGTCCACTAGTATGAGATGAGGGCTGGCACACAGTAGGAGTGCCTGATACCCCCTGGACACCCACCCCAGGAGGGTTTCGGACTTTTCCCCCACCGGGCTCCATCACATCTCCCACCTTTGCACTTGTTCGCTTTCTCTGAAATGTACCCTCCCCTACACCCATACACACACACACACACACACACACACACACACACACACCGAGACACTATCCGTTACTCAGAACCCTCTCAAAGAGCACTTTATCTCTTGTTAGGTCAGGAAGGGCCCTGCCTGTCAGGCAGGGAGTGAGCTTTTCCCCAAGAGCAATGGGAATTCATGGAAGGGATTTGAGCTTCATGGTCACATATGGGCTTTGATGCCCATAGATGGTGGGTGGGAGAGGAACCAGCTGGAGGCAGAGGAGGGGACCCAGGGAGGAAGCTGGTGAGAGGCGAGAGGACCCGCTGGCAGTGGAGGAGGGACAGGGGGGAGGCCAAGGAGGACTGGAGAGGTAGCCAGGAGCAGGGAAAGACCAGGCCTTGCCACCAATTCGGGGTGATAGGAACACAGCCGAGGTGTCTGATCTACAGGGCTGGATGGGGTGACGAGCTGGCCAAGCACAGGGAATGGGCAGGGATCACACTTCACAGGGGGAAGGAGGTTCATAGAACAAGCTTCTCTCTCCCCCAGCTCCAGCCTCCATGCCGTTTCACTGGGGCATCTTGTACCCCAACACTTCTGGCCATCAAGGGGGCAGCCCATGGGGATTTGGAGAGGGATGGGGTTTCCCCAGAGGAATCCAGACCTTGGACCTGGGATGGCAGGGAGGGCCCCACAAAGGGGGCTTTTTCAGAACACAGGCCTGAAGCCTGTGCCCCTAAATTTACAGGAGAATGTCCGGCCAGAAAGTCTACACTTACCTCACTTTCTGCCTGGCCTTGTTTGAGCAGAAAGACAAATAGGACAGGCAGTGGCCTTTGTGACATCACAGGGACCCTTGAGCTCTCAGCCCAGGGTGTAGAGGATGGCAGAGGACAGAGGGCATCTCCTCGTCAGACACAGCTGTCCGACAGAGCATCTCCTTGGAGGAGCCAGATATTCAAAACCACCTCATCTCACATCCTCACGTTGCAGATGGGGAAACTGAGGCCCAGAGGGAGAAGCGAGTTGTTGTAGGGTACATCTGGTTTTCCCAGGGGGAAACTGAGGCTTCCTGGAGAGAAGGACTTACTGCTCTGATGGGGATAGACTAATAATATCGACATATATATAACTCATTTCTTCCCGAGAGTTCAGAGTGGGGCATATCTGTGATCTCATTTGTCCGCAAGACATCCCACTGGGACGGGTCGCAGGGCCACTCCGTGCAGATGTTGCGAAAATGCTCCGTCATCGCCCTCCCCTCCATAGCCTTCCTTTTCTTCTTCAGCCTCTATTATTTCCTTTCTTCTCCGATCCAATTTAATTCAGCAAAGATTTAAGAGGCCCCCCACTTGGTGCAAGGACTGGGCATTTGAGGAGCTTCTGGATTTCCCCAGGGCCAAAGTCATTGCTCTGTTTTCTGCGGTCTCAGAGCACTTTGTTCAAACCTGCATCTGTGCACATGTCATCGTCTTTCTATAGATCAACAGTCCTGGAGGGCGGGCTTGGTCTTATTCAAGCTTGCTTTCTCCCATAGTGTCTAGGCCAGGGCCTGGCATTCGGGAGCCTGGAGGCATTCTTGCCCAGGGCATGCTTGCCCGAAGCATCTCTCCATTAGTGTACTTATCCCACTGAATGCCAGTTATCCAGGGGATGAGCCCAGATAGGGGTTGTGAATATGCAGAACCTAGCATACAGTAGCATAATGTCAGCTGAACGGATCAATTAAAAAG
Organism: Phocoena sinus; assembly: GCF_008692025.1. Classification (NCBI taxonomy): domain Eukaryota; kingdom Metazoa; phylum Chordata; class Mammalia; order Artiodactyla; family Phocoenidae; genus Phocoena; species Phocoena sinus. Next base: position 100,592,275 of record NC_045770.1, on the reverse strand, counting down.
TGAAAGAAGGAAGATGAAGATGGATAGGAATGGGCTATCCTTGCCGCATCTGTTCCATGGGTGGGGAAGGTGGGTAGACAGCAGGACTGGAGAGGTGTACAAACACTAATAAAGTAGACAATTCCAGCAGAGTAGAGATGAAGAAGTACCGTGGGCCTACAGAGGAGGAGAATCACCTGGAAGAATCAGGGATGGCTCCCTGGAGGAAGTGGAATTTGAGATGGGCCTTGAAGGGTGGAAACACAGGGCAGAAACTCAGGAACAGTTTTTAGCTGAAGGCAGGGCACTGGGCAAGACAAGGACGGCAAGGTCCTCAGACAGGGGCTACTCTGTGTCAGGCAAAGTTGCTCGTATCTGACTCCGCAGGCAGTGGGGAGCCATTGAAGTCCTCGGGGTCAGAGGTCAGCATGATCAGATGACCAGAAAATCAGTGAGGAGGACCCTGGACTGGAATGGAGGAGGCAGTCAACGAACGGGTCAGGAGCCACTGCTGAGGAGGTGGGTGAGGGGATGAGTGTCTGACTTAGGCAGGCAGCCCCCAAGTTTGCAATGAGGGTGCGAGAGTCTCCACAGAGAAAGGGTCTGAAGGATCTGGAAGCCCATTAGATGTGAGGGCAGGGCAGGTGAGGCTCTGGGGAACTGATCTGGAGTTTGGGAGAGTGATGGGGCCTTAACAGGCATGGTGTGATCCCAGGGAGGGGCTGCTTCCCGAGGAGGTAATGAGTTCACTCCACCTGTGTGGAGATCCTTCGTTAGGAAGGCAGATGCCAGCTTGGGAGGGAGGTCAGGGCCCCAGAGACAGAGCTGGGAGTCGGGCTGAAGCAAAAGCCGAGGCCCTGGGAGTGGATGAGCTCATGCAGGAGAGAGTGTGGAGGGAGAAAGAAAATGGGGCTGAGAACAGAGCCTTGGAGGACTCTCAGAGTTGTGGGAGGACAGCAGCAGGAAGAGAAGGGAGCCAGGAGGAAACGGAGCCGCCAGAGAGATGGGGGTGGTTCCCCCATCGTCTCCCTCTTTTCCAGGGCCGCCCCACCTCTGCTGCCCCCTCACCTCTCAAGAGCGGGGCCGGAGGGACCCTGGTGCCTGCCCAGCCTCCGGAAGGCTCCAAGGTGAAAGGCAGTGAAGCCAGCGATTGGAGTACTTGGGCTCTAGAACTGGTCGGAGCCAGGGAGGTGGGGGAGGGGGGAATGCCCCCTCCCTCACCCTTCCTGGCTGTGTGACCTCAGATGTGCGCCACACCCCCTCTGTTCCTCAGCCTCTTCGCCTTCCCGAGGGGATCACAATAGGACTTCTTCATGGGGCTGCCGTGACTATTAAGTGGGATAATGCATGTTATGCACTTGGCACTTGGGCCTGGCAGGCCCTCAGAGCTCAATAAATGGTGCTGCTGCTATTATGATTATTACAGGGCCGGGATTGGATTCTGGCGCTCGGTCTGGCCGGGCCAAGGAGCCCAGCAGCCCCTGGAGCCTTTAGCGAGGAAGGGAGCCTGGCAACGTTAACTCTCCCAGCTCCCGGAGCGCTGAGGCCCCTTCTGTTACCCTCCCAAGCGCAGAGCCAGGCATCGTGGAACTGGGGCAGTCACAGCTCTCTGGGCGCGGATAACCCTTTCACCTGCTGAGAAAGGGGCCCGCACGCCCACTGCAGTCTTCAACTCCAGATGGGGCGCGGGGTTGGGGGCCTCAGACCCCGGGCGGGCATATCGTGTCCCCAGCTCGGTGCACCCGTGTCTCCGGCGCCTCCTCCTTGGGGGCGGACGCCTCCTCTCCCGTACGCGGTAATCCACCAGCTCACGCGGGCTCCGCGGCGCCCCCTCCGCGCACGCGCATCCCCGCCTCGGCCCCCGCCCGGCCCGAGACTCAGCTCCGGGCGCTCCGGGTGGGTCGGTCCAAGTTGACGAGAAGGACAGCCGCGCTGGGGGCGCCCGTCGCGGGGGCTGATGGCCCCGATCCTGATGCCTCGTCCCCCGCCCCCCACGGATTCCGCAGCCGGGGCCCACCCCAAGCGCGCCTTCTGCGCAGCCCTGCAGGAACCGGAGCGCTGAGGGGCGAGTGGCGCCGGCTGTGCTGGGGGCTTGCAGAGCGGGCGAAGGTCTTGAGTCGGTGGGTGCCGGCTCTTGTCCCCTCACGCACCGAGACCTGTACCTGAGACTTTTCAAAGCCTCATTTTCCCCTTCTCAGCTTCAGGCTAAGGGATCTTTTACTGGACCCTGGAAACAGGTTAATCGATCCCTTGGGCCGCGTGCCCGTCTATGCAGCCTCAGTAGGGAGGGGAGAAGAGGCGTGTTCCGCCGGAGTCTGGGGGATACTTACTCCGACCCCAGCCTTATCTGGACCGGGTGGGGGCTCCCTGGGAGGGGCGGGGGTTGACTGAACTGGCCCCTCTACCAGCGGGGCTCGGGTCTGGGGTCCCACCACTGCAGGCAGAGCCGTCTAACGCTGGGTAGCCCCCATTAACTAGGCCACTGCTGGGGGTGGGCGGTGGCGGCTGGAGCTGACAGGCTTGGGTCTCTGGGGGAGGTGGCCCCAAGGGCCAGGGCTTTGAACAAACCACAGAAGGTTTCTGCAATATCAAAGGAGCTCTTAGTCATTAATCTATGGTGGGGAGGGGGGCCGTTGGTGCAAGAGCCTCTCCTTGGTTCCCATCAGCGGAGGATCAAAAAGCATTTGGTCAAAAAACCTTTAAATACCTTGAAAGGCAGGTGAAGCCTGTTCAGTAGGCTCCAGGAGGTACTGAAATATTAGTCTGAGCTGCCGGCAAGCTGGCTCCAGCCACGGCGAGTGCTGGGGGAGGGGGCGCTGAGGCAGGAGGGAGAAATGGTGGGGATAGACCACCAGCCCTGCCCCACCATGACCCAGGAATCACTGTGGGGAGGGTGAGTAGGGCAGAGAACTGGGCTCAGACTCTCAGAGCTGGAAGAGACCTTGTAAATCTCTGGGTCAGGGTTTTTTGTTTGTTCGTTTGGGGTTTTTTTTTTTTTTTTTGCCAAGTTGCGCTGCACGTGGGATCTTAGTTCCCAGACGTGGGACCCAATCCGTGCCCCCTGCAGTGGGAGCACAGAGTCTTAACCACTGGACTGCCAGGGAAGTTCTGGGTCTGGGATTTTTATCTGGAACCTGTAGGACTCTCTCTCACCCAATTATGGACAGAATGTTGTGTCTGTATTTGAATACGTGTTTTTCTAGGGAACAGAGGTCCCTGGGGTTCATTAGATTCCCAGAGGAGTCCAAGGCTAAACTAAGACTAAAAATCAACATCCTTGTTGCACAGACTGGTAAACTGAGGCTTGGAAGGATGGAATCACTTACCTCAGGTCGCTCAGCTTGTAATCGGCAAGCCAAGGTGATTCCACAATGCACCCTGATAAGGGCATCTCACTAGCCCCCGTATCTCTGTCTGTCTCAGGAGCCCAGAGTTGCCTGAAACTAAGGTAGGGGTGTCTCAAAACAGAGGCCTAAGGCCAAGATTCTGACTGAGGGCGGGGCTGTGACCAGCAGGGACTGGCAGGGAGAAAAGGCAATAGCTTTCATCTTTTGGGGTGATGGGGGTTTGAGCTGCTGAGCCAGGCCCTCAGGGGTGTCAGGGTGACCATGGAGAGAGAGAGAGACTCAGAGCCAGAATCTGGAAGGGGAGGAGGTTACAAGGAAAAAGGATGTGGATGGGGTTGGGAGTGGGGAAGGTGTTTCTGGCAAGAGAATGTTTCAGGCCCTACGACATGACCCGAGGATGTGGAATGGGGACCCAGGGCTATGAGAGGTCAGTTTGGAGCAGGGTCTTTGGTCCCTGGAGGCACCCCCCAGGGAACTAAGAAAAACACCTAGCCCTTGCCTTGCCATCTCCCCAGTGTATTCTCACAGACCTACATGGTGCAACTATTAGCCCTATTTTATGGATGAGAAAAGTGAGGCCCAAAGGTGTCAAGTAACTGGCCGAGGCCGAACAGCTAGGTAGTGGCAGAGGCAGGACCAGAATTTAAGTCTAGGATTCTTCCCTGGATGCTGTGGGCCAGACCCTGCCTCTTTAGTATCAGGCCTCCAAAGCAGGACCCAGCAGAAGTGTGGGCCCCGGGTAGACCTCTGAGATTCGCGGGTTACTGGGTCTCCACTGTGAGGAGGTGGGCAGAGAGAGGGCTGCAGCTGCCTTCTAGGGGTTTGCCATCGCGTCCTTTCTGGGGAGATAACGTCGGCTAATGTGCTTTTACCTTGTCCAGACTCTTGTCCTCTGTCGATGAGGAAGGGGAAGCCTGGGGCGGGGGTAGCTGCGGGGTTGGGGGCAGGGTGGCAGGACAGGTTGCTCCTGGTCTGGCCCATCCGCAGGCTCTGCTGTTGCCCTGCACGGCTGCCTACTGGCCCATCTCTGAGCCTGCCCCTCCTACATCAAGAGGATGCTGAGCCCGAGTCTCTTGCTACATGCACGGTGGCGAGGAGAGAGGTGTGTTTGTTCTGTCACGTGAGCTGCGCGATCAGCTTCCTCAGCGTTTTATTCATAATTCAGCCCATGGCCAAGGAAGCGGGGTAGGGGGGACAGGAGCTGTGGGGAGATAGCAGCACTGGAGACCGTGGCAGATGGAGGTCAGAGGGGAACCCAGGAGCCCTGCCTCCTGCCGTGACCTAGCAACAGAGCCAGGTGGCCTCAGGGGCCCTGTTTAGGAGAGTGTAGGCCTGGCATCTGCTTCTGTGGGACAGAACGTCCCTCCCTGCTTCGCAGCCCTCCCGAAGCGGACCCGGGACACCTGGACCCTGAAGACAGCACCAGATCAGAAGCGGGCCTGAGGGGTCCACAGCAAGCACTGTGACAGTCCTTGGAGAAACAGGTGCTGCCAGCACTTCCTGCCACGGCATGGAACCCAGGACACAGGGGCCAGCAGCGTCAGAGAATGAGAGTGGGATGGGAAGGGGAGAGGCCAAATCCCCAGGCCCTCATCTGGGAGGGACCGGGCAGAACAGGGGTGATTCACATGCTCTGATCTCCTTTCTCAGAGGGACCTGCTCACTCCCCCAGGCTTCATTTCCTGCTGTGCCCAGCCCTTTGTGAGTGCTCAGAAAACAGGAACTCACAGTTGGCTTGACTGTCAGTGATGCTCCAGCAGGAGAGAATAGCCTTCAAATTCAAGAGAATGGTTCAAGGTTAGACATCTAGAAGAACTTCCCTGACAGGAGAAACATGGGAATGGGGAGTGTCCCTGTTAAGGATAAAGTAATGACAGTAAATGGCATTCAAAATCGATCAAGAATAAGTTCTGTGCTCCAAGTACAGAACTTGGTGGGGGGGAGGGATGAACTAGCTGCTCTTCACTAGGGCAGGGAGAGAGGCAGGTGGGGGTGCAAGCAAGAGCAAGGCAAGCCTGGGGACCCTGGAGTCCCAGCCTGTTGGCTTGGCTTTCTGTGGTTCGCCAAAAAGGGGTGTGTGGATAGTGCCTGAATTCTCGGCTACATGTGGATGAGACTGGCTGCAGGGCGTGTGAAACATAATGGCCCTTGACCAGGGGATGAGGAGCTGAGATTTCTGGCCACTGAGGAATTATGGGCTAGAACCTACAGTTGACTTTTTTCCTTCCCTATTTAATTAGAACATTCAATCCAAGGAAATCTGTCCTCCACCGGAACAGTCTTCATGGAGGTTTGCTTGGGGGAATTTCCTTGTCTGTTTCTCAACCAGAAAAGCTGTGGGTGGAGGTGAATGTGTGTGTGTGTGTGTGTGTGTGTGTGTGTGTGTGTGTGTAAGAGGCTCCATGTGAGTTCAAGGCGATGGTTTGTGTGTGTCAGTGTGTTGAGGGAGACTTGAGATGGAGGCTTGCCCCTGTGGATGCTGTGGGAAGGTGGAGGTGTGGCTGGGTGTGAGCTGAGCAGTATAGAGTCTGCTTCTCGAGGGGACAGTAGGAATCCTTGACTCTGGAAAGCCTGGTTCACCTGTGAACTGCATTCTCAGTGGAGGGGAGGGGAGGATGCTGTGGCAGGCCCAGGGCTTTTGCCCCTCTGCTTATTCCCTTCAGTTCAGGGTAGGGGCATGCCCTGTATTGTGTGAGGCTTCAGTGTCCATATCTCGTTGTGTAGGAGGTTTATTCGTGTGTGTGTGTGTGTATGTGTGTGTGTGTGTGAGGAGGAGGTGTACCTGAAACCACCAATGGTTCAGTTCCAGGCTTTTAAAAGCCCTGGGATATGGGCCCCTTCTCCTCCCTGCCCCAGAATCAAACAGTTCCAATTCTGTAGAGAAAGGAGAATTAAGGTTCACCTGATTTGGACTGTGCTGAGCTGACAGAGGGACAGAGAGGGCCAAGTGAGCCCCAGGGTTGGAAGGGGAAGGAGGCCTTTCTTTCTTACCCCCTGAAGTTCTGAGGTCAAGGAAAAGGAGGGGGGCACTGGAGGAGTGGAGCGCGAGAAGCAGGGGCAGAGGCTGAAAGGTCTGTTTTCTTCTATTGTGCGGCTGGGTTAAGTGGGGAGGGTCACTAGGCCTAGTCCCTCATAGAGGGTGGAGCTCCTAGACTCCAGCTGTGCGCAAGCTCTGGGGATGGCCAGGGTGGTGGACCCAGGCTCAGCGCTGGCAAAATTCCACTCCTGGTTTTTACACACGCCAGCTCCCCTTCCCGGGACGCCGCGCTGTCGAGTCCGGAGCTGACGCCCTGCAGCCGCCACCGAGAGGAAAACCCGGAGTGGATCTCCACGCCTTTTGGAACGGAGTCAAAGGGCACCTCGGAGGAGGTGGCCGGCTCCGCCGCCCTGCGGGGTTCGAAGCCGCTGCCATCAGGGGCGCACCGGCGTGGTGGGTCGATCAGTGCGGCGGGACCCGCAGGCCCAAAGAGCCCAGCCGGCGGGCTCCGTGCCCTCCCTGCGGGGGCTGCGGGCGGGGCGTGGGGCGGCGGTGGTGCCCTCGGGGCGGCGGCGGGCGCGGGCTGCAGTGCGGCGCGCGGCCAGCAGCGGGCAGCAGGCGGTGGCTGAGGCGCTCGACAGCGGGCGGGCGGCGCCGGCGGTGCCCAGGGCGCGCTCACACACGAGCTCACACACACATACACACGGCCTCGTACACACTCACACACGCTCCGGCGCGCACACGCGGCGCGCAGGCCAGAGGGAGGAGGCTCGGCGCGACTCGGCGGCGGCTGCAGCGTGCTCGGCGGGCGGGCGGGAGGGCTGGCGGGCGGCCCCCGCTACCCGGCTCGGCGGCTCGGTGCAGCCCGCGCGGCCCCCGCCCTCGGACCCGCCCCCGGGGGTCGCCCGGCCCCATGCCCTGCAGCGGCGGCGGAGCAGCGCGCGGCCACGGGCGGCTCTGAAGAGCCCGGAGGGAGCCGGCGACGAGGGGACCATGTACCGGGACCCGGAGGCGGCCAGCCCAGGTAAGCGCGGCCCCGCGCGGGCTGGGGCGCCCCGAACCGGCGGGCAGGACGGCGGCAGCGCCGGGAGCCGTCTCGGAGCCCCAGCCCGGGGCTACTGTCCGCCGGAGCCGCACGGACTCCCCCCACCCAGGGTCATCCCACACCGGGGGCGCGGGCTTGAGCGGCAGCAGCTCGGACCCCGGCCCCCCGCAGTTCGGGCACTGCCAAGCTTGATGCCGGGCGCCGGCTTTGCAGTGTCCCCACAAGGACCTCCCCCGCCCCCAGCAGCCCAAGGACAACGTGTGTGGCGGAGCGAGGAGCCGCTGCCCCCGCAGTGCCCTCAGAGGCACCCCCGGGTCCCCAGCCCCAGTGCCTCCCGGGTGCCAGTGCTAGGGGACCCCAGAACAAGGATCCCGGGCAGCTTTCAGCCAAGGTTGTGGGCACCGGGAAGCAGAGTGACATCGGCGGTGCCAACTGTGAATTGAGAGGGTGCCAGGGGGCAAGTGGGAATCTGGTGCAGCAGCAAGGGAGGGGGGCTTCTAGGGGGTGGTGAGCCACAGGAGCGTTGAGGAGGGAGGTAGGGGTACCTGAAGGGAAAGAGAGCACAGATTGGTGAGAATAGGGGTACCAGGGGAATGTTCTCCTGGGCTTGGGGAGGGGGGAAGCAAAGAACCCCAAACTCACTCCAGTCCTGTCAGGGTTGGCAGGGGGAGGGGCCGTGCTCCTTTGCATTTCTCCTGAGCCCAAGCCGGGGAGTGGCCTGGGAGCCCACGTCTGCCTGGTATCCTGGAAGCCAAGCCAAGGAATCTTTCCACCTTCCTCGGGAAATTGCTCTGCCATTTCCTCCTTGGCTCCGGACGCCTCCTCACACAGCGCCCACCTGTAGGCAGGTCCTCTGCAGCTCCTGCCCAGTCTCAGGCTCAGCTCCCACCTGGGGTGCCCCACCCCTGACCCAGCACCCGCAGTCTGCCAGTACTGGCAGCAGGGTCTCCGCTTCTGGGTTTCTGTCTGATGCTGAAAGCACGACACCTCAGCCTGAGGACTTGCTCCCGGACGAAGAGCCTCTAGGCTTACTCCTGCTAACCTCTGGGGGTTGGTTGGGCGTCCTGGGGGAAGGGATAGCTCTAAGGCCCTCCACAGAAGGGGCCTAGGGCCCCAAGGCTTTTGAGGGCAGTCCAGTGGGCTCCGGCTTTGTCCACTCTTGCCCCAGCCCCACATCTGCTCTTTCCCTCTAGGGGCAGCCTCAGCCTGTCCCTGCCTCCATTCTTACCCTCATCAAGGCATGGCAGCCCAAGCCCACTGAGGAGGACCTCCTGGGTGCCAGGCATTGCACTCATTCAGCGCTTGCGTATATGGGTGAAAGAGATTCAGTCTCCCTCTCTGGAACCTCATGCCCATCTATGAATGTCCTCTAGGTAATGGCAGAAGGGACATTGCCTTTGGAGACCCCTCCCTTCATCTCTCTGGACCCAGGTCACCTACCCTGGCATCTTTCCCCAAGAGACTGCCAGCTTCCAGCACTTGGACCAAAGACAGAGGTGTTCTCTTGCTTGGATCACCCTCTCAGAATTAGTTCAGAGACCAGCTCCAGGGTATGAAGATGGAAGGGGGGATGCAGTGAGGACACTCCCCTCCCCTGCCCTGCCAGGCTGGCAGCCTCCCCTTTCCTGTTGTTAGGCCAGTGACCTGGGGCCCTGCCCTCGTCCCCTCTCCCTCCCTCTGTTTTCCTCCCACGCCTGGGCACCATGACATCGCCACTCCTCCAAGCACCTCTGCCCTCTCCATGGAGGCCAACTTGATGTGCTTGGCATCTTCTGGGCAAAGGGCCTGGAACCCAGTGCTGCCCCTGGTGTGCTGGCGGCCCCCAGACTTTTCCCTCTCCCCCTTGAATGGGCCTTGCTGTCTGGGCTGGAGACCTGTCTTGCCCGCTCTGGTTGCAGGACCCACTACTCCTGTGGCAGGGGCAATTCTGACCGGGAAACAGACCAGCCTTACGTTTACTTCTCTCTGATGTGGACAGTGGGCTGGATGGGGTCAGACATAGGCTGGAGAGGGCAGAATTTGCTTTTAATCCTAGTCCCCTGGGGATCTCAGAGGGGCCGGGGGGTTGGGGGCCTCAATCTGGCCTCTGTGCCCCCTGGCATCCCTGCCCACCTCCTATAATCCCTACAGCTCCAAGCCAGACTTCCCACCACCACCCCTCCACCCCAGCTCACCCCAGGCTCCCCAGACCCTGCTCCCCCAGGCAGGGTATGTGTCCCCCAAGGCAGGCACCAGGTGGGAGTAAGATATGCAAATTAATTCCTGTGTGATTCAGGCCCATCCATCTGGTCCCCCAAAGGCCAGTACCATTTACATCCTCATCCCCTCATCCCACTGCCTGGAACACCTGTGGCCCAATCCTTTAAACAAAATCTTAATCTCCTGTCCTCTTGCCCCAGGATGGTTCCAGAAGGTCCCTGTGTACCCCCTCCTTCAACCCATGCGCTCTGCAAGTCCCCACAGGGCTCAGTCTGCTGCTAAGACCCTTATCCTGACAGGGGACAGGAGCAGTTCCCTCCCCTTGTGGGCCCCTAGCCTCCAGGCAATTCTCTTCCTGATCTTTTGTGGCTGAAGCAAGGGACTGTGGGGAAAAGCCACAGCCCAGTGAAGAACGAAGACCAGCCCCCCCCCCTTCGCTTCTGCTCCAAACTCTGCCTCGCCTCCCCCCAGCCATGCCTGCAATCTCCCCTCTGTCCCCTCCAATAGACATGCGGCCCTCTCCCGGCCCTCAGCCTCCATCCTCTGTCCATCCCAAAGCTGGCCTGGCCAGGCCTCCCTGTGTCCCTGTCCCCCGGCAGGGCAGGACCTCGGTAGGCCCGCAGGGGTCAGTGTTGCAGTGGGCAGGCAGGACGGCAGCAGGGAGAGAGGGAGGGAGAGGTGACCTTGCGGGTGAGCAAGGCCAGAGAGGCAAAGTCTGGGCTGGTGCAGCGGCTCTGGGAGAGGGTTCAGGTCCTGAGGGCTGCCGGCCCTGCCCCCAGCCCTCTATGAACTTGTCCTTGGGGATAGCAGTGCTTGAAGTCTTCTCTGTCTGTCCCACCTGTTAGTGGGCTCTGCCCCCTACAGCAACTCTTCCAGGCAGGTCATTCCTAGGGAGTGTGGGGGACCCTCTGCATGGGCCAGGGGGCCTTAGCACATAGGGTCTTCTCTCTCAAGGCAGAAGGATCCACATGACTGTCCAGGCTAACCCTCCACCGACTGGGCACAGGTTAGGGACAGAGGGGCTGTCGCGTGGCGTGTGGCGCAGGAATCGGGGCTGAAAGGACAGATCGGCGGTGTACGCTGTGAGGGCCGTCAAGTTTAGGGACAGGGGCTGGGGTGTGGGACTGTCCAAGGAGACCTGACTGGCCATTTCACTGACAAACCCTGCCCCCACCCCCCGCTCCCCCATCTACACGGGCCCAGACCTCCCTGGCCTGCCTCCTGGGCTTGGCTCGCAGGCTGGGACTGAAGATCAAGTGACCTCCCAGCGGGCCATGGCTGTGAGGGGGACTCGGGACAGAATAGGTCCAAATGCAGGGCTGGACGTATGACTTCTGCTGGGTTTGGGTCAGGGTAGCCAGTGCCCCCAAGCTGTAGCATTTCCAGGGAGACAGGACTGCCCCCTGCCCCTCGGCCCCCGATCATGCTGTTCAGTGGCCTTGTGGGGACAGCTTGACCGATAGGCTGGGTGCTCAGGACTGGGGGATGGTGGAGAGGGAGAGAGCCTCAAAGCGCCTCCTGGTTGGAGAAGAGGGGCTAGAGCAGGCTGGACTGGGGTGGGAACCACAGGCCAGCAGGTGACAGGTGAGGGACAGCTGGAAGGCAGAGGAACAGGTGGGTGTCAGGCGAACAAAGACAGGCCCCGGACAGCTGGGCCCTGCCCCTGGCTGACCCCAAGCTCAGGCCCAAGGGGCACTGCAGGTAACATCGAGTGACAGTGGAGGACTGTCCCCTTCTTACCCCCTCCAGCCCTGCCTGAGGGACAGGCAGAGGAGGAGTGTGTGGGCCCCCCCCTTCCCACTCCTCCTTTCCCCACCCGCACTCCCCGCCCACCCACCCCCATTCTCTCAGGGGCTTTGAATCTTTATTGAATCTGATGGACCGTTCTCAATAACTGCTTCCCGCAGGGGAGTGAGGCTGGGAACAGCAGGGAGAGGAGTGGTAAGGGGGGCCTCGTGGTGGTGGGGGGGTGCTCAGGGTCGGGGGGGCATGCGGGAGGCAGAGTCCTGAGCAGAGGACTCTTGGCTGGACAGGCTCCTCGGAGGCACGGAGGCATCTCAGGTAGGCGCGGGCAGCCCTGCGTGGAGCCGGCGCCCTGTCCCCTGGGCAGTGCTGGGCAGGTGGCTCATGCCGCCAGTAAGATCAGCGCTCTCTGTTGGGGCTGTCACTGGTCTGGCCAGGTGCCAGAGCCAGCCTCTGCCAGGCCAGCCCGAGTGCCCACCTGCCTTGCCAGGGAACCCCAGCCAGTGGTGCCAGGTAGACCTTGCCGGTTCCACGGACGTGGATGTCCCTGACCTTCCGGGCAGCAGGGGCAGGCTTGCTGGGCCCTGTCCAACTTGTGTCTGGAGGGCAGGACTTCAGTCTCACCCAGCAGAATTCCCCAGGGGTTGGAATGGAGTTGGCAGGCAGCACGGGACCTGTGGAAGGGGCTGGATGGCGCCCAGAGCCTGTGCCTGGGACTCTGGGCCCAGTTGGTCGGAAAGTGGGCTGGCACGTCGGGCCTGCCCTAGGGGGCTCTGCAGCTTCTGCCTGGAGGAGCCCCTTGGAAGAGGTGTGTCGCCTGTGAGGCTGGGCTGGGAGCCGACTGCTATGGTGAGCTGGGACATCTGGGGAGCTGACATGTCCGAGGGATTGAGTGTGTGGGGCTGCAGCACCCAGGAAGCAGGGGGGCGGGGCCTGTGCACAGAAGCGCCGCGCTGCGTGTGTACCTGTGTGTGCGCGCAGGTGGCAGCTGGACGGCCGTACTCGCCGTGCTCGTCTGAGCTCCGTGCCCGCTGTAAACAGCAGCTAATGAGTGGATTTGTAGCGAGGTGCGTCGAGGTGCCCAGGGAGCTGTGACGGAAAGCGTTGGGGGAGGGCAGCTCCCCTGGCCCTGTACCCAGCCAGGCGGGGCCTGTGCCCTCCAGGGGCCCTGCCTGCCCCCTGCCACACCCTCCCACCTGCCAGCTTGGCCACCTCTGAGGGCTCCATCTGCTGGGAGCAGGGCCTCACCTGGCTGTGTGGCGTGCACGGGCATGGATGGGGGGTGGTGGTGGGGGTGGAGCTTTGGCCTGTACAGATACAGGCATGTCCACAGTAGCGTGTGGGTCTGTCCGTGTGTGTGTGTGTGTGTGTGTGTGTGTGTGTGTGTGTAACTGGGCATGCATGTGTCTGATTCAGTGTGTGTGTGTGTGTGTGTGTGTGTGTGTGTGTGTGTGTGCACCCCTTCCCAGAGCCCTAAGAGAACTGCCCACCCAACCCCAATCTTGGTAGTGGCCCTCCTTCTTCGATGCCCTTCCTGGAGTGCAGGAAGTTGGAGTTCTCCAGCTGGCTCGGGGAGAAAAGGGGTGACTTTCTGCCCATCGGAGGAGGCAGGCGGGAGAGGTCTGAGCCCCAGCTGGGAGTTGCTGGTTGCATCAGAGAAAGGGGAGAACTTTGGGCCTAGAGAACCCCAAAACCCCAGCCCTGTGGTTCTAGAGCCCTCAGGAAGCCCCCAAAATGAGAGAGGTGGGGGTGCCAAGGGGTCCGTCCTAGCAGGTCCGTCTCACAGTGCTAGCTGGCGAAGCGAGCACCTTGCTTCCAGCCAGGCGGGGTGGTGGGTGTGGGAGGCCCCGAGGGGTGGCTGCTTGAGGCCCTCCACGAGGGGAGCAGAGGACAGAGCTGTGTGGCTAATATGTCCAGTTAAATTACTTCAAACCCTGCCGTGGCAGATGCTCCCGGCGGGGCCCTGGGTACAGATTGGATCCGTCTCGTTACCACGGGGCGGTGTCAGTGGGGCCAGAGAGTGGTGTCCAGATCAACCAGTGGCACGGCAGGCCCTCTCCTGCTCTGCCCAACCTCGGCCTGCCGTGAACCCCTCGCGCACTCGCTCACTCCAGCCTCCCTCAGTTTCCTCAGGTCCACCGGGTCCAGATATCGGGGCTCCCTGTACAAATCCTTGCCATCCCAACCCCAGTCCCTGGCAGTCCAAGGGTCCCTCTGAGCCCTCACTTTCTTTCTCCAGGAAAACGGGAGTCCCCTGCTTTATAGGGGGTTCAGCCTAAGGAAGCCCCTCTTAGGTCACCCAGCACACCCTGTTCCCTCCCCTGATAATAACGATAGGACAACAATAGCAAGTCCTTATTTGTGGAGCACGCAGTATGTGCTGTGCTTTACTTCCGCGAAGCAGGGGACGGCTTGCTTAATTAAGCTAGGTCTCTGGGGTCAAAGAGCCTCTGGCAGAGACATTTGCGGCTGTGTCCCTGAAGCAAGTTACTCACCACCCTGGCCTCAGTTTCCTCCTCTGTTAAATGGGTATGATGATGGTTCTTACCTCCCATGGGATTGGAGGATGAGATAAGGCAGAAAACATCTTTAGCAGAAAGCCCTGCACATAGTAAACACTCAGTCAACGGCAGCTGTTATCAGCATCGCCCTGCACAGAGCGATTGATGTGTGGGACGAGGGTTCCGGAAGCTCCGAGGAGGATAGGCCTGCCTCAGCCCTGGTGGAGGAGGCCTGGGGAGGGCTTCACCGAGGCAGAGTCTGTCAGTTGCCATCAAAACAGCAAAGGTGTGTGGCGCGTTCCATAGGTGCCACGACGTACGTTAGCTCGTCCATCCTCAGACCACCCAGGGACGGGGGCACTTGCGGGTAGAAGTTGATTTGGAATTCCAGCCACACCACCAGACCCAGGAGCATGAGCGCTGGGTCCGGGGCTTTGGGTGTTGGAGGAAGAATAAGAGCTTGCCATGTGAGCAGGCAGGGAGGAGGCATTCTGCGTGGTGGGGACAGCACATGCAATGGCCCGGAGGTGTGACGGGTCTTGGCCAGTGGAGGCAGCAATGAGTGTCTGAGCATGGGGGGCTGGAAGGGAGTCCTTTGGGGGGCAATAGCAGGAGTTGAGGGTTGGGAAGGGTGGGCTGGGCCAGATTATGAAGGGCCTGGCATTCTGAAATAGGAAAACTGGGCTTTATTTCTTTTTTTTAATTAGGACAATGGTGGGCCGTGGATGGCTTTCAAGCATATCTCTATAAAGAACTTTAACTCGGTGGCGGTGTGGAGGGTGGGAGCCTGGAGACAGGCCCATATCTGGAGCTGGAGGCCCAGCCATTAACATATCTGTTCCCACCTCTGCCCAGACCCTCCTCAGTCCCTCACCTGCACAGGGCTGTGTCCCAAGCACCCATACCAGGTGGTCTGGGACCCTGGCCTTCAAAAGCTTGTGGTGGGTAATGGGCAGTCAAGGGGACAGCCTGGCGCAGGTGGGCACAGATTTCCCCTCCCCACCGGGGGCTTACCTAGGGGGCTGCGGTATCAGAGGAAGCCTCCCAGAGAGAAATGTAGAGCCAAGGTGGACAGGCCCAAGGCCCAGCGAACGCGGTTAAGGTTCCAGAGAATCGCTCTGCACCCGCTGCCCCCACCGTGGGCATCAGGGTCCAGCCCTGGAGGAGCCGCACAGCTCAAGTTCCAGCTGCCAGGCCTGAGCTCCAGAGCCCCGCCAGAGCCAACCTGTCTCCACAGCAACTAGGCAGGCCACCCCGCTCCCCGTGCCCACGGCCCCTGGCACAGGGGCCCATTCACAGCAGGGCCTGGGTACATCTTCCCACTTCCCTAGGGGGCCACCCCAGAGCAAACGCTCTCACACCCAGGCACTGGCAGCGTGCAAGCATGTTGGCGTTTGGGTCCGTGTGTACACGTGATGTGTATGTGTGCCCCACAGCAGGACGCGGCAGGGTGGGAATGGTCTACGTTTTCTAACCACCTTAGCTGGGGATTTATTCCCCTGCGGGAGAGGGTCCAGCAGGCGCCAAAGAGCCAGGCTGAACTATGGGCTCCTGCCTCAGGGATCACGGTAAGGAGGCAGCCCAGAGAAGAGACAGTTAGGAGGATTTGCCGGTAAGGGAAAACAGCGAAGGAGACTCTCTTAGCAGTGCCTGGTGGGTCCACAGACCGTCTTGTTCTTCACCTACATCTTCCATTTAATCTTCACAGCAGTCCCTCAGGGAGATCTCAATACCACTGTTGTACAGATAAGGAAACTGAGGCCCAGAGAGGTGGAGTGTCTACCACGTCACTCAGGAGAGCAGGGATGAGATTGCAAGTCAGCCTCACTCCCAAACCTAGGTCTTAACCACTGGGCGACACTGTCCAGTGCCTCCCTTATCCCACTAGGATCTGAGCCAGCCTGTCTCTCGGCCCATCACTCGGAAGGGAGGGCTGGGAATCAGTATTGGCCCCAGCGCCTGCTTTAGCGCTCCGTGTCCCCTAAAGCTTTGTTCTCAGGTCCCTGGAGTGGGGCGGAGCCTCCTTCCCATCCTGTCTCCTCTCCCTCTCTCCAGGCCCCATGGAAGGATCCTCTCACCAAGGGGAGGCACCCCTTACTCCCTGCTTGGCACCTGCCAGCCCTGGAGGAGCCTGATGAATCGGCTGGGTGTGTACCCCCCGCACACAGAACCCCATTCCTCCCTCTCCAGCCCCCGCCTGGTTAGGGAGGTGTGAAGGGAGCGATTTCACAGCCTGTCAGCTGAGGCCTAAAAATACCCAGAACTCTGAGATGCTTG
Organism: Phocoena sinus; assembly: GCF_008692025.1. Classification (NCBI taxonomy): domain Eukaryota; kingdom Metazoa; phylum Chordata; class Mammalia; order Artiodactyla; family Phocoenidae; genus Phocoena; species Phocoena sinus. The sequence goes on along the minus strand of NC_045770.1, from coordinate 100,576,207 downwards.
GGCAGAGAGAGGAGAGAGCAGGGACCAGGGATGGGGTTGTAGGGGGTGCAGTGGTAACTTGGGCAGAGAAGCCCTCTCGGCACCACAGTCCTGCTCGGGAGCAATGGGCAGAGCCACTGTCCCCTGGTCCCCCGTCTGGCTCCGTATCTGGCAATGCAGAGGGGAGCTGGCATCTCTAGGGTCTTGAGAGCTCAGCTCTGGCACTCAGACCTAAGGGAGGGCTTAGTCTCAGACAGGAACTGTGAACCTCGGGCCCCCAGAGCCTCCGATCGATGCCTCTTTCTCCCTCTCCACCCCCAGGTTGGCTGGCATCTTTGGGCTGTGGGAGCCAGGCTGGGCGTGTGCCTGCTTCCTTCCTGGAGAAGGTGCCCGCTTCTGTTAGGGGAGAGGTGTGAGGAAGGCATCGTGGATGGGGGTGCCGGCAGGTGCGGGATGTGACGTGCGAGCCACCCAGGCACCGGAGGGGGGCAGAGGAGAAGGGGCGTGGCGGCCCACATCACTACCACGTGGCCATATGCTGCAGCCTGGCACACGGCTTCCACGAGTCAGCCCAGAAAAGGGGGCCGTCCGTGTGTATGCGTGCATGTGGGCCTGCTGGAGCTGGCCTGTTCTTGTGGACACGGATGGCCGTGTGTGGCTATTCCAGACAGAAACTGGGTGGAAGCACAGGAGCGGACGTGGAAGCATGAACAAACGCATGTCGTGTCATGCAGACACGTGAGAGTGTGTGTGCTTCCCATGTGGAAATATGATGGCATGTGTGCCTGTGCAGAGGGACATAGGCAGATCTCTCTGGGGCACCAAGCAGGGGCTGAGAGAGTCATTAAGGAAACAGTGCAGAGTAGCAGCCAGAGCAGGGGCTCTGTGTCAAAAGCGATGGGGTGCGAATCCCAGATCGGCCACGTATTGATTAGCTTTGTGGCCTTGGACAAGTTACTTAACCTTTCGTTGCCTCATTTCCCCGTCTGTAAAATGGAGACAATAATAGCTCCTACTTCAGAGGGCTGCTGGGAGGTTTGCTGAGTTAATGTCCATACGTTGCCTGGAACCGTGCCTGTCACAGAGTTAGCACAGCGCATACTAGCTCTTGTTATCTGGTCCTACCCTTTGATGATATAGGTGGGAGCACCAGGCCGGAGAGGGCAAATGACATGCCCAAGGTCACACAGTATGTTAGTGGCAGAGCCAGGACTAGAACCCAGACTCCAGCACCTTAAGACAGGGCTTGTTCAAGTCTGAGACCTCCTTTGGCCACAAGAAGCCTCCACAACACAGAACTGTAACCCCATTGGCATTTGGGGCCTAGATTCTGCCAGGGCTGGGCTGGGATCTTGGGAACTCTGGGATCTGAGCATCTTCAGATAGCGCTGGGGTAGAGAGGTCCTCAAAGCAGTGGCCAGCCACCTGAGTTAGAACCAGGCCACTGGTTAGTCTGCAGACTTTGCCAATTACTCAACCCTCCTGAGTCTCAGTTTCTTCCCTATAACAGAATAACAGTAATACACACTCTATAGGGTTATCGTGGGGATTAAATGAGATCTGCATGTAATGTCTTAAGTGGTGGGAACACTGTACCTAGTAAGTGCAATAATGTTAGCTGCAGTTGTAACCCTTGCAGAACCCTCCCACCCAGTGCTCTATAAATGGTGACTTCCTTTGCTTCCCTTCCAGCCCCTGGCAACCCTCACTCCCTTCTGCCTGCCACCCCACACTCCACAGAGCTTAGACTGATCAGGGGCTGACTTGCTGGCGACCAAGACCTGTGTTGTCTCCTGTTATTGGCTTTGCCTAGGAGGGAACAGGACCCACCACTGCAACTTAGCCCCTGATCCCTTTTCACCTGGCCTTACCACTCACTTGCTCTGTGACCTTGGACAAGCAGTTTTTCCTCTCTGGACCTTGATCCTGCCTCTGTAAAGTGGAGGGGCTAGACCACACAGCCCCAGAGCCCCTTGGTCATGTTGTTTTGTGACACCCAGGAGGGTCCTGGCTTAGCCTGCTGGAGGGGGTGGCAGGTTGGCAGGAAGGAAAGTCGGCTGGCTGCCTTGGGTGAGTGGAGCATCTGGGGCCTGAGCCGGCTGGTGGCCTGCCATCATGCCCGCCCACACCTGTGGCTGCGTAGGAGGGCGTGCAGGCCCAACTGGCTGGGCACTGACATTGGGGGAGGCTCAAGGACAATGATGTAGAGAGAGCCCTTCTTGGGGCCCTGGGAGCTGCCACTCCAGCTGTCCTCCCCCCCACTCCTCCCCTTCTCCCCAGGGATTTCCTTTAGCAATTCCTCCTTCCTGTCTCCCTCCCCTTTCTGGAGTCTCCCAGTATCTCCCCGCCTCTACCTCTTCCACTTCTGTAATCTTGACCATTTTCCGGGGTGCCTCCTTTCCTCCCTCTGCAGAAGGGAGATCTCTCCCTCCTCTTCTGTCTTCCTGCTTCCTGAGATGCCTCCTTTTTCCTCCCTATGACGTGTCCCCGTTTCTCTGGATCCTCCCGGCTCCCCCTGCTGCTCCGGAGCCTAGGTCTCTCTCTTACTCTGCATGGCACGTCCAGGCTCCTTCCAGCTTCTTGGGCCCCGGCTCTCTTCCACTTCAGAGTCCCTCCCCCCTCAGCATCCCCACCTCCCTTCTTCCCATTCCTTGGAGGCTCTTACTCCACCACCAGTCCCCCTGCCCTCAGAAGTTTCCTGGCCTCCTTCAAATGATGGGGCCGATCCAGGCAGTTCCTGTGGCTGCTGCTGCTACCTAGTACCTCAGGAACCCCCCACCCCTGTGAGTTGAGTAAAGGGGTCAGCCCAGGGCCCAGGGACTGTCAATCTTGCCTCCTAATTAGCAGGAAGTAATTGCCTGGGAAGAAATTTCATTTAGAATGAGACTTGGAGACTCCAAGTTAGAGCGGAGCCAACGGCTGCTCCCCTAGGGAGCGGGAGAAGGGAAACGGCTCAGGTCAGGGCCTCAGGAAGCCTGACCGGAGGCGAAAGCCCTTAAGACCCACTTCCGGCTTGCCTGCAGGACCTCAGCCTTGAGGAAGTGGCGAGAGAGAGCTCTGGGCTGGGAGTCCCACCATCTTCATCTGACCTGTGGCTCCACCGCTCATCGTGTGACTTGGGACAAAACTTATTCCTTTGAGCCTTAGTTTTTTTCTCTCCTGTAAAATCAAAGGAGGGCCTCCGTGCCATGAGGGCTGATTTGGACGGTGGCTGTGAAAGCAATTTGCAGGCTGCAAAGTGCTGTGGGAGTGTGAGGTGCTACTGTCTTCCTCCATGTGGCTCTCAGCTGAGACGTGAGGATCGTGGAGTGGTGGGGTAGCCCTGGAAATATGTAAGTGGCACTGAGGTTTCCCGAAGAACATGGAAGGATGGTGAGGTAGACCCAGCTGAGCTGCAAGATTAAGGGCAGACGGATGTGGTTTCCCATGCCAGTCTCAATACTTGCACCACCCTGAGTGGTCACCTCACCTCCCTGAGCTCCACTTTCCTGATCTGTAGGATGCGGATCCTGCTGCTTTCCTGGGAGAGGGAGGTTTGGTAAGGCTCAATGTGATAACGTTCGCAGAGCTCTTAGTGCAGTGCTTGGCCTACAGTACGTGCTCAGCATTTGATATTAGCTATGTCTACTGTAATTAAAGGATATTATCTTTCCTCCACGCCTGGATCCAGAGAAGCTGATTTGGGGTGTTGTCTTCAGGTGGTTTTGTTTTGCTGTTTGTTTTTGGAAGAGGGGAATTTCTACACCCAGTGAGGCTAACCAAGCAGATCTTCTCAAAGTGCCCCTGCCCGTGGGGTGCGAGGAGAGGAGTGGGCTCCAGCTGTGGGCTTCTCCGCCAACGCACACTTCTTCCTAGGCAAGAGCCGTGGGCAAGTTTCTTATGTGGGCGGGTGTGAGGTAGAGAGCCTCTGCCCCGGTGGAGGGGTATTACAGGGCTGTGTGTTCATTTCGTTAGGACTGGCCCAGCAGCGGGAGAAAAGGTTGTGTTTGTTTAAACAGGTCTACCCCACCCATCTTGGAGGAGGGAACAGGAAGTTCCACCTGGTAGGGTCCAGCAATGTGGGTTGAGTCTTTGCTATGAATGGGGCAGCATGGCACCCCAGGGTGGCTGGAAGACAGTCAGACAGCCTGGAGTTTTTGGGTGTTGGGCAGCACTGCAAGCTCAGAGCTCCAGATTGCCCCGGGAGGGGTGAAGGGGCGGCGAGGGCCCGGCGGTCTGCCGCTCCTTCCCCACACGCCCAGCGCCACCGCTGGGGACCTTCTGTGTTCCTGATCTGAGCGCAGTACCCGCGCCAGCCGCCAGGAGGCAGTGCGGCGGGGTCCCCTGAGGGAATGGGATGCGGCATTTACATTAGCGGGGAAATTCTTTTTGTCTGGAGTAGGGCTGCTGACTGGAGTTCTTGGTATCTACGGACCTCATCCAAGAAAGGGGGTTCTTGAGGTCGGGCTGCTCACTGCTGTGGCTTCAACTTCGGACTTATCACGGAGTGATTAGCAGAGTAAGGTAGGACCGCTACGCTGCAGTCCTGAAAAAGCTTCTGGTTTCCTGAATTCCGCTCGCCCGGGGCAATGCACGGGGTGGCCTGGAGGAGGGGGCAGTCTCGGGACTGAGTTTCTGTTTCAGGACCAAGGACAGAGGCCGTGGGACGATCGTTGTTTCAGCACCGCGGACAGAGTTCAGAGCCGCGGGCTCTGTGGATCCATCCAAATATTTGTGGTGCAAACAATACCCCCAGAATATGGAAGAATGGCACCTCCAAGAGGGAGTCTAAGACACCTTATATTCTAACGAGGAGACTTGGGGCCAGGCAGTTGACTAAGGTCACACAGCCACAGTGACAGTGGATGGCAGGACTGGGTTCAGGTCCACAGTGGTCTCTCTCCATCCACCTCTCCCACACCTGGATTCCCACTGGTTATATCCCTCCTTCCTGACCATCTCTGAGAGCAGCTTCACATTATGTTGTGTCCCTGAGACCCCTTGAGCTGGTGAAGATTAAGTGGACCCCCCCCACCACCACCACCAAAAGCTCAAGAATCTGAATCCCAGGATAGAAGATTCCTAGACCCTGTGGCTTTCATGGCTCCAAGCTTCAGATGGGAGGGCGTCAGGGCAGGACAGGTACCCTGTCCTGTAAGGAAGCCTATGACTTGGGGAGGTAGTGTTGAGTCTTCAGCATGAGGAACTCTTAAGTGCTCTGAGATCCTCAGATAAAATACAGCACACCGTTCCAACCCCAGCTTCTTTGCAGCCGTGTATTATTAATAACAGTAAGATGCTGATTTAGGCCAAGGCACAACAATGCATTATTCATAAGAGTAACTAGTGGTCAAGGCCTGCGCTTGATCATCCCATGTCCCTGATCCTGCCGCCGCTCCACAGTCCTGGTGGAGAGACCCTCCAACTGAGCTCCTCCTTCTCCTGGGGTCCTGCTGCCCTGATGGACATGATCATTTTCATGGCTGCCCAGGCAGCTCATCAACTTTGGGATCAGCGTGGGTGGCATGTTCCGGGCTAACTTCTGGCTGGACACCCTTCAGTCTGGGCTCCCTGCTCAGAGCTGGCACCTGGCCCTGTCTGTCCTGAATGGCTTTGACCCTGATGACTTCCATACTCGGCAGCTCTCTCGGGTCTACAGATGGCCTATTACCCCGCACCCCCTCTTTTGAGGCTGAAGACTGAAGCCAGATGCACCAGGCTGTCCTAAGCCAGGAATTGTGGGAGTTTTTTTGGGGGGGGTGGCTGTGGTGAGAGGAGGGGCTCACCGGGCAGAAGATACCCCCACCACCTCCATTAAATATGACGATGGATTTAAAACCCTCGGTAGACTCTGGAGTACTTTGTAAACTGTTGTGCACTGAACAAGCCTGAGCCATTATTACCAAGGCCACACTCTCTGCTGGAAGAGAGAGCAGAGGTAGAGAAGGTGTGGATGAGGCCCTCACAGCTCACCAGGCCCCGCTCCCTGATGAGAGGTCGGAGTGCTTGTGGATCCTGACATGTCCCCGTCCAATTTCTTGCTGGAACGGCTCCCGGCCCATCCGGATAATCCTTCATTCGCTGTTTACTCACTTGGCATCTCCTCTGAATTCTAAACCGTCTGCATCCAGGCGGCCTCTGCGGCCCCTGCCAGCACACTCTCCCTAGCTCACTCACACATTGTTTTTATTACAGTCAAGGTTGAGGAGGCTTGCTCTCACTAAGCCCCTATTTTCAGCTACTTGTAACTTTCCGAAACAGTTCCCCGCAGGCCTCCTCTTTTGCCAGCCTTGTTCCCGCCCCAGGTGAGGCCGACATTGCTTTCGAGGCCTGGAGCTTTGCCTAGCTGTCTGGGGTTCAGAGTTTAGCTCATCGGTTTTCTGTTGCTTTCTCCCACACTCTGCCTTTTTCTGGCTTTCTTGTGTGTGTCGGGTTGAGAAGAGGAAGGAAGGTGGGATAGGCACCAGAAATGTTCCCTTCCCGTGCCCAAATAGCCCTGGGGCTGGTAGGCTCTGCCCTTGCCCTCCCACCTTCCCCCATTTCCATCTGCTCTCTGTGCACGTGGAGGGGTGCTTCCTGTGGAAACCTGTGACTCCAGCTTTCGCTGTTTTCCACCTCGAACGTCATCCTGCAGCCACCGAAGGATGGTGGGGGGAGGCGCTGGGGCATGAGGCACTGTCGTGCAGAATCAAGTGGGAGGAGGCAGGACCAGGATGGGAATGTGATCCGCAGCATCACTGCTTTATCTCTGGAATCGTGGTTGCACCCTAGTCCGTACCAGAGACACGGCCCTGGGAGAGTCCTCAGGTACCCCACCAGCCTCTTCTTCCTGCTCCTGCCCGGCCCCAGGCACCCAACCCCCAACCCGTTCTGAGACTTTGAGAACATCTGAGCATCTGTCTGATGAGGCCGCTTTACTGAGGCCAAGGGCTGGGGCAGTGGAGGTGGGAAGGAGCCGTGGCAAAGGTGTGTGGGTAAGAGGGGTCATTGAAGAGCTTGGGGGAGTTCGTGGGGAACTGGAAGCCCTTTCCCCGGCTGCTCTTTGTTTTGTGTTCACTCCATTTCTTTCTTCCCTTCCGTCTATACTCGGAGCAACTTGTTTTAAGGCTTAGTGCCCGTGGGCCACAGAGTCGAGGTCTTCCAGACTCCAGGCTCAATCCTGGCTTTGTCTCTCTTCTGCTGTGTGGGCAAGTGCTGACCCCTTCTGAGCCTCAGTTTCCTTCTTTGTAAAATGAGGATAAGAGGATTTACCTTCAGAGGGTGCTAAGGACTGTGAACATGATTCAGTGCTGAGCATACATTAGTTACTATGGCTAAAGGCACTTGGTGAGGAAAGCAAGGGCCTGGGATCTGAGGATGACTCCAGGACGTTAGGAGGGTGTGGGGGTGATGGGACAACTTTGGACTGGCTGGATGTGGGGAGTGTGTGTGTCACCATCTGAGAGCGTCAGAGCAAGTGAATTCTGGGGAAAAGAGCCTATGTGCCCAGATCTCCAGCATGTCCAATGGCTCCTCTATGTCGTGTCCTGGACTATGGGCTGTTGGAGACACCGAGCAATGAGGAGAACCTCTTAGCCCTGCTTGGAGGACAGGCCTACTCCCAAGAAAAGGAGGCTGGACAGAAGGCAGTTCATTCAAGTTTGGAGAGTGCTGTGAACGCTTGTCATCAGGGAGGGCTTCCTGGAGGAGGAAGGCTCACGTGGACCTTGAATAATTTCATGTATTTGTTTAGCACATATTTATCCAGCCTCTCCTATGTACCAGACCTTGGGCTACAGAGATGAGTGATCTGGGGGGTCTCAGCCCTCCAAGTGTTCCCAGTGGGGGAAAGACATACAAAATGCTAATTATTAATCCACAGTGATGAATTGTCATAGTTACGGGGGCAACAGAAAGGAACGTGTGAGGGAATGAAGACCATCTTTGTCTAGGGATCTTGAGAATAGAAAGAAGAGAATAGAAGGGAGGGCATTCCAGGCAGAGGGAAGAGCTTATGTGAAGTCTCAAGTGTGAAAGAGGTTGGCCTTCTTGAAGGAAGGAGGGCAGTGGGGTGTGGCTGGATCTCGCAGTGTAGCATGTTACAGAGTGCTGTCACGTGCTTCACCTCAGAGGGGGACAGCCACAGCAGGGTCAAGGACAAGTTCAAGTTGCCTTAATTCCCCACACCTGTTTTTTTCCTCTGCGAAATGGGAATAATAATTTTAAAGGTTGCAGAGAGCACATGAGATGGTGCCTATAGACTTCCTGGCACGGTGTCTACCACAAAAGGCACGTGCTCAATGAATGTTAGCTATTATTTGATCCTGACAACACCCCAGCAGGGCAGGTCAGGGGTTCTTATCATCATTTGAAGGTAAAACACTGAGGCCCAGAATGGGACTCGCCCTGGGTCACTGGCTGGGAGCAGAGGTGGGACTTGAACCCAAGTCATTTGCAAGTCTACTGCCTGTCTCACTGCTCTGCTCCAGAGGACAGATGTGCATGGGGGGAGAATTCCGGGCCAGAGGAAGTGCATGAACATTTAGACCTCGTGGACAGCAGAGTGGTCTAGGCATCTGTTCGTGACCGTGACCATGACCGTGACCGTGGGTGTGTGTGCACGTTTGTGTGTGAGTGTGAGCATGGGTGTCCATTCAAGAGGTGAGTCAGCATGGCTTGTGTGTGTGTGTGTGCGCGCACGTGTGTTTATACGCGGGAGGCGGTCATAGGCGTCTGTGCCAAGGGTGAGTCTCCGTGGCTCGTGTATGTGAGCCATGGGTGTCCACATCTCTGGCCTGTAGGTGTGCACCTGCTCCCCCCTCCCCTCCTGTTCCTCTCTGGCAGCTCCTCAGGGCATCTCAGCAGCCAGTGGCCCTGTTTGATTCTGTTCATCTATAAATCATGGCTTGCTGAGGAGATGAGAAGGAGTTGGGAGTGGGAGCAGAGTCCTGGCAAGGGACGGGGTCATTTCTGCAGTTCACACCTGAAGCCCAGCCTGGCTTCCAACTGTTGCCCACCCTCACCCCCCAGCCCCATGCCTCAGCCCTCCCCATTCCTTGCCATAGGTGTTCACTGATGCTTGTTCTTCGTTAAGCCCTGGGCCAGGTCCTGGGGCAGGGATCAGGGGTGCACAAGATCGAATAAGACGTGACCCCTGGCTTCCGCTATCCTGTGGGGAATACTGAATGTGTATTCAGTATTTCATACAACACATTGAGGGCCAACTCCATGCCGCAGATGTCTCTAATGCAGGGTTCGACGTGGTAATGCTACGATAATAGCTAGCATTTACTGCCTACTTATTCCGTGTCAGGCACTGTGCTAAGTGCATTCTTTGTGCTAATTCCTTTAAACCTCACAGTAGTGCTACGGGGCCTGTACTATCCCTGTTTACAGATGGGGAAACCAAGGCACACAGAGATGAGGTCACACAGCTCGGAAGAATAAGAATCCGAATTGCCTGACAGTCTGGCTCCAGAGCCCTGGCTCTTAGTCACTGCACCTTAAAAGAAGGGTGCAGGCACAGTGTGATGGGAGCTCTGTGAAATTAATTCCCACTGGGGAGATTATGGAAGGCTTCCTGGAGGAGGTGCTTTTCATCTGGGTCTAGAAAAATCAGGACTTGTCAGTCAAAGATGGGCATGGGGGAAGACCAGAAGGGATCCTGGTGCGTGTGCGTGTGCGTGTGTGTGTGTGTGTGTGTGTGTTTGTGTTTAAAAGAGAGAGGCTCTCAAACTCTGTCACTGCAGCCCGTCCCATCTCTTCTATCCCGTCTTGTTTGGGTGACAAGTGAGATAACGTATGCAAGCACTGGGCATTCAAAAAATATTTACTGAGCACCTCCTGTGGGTTTGCCTGTCACAGAGGTTATCAGAATGAACAAAGCAGATACAGCCCCTACCTTCATAGTCTGGTACGCAGTAGGCACTTAATAAATGGTAGCCTCTATTACTATCATTCCTAGAGGCTTGGGATTCCTCCTCATTCATTCAACAAGCATTTATTGGGCACCTACTCTATGCCTGGCTCTGTCCTTGCTGCTGGGAAGACAGCGGTGAACACGAGATTGAGCCCCGCCCTCATGCAGTTGATGTTCTAGAAGGGAAGGCTGTGTGTGGGCATCTTGTCCACCTTCAAAAGGGGTCCACCTCCTCAAGCACACAGGTTTTATTTACCCTGAGAGCTCCCGGTGGGGTGGCATGGTCAGAACCATGGGCTATGCCGACAGCACCTGGCAAAGCCTACAGGACTCTACTGGATTGTCATTAATCCTGGGCTCTAATTGGTTGACATGGCCGCCAAAGGCCTGGGCAGAGGGTCAGGGACATGCCCGAGTTTACATCTCACGTCCTGGCACCCTTGGGACTGGACCCCAGAGGCCTAGCTCTCCTTGTTCCTGGCTCACCCAGCCTCCCAAGTCTCCCGATGTCATCTGTCTGCCCTTGTCTGTGTCTCATCCCTGGGACCCAGATGTCTCCTCTGCCCAAGGATAGGTCGTGGAACTCAGCTCTGTCAGAAGGCTGACTAGGGCTGCAATATTTTATTTCCCCAAATGTTAATATGCTGACGCTAAGGGGACTTGAAACCATGTATGTCATCGGAGGAAGGGTTAGACGGGCTGGGGCAGCTTTGCCTGGAGAAGACTGGAAGGGGACATGAGAGCTGTCAGCAAGGATTTGGAGGCCTGTCATGTGGCAGCGGGAGCTGGTTTGTTCCCGGCAGCTCCAGAGGACAAGCTTAGGACCTTGGGGGGAAGTTCCAGGGAGACAGATTGAGCTCAGCTCAAGACACAGCAGCCCTAGCTACCAACACCCATTTGTGGAGGGTCTGCATCCTGCAGAAGCAGCTTCCTGCCCCTGACAGGGCTGCCCAGGGCGTTCGTTCATTGATGAGGCCTGACTTCCAAGGTCCCTTGCAGCCCGAGACATAGTGACTCCGTGTTCTGGGAATGGTTTCACCCGGGCTGGCAGGCAAGAACAGGCTTGCCTCCCTTGATGGCAATATCGCGTGCAGGCCGAGGACATCGTGTCACTTTGGTTCACAGCATCGATGCAATTTGCACTGGCAAGGATTTGTTTTACCGTGGATTCAAGGGCTGTCCAAGGGTTGCTTGGGGTGGGGGGCAGGGAATCTTTGGGAATCTTTGGGGGAGGGGTCAGCTGCCTGGAAGATGACAGCATCCATTCATGCTGCAGGGGTTCCTAGGGTCACTGATCCAGGAGGGTTCAACTTTCCTTAGTAACACATCCCTTTCCTCAAATGGAACTTTCTGTGGAAGCCCAAGATGTGAAACAGGGAAACCATGCTGCTTTCGTTGAACAGGGCTTGAGGGCACACAGCCCCATCTACTCAGCATCCATCTCTGTGGCCCCTGAGAAATTCCTAGGAACCCTAGGTGTTCCAAAGAACACACCTGGAAAACCACTGGCCACTCGCCTCTGTAGTGGGTGTGATGTCAAGACAAAGAATGTAGACTGTGAGTCAGGCTGCCTGGGTTCGAACCCTGGCTCCACCGCCTACTAGCTGAACGACCTTGGGCAAAGTACTTGGCCCCTCCGTACCTCAGTTTCCCCATCTGTAAGATGGGGACAATCTTAATGCTCACCTCGGTTATTGTTGTGAAGACGAATTTGTTGCTGCATGTGGAACACCTAGAACCCCTGCTTCTCATCAGAATGAGGAAGGATCAGCTCTCCACACGTGAAGGCACAGATTCCAAGAGGTCGAGCGCCTTGCTCGTGGCCACACAGCTGGTTAGTGGCCAGAATAAGGCCTCAGCCTCATTCTCCTAGACTCCAAGCCCAGTGCTAATTCTCCATGCCCACAGAATACTAATTGCTTAAGATGGGCATTCCCTGGGTCTCTGGGGACCACTGGCTTTGGGGATTGACAGCCTCTGTCCTCAGGGGCTCTCCAGCCTAGAGCAGGGGTTGAAGAGCCGTTTTTGATAAGGACCTTGTTTGGCAAAGAGAGGAAGAGGCTCCAGGGAGGTAATCCCTTGGAGAATTGCCCCATGGCTAGAGATATGTGGGGGAGGGTGCATGCAGAAAGGGCACGGGGGCAGAGGAATCACCTGGACTCTGACCTCCTGCCACAGCTCCCAGCTCGTGAGCTCGCTGACTCGCCCTCTGATCCTGCCCCTCCCCTGCTCAAAAACCTTCCATGGCTCCTACGGCCTACTAACACAGGAAGCCCCTCGGCCTGGAAGACAAAGCCCCTCGCCACCGGGCCCTACTCTCATTCCCAGCCTCGTTCGCCACTTCGCTCCCCATAACCTAGTCCAGCTCCTCAAGCAACACGCCTGACCCTTCTTCCCCTCTCATGCCTTTGCTCTCGCCGTTCCCTCTGCCCAGATTGTCCTACCCTCACCTCACATCCCTCTCCCGGACCACACCAAATACCGCCTCCTCAGGAAAGCCTTCCCAGATAGCTCCCTAGTCCAGCAACCACTTCTTCGTCTGTGTTTCCAGAGCTCTCTGTACACCTGAGTGGGAACTAACCCAACAACCTTAATAATAATCCGTATCTACTGAGTACTACCACGGGGTGGGTGCCATTATTATCTTCATTTTATTTCTTTTAACGTAGGGTTTGTTTGTTTTTTATAAATTTATGTATATTTTATTTATTTATTTTTGGCTGCGTTGAGTCTCTGTTGCTGCGTGGGGGCTTCCTCTAGCTGCAGCGAGTGGGGGGTCGGGGGTGGGGGGCTACTCTTTGTTGCAGTGCGCGGGCTTCTCACTGCGGTGGCTTCTCCTGTTGCGGAGCACAGGCTCTAGGCATGCGGGCTTCAGTAGTTGTGGCTCTCGGGCTCTAGAGCGCAGGCTCAGTAGTTGTGGCGCACGGGTTTAGGTGCTCCGTGGCATGTGGGATCTTCCTGGACCAGGGATTGATAGCGCCCCGCCCCCCAGACCCTCCCCGTGGGGCAGGGGCAGCTTCCATGAAGAGAGTTAGAAAAAGCGCCGGCCCCATTCTCGGAAGGTGTGTTCGCGCACCTCTTGACCACAGGCCTGGGTCTGGGGGCCCTGGTGGTGTGCCCTGTGGTGTTATGCACCCCCCCATCCCCAGAAGCCTGGAGGTTAAAGATGGAGGCCTCCCATTTGGCCTAAGAACTGTGACAAATGTGGCCCCTTCAGCCTTGCAGAGCTGCGCTCCTCCACCCGAGGGAGGGAAAGACAGGACCAGTTCCTCGGTGTCTGTGGACTGTCCGGATCAGAGCTCCCTGGTGCTGTGGGCCCTGAGGTTGACAGTGAACTGGTGCAGTGGCTTCCTGGGGTCCGAGGCTGTGGACCTGGGATGGGAGGAAGCTTAGTTGGCCTGGTAGGTGGACAGGAGGCGCCCAGCGAGGGTGGCTTTTTCCCACATCTCGGCAGCTCCGGAGGTTGGGGAGGGAGGGGTGGGGCCCAATCAGGATTCTGGGGAGAGCGGGCAGCAGACTGGCTGCCCAGGGCACTGGAGTAGTGGTGGGAGGCGGCCCGAGGGCCCTGAGAACAGGGGATGACCGCCTGGCCCTCCTTCATGAGGCCCCGCAGCAAAGCATGAGACACCGGATGCCAGAAGCTAAAACCGAAGGAACCGGGACCAGACAGATCTTGTCAACTCTTAATTACCACCATCGCTGAAACCGAAAAGCCTAAGCAGGCTCCTCTGTAAATAAACAGCGTCCCCTTGACTTTAAGACGCGTCCCCACCGTACACATATTTACAGAGCACAAGTGATCTATGCCGGTCTCTGTCGACTCACTCCCCCACATGACGATATCTGGTCAAGGTTTGCCTTCCTTACGTTTGCTTTGGGCTCGTGTTTACAGCCACCTGTGAGGAGGGAGGGAGGAGGTTTAATCCGCATTTACAGGGGGGAGAAAACTGAGCTGTTAGGTGACTAAAGCCACACAGCTAGCAAGTGGTGGGATTTACACAGAAACCCGGGGTTTTGCTCCCAGGGCAATCTATCAAGGTTTCCACTCCGAAAGCATAGGACCCCTGAGCTGTTAGAATGGAAGCTGTGGGGCAGCCCCTGGGGAACATTTAGGACATTGCCAGCCAACAAAGGGGGGGCTGAGCCGATGGGGTGGGAGGACTGGAGGCGAGCTCAGGGGCTAGGGCATGGGAGGACAGGGTGTGCAGAGGCCAGCTGGGTAGACTTGCAGCCCAAAAAAAGCTGAGCCAAAGCGGGTGAGGACGGGTCAGAGCATTCCAGAGATTCCCTCTTTGACTATACATGTAGCTGTGGAGTCTTGGGCAACACTTAAGAGGGTCTGTCAGTGCCTGTGGGGCAGATGTCGTCAGAGGGACTACGGGAACTAACGCTTTGGGCAAATTCGGCTGGAGTTGTGGCTCCGGGTATGTAGAGGGGGCGGGCGGGGATGGAATCATGCCACACAGAAGCGGTGGCTCTTTTAGAGGCATTTGAAAGCCCGGTGGGTGAGGCCTGGCTAGGCCAAGGGCACACTTGGCCTCTCCCTTCGAGGGTGCGAAGTTTGGGGGTTGGTGCGGACCCCACGCAGGGCTCGTGCAGTGAGGGACTGGGAGAGACCTGCCCGGAGACTCCCATTTTACAGATGAGGAAAGTGAGATGCAGAGAGAGGAAGAGACTTCCCAAGGTCAGCCAGCAAGGCAGAGCTGGGAGTAGAACTTGGGGCGCAGAGCTCCCAGTGTGGCTAGGGTGGTTGTTCCAGGGGGCTCTGGGCTGAGGGAGGGTAGCTGGCCCTGGCGAGTGAGGGTCTGACCTGTGTGTGTCCTCTCCAGGGGCGCCCACCCGCGATGTCCTGCTGGTCTCTGCCATCATCACCGTCAGCCTTAGCGTCACTGTCGTCCTCTGCGGCCTCTGCCACTGGTGTCAGCGCAAACTGGTGAGGCTCCCAAGGGCCCCGGGGACGGGGCCTGGCCCTGCCCCCACCCCCACTCAATTACAGGCTCGTGAACGCTCTCAAGGGCGCGTGCAGATGACCCACTTGCCCACCCAGGCATACTTCCGTGGAAACTCACACCACACGCACGCACGCGCAGACTGAGAATCGAGGCCCCCTCCCACACAGCTCTGAGCGCCCTGTGCCCTCCGCCCACGGCCCCCAGCACAGGGCTGGGCGTGGCCGAGCTGGGCCTCCTGTCCAATGAGGAGGCTCCGCCTGACCCGGCCCCCCCCCCCCCACGGGCGCCCGCACATCCATCCTGGTTCTGGGGGTTTGTACAAGCACAAATGGCTTCTTTTCATTTTTAACGAGGGCTGGGAAATTAACGAGCAGGATTAGGCCATCAGTAAGTAACGAGACCATCAGGAGGGACATTCATCACCGGAGGGCGCCGTGAGGAGGAGGAGCCGGGCTGAGCCGCCCTCCCTGCGCCCCGGCAGCTCAGCTCCCGGAGTGGGGCTGAGCCTCGAGAACCCTACTCATCCCCCGTCCTGCTGCCCCAGCTTAGAAGTGCGATGGGGACTTTGGGGACTGCAGGGGGACCCCCGAAGGTGGGCCCAGAGGTGTCCCAGGTGTGGGGCCTTTCCGGGCTTAGGTGAAGAAGGGTCGCTGGCAGGCACCTTCCATGCCCCGGATTGAGAACGGTGGGAGTGAGGGCAGGGTGCCGCGTCTGGGAGCCCCATTCTCTCCCTGCCCGCCACAGAGGGGCGTGGGGCACGGTGGGGGGAAGGGCTGTGGCCATGGGTGCTGTGTAGGTGGGGGCTCAATGCCTTAGTCCTAAAGAAGAGAAGGGGCAGATGCTCCTGGGGAGGGCCCAAGAGGCCCATAACCCAACGTGCTTCCTTCAGGAAAGGCAAACCCGGGCAATGGGAGCGCGATTCTTCATCCCGGGATGTTCAGCTTCAGGCAGCTCCTTTCCCTGGAGAGGAGCCAGGGAGAAGGCCAGCCCTGCCCCACGTGTGAGTGTGTGCGAGTGTGTGTGTGACTCGGGCCCACTCCTTGCATGCAGGTGCCAGACTGGCTGCCCTGCATTGTTCCTGGGTTTCCTGTCTCTCTGTCTGTCTCAGAATTTCAGGGGAGGTGGAGGAGGGGCTCGGTCACGTGCTCGTGTGTGCGAATGTCCTCAGAGGCTTGGGAGTGGCTGAGCACGCACTGCAGCCCTGTGGCCTCGCTGCAGGGCCCGTTCGGCTGTCTGTCTGTCTGTATTTGAAGGCAGGGGAGGGTTGTATGAACAGGCGCTGCTGGTGACCTTGACTGGGGGTCTTTTGTGCTAAGGGTGTCGACTTTGAGGGCATTGGTACAGAGTGTGTGTGTGCGTATGTGTGTGTGTGTGTGTTTCCCTGTATTCGTTGAGAGCCCTACCCCCACTCACCTGGAGACAGGAGTTCAGAGATGACAGCTTTTGTAGCAGGTCGGGGGCCTGTCAGTGCAGTAAGTGCCTTGGGAAGCTGAGAACTGCGGAACCTTCCCTGGCCCAGCCCCTCCTCCCAGCCTCCAGCCAGAGCTTCCTCAGGGGTCTCGGGTCCGGACCGCAGTGTGTCCCTCTTGACTTGTCCCTCTGAGCTGCTGATAGAACGTTCCTTCGCCTAGGACCCCCCAATCCTGCCACCCCCTTCCAACCCCTGGTCTCAGAAGCCAGGGAGCTTTTTGTCCAGGCTGTCTCTATGCTCCATGGAAGGGGCTTTAAAATGCTCCCCCTGCACAGTTGCTGGGCTCTCCTTGCCTGCCTGTCCCCTCAGCAGCAGTGACGTGATACCTGACAGCCCAGATCCCATTTCCAAACATTAATAACTTCCTTAATCTCCAACTGGCTTTTTCCGGATCAGCCTGGCCAACCCCCTCCCTGATAAGCAGGCTTGGGGGATTGGGCTCCTTTGGAGCTGTTTTATGTCTCCTGGACCCCACCTGGGGTTCCTATCGTTGCCCCATTAACTTCCCCTGACCCCCAAGGCAAGTCCTGCCCTGGTTTCTGTCCCCCATGTGCCCCAGCTCCTCTGCAAAAGGGTCCTTGCCGCTGGAGGGGAGGGCTCTCTGAGCTGTGGAAGGAAGAGGGACAGGCAGAAGCTCCCAGAATGCCTTGGGTGAACCAGGTGCCGGGCCTTGGGGAAGGGGCAACGGACCAGCCTTCAAAGAGGGTGCTGACCAGAGCAAGTTCCCTGAAGACTAGGAAGAAAGAGGAGAAGGGGTGAGGGGTGGGACGGGGGGGCTCTCGGCAGGGTACTGCCTGCCCCACGCTGCTGCACCAGCTGGAGGACGGGGGGCGGGACTCCTGCCTGAGGGTCCTGCCCAAGAAGGGCCCTTGGCCACCAGGGAGGGGCTCCAGGCTCCTGATCTGCCCAGTTGGAACTAGGAATTGTTTGGGATTTGAACTTCTGGGTAATGATGGGAGGGACTGGAGTTGAAGTGAGAGAGGGCAGCTTTTGTGGACCCAGGGGATCCAGCAGCTCTGTTTTTTAACTCTTAAAGTTCTGGCTCAGAGGCAAAGGCCTGAGGCTTGGACCCCTGGGTGGGTGGGGCTTCCAGTTAATGGATTTGGGGAACTGCCGGGTACCAGGTTCCACACCAAGTACCAGAGCCCATACAGTCCCTGCCATTGGGGACTATGTTCCCAGGGGTGGGAGCTGAAGTAGGTAAACAGAGTAATAATAATAATTATTATTATTACTTGAAGGGTGAGGGACCCAGGGCTGATCCAGTAACATCACACCATTTCAGACAGGAGGGGAAAGGGGGGCTGGAGAGGGCACGGGACGTGAGCAGGGTGACATGGAGAATGTGGGGCACTGCTGGGACAGGACCCTGGCACCCCTGAGGCATAGGCGTACTGGAGGTGGCATGAGGGCCCTCCCCCCACCTCCACCCCCTTCCTGGGAGCTCCGCTGTTGTTCTCCCGAAGCAGGCGACTCCAGTCCCCGGAAGGGGCTGCAGCTGGCGGGAGTGTCGGGGGACGCGGCCGTGTGGCTTTTATTTTGCTTCAGGGAGGATGCAGTAATTGACTGATGTGGCTGTGGTCTTGGCTCACATGACGGGATGTTGGAGGAATGTGTGCCTGCGTGTGCGTGTGTGTGTGTCCCCGACCCCACTCGGCTGGGCAGGGGCAGGCCAGTGCCCAGTGGGAGACAGCTCCGGCCCCTGCACAGCCCCCCTCCCCCGCCCAGGCCCGTGGCCCCTGGGTGTGCGTGAGGACATTTGGTGGCAGCCAGGAATGTTAATGGTGCCGGGCTCTGTGTGAGCTAAATTTAGAAACCCAAACCAAAGAGGTGAACGGTGCTCACCTTCCTGGCAGCAGGCCCTGTCACCGCTGCAGCCCTTCCTCTAGCCAGGGGACCTGGCACGCCCACCCCGTCATCCTGCCCTGCCCCTCCCTCCACCCGTGCTGGCTGAGGAAGAGCCAGGCTGCCCCCGGCCCCAGAGTCAGTGGGCAGCCTCGCTTCCCAAGGCTGCCTTCCTGTGAAGGAGGGTGCTCAGGCCCTGCCCTGCCTCACGGGCCCGGGGCAGGAGGGACCCCCAGGGAGCCCCCAGACAGTGACGGACATGGCCCCGGCAGGACTGGGCACTGGCCCTCTCCCTGCCCCTGCCACTCACGACACTGGCCACTGCCAACCTTGCCCTGCAGGATGCCACCCCACCATCTGGGGGCAGTGACGTGGCCAGTGGGACGTGGCCAGGCGCCTGAGAGCCGTCTGTCCACGGCAGAGGGAGATATGCTTCTGGGAGCCGAGCCAGAGCCCCAGGAGACAGGCAGATGGGAGGGACCTCATCCCTAGGGGTCAGGGATGGGGTGCAGGTCAAGGGGGCGGGCCAAGTCCTAGAGCCCGATGGGGCCCAGGAGTTGCCCATCAGGGATCAGGGATTGGTAGGGCTGGCACCCCAAGGTGGTGACACCCTCACACGTTGGCCCCAGACCTTGTTGCCGAGGCGGGGCTCCAGTGTACTCCCCTCCCCCCAGGGCCCCGTTCTGGGGAGGCAGGGAGAGTCCAGCCCTGTCTCCCAGGAGTGACCCTGGTGCTGTCTCCACAGGGCAAACGCTACAAGAACTCCTTGGAGACGGTGGGCACGCCAGACTCAGGGCGTGGGCGTAGTGAGAAGAAGGCCATCAGGTAGGTGCCAGGCTTCGAGTTTGGGGTGGGGCACTCAGGCAGCCCAAGTGGGAGGACCACCCCCCCAGATCTGGCCGCACACACATTCAGTTTCCCCCTCACAACCTGGTGCCTTGCTCTCTCCTCAGCCCAGTCCCATACACCCACTCCCAGCACCTCAGGGTGGCCCGGGGCTCCGCCTTTCCTGCCTGTGCCTCCCAGACCCTCACAGTGTTCCAGGGCCCCCAGCCCCGTGTTCTGGCTGGTCTCCCTCCCAGCACTGTCCGCCTCTTCCCTCAACCCCGGGCGCTGCTTCCTCCTTCCAACCCTCACGTCACACACACGCTGTCCCCAAGCCCTGCCTAACTCCCCTGCACCTCCAAGCTCCTCCCCCAGCCCTGGGGCTGGGGAGCCCCTCTCTGGGGGTGGGTGGTGGCGGCTCAGACTCTTTCCTCAGACCCCACCAATGTTCTGAGGGTAACCTGGAAGAAGGATGGACAAAAACCCTGGGGACCCCAGCAGGACCCAGTGTTGGTCTGCTCAGGGAAAGCAGAGCGATGGGGAGAGACTCTCCCCTCCCCCGTCACGCCCGGTCCCCACTGCACATCTTGTTGCCTCTGGCTCACCCCAGTTTCCGCATTTGGCTCTGAGATCTGTCTTCAAGTCGGCAGGTCTGCCGTGCACTGCAGGCCATCTGCAGGCCCCTGCTGAGGGCCACTGGGAGATGCTGGGAGAAGGTTCTCACCTGGTCAGGGGCTCTGGGAACAGGGCAGTAGGGGTGGGGCTCTCCCTAGAGGGCTCTGTACCCTTTGGCCAATGCCTGGCCCTTTCCTCTCTGCTTCTTGGCCTAGGCCTTCACGGGGAGGCTGCGGGATGCCCCTCCATCTTAGCCTGCCAGCCAAGGGCTCCGCCTGGAAGCGGGGCCTCCCCCAGCCCTTCCTGCCCCACCCTGCCTCCTTCAACTCAAGGCCCCAGCCGCGCCTGCCCATGCCTTCCCTCCTGCCCTTCCCCTGGTCTATCTTCCTGTCTTCCTACTTCCCTCCTTCCTCTCCCCTTCTCCTGAGGGCTCCCTCCCTGCCCCTCGTCGGCCCCCCTCCTCTTTTTGCATCTCTTGCTCTGACCCTGTTTGGGGCCTTCGCAGAAGCTGTGGGTGTGTGTCTGTTGGGGGGCGGGTAAGTGAAGGGGTGGGCCAGGCGAGGCTGGGCTTCGGAGGAGGCTGCGGGGAGCCTTTGAAGCTGGGTTTGGTTGCATGCTCTCCAGTCTTCAAAGCTGAGAGCTGGCAGAGCCCAGGCCCCAGGCTTTCTGAAGAGGGGAGGGACCACATGGCGGGAGCACGGGGCCAGCCCGGCACCTGCCACCTCCAGGCCAGGCCTCTAACCGAGTTTGCAGCCACGGTCTGGGCCAGAGAGCTTGTCTCTGCCAGCTGACCATCAGCTTCCTGGGTAAGGCTGCGTGTGTACTAGATGGACCTAAAAAGGGCCCACAAGAGAAGCAGAGAGGGGGCAGTGGGGCGGGGAGCAGGCTCTGCGGGCTCTCTAAGGCAGTGAGGGCAACAGTGGGTCGTCCCCTGCCTCTCTGTGGCCCTGCAGTCCCTGCCCCCTCCTACCGGGCTGAGCTCTCAGACCCTCTGCCCCAGGGGGAGGAAGCCACCTTTCTTGTCTACATGCCCCCAGGTTCCTAGGCCTTTGCCTCTTCCCTGGGCCCAAAGCCGGTGGAGTGGCAGGAAGCAGGGTTTACCTATTGCACAATCTCCCCCTGGGCTTAGGACCTCCTCCAAAAGGATCGCGTTATCAAGGATTCTGGGAAGCTGCATTCTTTAATACTGTTTCTCAAACTGTGTTCCTCAGAGCGCTTGTGCCCCATAAAAGATTAATAGTGATCCCATGCATCAAGGGTTCCATGACCAACTAAGTTTGGGAAACACTGATATTCATTGGCACATTAAAGGCTCTGAGAAGTCCTGCAGTACAGGAATCAGTGTTTCATAAGCTTCTTTAATTAAAGATCCTCTTTTATGGTACCACAGCGTACAACCCAAGGGGCCCTGGAGCTCCTTGGAGCACAGGGTGGGAGACCAGCCTGGCAGTGATGACCCTGGGTGGATCTTTCTCTCCAGGACCTAGGGTTGGATGGCCCTCGATTTTGGAGATCTGGAGGGGGCAGGGGGAGAGAGGCCTTCCAACTGCTCCATCTCTCTCTTACACTAGGGGAGGGGGCCAAAGGATGTCTCTGGTGGGAATAGGGAATAGGCTCTTCTGTGGAGGGAGCCTCCCCAGGGAGACCCCCCCCCCCCGCCGGTCGGGTTCCATCCCAGTGGACTGTTCTTCCTCTCCCACCTCCGGCACCCGCTGCCCCTGTGAGCTGGCTCAGGGCTTTGGCCTTGGACCCCGTGCACAGAGTCTCCTGTGAGATGTTTCCAAGGTGTTCTCTGGACTGGCAGAGACTGACCACACCAGGGAGGCCCAAGGGGGCCCTGCCCACCCTCAGCCCAGGGCCACTGTCTCCTCCTGGCCTGTGGGGACAGCTCAGCTTCTCTCCCTCTTTCTCGCCTTTGTTCCCGAGTCTAAGGTTGAGAACCAAGGTTGAGGTCAAACTCTGGGGGTGGTGTGGGGGAGAAGCAGGTCCCCCAAGAACACGTTTCCTCCATCCTCAGGGGGTGTGCCTCCCGACAGTGCCCTCCCCGCAGCAGGGCTCTCACCTCGGCCTTGAGCAGTGGCGTGGCCTCAGCACACGCCAGGCCCACCCCTGACTCTCCTCCCCGAGCCCCTTCCCGTAGACACATTCCTGACGGCTCAGGCGTGGCTCCTTTCTGGAATGTTCCTTTGGCCTGGGAGTTGCCCTTCTTTCCCTGTGCTCCCAGTTCTGCTCTTCGGGGTCCCAGGAGGCTGACGAGCTGGTGAAGCCCCTGGTCCTCCTGGGGTTTCCAGGCCATGCCTTCTGCTGAGGCCTCTGTTGCCCTCCTCCAGGGGAGGTCCCTGCCTTCTCTGTGCTTCTAGCATATCTGCTTCTGCGGTAGGACATGTCACAGAACAGGAGGAGGTGGGGAGACTGGGGTACACGTTCCCTTCCAGACCCAGGAGCTCCAGTTTGGAAAAGGACAGGGGCAGGCCAGGTACGTGCCAAGGGCTGGAGGCCGAGTCTGCCCATCAGTCCCCACATAGAAGGGCAGGCTTCCTCTTCACAGGCCCAGGCCTCCACGTGAAGGGCCCCCCGTGACCTGCAGACAACCACCATGTCAGAGGCCTGGAGACGCTTCCCTTTGCTGGGGTGACCCAGCCACCACTTTTGCAATGAGCAGAGAATGCCTTCCGTTCAGCTGAGATCTGGCCGGTCTCCTGTGAAGGCTGCATCCCAGGCTTTCCCGAGGCTGGGAGAGAACAGAGGAGGCCAGGGGGACCTCAGGCCAGTGAGAGGAGGAGAGACTGGCAGGGAGCTGGGCCTGTCCCAAGAGTGGCTCCGTTAGGTAGCTGGAAGGGGGGAGAACTTCCGGTCTTCCAGAACTGGGGCCTCAACCCCGGCATGGGAGAGTGGATGGCTCAGCGGTTACAGCCAGCCTTAGGGTTCGACAGGCAGGGAGACCGAGGCCCAGCATGTGGGCAGCAGGGTTTGATCTACCTTTCAGCAATCTCCAGCCAGAAGCCAGCACCCTGTCCTCCGCCCACTCCCCACGCCATCGCCATCCCAGCCCAGGCCGTGTCCCCGGCCCCCCCTTCCCTCCCCCTCCCCTCCCCCTCCCCTTCTCTCTCACCATCTTTCTCTCTCCCACCAGCTTCCCTGGTGCGAGGCTCCAGTCTGCCCGCCTGCGGCTCGCCTCCTTGCACGCGGCTTCTCCCGCCCTGGAGCGTGTGCGGGGGTGTGTGTGCGCGTGCGCCCGTGCGTGTGCCACCCGCCTCTCTTCCCCTCACAGGAGCCGACCCGGCCCACCCCACCCCCCCCCCCCCTCTGCCCGCCGCACAGGACTTGCCGTTCTTGTTTCTTCTTGTATCTCCCTGTTTTCTCCCCTCTCTCTCTGCCCCTCCAGTGATCTAGACAGAGACTTTTGGAATAACAATGAGAGCACAATGCAGCAGAAATGGAGCTCCTACCCTCCCAAGGAGTTTATTCTAAACATTTCACCCTACGCCCCTTATGGCGACCCACGACTGTCCCTCAAGTGAGTGACTTTACCTGGTTTGATCATATGTACCGAGTATCCGAGTATCCGCGCACGCCCTCCTTCCCCCCATCCCACCCGGCCCCTCACTTCTCCTGCTCCTGCCCCCCTCCCGACCCGCGCACCCCATGGGCAGGCTGACCATGGAGACGAGCAACCCCTCCTGACCCCCCTGGCCTGCCTGCCCCTCCCCTGTCCCCTCCCCCAGGGCTAGCCCCCAGCTGGTCCCCGTGGCCCCCGGCCCCCTCTGTGCAGTCAGGATGGGGTTGCCCGTTTTTGGTCCCTCCCTCTCGGTGTGGCTCGCTTCCTCCTCCCTGCTGTGTGCCGCTGCCCTGGCTGCTCTGGCAGTGGTCGGTGGTCGGTGGTCGTGGCGGTGGTGGCGGTGATGGTGGTGGTGCTGATGAACTCTGACTAACACGGCTTTCTCTCTCTCCCTGCCTTGGGGCCTCCTGGCCTGGACAGCCCGCTCTTCCTCCGTCGTTAACCCTTCGTTGTCCTGTGGGATAGACTTGGAGGTGGCTGTCCTCCCCCCACCCCCGCCGCCCCAGCCCCAGGCGGTGGGGAGGGGCCCCCCTCCACTGTCGTGGTGCGTTGTTCTCCGACCCCAGCCCGCCCGGTCCCCTCTCTCCTCTCTGCAGGCTCCGCTGGTGACCCATCTGCAGTGCTGATGTCTCTCTCTCTCTCTCTCTCTCCTCTCTCTCTGTCGTCTCTTGTCCGTCTGTCTCTCTCCTCCTCCTCTCTCACTGTCTCTTTCTTCCTTTTATCTGTCATTGTTTTTCCCCCTCTTACCACCCCATCCCCATCCCCACGTGTGGCCTCCCCTCTGTCCCCCCACTGCCACCCCCGGTGCCCCTCTGGACCGGCTGCCTCGTGGTGCCTCCAGTGGCACCCTCCTGGCTGGCGCCAAAGTGGCCGCCGCTGCGGGGCTGGCAGTGGAGCGGGAAGGCCGGCTGGGGGAGAAGCCGGCGCCGGTGCCGCCACCCGGAGAGGACGCCTTGAGAAGCGGCGGCGCTGCCCCCAGCGAGCCGGGCAGCGGCGGCAAGGCGGGGAGAGGCCGCTGGCGGACGGTGCAGAGCCACCTGGCCGCCGGGAAGCTCAACTTGTCCAAGTGAGTGATGGCCCCACGGCCGCCAGAGCCGTGAGCTCAGGCCTGCCCCCGCCAGTGTGGACAGCAGGACCACTGGCATGCCCGCTGCTGCCCCCAGAGGTGCCGTCCTCGGCCCCTGGCTCATCCCATCCCTTCACGAGACTCCCATCATCCTTGCCATCGGGCATGACTAACTCAGCCATGCACTGTGCCTCTCAGCCTCCGGCTGCCCCATCAGTTGCCTTCTTTGCCGGTGACCAGGTCATTCCATTTTCTGCCCCCGGGGCAGCTTCATTTCAGTCCTTGGGTCATCCCATCCTCTTTGATTGGCCGCTCCATCTCAGCCTCCATGGGCATCAGGCTGCCATTGGACCATCCATCCCTGGGGAGCTGGCCCACTCTCGGCCCGTTTTCCGCCACTCATCTGCCACCGGGCTTTCCCTCTTGCAGCCAGCAGATGGCTCTAGACCCAGGGGTTAAGCCATTTCATTTTGACTATCAGGCGACTCCATTGGCTTGTCCCAGTCTTGCTTGCACTGTGACACCATCTGTCCCACAGGCCAGCCCTGAGCAGCCGGGACGTCCCCACTGGCTCATCCTCATCTCGGCCATCCCCATTGGCTGTCCCAGTCTTGGTCAGTGCGCCGTCCCACTCTCAGCTGCTGGGATTTTGTGTTCTTGGAGGTTGGGTTGTTGAGCCCTAGCTAACTTCTCTTTTCTGATGAGGGTGGTCTGGACATCAGACAGAAGAGCTGTTTCCTTTTTAATAACTGTCTGAGCTGGCCAGTCAGTCCCTCCCTGGGAGCAGCAGGCATAGGGCTGGCTCCTGTTCTCAGCAGACAGTATGTTCTCCCCTCCCACCATGGGGCAGCCTTATTCTCACCTTGGCTCTTAGAACCTTCCATTTCCCCATAGCTGAGCCATCCGGGCTCTAAATCCTTTGAACTATGACCGTTCTCACCCATTGGGATATAGGTTCCATTTTCAGCTTTTAGAACTGCCTCGTTCCCAGCTAATGGAGCAGCCTCTCACTTAGAAGGCCAACAGCCCTGACCCCTTTTCGGCGGCTGGGCTGGTTCTCTTTGGAAAGCCTGTGGTTCCCGCCATTGGGACCACCGAGGGCCACCATGCTGAGACCCCACTTGCTTGTTGGCCTGAGGGAGCACGAGCGGATTTCTCCCCGACACTGAGCCTCCGGAGAACCCCAGAGGGAAGCCCCACACCCCCTCAGAGAGCCAGGCCCAGTGCCCCACCCACGCCAGGTTGCTTTGGCCACAGACTCCAGGCTGGCTGAGGCCTCCGTGCCATCCACTGGCTCCAGGCCTGGAGGAACCGATTTTACTTTCCTGTGGCTGAGAGGCTGTAAGTTGGACTAATTTGGGATGTGACAGAAAACCAAAATGAGGTCAAACACGGAGGACGAGGCGGCTGCCTGGGTGCCGTCCACCCGCTTCCTCGGCCTGCCCCCCGGGAGCTGTGGGCCTCCCTGGCCAGCCAGGCCTGCACCTGCCTCTGGTGGTCGCCCTGATTCCAGGCCTGAGCCCGGCAAGGCTGCTGCTCCTTCCAAGACCCCAGCTAAAGCCCTGTTTTGCTTTTCTCTCTTTCTTCCTTCCTTCCTTCTTTCCTTCTTTTCTTTTCTTTCCTCCTTTTCTTTTCTTTCCTTCTTTCTTTCTTTCCTTCTTCCTTCCTTCCTTCCTTCCTTCCTTTCTTTCTTTCTTTCTTTCTTTCTTTCTTCCTTCCTTTCTTTCTTTCTTTCTTTCTTTTTCTCTTTCTTTTTCTCTTTCTCTGACTTTCTCTCCCTCTTTTGCTCTCACTCTTCTTGTCTCTTTCTCTCTCTCAGCACACAGGGGCAGCCTAACTGTTGTCCTTTTGATTCCCAGGATAGGCTCAGGGGGTGAGCCAGGCTGAGGTCTGGTTGTAGTGGTGAAAGTGGCTCCACGGGCCCTGGGGCCTCCCTCGGGCAGCTCGGGGGTACCACGGCTACCCTGTGGCTCTAGACCAGGAGGTGGCAAGCTATCTCTATAAAAGGCCTGATAGGGAAGAGGCTTTGCAAGTCACATACTCTCTTTTATGACTACTCAACCCCAGCCTTGTAGCCCCAAAGCAGCCACAGACAGAATGTAAATTAATGACAATGGCTGTATTCCAGTAAAACTTTATTTACAAAAACAAGTGGCGGGCCAGATTTGGCCCACAGGCCATAGCTTGCCAACCCCTGCCCTAGACAACTGGAATGGAAGATGGAGGGAAGGAACAGAAGAAGTGGAGGTTGGGCCCTCTGAGGCTGTGGCCCTGAATGTGCTGAAATCTCTGGCCAGGAGACAAAGCAGACAGGTTGCCTGGGGAGGCCAGGGGTCTCTGACTCCTGTCTCCACCTCCTAAGACATCTGCAGCTTCCACTGTCAAGGGAGCCTGCTTCCCTGGGCCTGACCTCATTGGTCCCCATGGCAACCGTGTGACAGAGGCAACTCAGGAATTTTTACCCCGTTTTACAGAAGAGGAAACTGAGAGGTGGACTCCCTTTTCCAAAGTCCCACAGTTAAGAAGCGGCAGAGATGGGCTTTGAACCCTGGGTCTCTCTGACCCCAGACCACCTCTGATGAGCCGTGTCCTGTCTCCTGTCTGTCCTTGCCCTGTTCCCAGCGTGTTTCAGAGATGCTGGTGGCCCATGAGGCAGGTGCCATCTTACAGGTGCACAGAGGACAGGATAATTACCCTGTTCTTTGTCAGAACTGTGGTAAAGTGGCCAGCCAAGTGGTTTCCTGCGTCCCGTCCTCTGACTGGGAGTCATTCCCAAGATCCCGGGAATTGACCCTAAGCCTCAGAAACAAGGAACCCCAGAAAGAGGGCCAAGATCTGCGCCAGACCCTGAACCCTGAGTCAGCGCCAGCCGCAGAGCAGAGGTCCGGGAGCCCGAGGACGCGCCCCAGCGTCTGCGTCTGAGGACAAAGCATGAGAATCCTTGGCTTCCGCTGACTCACCACGCATTACTAGGCCAGCTCTGCGCTGGCCTGGATTTCCTCGCGTCTCCAAACGCCAGTAGTACTTAGAACGCAGAGGCAGACTTTCCCGGGGTCCCCCAGTGAGACGACGGGAGGGGGTGGCCCAGCTCCCTCCACCCTGTCCCAGGCCAACATGACAGGCAGCCACAGGGCCCTGGGACCTGCCTTCACCACGCAGCCTCCGCAGCTCCCGCGGCCCCACCCAGACCGTCAGATGGGAGGTATCGGGCACTAGCTGAGCCAGGGCCAGGGCGGGGGGGCCTGCTGGGCGGGGCCGGCCTGGGGGCCTCAGGGTGGGCGCGGGGCTCAGCGGCCGCCTGGCTGAGGGGGTGGCAGCGACGACGGCAGTGGCGACAACTCCGATGGAGGCCCGGCGAGGGCCGGCAGAGCACGCCCCTTACTGGGGCCTCCTCATCCTGGCCCTAGGCTTCTTTCTCCTCCACTGTGATCCCTTCACCTGCTTCTCCTTTCTCTCCTCTCCTCCACCCGCCCCAAGTTTCGAGGACTCCACCCTGTCCACGACCACTACCCTTGAGTCTATCCCCAGCTCCACGGGAGAGCCGAAATGCCAGCGACCCTGCACTCTGATGCGGCAACAGAGCCTGCAACAGCCGCTGAGCCAGCACCAGCGGGGCCGGCAGGCCAGCCAGCCCACCACCAGCCAGAGCCTGGGCCAGCTGCAGGCCCACGCGGCCTCCGTGCCGGGCCCCAACTCTCGGGCCTACGGCCGGGGCCAGGCTCGGCAGGGCTCCTCGGCCGGCTCCAAGTACCGGCCGGCCGGCGGCCGCAGCCGCTCCAACCCAGGCAGCTGGGACCACGTGGTGGGGCAGATTCGAAACCGAGGCTTGGACATGAAATCCTTCCTGTAAGTCCCCCCCTTGAGTGGTCCGGCCCGCCCCCCTCCCCGACCCAGCCTCTTTCCTCCCTGTCTCCTTGGGAGTGGCTGGCCCAGAATGATCTTAGCCCTCCGTCTACGAGGCAGGGTGCCCGGCAGAGTCCGCTGCCCCCTCCCCCACCTCCTGTGGCTTGCGGCTCGTGCCTAAAGCCCCCCCCCCCCCCCCCCCGCCCCGTGGAAGGACTTGTATCTGAGGACTCCAGCCCCGCTCGGTGCCCCCAGGGCTTGGAGAAGTTCCTCCCTGAAAGTCAGTGGAGACACTAGGGGATGTTGCTGAGGTCCCCGCCTCTGTCTCTCCCCTTCCCAGCCAGTCCCAGGCTCTCCTGGCCTCCCTCCCCTCCCTGCTCTCCTGTGACCTCTCTCCTCCCCTCCCAAACCTGGCCCCCTTCACTCCAGGGGTCAGGCCTCGCCTCCTCCCCTCCAGTTCCCTTCCGCCCTGTAACCCAACTCTGCCCACCTTCTTGCTGCCACTTCCTCCCTCCCTCCCTCCCTCCCTCCCTCCCACTTCCCCTGTCCCTGCTGTGGGCCCTGTCCTCTGCCTCTCTGACCTTCTGTAGCCACCTGCCCTCCAGCTCTCTCCCTGGCTCCCGCCATGACCCATTCCCTGAGGACAAACCTCCGATGTTCCCCGGAAGCTTTAGAAAATGTTTCTGAATCAGAGCCCTCTTTCACGTGTACAGGTCAGAGAAGTAACAAGACACCATCGGTGTCTGGCCTTAGCCGTTCCCCTCTGCTGTGTGTGTCCCCCCAGCCCCCCACCGTGTGCCCCCATTGCCTCGCCCTCACTGGTAGAGCCCTGCCCAGGATGCCCACTCCCTCATGTCCCTCTGAGCATCTACCCTCACTCTCAGAGCCCAGGGCAGGCCTGGGCTTCAGTCCCTGACATCACCTCCTTCCTCTGGCCTAACGTGACCTTCCTTCCAGGCTCTGGGGATTATTCTCATCACCCAGGTCTTTCCTGGGAGCACTTTTCATGGAGCAGGAGACCAGCACACTAAGCCTGGGAGAGGAGAAAGGGAGGAGGAAGGGGAAGGCCAAGGTGAAGGCCCAGCTCATTGGCAAGATGTGGGGATTCTGAAGGCGAACAAGTCCTCAGAGCATCCTGCCTCTCTGGCTGAGATCCCAGCCCGAAAGGGCGGTCGGGAGTGCTGCCCCTGGAAGGAGCACCCCAATGGAAGACACCCCACCATGCCAGCTTCCCATGCAAGTGGCCTATGGCCCTGGCCAGGCAGGACATGCTGCCTGTGACTCTACTTGGCAAGACTGGGCAGCGCATCTGTTGGGGCTTCCCCCCACCCAAGGACCCTTGGGAATCCAGCTGGATGCCTGCATGAGACAAGATGCCCAGCAGAGCCTCCTGGCCTCCAGGAGGCGGTTTGCCCAGGGACGGATGCCGTGGCACCAGCGCGGATTAGGAGAGCGGTGGGAATTGAACAGAGCCGAGAACCAGCCAGAAGCCTGCACCCCTCCGCTCCTCCTGACTGCAGGCTGCTCTCTGCACAGCCGCCCCCCTGCCTTGCATTCTAGCAGCCGTCACATGGGGGCACGGGCTATGCCCGGGCTCTGGGAAGAGAATCAGCGGCAGGAAGCCCCCAGGGAACCCACTCTCCCCGCCTCTCTAGCCGGCGAAGATTTGATGAGCAGCGCTCAGCACCAGCACCTTGGTCTGCGCTCCTTCTGCCCACAGCAGCTTTCGTGCCCCTCACCCGCTGGCCACCCCCAGAGCTCTCCTCACCACCCCCCCCCCCCCCGCCTCTTCCACTTGTAGTCCCTCACAGCAGGGGTCGGCAAACTTTTTCTGTAAAGGACCAGATTATACACAATTTAGGCTCTGAGGGACACATGTGGTCTCGATCACATTTTTTTTTTTTAAACAATCCTTTAAAAATGTACAAACCATTCTTAGCCTGTGGGCTGTATAAAAACAGGCCACCAGCTGTAGTTGGCCGGCCCCCGACCCCTGCCTTACAGCTTCGCTGGCGTGCTTCTGATGCCCTTCTCTTGCCCCAAATGCTGGTGGCCCAGGTACAGAGTCGGGATGAGAAGGCTAACCAGGCGCCCCCGGGATCCCACCCCCCTTTGCAGGGAGAAGGCATTCCTCCTGCTTCGTGGATGTGGCTCCTCCCAACACCACTAGCTTCTCCCCCAAATCTCCACCTCTTGCCCTTCGTTCTCGGCCCCGCGCCCCGTGATGCCCGGAGAACGACAAATCAGGGACTTAGGCAGAGGAGCTGTTTTGTTTTTAAGAAGAGCACAAGGAATATCCAGAAAGTGAATTAACCAGGGGAAAACCTGCTGTTTCCGTCGGGTTTGCCTTCCCCCAGCACAACCAGCTCCCGAGGAGCCAGATGGAATTTTACCAACTCTGAAACAGTACCGGTGGGCAGGGAACAAAGAAAATGAGGGTTCGTCCTGAGGGAAGGGGGGAGTTGTTTCCCAAAAGTTAGATGCGGCTGCAAGTGTCAGCCTGGAGCAGCCGTGCCCAGGAGAAAGAGGCAAAGACGAGGCAGCATCCACCTAGCTTCGGCGCCTCCTCGGCCCCCACGGCCATCTCCCATTTTCCAAGACCCCCGGACCTCCGCCCCTCCCCTCGCTTGTCACTTCTCACTGGTAGAGTTCCCTTTTTGACAACTTCTCTGGAAAACAGCCATAGCTAGCGGTTCCTCTCTGAACCTCACCCTCTTGGATGGTGGTTGAAGTCGTAGACTTCCTAACCCAGGATCTCCCACCTTCCAGAACCTTCCATCAGGCTTACCATCTTTCCCTTGGCCCTTCCTGAGACATGCTTTCATGTCTGCCCCATCCAAGAATCCCCTCTCCCCTTGTTCAGGTGAGAGCTCAACACTGGAGGAGCTCAGCAAAGCACCCAGAAAACACCCACCAACTCAGATGGTTTTGAGAGGCAGAGGGTCACTTTTCACCCCCGGGAAGTGCAGGCAGCCCCGCAGTTGCCCAGCGGTTCTCCGACAGAGCCTCACACTAGAGACGTCTCACCTTGACCTCTGGCCGCACACTGCTGCCCACGTGGCGACTCCACGTCCACCTGGACTGAGCCTCCCTCAGAGCAGGATCCCTCCAGACTGTCCTCACCGCAGACACAGGCTACCTCGAGTCCTCCCGGGACGTCTCCAGACCTTGCCAGCTTTCTCTCTCTCCGCCTTGGCCTTTTTTTTTTTTTTGCGGTACGCGGGCCTCTCACTGCTGTGGCCTCTCCCGTTGCGGAGCACAGGCTCCGGACGCGCAGGCTCAGCGGCCACGGCTCACGGGCCCAGCCGCTCCGCGGCATGTGGGATCCTCCCGGACCGGGGCACAAACCCGCGTCCCCTGCATCGGCAGGCGGACTCTCAACCGCTGCGCCACCGGGGAAGCCCCCGCCTTTGCCTTTTGATGACTTCTGGACTGCTTCTCTAAGGAGAGGCCCCTGAACTGGCCCCAAAAGCCTCGGTGGTTACTCCCCGGATCTCCAGGAAGGGGGATGCAGGAGAAGGCCCGCGACAGCCAGCACACCATACGCCGGAAAAGACTTGCATTCTCCTCCAACGGGCCGTGTGTCCAGGGACCTGGGGGAGGGAGCTCCTGAGACCCCCTTCCTGGCATCAAGCACACCTGGCTGACCAAAGGACCCAGAGATGTCTTTATGAGGGGCTTAACTGGGTGCAGTGCCCATTGGATTTCCAAACCTCCTGAGAACCTCCCGCCTGGGAGCCCAAACCTACCCGCGCGGTCCCCAAGATGACAGCACAGCCCTCCCTCTTCTCCCAGGGGCCCAGATGGTCTGAGCGAGTAGCCCCTGGCCTTTGTTCAGCCAGAGGTGAACCAACCTTGGAAAGGGACCATGTCCCAGGGCCTGGGCCCCACTCCCCGCAGCCTTCCCCGTGTGTTTCTTGGGGACGTCC
Source organism: Phocoena sinus (assembly GCF_008692025.1). NCBI lineage: Eukaryota > Metazoa > Chordata > Mammalia > Artiodactyla > Phocoenidae > Phocoena > Phocoena sinus. The sequence goes on along the minus strand of NC_045770.1, from coordinate 100,544,246 downwards.
CGGTCGCGGGCCACCTCGCAGGCCTCTGCCCAGCCCCTTCCCCGTGGCTAGCTGGGTCTCAGGCCGTGGACACCTCCCCTCACCCCTGCCGCCTCCTGCTCTGCTCTACAACTGTTGACAGTGCTGAAGTTTGGTTTCTCTTCTGCAGGGCCAGTTTCTTACACTTGTTTCTTCTCTCTCTTTGTCTCTGTCTCTGTCTCTGTCTCTCTCTCCTTCCCCTTCCCGCCTCGGCCCCTGGGGCCTCCTCCTTTCACCCTGGCTGGTGGGCTGCCCACCCCTGGCAGGGAAGGCCGGATGGTGGTGCTATCCTTGGTCTTAGGGCTTTCGGAACAGGATGACTTTGCCAATATCCCTGACCTGCAAAACCCAGGAACCCAGCAGAACCAGAACGCTCAGGGGGACAAGAGGTACGAGCACAGGCGAGGGCCTGCGGCGGCGGCAGCAGAGAAGGAGGCGTGGAGAGGCCAGCAGCCTCGACCGCCGGTCGCTGGACGAGGCGGCGGCGCCTTCAGCGGACGCTGGAGCAGGACAGCCCCCTCCCCAGCCGGTGCCCTCACACAGGCCACCCTGGTGGTGTCCCTCGGGTCTGAGGCCCGTGTGGCTGTCCTGGGGCCATTCTGGATCAAGCCTGCTCCCCGGGCATGCCTGCCCTCGCCTGGAGCAAGCCAGCCTTTCTGCCCCATCTTCCCGCTTGGCTCCCCTCTGCTGCACCCTCATCTTTCATCTCTGCCCCACCCCGACCCAGAAATCCCAGTTTCTCCGGTGGTTGGTGGGCGGCGGGGATGTTAGGGAAGGGGCGCCAGCTTGTTCTCCCTCATCCCCGCCACCTCAACCTCCCTCTTGCCTGGAGGTCCCGCTGGGGTGATGGTCACACACACACACACACACACACACACACACACACACACACACACACACACCTGCAGAGATGTGATACGGCTGCTCTCGGCTGATGGAAGAGGAGCCCCTGGTGGGAAGGGTCTGGGGCCTGGGAGAGGCCTGGTGACCAGAAAGGCAGCCCCTTAGCCCGAGGTACCAGGAGGAGGAAATGGGATAGGGGGTGGGGGGTGAGAGCAGCCGGCAGGTGCTGGTCAGGCCCTCTGTCACCAGGAACCCTGCTGCAGGCCCTCAGGAGTAGCCTGTGTGGCCACAGCACAGGCTGAGCCGAGGCCTGGGCGTTCAACCATCCGTGGCCCTGGCCACCGGGAATGCAGGGAGGCATCTTCGGATGCCCCCGTTAGAAGCGCTCTCACGGAGGAGGGGACGGGGAAAGATCAGAGGTCCCAGGGTTCAGGCAGCATCACTAAGGTGGGATGATCCTGCACCTGTCTGGCCGCTTTTTCCCACCTGGCCTTGGGCTGGGCCAGCCACACACCTGTGATCGTGGGAGGAGGGCTCATCACCTTGGTCAGGTGTGCTTTTCATCAGAAAAGGCCTACAGGAGAGTGTGGCCTGGCAGCCAGGTTGCCTCCTTGTAGCTCTGCTACCAGAGCCTCGTTCTGCAACCTTGGGCAAGTCACAGCCCTTCTCTGGGCCTCTGCTTCCTCACCTGTCCAATGAAGGATTGGACAGGGTGACCCCTTCGAGCTCGGACATGCTAAGCCTCTAATGAGGGAGCAGACCCTCGGACTGGGGCACTTGTCAGAGCCTGTCAGCCAGGCGGAGACCCTGACGCTTGCTTATTAAGAGCAAGCGTCCCTTCTGTCCCGGGCTGCTGCCAGGGGCCTGTGTGTTAGGGGAGGACAGGCCGAGTTAGCTGACTTGCCTGTCCGTCTGGTGGCTTCTGGAAACCAACTCTCTTATTTTCTTTCCATCCCGAGTTCACAGTTGCTTGTCCATGGTGGACAAAGCCAGAAGTCCCCAGAGAGTGGGAGGGGAGAGTGGGACCAGCTCTTTCACTCAGTGGTACAGATGGTGTCACACCCTGAGCCCAAGTCCTGGGGTGCGGGAGGAACGGAGTCTGCCACCTCCAACCCACTGGAGCCACCGGGGTCCTGGCTTCCTGAGCTCAGGGCTCAGAGCTGGGCTGCAGGCGGGCCAGAGGGCCGTGGGGAGAGGGCCAGGGGCCATGGGCCAGAGGCTGCAGGAGCAGGGCTGCAGCCCTCTGAAAATCTGCTAAGGACCCCCTTGTCGAGAAGGGTGTGAAGCGTGAGGGAGCAGATGCAGGCTGGAAACGAGATTTCATGTCACCCATGTGTTACTGAACTGGCTCCATTTTCACCTACAGCCTATTTTTACCTCCTTGCCACTTAGGTCTCACTCCATATAACACACTCACCCCTTCTGATCATTACATCAGTCGTCCCCTGCCTCCCTGGGAAAGGTGGGTGTGGAGCTGGAGGCCCTGGGCCCACGCCCCAACCCAGCCCGACTTTCCCAGTGGACACAGGCCATTCCCACCCGGTCACGCCCACCCCATCCTGGAAGCTCATTTCTCAAGGCTCTTGGGGGGTTTCCCAGGTGATCGGCCACTGCAAGGGTGCTTCCTGCCCCGCACTCTCCCATCCCCAAGCTTGGCGTTAGCACCGCCCACAAGGCGCTTTAGGGCTCCACCCCTCTGGGTTCCTGGCTGCATGAATCTTGGAATGGTGGGCTTGGGCCAGCTGTCCCTTCCTCCTCAGCTTCTGCCTCCAGACCGAGGGTCTGCCCTTCGGCCCCAGTGCCCCCTTCTCCACCCAGCTGACCCCTTGGCCGGATGTCACCGGGGTAACGGGTGGGTGGCCCTCGGCTGTTGTTGGGGAGGACATTCTGCCCCCGAGGTCTGTTTGCAGCAGGCTCCTGGGAGGAGGAGTGGCCACTCCAGGTCCCAAGCAAGGTGGGGTGCATCTAGCAAGTCGCTGACCCCACTGCCAGGGTCCTTGGTGGCCCTGAAGCCCCGCATCCGGGATCCCCCAAGCCCCTGGGCCTCAGCGCCGGGGCCCCAAAAACTTCGGAATGCTGCTGGGCCCAGGAGGGAGGGAAGGAGGCCAAGGCCGCCCCTGGCTCCCACGCCCTGCTGTGCCCGTTCCACCTCGCCCATGCTGCCCTGCACCCATGCGCACCTCATGCTCTCAGCCACCCTCTCACCCTTGCTCCTTGGGATCCGAATGGTTTCCCCCGTGGCCCCACCCCCACCGGAGTCGGGGGCGGGGCCGGGCGGGACCTGGCCACCCCCACGCTGCCCTCACTCCGAAGCCACCATGTTTCTTCTGTCCTGGTGTGTGTCCCCCGCCTCCTCTCTGCCTCTACTCTCCTCCTTGTCCCCTCGTCCGCCCCGCAGCCTCTTCACTCGCCTCCAACTAACCTTTCTCGGCCTCTCTCTCTCTCCCTCCCTCCCCGTCTCCTTCCTCCCATCTGCTCCTCACAGGGATGTCCCTGGGCCAGTGACGGGCCCTCCGCCTCTCCCTCTGCCTCTGTGCTCCTGTCTCTCTGTCTCTTTCTGTCCTGTGACCTCCGATAGCTTCAGTGGCGCTGACCATCTCTTCCCAGGCTGCTTTGCAGCTGTGCTGACGCTGTGGTGTGGCCAAAATAACTCCGACTTTCTCATACCTTCAGCAGTCAATCCCGGCTCTCTCCTCCTCACCCACTCTATTTTTAACCTGACTTTACCTCTCCAGCTATTTCAGTCTCCTCCTCCCCGTGCCTGTCTGTGTGAACACGTGTCCGTGTGTGTATATGTGCGCGTGCTCTGCTCTGGCCGCACCTCTGGGAGGGCGCCCCGCGCCCCCCGGGTGGGGTGGGGCGTTTCCTTGTCGTCCGGGCAAGGCCAGGCCCTCACAGCAGGTGCGCCGTGCCTCTAATTCTCAGAGCGTCTGTCCCTGAAACTGCTCCCTGCTTTTTTGTTTCAGCGTTTCCCAATTCACACGCGCACCTTGGCATGCCGGGGCCTCCCTGAATGTGTGTCCTCTCAGGATCTAAGTGTGCACATCGCTGTACGTCTGTCCTCTTGCTGCTCTGGTTGACCTGCCTGGTTGCCCCTGCCATTCTCTCCGTGTTGCCCTGGGTGTCTGTCAGGCTTGTGTGCACTCGTGTGTGTGTGTGTGTGTGTGTGTGTGTGTGTGAGCGTGTGCACACCCTGCTGTTGGGTCCTGGTGTCTCTCCTCCAGGGCCTGGCATATCCTGTGCATGTCTGTCTGCCTGTCATAGTCAACCGTGTGCTGGCGGCTGGTCCATTCCGAGGGCCACGGCTTGTGTCCAGCCTGTGTGTGTCTCTGAGTCTGTGGCTCTGGTACTCTCGAAGCTGTTCTATTGTAGCCCCTCCCGAGCCCTGTGCTCCCATCACCCCGTCTTCCTCGCTGCCTGCCCCCATCTCTCCTCCTCATGGGGTGTTCCAGCCTGGTCCCTGGGCAGGCTTTTAATGCCCCCTTCCTGAACCCCAGCTAGACGGAGACTGGGCTCACCACCCAGCCTCTGGGCCAGAGAGCCCAGCTTGCCGGGGGCAGTGTGGAGCCGGGGTGCACACAAGGCCTGGAGTGGAGCTGTCAGATCCGGGGTTTTCGGTGGGACCCCGTCTTTCTCTGACCCTGGGCGAGAGCCTTATCAAATGTGTAGTCCTCAGAGTGGGAGAAGGGTCGGGTTTGGGCAAGGGGGTGTAGATTTGCCCTGTCCAATAGGTGACTATTTAAATTAGTTTAAGTCAAACAACCGTGAAAATTCAGTTCTCAGTCATACTGGCCACATTTCAAATGCTCAATAACCATGGGTGGACATAGAAAGTTCTACTGGACAGAGCTGTGTGGACAGTGGTCCTGAGCTCACCTGGTCAGTCTCGTGTCTAAAGGGCACCTGTGTTCCCGCTGAGCCTGAGCAAACAGGTGGGGCCTCCAGGAGACAGGTGCTCTGGGCGTGTTTGCCTGGGGTAATGTCGCGGAGAGAGGACACGCCGTCTCGGGAGCCTCCCCGCCGGCCTTCCAGGCTGGAGCAAGCAGGGATGGATGGAGCCTCTGGGGAGGGAGGATGCTCAGAGACCACCATGCAAGCGGGGGCTGAAGGGTAGGGGATTTTCTGGGAAACAGCAGGAGTGGGAACACTGGCCGAAAAGGCACCTGCCAGGGGAAGTCGAAGCCGGATCACGCTGGGGCAGAGGCGAGGGGGACGGCCCTGCCCCCATGGACAAAAGCGTAGTTCCTGCTGGCCCGCAGGAGGTGGCAGCTACTTGGGTCTCGGAAGGTTCTGCTGCCACCCAGACCCGTGGCGCCCAGCCCAGCCCACCTCTAGGTCCATGCTCATTCGGATTCCTCCCACCCCCAGGTTGCCTACCGGAGGGAAGGCAGTGAACACAGCCCCAGTGCCGGGCCAGACGCCCCACGATGAGTCTGACCGCCGGACCGAGCCTCACTCCTCCGTCTCAGATCTCGTCAACTCCCTCACCAGTGAGATGCTCATGGTGAGAAGGGCAGGAGGCCCGGGGCAGGGGCAGGGGCAGGTGTGGAGATTGGTGACAGCGTGGGAGTCACGCAGGGGAACCAGCATGGTCATCTGCCAAGAGAGACTAAGATTTCCCATCCTCCTCCAGTCTCTGGATTGAGCAGGGGCCCAAGAAACCTGCTGTGTGATCCTAGAAGGAAAGGCTAGTGGAGCGAGGGCTTGGAGGCGGAAGGTGTCCCCTCTCTTGGGGTGGCATCCCACTGAGTAGCGGTCTCGGGTGGAGCGGGTCTCATATCCCCTTCCCAGGGACCATCCCCAATCCCCATGGCTGGGGAGCCAGCTGAGGCCCAAAGAGAAGAGGAGAGCAGAACCCCTCTGGTCCTAGTTCCTATGAGGGAACAGCTGTGCTGGGGTTCTCCTGTCCACACCCCAGCCTCCCCGGATCCCTGCCTTATGGATCTGGAGTGTTTTCACCACGGGAGAGGTTGTGGCTTCACATGGCGCCCCCTGGTGGCAGCAGTGAGTCACAGCCATTTGCCTCATCTGTACTTTCCAAAGAGCTCCTGGAGGGACCAAGGCCCCAGGGCGATAGAGCACACTGTGATTTGGCAGCTGGAGATTTCAGGCGGGAGTCAGTCACAGGCTTGGCAGCCCAGAGTTTCCAGGAAGGCTGGGTGAGGACGTGAGGGTGGGAACCCGGTGCCTGCTAGGTTCCTACTGGGACCTGGGCCCCGCTTCCTCTTCCCCCTTCCCTCCTCCCTGTCTCCCCACTTCCTCCCAAAGAGGGAGGGAAGGGGGCTCGGTGGGCTTTCAGGCCCTTGCCAGACCTGACGTCATTCAGTTCAGAGGACCCTTGCCCACTGCTCTGACACCGCAGCCCCCAGCCTCCCCGGGGCCCCCGGAGCCCCCAGGCCCCACCCTCCCGCCATTCAGGGCTCGGCCGGCTCTAACCATCCATCCACACTCTTCTTTCCTAGCCCAGCGCCTCTCAAATTGTGATAGGCACACGAATCACTGGGGGATCTGTTAGAATGCAGATTCCCAGTCAGCAAGCCTGCTACGGGCCCCCAAATCTGCGTTTCTCTCGGATGCAGATTAGAGCATCAGATTTTCCACGTTCCAGATCTGGTCTCCCTTGGGCCTCCCCACCTCTCCCCTCTCCCTGCCCCCTGGGCCCTGAGTGCCTGGTCCTGCACCACCTCCTCTCTGTCTTCCCCCATCCATGTAGATCAGCCCAGCCATCCTCTGCTCTGGACGGGCCATCGCCACAGTCCATCCTGCCTCTCTGTGCAGCCTCTTAATTGGCTACGGCTTCCCGGTAGCCAGGATCCCAGAAGGGACGGCCCTTTCCCAGCCAGCTTGCCTACCCCTTGCTGCCCCCGGTTGGGGGCGGGGGTGGGGTGGGGTGGGGGTAGAGCCGCAGGCAGAAGGAGGAAGTGCAGGCCCCAGCGCCCTCTCACGTGCTCAGCAGATGCTCAGAGGTGGGCAGGCAGGGTCTAATTGCCTAGCCCTAGGCCAAAGCTGGGTCACTGGCATTAATAGTGATGATGAAGATGAACAGGGCAGAAGTAAACAATCGGCTGACCTCCCTGCCCCAGGCGTGGAGAAACAGGAGTCGGGCACCCGCAGCCTTACAGACAAAGGGACCAAGGGGACAGGGTCAGAGAGGGGGCTGGGCCGCATCCCCATCTGAGTTACTCCTGCCCTGCTTACTTCTGCCAGAGCTGGGGCTCAGGCAGCACCTCCTCCAGCCCTTGGTGGGGGTGGCTAGCCTGGTTGCCATGGAAACAGATCGAGGCCCCGCCCCAGCTGGTTAATTAAGGCTCAGGGCTGTGGTTTGGGAAGGCTGGGGGTGGGCACAGAGCCACTGCCCACTTCTGAGGTGAGGTCCACTGGCCCAGCTTGGGCCTCTCATCCAAGACTACCTTGTTTGGGAACCAAGATCCAAGTGACCAGCCTCAGGTGAGGCTGGGGCCACCTGGGCTCCAGTCACCAGGGTCTCCACCCCAACTTTAGAAGGAATGTGGAGGGGCAAGTGGTCGTGGCAGGGACTGCATGCCCAGGCTCTCAGTCCATGGCCAGCAGTGGCAGGCGCCAGGCCACAGAGCAGGACCACGAAAGTGATGTAAACCCCCCCTTAACCTTCCCTGGAACCCCGTAACATAGGTGTGTCTCATGGTCCCATTCTACAGATGCAAAAACTGAGGTTAAAGGGGAGTGGGGCTGGTAGGAGGAGAAGGAAGGAGCGCCAGGGGAAAACTGGATCTGGGTCAGGAAGCCAGATTCTCAGCGGGCCTGAGTGGAGCTTGCAGGGCTGCCTGGATCCCGCCAAGGGGCAGGGCTTGAGGGACCCGCTTCCACTGTGAGAAGAGCAAGGGAGGCAGCTCAGACCCCCTTCCACCTCCAGGCAGGACCAGGGGTGTGGCTAGTGGAGCCCCAGATCTGAGTGTGAGAGTGAGGGCAGCTGGAAGGGCACTCATGGTGGCTGGGCGCTGACTTGGGTTCGAACTCCGGGCTCATCTCTTAGTCACAGGCGACTTGAGGCAGTAATCTCTCTGTGCCCCCAACCAAGTTGGAGCATGGTAGTGCCTGCCTCATCAGGATGTTGTAGGGAGTAGAGGAGGGCAAAGCACACAGTACAAGGAGTAGGGTAGTTACCATCGTTAGTGTGATTTGCATACTCGTCGCCTAGGGCAGCTGAGTCCTCACTGGCTTGCAGGAGGAAGTCTCAAAATGTCTTGGGATGTGGGCCTGTTTTGGTGGAAAGAGTGAACTTTCAAGTCAGAGAGAGTCCGTACTGCTGTGCAATCTTGGACGTGTGACTTAACCTCTCTGAGCCAGTCTCCTCAGCTAGAGAGCGGTGATCACTGCCTCTCCCGGCTGTTGTCAGGATTCAGTAGGAAGAGGTGACTGGTGCACGCTATACACATTAGTTAGTATTTCAGAGCCTGGGGCCGCCTCTCCAGGATGAAGCGGGAGGGCACAGAGAAGTCTCCTGCAGGGGAAGGAGAGAAAGCAAACCAGTACCAGCAGTTTTGTCATAAATATGGTACCCTGAGTCCTACCCTGGCTCTTACCCAATCACCCCAGGAGCGTTCTTCGGTTTTTTATTGGAGTAGAGTTGATTTACAGTGTTATGTTAGTTTCAGGTGTACAGCAAAGTGAATCAGTTGTACGTATACGTCTCCACTCCCTTTTAGCTTCTTTTCCCATATAGGTCATTACAGAGTACTGAGTAGAGTTCCCTGTGCTATACGGTAGGTCCTTATTAGTTATCTATTAACCACCAGGTGGCTGGGGGATGGGCAAGATTCTAAAACCTAACCAGGTGTCCCCAGTGAGCAACCACAGCTGGAAACACTTGGCTGGGAGACCCTCCCCTCAATTCCTTCCTATTTTTTCAACATCCTCCTGGGAAGGGGACACCATGCCACCCCCCACATGTCTGTCGGTTGCTGGGTCTGCTCAAGTGGCACCCCCCCGGGGATGAGGGCTGAATGCAGGTGTAACCTCCCTTCCAGTGGTCCTCAGCCTTGGTTTGCAGTACTGTCACCTGAGGCTCCTATTACACAATTCTGCCGCCCAGGGCCACCCCAGCCCCATCAAATGAGGCTCCCCAGGGATGGGGCCTGGGAATCTGTACTTTAAGTGTCCCTACCTTACACCAACAGACGTTGCTTTTGAAAACTCGCCTCTCTCATTTTGTAAATCACATCATCCTCAGAACCCCAGGGTCACTTTCTAAAGAAATATCGTGGTAAACTCTTTTGAGATGAGAACAATCTCCCTCATCTGTTTTGTAGCCCAGGTTTTTGTGTCGGTGTATTTCGCAGGGGACCCCGCAGGGCTGTTGGAAGAGGGGAAAGATGGAGGAGGGGGCTGGGTGGGGGGCGGGTCCCAGGGTGCACCAGGGGAGGTGAAGCAGACCCGGGGCTCCGAGAGGCTGGGAAGTGGGGTGCACGCTGCTCTGGGGTTCAGGGGCTGTCCCGGCTCTGCCCCTCCCTCCCTGTGTGACCCTGGTCAGGGCACCTGCCCTCCGCCTCAGCAACCTCACCCAGATCTGAATGTGGGATGTGCCACCACCAGCCCCGCGTGGTGACCATGGGGAGGAGGCGGCTGGACTGGCCTTGGGCACAGCGAGGCCTCCCAACCCTGCTGGGCTACAGAGGGGGCTTCAGGGAAGCAGAATCCTCCCCAGCGCTGCCTGCCTCTCCCCCGCCCCCAGCTCTCCCCAGGCTCTGAGGAGGACGAGGTCCACGAGGGCTGCAGCCGAGAGAACCTGGGCCGGATCCAGTTCAGTGTCGGCTACAACTTCCAGGAGTCCACGCTCACCGTGAAGATCATGAAGGCCCAGGAGCTGCCGGCCAAGGACTTCAGCGGCACCAGCGACCCCTTCGTCAAGATCTACCTGCTGCCAGACAAGAAGCACAAGCTGGAGACCAAGGTGAAGCGGAAGAACCTGAATCCCCACTGGAACGAGACCTTCCTCTTTGAAGGTGAGGCTGCGCTGCCCCTGCCCCCAGAGTCCCCCTCTTCCCCTCCTCCACCCCCCGCCAACCCTCCCCCCTCCACGTGACCACATGCACAAACGCACAGGTACCGGCGTGCGCACACGCGCGTACCGACACACACAGGCGAGTAACTCGGCCCGGTTAACCTGCTGCGTACCGTGTCCAGCTGGGATGAGGTTACAGGGCTGAGTGGAGCCAGCATCACAGCCAGAGGCCGAGGAGGAAAGCTGGGCCACTGCCCGGACACAGGACCCATCCTCAGGCGTGCAGGAAGGAAGGAAGGCAGCCACAGGATCCAGAGGTGGGGCACCTGCAGTGACCGTAGTGTAGTGGGTAAGAGCCCAGGCTCTTACCATGGCCCAGGCTGCCTGAGTTTGAATCTCAGCTCTGCCACTTACTAGCTGTGTGACCAGAGGCAAGTTCCTGAACCTCTCTGTGCCATGGTTTCCCCATCTGTAAAATAAAGATACTAGTGAGGGTTAAACAACTCAGTGAATTGTAAAAGCACTTACAACACCCAGAAAACACTTTATACCAGTTTGTTAAACACACTCCATCGGCTCCCCTTCTCTGACCCCTCCCCCTATTCGGGACAGGCCCCTCCAGATGCACAGGAAGAAGAGCTCTGAACCATGCCCCAGGGTCCTAGAGGCAGATATCCTTCCTCTCTCCTGCAGGCCCATCTTTATCTCTTGTCTCTGAGGAGTCAAGGTAACCAGGAAACTGGGTGTGTGATCAGGGAGTGATTTCTGTCCCTGGCCCTTTGGGTGCCTGGACCCCACTTAGAGAAACCATTAACCTTTCTTGACAGCTGTGTTCAACCAGTGAGAATAAATCCCTACAACGCCAACTGCCTGGTGCCCTGGCTCTTCAGAGCCTACAGTGTGTGCCCCAGGGAATCGGGAATCTTCCCCATCTGGTGTACCAGCCACTTGATATCTCACCCCTTCAGCTGGCACAGTGACAGCCAGCTCACCCACTAAATAAATCATTGAGGGTGAGCTAGTGAGTGCTTGCTCGTTTCTTCCCTCCTCAGTTCTGCATGGGAACAGGTTTAGAGATGGCACAACCAGTGAGAGGCTTGGCTGGCTGTCTGCAGGTGTATGTAGCCAGCTGGTGGGGTGAAATTTATGGGCAGAGCCCCAATCCACTGATCCCTTCTGCAAACATTTACCCAGCATCTAGTATGGGCTGGGCACTGTCCTGGGTACTTGGGGTACGAAAAGAATGAGGCACCATTGTGACCCTCAAGGCATTCCTTGGAGGACACAGATGTGTAGATAATTAAGCCATACATTGCATGACAGATGCTGCGAGAACCCAATATAAACTCCCCTTGGTGGCGCTGAAAAACATTTCCCAGAAGAGAGGCCATTCATGATGGGTTCTGATGGATGAATAGGAGTTTGCCAGATAGGAGACTGCCTCCTCTGGTGTTGAAGAGAGCTGACTCAGGCGCAGGGACCCCTTGGAGCCTTCAACCTTTCCAGAACACTTGTCCTCATGCATTTTACCTGAATGGATGCCAAAGGTCACCTGGGGAATTCCCTGGCAGTCCAGTGGTTACGACTCCGTGCTTTTACTGCCAAGGACCCGGGTTCAATCCCTGGTCAGGGAACTAAGATCCCACAAGCCATGCAGCGTGGCAAAAAAAAAAGAGAAGAAAGTCACCTGGACAGGTCCCTGGGGTACTCCAAGGTGAGCAAGACATGGCCCATAGTCCCCCTCAATATAAGGAAGAGGCCCTGAAGGCATTCAGAGTCTGGGGGCTGAAGGAACATAGGATTTCCTCTTCCAGTGCACCTGCCCTGGTGAGAGGTAACTCTGTGCTTCTAGCGTCTTTGGCAAAAGGTGCGAGAATCCTCCAGAACCCTTCCTCTCCCTTCATCTTCTCCACCAGTTGAGCTAAGGTAGTAAGTATCCTCTCTTCTTCCTGTGCACACCCTGGTTCAGGATCACAGCACCTCGGGCCTCCAGGCTGGCCTGCACCCACTGCCCCCCCAGGCCGGCCCCTCCTCTGACTAAGCTTCCCAAGGCTGTGACTCCAGCTTCAGACCTTCCCTGGCTCTCTTGTGTCTACCATCCCATCCAAGCTCCTTCCTCTGGCTCTCCGCTCTGGCCTCATCTCCTGCTCCAGCCCAGCACACTCCATGCCCTTTCATGGGCATTTATTCATTTGTTCAATTATTGATTCACTTAACAAATATTTAATCGAGCGCCTACTGTGTGCCAGAAACAGTGTTAGATGCTGGGATCCGGTGGTTGAGGACAGAGATGCCTTCCTGGAAATGCTGGCCCAGTGGGAGAGTCAGATTCAAGGAAACATAAATCTCTAGTACAGCCTGTGATAAGTGCTGCGAAAGGAAAGTGCTAGTGTATAAAACACGGGATCTGACCCCATCTGGCACGTCAGGAAAGAAAGCTGAGACCTGATGGAAGAGGATAGGCCAGGACGGGGCATGATGGGGCTGGGGCAGGAAAAGCCAGGGTGGCTGGAGCTCGGTCATTGAGTGAAGAGCGGTCACAAGATGAGCAAGGAGAGGACAGCGGGCCAAGTTGTGGAAGGACCTGAAGCCAAGGCAAGGCGCACGGCTTTTATTCTAAGTGCACTGGGAGCCTCTGAAAGGCTTTCCGCAGGAGAGTATCATAATGTGATTTCTATTTTTAAAAGATCACTCCGGCTGCCGTGTCAAAAAGGGGCTGTAAGAGAAAGTACACAAGCGGGGAGGGCTGTTTGGAAACTCTTGCAACCATCTAGGCAAGAGGTACCGGCGGCTTGGACGGGGGGGTGGCCGTGGAGACAGGGACAGCTGCCGGTCTGCTGAGGAAGGACAGGAGGACTGTCCATCGGCAGGAGGAGGAAGGGGAAGCGCGGAGTCCTAGGACAGGCATCTACTGCTTTTTCTTTGCCTTTGCCATTTCCCTCTGCCCTGAGTCCTCCTGGGGCTTGCTTTCTGCCAGCTGTGGCCATCTCAGGCAGGGCCACTTGCCCAGACTTGTCTCAGAATGATTGGCAGTGGCAGGGCTGCCCAGAGAGCAAGGGGGCCACTGCCCAGTCGCCGAGATGGACCCGTGATGAACCAGTGAATGAATTGTCCCAGTCTGCTCCTGATTAGCTGTGGGACTTTGGGCAGGTAAGTTAAGCCATCGGAGCCTCAGTCTCCTCCTCCGTAAAATGGACAAGATACCGTCCACCTCGCAGAACTGTCAAGGGAGACAGATGAGACCACGACAGTCCTTGCTAACATTTCAGGAGGGTCTGAACGTGGGTGTTGCCGGCTACACCCAGGTGGGGTGGCAGCAGGAAGGCACAGGGCCAGCCCTCCCCTTCCTCCCGGGGCCTTCCTGCCCAGGAGCGTTGCCCTGCCCCGGCCCCGTGTGGCCACTCTGTCCTGCTCTTCCCCTGTGCTGTCTGTCTCCCAGGTTTCCCCTACGAGAAGGTGGTGCAGAGGGTCCTCTACCTCCAGGTCCTGGACTACGACCGCTTCAGCCGCAATGACCCCATCGGGGAGGTGTCCATCCCCCTCAACAAGGTGGACCTGACCCAGATGCAGACCTTCTGGAAGGATCTGAAGCCATGCAGCGATGGGAGTGTAAGGCCCCACCTGCGGGTCCTGGCTGGGAGGCTGGCAGATCCTGGCCCAGTCCTAGTCCCCTCACAAGCTCAGGGAATTGGGAAGGTTATGGGTGGGGTGGGGCAGGGCAGGTGGGCGGGCCTGACAGAGCAGTTCCCACCCACAATCTCAGGGGAGGCTGGGCTGTGATAAAGAACCTGGGGAGCAGGGCCCAGACCTGCCAGATGAGGGGAGACCAGGTGTGCATCCGTGTCAGACAGAGGGGGCGGGTAAGCACCCAGGTCCAAGTGGAGGGGTCCTGGGGCGGGGGGGGGGGCGGGCTCCCCTTGTCCCCACAGCCCTCTTGTTCTCCCTCCCAGGGGAGCTGAGAGGAGTGGCCCAGCCTCACCCCTCCACTTGTCCCTCCCAGGGGAGCCGAGGGGAGCTGCTCCTGTCTCTCTGCTACAACCCCTCTGCCAACTCCATCATCGTGAACATCATCAAAGCCCGGAACCTCAAAGCCATGGACATCGGGGGCACGTCAGGTGCTGGCGCTTCCCGCAGCAGAGGGCAGACGGGCCAGGGAGCTTCTGGCGCACGGGAGTCTCACTGCATGTGGACATCAGGGTCCTGCCTGTGGCCCTCACCCTTGTCCCCCGTGCCCCACCTCCAGTCCCAACTCCTTTACCCTAGAGCCCTGGTGCTGTCTCTGGAGCACCCTCAGGGTCAGCAGCATCTTGGATACTGTCCTTCCCAGAATCAGGAAGAAAGCGAACACGATGGTGGGGAGGCCTGGGTTCTAGTCCCAGGTCCGACACTACTTGTCCGTGACCTCGGGTGAGACCTGGCCTCTCAGTCTTCTCCTTCGTGTTCACGGAAGGGCGCTAGGTGATGGCTGAGGCCCCTTGCGGCCCCTCCATCTGCTGACCCCCCAGATCCCCGCTCCTCCTTCCTTAGGGCTTTCCTCACCCTCTGGGGAAATCACGCAGCCCCAGCTTCCCCCCGCTGCTCCTCTGACCCTTCCCCCACCTGTCCCCCAGACCCTTACGTGAAGGTGTGGCTAATGTACAAGGACAAGCGGGTGGAGAAGAAGAAGACGGTGACAATGAAGAGGAACCTGAACCCCATCTTCAACGAGTCCTTTGCCTTCGACATCCCTACGGAGAAGCTGAGGGAGACAACCATCATCATCACCGTCATGGACAAGGACAAGCTCAGCCGCAACGACGTCATTGGCAAGGTAGGGGGGCACCCAGCAAGGGTCTGTTCTCCAAAGAAGCAGCCGGGGTAGTAGATGAGCACAGGGCTGGACAGCAGGAGAGAGAGCGTCAGTCCCTTCCCCTGTCAGGGCCTCCGTTTCATCTCAGAATGAGAGGATTGGACGAGATTCTCCCTAAGTGTCCTACTGTGGGTCCACCACTTCAGGACAGACCACTGGAAGAGCAGGGAAAGAAGGAGGTGGTAGGAAAAAGTGCCCTGGATCCCCAGAAGAGGGTTTTCTGGACAGGACCCTCTGACAGGGTAAGGACATCAGAGCAATGTCACCCAGCGTCCCGTCTGTAGAGGGTGAGCTGCGTGAGGCAAGTATTGAGAGCTGTAGTCAGGCTCCGAAGACCTGGCTTTGGTTCCCACCTCATCTTGGTTCCCCAAGGTCAGTTGCCCAAGTGACCTTGGGCAAGTCACTTGCCTCTGTGAGCTCCAGCGTTCTCATTTGTAAATGGAGCTACTAGTACCAACCCTACAGCACCTCACAGGGTGGCGTAAGAATTGCCTGAGACACATGGACATTCTCCTTGTGGAAAGTGACCTCTCCTCGTCCTATTTTAACCCCAAATCCATGCCTGGCCTTGAGTTTTTGCAGGATACGATTCTGTGACATAACCGCATCCGCTTTTCTACTTTGAAATGTCTATTCCTGTGTTTGTTTATGGCTTAGTGTTGAGAGTACGCTCTTGATAGTCATACTACCTGGATCCAGGTGCCAGTTCCACCTCTTAACAGTCATAACCTTTATGAGCCTCATTTCCTCCTCTTGAAATGAGAGTAAGACGATCCTAACCTCACAGTATGCTGGGAGGATTGAATAACACAGGTGAGAGGCTTAGCACAGAACTTGGAACGTATATGTCAGCTACTATTATGATGAAAGTTGTTTTTGAAAAGTTCTTAGTAAGGGCATGTGTGTCCATTTAGGCTTGGAAGTTTGACCAGGAACAGTGCAGGAAGCCAGTGATCAGGGCAGGCGGAGGGGAGGGGTAGATGTCAGGAGCAAGTGAGGGGAGACCATGGATCACCCAGGGCACAGCCCTGTATGAGGGAAATGGGAAGGGGTGACCTGGGCGCCCACAGGGAAGGGGGCCGAGGTGGAGACACCTCTCAGACAGATAGGAATGGAGAGCCTAGCTACTGGGGGTGGAAGAGAAGCAGCTGGCCCTGCCTCCCATCCAGCAAGGCCCAGGGAGTATGACTTGCCGACCTGTGGTCACAAGTGGGACAGGTCCCCAGCACAGCGTCACCTACACCCCAGTGGGACTATGTGTTCTTAGCAGGACCTGCTGAGCCCTTCCTTGACGAGCTCAGGCCAAGTAACCGTACCTATTTCTAAGCTCTTCTGAAGCTTAGCCTTTTGGAGTTGCGTATTCTTTGGATACCACTTATAGCTCCCTTTGAAACAGTCCTACCTTCTGTTGTCTGAACCAAGGGGAAGGTGGGTTTGTTCTCACTTTGGTCTGGGTAGCTTAGAGAGCCCTATTAGCTCTTAGCTACAGTCACAAGGCTGGTGTCAGCCCGGGGATAATGCACACAGCCCTCCGAAGCTGTGAGGCCCCTAACACAGAGGCAGGTAGGCTTGGGCCGATAGTATAGAGCCCCAAAGACCTAGATTTAAATCCCTCTGCACCACTCATAAATCCTGTGATTATGGGTCAGTCTCTTAACTCTGTACCTTAGTTTCTCCATCTGTAAAATGGGGATAATAACATACCTGCCTCACAGGTAAGGATTTGATGATCTATGTATATAAAGTCCCTAGCTCAGTGTCTGGTGTGTAGTAAGTGCCCAGGAGGTGGGAGTGATTGTCAGTAAGGAGAGATAGGCCGTGCCCAACAGGTGGGGGAGGGAAGGGTGTGGGAGAGAACTGCCTCCATCCCCATCAATCCCAAACCACAGGAGAGTCTGGGAGTCCAATTCGGAAGGGCCAGGCATGCCCAGGCTCCCGAGGGCAGGCACAACAAGGAAAAGAGGGGGGCCTCTGTGGGGTAGGTTGTCACTGCAGGCAGAAGCCCCTTGGTCCCCATGATCACAGGCCATTGTGGAAATGGAGTGTCACCACCATTGACACTCCGTTTCCACAATGACGCAGGGGCGACGCCTCAGAGAGTGCCACTAATGCCGTCCTCTTCCCTTTCTCCCCAGATCTACCTGTCCTGGAAGAGTGGGCCCGGGGAGGTGAAACACTGGAAGGACATGATTGCGCGTCCCCGGCAGCCTGTGGCTCAGTGGCACCAGCTGAAGGCCTGAATGGGGCCACGGGAGGCCCAGGGGGCCAAGGGCCTGGGTCCCCATCATGCCCTCGCCACTTTATGCACAATGCCTGGCCTGGCCCCCCTGCCATGGGTGAGGGAAGGATCCTGAGGGCTGGGCCAGGGAGGGGTCCCAGGAATCCAGCCCCATTTCTCGGGAGAACCAGCCCCATTCCCCACCGGTCCAGCTCTGGTGGAGGGGCTCTGGGAGCCATTTTCCTGCTTTGCCCCTTTCCTTCCTGACTTGCCGATACTAAAGAAGTGGGGGGCGGAGCACGAGAGCCAGACGGGCAGACGAGCAGATCCCTCCAGAGGCCCGCCAGGTGGGCACGGTCCCCCGTTTTCTTTAAGGCAGTGCCTGGAGTGGAGAAAGGCCACCCCTCCCCAGGCCGCAACGTGGGCCCAGGAGAGGGGAGGTTGAGGCGTTTGGCCCCGGCCCGACCAAGAGAGGCGTGTTCCAGGGCAGTTTCAGGTGCCGGCTGGGCCCTGATTACCGAGGATAGTATACAGCCCGCTCCGGGGTCCTGGAGCTGCAGCCCTGTGTACTTGTGTTGTGTCCACCGTGTGTGTGTACGTGTGCGTGCGTGCATGTGTGCGGGTGGGGGAACTCGCTCCCTGTTTCCCTGGGGCCCGCAGTGCTGAAGACGATGCAGAGAGGGTTTCGTGAAGTGAGGTAGGGCTGGAGGCTGAGAAGTCAATGCACAGAGCTGGGGCGGGGGGGGGGGGTGGGGGGGTGGGGGGGGTGGGGGGGTGGGCGGGGAGAGGCAGGGATGGAGGAAGTTGGGGGGAAGAGGGGGCAGACAGGAGCTGGGCTGAGAGCTGGGCTGCCTCCTTCTGCCCCACCCCCGCCTCCCCAGAACTCCGCTAGCTCCTTCCCCAGCAATTTCGTCACATTAGGCACCCACTGTGTGTATCACATTCCACCAGGATTCCCCTGCTCACTTCTGTCTCAGGGGTCCCAAGCCCCCACTAGCTCTCTTCCCTAACACCTTCATCCAAAGGCACCCTCAGCCTTCCCAGATGTCGTATCCCAGCCACGCGGGCAACGTTTGCCACGCCTTCCAGCTTCCTTCCCTTTCCTCGTCTCTGTGCAGACCCCCCAGCCACGCGCCTCCACCCCTCCATCCCCTGTGCTCATAGACCTTCCCTTTCATTCCGTCGTGGTCTCTGATCTGCCAACACCTGGCCTTCTCCAGGGCTTTCCTTTCACCTTCCCCGCCGATCCTGGCCCCTCAGAGCAGCTCCTTCTGCCCCTGTCAGTTCAGGCAGAGGGAGCAGGGAACATTCCAGGATTCTGTGAGTTCTGGGGTTGCCCCCACACAAAGAAGCTGTGCTTCCTCTGCCTCAGCTCGTGCAGAGACGAGAACTGGCATCCCCTTGGAGGCAGCAGATTTCGGGATGATCCCTGCTTAAGCCCACTCAGCCCCACGCCGGTCCCGGTATTGATGCAAGACAGCCGGTGACAGCCTCAAATCTAGGGGTCCGCGAGCCTGGGCCTGACATTCCTGGCACACACCGCGAGGTGGCGCCCTGACACTACAGCCTGTGGACGAGGTCTGGGAGCACAGTTCAACCCCAGATGGGTCTGACACCCCAGGAAGGAGACTCTGGAAAGGGTCCCCCACTTAGCACGGCAAAAGCATAGGCAGTCGGGAACCATCTTCCTTAAGTAGACTTCCCTTTGAGCTGAGCGTTCTGCTCTGTGCAGTAGACGCTCACATTTTTGCCGGTATCAAAAGTTTCCTGCCTAGAATCTCACGCCCCCCGCCCCGCCCCTACTCCCTAACCCCAAGGATCTAGAGGAATATCAATCGAAGTACGTGAATCGTTTTGTAGAGTGAAGAGTGCTAACGTAAAGCAAATAGTCACCCACATTCCTTGTAAATCCCAATTTTTCCATATTGTAGCTTTGCTTAAAATGGGGGTCTGCCCCAACGGCACGGTCCTTATCGGACAGGCTGAGGAACCAGCCCCCAGCGGGGACGGGAGGGCAGCGACCCCGGAGACGGTGGAAGCGAAGAAAGGGTGGTGTTGGAAGCTTTGAGAAGCGGAGGGGATCTGCCATCCTCCATCCCTAGCTGGAATCCTGTGCCCCTCCACGCCGGAGGCCGGTGGGAGAGCGAGCCTAGTCCCAGGTCCCGGTGTCTGCTACAGAGCGCTCGCTCGGGGATTGAACCAACTTGCATTGAGTGGGCGGGGCAACTGCATCCCCGTTTTCCGAGCCCGGTCCCCGAAGCTCTTAGCCAATCACACACAGAGAGCGTCTCCAGGCCGTGCCTCTTCCAAATCTGACCCCACCCAGGCGCGTCGATGAACCGGGCCTGGGGTTCTCCAACCGCGACGGGCACCCTGAGCTCTGGGACGCGGGGGAGGGGTGGCAAGTGGTGGGCCAAGGGCAGCGTGGGCTAGCAAGGGAAGCAGCGGGTGGTATGGGGTGAGGGCGGGGGCGGTCTAAGGCTATAGAAGAACAAGGAAAGGGGGAACTTGAGGGTGGGGGGAGGGCCCTCGTGCCCTGTCACCATCCTAGGACCTTGGACAGATCACCCACACTTCCGGGGCCTCAGTTTCCCCATCTGTAAAATGATGGTAATAATGCTTCACCTACCTCATAGGGGAGGTTGTAAGGCCGCTGTCACCTGACCTGGGGGTGGAGGCAGGAGGATCTGAAGGTGCTACCCGTGAGTAAAGTATTATTACCGTAGACTGAAGGCAAGGCCCGCCTTCCCCTCCCCCCACAGAGCCTCCAGGGATAGCTGAGGCCTGCCTGGGCCCATCTATCCCTTCTCCACTGTGTCCCCGGTCCCTTCATGAGCGGTCATCTGCCATCTTTGTGGGCGCTCTAGACTTAGTCGTTATCTTATTCAGGTATCCTTTCTTGTGACCATCTCCCCACGTAACTGCTGTACAAATTCCACCTACTCCAGGGCCCCGCACCTGCCCACCGGCGCCAGACGCCAGGGAAGGGACAAGGAAAACAGCCACAAAAAAAGCCAAGGGAAGCCCCAGAGTCCCCAGCCCCTCTGGGGTCCCAGGGGTGGGGATTGGTGGTCGCTGTTTGTACTGTGTTTGAGTCCTTGAGTGCAAGCGTTTTATAAAAACAACAACAACAACCCACTATCACAAAAAAATGTACAACGAAGAGAAATGAAGGAAAACTGAAGAAAAAAAAGGAAAAAAAGAATCATACAAAATTTTTCCACCACACGCACCCTCTAAGCCAGCAAGATTTCCTCTTTGCAAAATCATATTTTTGTGGGAATGGGCCCTGCTTTTTGTGGCAAGGCCTGTTCTGATTAATAAAGGATCGTGAAAAAGTAGGGCCTTGGCTGTTTCCTCCGTGGGTCCCAGCTCTCCCTCTCCTTCCAGGGGAAGAAGCAGTAGGGTGAGGGGATGGGGAGCCTGGGGCTGCATCTCCCCTCACCTGTGACCTTTGAGATTTGGCTTCACGGGTGATGAGGCCCTTCCAGCCCATCCGCAGGTGGAGCATATGAGCCTACCAGCTACCCAGAAATCAGAGGAGCAGCCATACCCCCTGGATCAGGCCTAAAGCAAGGCTTATTGGGAGTGGAGTCTCCTCGGGGCCTGAGGGGGGGGCCCCTCTAGCTCACCCGGCCCGACATCCCCTTCCTCAGTTCCCAGGGGAACCACCCTCCAAGGCAGGTCAGACAAATCAAAGGGAGACCCTCCACCTTCCCCACCACCACCTGAACTCTGGCTGGGCCACTGTGGTTTCAGGCCAGCACGTCCTCCTCCTTCTGTTCCCTGCGAAGCTCTGGGTCTGTTGGCTGGACCTGTGGCTTCTCTCCGTCCTCTTCTGGTTTCATCCTTTAGGATTGTAAAAGTCCCTCCAACTCAAAAACACCCAAGGCCGGTCCTAATCTGAGGACCTGGGAAGCTGGGCCCCAGTGTCTTCCTTCTCCAGACACAGTGGCCCCGGGCAAGCTAGTTCCTTCCTCCTGGTGTCAGTTCACTCCGTCCACAGAAGAGCAATAATCATCCGAGCCCTTTCCCCTTCCCTCCCACACACAGCCCAGGAGAAGCCGAGGCCTGACAGCTCTCGGGGTGCTTCAGAAGGAAGGTGCTACATCTGTTGCAAGCACACAAGAAACGAGTGCCCTCTGTTGTCGTGTGTCCCCTGCCCACTCCGAGTGAAGGGGCCACGGTGCCTCCTGCACTAAGTACCCCCACCTGAAGCTGCCCGCCCTCTCCCCTTCTGCCCCATGAATTTCCGACAGCCTGGTTTAAATGTCCCGTTAAAAGGTTCTGCTCTCTGGCTCAGAGATTGGAGGGAGCCCTAGGGTCTGGGAGGTAACCTCACGAGCACTCCTTGCCAGGCTTCTGTTCAGGCTCGCTCTGGAAAATCTAGGTTTGAAAGCAGGACAGCTCGGCCTGGCAGAGGTGGTAGCCCCATGCCACGGGCTCCAGGCCTCCTCCTGGCCTTTTTAAATCTACTGCCTTCACTTCGTGGGGTCTCTCTTCATCCATGCCTGCAGAGACTCCCCATCCCTCCCTGTGCCTGGGGCCAGGGGCCTCTGGTGTTCTTTCTCCTGCAAGTCCCTCCCGGATTCTGCTGCTTTCTGGAAGGCCCTCTCAGGCCGCGTCCTGCTCTCCTCTCCCTCCCCGACAAAGACAACAAGAAGGACAACGCTTGAACGCGCCCCACATGCCCCAGCCCGCGTCTCCCCAACCATCTGTGTCCCTTGCCCTGCTCTCTGTGTCTGTGTCCTGTGTGTATGTGTGGTGTCACCTTTAGATTGTGAGCCCCCCTGGGCAGGGACCCCTGTCTGAATACATGTTCTGTGCAGCACACTCGGGTGTGCTAATAAACGTCCATCCTCAGAACGAGAGTGCCCAGGTGTCTTAAGGAAGCTCTGGGGCGATGGCTGAGCAAGCCAATGCGGTGGCATTGGGTGCGAGGGAGGGGCTTCTGGGCAGGGCCCCCAGGTCCCGAGCACCTTGTCCTCCTGCTTTCCGAAGCCCCTGAGTGTGGGTGGGAAGAGGGGGATGGCGGTAATGAGCCAGGAAAGGATCCAGTCTCTGCTGCTCCACCGGCCAGCACGTCTGGCTGTTGGGAGGCCCCGGGAGGAAGCCAGGCTACGATTCCCACGTATTCCACACCCAGACCTGACCACCAGCCATGGAGGTCCAGAGAGGATTGGGCATTGGAGGCCTAACACCCATTTATGGGCAAGTGACTTAGCTCCCCAGGCCTGTCCCCTGCCCCATCGCTGCCTCTGCTCTGGTCTCATCACAGTCCTCACAGCCTGCCTTCCTGGTCTGATCTGCCAACTCCCTTGGCCTCTGTCCTGCTCCCCCATGGCCCACCCAACCCTGACTGTCCCCCCAACAACGTGCGGAACTGTCGATGTGGCCACTGTTAACAAGTGCCCCTACAAAAGTCATCTCCCTTTCTCCCTGCTGCCCCAAGGCCAAGTGAGAACTCCCCAACAGGCAGTGCTCTCTTCATCACCAAGGAGAGCTGTGACGCCCAGCTTCCCTGGCAACAGCTCCTTTCCTATCCTAGTCTCCCCCCAGTCTCTTAGACTGAAATAGAGAGAGACCCTCAAGAGCGCTCTCGAACCAGGCATCAGCACCCACTTTAACCCAACTCTCTAACTTCCCAAGGGAAAGCGGCTCCTGATGTGAAGAGCAAGCCAGCAGCAGAGCTGGTTCCCGGGCCCGTAACACATTTCTCTCCTCCTTCCCTGCGGAGAAACTCAGCCTCAGCAGCCCTGCTTGGCTGGCGAGCGGCTGTGGCTAAGGGTGCCGTCCTTGACAATGCAAAAAGGCACAGCCCTGTGTGCCTCGGGAGGGCCCAGGGGGACTTGTCACAGGGCCTTTGCCCGGACCTAGAGTCGAGTCCTCGGGGGAGTGCGACGGGGGAAGAGGCACAGGGAAACAGACCAGAGAGAGGAAGGGAACCTGGGCTGGTAGTGATTTCAGGATAACTGTGGCTCCCCTGCACCCCCCTCCCCACCTCTAAGATTCGCATAAAGGGAAGGCGGAAAGGCACCAGTTGTGTGGAGTGCTGAGCCGCAGCACCAGCTCTAAATAAACGCAGCTTCTTGTGTGCAGGTGGAGAAACTGAGGCCTGGGGGGCGGGGAGGGCCATGACTTGCTTAAGACCTCTCGGTCAATAGTAGAACTAGGACTGAAATCCATGCTTTCTTTTTTTTTTTAAATTAATTTTTATTTATTTATTTTTGGCTGTGTTGGTTCTTCGTTTCTGCGCACAGACTTTCTCTAGTGGCGGAAAGCAAGGACTTCTCATTGCGGTGGTTTCTCTTATTGCGCAGCACGGGATCTAGGTGCGCGGGCTTCAGTAGTTGTGGCTCGCAGGCTCAGTAGTTGTGGCTCTTGTGGCGCACGGGCTTAGTTACTCCGCGGCACGTGGGATCTTCCCGGACCAGGAATCGAACCCGTGTCCCCTGCACTGGCAGGAAGATTCCTAACCACTGTGCCACAAGGGAAGTCCCGGGACTGAAATCCATGCCTTCTGATTCTAGGCCCAGGGGAATATGCCATCATAGGAATCACGGGGCAAGAGGACAGTCTGGATGGCTGACACTCCTACCCCACCTGAGTGACTGAGAACTCAAGTTCCTTCCTGCAAGTTCCAAGACCCCAGGAGGGACCACTGGCCCTGATGGAGCCTCAACAGGGGGAGCATGGGCACCTGAGGAGCCCTGGGGGTGACAAGGTCTGCAGCCAACCCCCGCACTCCTCTTCCTCCTTGAGAAGGAGGCAGCTTCCAATCTTTCCCACCCTAAGAGCACTTTCTGTCCATTGGAGGCCTTCACTCTCCCAAGCTGCCTCCTTCAGATCTATCCCCAGCCTCCTCCTAACCCCCAGGTCCAGCCCAGTGGCCAGCAGAGCTGCTGGGCTAGGCCTGACCTTTGGGCCTTGAATGACATCATCCCTGTTGCCATGGTGACGGTGGCCTGGCAGCATCTTCTCAAGGGAGATGGGCCTCTAGGCTTGAGGTTTTACAATTTTCTCTCTTTCTTTAAATATTTATACTTTCTTTTTTTTCTGAACAATGAGGGGAGAAAGTAATGACTGAGTAAAAAAAAAAAAAAAGACTAAGAGGGAGAGACAGAGAGAGGAAAATGGAGCCAGGGAGATGGAAGAAGAGAAGAATAGAGTCAGACAGGGAGGATGGGGGTCAGTGCCAGTGAAAGAACAGAGAAAGGTCAGCCAAGCTTGAGATTCAGAAACATATTAAGAGTCAGGAATTTGAGAATTAAGCTGGAGAAGACCAAGGAAGGGGGACTGGGGGTGAGGGGCGGTGGCCAGGTGGCAGAGAGTACGATACAGCCAGACGAGAGCGCAGCCAAAGCCGTTTGTGACTGAAGACAAGCTCTTGTTCCCCAGACAGGACACAACAGTTGGCCAGGGCCACTGTGACACAGAGCTGGAGCACATGGACAGAGGGCAGTGCCAGAGGGAGCCCACGGTCCCCACAGCAACGGGACCCAGTGCTCCCAGGGCTTATAAATAAACAGGCATGTGGGAAACGCACATTCTTTCTCCGAGAAATATAATTTATGTTTACAGCCAGTTTTTTTTTTTTTCTTCCTAAAGAAAACGCTACCATGGAGGGGGCCCTGCCCCCGACAGTGTCCCTGAGCGGCCCTGGCCCTGGGCCCTCCTCCCATTATTGCTTGGATGGGAAAGATCTGGCCCTGGGAATTGCAGAGCGAGGCCTCACTCCTCACCCCCGGAGGCTGTCCTGGTGACGGAGTGGAGGCACTCAGTGCTAGTCCCATGCCCCACGCCATGTCAGCCACCCCGATGGTGCCCATTTAAGGGAATGGAGAGTACAGGCAGCGGCTACACTGGAGCAGCCGCCCAGAGTAGAGAGCCTCTCTCTCCAGTGCAGGAGGCCCTAGAGGCACAGTGGCTTCTTTTCAAACTTGACAGCTGGAAGGCTCAGGCTGTGGGGAAGGGAGGGAATGTTCTCTTTCCCAGCAAGATTCCAGGCACAGGCTGGAAGAAGAGAACAGAGTGAAAGGCAAGGGCAGAGACCTTGCCTTCTGAGTCCCCCCTTCCCCCACACAGAATTTAGGGGACCTGGGGAGGGAGGTATGTACCATGATCCCCGGTGGAGGAACAAGGGCAGCTATGGTGTTAGGGCCCCAATCCCGGTTTCCCACACCTGTCTGTCCTGGGCACCAGCCCCAACTCCAAGCCCCTGCTCCTGGGCCGGGCCTTCTTCTGGGGGCAGTTCTTCCTCAAGCAGGCATGTGGTCCACACCAGAGGTAGCGGCTCCTGCGCCAGAAAGGGTGGACCTAGAAGACCCAGACTCCAGGTTGCTGGGTGCCCTGAGCCTCCAGACTCAGCCAAGGGGATGATTCCATGGTCAGTGTGACCCTGGTTCCAGGAAGAAGCTGGTGCCTTTACTACTGTGTTGTCAGTGACTCTATCAGGGACCAGACGGAGCTATAAGAACTGGACGGAACCGGGACTTCTTGGCCTGAAGACCGCCCAGAGACCAGCCAGTAGGCAGTCTTTTCACTACCCTGGAATGTCTGAAGATGACCCCCCAGGCCTGCCTGTCCCCGGCAGCTTGCCCAAAGAGACCCCTTCCCTGCCTCAAGTAGGGACCCACCGTTCCCACAAACCTTCCCAGAGGCCCTCCTCCCAGAGTGGCCGAGGCCCAAACACCTAGAGCACAGGCTCAGGTGCCCAGTCCTGGAGCTGCTTCCAGGGCGCAGAGGCTGTCCACGGGGGGCCCCAGAGCCCGGGAGCTCCCGCCCCCTATGAGCAGGTCTTCTTCCTCCTCATCCTCAAAGACCCGCGCTGGGCGCCTGGGCGGCGGCCGGGGCGTGGGTTCGTCGCGCTCGGCCATGCGCTCGACGGCGCCCTCGCCCACAAGGAAGACCGTGTCGGCGACGCGGGGGGGCCCAGTGACCGGGTTGTGGTCGTAGGAGAAGACGCGCAGGGCGCGCAGCGGGTGCAGGTCGGGGAAGCCGCCCAGGCGGTTGCGGTCTAGGTCGAGGATGTGCAGGCGGCCCATGCGCAGCAATGCGGGCGGGAACTCCTCGAAACGGTTGCCGTAGAGCCAGAGGCCGCGCAGGCCCGTCATGCGCGGCAGCTCCGCGGGCAGCGCACGCAACCGGTTGTCGCCCATCTGCAGCGACTGCAGCGCCACCAAGCGCAGCAGCGGCCGCGGGAAACGCCGCAGGAAGTTGCCCTCGATCCAGAGGCAGCGCAGGCTCTGCAGCTGCGCGAAGTCGTTGGGCAGTGCCAGCAGCCGGTTGCTGCCCAGGTAGAGGCGCGTGAGGCGCGGCAGGCGACACAGACCGTCGGGCAGGCGCTCGAGTTTGTTGAAGTCGAGAGCCAGGATGCGCAGCTCGCGCAGCTCCTCGATCTCCTCGGGCAGCTCGCGCAGCCCCGTGCCGCTCACGTACAGCTTCTGCAGGCGGCTCAGAGCGCACACGGCGCTGGGCAGCCGCCGCAGCCGCCTCCCGCTCAGCTCCAACTGCTCCTCGCCATTGCGCAGTTGCTCCTCAGCGTCCGATGGCAGCTCGTCCGGCGTGGACTCGGCTATGCCCATGGTCACGGGCCCCGGCCGGGGCCGCCGCCGCCGCCCGGCATCGCCCCGCCCTCGCGAACCCCCGGCCTCCTCGACGGGGCCAAGGCCGCGCCGGCTCCGGGGCCCCCCGCCCCGGCCTGCCCCTGCGCCGGGAGGGGGGCCGTGCCTGGCCGGGAGGAGGCGCCCTCCTGAGGCCCAGCCGCCGCGCGCCACGGGCCGCGCTCCGCCGTCCGCCCTCCGGCCTCCCCTGCTCCCTCCGCCGGAGGCCGACTGGCTCAGGTTAGCACTGACTCGCCACTGAGACCCGTTGCCCTGGCAACCCCCGACGCGCGTGCAGCTGCCAATCAGGCAGAGGGAGGGAGGGGCGGGGCCAAGGTGCCACCAGAGCGGGGTCCCGGCGCCGGGCTCGCGCCCCGCGTTCCCACCCGACCAGCCCCGGAGCCAGCGCTCGCCGAGGGAACCCAAGATCCGCTGTCCGCAAGCCTGGCACCGTGCCAGCACAGACCCGACGACAGACGCCGTCTACGCTTCCAGCCACAGCGAGCCGTTTGGTGTGCGGTTGTGTGCGTCCAGAGCTGCAAGTCCAAGAAGAAGGACCCAAGGACCGAGGAAACGCCGGCGCGCGACCCAGGACTCTGGACAAGTGGCTCTCGAGGAGGGACCGAGGGGCGCGGTCATTGCCGGCCGTTCATGTGCAGCGGCGTGCGCCCAGTCTTCCCGCTGGGGTCACTTTAAGATAGTAACTCAGACCATTGTTCCTTTCTGGGCTTTTTCAGACTGGGTCACAGCTGAGGATCTGCGGGGACCCAAGCTTGGCTCCGCCCCCCTCCCCGCCCAGTGCACCCGCAGTGCACAGCAGGTTCCTGGTTCGTGCACTCGCACCCCCCTCTCCTGCCGAGTCCCTCCAGCTATGCTCACGTTCGGTGTGTGGCTGCGGTGGACGGAGGACTGGCGCACTCGAGCGCCTTTGAGCACCACCAGTGATGACCACGCTCGTTCTGGAACTGTTCCTCTTGCGCACGCTCCCACCGACAGCTTTTTGCCCATGACTTCTCCCCTCCTGCTCCGATCCCTCCTGCCAGAGCTACCAGCAGAAACACTCCCTCTGGTTTATTGCCAGCCTGC
Organism: Phocoena sinus; assembly: GCF_008692025.1. Classification (NCBI taxonomy): domain Eukaryota; kingdom Metazoa; phylum Chordata; class Mammalia; order Artiodactyla; family Phocoenidae; genus Phocoena; species Phocoena sinus. The sequence goes on along the minus strand of NC_045770.1, from coordinate 100,516,650 downwards.
CACGTGCCCAGCACTATGCTAGAAGCTTTACGCTGAGTCCTTGCCACAGTCTATGAGGTAGGTACCCTTGTTGCCCCAATTTTAAAGATGGAGAAACTGAGGCTCTGAGAGGTTTGATGTGAGGTGGGAGACTTGCCCAAGGTCACCCTGCTGGCTGGTGGCTGGGATATGAAACCAGGCAGTCTGACTCTCCAACTTTTGCTCCTAACCAAGTACCACTCCAATAAATGGAAACAATGACTCCACCTCTGTCCACGAATATTCTCACAGCAGAGCCTCAGTCTAACTCTTACGACAAAGGCATTATTAATCCCATAAGAAAGATGAGGAAAGTGGCCCCAGAGGGATTAGGCAGGCAACTCGCTGAAGATCACGCAGTGAGTAGCGTGTACAGCCAGGAAGTCAAGTCTGCAGGCTCCAGGCCTCCTCCATCCTGCCTTCCCACCTTGGTGGGCGTGACCATGTAATTGGCTGCAGGGACAGCCCTCTAGACAGCATCTTACCCTCTGACCCACCCCCACTCCCATCTCCACTACAATCTGGGAAGGAGGCCAGCCCAAGGGCAGGCAGCAGGGGCCAGTGCAAGGAGAGGATGAAAACTACAACCCCTGAAACGTAAGCTGCCTGGGGCCGGTAAGCGTGTCGCCTTCCCTGCTGGCACAGGGTCTGCACACAGTAGTCAGTCGTTCCATGAAAATTATCAACATTTTCAAAGCTGGAGGCAAACTGTACATAGAGTGAAATGCATCATAAGTATACAGTATAAGTATACTTATACATCATAAGTATACAGTCTGGTGAGTTTCTGTTTGTTTGTTTGTTTTTGTTTTTTCAGTCTGGTGAGCTTTGACTAATGTAAACACCCGTGTAATAGTTCCGTCACTCAGAGTTCCCTCACCCCTGCCTCTTCCAGTCAGTCCCAGAGGCAACCATAATCTTGACCTCTATCATCACGGATCAGTTTTGCCTGCTCTTGAATTTCATATAAATGGAATTATTCAGCGTGTACCTTTTTATGCTCCTGGCAGCTTTTTCTCAGATACTCGATATCTATGTGTTGCATAAATAAACGAAAGAGCAGAGCCGTAGTGGTTGTAATCAGGCAAAGGGTGTCATGGGGTGAACACAGAGACGGGTACTGCTCTGAGCCAGGACCTAGCCTTGGACCCCTGTCCTGGAACGAAGACTGATAAGGTGCAAGCTGAGGTAGAAGCCCCCCGGGGGGAGAGTAAGTGGGGCCCAGACACCAGATCTGGGATGTAGCAGAGTCCTGAGCCCCAGCCAGAGGGACTTCAAGCTCCTTCCAGACCCCACCTAAGCCCCAATCCAACTTCCTCCCTTCTACTCATTTGCGAGAACTGGGAAAAGGTGTCACCTCAGACACCAGAAAGCTGAGGAAAACCCAGCCAGGCAGCCGGGATAAGAGTGAGCACCTCCACCCCACCCTCCTGCCCACCTTCCCCCCAGCAGTTTCCCCAAGGGAACATTTGCTGTGGAGGAGGAAGCCCAGCCAGCCCCCCTCACCGCGTGTTCGGAGCTGGCGCTCCAGCACCAGGCAGCCCTCTTGGGCTCTGCCAGCACGGGCAGGAGCTGCATGAGCCCCTGCAACGCCAGCACCAGGCTTGGTGGAGCTTCCTGGGTTCAAGGGTACGGGGTACCAGCTCTCTCCTTTCTCCGAGTCTTTTTCTTGCTCTGGGTAGATGCTGTACCTTCGCCTCCCACCAGGCCCTGCTCAGTGAGTGAAGGTAAAATGTACTGCCGCTCCGGGCCCACGCAGGCTGGCGGTGGGGCAATCGTGTTGATGAATCACACTGTCACCACGGGCGCCCGGTCCTTGACAAGGCGTCACTAATGAATTAGCTTCACCCCCAGCACGGGGCCTCTCAGCCTTTCCCCACTCCCCAGGAAGGCAGGAAACTGAAACCTGGTAGCAGGGAGGGGCTCTGACAGCTCCAGGAATGGGCCCAGACCCTGGCCAGCCCCTCTGCCCACATGCACTGGAAAAAATGTCCAAAGAACAGGCCCCTCGGACCCCCAAAACGGCCTCTCCGTTCCTAATCGTGAGCTATAACTGTCCTGCCCACCTCCAAATCTGTATTTTTAAAATAAATTTTTGAAATATAGAAAACGTACAAAGCTCTCTGTGATAAACACCCCTGTGCCCAGAAGCCAGTGCTGACAATTGCTCACATTTCGTCATACTTGCTTTAAATCTATTTTCTTTTAAATAAATAAAAGGAAGAAAACAGCAAGTGTGATGTAGAAGTCTCCTTTGTCGCCCCTCCCGTGCCCCCACAAGCACCCCAGCCGCCTGACCCACTGACCCTGCCAAGGCCCCTCTTGTTCCCCACCCCCGCCCATGCCCCCCTACTGATCTTTGGAGCCACTGTGGCTGCTGAGACTTGAATAAGATCATGGAATGCTGGCCTCCTAGGTTCTTAGAAAGCAAGGATTTGCAAGTATTAGAGTCAACAAGGAAATGTGAGAGCTGGGAGGGTGCTTAGCTCCTCTGGGAGATCACAGGCTCTGTTAAATGTCTGTAAGAAGCCGGTGACCCTAATCCCAGAAAAGTGCGTGGAGGCTGGAACTCGCTCAGTGATGCGCACAATTCCCATGGTTCGTGATCTCCCGAGGGTCTAGTCCAGCTCCCTCATTTGGCCAAAAAGGAAAGGGACAATATCCTTCGTGCCATGGCCCACTCCCCTTACCTGCACCAGCCAGAACTTGAGTCCTCACCATCATTCAGGTATTCATTCAACAAACGTTAAGCCCCTACTTGTATGCCCAGGCACTGGGGATGGCTATGAATGTGAACATCATAGACAAACAACCCTGCCTTTGTGCAACTTGCATTCCTGTGAGTGGAGATAATCAAGAAAACGCATTTCGGTGTGTCAGGCAATGATCAGGTTATGGAGGAGATAAAGCGAGGAAGAGACGAGGAGGAACGAGGACCCCGTTTAAAACAGAGTGGCCAGGGAGGCCTCACCAGCAGGATGGCGTCTGAGCAAAGACGGGAAGAAGAGGGAGCAAACCAAGCAGACAGACATCTGGGGAAAATGCATTCCAGGCAGAGGGGATGGCAATACCGAGACCCCAGGGCAGGAGTGTGCCTGGGTGTTCTGGAGCCACAGAAAGCCCGGGGAGAAAGGGGAGCTTGGCAGCAGACAAGGCCAGAGAGAGAAAGGGAGGGGGCAGACCACGGAAGGCCTGTGGCCTCTGTGAAGGCTTTGGCTTTGACTTTGGGTGAGAGATCACTGGGGGACTTTGAGCAGAGGAGTGACATGATTTGATACACATTTTAACAGGATCCCTTCGGCTGCAACTGTAAGAAAGATGTGTGCGCGCGTGTGTGTGTGCGTGTGTCTGTGTGTGTCTCGGGGTTTGTGCGGCTCCCACCCCTCCCATCTTGGTTCTCTTCCAAAAGGTGATGTTTATCATTGACTGAGCACGTACTGGTTATCTAATTTACCTTTCTCCGCAGCTTTGCCAGGCAGGTACTAAATCGCCCTGCCCTACAGGTGAGGAGACAGATTCAGAGAAGTTAAGTAGCTTGATCAAGGTCACACAGCTGGTCAGGGGCAAAGGCAGGATTCCAACCCGGTCCATCTTATTGAAGAGCCAGGCCTCTTCCTACTATGTCTCCTTGCCTCTCAGCTAGGGAAAATCAGAGAAACCACCTAGGATGCCGAAATGCTCGCCCCCATCCTGCAAACAGCACAAAGATTTCCAGGACGGCCCTACTTGGAGATCTTGATCCCAGGCCCTGGGGTTCAGCGTTTGCCCAACTGGGGGTGTCCTAGAACCCACAAGGCAAGCCTAGGAACCCCAAAACAGGCTGGGGAGGGCAGAGCAAAGAGGCCCCTAGGGGCTGTGATCTGGGCTCAGGGGTTTCCTGTTAGCAAATCCCAGGCAGTCTCTGGCCCCCCGTTGGCCCAGAGCCCTTCATTAGACAGCCAAACTCACAAGGCTAACCCAGCCTCTGCACATCTGCTCCCCAGACTCCCTAGAAACTGGAGCCTAGACGTACCTTGGGGATCACTCTCCCCTGAAACCGGAGCTCTGAGACTGACCTGCTTGGTCTGTCGAAAGCTGAGAGTGTCATTTTCCATTCAGTCCCCCCCACCCCCCGCCAACCCCCTTCATCTCTTCCAAGGACACCGGAGCTGGAGCAACAAGGCCAAGGGAGTGAGGCTGACTCGATGGCCTGGGCCACGCCTCCACGCTGTGCATGGGAACCTGACCATCTTAATGGTTCTGGTAGGTTCCACGTTCCAGAATGGCTTCTGAGCGTGATGGCTCCTTCCTTCTGGAAGAGGCCATGGTGGTCACGGCTGGCAGCTGCCCATATGTTAATACCTTCCTAGATCTGTGGCCGAGTGCCAGTCCAGTCTTGCTCCAAGACTACAGACACAGGTCCCAATCATGACCACCAAGGACTTGCCTGGCCTCCTCCCCCTCCCTGTGGCAGGGGCTGCTGAGGGTCACCAGCTTCTGTCCCCCCACCACCACTTCTTCCTGAGCTCTCAGGCTGATGGGGTGGGGCCCTGGAATGAGCACTGGGCCAATGGATGTGAGCAGAAGTGACACATGCCACATCCCACACAATCCTCCACTCTCTTTTATTTTCTGCAGTGTTAAAGGTGGAAAGGAACTGGATCCCTGAGTCACCACTTGGAGATGAGCTATCTGACCCACATTAGACTGTGAAGCAAATGAGAAATACATTTTTAATATGTTTAACTGTTTAGACTTAAGGGCTGTTTGTTACAGAATTGGCCTGGTCCGACACACTTTCTCTCAGTTCCTCAAATGCACCAGCTTCTTTCTACCCCAGGACCTTTGCACATGCTCGTCCCTCTTTTTCCCATTCTTCTTGGCTCACAACCTTCCTCTCTCGGAGAATCCTTCCAGATCCCCCAGAGCACATGGGAGTCAAGCCCCTGTGTTACAGATTCTTGAATTCCCACATTTCTCCTTCAAATCACTTATTCCAATTATAATTACATAAATAATTAACCATGAATTAGTTGAAGTCTGTTTCCTCTGTACCAAGATATATTCTCCATGAGAACAAGGAAGATAAAGGGAACAGTGAACAGGCTAGAGAAGAAACATAACCTGGCCTGAAAGAGTGAGTCAATCCTAGTTTTATTTTAACTGTTACTAATCTGTAGTGTCTTGTAACTAGATCTGTATTTCACAAAGCGAACCTATCACTCTTTAACACTATGTGAACTACATCCTGCACTCCCTTGTAGCAAATCACCCCTTGTTGTATTTGCATGTCACATAGAAGGTCGCAGGCGATAACCCAGAGACAGACGGACCCAATTACCAGGCTGCCTGACGCCAGCTGTGACTGTTTTGAAATAATGCAGGAAGAAGAAGAATGCAAGACCTTCACTACTTTGATCTTTATCATACACCCCAGACTGCAAGCCCCACATATCAAATCTCTGATTCCCTGAGGAGGGGGGGCACAGTTCTTGAGGGGCTAGCCTGCTGTGTCTTCCCTTCTGCCTGGCAGAAAAATAAAGCCATCTCTCTCTTCCTCCAAAATCTCTGTTTCCGTATTTCTGTTTGGCATCGGTACACAGAGAAGCCAAGATTTCGGCAACGGTAGGGACCTTGTTCACTGACGTTCCGTGGTACTCAGCCCTGTGCTCGCTGCTTTGTACCTACTCAAGGAATATGTGTTGAATGTATGAATGGGAAGTCTCTCTCCCACAGGTTCCCTGGGGCCATCTGTCCCACTTGAGCTACTCACTCTCTCAGAACCTCAATTCTCAAATCTGGAAAAAGTCCCAAATAGTGGTGGAGTGGGGCTGGGGTTGGGGGGGGGAAGCGGGGGTGGGGGGTGCGGAGGGCGGCTAGGGTGAGGTGAGTGAGGCACTTGCCCCGGGCACAAAATTTAAGGAGGTACCAAAAAGCTCCGTAGTAATCAAGAGAAATAATAGGTGAATGCAATATAGGCAGGATTGGAGCCTGCAGCAAAAGGAAAGATCAGTAGTACGAATCCTGTCTTTATTCTAAATTTTTTTTTTTTTTTTTTTTTTTTTTTTTTTTTTTTTTTGCGGTATGCAGGCCTCTCACTGTTGTGGTCTCTCCCATTGCGGAGCACAGGCTCCGGACGCGCAGGCTCAGTGGCCATGGCTCACGGGCCCAGCCGCTCCGCGGCATGTGGGATCTTCCCGGACCGGGGCACGAACCCGCGTCCCCTGCATCGGCAGGCGGACTCTCAACCACTGCGCCACCAGGGAAGCCCTATTCTAAATTTTGATATTTTGTTCATCGTGAGTTTTTTGCATTAATTTTGATTTTTTAAATTATTGCATTCAGGACTTCCCTGGTGGTCCAGTGGTTAAGACTCCTCGTTTCCACTGCAGGGGGCACAGGTTCCATCCCTGGTCAGAGAACTAAGATCCCACAGGCTGCACAGTGCAGCCAAAACAAAAAACGTAAAAAGCAAAGCAAAACAAAAAAAGCCCACAAATGCCTGCATTGAACTACTATTGATCTACATTCCTCAGTTTGGGAGCACTTCTTTAAATTTTGTGCCCAGGGAAATGCCTCACTCACCTCATCCTAGTCCCAGCCCTGGAATGGTTTGCAATCACGCTCTCCTCGCTCTCCTCGAAGGATTATCGTGTCAGTGAGATAACACGGGAGCTGGGTATTATCATTTTGAGATATTAACTGCTGCTCCTCCAGAGGCAGTTTCCTTATATCCCTTCCCCTACATTCAGACGCTAAATTAGCTTCTTATATTCTGCTCTCCAAAGGAAACTCAGAACAGAGAGTCAATTCCTCGGCTTTGAGTTGCAAAAGAGGCTTTGAAACACAGAGCCCGTTTTAAGAGAGAAATATTTTTTGGAAGTCAAGAAACTTGGCTTTGAACTTGGAGAGCAGGGAACTGATGCTGTAAGCCCTGGAGTGGGGAAGGATGTGCCGTCACAGAAGCCAAGATTCCACCCGAAAGGAGATAAAGTTTCAACGGGCAGGTGGGAGAGAAGGGGCAGAGCTGTACTCCTAAACCTGGATGCTGGCCCTCAAAGGGGTCCCTGGCCACCTGCTCTGGGCTGAGCTTGAGGGTGCCATGAAAAGGTCCCAGGTACATTTGGGGGACACCAGGGCAGAGGGGACCTACACTTCCTTTACCAGGTATGTCCTGAGGATGCAACAGTCCTCCCACAATGCCCTGCCCCCCTCCACGGTATGGAGAAGCCTCAGTAGAAGTGGAGGAGAACTGGCCCCTCCCCAGAATCCTCTATACACCCCTGTATCATGAGGGGGAGTATCCAGAAGTTTATGCACCTCCAGTGCGGACCTGGTGTGTCTGAGAGCAAGCCGACGGACCTGGAGGAGATGTGTATGTGGTCCAGGTAAAGCAGCTGAAGGACTGATTGCGTGACCCTGGCAACCAGAGATCAGAGCGTCACAGTTGCTTCTGGGCAGGTGTGAAACCGCTAGGTGGAGTTCTGGGGGGCTCTGAGGAGCTCCGGTTCTTTACGTCTCAGTGCAGAAAGAGCTCAGCGAGAGACAAAGTGATAGCTAAGAAGTGATTTATTAGAATAGGACGCTTGTGAGGCTCACAAGTGGGCAGGCGAGACGATGCCTCGCCCCAAGGACTTAGTGGGCTACAGTTTTATAATCAAAGGAAAAGTGGCGAGGGGGAAAAGACCACCTTCTTCCTCACTCTTGAGTAGACGTCACGCTTCCATCATCAGCTCCTCTTCCATGTCAGGTGGGGGAGTTTTCTTATCCCTACATGGTCAAGCCAGGAATGTCATGGCACAATGGAAATGAGCAAAAAGGTGGTAACATATGCTAAAAATGGCATTTCAGGTTTCCTTATATATATATATATTTTTTTAAACATCTTTATTGGGGTATAATTGCTTTACAATGGTGTGTTAGTTTCTGCTTTATAACAAAGTGAATCAGCTCTTATATATATTTTTTTGTTTGTTTGTTTTTAATGCGCCCAGAGGAGCATGTCCTAGGAATCATTAACTTACTGAGCTCACTGGGCAGGAAGTGGGTCTCATGCCATAATTGGTTTAGTGTTTGGGGGAGTGTCTCATGCTTCTGTTGCACGGTTTTGTTGCTAAGCAAGCCTGCTTGGCTTTGTGGTTAAGCAAACCTGCTTTCTTGAGTGATCATTAACTTGCAGGGGTCTCCCGTACTTTCTTCTTTATTTACAATCCCCTAGTAGGATTAACTATTTAATTACCTACTTTGTCCCTTTACTCTGTCCCTATCAGGTACGGGGAGGACAGGTGTGGATGACCAAAGCCCACTGAGTTCCCACATCTCAGGGGGAGTCAACATGGATGGATGCTTCTCCCCCGGCGGCAAGCTCCATGTATACGCCCTCCTGGAGAAGGAGATGACAGGGAGGGGGCAGATCCTGACCTGATTGGACCTGAGTCCTGAATGGACAGTTCTGTCAGCTACCAATTGGCACTTGCCATCCACCTCTACAAGGATTAAACTATGAGTCACTGCAGCTGCTGACTTTCAACACCCCCTGAAAGAGTTCGGGGTGGAGATCAGGAATGAGGCACTCTGTGCTCTGGGAGAAACTGGCAGAACAGGTGTTCAGATAGTTAGATATTTTCAGGAGAAGATTTTATGAGCCCACTTCTTGCATCTCCTCGCATCTAGAAAAGCACTAAAATCCTTCATGGTGACGTCTGCTCCTCGTGACAAGCAGTAACCTTCACGAGACACTCAGCAACCTTCTGCAAAAAATATGCATGTACTCGGTGGCATGTGCTCCCCCTTCACCAAAATCACATATATACTGACTCCCCCCCCCCACCTCTTCGGAGCAGTTGCTCAGAGCTATCCGAAATGCTGCCTCTTAGGCTGTAGTCCTCATTTAGCCCCAAATAAAACTTAACTCACAACTCTCACACTGTGAATTTTTTTTCAGTCGACAGTTTAAATTCAAAGAGGACTAAGTTGAACTGGAAGCAAAGAGATGGATGCCAGTTACAGAGAGAGCAAGGTACATTTCTGAGCTCCTGAGTATATGCCTGTGAAATCCACACCTGCTGTGCACACAGCTGAACAGGTGGTGCCCTGCACGCGGGAACCAGGTCCAAGGGGCTCCGTTTGCATCAGGAACGTCATAGATTGGTATACCATTAGGGCAAGAGAGGAAGGGTCTGTTTTCCCATGTCTCACGAAAAGTCCTTAAGGGCCAGCAGCATCCCTGCCAGGTGTGTAAGGCATCTGGCTCACAGGAGGCACTCCACAAATTCTTATTTCCTTCTTCTTGATGGTAACCCACATGTGAAGGACATTTGAATTCTTTGGGCCTCCCAGCATTCTCCTAGGTTGGAGAACCCCAACTGCTTTACAAGGCAGAACCCACACGTCCTATTACAGAAGCTGAAGACTCTGGGAGTTCCCAGCTTCCTCTGCAGGTTGGAAGCAGGCGTGTGACCTGGGAGCAGAAGCGCCCACCCCAGGTTTTGAATTGGAAATGAGAGCAGAGCAGAAGGGACTGTGTAGAATCCCCTCTGAGGACAGGTGAGGACGGCGGCTGCGGGAGGACCCGCATCCATTGCCCCTGCAGCAAGATTGTCCTACCACAGGGACTCGAGGGGACCAGAGGGGCCACACTTCACTGGGCCCAGAGCCTCCCAAAGTCTTTCCTGAGCACAGCTTTTTCAGGATCTCGCCCAATCTCTCTCTTAGGATGCCTTTCTCAGATACCTTTCCGGCCTGCCTCTTTAACTGGGGACCTCTGACACACACACACGCACACACACACACGCACACACACACCCCTCTTCTTCAGCAAATGAAAATAAAGCCCCATGCTTTTCACCAGCTGCACACTTGAGACCCCCAGTGCAGTGATGTGATGGGAAAGGCCTTGTGTTCCAAACAGAGACCCAAGCGTGCTCTCACTAAGCCGTGAGCCTTTGGGAACCGGCCACATCTCTCTGGCTCAGGCTGACCTGGTTTTTACAAAGGTCCTTCCAGGGGTGAAGTTTTATGACTCAAAGAACTTTCTTGGCAAACCCTGTCTGTAGCAGCATCTTGAGAAGCAAGGAGTGTCAGGGCGCCTCGAAGACCCCAGCAGGCCCTCCTCTGATCTTGAATAGAGGCCCCAGGTGCGGATTTCCTGGGTCTGATCCCTCTTCTAAAATATTTACCATTCAGGGAACATTTCCGTGGGAATGGGTGGCCCTCCAGATGATCAGAGAGGAAATTGGGGATGGGGTTCTGACTTTCAGGCCCTCCATCTGTCTGTGGGTAACAGACCCACTGTCCTGCAGCCTCCCCAATCAGGGCCTCCCTCCACCCCTCAGGCCTCCCGTTCCCATGAACAGATGCCTTTTCCCAGCGGACCAGTTGTCAAGCCCATGAGCTGGTGGATCTTCAGGTCGCCACGTGACTCAGGCCAGATGGTGCCCGTCAGCATCAGCTGTCACAGCGCCACGACAGGCCTCAGCCTCACACACGTCCGCGTGCGTCACAAGTGGGCACCCAGCATCTGTCCCCATCCTGCCATCCCATCAGCCCTCTGGGCTCCGCACCCCACCCCAATGCCGTCAGCGCAGCACCCACCTGTGTCCCCAGACTTCCCCCAGAGGGAGGCCCTCCTGCGTTCCTGCTGAAACGACGGATGCCCACGGAATGTTCCCAGCCCCCGGCAGGCTGTGAGGGCTTAATAAAGGGTAATCACCATCACTGTGCACCTCACAGCTGCTTCTAAGATATCGGGGGGGCGGGGCAGGCAGGAAGCTTTTGGGAACAGATTCAATAGGCACCCGCTGAGAGGAGAGACTCGCCTGGTTACAGCTGAGTGGAACAGCTTCCAGGAGGGCCTGGGAGAATTGGCCTCAGAGACAGGGCCCCCGCGGGACTTCCCTGGTGGTCCAGCGGTTAGGACTCTGCGCTCCCAACGCAGGGGGCCCAGGTTCAATCCCTGGTCAGGGAACTAGATCCCACATGCCGCAACTAAAGAGGCGGCGCAGCCAAATAAATAAACATTAAAAAAAAGAGAGAGAGAGAGAGGCAGGGCCCCCTCACGGGGCCTCCAGGTTAGGCTGTAAGGCTGTACAGGTGGATCGCCCACCCAAACTCTCCCAGACAAGTGGCGGCCTGCTCCCAGAGAAGGGTCCTCAGGGGCCTGTCCAGGGCCAAGCAGGAAGGGACAAAGGCCAGACCCTGTGACAACTTCAAGTCCCCACTCCTATCTGGGACTCGGGTTTCCTCTGCTCCAGCATCACTGCAGCAGCTCTTCTAGCCCACAGGGCGGGCACGGCTCCTAGCTGTAGCTCAGACGGTCAGCTGGAGGCAGGAGGCAGCCGCAGGGTGTGGGGAGCCGGGATTTGGACCCAAGCAGTCTGACTCCGGAGCTCGGGCCTGGACAGCTACTCCCTGCAGACAGCCTGGGCCCAGGCGAGGAAAGGGGGCCAGGCTGATGCTGGTTGGGGCAAGACTGGAAGCTCAAGTCTCAGAGGCGTGAGCGGACGGGCCCCTGAAAATGAAGCCACATCTCCCGCTCTCCACCTGACAGCACAAAGGAGAGTGATATGGCAAAGGCCAGTCCCTCCCATGGGGTTTCAGTAACACAAGTGGCCACAGGGTGAGACGTGCCCACCGCTCCTGCCCTGGTGACGCACAGAGGATTGCTTGGCACTGATCCGGCCGTGGTCGTGGGACCTGCCGGGGGTCAAGGTTGGAATGCAGGGCCCTCAGACCACGGCAGGGAAGCGTGGTTGGGCTTGGTCAGAGGCTGGGCCAGAGGGGAGGGCAACAGGGCACATGCAGAGGGAGAAGGGGCGGCCTGGAGGGCAAAGCACAGGGGTCCCGAGGGCCACAGCCACGGCATCCGGGCGAGGGGTTGGGGCCACAACAGGGTCTCAGCCGCTGGGCTGCACTGATGCAGGGAGCCTGGGTGACTGACATCCTGGCACAGCGCAGGTGGCACCTAGAACCCACATCTGGTGCCCCCACTGGCAGGCAGAGATCATTCGTTCATGTGTTCGTTCATTCACTCCATTATTTAATATTTACTGAGCACCTGCAAAGGTGCCAGCACCACCCTGGGCTTTAGAAGTCCAGTGTGAACAAGACAGACACGTCTGTGCCCTTTCGGAGCCTCATAACGGAGGAGGGGGACAGAGAAGGGCCCCGTAATAAGGTCAGCGAGGCCCCTGGAACCTGCCCAACCTGCCTCCTCCACGGGGATGCCCGCCTCTCAGCCTCACTGGCTCCCACCCCCGTGGCAGAGCCTTGGGCTGGCCCCTCCACGGGGTCCTTGCCCCCAGCCTTGCCTCCTTCGGTGCCCACTTCTGGCCACTCTGCCCATTTGAGTTCCCTCACCGAGGGGTCCTGCCCTGAGTGACTCGGTGGGAACAGCAAAAGTCAGGAAGCCCGGAATGACTTGGAGTCCACTCACGCCCCCACCAGGAGACTTCCTTACTGGCTGTGTGACCTGGGGCGAGTCGCTCTACCTCTGTGTCAGCCTTCTCTCCTAGAGATGAGGAAATCTGTGTCCTGCACCAGGCAGGGGCTCTAGAACCACCTAGGTTTGACCTTGGTCCCTCCTGGACCCCCTTCCTGCCACTCCACGCCCTGGGTCACCCTGTCTTCAAACGATCCCTTGGGCTGGAGCCCAGGACCCAAACAGGGAGGCCAGGATGGTCTGCCTGGGAGAGAAGCTGCAGGGGGAGAAGGCAGGGGCTAAGGGGAGCTCAGGGGTGGGGTCCACAGCTCCAGCTCAGGAAACAACCCGAGGTGGCCCCAGGTCACCTGGCCTGGAAATTGGGTGCAGGACGATGGGGGAGGGCGGGGGAGAGATGGTGTCATCTGGCACCAGTGTCCCTGACACCATATCCCTCGTTGAGCCGGTAGAGGTAGGGTGAGCAGGAAACACGAGCTGCAGCAAGACACTGGTGGGGAAGGACATGGAAAGGTGAAACGGAGCGGGCTGCGGCGTGCTCGTGTATGCACGCTCACGTCTGTCCTGGAGGTCTCTGTACATCTGTTTTTGTGTGTCTGCATGTCTGGGTCTATGAAGTGTCTGTAGGTCTGCCTGTGTGTGTTTATGGGTCTGCATGCACAAGCACCTTGGGTGTTTATGGGAAGGTGTGTTTGTGTACGTGTCTGTTTTGTGTTTCCATATGTTTCTATGTGTGATTGTGTTAGTGAATCTACGTGTAGTTGCCTGTTGGCGTTTATGCATCTGTATGTGTTTGTGTGTGCGTGTCTTCAGAGGTCTGTGTGTGTCTTGTGTTTGAGTGTGCTTTTGTGTGTGTGTGAGCTTGTGGGCAGGAGCCGCTGGTGGACCCCCTCCCTCTCCCCCAACTTCACCATGGCCAGACCACTACTGTGGCCCAGCCCTGCTGGCAAGTCTCTGGTTTGGTCACTTACCCTTGATGTTGGGGCCATGGACCAGCGGGCTGCACCCCCAGTCTGTGGGGCTGTCGGTGGGTCCTGAGTCTGGCTGGGTTCATAGTCGAGACACTCTGTGTCCCCTCCGCCCCTCCTCCAATGCTGGGGCCAGCTGGAGCCACCCACATCCCACATGGAGCCCCAGCCAGGCCCTGGACAGCCCCCAGACCTGCTGCTCAAGACTGCTGGGTACAGCCAGGCCCCAGGGCCAGCAGAGCTGTTCCACAGACTCCCACTAAGGGGCAGGGGTAGAGGTGGAGGGTGGGGACCAGCTGCTGGACCACTGAGTCTGCCCTCCTGCATGCGGGGCTGGGCTGCAAGGTGCAGGGGACATCCCCGGCCAGGGGCGGCTGCTGCCTTTCTGTCCTGTGCGACTTCAAGCAGCTCATGCACCCTTCTCTCTGGGTCCAGGTTCTTCATTTATATAATAAGGGGCTGGTGCTAGCAGGGCCACAGCGCACAGTCGTACGGTTGTGTACTGCACAAAAGCACCTGGCAGAGGTGACGGAAGGCTCTGAGAGGCAGCCCAGATTCCGCCTTGCGGCTGAGGGCCCCTGTCTCAGGCTGCAACACCTGGAGAAAGAGAGGCTTTTCTCTTTCCGTTAAGACTTTTGCTCTTTAGGTCCTGTGCTCACATGGGGGAGTCTGCCTAGAGGTAGCCTTGTTCTAATTCTCAGAAAGGCACTGGGGCACCAGCCTTCGGGACCAGCCGCCACCCCTCCCAGTGTCGGTGTCCGGGGACTCCATCCACTGCGGACCCTCCTCCATCCATCTCTGGAGAGAGATCTCTGCGACCCTTTCTGCCCGGCTGTCCTCCCCTCTCCTTTATTTACATGTATATGAGTGTATGTATGTGTATATGTCCGTGTATGTATGTGTGTATGTATGTATATGTGTATGCGTGGGTGGGTGTGTATGTGTATATATGCATGCGTGTATATGTATGCGTGTGTGTATGTATGTGTGTGTGTATGTATGTATGCGTGTGTGGGTATATATGTATGTATGTATTTATTTAACTTCTTGGCTGTGCCACGTGGCATGTGGGATCTTAGTTCCCCAAACAGGGATCAAACCGCGCCCCCCTGAGTTGGAAGATGGGCAGTGCGGAGACCTAACCACCAGACGGCCAGGGGAATCTTCCCCCCTCTCCTTTAAACCCAGAAGGCCCCCGGCTGTCCTGCTTTGATCCCCTGCCCCGTGCTGTAGACCTACCTCCCGCCCGCCTCCGCCTCCCCCTCTCTGGCCCGCCTGTCCCTCCCTGGGACTTCCTCCCTTCCACACTTGATGGACCGCTTAGCACAGGTCCTCGGAGACCCCTACATGGGAGAGGAAACTGAGTCTCAAGAGCAAGGTGCCTTGTCCAGAGCATGACAGTGAGTCCCACCAGGCCTCCCTGACTCCAGACCTGGCCCCTCCAGCCCTGCACCCACTCCCCACCCTCACCCCTCTTTTCCCAGCCCCCTCTGACCGCGCTGACACTGCTCTGCCGCACTGCTCTTTATTTCATTAGCAAAGTAGCCGGGGAGCCCCCCGGAGGGTGTGGGAATAGGGACAGTAGCCAGCTCCTGTTCCCTGGGGTCGGCAAACCTGTGCAGACAGAGATGAGGCCTGAGGGGCTCCGGTGGTCTGTGCACTCTCCCCACCTCGAGACGCCCCTGATCTCCCACCCTCCGCTCTGGGGCTGGGGTCCCCGGGCAGGGTTGGCCTGACCCAGGGCTTAGGATGGGGGCTGGTCCACGATGGCCACCCCTGCCCCGGGAGCAGCTGTGGGTGGAGGTCCCCCGGCCCCTTACCCAGGCCTCAGGCTCAGAGGGGTACCGCGAAGCCGCTGCCGTGGCTGCCGGGAGGTGTGGCTCGGTAGAAGGGGTCAGCAGAGACCAGGGTCCTGCAGGAAGGAGGGGATGCAGGGGAGGGAGGGGTAGGGGCAGCGAGTCCAGACCTTCTCTTTCGCCCCCACCTCTGCACGGGGCCAGGGCTCAGCCGGGACGGCCAAGCCACAGAGAGTCTTTGCCGGCCAGCTCTGGGCCATTATTGGTACAAACGGGATTTCTGAGGAATTGGACTGAGCAGAAAGGAGTCAGAGAGAGGCAGAGCCACAGTCATTCCGCTTTGTCCCCACACAACCCACCCCACAGCTGGCAGGGAGCAGGTGGGAGCTGGCCAAATGCGAGGAAACACGAGCGCCCCGGGGACTGGGGCGGCGGGGGACGGGGCAGCCGTGCAGAGGGAGGGGTCGCTGGGCAGAGGAGGGCAGCAGCCCCGCTGGGCAGAAGAGGCAATGAACAAACCAGAGAGAGGAAATGGGCCTCTCAGATGGAAGACAGACGAAGGAGGGAGGAGAGGCCGGGGAAAGACCTAGATGCAGCAAAGGACAGAGCAGGAGTGGGGCGTACTACCTGCCCACATGGGGATGCAGGCACCGCAGGCTCTCCGTGGGGTTGGGGGTGGCCTGCAGGCGGGTGACCGGCTGGTTGAAGGCATAGCCTCCGGGCTTCTGGGGCTGGTAGCCACCTCGAGTCCAGCCTTCACTGTCTAGACCCTTGGGGATGTTCTCGAAGTACCTACGACACAGAAGAGTAGCTGGCGGGAAGCTGGTCTCTGTCCTCGGCAGCCTCTCTGCGCTTCTCCGGCAGGAATGTTGGCTCCAGCGGAGCACAGACTGCTGCAGGTCCTCCAACCTCCTTGCCTTTGCCCACGCTGTTCACTCTGCCAGGAACTCACTCACCTCTTACCCTGGAAGCCTGCCCTCACGCTGCCCCTGAGCTGGGCGCCCCTCCTCGGTGCCACCCCTGAGGCTGAGACAGCACTCTGGAGTGTAAAAGACTTTTAAGAGATGCCACGCCTCCCTCCCTGGCCTTGTGAATGTCTCGGGGGATGGGAGAGGATGGGGGTTGGGGACCCCGTCGCCTCCATTTCTCTCTAGGCGTTTGACGTTTTCTTCCATTTTGCCAATTTTCACTGAGCACTGGGCCGGGTTCTGAAGGTGCCAAAATGAGCAAGATGGGGGCCCAGCCCTTGAGTTTACAAAGGGGGTGCGGAGAGATACATGAGAAGATCAGTGACTACAACCCCTGGGGCTCTGGGCCCATGAGGAAGGAGGGTGTGCCTGACACCTGCTGAGCACTTAGAAACCCAGACAGGCAGGCGGGGGAAGGAGAGATGGCTGGGCCTGAGGGTCCGCGGGAGCCTGGGGAGGGGCAGGAACACAGTGTTGTCCCCCAACTCCCAGAGTGAGGCTCCGCCCCTCCCCCTTGCCCTCCACGGGAACTGGAGCATCACGGATCTGCTGTGAGGCTCAGGCAACACTTCCACCCTCTGAGCCTCAGCGTCCCCATTCAAAAGAGGGAGCCTTTCGCTCCAATCCTCCTGGGAGATGGAGGAGCTGGGGGGGAGCAGTGTGGACGCGGATGACACAGGCTGACACACAGATGACAGAGGCCAGGAGGGGAGGCTTTTGCCTGAGAATTACACCTCCATTATCCCACTCCTGTGATGCCCTCCCCACCCAGTCCTGGCCTGGGTAGCCTCCCCCATGACTCTAGGGCCACTTCCTCCTGGAAGCCTTCCCTGATGCCCAGGACACTCACTCCTTGCCCAGGGCTCACACAGCACAGAGCTTACCTTCTGAGAGTGCATGGAGCCCACCTGCCATGGACTGGTTGTGGTCTCTTAGCAGATGCCCTGTTGCTCCACATAGACCCCATTGTATTCCCTCATTCCTCCCCTGCCCACCAGTGGCCGGCACTGCATCTCTGGGAAAGCTGCCCTTGGGTTACTGGAGCAAGGAGGTACCTGGGATTTAATATCACCCCTGGGGACAGCCCTTAACCAAGGATCAATGGGTGTGGGGTATGAATACCCCAGCTCTCTCGTTCCTTGGCTGGGATGATTCTGAGTTGTGTGTTTTGCACTGTTTTCTAGCATCTCCCCATGGGATACCTGGTTTAATAATACACTGTTCTTGGCTGCCATCCCTTCCCCACCTCATTACCCCCATCCCTGACACCCTTAATAAAGGGTTCACACCCAACTCCTTGGCTTGGGGTCTGCTTCTGGGGGAACCCCCATTAATCAGGTGTTGGCCTTCTTCACTCATTACTGTGAGCTCATTACTTTTCGCAGTCTCAGTCTCCCTGTCTGTAAAATGGGTCGGCTTCACAGACCCAGATGTGGGTAGGGAAGAGGGGCTCACCCTTTGTTGTAGGTGGTCAGGTAGCGATTATCCAGGTCAGGGTCATAGGGGCTCCGGACATAGCTGGGGTTGTTAAGGCTGAACCCTGTGGGCTCCTGCACCGGAGAGATAGAGAGGGGACTTCTCAGGTCAGGAGGGGGTGGGGATTAGGGGTAGGGGCTGGGTACCCCAGGCCTTACCTTTTTCCCCACGGTCTCCCGGCCAAGCAGGGCCACATTTGTCTGTTGCATCCTCTGTGGGGGCTGGAATTGCCAGTGGTTCATGCTGCTGGGTTCTGGGCCGAAAGGGGGCACCTGAAAGGGACAGAATCACAAGAAGGGTGGCCGGGGGGCCAGGGTGAGGCAGCAGGATGGAGGGAAGGCAGGCAGAGGCCCATGCAGCCTCAACCGCCCCAGCCCCAAGATGCGTCCCCCTCCAGCCCCACTGAAGTCACGGCTTTGAACACACCCCTCACTTTCCAGCCCCTGGGCCTTTCCCCCTCCACCCAGAGGTCCTTCCCCCCTCCACCCAGGGGTCCTTCCTCTGCAACTCCAAATATCCTGATTCTTCCCATATTGCACTGCCTGGATCAAATGCCACCGGGCCCAAGAAACCTCCCTGGCTCCTCCTCTCTGAGTGTTCCCTTCTCAGAACACACAGGGGAGCCCCCCGAGGCCACTCACTCTGGGGTTCAGAATCCTCTCATTCACTCGGCTGAGGCCGGTCTCCCGCCCGGAGCCTCTGGCCAGCACCGGCAGGAACTCATCCCCCTAAGGCAGCAAAGCAGCCCCTGGCACAGCTTCCGGCACCATCCCAACTGCCCCACAGGAGGACCTCAGGCTGTGGCACAGACATTCCCCTCCAACCCTGGCTCAGCTTACATGAGGATGGGTCATGGGGAGAAAGTCTGACTTGGTGACACTCCGGCTGGGGAGGAGGACCTGGAAAGAGGCCACAGAGGAGCATTGGGCTGCCCAGCTGCTCCTTTGTCCTGAGCACAGAGAAGGGCTCAGCACAAATGGGTATAACTGGACTTACAAAGGAAAGGGGAGAGTTTGGGAAGAAGGGAGGGGAGGGCATGACGCTGAAAGGGAACCAGCAGTCCAGGGCTCTTGTCTGAACTCTCAGTGACCTTGGCTATGCTGCTTTTCCTCTTTGGACCTCAGTCTTCTCATCCAGAAAATGGGGGAGTTGGACCAAAGTAGTGGTTTTCGCCCAAGCTCTTTCATCTTGTGTTTCGGCAAAGGTTTCTGCAGCTCATATATACACATTTCTAAAGCTAGAAGCCCCCAGACTGGAGAGCTTCAATCACCTTGAAATTCTAGTGGGGCCCAGCCTGACTTACCGGGTCCCCAGGGAGGACCTGGGAGGGCGGCTGGAAGATGATGGGGCTCTTGTTGGAAGCTTCGGTTAAGCCAGTCTCCTCCTTGGCCCCAGTTGATTTCTTCTGCAAGAGATCTGCAAAAGACAGCCCCTCTGTGGTGGCCTGGGACAAGCAGGCCCCACCAATGTGACCACCAGTGGCTCGGTGTCCCAGTAGGTGTGGGGGGAGCTGGCTCCAAGGATCTGGAGGCCGGAGCAGCCAGGATCATGGGCAACGGGGGAACTCCAGAGTCCAGGGCAGAGAGCAAGAGAGGAGAGCAAAGGGAAGGGCAAACCTCAAACAGCCCTCCTAAGCAAGAGAGCCGTCCTTTGGAGATCAGCAGACCTAAAGCACAGAGGTCAGTCCAGGGAAGATGGTTTCCCCAAGCTGCCGATATGTCCTTCTGTCTTCCGCTGGTGCCTCCTTAGCCCTGTGCCAGCTCTGGGGTCCCCGGGGGTCTCTCCCAAGGGTCGGGAATAGGGAGGTGTAGTGGGAGGCCTGAGCTTAGACTCACTCCTGCCTACCTGGCTGGTTTGAAGGCTCCTTGAGATACTTGGGATTATACTCGGAAGTCATGAAGCGGGGGCCCTGGAGCACAAAGAGTGGAGCGATGGGGGACGCAAGGTAGACCAGGGCCCAAAGGCAGTGGGGGCAGTGCTGGCTGTCCGGGTCTCTGCTTTGAGTAGACCTGCACGCTCCCACACAAACCTCTCACTCATCAGGCATCACAGTGCCAGAAATTCCACCAGGAGAGCACAGTTCCTCCGTGACAATGAAAACTAAGTCATACCCCACGCTGGACTCCAGGAATGGAAAACGGGACCCAGAGCCCCTGCGACCCAGAGCAGGGGGGGCCCAAAGAGAGGAGAGAGGCGGGTGGAAGGGACTGGGTGCTCACACTGCACTGGGGCGCTGGATGGGATCGGGAGAGAAGGGGACTCAGGTATTAAATCCCAAGATACATGTAAGGAAGCCCGTGAGGACCACTTTGCTGCTGCCTTGGAAATACCAAATATCAAGTCCTTGCCTCGCCCCAGTCTCTGTGAGTGTGTGTGCCCTGAGCCCACATTGAGCTGGCTGCTTGGGTGAGTCAGCACAGAACCTGTCTCGAGGAAGCCGGAGGAGGTGGGTCCGGCCCCTCTGCCCGGCCCAAGGCCCTCATCGGGGCCACCCACTCACGTGTCGGGCATCCTCCCACTCCAGCGAGCCCTTGTTCTGCTGTCGGTGGAGCAAGGGCACTTCCTTGGGCTCCAGCCCCTTGATGGCCTGGGGCCCATAGTCCTGGGTGTCAAAATGGACCTTCCTGACCTGGGAGGACGGAGCAGCCAATTACCCTCCAGGTGAGGGGATGGCAATCACTTCTTGACTCTGATTCTGCCCTTGACCCCTACAGAGTATCTGCACAGCAGCCTGAGGGGTCCCTTTACGATGAAGCTGGGCCATATCCCTCCTCTGCTCAAAGCCCTGCAGTATTCCCATTGCACTCCGGGTAGGATCCCACGTCCTGACGGCAGCCCACAAGGACCTAAGCTCCTCACTCTGCTCCAGCCACCTACCTCCTTGCTGTCCCTCCTCCCATCAGGTGCTCCCACCTCAGGGCCTTTGCACTTGCTGTCTGCATTGCCTGGAATGCTCTTCCCTTACTTTGCTGCATCCGGAGGAATACTGACGTCCCTCAAGTTTTTTTTTGTTTTTTTTTTGTTGTTGTTGTTGGTGCGTGGGCCTCTCACTGTTGTGACCTCTCCCGTTGCGGAACACAGGCTCCGGATGCGCAGGCTCAGCGGCCACGGCTCACGGGCCCAGCCGCTCCGCGGCACGCGGGATCTTCCCGGACCGGGGCACGAACCTGTATCCCCTGCATTGGCAGGCGGACTCTCAACCACTGCCCACCAGGGAAGCCCATCCCTCAAGTTTTTGTCTAACGTCTCCATAGTAAGCTCTTTTCTGACCCTCCTGACTTGCAGGTCCAGTTCCTTCACTTCTGCTTCAGTCCTTGCCTCTTGTATTTTTTTTTCCCAGCACTTATCACCTTCAGAAATCGAAGAGGTGTTTGGAACGTATTGGTTGCCTGAATGAATGAATGGCAGCATCCATTCTGGTGGTGGTGGTGATAAGGATGATGGTCACACAATAACAGAAATGAAGATGGGGATGATAACGACAAAAGTGAAAGTGACAGCCACAGTGGGGATGGTGATGTGGGCGTGGACATGTGGATGGGATGGGGGAGATCATGGGGAAGGGGATGGGGTTGGGGTGCGGAGGGAACAGGACTGGAGGTGTGGATGGTAGAGATGATGATGGTGACAGGAATGGGGATGGATATGGAGGGGGAGGGGATGGGGGATGGGGGCGAGGTCAAAGGTGATAAAGGTGAGGGGACCCCAGCCCACACTGTGGCTCCCCCAGGCCCAGTCATCTCAGCCTTGACCAACACTTGGCAGTGCAGCCCCACCCTCTGGAGGGATCCCCACCCTGTCCACCCTCTAGCCCTTCCTCTGCCCCAGGCTAGGGTCCCCCTCCGTCCTGGTCCTGGCCCAGCACTGACCTCCCTGGTGGGGGTGGCTGCCCAGGCCTTCTCCCGAGAGGAGCCAGGGTGGGTCTGGCGCATGTTCCAGGGCAGTGGGTATTTGCCATCAGGCACCTCCAGGGGACGGGAGCTCTGACTGGTCACTGTCTGGAAATTGTTGCAGACTTGTTCCCTGAGGGTGGGGCAGGAGCAGGGAGCCATTACCACCAGGGCCACCTCCCCTTGTCCCCTGGAGGCTTCCACCTCCCTTAGACCTCCCACAGCAACCTCGGGAGTCTGCTTGCCTTTGGGGCCCATGCTGAGGACCAGGCCCTGAGTCCCCCAGGATCCCGGACCCCACGCGCGGAGTCTGGAGTTGGTCTGATGAGGTCCGATGGCCCTGAGGGCTAAGGCCTGGGAGGGCAGGGGGTGAGCAGGGGTTGGACCGACTGTACCCCACGGCCGGGTTGTCCAGGGCACCGAGATTGGGTTGGCATGAGACCACGGGCCGGTAATTTGATCTGTAGCCTGTGCCTTGGTGACTGCCCATGCGGGGCTTGAAATCCTCCCGACCTGCCAGAGGGGAAGCAGGCAGACAGGACTCAGGGTCAGCAGAGCGGCAGAGCAGTGACCAGGGCTCCCCAGGCAGGACCAGCATCCGCCCGCACCAGGGGTCTAGGAGGGCGTCCCCACTCTTGCCCCGTGCCCTGGACGTGCCTCCTGCACAAAGGTGCCCTCACCGTAGGCTGTGCAGTAGCTGGTGGCGTAGAATTCCAGGGGGTCCGTGCAGCCCCCCGAACTCCTCTTCACATAAGGGGATACAACCCCCAGGGGGAGTTTCCCCATCATGATGCTGTGCGGCAGGGCCCCCAGGGGGCCTAGGAGGGAAGAACAAGGCGCCCCAGAGGTCTGGCAGCCCGAGGGCCCCGAGCCTGCCCCAGGCCCAGGCTGCGGAGACCACAGAGGAGGTGATGGAAGCCCACACAGCGGCCCTTCCCCCAGGTCTGTGCCTTTCCACCGACACCCACACCCCAAACTGAAGAAAGGACTAGTAATCATCAACACTTGTGTACCCTGTGTCTCATCTCACCTTCCTCACACCTTATCACCAACCCCCCTCCCCCATTTTACAGCTGGGAAACTGAGGCTCCAAGTGGTGAAGGATTAGCTCATCACAGGTAGTAGAACCGGGATTCAGACCCAGGGTGTCCGACCCCTCAGCCCCTGATCTTTGCCCCCATGTGCCCTCTTCTGGGAACGGAATAGCCCGACAATCGCCCACCCTGAGAACTCTTGGCCACCCCAGCTGGGAAGCTCACTCCCAACCCCAGGCTCCTTGTCTCTCCCTAGGGTCCCTCGGCCTTGCCCACCTCCCACTAGAAGTTGGCTCAGCTCTCGTGGGGCCCAACCACCCAGCTGGCCCCACCCTTACCTGCCCTCCGCAGGGGCTCTGAGGTAGGGCTAGAGGCTGCAGGAGGCAGGCGCTCGTCCACAGAAGCCTGAGCCCTCGGGCAAGTGGCCAGGCCAGAAGAAACAGTGCGTTGCCTAGCAACAGGTGCCTAGCAACAGTGTCCCCACGCCTTGGAAGCCCTTCTGAAGCCAGGGCCCACTGAGGGGATGACCTGGCCAAGAGGGGAGGCCAGGAGCTGCCCAGGCAAGGTACTGCCTCTCTGGCTCCAGCCCCGATTGTGGTGTCCCTCACCAGAGCCGGGCAGAATTGCTGTCTGAGTGACATGAAATAAAAGATAATCCTGAACAATCACTCCAATTTATTGAGTACCCACTTCATCAGACACTTTACATCTTTTATCTCCAGTGTTCTGAATAGCTCTTCCAGGTAGCTATTATTATCCCTCTTTTCACACAGGGAAAAGGAGGGTTAGACAAGCAAAGTGACTTGGCTGGCCGGAGATCTCACAATCAGAAAATAGCAAAGTTGAGATTCAAATGTGGGTGGGTCGGATTCCACTCTTAAGCCTCTGGGTAAATTAATGTTGACTATGTTTTGCTAGAGCCAAATCTGTACCAAGCTCTTTTACACACATTACCTCGCATAATCCCCCAAACCACCCTGTGAACTGGCTACTATTATTCTAGGTCCAATAAACCACAGCAGTGAAGAGTGTGGTTCAAACCTGATCTGTCGCCCCCATTTCCTCATCTTCATCGACGGTTGTCACTGGACCTGTCTCCTAGGGCTGTTGGAAGATTTGATGAAAAAGTGGATTCAGCACCTGGCAGGTGGTTGATGCTCGGTTTTTAAAAGCTCTTCTTAGCTTTATTTTGCAATGGGAAAGGTGAGGCCCAGGCCTCACAGCTGGTGGAAGGAGTCTGGATTAAACTGGCGTGAGCCAGATCCACAGGCCATGCTCCTTCTGTGAGGGCTCATTTGCCTCACATCGGCTCTAAGGCTTGTGAATGTCTAACAGTTGGATCTCTGGGGACTGAGCGGTTGTGTGTGTGTGTGTGGGGGGGCGAGTGTCCTGATTTGCAGCATTTGTCGATTTCTATGGTGTAAACACGCCCTGCTTTCACGGCTGCTTTCTACCAACACAATGTTACTGAAAAGGGAATTGGGTAGACAAGGTCAGCAGCCCACCACGATTATAGTACTTCCACCATAGGGATTCAGTAGTTGGAAGTAACCCCAAGAGCATAAATGACAGGAAAATATGGGAATGTAATGAGGAGGTGATGACTTTGAAGTATTTATTAGTTTCTTTTTAGATATAATTTAGTAATATGTAAGTTTATATCATTGAAGTGTTAACAGCGGCTGCGTTCAACAATTAGCTGGCAGATTTCTTGGAAGTTTCACCGTCAGCTCTCAGGAGCCAGTGCGCCCCCTGCTCTTCGGGGA
The DNA here is from genome assembly GCF_008692025.1 of Phocoena sinus. Taxonomy (NCBI): domain Eukaryota; kingdom Metazoa; phylum Chordata; class Mammalia; order Artiodactyla; family Phocoenidae; genus Phocoena; species Phocoena sinus. The sequence continues at coordinate 100,492,319 of NC_045770.1, read as the reverse complement.
GAATGAGGTGTGAATGAAGGGGAGGCCGAGGGAAAGGGGGCTGCCCTCGCCCAGGAGACGCCCTTGCCACACTCACCTGGAGGTGACCGGCCTGCTCGTGAGGGAGCTTGTGTCTGCCCCTGACCCCCACAGAGAGGCCCTGGACTCAGAGGTGACCAGGACCCAGCAGAGGTGTGGCAGGCACCCACCCTCCGGAGGAACGAATCTGTTCGGGGGTCAGAAGCTGCAGGGACAGAATTGAAGAGACACAGCCCGGCCCTCCAGCCAAGAGCTCCAAGTGTAATGACGGAGGTTCCCATGAGCTCCACTCAAGACACACAAGATAGGGAAGAATGGGTGGGGCTCACCCAAGGCGGAGGGAGAGAGAGGCCCTCCTTGAAGTGTCTGCATCGCAGGGAAGGGTTACAAGCAAGGACTCAGACTCGGAAGCCAAATGGCACGGCCCTGGCTCTGACACTTAATAAGTAAAAGACTTGGTGCATGTTACATGCGCCTCGGTTTCCCCCTTCTGGAAAGTGGGGGTGATAATGGTACCTACCAGTGGGGCTGTAGCTGGCACACTGAGCTGGCACACTGAGGTGGTAAGTGCCATCTAAGAATTAGGGAAAGGTCTTGGCAAAGGATTGGGCTCAAGGGTTAACAACAGGAATTCCACATGGCCCTGCCCTCAGGGAGCCCACAGTCTACAGGGGTCTCAGTCACTGCCAATGTGATGTAGCCAGCGAGAGCTCAATTCAGGACCCTGAGAGTACTGAGATCAGAACTCGCTTCTGCCACTCCCTGGCTGTGCAACTCCCGGCTTCCGAGATTCACCTCCAACCCCTATGTTGCAGGGCTGCTGGTGGATTTGAAATACACTTTGCACCGTGTCTAGCAGGCAGTAGGCCTGCACCAGGCGAAGACGAGGGAGGGCACTCCACGTGGAAGGCCCGGTGAGAACAAAGGTGAGACTACTTGGTCCCTTGCGGCTGGAGCAATGGGTGAAGGGGAGGGGCTAGCTCAGCTGGCGGAGGCAGCTTCGAGGGAGGCTGTGGCCAGGCTTTCCTTTTCGCAGTTGATGAGGGGCAAACGGGGCTGTGAAAGGCTTGAAACTGTCCCATAACGTTGTGACGGGAGCTCTTGCGTTGCTGGGGACCCCTGGGTCGGAGCCCACGAGAGACGGGGAGGAATTCTGGGAGGCGGCGGTGATCCTCCTGGTGGCCTGTGGTTTTTTGCTGTGTGGCGACACCCAGCGGCCATCACTCAGAACTGCAGGTGATAGACTGGTGCTGCCCTCATAAAGCTGGGGGGCTCCTGGAGGGAAGCGAGGAGAAGGCGCAGCTACTAGATCGCCCGGCCACCGGCCACCAGGTTCTCCAGAACAGCCTGGGCAAGGAGTGTTCGGGAGGCCAAGGGCCCGGAGCTCACAAGAAGCAGGAGCCTAGGGGCTGCTCACCTGGTGCTGGACCCAGTGCTGACGCCATCGCTGTGTGACTTTTAGACCTCTCACCTCTGGGCCTCAGTTTCTCTAACTCCCCATTCCCCCCTCCCCCCAGCCCTTGGCACCCACAGGTGACTTTCTATCTCTATGAATTTAACTGCTCTAGGCACCTCATATAAGAGGAATCGTACAATATTTGTCCTTTTGTGTCTGATTTATTTCACTTAGCATAATGTCCTTAAGGTTCATCCATACTGTAGCAGGTGTTGGAATTTCCTTCTGTTTTAAAACTGAATAGTAGTCCCTCATATGTATATACCACACGCTGTTTATCCTCTCATCTGTAGATGGACACTTGAGTTGTGTCTATCTTTTGGTTATTGTGAGTAATGCTGCTCACATGGGTGTATAAGTATCTTGTTGGGTCCCTGCTTTCCATTTCTGAGGGGTGCACCACCAGAAGTGGAATTGCCAGAACTTACTACACTCATACTTCTGAAGTCTGTGTGCTGGAGGCTGGGGAAGGCACAAAGGGTAATGTTCCCTGGCTTCAGGTGGGCCCCGAGGCAAGGGGGTTGCTCAGGGAGGAGAATGGAATCAGGTGTTGCCCCCAGGAAAGGCCTGGTCTGAGTCCATTTAGTTGAAAGAGGAAGAGGCAGGGATGCCAATGTCTTGGGTGAGCCGAGGTCACATCTCTACTCCTTTCTGAGCCGCTTATGGAACTTGAGTTTGAGGTCTGCCTCTGGCACAAATAGTGCTGTGTGACTTTCCTTAATTAACCACACTCTCTGGTCCTGCTGCCTGTGAAAGAAGGAACTAGGCCAGAACTGGAGGTTTGGCTTGTTTGCTTTTAGTTTGAGATGTGTTGTTTATTTGGCCTCAAGGTCTTGGAACTCTTTCTTCAAACAGATATTAAAATGATGACTGGCTCTATGTCTCCCTCACCCCCCTCATCTGTGAGACAGCAGGACCCCAGCCCACCCTCTTTCCAGGTCCCTCCCCTTGTTACAGGAGAGTGTGGAGGGGAGTCTGCCTCACCCTAGCCCACACTCAGCCTCACCCTCTGGGGCCGGCTGGGCCAGCACTGGCAGTGTCTCCAGCCCAGACCCTGAGGTGTGTCTATGGAGGGCACAGAGTTTGAGGAACAGAGCTCATCGAACCCTACATTCTGCCCACAGGAACACTGTTTCTGAACCCAGATTCTTCTAAGTCCACCTGACAATCCTCATCCAGGCCAGGTGCCCCCACTCTGTGATCCAGGATGGAGCAACTTGAAACTGGAACGTGGCCTCAAGGGGGTCATGAGAGGAAGGGCTGGTTGGAGCAACGCCAAGCCCATGGGCCCCTCTTGTCCATGGCATGGGGGTAGCGGGGTGGCCTGGATTCGCACAGCCACCTCTTGGTTCAGCCCTGGGTGGTGGCGCTGCCCCGCTGAAGGGCTCAGCGGTTCTGAGGCTGAGGTGACTGGTTTGGGAGAAGTGGATCCGGAGGCTCCTGGGTCTGAACGGCGTGGTGTTAGGATAGGAGCCCTGGCTTTGGGGCCTCACCGACCTGCGTTTAGATCCTGGCTCCATCTAGGACAGTGTCCCAGGCCTCGCTTTCCTCCCTGTGACAGCAGGATGCCACCTGCTCCCTGGGCTGTTGTGAGAATGAAATGAGAACTGTAAGATAGGGGCTCAGTGTGACACCTGCACAGTGGGACTGGTGAGTGATTATTAGGGGGGTAAACGTTGGGTCCAGGGAGCAGGTCAGCAGCCGGGCCAGGATGACTTCAGTGTTCACTATCGATTTTGCCCATTTGCAGCATCTCTGCACTGTGACTCGGGCCTCTAGGACGGCTGCTGCCTTAATGAGGCAGGAGAGGTGCCCGGGACTGGGGTCCTAAAACCCTCACCTTTGAAACGTGCCCTGGAGGCTCTGCTCACTGATCTGTTGCCACCAGGAACGGAAATAGCCCGATTCTAACAGCCTAAGTCCAATCCCTCTCCGTCTCTGTCTTTCCTAAAAGGAAACGATTTCCTTGCTGGTTTGAGCGCTCTCTCCCCGCACCTCCCACCAAGCTAGCATAACTTCCTGTAGTTCATTTCCACTCCCATCTGTAGGTGTTTCCTGGAAGAACTCTTGATGGCTGTTCTGTTTCTGCCTGTTCTGTTCTTTTACTGTCTCCTCTGGGTGAACTGGTTGATCTCGCACAAGGTTTAAAAATTCATGACTCCTGGGGAAGATGGGATGAGATGGAGCAGAAAATAAGAACACAATCTCAGTTTTCCAGTGGGATAGAGATATTCTAATCAGTGAACAGCAAGAAACCGAGGACAGGGGTCAAGGGGGTGGCTTCTGGATGCACAGAGATCTGGGTTTGACTCTCCAGCCCTGTTTTTCTGGGATCTGTGCTCTGGGACTCAACTCCTCTAAGCCTGTTTCCTTAGCTATACGATGAAGTCACGGTAGAACTCACGCAGGCTGAGGTCTCCGGAAAGATAATATTTAAGTGCTTAGCACATAGCCTGGCATAGAGAAGGCACTCAATAAGTGCTTATGATTATTTTACATTTCCCAGCCTCCCTTGCAGTTAGATAAGGACCATGTGGCCAGTTCTGGCCAATGTGCTGCATGCGGAATTGAGGAATGCCGCTCTCAGTCTGAGGCAGTTATCAGTGGCCGTGAGTTTTCTACTCTCTGTGGGTGGAGACAGGAATGTCAGGATGGAAGAACCAACAGATGGAGGCAGCCTGGATCACTGAGTCACCTCCTGGAGGTCAGCTGCCCCAGAGAGCGGGCTTTCCCTCGGCAGACGGGGATGTGATAGAGAGAGAAACCTTGCAGCTTCAAGCCCCGGAGGTCTGGGATTTTGTTTGCTACTGCAGCATAAGCAAAGAACTGAAGATCTGAGGACTTTTGGGAAATAAGTTCAGATGTGATTCTGTGTATTAGTCAGGGTTCTCCAGGGCAACAGAGCCAATAGGATGTACAGGTGTTCCTAAGTGTGTATATATAGTGGAATATTATTCAGCCATAAAAAAGAAGGAAGTCCTGCCATTTGCAAGAACATGCGTGGACATGCGTGAGGGCATGATGCTAAGCAAGATAAGGCAGACGGAGAAAGGCAAATACTGTATGGTCTCACTTATATGCAATCTAAGAAAAACAAACCCAAGAATTCCCTGGCGGTCCAGTGGTTAGGACTCCAAGTTGTCACTGCCAAGGGCCCGGGTTCAATCCCTGGTCAGGGAACTAGGATCCCACATGTCACACAGCGCAGCCAAAAAAAAAAAAAAAGAAAGAAAGAAAAGAAAAGAAAAACTCATAGAAAGAGAGTGTAAATTGGTGGTTGCCAGAGGCAGGGCGTGGGGGCTGGGGGTGGGGAGGAAGTGAGTGAAGATGGTCCAAGGGCACAAACTTCCAGTTATAAGATGAGTAACAGGGCTTCCCTGGTGGCGCAGTGGTTGAGAATCCGCCTGCCAATGCAGGGGACACAGGTTCGAGCCCTGGTCTGGGAAGATCCCACATGCTGCGGAGCAACTAAGCCCGTGTGCCACAACTACCGAGCCTGCGCTCTAGAGCCCGTGAGCCACAGCTACTGAGCCCGAGTGCCACAACTACTGAAGCCCGTGTGCCTAGAGCCCGTGCTCTGCAAAAAGAGAAGCCACCGCAATGAGAAGCCTGGGCAACGCAACGAAGAGTAGCCTCTGCTTGCTGCAACTAGAGGAAGCCCACGCACATCAGCGAAGACCCAACGCAGCCAAAAAATAAATAAAATTTAAAAAATAAAAAAAATTAAAAAAAAGATGAATAGCTTCTGGGGATCTAATGTACAGCATGATGACTACAGTTAACAGTACTCTCTTGTGCACTTGAAAGTGGCTAAGAAAGTAGATCTTAAAAGTTCTTGCCATGTACACACAAAAGGTAACTGTAAGATGATGGATGTATTAATTAACCTTATCGTGGTACTCATTTTACAATATATGCATATATCAAATCATGATTTTGTACACTTTATTTTTATTTATTTTTAGAATTTATTAAAAAAATTTTTTTTCTTTTTGGCGGCGTTGGGTCTTTGTTGCTATGCACGGGCTTTCTCTGGTTGCAGCGAGTGGGGGCTACTCTTTGTTGTGGTGCGCAGGCTTCTCATTCCAGTGGGCTTTTCTTGTTGCGGAGCATGCGCTTTAGGCGCGCAAGCTTCAGTAGCTGTGGCACACGGGCTCAGTAGTTGTGGCTCGCGGGCTCTAGAGCGCAGGCTCGGTAGTTGTGGTGCATGGGCTTAGTTGCTTCGCGGCATGTGGGATCTTCCTGGGCCAGGGCTCGAACCCATGTCCCCTGTACTGGCAGGCGGATTCTTAACCACTGCGCCACCAGGGAAGCCCCGTGATGTTGTACACTTTAAACTTACACATGTTCTATGTCAATTATATCTCAGTAAGGCTAGAAAAAGAAAAACAATAAAATTAAAAAATTAAAATCTAACAAAAAAAAGCCAGCGACTATTTAAGACTTGACACTTCTATGGGCAGGAAGCGGGCTGAGAAATCTGTACAACCCTCAAAGAGGGCAGAGCCCACAACCCCTGCATCAGAGGCAATAAGGGAGGATAATGGGAAAGGAAGAGTCTCCAACGATTGTAAGCCAAGCGCCCCAGAAAGCCGGTGAAGGGAGTTCCTTGTAGGAGAGCAGCCACGGGGTCTCCCCTGCCCTGGAGGAGGGACTTGCACGGTGTCTGCCCAGCAGGCTTCCAGACCATGGCTACTGGTGCCTCCCATTCTCCCCTCACCAACGGCATCTTTACTGTGCTTATCCTGCCCCTGCTCTGTGTTTGTATACTGAGCATGTGAGGAGAGGAGATAACTTGTCTCTTAAATTCATACGTCTCAGGGGCTTCCCTGGTGGCGCAGTGGTTGAGAGTCCGCCTGCCGATGCAGGGGATGCGGGTTTGTGCCCCGGTCTGGGAAGATCCCACATGCCGCGGAGTGGCTGGGCCCGTGAGCCATGGCCACTGAGCCTGCACGTCCGGAGCCTGTGCTCCGCAACGGGGAGAGGCCACGACAGTGAGAGGCCCACGTACCGCAAAAAAAAAATAAATAAATTCATACGTCTCTGGATCAAGAGGGGCCACATCTAGACCCATAAAGAGACCTCAGGGCATCCAAGGGACCCTGGGCTGGAGGCAGGGGCTGGGTTTTTCTTCTTGGAAAGGGGGTATTCCTGTGTGTTGTGTGTAGGAAAAAGAGTGAATCAAATGCAGTATTTGGAGATCAGAAGGGCACACCGGGATAGAGACTTCTAGGGCTCAGCCAGGTCTGATTCTCTTCTCTTCCCAGATCCCTGGGAGAACGACCCTTTCCAGGCTCCTTGCAGACAGCAGGGCCACGTGACGAGCTCCGGCCCACGGGCTGTGAGAAGTGACATGTGTCGCTTCCGGATTGAGAGGATGGGAGTCCTCGCCACTCTCTCGACCTCTTCGGTGGCAGCTGTGGAGACCACACTCTGAGATGGCAGAGCCTGGATGGCTGGGTCACCACGTGAAGGAGCTGTGCTGAAGAGATGCCCAGTTCACATTGGACTTGGCACAAGTGAGGAGTAAACCTTGCTTTGTTAAGCCAGTGAGATTTGAGGGGTTTATTTCCTATCATAGTCTAGCCTAACCTGACCAGTACACCTTTCTATTAGAAAGATGCTAGAGCATGCATAGGAGGGAGAGGAAATGCCTGGAGAGTGTGGTAAGTTTAGGACATTAAGGGAACCTCATAAAATACTCAAACATTCTCCATTAACTTGCTGGGTCTCCTGAACAAGCTCCATTGGCCACACACTTGAATAGTCTGGCATCCAGTAGAGACAGCTCCACAAAGAGCCTCCACCTTCATTTATCCGATCAATTAGTCACTCGGTGAGTATTTAATGAGCACCAATGATGTGCCAGGCATTGTGCTAAAAAAGGAGATAGAATGGAGTGTAATATATGGTCCCTTCCTCCAGGGAATTTGTAGCAGGCGAGGGTTCACATAAACAATAAGAAATCTCTCCATGCCCTCCAGAGGCCGTGGAGGGTAGCAGTGTGAGCACGGGTATTGGAGGTTGACCTGGCTGGGTTCTCATCCCAGTTGATTCCATGTAATTCCATGTAACGTGCTTGCTTAGAACACTGCCTGCCTGGCGGGTGGCAAATGCTACAGACACACACACACACACACACACACACACACGCGCGCGTGTGTGCTCGCACACACACTCATGCACTTGCCCCAGGCCTGGCTGACTCCAAAGCCTGCAAACTAACCCACCCTAACGTATAATTTTTTTTCTTTTGGCCATGCCACATGGCTTGTGGGATCTTAGCTCCCCAACCAGGAACTGAACCTGGGCCACAGCAGTGAAAGCACTGAGTCCTAGCTACTGGACCGCCAGGGAATTCCCAAGCATTATAATTTTAAAACATTATTGTATTATATTATTTCAGAAAGAAGCCCAAAGGTTTTAGCATGGCATAGAAAATCTGCCATCCTCCCTTCCAAGCCTCATTTCTTTTCTTTTTTTTTTTTTTTTTTTTTGCATTACGCGGGCCTCTCACTGTTGTGGCCTCTCCCGTTGCGGAGCACAGGCTCCGGACGTGCAGGCTCAGCGGCCATGGCTCACAGGCCCAGCTGCTCCGCGGCACGTGGGATCTTCCCGGACCGGGGCACAAACCCGTGTCCCCTGCATTGGCAGGTGGACTCTCAACCACTGCACCACCAGGGAAGCCCCTGACAGTCACTTTTAAACCAGTCATATACCTTCCTATGACCCGGCGATTCTATTTCTAGATGTCCACCAAGAGAAATAAGAACATGTGTTCACAGGACTTGTTTGCAGTGTCTTCATTCATAATAGCCCAATACTGGAGACAGCTCAGGTGTCCATCCATAGGCGAATGGATGGACTAACTGTGGCTGAGTCAGACAACGGAATACGCCTGCTCAGTATTAAACACAGACAAATACTGATGTGTGCGATGACATGGATGAACCTCAGAAACACTGAGCTGAATGAAAGCAGGCACATGCAAGAGTCCACACTGTATGATTCCATCTATATGAAATTCTACAACAGACAGAACTAATCTATGGCAGAGAAAAAATCAGAGATACGGTTGCTTGGCCTGTGGGGAGGCGTGCTGTGAGGACCGACTGGGATGGAGCACGAGGGAAGTTTCTGGGGTGATGGGAATTTCTGTATCTTGACAGGAGGTTGATGCAAGCATTTGTCAAAACTCAGCAAATGTAGAGTTAAGATTTGTGCATTTCACTGTATGTACATTTTACAGCAAAAGAGAAAAAAACTTTAAATACAAAATATCAAAGTCGAGTTAATGATACGCATTCTGAAGTATTTAGGGGAAGTGTTCTGATGTCTGTAATTTTCTTTGAAATGCATCCAAAAGTAGATGGATGAATGGGTGGAAAGATGGACAGATATGCAGCGAATCAAGTAGAGTGAAAAGTGAATGGTTTTCTAAGTGCTGGATATATGGGTGCTTACCGTAAAACTCGTTCAACATTGCTGTATGTTTGAAATATTTTATAATTTAGAAAAATTCAATAACACTTTACGTACTTATTTTTTTTTTTTTTTTTTTTTTTCCCTTTGTGTTACGCAGGCCTCTCACTGTTGTGGCCTCTCCCATTGCGGGGCACAGGCTCCGGACGCACAGGCTCAGCGGCCATGGCTCACGGGCCCAGCCGCTCCACGGCATGTGGGATCCTCCCGGACAGGGGAACGAACCTGCATCCCCTGCATCGGCAGGCGGACTCCCAACCACTGCGCCACCAGGGAAGCCCCTACGTACTTATTTTTATAGTTACCTTTTTAATTTTGGCAAGTGACACTACTGATATGACTTTTTCCATTTACAGTAATGATGTAAAGTTTCCTTTTAAAATTAATTTGTCTAGGGAATTCCCTGGTGGTCCAGTGGTTAGGACTTAGCGATTTCACAGCCAGGGCCCAGGTTCAATCGCTAGTCGGGGAACTAAGATCTCGCAAGCTGTGTGGCGTGACCAAAAGAAAAAAAAAAAAAAGGGTTAAGAAAGATGAAATAAAATTAATTTGTTTAAATAAAAAGGGGCTCAACTTAAGAAAGATAGCAAGTGAATATTAGTATAGATGGTGCATGGATACGGCAGAGCTCACGATGGCAATGAGTGAACAGGGTAAGTCTGGGACAAGTGGGGTGCCGGGAAGTACACAAGTTCTGGGGCAACCTTGATTTACACCCTGTTTTGCTGCTTGCCAGCCGTGTGGCCGACGGCAAGCCTCTCTGAGTTTCAGTTTCCTCGTGTAGAAATGGGATAATGTGATCTCCTCTGAAAAGAGGCTTGTTGTGAGATGACCCAGGGAAAGCCTGGCTTGGGAGGCCACAGTAGAGGATGGACCCCAGCAGCCCTGGCTCCAGGGCCCTCTGGTGCATCTATTTCCTGAAGCATGCTTGGCTTTGAGAGTTCGCTTCTTTTAGCATCTCAGGTCCTCCAGACGCCTGGGCAGAGAACCAAGAACTCTCTCCACTTTCCACAGTGAGAAAGACAGATCTTATTCTTTAAAACCCTTCTCCCCAGTCCGAGGGCATCCAGCCACCTGGAAAGAAGGGGACCAATCCTTCAAGCACACCGAACCACTGGAACTAGGGAAGGGGGAAAAAAATCTCAGGACAGCAGGAGACCCAAGAGGCCTCTGACCCCTGCAGACCCACAGTTGTTGCTGTTGGGAAGGTTTGCTTTGAGCTCTGCAATCAGATTGACACATCAATTTTTTTTTTTTTTTTTTACTCATTTCTTAAATAATTGGGAATGCCTTCTACATGCCAAGTGATGTGCCAGGTACTACGGATCTCAGGTGAACAAAAATAGATCTAGTCCTGTCCTCATGGAACTTGAAGTCCGATGGGGAGACAGGCATTGATCAGAGAGTGATGGATTTAAAATTGAGATGTTAGGGAGGTCTTCTCTGAGGAAGTGGCACCTGAGCAGAGATCTGAAAGAGGATAGGAGTGAAGAAGGAAAGGGAGGAAAGAGCTCTCTGGGCAGAGGGAACCGTGCAAAGGCCCTGTGGTGGGAGAGGTCGTGGAGAGGATGAGAGGCTGAAGGAGCCTAGGAGGAGCTGGAGCACAGAAACTGAGAGTGGGACCAAGATGACGTTTAAGATGTGGGCATCCCTTGGGCTTCCCTGGTGGCGCAGTGGTTGAGGGTCCGCCTGCGGATGCAGGGGACGCGGGTTTGTGCCCCAGTCAGGGAGGATCCCACATGCCGTGGGGCGGCTGGGCCCGTGAGCCACGGCCGCTGAGCCTGCGCGTCCGGAGCCTGTGCTCCGCAACGGGAGAGGCCACAACAGTGAGAGGCCCGCGTACCGAAAAAAAAAAAAAAAAAGTATTATAGTGAAAAGTTCACCTGCCCAGGGGACAGGATACTCACTCATGCTGGTCAGTCGGTGATTTTTGTTTTTTCTCTATAAGCAAATCTACACTGGAAGACCAATTACCATCTGTTACCAGTTACCAACAGCTAAAATACTGTTGGTGACTGTATACAGCTATAATGCTGCATAACAAATCACCCCCAAACTTGGTGGTTTAAAATAAGAATTTATTTAGCTTAAGGGTCTTTGCGTTTGCAATTTGCACTGGGCTTGGCTGGGTAATTCTTCTGGTCTTGACTAGTCTCACTTACCTACCAGCTGACTTTGGCTAAGGGGAAAGGGATGACTTGGACACATGACTCTCATCCTCCGGAAAGCTAAGCTGGGCAGGCTTTCAGGTGGTGGCAGAAGAGGTACAAGAGCTCCAGCAAGCCCAGTTGTGCCAGTGCTTTTCAAGGCCCTGCTTACTTCATGATAACCTACATCCTGTTGGTCAAGCAAGGCCCTGGCTGAACCCAGGGTCAGAGGGGAGGGCCCTGCAAAATCACAGCAAAGGGAGTTGCTACAAGGGCTAAGAGTCTGCCAGACCCTCATAAAATTGATCGGTGAGAGTGAATTCAGAACAAGGGAAGCTATTTCTAGGATATTAAAAGTAGGTGTCTCAGAGCTCCACGGCCTGGTGTGGAGGTGCGCCTGTCACATAAGGCTGGATGTCCCACGGCCTGTGCCCAGTTGAGTAGTGCCTGAGACACACGGACCAATCCTCACTTCTCTTCTGTTCGCTTACCCCTCCTTCAAAGGTCCTCCAGAGCACGGGCTGTATCTCATTCACCTCCGTCTCCTGGGCCTGGCACTAGGCCTAGCACATGGTGCTAGGGCTGACAACCTCTGCTTGTGAATCAGTGAAATTATAGGGACTTCCCTGGCAGTCCGGTGGTTAAAAGTCCGTGCTTCCACTGAAGGGCACATGGGTTCGATCCCTGGTCAGGGAACTAAGATCCCGCACGCTTTATAGCGTGGCCAAAAAAAAAAAAAAGTCCTTCTCTGATCTCCAGCATCTAGTGAAGACCATTATAGCGTAACTTTCTAACTAGATTTCTGAGCATCACTCTTCCTGTTTGGACCAAGCCCACTGCTGTTTCTATTTGCGCAGGAAACACAGCATCTAGTATAACATCTACTAAAACCTTCTCACTCTGCATGACTCTGCTTAGGGGTGGGAGCAAAGAGAGATGGGGAGCAGGGGAGAGCCTGTGCTCTTAGGGGCAACCAGCAGTGGCTTGTCAGCAAAAGTGCTGGAGCCAGTGGGCGCAATAGAGGTTGGACAGCTCAGCTGGGGGCCCTGGAATGGGGTCCACATAGTCTTTCCGACCAGCCACATCCAGGTCTGAGACAGCCTGTGGCTTGGAAGGAAAAGACGGATAGTGACAGCAAGACCCAGAAAGCTTCCATCCTCATCTCTGCTGCTCAAGGTAAGGATGAAAGCCTTGAAGCAGGGCAGAGATCGAGCCCTGCCCCTGGCCCCCCGAAAATCCAAAGGCAGTCTCTCTGAACTCCAGACCGTCACTTGGAGAGCTAGGTTGCACCTGTCCTGCTTGGAGGGCTCAGGTGTTGAGGCTGGAACTGCTGAGGCTGTGATATCATCTCTACAAGAGTCAGGGCCCGAGGGGGAGGGGGGAGCCTATAGGGAACCGAGAGGGGGTCTCCGCGAAGGACTCTGCACAGCAGTCCTCCATGGACCAAGGCAAGATGCAGGTGAGGAGTCAGGAGCAGAAGAGTAACGACGACAGTTCCGTGTTTCGAGGTAGCAGACGGGGCCTCGGTGCACAGGCCCTGGAGGCCCACTGCCTGGCTTCCAATTCCAGCTCCCACGCTTCCCGCCTGCGGCTTCTGGCAAGCAGCTTCATCTCACCGGGCCTCACTTTCCTCACCTGGCCGAGGGAATGATAGTTGTGCCTGTCTCATATCCCTGTTTTGAGGCCTGAGTGACGTCATTCGAGGAACGCTCTTAGCGGTGCTGGGCATGCCTTCGGCCAACACCACCACTAGCCGTGATTACGAGTGTCGTTCAGGTGCCAGACGCTGTGCTGAGCACTTCACACAGGTGACTTATTTAGTCCTTACACCCACACGTGAGGTGGTTCTTTGACTTTCCTTTCTACAGATGAAGGACACAGAAGCGTGGAGGGGTTAAGCAACGTGACCAACCCAACTGACCAATGGGAGAGCCAGGACTCTACCTTAGGCCTGACCCCCAAGCAGCTGCCCTGAACTGCTCTGCTCTAGTTCTCCAACACGTGTCCCAGGGCATCACCAAATGTGAACATTTCACCACATACTAACTGAAATCCACTGCGAAACACAATGTACATCTTAACATCATAATTTGCTTTTTTAACTCTACATGTGATGTGTAGTTACGTAAAATGCGTTCACATTGTCCTTTTAAAGAGAACGTTCTCCTCCTTGGCGGGAATATCTGGATTCAGGCGAGACCTGGGACCTAGCAAAAGACTACCTCAGGTTACGAGGAGGTAGATTTCTCCTCTGCACGTCTTCTCCTTGGACGCCTGATGGTATCTTGGATGGCTTCAACTTTTCCACCATCTGCCCTGAAATGTCCGACTGCTGACAGACATTTGTTTCTAAAAGGCACTTGCCTCAGGTCACCTGACTAGGGAAGAGCCTAACGCTGGTCCTCAATGCCAGAGGGTTCACTGGGAAACCGAACAAGGTGGCTTAACTGGGAGCTGATCAGCACCCTCAGCTTGTCAGCTGCAGGATGGCAAGTCCTCCATCCTCAGATACGACGGGCTGTACCAATAAGACGCTGTCAGCGCAGGTCTCCCAGCCCTGCTTGCCATTTAAGGCTGCGTGAACTTCCCCATCATGGAAACTTCCTGTCTAGCCACGATAGCAGATGGATGGAAAGATAAAAGTAAGACTCTCTACTCCCCCAGTGGAATCTTTCCCTGGGGATGTTTAAAAATATGAACAAGGTTTGGGTCAGTGCCACCCTCACTGAGCTGAAGAGACAGAGCAGATGACCTCCAGACGACGGCCAACACCAGCCAGAGGTGCCTCTGCGATGACCCCGACAGATATGCCCCATCTAAGGCTCAGGGTCGGGCAAAAGGGATTTGGCTTATGGATTCTGAAGACTTAAAATGATTAAGAGAGGAAATGATGGGGAGAGGACAGCCTTTACTGCCCCAGTTTGACGTCTGATGTGGGAGCTTGTGCGACAGGTCTCGTGAGACCACTTCAGATGGGACAGGGCAGGGCCAGACGCCTGGGTGCCCCACAGAGGCTCTGAATGAGGTCAGTGAGCAGTGATGTGTCACAGGGAGAGGAATAAGTCCAGCTTTGTTCATCACAGATCTTGAGGGGCTGCTGGCCCTTGCAATATGTTTATTAATTTTTTAAAAATGTCCTGTGGCTGGCCTAGTTTTACTTAATGCCTAATAAAGGGAAAAACTGTTTACATAGCACCCCTGGTCTGACACTGAGCAGCTGAAGTTAAGCAAGAGCCTTCACTTTCAGAGATGACACAAGACAGCAGCCTGGGAAGAAAACATCTCCTTTAGAAGCATGCCATTCCCAGGTCAAAGTGGCAGCAGCTGAACGTTATGTTAAAAAAGACAAAATCAGGGTTAGGAGAGATCAAACCCCAGGGGATAAAGCCCAGGCCGCATACTTGGCTGCTGGGATTTGTTGCACAAGAGTCCAGGATAGATGCGTAAGTCACTGCCCAACGCATGTGCCCTTCTGACAGTCCAGACATCTCTCTACATAAACTCTGTTTAACATTCTCCACACAGTACATCAAGTGAGGCCCGAGAGATTGGCCAGAGCCTGTGCTGAGCTCCCAGGGCGATCGATGTCTGCTTCTGCCCGCCATTTCTCACTCCCATTCCTTGCTTAGGTGACAGTGCTACAGATTTTTCCATCGAAGTCCTTGACACCAGGGTCTGTTTTCTCTCCAGTCTTTACTGGCTGGTAAGACATCCCATGGTTCCTTAACAGGTCTGGCTTTTCTACCTGCAGGACTCTGCCTTGCATGAAGCTCTGGTGACCTCGCTGACATGGCAGGCCATTTGTGTTAGGAGACAGCTCCTAAATCTCAGGCTGAGGCCATGACCTAACGCTGACACCTAATATCTACCGAGCGCTTACTGCGTGCTGGGGACCACGGAAGAGCTCCGTGTGCTTTATCTCTTCACGTCTGATCTTCACAAATAGTTAGACAGGGAGCATGATCATCCCCATTTTATAGATGAGGAAATCGAGGCTCAAGCCAATTCATTTATCCAGACAGTAAGCAGCAGTCAGGATCTGACTTGTAACCAGTTCCTACCCTCACTTTACGAGAGCTACCGTGGGTGACCAAGTGCTTACTTTGGGAGGCACCTGGCAGCTTCCTGTTCCCTATGTCAGTGGTCCCCAACCTTTATGGCACCAGGGACCAGTTTCATGGAAGACAATTTTTCCACAGATGGTGGTGGTGGGGGGCATGGTTCAGGCGGTAGTGCGAGCGATGGGCAGCGGCAGGTGAAGCTTTGCTCACTCGCCCGCCGCTCACCTGCTGCTGTGCGGTCCAGTCCCTAACAGGCCGTGGACCAGTACCAGTCCATGGCCCAGGGGTTGGGGACCCCTGCCCTATGTGACACACAAGTCATGGCTCAGAACCGTCAAGTTTCTTTGCTATAACTTCTCAAAGCATAGATTTCTACACAGTTTCCACCAGTAAGGTAGCATGTTCTGGCAGAAAGTTCATGAGCTTCGGAGACAGACTGAACTAAGCAAGATTCCGGCTTTCTGACTGAGTAGTGACTTAATCTTGGACAAATCACTCTCCCTGAGCCCACTTTCTCATCTACAAAATAGGTGTGACACCACTTGTCTGCAGGAGAGCTGTGAAGCTCTACTGAGATTGTGTAAGTAAATAAAGGCTGGTTCTCTCCTCTTCTCTCCTCAGCCAGGGACACTGAGGGGCAGGCAGGACCATGAGGACGCTCCGTGGGGACCCCGAAGCTCAATGATGCTGGAAACGTGCGCTTCCTGCCTGCGCACAGCTCTTGTGCTCACCAACCGCCTGCCTAGCGATTCAGGCCTGCCTTCCTCCAATCGCACCTTTGATGGTCCTAGCCCAGTCTGGGTGATGGCCGTTCTGATTGGATTACAGCTCCTAGGGGAAAATTCCTCCAGTGAGACTAGCCTCCTGGCAATGTCGAAATCTTCTAGTCCTAGAGCTAAACACTTTCAGATAATTCATCCTAACATATTATTTCTTATGCATTGTTTGTCAACTAAAACGATCGTGGAGACTGTAGAAATACAGAAAATGTTTGCTATAGCGCTGCACGAAGCTAAAACCCACGACTGTGACCTTGTAAAGCTCTAGAAACGTACGCCTGGGGATGACATGAGAAGAGACAAAATTAAAATAATTGTGTGAGGGCTGGGGAGTTGTGATTTTCCTTTTTAAAATACCCTTTAATATTCAATTATCGTTCAATTTACAAAGTGAGCATTTTAGAGAAGATTTGATGAGGACGCTGCCTCTTAAGGAGCGTGCCCACACCATTCCTGCCCACTGCCCTCATTCTGCCTGCTGGGCCTCTGAAGGATTCTGCTCAGGGGGCTTGGATCAGCTTCCCTTGGCAGAAAGAACCATCCCAGGTTGGAAGGGGGAATTTCACTGGAACAAAGCCCTGGGTCACCTGGGGAGCTTTCCACACAGCACGAAGAGCTGGCTGCCCCTCTGCACTGAGCTCACTTCTGGCTGAAGCAACGAGCTGGCACAATCGCTTCCCCTACAGTGCCCTCCTGTGGAGCCAGAGAAAAGTCGGGCCCGAACACCGGTAACTTAGACAAACCGCTTTGAGGCTTGGAACGGAAACACAAGGTCTTAGAATGAGATACACTGAACATTTACATGCCCTCAGGAGAGAGGCGGGTCCATCACTGGAGGCAGGACCAATGGTCTGGGTGGGCTGAGCATCTAAGGAGAAGCAGGACATCGAGGCCAATACCCATCATAAGCAGTGAGCGTCCGCAACCGAGGCCGGGCAGGCAGTGGCGCTCAGCTCAATGTGGCTGTTCAAAGAGGTATTCGAGATCTGGGGCCCGCAGTCGCTGCTCTCTGTTTTTGTTCTTAGCAAAGTCTCTCAGCAGGGCCATGACTTCGTTTTCAAATATTTCTGGGGCTGGCTTTGCCTCTGCAAGAGAAGGATGGGCAAAAAGAATTACGTTGGTCAGTCCGTTGCCAGGTATAAGGATCTTGAAACTTGAAACTCTGGCCTTGGCCAAAACCCACAGTGGATACACAGAGCAGCTCCATTCTTCCTCTGAATGTACACGGCAGCCTGTACCGTGGGTTGGCAACCTCTAGCAGCCAGTATTTGTAAAGAGCTTTACTGGGACAGCTGCTCTCACTTGTTTACATACTGTCCGTGGCTGCTTCTGTGTTACGATGGCAGAGCTGAGTAGTTGCCACAGAGACCATAAGACTGCAAGACGATGACGTTTACTACCTGGTCTTCCATGGGCAATTCTGCTGACCCCTGGCCTGTCCAATCTTGGCCGTACTGTTTTGCTCTGCATTTGGTACTTCAGTTGTTTTCCGAGTACTGTGTTTTCCCTTCTAGCCTATATATTTCCTGAGGCAAAAATCACTGGATGTAAGTGACAACGACTGATAACTCTAGTAAACTTAAGTATGAAAGAATTTACTGGAAAGCTAATAGAGGCTCCCCAAATTAACATGGACCTGGAGAACCAGATTTGCACGGAGAGGCAACAAAGGCACCGAGAGTGGAGAGATGAGAATGCCAGCCTCAGGCCAGCGGGAGAGAGTCTGGCAGGATGCTGCTCACCTCTGGATCTTTCTTTCCAACGGTGAGATGCTCACTTAAGGTTCAAATTACAAGCAAAGCCTCCCACTAGGAAACCTTAGGTAATATGCTTTGGAATTACCCTCCTAGCAAGACTAAGTACAATGCCAGGAGAGGGAATTCCCCCAAAGCTTGATTTCCCCTCACTTGGCACAGAGCCTGGCACCTGTTTTTTTGTGTGTGACGACCAGAATAAGATCAAGGAGGTTTAGGCACCCCCCAGGATGCTGAAAGTTGGAACGAACATTATACTCATCCCAACAAGAGAAAGTCAGATCAAGTAGAACCATCACAGCTTCCTGAAGTCATCAGAGAGCTGAGGTCACAGGGCGCCCAAGAGAGTAAGATCTAAGTGAAGAGAGACCCCTAAAGGAGAAGATGGATATGAACACGTGCTCACCTGAGAGAGGGTGCAGGAAGACAAGGCCCTGGGCACATACAAGCAGGTAAGAAAGATTTAGCTAAAATTGTTCATCAGCTGCTGAAAGCCAAGTAGGCTGGCATGAGAGGCACAAAAATCTCCGGGAGCCACAGACACAAGGAGAACTTGCCCCAATGTGCAGGTTCTTCTCAACAATCCCCACTAAGTATGCGCATGACAAAGACTGTGTCCAGAGCAGGAAGCTGGAGAAAGCCTCCCTCAGTGATACAGGCCAGGAGGAGGGGAGCGGCCAATACCGCCCGCCCACCCACAAAAGCATAATGCCCAGCCTGGCCCTTCCTTCTCCAAAGAACAAAAGCCTCAAGGGGCTGGGAGTGGATCAGCGAATCCTGTCTCCTACAGGGCACATGTGAGGACACATTTGGGCTGGTGGAAGGGTAAAAGAAAAAAAATCCTCTACCCTGATGGGACCAGCAGGATCACTGAGAAAGCTCACCCCCAAGACCCATGGCCACAGGGACCAATGGACCAGGATAATAGAGAATACCCTCCCTTCCCCAAAGCAACAAGCACCAAGTGGAAATCAATAGGTATCTACAGCTGGGAGAGGGCAAGAGCAGCATGGAGAGAGATTTCCTTGAAGCACAGAAATACAGGAGGATGCACATGGTAACAATAGAGGCTGGTGGTGAACTGAAGGGAACCAAAGCAATCACAAAATCCAAAGTAAGCTTAACTCCTAACTAGACTGACTCGATTCCCATTCCGACTGCCCCACGGAAGGATCATGCCCATTTCTAAGCATAAAGACCATTTCCCTCAGTTTTTACTGTCTCACTCATGATGTCTAACATTTAATCAAATGTGTCTAATACACACACAAAAGAAAAGTGAAAAACAACACACTGTGAAAGGACAAAGCAATCAACAGAAACAGACTCAGGGATGACGTGGATGTTAGAACTATTAGACAGGGGATTTAAATAAAGCAACTATGACTATTATGTTAAAGGTGCTAGTGGAAAAAGTAGGGAAAATGCATGAACTGATAAGGAGCTCCAGCAGAGGTGGAAACTGTGAAAGTCAAATGGAAATGTTAAAAATAAAAATAGAAATATAGTAGCCCATAAGCAGAATGGACTCATCATAATATTTAATGGTCAAGGAAAGAATTAGTGAAGTGGAAGAAAGGCCAATAAATATTATCCAGTACAAATTACTCAAACTAACACATGAAAAGAAAAATAAGAGTAAAAGACACAAAACACAGAATCCAAAAGCTGTGGGACAATATCAGTGTAAACCAAGTGTAACTGGAATCCCAGAAGGAAAAGAGGAAGAAAATGAGGCAGAAGAAACATATGAAGAGATAATGGATGAAAAATTTCCAACAATAACATAAGGTAGGAAACACATATCCAAAGCCAGCTCAATTCCTAACCAGACTGACTCGATCCTACGTACTAACAGCCTCACAAAAGAAGAGTGCCCATGTAAAGTGCTGAAAGAAATAATTGTGGGGACTTCCCTGGTGGCACAGTGGTTAAGACTCCGAGCTCCCAATGCAGGGGGCTTGGGTTCAATCCCTGGTCAGGGAACTAGATCCCACATGCATGCCACAACTAAGAGTTCACATGCCGCAACAAAGGAGCTGGTGAGCCGCAACTAAGGAGCCCACCTGCCACAAGTGAGACCCAGCACAGCCAAGTAAATAAGATAAATAATTTTTTTAAATAAAAGAAATAAGTGCGAACCCGTAATTCTATATCCACTGAAAATACCTTTTGAAAACGACAAACAAAAGCTGAGAGAATTCATAATAGCCAACCTACACTACAAGAAATATTAAATGAAGTTCTTCAAGCAGAAGGAATATGATACCAGAGAAACATGGATCTACATAAAGAAATGAAGATCTCCAGAGATGATTAAAATGAAGGTAAATATAATGTACCTTATACATAATATGTGTTATATGTTACATACATATTTATATATAATGTGTTATAATTTACATATTTATAAAATACAATGTATTTTCTCCCTTATTTTAAATTGCTCTAAAGATAACTGTCTAAAGTAAAACAACAGAAACGTAGTGTAGACGTACAACGTAAGAGTAAAAAGTGTGACAACAAAAGCACAAAACATGGGAGAGAGAAATTGCAGTGTACCACTGAAAGTTCTTACATTATACATGAGGCAGTATACTATTCTTTGTTTTTTTTTAGTATACTATTCTTGAAGGTAGACTATGATTAATTAAAGATGTATACTGTAAATCCTAGGGCAATCACTAAAAAAAATTATAGAGAGATATAAATGATAAACCAATAGCGGAGGGGCTTCCCTGGTGGTCCAGTGGTTAAGATTCCACGCTCCCAATGCAGGGGGCACGGGTTTGATCCCCCCACAAGCCACACAGTGCGGCCAAAAAAAAAAAAAGGAAAAGAAAAAAAAACAATAGCAGAGATAAAATGAAATTTTAAATACCCCCCCAAAAAAAAATCCATGGTAACAGAGGGGGAAGAGAACAAAGAACAGACAGGAGAAATAGGAAACAAAAAAAAAAGATGGTAGATTTTAGTTCAACCACACTGGTAATTAATTATGTGTAAATGGCCAAAACACACCAATGAAAAGATAAAGACTATAAGATTGGATAAAAAAGAATGATTATATATGCTATCTATAAGAAGCTCAACTTAAAGACAAAGATAAATTAAGAGAATGGTGTGGTAAGCAGCCTTCTAGGCTGGCCCTCAGTATCTCCCACTCCCCTGTGTACAAGCCCTGTATAATCCCCAGGGCTGTGAATATGATGGTCTTCACACCCATGACTGGGTTATGTTATATGGCACAGTCAGGACAGGAAAATTATCCAGGTGGTTCTGACCTAATCACATGAGTTCTTTAAAAGCAGAATCTTCCCCAGCTGGTGGCAGAAGGGGATGTCAGAGAGATTTGAAACATGAGAGGGATTCCACGTGAGGGAGGATCTCCAATGCTGAGACAGAGGGGCCATGTGGCAAGAACCTGAGAGCAGCTTCTAGAAGTTGAAAGACATTAATAGCAAGCAAGACAAGCAGGATCTCAGTCCTACGCCTCAGGGAATGAATGCTCCCTGAAACCTGAATGAGCTCCCGGGCAGGAATGTAGAAGAGACGACGTTGATTTCAGGCTGTGCGATCTCGGCACAGCTTCTGACCTACAGGACTGTGCACTAATAAATGGTTGTCGCTTAAAGTCACTAAAGTTTGTGGTAACAATAGAAAACTAATATAAATGGAAAAATATATACCATGCAAACACTAATCAAGAGAAAGATGGAGTGTCTACTATCAGACACTTTGGAACTACCAGCAATAAAGACAGACATTATATAATGATAAAGGACTCAATTCATCAAGAAAATCGAACAATCCTAAATATGTCTTCACATAATCACAGAGCTATAAAATATATGAAGCAAAAACTGTGAGAACTGAAAGGAGTAATAGACAAATCCACAATTATAGTTGGGGATTTCAACACTCCTTATTAATTGATAGAGAGTACAGACAAAATCAACCAGAATATACAAGACATGAAGAACGGGATCAGCCAACTTGACCTTGTTGACATTTACAGAAAACTTCATCAACAAGTGCAGAACAACATGTTGTGTTCAAATAAATGCACATGGAACATTTATTAAGATATACACATTTCAGGCTTCCCAGGTGGCACAGTGGCTGAGAATCCACCTGCCAATGCAGGGGACACGGGTTCGAGCCCTGGTCCGGGAAGATCCCACATGCTGTGGAGCAACTAAGCCCGTGCGTCACAACTACTGAGCCTGCGTTCTAGAGCCTGCGAGCCACAACTACTGGAGCCCACGTGCCACAACTACTGAAGCCCGCGCGCCTAGACCCTGTGCTCTGCAACAAGAGAAGCCACGGCCATGAGAAGCCCGCGCACCGCATTGAAGAGTAGCCCCCGCTCGCCACAACTAGAGAAAGCCTGTGCGTAGCAACGAGGACCCAACACAGCCAAAGATAAATAAATATATTAAAAAAAAAAAGATATACACATTTCAGGCCATAAAACAAATTTCAAGGAATTTAAAAGAACTGAAATTATATAGCATACGTTCTGTGGCAACAACGGAATCAATAACAGAAAAATACCTGGAAAATCTGGAAATATTTGAAAATGAAACATACTTTTAAATAACTCACAGGTCAAAGAGGAAGTCACAAGGGAAATTAGAAACTATTTTGAATTGAATGAAAATGAAAACACAACACACCCAAATTTGTATCATAAGGCTAAAGCAGTGCTTGGAAATTTATAGCATCAAATGCTGGTAGTGAAACGGAAAACAAAAAACCCAATTAAAAAAAAAGGCAGGAGGAAGATTTAGGGACACAACACCAAAGAGGTATGAATGGCAAATGACTTGAAAAGACCCTTGGGACTTCCCTGTTGGTCCAGTGGGTAAGACTCCACACTCCCAGTGCAAGGGGCCCAGGTTTGATCCCTGGTCAGGGAACTAGATCCCACATGCCACAACTAAAAGATTCCGCGTGCCCCATCGAAGATCCGGCATGCAGCAACTAAGACCTGGTACAGCCGAATAAACAAATAAATATTAAAAGAAAAGAGAAGACCCCCAATATCCTTAGTCATTAGGGTTGTGCCAACTAAAACTACAGCGACACATTACTACACACCTCTTAGAATGGCTAAAAACAAAAACAAATTAAACCCTGACAATACCAAGTGTTGGTAAAGATGTGGAACATCTCCTTCTCCCCTCTCCGTCCTGGGCAATCACTGGTCTGTTTTCTGCTATGTAGTTTTGCCTTCTCCAGAATACGATATAAATGGAAATCATACAGTGTAGAGTCTTTGAGTCTGGCCTCTTTTAACTTGGCATAGGAGTTGACAAACAATGGCATACTGCCCATTTCTGTATGGCCTGTGAGCTAAGAATGATTTTTTTTTTTTTTTTTTTGCAGTACGCAGGCCTCTCACTGTCGTGGCCTCTCCCGCTGCGGAGCACAGTCTCCGGACGCGCAGGCTCAGCGGCCACGGCTCACGGGCCATGGCTCACGGGCCCAGCTGCCCCGCGGCATGTGGGATCTTCCTGGACTGGGGCACGAACCCGTGTCCCCCACATCGGCAGGCGGACTCTTAACCACTGGGCCACCAGGGAAGTCCTAAGAATGATTTTTAACTGGTTGAGGGAAAAGACTCAAAAGAATATTTCATGACACATGAAAATTATACGAAATTCAAATTTTTTTTTTTTTTGAAATTCAAATTTTAATGTCCATCAATAAGTTTGCTATAATGTTAAACATACATTTACCATATGACCCCGAAACCCTTTTCCTGGGCATTTACCCAAGAAAAACTAAAACCTACATTCACAAAAACCTATATGCAAAGATTTACAGTTTAGGCTTTATTCATAGTTGCCTAAAACTGGACATATCCTAATGTCCTTCAACTGGTCAGCAGATAAACTGTGGTACATCCACACGTTGCAATTCCACTCAATACAAAAGCATGAACTATTGGGACTTCCCTGGTGGTGCAGTGGTTAAGAATCCGCCTGCCAATGCAGGGAACACAAGTTCGATCCCTGGTCCGGGAAGATGCCGCAGAGCAACTAAGCCCGTGCGCCACAACTACTGAGCCTGCGCTCCAGAGCCTACATGCCACAACTACTGAGGCTGCGAGCCACAACTACTAAAGCCCGCGTGCCTGGAGCCCGTGCTCCACGACAGAAGAAGCCACTGCAGTAAGAAGCCCATGCACCGCAACAAAGAGTAGCCCCCGCTCGCCACAACTAGAGAAACCCTGAGCACAGCAATGAAGACCCAACGCAGCCAAAAAAAAAGAATGAACTACTGATACAACAACATGGATGAATGTCAAATGCACTATGCTAAGTCAGGGACAAATATTTTCTATAAAGGGCCAGATAGTAAATATTTTATACTCTGTGGGCTTTCTAATGGTTATATAAGGCTCTAGACCCTGTATTGTCACACTTCACACTTGGAACCTATAGAATAGCTTCTATTTTAAGGTACAAATAGTGAGTGGAAACACAAAAACAGGAGATGCAGAGTGACAGAAATGGATGAGATGTCTCCTAATATCTATTCTCCCATTTTTCCTTGATAATAGGATCCCCAATTTAGCTGGGCACATGGAATAGGCTACATTATTTCTTCCTTATGGCGAGGTGTAGCCATATGACTAAAGTGTGGCAGGTGGAAAATAAGTGGAATTATGGTGTATAATTTCTTGAGAAGGATCCATAAAAGATGGGGTGCACTCTCCTACTCTTTTTCCCCGGCTGAAATATGGACATGACAGATAGAGCCTCAGCAGCCATGTTGGGTCATGAGGTAGCCCTACACAGGCAGAGGGTGAAGGAAGAGCGAGTCAAGAGGAATCTGGCCTTCGTGACTCTGAAACCCCTCTGTGCATTCTGGAGATCTACCTCTGAACTTCTGTTATGAGAAAGAGAAACACAGTTCTGTCTTCTTTAAGCCATCATTGTTTGGGGTATTTTTACTCACAGCCAAAGCAAATCCTAACTATACACATGAGAATTCATTCCTCACAAAGGTGGTGCCAGAGTGAGACTCCTGGAGACCTCGTGCTGTGCAGCCTGAGCTGTCTCATTCCACTCCATTCCGGGCCTGGTTTTCTTCAACCTTCCCTTTGATAATTGTTGTATGGAGCTTCCCATACAACTCCACTAAATTCCCTTTTTTGCTTAAGTTAGATAGAATAGGTTTCTTTTGCTTGCAAACAAAGAACCTTACCTCATAAAACAAATTTTGCACGCTTCGGAAAAATCTGAAGTGTTTGGGTTGAGTGTCTACTACATGATAAAAGAAAAAAAAAAAATGCCCAGGATACCATTCCAGACTCAAATCAGCCCAAGTCATCCTATTTTTCACCTTATGTTGCTTATCATGCCTAATACCTGTAGCCCAGTAGTAAATATCCCAGTCATTACTGGGTTCATTAATCAGGCGATCGTAGAGGTTCAGTTGTTTCTCTGTCATGTGGTGCAGATATGCCTTAGCGAAGAGGCTAGAAACAAGAAAGAAAAAGAAGTTGAAAAGCCTGTCTCTGGTCAAAGAGAAGTGCCATCCCGACTCCTATCCCCTTACCTAAGAAGGATACAGTTTTCCAGCATCCCCCTCTTCCTGCTCTCATAGAGCAGCCGGGCCCTTTTGGTTTCTATGGATTCATCAGTTCGCTCCTGCCATGGAGGCAAAGGGATTTCAATCATGTCCTTCTGGGAATCTGTCGGGCTGTCACCTCTGTAGCAGCGTCTGAATGATGTCACTCTGAGTGAAGGAGACACTAGGTGGCGTCTTGACAGAGCAAGCACCTGAAACAAATAAGCCACAAATATCACAGTTTTTTTTTTTTTTTGGCCTCGACATGCGGGATCTTAGTTCCCCGACCAGGGATCGAACCTGCGCCCCCCGCAGTGGAAGTCCGGAATCTTAACCACCGGACCACCGGGGACGTCCCCACAAACATCTTTTTAAAAAGGACGACCGGGGCTTCCCTGGTGGCGCAGTGGTTGAGAGTCCGCCTGCCGATGCAGGGAACGCGGGTTCGTGCCCGGTCCGGGAAGATCCCACATGCCGCGGAGCGGCTGGGCCTGTGAGCCATGGCCGCTGAGCCTGCGCGTCCGGAGCCTGTGCTCTGCAACGGGAGAGGCCACAACAGTGAGAGGCCCGCGTACCGCCAAAAAAAAAAAAAAAAAAAAAAGGACGACCATCCTTGTCATTCACTCAACACTTACTAGGTGCAAAATGCATTTGATCTCCTTCAGTCCTTAAGAAGTTATGCTGATTTTATAATAACTATAAATGGAGTTTAATCTTTAAAAATTGTGAACTACTACGTTGTACCCCTGAAACTTATAAAATACTGTAAATCAACTATACCTCAATAAAAAAAAAAAGTTATGCTGATACTGTCCCCACTTTACAGCTTAGGAAGCTGAGGCTCGGAGAGGCTGAATGACTTACCAAGTTCACCCAAACAGTAACTACTGTGAAGACTGGAACCACCCCTGACTGCAAACATGTTCTTAACCAGTGTCTTTCCAGAACCTCTCCAGCAGAAATATTTTCTCTTTCCTTTGCATTCCCTTAAAATTCTTACAATATGGTTTGCATTCTAATCACCTGCCTGTGTTAAAATCTGAGCATACGGTGATGGTATGGCCCCTAATTCCCCAAAGTTTCCCAATCTAGAGAAGGGCAAAAACTATCAAGATGCAACGAGGGCTTCCCTGGTGGCGCAGTGGTTGAGAATCTGCCTGCCAATGCAGGGGGCACGGGTTCGAGCACTGGTCTGGGAGGATCCCACATGCCGCGGAGCAACTGGGCCCGTGAGCCACAAGTACTGAGCCTGCACGTCTGGGGCTTGTGCTCCGCAATAAGAGAGGCTGCGATAGTGAGGCCCACGCACCGCGATGAAGAGTGGCCCCCACTTGCCACAACTAGAGAAAGCCCTCGCACAGAAACGAAAACCCAACACAGCCAAATAAATAAATTAAATTAAATAATAAATTTATAAAAACAAAAATGTATAAAAAAAGATGCAATGAGAAGGTGGTGACGTCAGCAAGATGGTGGAACAGGAAGTCCCACACTCTCCTTCTCCCACGGAGACACAAACTACCCAACAATACACCGACCAATTCCCTTTATGAGAAATCCAGAAACCAGCTAAGGGCTCCTGAACCTCAGGTGAGCACAAAACCAGCTGCACTACAGCTGGAAGAAAAATTCATGGTACTCATTCAACATAGTCCCTCCCCCTGGCTTAGCCCAGTGCAACTGGAGAAAATTCTCAGCTCCTGGCTTCTCCCTGGGAGGGAAAGAAAAGACTGAAACATACACCCAACATGCAGCCTTTCAGGGGGATGCCCGATTGACTAGCTTCTGTCTTGTCTGAATCTAAGTGTGACGGAAAAGATGCCAGGTTGGGGGCTGCTGAGAAATAGGTGAGGGTTTGGACTAGCATACACTCACTCGCCATCGTCCCTACCTGTGGCTTAGCACAAAACAAGCAGAAGAAAACCCCCAATTCCTGACTTCTACCTGGGGAGGGAGAGGTAGAATGTGTGTCCTACACTCCAGCTTTTCGGGGAGCTTCCTGAGAGAATGGCTTCTGTCTTGCCTGTCTCAGAGCACTGACAGGACCCAGCATACTCTAGATATTTGGGGGCCTCTGAAAACCAAAGAGAGCTGGGTGGCTTGCTGCTGCTTCTGAGGACCTGTGGTACAGCCGACAGAGGCCAATGGAAAGAAAGGAGGAGCATGCATCCAAAAGTCCTGCTTTTCAAGGAGCTGCACAAGGGACTGGTTTCCGTCTTGGCCAACCTGCAGCGCTCATGGGACCTGGGATACTCTGAAGCCTGGGGGCTGCTGAGGAGAGCTGGGAGGCTTGCGGCAGCTCCAGAGAACCTGTAGTACCATAAAGAGACACCAGAGGGAGCAAGAGATTATGAGCTCGTGAAAAAAGAAGCCAGCAAATCTCTCTAGTTGGGAATCTACGTGCACGAGTCTAGAGAAGAAGACATTTCTACACAAAAGGTTTGATAGGCCCCCAGATTCTCTAGCTGGACCGATTGGCAAAGGTCTTTCCTTGCACGAAGTCAGTCCAAAAAGACTAGGAGAGGTGGTTGTTTTTTCAAATGCATGGATCTCAGCACAAAGTTGCAAGGTGCATGAAGAAATGGCAAAACAAGGCCTAATCAAAGAAATAAAACAAACTTCCAGAAACCAACCCTGGAAACAGAGGTATACGAATTACCTGACAAATAACTCAAAATAAATGACATCAAGATATTCAATGAACTGAGGAAAACAATGCAAGAACAAAATGAGAATATCAATGAAGAGAATATTAAAACAAAAACAAAATTTTGGAAATGAAGAATACAATGACCAAATTGAAAAATTCACTACAGGGGTTAAACAGCATACTTGATCAAGCAGAAGAATCAGTGAACTCAAAGACAGTTTATTTGAAACTACCCAATCAGAGGAAGAAAAAGAATGAAAAACAGTGAAGTATGCTTAAGGGACTTATAGGACATCATCAAGCAGGCCAATATAAATATTATGGGAATCCCAGAAGGAGAAAAAAGAGAGAAAGGGGCAGAAAGCTCATTTGAAGGAATAATGGTCAAAAACTTCCCCAATTTGGGGAAAGAAATGGACATCCAAATTGAAGAAACCCAAAGGAGACAAAGGACACTAGACAGTAACACAAAAGCATTTGAAAGCATAAAGCTCACTGGTAAATGTACATATAGGACAAACACAGGATATTGTAACACTGTAATGATGGTGGGTAAATCAGGTTTAATTCTAGCTTAGACGTTAAAAGACAAAGACAAAAAACTATAAAATACGCTAATGGATACACAACAAAAAAATGTAGTGTGACATCAATAACATAAGGTGGGAGGAGTAAAAGAGCAGCTTTTGTATGAGATTGAAATTATTATCAGTTTTAAAATAGATGATAAAATGTTTTATGTAAGCCCCACAATAACCACAAAGAAAACACCTATACACAGTAGAAAATGAGAAAGGAACTGAAGCATGTCTCTATAGAAGAAAATCAATGAAACACAAGGGATGACAGCAAAAGGGTAAAAAGGGACACAAAAGCTACAAGACAGAGAGAAAACAATGAACAAAATGGCAATAGTAAGTCCTTCCCTATCAGTAATTATTTTAAATGTAAGTGGATTAAACTCACCAATCAAAACACATACAGTGGCTGAATAGATTTTAAAAAACCCACAAGATCCAACTATATGCCTTACAAAAACTCATTTCAGATGTAAGGGAACATGTAGGCTGAAAGTCTGAAATATATTTCATGCAAAAGGTAACCAAAATAGAGCAGAGATGGCCCTACTTATATCAGACAAAATAAACTTTAAGTCAAAACTGTCAAAAGAGATTTTAAAAGGACGTAATATAATGATAAAAGGGTCAATTCACGACGAGGATACAACAATTACACATGCGACCAATATCAGAGCATCCAAATATATGAAGCAAATATTGACAGAACTGAAGGGAGAAATAGTAACACAATAATATTTGGAGATTTCAAAAGCCATTTTCAATAATACATCGAACATCCAGACAGAAGATCAATAAGGAAGTAGAGGACATGAACAACGCTGTAAGCCAAAAGAGCCAAACATACATATACAGAACATTCCACTAAACAGCAGCAGAATACACATTCTTCTCAAGCACACCGAGGACATTCTCCAGGATAGACAGCATGTTAGGTTTCGAAACAAGTCTTAACAAAAAAGATTGAAATCATACAAAGCATCTTTTCTGACCACAACAGAATGAAACTAGAAACCAACAGCAGAAGGAAAACTGGAAAATTCACAAATAAGTGAAAATTAAACAACACACTCTCCTGAACCACCACTGGGTAAAAAGAGAAATCAAAAGGGAATTAGAAAATATCTGGAGACAAAAACACATCACAAAGCTATGAGACTGAGCAAAAGCAGTTCTAAGAGAGAAGTTTACAGTGTTAACAGTCTATATTCAAAAAGAAAAACGATCTTATGAAACTATGTGAAACCATGACAGATACTAAAGACTTAAAAAGAACCGAAAGACTTAAAAAAAGAGAGAAGGGGCGCCCAGAGGCTGTCGGGCCAGCTCCACCTGGGAAATAGGTGAAATCTGAATTGGGTCTCCCACGAAGACTGACGGTTCAACGATATTACGAGACAGACACACAGTGGGCTCAGGCAGGGGCGGATGTAACCTGAATCTCCCTACGTTGCAAGATCGACCTCTCCTTGGGTCTGCCCTTGCCCTGGGCTATCAGGCAGATGGACGCTTCTCTCGGCCTCCACTTCAGAGGAAGACGAGATACAGTTCTCACTGCGGCCTGCCTAGGACCCTATAACCCCCACTCTCCTCACCCGCGGAAGGGCCGGGAACACAGCAGCCACCACCATTTTACCCGACCCGCATCAGAAGCCAGAGGCCCGGCCACTTCCGGGAACTTCCGGGCACCAGTCCCGCAGACAGCGGCTCTGAGGACCTGAGCCGGAAGATGCGTCCTCGCGTATGGCGGAAGTGGCTGTGCGTGTGACGCCGGCGGCGGGGGACCTGGGGCAGAGAGCGGTTCGCGCGCTTCGGGCCTAGTCCGGACTCGCCGCCGCCGCCGCCATATTCCCGGTAACGGGGGCGCGCGGCCGGGGGCCGGCTGGGCCGGAAGAGGGCTCGGGGACGGCGCTGAGGCGGGGAGGGGATCGGTTGAGTTTGGGGTACCCGGAGTTGGCGGGCGGCGGGAGGCGCGGGCCTTTGAGGGAGGGGGCCGAGGGCGTCGGGCCGGGTCTGTGGGGAGGGAGCGCGGCGGGCCTAGCTGGGGGCGAGGACTAGGCCTGGGTGGGGAGCGGAGGTGGTTGGAGATCCGAGACCCGCAGGGACTCTAGCCGGGGCCGCTTGGGGCCTCGGCAGGTGCGGCGGGCTGTAGCTGCGGGCTTCGCCGCGATCGTTCTTCGCAGCGCCATCCGAGGGCCCCTAGGAGCAGAGGCCTGCACTTCCTCGTCGCGCCCCAGGCAGCTGCGGCGCAGCTCCGGTCGGGCCCGAGGGTGATGGGCAGCGAGCCCCGCGAGCCCCGGTGGCCTGGGAGAGCGAGGGGCGGCGCGAGGCCGGGGGCGGGGCGGAGCGGGTGGGGCAGAGCTCGGGCTGCCTGCCAGGATGCTGCGTCTCTGGAGACGGGAGGTTGGCAACCAATGCCCTCATCCCACCCTGGGACCCTTATGCCTCTAACTCTGTTTCTTTCTGGATACTGCAGTGGCATCTTTCTTACCTTGTCCATTTTCCGGGCTCGAGATCTTCCTTCCGGAGCCATGTCAGAAGGAGTGGACTTGATTGATATATATGCTGACGAGGAGTTCAATCAGGTGAGGGGTCATCGGGAACATTGGTATTTTCCTGTACCAGCTGAGGAATCACTCGCACCAAACTTGCAGTGGTTCCAGGCTGTGTCAGTCCATGAAGATTTTATAGGCCTAAACACCCCTCTGTCAGATCTAAAATTTTCCCTCTAGCACAGACTTCCAAGATTTCTGACCGTTCTGCTTTATGTTAATTTAAGCCTCCAGGCTTGATTTTAAAAGCTTTGATTTAAGAGTAAATAAAAATTAGGTTTAATAGAGTGATGAATCAACCTGTGGAACTTGCTCCCCCAGGAAGCCAAAGTTGGATGTCAGTCTCTTCGAAGACTAACCAAAATTAAAAATCAGAATTAGGTTTGCTATAGTACTCATGAGGATGATGTTGATACCTGTTCCCTTGAGATTCTCTCAAACTGCCCCTGGAGAAATGCAGTCTCCTCCCCCATAGGGCAGT
Source organism: Phocoena sinus (assembly GCF_008692025.1). Lineage (NCBI taxonomy): Eukaryota > Metazoa > Chordata > Mammalia > Artiodactyla > Phocoenidae > Phocoena > Phocoena sinus. The sequence continues at coordinate 100,460,777 of NC_045770.1, read as the reverse complement.
GAGAGGCACAGTATAAAAGATAGCTTTAACGTTTAATTTCAGCTGCATTCCAGTTGTTTTCTGTCTTCCTTCCTTTCAGGAGTAGCTTGACTCCAGGCTTGAGAAGTAAATTTTATTGACGGATCTACTTGTTTGGTGGGGGGAGGGAAAGGTGTTGGACAAACCAGTTACAAAGCAGATAACAGACCCAGCCACATGCTCTCAGTTGGATTTGCTGGTCTCTATGATATGTCAAGAAATACGATAACAGTAACCTCCTTTGAAACAATGATTTCATATACAGTTCAGTTCTGAGCTCTTGAGGTCAAATCTCAAGAGTGTCCCAAAATCTCTATTTAAAACTTACTAGTATCTTGCCTGGATTATTTTCAGCACTGTTTTACTTCAGTAAGCTGGTTCTTCCTGTTGGCATCTTTCAATGGCTACATGTAAGGACCTGGAAAGAGGATAAAAAAAACAGGCTAGGGAAGGAAAGGGCTCTGATTGGACCCTGGCTTTGATACGAAGCAACAGAAGAGGTTGATATATGCCATTTCTTTCACTTGACATAAGTTAGTCATTTTCCCATGTCTTCTCAGGCAAACTGAAGTCATGTACGTGTGGCTGTTGATTAACTTAAATACATGAAGATTTTTCTTTAAATTTCAAACAAGTCATAATTATTTCTGGATGAGAAGAAAGGTTTAGAATATTTAGTTACAAACCATTGTTTTCCTGAGTTTTTCATATTACTTTGAATCAGACTTAACTACTTTTTACTTTTTTTTTTAGTACTAGATAGCAAGAAAACAAGGCTCCCTTAGTTGTTTTCAATTATTCATTTTAAAAACTTCTTTTCCCCTAATTTCCTTATCTGTGGGTTGGTAACAGTGCTGCTGATTCACTTTGGGAAATGGGTAGAACAGGGTCCTTGACCACAGGGACATTTGGTCTGAGAAATGAGATTCCGTAATTTCTTAAGCAATGCAGCTTGTAGGTCATAGACAAGACATAGGCCTCATCCAATGGTCACTGCTTTGTCAAGGTAGAAGTCATTGGCCTCAACAATTTGTTCTCTGGTCTCTTTAGTTAAACAGGACTTTTTTATGGGTCTAAGGTAGGCCAAAGGTGGTGTGTGAAATCAAGTAGACATTTATATCAAATGGACAGTATTTGATACTTAGTAAGTTGAAAAAAGTATAGATTTTGAATGTCTTATGTCTGGGGGAAGGTCAGGGGAGGGGTGCTTTTTTCCCCACAAGTAAGTTAATTTTTAGCAAAGCTGGTTTTAGTATGTTCTGGAGGCGCTAAAGAAGTGGTGAAAGCTCTGTTTGGCTAGGATTGTTAGAAGCAAGCTTAGACTGAAGGCAGCGAGTACACATTGTGTTTTAGAATGTTATAAGAATGTTATCGATTCACCCCAAGCTTACCCATGCACAAGAACCTTGTCACGTGTACTTTGCTCCCCAGGGAAAATAAGCACTGTTCCTAGATGGAACCCTATCGTGCTGACTCCTGGATCTCTTAAAACATGTGCTACAAAAGCCTCTTTTGCAGAGCTCCTTCACTCCTTTTGCAGTTGGAATCTTAGGGTTCACAGCTGCTCTCTTAGGCTGGGGAGAACAACTAGAAAAGAGACTGAGAGCTGCCATCCTGCTGAGTGTTTTGTCTCTGTTCTGTTCCTTATGCAAAGACAGGCACTTTGCACAATATGCTTAGTTTTCCTCATTTTTATCAACAAGTATTTATTGAGCTACTTCTGTTTGCTAGGCACTGTGTTAGAAGTAGTGAGATAAAAGGAAAAAATGGATTTCTTTTACTCAAAAGAGGTTCTATTCCTGGTAGTTGAGAGCAGTGGACAGTGATGGAAGGAGAGTGTGAGGTGAGAACTGTGGAAATAGTAATTATAAAGCCAAAAACTGAGCTTTGGTTATAGTTAAAAGAAAATTATATCAAATGGGTTGCTTTGAGAAAAATAAATCCTAAGCTTTATTATTCCCCTTAGATATCAGGAAAAGGGCTGGCAGGTAGGAACATTGAGCAGATAGGTGGGGAAGTTCTCATTTAAATTCATAATCATGCAAGTTCTCTTTTGTAAACCAAGAGGCTTCATGAGACAACCACAGTTATTCCTATGCTGTTAAATGCAAAATTGTCCCTGGTATTAATTCAGTATTAAATACATACTTCTTTTTTAACCTCCCTGAAGTGAATCCCTCCACATCAATGCCTTTAAAACATTGTATTTTTCACTTAATTTGTAGAATTAGATTTTTCTTTAACTGCATAAAACACCAGCTCATTTGGTAATCTGAAAGACCTCAGGCCCTATCTGTTTTTCTGTCTTAGCAACTGAAGAGTAAAGCGAACTGATGTTGCTAGCAGATTTAAATCCAAACACAACTTGATACATTGTTTCTTCAATAAAATCTTCAACAGAATCCTCAACAGGTCTGCCTGTGCATCAGAATAGTTCCCACAAACGTCTTTGAACTGAGGCTCTGTGGCACAGAGAGACCATTTGAATCTTGTGACAATTTTGCGTTCATTGAATCCTTTTGTGTTTCTTAAAGTGGTAAGGTAATCCATCCACCAGGGTCTTCCAGGATTGAGTCTGTCATATTCTCTAAGGAACCCTGAAAGAGTAGATTGTTTGCCGAGGCTTACAATATGGGGGATTTCCTGGTGATATGTTTGATGTCTGAGCTGCCCGAGTCTGCATGTTCTCTACCCAATTATCAGCAATAATTTTTGTATTACAACTTTTAGACACAGATCTCTGAATCACAGATACTTCACGGAAGGAATTCCAGTTTGGTTCCACTGACCATCCAAGATGGTGTGTTTCCTTATTCCCTTTAAGTTCCATTTCACAATCCCTGATTTATTTAAAAAAGGCACCCTGGTTTGAAGTGTGAAGTAGTGTTGTCTAAGGATTAGAGCATTGGAGAAGATTGAGTGGTTTCTAAGTCCTTTCTCTACCTTGAACCACAAGGGCAAATCATACCTAGTATATGAATAAATAAATAAGTGGTTTGGGGCTTCCCTGGTGGCGCAGTGGTTGAGAGTCCGCCTGCTGATGCAGGGGACACAGGTTCGTGCCCTGGTCCGGGAAGATCCCACATGCCGCGAAGCGGCTGGGCCCGTGAGCCATGGCCGCTGAGCCTGCGCGTCCGGAGCCTGTGCTCCGCAACGGGAGAGGCCACAGCAGTGAGAGGCCCGCGTACCGCAAAAAGCAAACAAACAAAAATAAGTGGTTTGTCTAGAGTTAGGATTGTTTGAGATGTAAGGCTGTGAAATATTTTACACATAAAATGTTGAGTTATTAGCCGCAGCTTTCTTCACCTTTTTAATTTATTATCCACCCTGTGCTCTCCAATGTTAGCTTCTCCCCGTTCTTCACATACGCATCCTTTTTTATGCAAGGTCCTTATTTATAGGTTTGACTACCTAAAATAGTTTTCCTGTGCTTATTTGCCTCACTGATTCCTTTTCTTGCTTTTAAGTTGCCCCTAAAAAGTTTACTCCCTTTTGCCATTCTCTTTGCAAGATTTTTACAAGCTTCAAACTCCTTTCCTGTGGGGCTTGTTAAGAGTGTTTGTAATACTTGAAGCTATTTACATGCCTCAGGAAGTAGAATCCTTTCCCCCTCAATACCAGAACAATCCAATAGTATTATCATGGTGTATATGTTCTTCCCTTGTACTTCAGATAAACTGAGAAACTAAGATTGTTTCCAAAAGTTGCTAATGGTATGTAGGTCTAAGAATGCATTTTGTAGTTAGTCTCTTCTCTAGTCGAAGTTCAGGATCAGCAGTTCTTGTGATGGTATTGAAGGGAGAGTTACTGGAGCTTCCTGTCCTGAGTTGCATTAGGGGAAATGATTCTCCTTCAGGCAATTAAACAAGTTACTTAATACAGGTTCTTTTATTCCCTTAGTATAGGTTCTTTCTTTATTGCTGTTTTTAAAAGACAGCAATGACATGAATGAGCTATAGTTTCCCTAAGACACTCCGAACGTCTCCGAGTTATAGTTTCCCTAAAACACTCCGAACGTCTCCGAGTTATAGTTTCCCTAAAACACTCTGAACGTCTCCCTGTACTCTCATTTTGGCAGTATCCTCTTTAGCACTGTTTGGATGTTTTAGAATGTTACCTGAAAATATACTTGTCTGATCCTTAAAATAAAAAGATCCTCTCTGAGATAATGACATTGCAAAATCGGAAACATTAAGGTCCCTTAGTAGTAGTTCTTTTGATTTTAGGAATTTTTATATAAGTGTTAGCTTGGGCTGCTGTAACAAAATAGCAAAGACTGGGTGGCTTATAAACAAATGTATTTCTCACAGTTCTAGAGGCTGGAAGACTGAGATCAGGTTCATGTTTTGGTGATCAGCCTCTCTCAGTTGCAGACTGCCAACTTGTATCCTCACATCATGCAGAGCACAGCAGAGCAAGCAAGCTCCCTTGATTCTTATAAGGGCACTAATCCCTTTCATGGGCTCTACCCTCAAGACCTCATCTCATCTTAATTACCTCCTGAAGGCCCTACCTCCTAATACCATCACATTGGGGAGTAGGGTTTCAGTGTATGTAGGGGGAAATCATTCAGTCCATAACAGTAATATATCACATAGGCAAAAAGTATATTTTGCCTATCTTGCAGAATTCACGTTCATATTTGAAAGCTTACAATAACACAGCTTATGATATCGGTGCTTGTCCTGTTTCCTGACCTTTATATATATATTTTTTTTTTTTTAATTTTTATTTATTTATTTTTGGCTGTACTGGGTCTTCGTTTCTGTGCGAGGGCTTTCTCTAGTTGCGGCAAGCGGGGGCCACTCTTCATCGCGGTGCACGGGCCTCTCACTGTCGCGGCCTCTCTTGTTTCAGAGCACAGGCTCCGGACACACAGGCTCAGCGGCCATGGCTCATGGGCCCAGCCGCTCTGCGGCATGTAGGATCTTCCCAGACCAGGGCTCGAACCCGTGTCCCCTGCATTGGCAGGCAGACTCTCAACCACTGCGCCACCAGGGAAGCCCCTGACCTTTATATTTTAGAGAACTTAACTGTTTTTGTGTATCATTGGACATCTCTGGTATTACTCAAAGATGTCTCATAAATGTCATGGTAATGTATTGGATCTGCATGTCATTTGAGAAATAGAACTTATAATGGAAAATCCCCCCATTATTCACTTCCCTTTTATTTTTTATATTTCTTTGATAATGGAAAGATGGGATTATGTACTATGAGTTTTAGAGCTTCTCTAAATCATTTGTGTAAGTCAAAGAGTTTAAACCAATACTCCCATTCTTTTTTGTGTTTTGGTTCCCACTTTAACATGCTTTTCCCCAGATTTACATTTCTAAATAAATAGTTCCCTTTCTTTCCCTCCTTCCTTCCTTCCTTCCTTCCTTCCTTCCTTCCTTCCTTCCTTCCTTCCTTCCTTCCTCCCTTCCTCCCTCCCTCCCTCCCTCCCTCCCTCCCTCCCTCCCTCCCTCCCTTCCTTCCTTCCATTTTTGGCTGCATTGGGTCTTTGTTGCTGCGCATGGGCTTTCTCTTGTTGCAGGAGCAGAGGCTACTCTTCGTTGCGGTGCGCGGGCTTCTCATTGCGGCGGTTTCTCTTGTTGCGGAGCACAGGCTCTAGGCGAGCAGGCTTCAGTAGTTGTGGCTCAAAGGCTCTAGAGCACAGGCTCAGTAGTTGTGGCACACGGGCTTGCCACCAGGGAAGCCCTACTCTATTTCTTATTAAGTAGAAGAGTAAGTTTTGTGTAACTCTTGATTTTGGAAATAGCATAAGATGTTGAAAACAAATTTTCATTAGTGTATCTTAGATGTGGTCTTGAGAAGCTGGCCACATTGATAGCAGTAGCAGATGCATCTCTGTGCATTCTTAGTTTGCTTGTTTAATCATCATGTACCTTTTGAGTCTCACAGTTGATTAAAGCTAGAAACACTATAGACTGCTAACAGGGTCTTAGGAGAAACACCTACATACATAAGTATAATTAAGTGTTAAAATTGTTTTACATGGGGAAGTTTTTCTTCCTAGTTTCCTAGAGTAGGACAAGGAAGTTTTGTATGTTTTATAAAATATTTGACCGTGGATTGTAGGTAAACTAGAGTAAAACAGAATGGACAAAATGAAAGGTTTTCAAACCCACCTTTGCCAACCCCTCGTCTCTTAGGACCCAGAGTTCAACAATACAGATCAGATTGACCTGTACGATGACGTGTTGACAGCCACCTCACAGCCCTCAGATGACAGAAGCAGCAGCACTGAGCCGCCACCTCCTGTTCGCCAGGAGCCATCTCCCAAGCCCAATAACAAGACCCCTGCAATTCTCTACACCTACAGTGGCCTGCGTAATAGGCGAGCTGCTGTCTATGTGGGCAGTTTCTCCTGGGTGAGCATGGGTAACCAAAAAGGCTTGTGGGTGGGCTGGAGGGAGAGCACTGGGAGGTGATGGCATTTTCAGAAACCACTGTTGCACTGTTTTGTGCTCTGATGGGGTTGGATTTCTTTTTCCTGGGATCAGGTTGGATTGATCTCTGAAAGGGAACTATCCTGAGGACGTACTGGTGCCGAAGAAAGCAATGATTAAGTGGGTAGTTGCTTTTTCTGCCATCTTGTTACCGCCCCTGACCCTGGGGCTTTTATGTCTACCAGGGTCATCTGTGGGATGAGATTTCAGAGTGAACACCTTGAACTCTTGGTGGTCATTAGATGGTCCTATGATAATGATGGGTGAGAGGGAGCAAAGACCTTGATAGCTGTAGTACGCTCGGGGTAGGTGGTGATTGTTGTTCTGCAAAAGTTATTGTGTGACATGTTTGGGGGCTGGTGCTGGGAGGTGGTGTTTTCAAATTAAGAAATGTATATACTGAGGGGAAAGTTGCTGTCAGTGATCAACTCTAGCCTATCAGATCTATAACTAAAAGCTGCTAGTAATCACCGTTTGAGCTGATGACGAGCCAGCCCAAGTGGCAGTCAAAGTTAAAATAGCTTTTAATTTTCTTAGTCTCAAAGACGGGGATTGGGGCAGGGGTGGGTGGTTTTGGAATTCTGCATGGGTGAGGACAATAGGAAAAACGTGCTCTAATTGAAATATTGATGACCTTCTGGGTTTCCTGTGGGCGGTCATGATTGTGACTAGAATCCTAGATTTGAGGGAAGGGTTTGGGACATTCTGGGGGAGGGGGGTGTAGCTCTTGACATTTCTTCCTTTTCCATTTTGCCGGCCCCAGTGGACCACAGACCAGCAGCTGATCCAGGTTATTCGCTCTGTAGGAGTCTATGATGTGGTGGAGTTGAAATTTGCAGAGAATCGAGCAAATGGCCAGTCCAAAGGGTGAGGTCTGGATTTGAGAAGCCCCTTTTAGTTTGTAACCATTGGGATGACAGATCTGTACTGTTATTTTGGCCCTGTAATTTAATCCCTCCCACCCCTGGCCCAGTTTACTGCCTTGGTTTTAACAAACCACCTTAGAATGGGGACCTAGCTGCAATGTAGGAGAACATCCATCCATTGAGAGGCAAAGAAAGCTGATTTCTAATTTGAAATAAATAGGAAAATTTTAGCATGACACCTGTTTGTTTTTAGTAGTTTTGTGTTTTTAATATTAGAAAGATAAAAAAAAAAAAAGGGACTTCCTTGGCAGTCCAGTGGTTGAGACTTCACCTTCCAATGCAGGCGGTGTGGGTTCGATCCCTGGTCTGGGAGCTAAGATCCCACATGCCTCAGGGCCAAAAAACTAAAACATGAAACAGAAGCAATATTGTAAAAATTCAATAAAGACTTTAAAAATGGTCCACATCAAAAAAATCTTAAAAAAAAAAATATTAGCAAGGTATCCTTGGCTTTAGCAGTTTTCACTAAAAGTGGAAGAGAATTTCTGTGTTCCTGTCTTGGTTGTCTAGTAGATTTCACTCGTTTTTAATTTTTCTTCCTCAAGGTATGCTGAGGTGGTGGTAGCCTCTGAAAACTCTGTCCACAAGTTGTTGGAACTTCTGCCAGGAAAAGTTCTTAATGGAGAAAAAGTGGATGTGAGGCCGGCCACCCGCCAGAACCTGTCACAGTTTGAGGCACAGGCTCGGAAACGTGAGTGCGTCCGAGTCCCAAGAGGGGGTACGTGGAGACCATCTGTATGAAGGGGGGGAAGTTTGTGGGTTTGTTTTCTGTGGTGTAGGCTTGGCCTACGATGTGAAAGAGTTTGAGAGAGGGTGGTGGTGATTATGGGTGACAGCATGGCAGTAGGTAAGCCAAAAATGAGGCTCATGTGCTAGCACTCAGGTAAGTTCAGGTTATGGCTCAGTTTTGCCACTAACTCATTATGTGACCTTGGGCAGGTCACTTTACTGCTTAGGGCCTACTTCCCCATTTGAAATAGACACGTGACATATAAAGTTCCTGTCAAGTCTAAATTATGTGTTTCTATCTAAAAAATCAAGTGTATAGCAAATGGCCTTAATTGTAAGACATGTGTCTATAAATTATTAAGAAGCAACCACCATAAAATATAAATATGATACATAAAGATGGCTGTAATCTTGTCGTAAACATACACTGGAAGGGTGTTCTGTAAGGAATCGACCAAGAGGAGTGCTGGAGAGTAAGAATTTAAGTGTTTCTCCAGCATTGACCAGGGGGGTTGGGTACCCTTTCTGTTATCTGCGATTTTAGTTTGCTTGGCAAGTGTTTCCCATTAGTAAAGAAAGTTGCATCATGCTACCTTAGCCTGATGATAGTATGCCTTAAGCTCACCTTATTCCCTTTATTCTGACCCTGTGCTCACCAAGACACCTTCTGATACTAATTTGGTTTCCCAACTAGGCTCTCCTACTGGGAAGAGAATGCGCTGACCAGCCGACACAAGTATTCCAGTCTGCTTGGCAGTTATATTTCTCATTGTAAATTAATAAATTGTCATTCTGGTTTATGAATCAGTCTCTTGTGAGTTTGGATAGTGTGAATCAATCTCCTAGGGTCCAGTCATCCCTGGGTGAACTGTTAAAATCAAGTTTCTGAACCTGCGAAACCTGGGGACCAACCTTGGATTGTCCTGACTTCAGAAGGTGCAGCCAACCTGCAAGGCCCTGCCTGAAACAGTCAACTGCCATTACTTTCCTTTTACTACAGTGGGGGTATGGCAAAGTTTTCGTTACCCACTTTCTGTCACTGCTTAGGTCCTGCTCTCAAAATAGTGCCTTGTATTGATTGGGTAGTCCACTGGGACCTTGGATAGGTTGACTGAAGGTGGGAGTATGGCCACTCAGCTCTTGATAGGAGCAGCTATGTTCTTAGAACTATGTGGAGAGCCTAGATGGAAGTGGTGTGAGCTATTGCTCTGGGTTAGAGGCACATACTTTTCTTCCTTGATAGCCTGAATGTTCAAAGTCCATTGTGTTTCAGAGTCTTTCTATGATTCACGCCTCTTCTAGCTTTCTTAAGATGTATAATTTCACAGCTGCATTGAGCACCTAACAGTCCTGGCACCACCTGGCTGTTTACTCCTTGATGTTACCTTTCTTTGCTGAAGTGATGGTGCTGACTGAGTGGTGTTTTTCTGCGCTGTCATGTTGATGGACTTGGGCTCTGTTAATTCACTAAGTATAGCTGGTTGACTTAGTCTGCTTAACAATGGTTGCTACTCTTGGGATTTGTGGCCCTAGATACAAAAAGAACCCTTGCTAGTGTGGGAACGGTAGCTGGGAAGGTAGCTAACTTACAGAGGATTACACTTGCTAATACCTCTTCTTTCTTCAGCTTGAGAGAACTCAGGGAAATAGCACGTTGCCATGTGTGTGAGACATGAAAAGCAAGAGAATGCTGTGGTAGGCACTGGTGATAAACTATGTTAGAGGAACCAAGGTGGTTGCCAAGGGGATTAATTCCACCTTGTGCTTTCATCAGGAGTTAGTGTTTACTAACAAGTTTTTGTTTAAGGAGCACTCTTCTTTCTCTCCACACTTGTCTCCTAATGGCATCTTTCTACCTCCAAGACTCCCAAGACCATGTGATCACATTCTTCTGTTGGATTCCACATTAACCAGGCTTAGAGTAGACTATTAAATTGGAAAGAGGGAACAAGTTTAACCAAATGACTTGACGGTGTCAGAGCCATGTTTCCAGCTGTATACAAACATGTTTTGAGCCCCTGTTTTGTACACCATACCACCGTTCCACGATGATGTTCCTAGTAGGCTGCCCTGTGGGGTAGAGGGTTTGGGCCATTGGAATGTAGGGGGAGTTTCCCAGGTTTCAGGCATATTTTGTACCAGGCTTTTGCTAGGAGTCCCTGGTGTCAGCTGTGTGCCATCTGCTCATTCTGTGGGCAGATCTTTCCTTGGCTTGTCTCCCGTGTTTTCTCATTTAACCTCCAGTCTTCTACTCTCTGTTCTATGGCTCTTCCCCGTCCCAGTTACCAGTTTGGGTACTTGGATGGAGGAAGTGTTATCCATCCCCTGCCCTTCCCTCCCTTCCCCCAAATTCCCTGGCCAAAGAGCCATGGCAAAGAGAAAATTTCAAGTATATAGCAGGATAAAGAAGGTTAACTATTACTAGTCTAAGGAAAGAGTCCCTGAACAACTACCAGAGACAATGGGATTTCGAAACAGCTTGAATCCAGCTGATCAGTAATGAACATACTTCAGCACTGTCATTTTCTCATGGGTTATTAGGATCCTTCTGCATTTAAAAATAGAAAGCAAATCTAAGGGTAACTTAAATGTGAAGCACTGAGAGTTCTAGATAAAGAGCATTCTTTAACATACAGAATTTAGGGTGGTTTTCTTCCTGGGTTTATGTCTTAACTAGGTTGCCTCTGAGCTTTCTCTGAGGCCAAAGAAAAACAGTAGGTGATTTTACCTTCTTTCTCAGCTACCTGTCACCTTCCTTAGTATGGTGTCAGATGACTTGCTGAAGGATGACCTGGTCCCGTGGTTATGTTTAAAGGTTGGACAGTAACAGTAATTCTGTTTTGCTTCATAGGAATACCTCCACGGGCCCACTCCCGAGATTCTAGTGATTCTGCTGATGGACGGGCCACACCCTCTGAGAACCTTGTACCCTCATCTGCCCGTGTGGATAAGCCCCCCAGTGTGCTGCCCTATTTCAATCGCCCTCCTTCAGCCCTTCCCCTGATGGGTCTGCCCCCACCCCCAATTCCACCCCCACCACCTCTCTCCTCAAGCTTTGGGGTCCCTCCTCCTCCTCCTGGCATCCACTACCAGCATCTCATGCCCCCTCCTCCTCGATTACCTCCTCATCTGACTGTACCTCCCCCTGGGGCCATCCCACCTGCCCTTCACCTCAATCCAGCCTTCTTCCCCCCACCAAATGCCACAGTGGGGCCTCCACCAGATACTTACATGAAGGCCTCGGCACCCTATAACCACCATGGCAGGTAAGGACCATCTTGTTCCTTTCAGATCTGAGCCAGGCATAGTGGGGTAGACAGTGTTTTAAGCATTTTGTTCTCCCTGAGGAAGTAAGTGAGCACTGAATTCTTGTGTTTTCCCTTGTGGAAACTGTTGTCATAGTATTGAGTCCTGGGAAATAGTTAACTGTTAGAGAATGTTTTTGTTTGGTATTTTGTTTGCGTCTTAACTCTCAACCCAAACCATGTCCTTCGTATCCCTTTTTAAGACAGTTGATTAAATGGAGTGCTATAAGTCACTGTTAGGAATGCTATGAGTGTCGAGCACTGTTGGGTCATGCCAGAATTACAAAAGTATATGACATAAATCCTGTCTTTGAAGAGAACATGAACATATAAAACATGTGAACAGGCTGAGAACCATTTAAGACATTATACAGGAGAGCACAGTTAAATAGCATAGTACTCTAGAGTATGGTAAAGTTAACAAGGGGTGTGGGCAGTCAGGAGTGGTATTATTTCTGTGTGCAGCCGAGATTCGGGCCCTCCGCCCTCTACAGTGAGTGAAGCAGAATTTGAAGAGATCATGAAGCGGAACAGAGCAATTTCCAGCAGTGCCATTTCCAAAGCTGTATCTGGAGCCAGTGCAGGTAACTCATCCTTACCGTTGCTGCCTTCTCCTTACCTTTAGTTTTTCCATCGTTTTGTCATTTCCATTGGCAAGAAATTCAACAAGATAAAGTTGGAGCACTAGTAGATTCGCAAGAGTGGCACATTTTGAAAAGCAATATGGTAACCTGGTTTCCTGGCTTTTGGGGAGCTCCACTGGTGCTGTTTGTTTAGCCTGTGTCTAGACCTGCCCCATGAAAACCAACTTAGTGCCTAGAATATAAATAACTAATACTCACTGTGGTGTTTGTTATAGAATGAACTTCCTGCCTCACGGAGATCTTGATCTCAGTGGTTGATCAGTGGATCTTGTGTCTATGTAATGAGTCCAATGCCAAGTGTAGACCTTGGGTTTTTAGAACTGATGATGATGGTGGATATGGAATCTGATTACATTTGGGGATCGAGGCAGAGCTGGTGGCCTCCATGTAACCTATCCTAGAAAGAGACAAGTCTGTTGGGTGTCAGTCTTAAGGCATAATATACCCTTACAACTAATTTTTGCCTTGCTGTATTAAGTGGGCAGAACCGGAAGCCATGCCTTTGAGAGCCAGGGGAACAGAACCTTTGGTTCCTAAGAGAAGAGAATATAGGAAGTTTCCGGGTTCTGGTCCAAGTTTCGCATTATAGCACTAATCATATTCACTTTCTTCCTGTGAGTTTCCTACATGAATGTAAATATAGACTGTCAGATCTCCTAAGAAATAAGTTAACTCTATTATCGTCCATTTTCCATAATTTCTCATCTTTGACTACAAAATTTGAATGCAGAGTGGACTAAAGACAGAAAGTATGTATATTTTCTCTCTCTCTTTTTTTCCACCAGAAACCTTCATGACATCTGAGTTAAATCTCTTTAAATTAGAAAATAATCTATGCTCGTTGTAGCAAGTCAGATATACAGAGTATAAAGAAAAACAATCATTGTTCTTCACCAGTTCCTTCACACTGAGATGATCAATAACTGAACCTCTGTCTCCTCCCTTTGTTTTGTTCTCATTCCAGTCATTCAAACCACAAATATTTATTGAATTCCTACAAAATAGGCAAAAATTCCCTACTCTGGTAGAGCCAAAATCCTGGTGTTCTTAGATCTCCACAGAATTGCAGGTTCTTCACAGTCTCTGTTCTGTTCTTCACTGCCTCGCACAGGGGGAGCTGCTAGTCCACTGTCACTGCACCCCTGCCTGGTTTCATGCTTTCCTTGTATTATCTTGTCCTTAATGCTAAGAAAGCTTTAGTTTGCAAAAGCATTGTGCAAGTACCCACCCTGACCACTCTGCTTGAGTCCAAGCATTGCTCAGATGTGAGGAATGAAGGAGCTAGTTCTTGATGGCAGCATAATTAAAAATATGTGTGTGTGCATATTATATATATGTGTGTGTGTGTGTGTGCGCACAACATACATGTCTTAGATATGTTACTTGTATGTATATATGTATTTGGTTATAGATTTAAAATAATTCAGACAGAAATATGCAGTGTTAATAAATGAAAGGCTTCTGTATGAGGACGATCAATAAGACCACCTTGTACAATTTAGTGTCTATCCTTCAGATTTTTTTTCTGTGCATGTAGCAAAATATATATGTAATTTTTTGATGGAATATTGTTTCACAGCTTTTTAAAAATACATTCTGGACATCTGTTACATCAACGAATACCTAACGTTTATTGAGCCCTTACTGTGTGCCTGGCACTGTGCTAAGTGCTTTACATGGATTGCTTTGTTTACATACAGATTTACCTCATGCTTTTTAACGACTATGTAGTATTCTGTAGAACCAATGTTCCATAATTTATATAGCCAGACCCTACTGAAGGAACTTTAAGTTGTTTTTGATTCTTTAATACAACAAACAACGCTGAAACAAACATTGTTTAAATTATATACTTGTGAACACAAGTAGAAAATTTTTAGATGTGCTGGGTCAAAAAGTATGCACATTGTTTATTTTAATGGATGCTGTCTCATAACCCGCAGACAATGACGGGCCGGATTATACATCCACTAGCAGTGTCTGAGAGCATCTGTCTGATTCCAGACCACTAGAATATAGGTGCCATACAGTTGTATACCTGCCACTTCTGCCTCATCCATTTTACTGTGGTTCTGTGGGACAGCTTTTTACTCTTGGTTTGTGTCCTCCTGAGTTCTCCTTTTCATCAGTTAGTTTACTGCCTCTGCTCATCCTTGGCCTTTCCCATCCATCCCCTGTCAGGGGATTACAGCGACGCGATTGAGACGCTGCTCACAGCCATTGCTGTTATCAAACAGTCCCGGGTCGCCAATGATGAGCGTTGCCGTGTCCTCATCTCCTCCCTTAAGGACTGTCTTCATGGCATTGAAGCCAAGTCTTACAGTGTGGGTGCCAGCGGGAGCTCGTCCAGGTGAGTTGATGATTGCTTCAGCAGCCTGCCAGCCCTGAGCAGCACACTTCCAGGGACTGGCAGGGGGAGGAAAGGAGCCCAGGGTATCTGGCAAGGACCTAGTTGAAAGAGCAGACCTAGCCCTCATGTCTTTAAGGGAAAAAAATTAATCAAACGTTTACATTAATAAATGTTGTAATGTCTGAAATCTGTGTTTGGTGAGGCAGTGGGCTTATTTAGGAGGAAAGACTGACGTAGTTCAGAACATGGGCTTTGGAGCCACACATTCTTGAATTTGAATCTCAGTCCTGCTCCTAACTACCTGCATGACCTTGAATATGGAAGTTACTCAACTTTCCAAGCCTCATTTTTCTTATTTTTAAAAAGGGGACAATGGTAGTACTTATCTTACAGACCTGTTGTAAAGATTAGGTGAGATAATGCATGTAAAGCTCTTAGCACTGTGCCTGATACGTTAGTAAGATCTCAACAAGTTTGTTATTAATTTTCCAAAAAAGACTAGGGGCCATGATAGAGTAACAGAAGAGTGGTTTAGGCAAATAGTAGAAGACACCAAAACACAATACTCTTAGAAAGAATGGGGTAAGCCCTCTGAGTGAGGCTGAAAAGTATCCTTCTAATAGGAAAAGACATCGGTCCCGAGAGAGGTCACCAAGCCGGTCCCGGGAGAGCAGCAGGAGGCACCGGGACCTGCTTCATAATGAAGATCGGCATGATGATTATTTCCAAGAAAGGAACCGAGAGCACGAGAGACACCGGGATAGAGAACGGGACCGGCACCACTGAGAAAGGTGGGATGAAGCCTCATTGCTGGCTGGTTGATGATCTCTTATGAAAGAAAAATTATTGATAGTAAAGATTTCTCTCTCTCCTTTTAAAACAAGAAAAGGGTATGGGAAGACTTCCTATTTAGGTAACCAAAAATTCAGGAGGGCAGGTTTTCTGCTTGTTTGTGAGGAGTCGCACCCTGAAATGGACCTGAGATTAAGCTATTTTTGCTTGTTTTTTGACTGCTTTCACCTGGTATCTGAGACGACACGGCATAATGGCTAAGAACACAGTGTCTGCAGGTAGATGCCAGGTTATGAATTCCAGCTCCTCCAGCCATATTGCTTTCTGTTCCTCAGTTTCCTCATTTGTAAGTGGAGATAATAAAAGCAACTGTCTCGGTGGATTGCTGAGTGTTCAGTGAGCTAATCCATATAGAGCATTTAGCACTCACAGTACCTGTCACATAGTAAATTCTCAATAAATGGTAGCTATTGTTATTATCATTGTTATGTTTTATTTGTTTATTATTTATTTACTTTCTTTTTGGTTGCGCCGTGTGGCCTGTGGGATCTTAGTTCCCTGACCAAGGATCGAACCCGTGCCCCGTGCATTGGGAGCACGGAGTCTTAACCACTGGACCGCCAGGGAAGTCCCTCATTGTTATACTTTAACCCCACCAAACTTTCAAATGAAAAAATCAGGAAAATTGACCAAGACAGAAAAAAGTAAGACCATTGCCTACTTGTAAGTTTTCAAGGTGCAACATTAATGATTTTTAAGAATTAATATGTATTAAAAAGATTTTGAAAATCAGGATACTTTAGTCAGAGAGGAGAAAGCTGATCTGAAAAAAATTATCTTTAAAGCTTTAGAGACTGTGGAGGATATTTCAATGGCAGGATATATTTGTTTTGGAAAAACTTACAGTGATTTTTTTTTTTTTTTTAAATCAAAACAAAGGCAGGAGAGTTAGGGGTGGGGAACTACATTAACTCAAGTAACTGAAAAGTTGAGTTAGGCTTGGCTGGTTCAGGGGCTTCAGCTCTGTTATTTTCATTCTCAGGCTCCAGGTTACATCCCACCAGCTTGGCAATCCAACTGAAAACAAGCTTCCAACAAAGATTGTTTCTAGTATATAAGCAAGCAAGAGCAGTTGTTGACTCTGTTTCTTTGGAGATCTGTAAAAGTAGTCGAGACTCTGGCGGGGATGGTACGTTTGTGGTTCCTGAAGGCTGTTGCATGACCCGGGTGACTTTGGGGTCTCTTCTCAATTTTGCGGCTTCACATCAAGTACATTAGGATTAATGTCCTTGGTGTTTGGCTGATTCGGTTGGTCTGAAGTAATGGTAATTGTGGAAGGTGAGTAGGAATAGTTCTGCTTGGTATCTTTGGGGTGGATAGATGGATGACTGGATGCAGAAAGGAAAAGAAACCCTCCCCCCTTCTTGTGAGTGCCTGTAGTTCACAAGCGGTAGCTGGACTGTAAACGGCTGCCTAGTGACAACCTACTGAACAAATAAGAAAGGAGTCTTGTTACGTTTGGCTACTGCCCTCTACTTTGTTGTTTCTGCCATTAACTTAAGCAGAGTTTTAAACAGCTTTGGCCTAATTGAGTCTCAGGCAGTGGGCGGGAGGGTGGGTAGAGTGGGTCTGTGATCGATCTCATCCCTCCTGTAGCACTAGCAGCATTTCCCTTGTTTGAGCTAGCACAGTTGCTAGTGTTGCTTGTAGATTCAGTATCAGTCACCACCCTCCCCAGTCCTGCAGCCCACCGTGTGTGTCCTTTGGAGCTGACTAGGATAAGAGTGACAAAGGAGGTAGTACTTGGTCTGTGCAAAGCATGAATTATAGTCTCTGGGGCCACATAGGTTAGTAGTCGGAACGTGTAACTGCATGTCACTGTTCTTGGCGGCTTTGCTCCTGACAGCCTTTTGATAGAAAAATTGTGAGATCCTCTGATCATTAGAACTTTGGGGATTGAACACCTGAACCTGAGACTTCAGCTGTCATCTTGCTTCATTTTTTTCCACCTGTAAAGTGGGACTTTTCTTCCATTATGAGGATGATTCAATTTGAAAAACTGAAAAATCCTATAACCTAGTAGTTCCCAGAAAACAGTCATTTGGCTGGTGCAGGCCTATGACAAATGAGGAAAATTAACTCTTGAGGCAGGTTTTCCAGTTCCCCACTTTTCCTAATCACCCCTTTAGGTACGTTGGTTATTCCTTCTGGTTAATTAGTCCAAAAGAACTGAATTTGACCCCCCAAAAATGTCCATTTCTCACATTCTCATCCTGGGATTCTTAACTTCATCTGTAGGTACCAAGTTGTGACTTAGGAGATGTCATGTTGAGGAGATGGTGCCTGGGCCTCATTTACCTTGATAACTTTGCAAGCTCTGAGTACAATACCTTTTAGTTAGAAAATACTAGTATTTATACTATATGGAGAGCTGTTCCCTGAGAGCAAAGGGTATGTTCCATCTAGGGGCAGCAAAAAACAGCAGGCTTTTTTGTCCATCCTTCCTCAGGATGGGCACGACCTCTGGGACCTGAAGTCTGATTGACCCACTTTGTCCTCTGTCTGCATTCAAACATTACCACCAAAATGGAGCCATAACCTCTAAGAATTGGGTGCTGTTCAGTTGACCCTTGAGCAGTGTAGGGGTTAGGGGAGCTGACCTCTGCGTAGTCAAAAATTCGAGTATAACTTTATAGTCAGCCCTCCATTTCTGCAGTTCTCCATCCACAGATTCAACCAACCTCAGATTCTGTTGTACTGTAGTACGTATTTATTGAAAAAAAAATCCGCATATAAGTGAACCAGCGCAGTTCAAACCTGTATTTTTCAAGGGTCAACTGTAGTTTACTTCTGATGCAATTAGTTATCCTCTGAGTCTTGTTTTGTAGCAACAGTTCCCAAATCACATCACTTTTGTGGTATATGTGTGTACGCTTTGGAGTTTGAGGATATTCTTAGGTTGTCTGTGGCTTCAAGTTTTTGTAGTTGTTGGCTGTTGTCTCATTATTTTAGGACATTATCCTGCTTGAAACATAGTAATTCTCACCTCATTGCTATCCTCCTGGTCCAGAGAAAACTGAGCATTCTGTTCAATTTTGATCTAACGCAAAGATTCGGAAACCCAAATTGTATGAAATTGAGGAGTCACTGAGGGCTTTAGTTTCCTCTTATAGAAAATGAGAAAGATACCTGCCTGCATAGATGTTTAGAGAAACCAGAGGCCATGACAGATTCTGAGGACCCCAGGGTGAAATGGTGCCATTTCAGAGTGTAGAAGGATCAGGCAGCTTATGGATGTAGTTTTTCTTGCAGAGCTCCTCCCGGTTACAGAAGTGCGTACATTCAAGGTGAGCATTTATGTATAGGCCATGTGGCCCGTTTGGGTGTTAGTAGAAATCCTAAGCGTGAATTTAATTCCCCCTTTTCCTTTTCGCTGTCAGTTCTATTTTGTGTGGTAAGATTGACCAGGCCACCCCCTGCAGATGGATGTTACAACATTGGAAAGAGGGCTGAGTGTACTGGGGACCTTAAGTTAGGTCGAGATGTGACAAGTGGCTTAGCAGTCCTTCACTGCTCAGCAGAAGCTCTTAACCGTTGTCTTGGATGGGGACTGCTGATTCTCTTCCTTGACCTCCGTGCTCTGCTTCTGCTCTGGCCTGACCACGTCACTGCTGCTCGGTGTTAGTATGCTTCTTGGCCCCTCACCCACTCCTGTCATCTGGGGAGGACTTAGAGTCTCTTGAGTGGTGGTACTTGGAACATCTCTGGCTCTATGTGTATGCTTCTTTAAAAGAAGGAAAAAAGTTTAGTTTTCTTGTGTAAGTACATGCTCCCTGCAAGGGCCTCTTGGGTATTTGGGGGTTAATGGATTTGGTTATGTACACACTTGTTTTCTTACCATTGTACTTCCCATTTCCAGATTTTTCCCCTTCCCCTTAAGGTAAGCTATGACTTGCTCAGAATAGATTTTTTGAAACAGTATTTAAACTCACCATGCTCCCTTAGAGCAACTTTTCTTGAAATGTAGTAGTTTCCAGCCAAAGTCTCCTTTTCAGTCAAACTGCTTTGATGCCTTATTTCATTGTCTATGTTTTTCCCCCAACCTTAAAGTAAAATGTCACTCCTCTTTCCTCTGTTCTCCTCCAGCCATTCCCTCACTACTCACAGTGCCAAACACTCCCAGACAGTTCTGCTGTCTTTTACTTTCCCAGGCTTGCATTCTCTCTGTCTGCATCCCCTACTTCATACGTTTTAACTTTTGAAAATGCCAGTATAATTTATATAAGCCCCTGTTAATCGGAAAGTAACCTCTAACTTGTATTTTCTTTCTTCTCTTCTGATGTTCTCATTGCAGGAGTCTGGTTGGAAGCAAATGTTTTTTTAATGGACTTGCATCTCCTCACCTTGATCAGGACTAAAGGACGGAGGCCGCTCCACCCCTTCCCCTTTCTCCAAGCCCCTAACCCCTTCCAGACACCCACAGGGAATACCCTCTGCCCTGCAAGATTGAAGATTGCCTGGCAGCCCTCCCAGTCCCACTCCTGTTTGCCAGGGTAAAGAACCTAAAGATTTCATGTGGTTGGGAGGGTGGCAGACAGGAAGAAACCATGTCCAGGTCCCTGGTCTCCACAGAGAACGGTGCTTTGTCCAAGGAAACGTATGAGTTTCTGATTCTCCAGGAGCAGTTCAGTGGTGAGGTTGATGGGAAGACATCCTTCCCAAAGGAAACGGATCCTCCCTGTGGGATCTAGGAGAGTGACTGGGTGTGCCAAAATATGCCCAGGGTCCTGCCCTCAGCACTAGGTTTGATGGGGCGAAGAGGGTCCAAACCCCTTGCTAACATACCACTTTTTTAACTCCTTTACCTGCCCAGCCCTTTGAGGAGGGACCATGAGAACAGAAATTACTTTATGGAAAGCTTCTCCTGTTCTTGCTTTTCCCTCTTACTCATTGACGGTTTGTTTCCCTGACCTCCCAGGGGGGCTAAAACCCTTTTAACTCCCTGCTGCCCAGCCTGCTCAGTGGACTTGCCCCTCCTAAGCAGAGAAGGCCCATGAGGTTGCTTTCTGCTGGGGAGCCTGGCAGAGCCAGTTACCACCCTCTACTGCGTCTCGCTTGGTTCGGTTGCCTCTTGCAATAACCAGCTCCACTAGATGTTCCCTTTCCCTGGGGCTTTTCCATTTCACATGTGGAGCCCTTCCCCCAAGAAGGCTGCTTCCTTGTTTTAGAGGAAGGTACTGCCATTGGGAGTCGGGGACATCGGACCTCAGCAGTGAAGAACCCTTGTGAAATACTAGGAGTGGGGAAGGAGGCAAGTTGGGCGGGATATGGCCTACTTCCATAGGCTTTTCCTTTTTCAGGTTTGATGTGAGCATGGGCTTGCATCCTCCAGGTACATACTTTCACTTACTGTGGGATAACCCGGCACTAGTAGGTAAAGCCACAAATTTGATATTTTTTCACCTTTTGAATTTTGACTTAATAGCTCCCCTCGCTCTGCCTGGAGGTACTTGCTGCCTCTGATAAGGAGCAAGGAAGAAGTGGAGCCTGACTTTAATGAGCTCAGCTCAGAATTCTAAGGACCACCACTCTGGGGGCCACATTCTACACAGGCAAATGGAATTGCTTTTCCCATAACATCCAAATTGTGAGGCGGCTGCTGCTGAAAGAAGCAGCAGCAACAGGGTCCTGCGGTACCCACGGGGCGACAGATGCTACTTCCGCATGCGTCTGTGGGGCACGCGACATCGAACAGGAAACGTGGCACGTGAGGTGTAGGGTCGCTGGAGACCCTTCTGGCTCAGAGGGGAGAGACTGAGCTGGACGGAAGCCTTCCTCTGTTCCTTGCACGTTTCTGACATAGCCCTCGCTCAGTCACTGAGGGAGTCCCCCAGGGTTGGAGAGGCACATTCCCTTGGGACAGAGGCTACAGGTTTGTAGCTTTTTTCCCCCTGTCCCCCAACCCCATCCCCACCTCCACTTCAGAATATGGCACCCTGCCCAGCCGGCCAAGCGTTAAGTGATGTGCTTATCCTCAAGAGCAGCTCCGGGTGTCTTTTTAATGTAGAGAAAACCAAGTAAGGTGACAGTTTAAGGAGAAAAAAATATATAGAATACCAGAAAAGCCGTTTACCCGGAGAATTTTTTTCTCCCCATTTTTGTTTTGTTTTTACTTGGTGACACAATTTTTAGTTTTATTTCCTGATAGCAAAAGGAAAAAAACCCAACCCTCAAAAAGGCCAAGGCCCCGTCCCCCTGTTGTTGGTGATTTGTTTGTCTTTCTGATAGGTTGAAAATTGTGTAATAAACTTGATGACACTGTCAATCTTTTATACTGCATTGTATTTTTTTTCCTTTTGTAACAAAATATTTTTAAATAATAAATGGGGTGTGAGCTGTTTCACGGATTCTGCATTGAATAGATTTGTTGAGGTGTCTGGGACACGGGTGTGGGCTGATGTAGAGGCTTTGGGAGGGGAGTGAATCCCTGAGTTCTCAGCTGGAATTGCACGGTGGGCGTGTGTAGTGCGTGTGGTACACCTAGGAGACCTCGTGCGAACCTTTGGAGGTGCCCCTTGAGGTTTAGCTTTTATCCTTAACCATCTAAACAGCCTAGTTAATTCCAAGTCATCTTTTATCCTTCAAGGTTCCTAAGATTTATTCTCAGAATAAATGTCCTACCTTGTACAGTTCAGTTCCGACGTCATCAAGTTCATAAAGGGAAGAGTCTTCTGCTAGGCGTTAGAAGATATGCTGGCTAGTGCCTCCTTCACATCTAAATCTGTCTAACCACGGACGAGCAGCACAACCTCAGTCTCTTTCGTTTGTAAGATGAAAATGATAGCTGTTCTGCCTTCCACATTGGGAGGTCTGAAGAATCATAACAAATGTGAACGTGTTCCGTAGACTGCGGTGCTATCTAAATATAAGGGGAGTACAGATTAGAAAGCTTGGCAAAGTGCTGCGGGGTATCCTTGGGATTCCTGAAAGGCTTTTTAAAAAGTCGGGCGAACAAGAGGAGAGTTAGCATAGTAAAAGATGAACCAGCAACCAGATGACATATAATGTGTTGCTGAGACCAGTAAAGGCAAGAGCAGTATAAAAGCAAGGAACCCTTAGTAGAAGGGAAATTCCTTGAGGGTCTATGATGTTATAAAACTTGAAGGAAAAAAAATAGTGGGAATGCCTCTCAGAACTTAAACCAGGGTTCTCAAGTTGAGTTCCACGGTTGCCTGCATTTCAGTTACGCGCCGTGCTTGCTAAAATGCCTTCCTGGCTGCGTCAGTCTCTGGAGTCTAGAATCTACTTTTTATGCTCCAGGTGACTTACATAAACTAAAGCATGAGGGCTGCTAGTTTAGAGAAGCAAGTGCGTTCTTCAGTTTCTCCTAGGGGTTACCATGGCAGTATAGGAAGGGGATGACCTTTGGGTCACCTCTGTGTTCCTGAGTGCTTCCTGAAATGAGCCAGACCTCAGCCCCTAGAGACCACCACTGCGGTCACCTGACTAGGCATGTCAGGTGTGACATGTCAGTTCTAGGCATGAGTGTGGATATCCTAGCAGGCCTCTGCCAGCTCTTGTGACCAGGGCCTGCTCCTTGGCCCAGTCCTCTCACTGTCCCAGAATGTTAGTCCTTCAGGTGTGTATGGGGTATAGTGGCTTCCCTTGACACTACAGTGAGTACAGCCTCTGACACGTTAACCCTGAAAGACTAGCTGTGCTGATTCCCATCCCCCACTGCCTCAGTTTCTGTTGTATGATGTTCTACTCTGGTGTGACTGACTGCATCCACACAGCTGGCCCCAACAAGCATCAAGAAGAATGAGCATTTATGGGACTTCCCTGGCAGTCCAGTGGTTAAGACTCTGCGCTTCCACTGCAGGGGGCACGGGTTCAATCCCTGGTCAGGAACCAAGATCCTGCAAGCTGCATGGCGCGGCCAAAAAAATAATCAAAATAAGAAGAATGAGCATCTATGGAGCCACGCCTGGGAAACACAACACGCTAAGCTTCCAGATACCCATGAGAACATGTGAAGACTTCCTGTTCTAAGCTCCATTTTCACTCATTCATTCTTATACTCACGTGGTACCTGTTCAGGAATGGAATTTACTTGATCCAGATTGAGACACGTAAGACAAAGTCTCTAACAAATTAGTAACCAGTTGTATGATGCTTGGCTGTGTTACTTCCTCATCTTTAAACCTGCCAAGCTGGGGATGAGATTAAGTTGATCTCTAAAGCCCCTTTGAATTATAAGCCACCTCTAAACTTTCAACTGAGCCTCCCATTCATTTTTCTGTGTTGCTGGGAGGGGGACCTTAACCAGTGAAACTCTAAATGAAATAGAGAGGCCATGGAGAATGAGTTCTCCAGTTTGATGCCAGCGATTTCTTCAAAGCGGGGCTAGACAAGCAGTGTGAGAAGCAGCAGAAAATTAAGGTATTAGTGGGATATGTGATTGAAATGTCAGGGAAGTTCCTATTGGGTTTTTTGTTACTGTTTCATGCTTAATCAGACCTATTAATAGTCTTTGGATGGACCCCAAAGGCAGCTCTCAGGCAAGGACACGGAGGGTTAGGAAATAAGAAAAAGCATCAGTGCTTTGGAAAGTGGAGACCTACATAGGATGAGAACGAGCCTGATCACGGGAAATAAGCAGTTAACAACCAGCAGGACATTCTTAAAGGCCAATCACTTTTTACTCTGAGGAAGAGCAGATATTCTAGGGTTCACCTGATAGCAGATGGGCCATATGGCTCAGGGTTTCCTAAAGTGGCTTCTTTGATGGCTTCTTGGGGCTGAAGAAATGGCTGCTATCATGCAAGATGAGAAATAGTTTTAAAGACGGTTTCTTGGAGAAGGGAATGATTCACTCATTTAGGGCAACACGCCTCCAGCTTAAAGAATAAAAATAGGGACTTCCCTGGTGGCGCAGTGGTTGGGAGTCCGCCTGCCGATGCAGGGGACACGGGTTCCTGCCCCGGTCCGGGAGGATCCCACATGCCGCGGAGCGGCTGGGCCCGTGAGCCATGGCCGCTGAGCCTGCGCGTCCGGAGCCTGTGCTCCACAACGGGAGAGGCCACAACAGTGAGAGGCCCGCGTACCGCAAAAAAAAAAAAAAAAGAATAAAAGTATGTGTTCCTTTTATATTAACTTGAAATTTTAAAACAAATGACCAAAAAATATTGGTAAGTTTAGAATATGTTTCTTCCAATTACTCATGCCTCACCCTGGAAAGATGACAATTATCTGTAAGAGGAATGAGAGACAAGATGCTGGCTTTGGGGCAGAGGTGAAGAATGTGAGCAGGCAGGATGACAGATCTGAAGAAGACACAGAAGCTGGCAGGGCCTTTAGGGATTAATTGAGGCTGGAGCTGTGGGAAGAAACTCAGTGGGACACCTTCATCACTGCCTCTGTGTCCACACTGAACCACCAAGCGCAGCCGAGAACAAACCGCTGGGATAGTCTCTACCTTCTCTTAAAGTGGAAGAAATTCTAGGGACGGGTGCCGTGAGGAAAAGGCTACTACAACCTCCGCCACAGAAAATACATCTTTATTATAAAATAATGTTTTGTTTCATGATGAGAGTAGAAAAATAACACTATGAGCTCCAGAGAAAGTTCTGGAGCTCAGTCTCTGAGAAATGGGATGAGCGGCTTTTGCATCACTCTGGGAGCACACCCTCCTGAGGTGCCCCGTGCTCCTGCAGGACGTGGGGCGCAGCACACACAGGAAGTGTGCAGCTCAGGTCCTGCTGGAAGCCCAAGGAGCCTACACGATCCACACAAGATGCTTTGGCCACGATGATCAAAGAGGAAAACTTGAGGTCAGAAGGGAATTAATTGGTTCTGAGAAGGGCCAGGATGGCGACAGCCTTGCCCCTCCCTATACTGGAGTGTAGAAGAGTCTCTTGAACTGATGATCCTGGTTTAGAAGATGGTGCCCGGTGGGCTTATGCTTGGTTTGTTCCCCAAGGTGTCTGTGCTGAGGAAAAGCTGCAACCTTTCCCAGGACAATTTGACCCACCATTTCTCACTGGTATGGCTAAAGTACCAGAGGTATGTGTGGTCTCAGCCTGTGAGGGCTGCTGGCTGAAATTTTTGTACTTCAAATCCTGTCCATACTGATGGCAGAAAGAAAGAAAGAAACAAAATGTTAAAAGACCAGTGAATAAGAGCAGCTGGCTGGAACTGTTCTATATTCCAAGCCTCTCGGCCCCAAAGAACAAGGAGAATGTCTACCCTAAGTGGGAAAGGCAGTCCCACAGACAACCCTATTTGCCCTTAAAAATCTTCTAGACCCCTCAGGCTTTAGACAAACAATGAATCCCCCCCCCACCCCCGGGATGGGAATCCAACCCTCAGGTGGTAGGAAACGGTCCCTCGGCAGCAGTACCTGGAGAAGGCAGCCAGGGTGAGCACCTCAAGCAGCAGCTCTGAGCCACAGAAGAAGAGCAAGATGCCGTTCATGATGGCTTCCAGGCGGAGCACGTAGGTCTGCAGCAGCAGGTAATAGGAGGCCATCATGGCAGATGGGAAGGTCAAGGCCATGCTAATACCAAGCGGCATCTTTCGTTGGCAGAGGTTTCCCTTTGTACCTGTCAGACACAGCCCATGGAATCACCTCCAAGTGGCCTGTCTTCCCTGGCCTCAGAGGAAAGGCGGGCAGGATGGGATGGACTGGCAAGCAGAGGAAAACGCTCCTGAATGGGGATGTGCAGGTTTATAAATGCGGTCCCACTGTATTAAAAACTAGAGGCTTGGGCTTCCCTGGTGGCGCAGTGGTTGAGAGTCCGCCTGCCGATGCAGGGCACACGGGTTCGTGCCCCGGTCCGGGAGGATCCCACGTGCCACGGAGCGGCTGGGCCCGTGAGCCATGGCCGCTGAGCCTGTGCTCCGCAATGGGAGAGGCCACAACAGTGAGAGGCCTGCGTACCGCAAAACAAACAAACAAACAACAACAAAAAGTAGAGGCTTTGGAGCAGCTATAGGATTGCAGTCATTCACCGAAAGGTCCTGCTTCCATTCTGGCTCCCAGTCAAGGGACAATGGGCTCTTTATTTGAGAAAAAATTTTGTAAATCATAAAAATAATATATAATCATTGAAAACTTTTCAGTTAATATAGAAAATACAGAGTTCCCTGGCAGTCCAGTGGTTAAGATTCCAGGCTTCCACTGCAGGGAGCATGGGTTTGATCCCTGGTTGGGGAACTAAGATCCCACATGCCGTACGGGGCAGCCAAAAAATAGAAAAAAATATATAAAAAATAATTTTAGAAAATATAGAAACTAAAAGACCACATGACTCAGCCCTTAGAGATAGCCATTATTACAGAATGATGTATACTGTTTCAGACTCTTTTATGTGTATGGTCACATATTACTATTTATTATTCTAAAAATAGAATCATACCCTGCATACTGTTTTGCAACTTATTTAACCACTTAACATAGTTAGACATCTTTCCACACATAAACTACCTTACTCTTTTTTAATGGCTATGAACAATTTCACTGAACCAATGCCATAACTTATTTAACTAATCCTGTACTGATAGATGTTTAGGTTGTTTCTAATGTTTTGATGTTAAAAAATACATGGCAGGGCTTCCCTGGTGGCGCAGTGGTTGAGAATCTGCCTGCCAATGCAGGGGACGCGGGTTCGAGCCCTGGTCTGGGAAGATCCCACATGCCGCGGAGCAACTAAGCCCGTGCACCACAGCTACTGAGCCTGCGCGTCTGGAGCCTGTGCTCCGCAACAAGAGAAGTTCGCGACAGTGAGAGGCCCGCGCACCGCGATGAAGAGTGGCCCCTGCTCGCCGCAACCAGAGAAACCCCACGCACAGAAACGAAGACCCAACACAGCAAAAATAAATAAATAAATTTATAAAAAAAAAAAAAAAAAATACATGGCAGGGGCTTCCCTGGTGGCACAGTGGTTAAGAATCCGCCTGCCAATGCAGGGGACACGGGTTTGAGCCCTGGTCTGGGAAGATCCCACATGCCGTGGAGCAACTAACCCCATGCGCCACAACTACTGAGCCTGTGCTCTAGAGCCCGTGAACCACAACTACTGAAGCCCGCGCAACTAGAGCCTGTGCTCCGCAACAAGAGAAGCCACCACAATGAGAAGCCCACGCACCATGACGCAGAGTAGCCCCCGCTCACCACAACTGGAGAAGGCCCGCGCGCAGCAACGAAGACCCAACACAGCCAAAAATAAATAAAATTTAAAAAATAATTTATAAAAAAAATATACATGGCAATAAACGTTCTCATACAGATATCTTAGCGTATCTGTAGAAGTATCTGTCTCTTTCAACCGTTTTGGAAGGGAAATTGTTAGGTCTAAGAATATGAATTTTACCTGGTAAAACTATTAGCAAAAAGGTTGTACTAATTTATATTCCCAGAGGGTGTGGGAATATAAATACCCACAAGAGTGTGAGACCATAGGGACCTGTTCCTCACAGCCACTCGAATACTGGGAATTTGGAAACCTTTGTAATCTGATGGGTGAAAATGTTACCTTGTCTTTTCAACTTGCTTCTTGTTAGTGAGTCTGGGCATTTTATCTTGCATATTTTTGGTCCTTGTAATTATTCTTATGTGAATTGCCCTTTAGCGTCCCTTGCTAATTTTTTCTTTTTTTTGCTAGGGATAATTTTTTTTTTAATTTTTATTGGAGTGTAGTTACTTTATAATGTTGTGTTAGTTTCTCCTGCACAGCAAAGTGAATCAGCTGTATGTATACATATATCGCCTCTTTTTTGGATCTTCTTCCCATTTAGGTCACCACAGAGCATTGAGTAGAGTTCCCTGTGCTATACAGTAGGTTCTCATTAGTTATCTATTTTATACATAGTACCAATAGTGTATATATGTCAATCCCCTTGCTAATTTTTAAAACTAGGTTTTTTTCTTAGCACTTTATGTGAGCCTTCTTTATCCTTCGTTATATGTGTTGAAACTATTTTTTTCCCCTCAGTGTGTGTTTTAACACTGTTTTCAAGGATGAGATATTCTAATTAATAAGGGCTTGCTCTGTATTTCTGGGGATATAAAACTTGTTCTAGAGAAATCCTTATTCAGAGAAGTGGAGGGGATCTTAGTGCTGACCTGTGCAGGCGTCTACTGCCCTGGATAGGTGTCTACTGCCCTGGACATGGAGTTACAACTGAATCTATTCTCCCAAGCAAACCAGTGAGAGGAACCAGGAACTCTTGTAGCAGTTAGACAACTGGGAAGGAATTATCTAATATCTCATGTCACCACCTACTTCTGGTCCTGCAGAGCAACAGATAAATCCTGACCCAAAATATGAAGCAGCTTGAAACTTCAGAGAGGGGGTAACAGGATATACCACCAGATCCAATCTCTTATGGTGAGCCTAGGTTATGTATTGAAACTTTTCCTTGTTAATCAGGTTACAGATACCAGCTCGTCTCATAAGGAACGGAAATATTCTCTGGACAACACTCACCAAAAAACAGTCGAATTACTTCAATTCCAAGATAAAGGAAGAGCATTGCCACATCCAGTACTAGATTGGCTGTTGGATATGGTAGCAGGAGACCTGCCAATACAAAAGTCAGAGCTTGCAAACAACATAGAACAGTACACACAAGAACTCCCACACACCTGGGAATAAAGAGAGCACGAGTCTTATCAGCGTTCCATGAACTACTTAGTGAGATGTGGGCAGGATCTGTTAACTCCTGGTGCGGCTACGTCTGTTAGAGGCAGGCTCGTTATTACGGGGTTTTACTCCTAACTTGGAGAGTCTATGGGGACTCTGCTCTCCACAGTAATCAGACGTACATGGGTACATAGGCTGCTGAAATGAAGGTCACCAATGGGCTTAAAGTGGAGTTCAGCAAAGAGGTGATGGGGGAGAGTCAGAATGGAGAAGTCCACATTTCCCAAACTCAAGAAAATCTTGCCGAGGGGCTTCTTACTAAATCATTCTCAGGGAAGTCACCTGATGAAGAGACTTCCACCATGCAACGAAGAGGAGCCCCAGGGGGCAGAAAAGAATGAAAAACAAGAAGGCTTTTGGTGGCAGCTGGCTCTGGGCTGAAGTGGGGAAGGGATGTTGGGGCAAGGGGAGTCAAATCCCAGGCCTTACCTTTATACAGAAATACGAAGAGTTCCAGCAGGAAACAGGTAGCATAATACCACCCGTTCAGAAAGAACAGGATTTCCAAGGGGGTGGAGGACAACCGTTTACCTGAAAATATGAGCACAGAGAAAAGAGATGGGCTGGAGGGCAGCTCAGCCTCAGTTATTTCAATGGTTCTGTGTCTAACTTGGAGGAAACACGAGGCCGCAGCTAGTGGAAAGGGCCACTTGGGGGCACTTCTGATTGCTGATAAGGAGTACGTGTGTATATACGGTGTGGAGGGGGGTTTCCTTCAATCCTCTTCTTTCCGGAATACCGTCAAACTCGACTCCTTCGGCTTTGGGGGTGAAAGTCAAAGCCTAAGATCTAACCTCGTCACTATTTGGGAAGGGAAATTGGGGCTCAGAGACCAGCACTGGCCTGTTTGAAGTCACGCTGCAAATTCGCAACTGAGCTGGCCTAGAAGAGGCCCAGCCAAGGATTTGGGGGTATCTGAGACCCGCACCTCGAGACCTTCGGGCACTCAGGGTGGGTGAGTCCGCCAAACCCTGCTTTGGACAAGTGAGGAGTGATGTCCCTAACACCCGAGAAGGAAGGGTTTAGGTCGAGCACTGGGAGAGAAGGTTGGGGGTGGCTGGGTACTGAGGAGAGCGGGACCAGCGACTCACACACCTCCTGAATCTCACCTCGCGGCGCCATCTTCAGTCCCCATGGAAACTGCATACGCGGCTACAGCTACTCCTGGAGCAGCGAGGCGTTGCCGGAAGCTGGGGACGGAGCGGCCCTCTATTCTGGCCTCTCTACCCGCCTAACTCACTCTATGGTTACGTGGTGCCCGGGATGTCTCGGTGCAGTCCGCGCGTGCCAGCAAATTGCTTTCGCTGGGGTTTCGGCTGCCGACCTGAGAGAGAACAGTGGCCGCCCACCGAGCAGTTGTCCTCAGGACCCCGGAGGCGGGAGCGGCTCTTGGGCTTCCCCATCCCAGGTTTACAATGAGTCGTCTGGGTGTAGCCAGTAGTGGTAATGTGACCGCAGGATTGGCAAATAGGCCCCGGCCCCAAGATTCTCTTTACTAACAACGGTCTGAATATGAGAAACGGTGTGCACGACACGGTGGGGTTTGGGGTCTTTTGTCTAGCAAGCAGCCTTTTTTTTGGGGGGGAAGGGTAGTAGGGGGTTTTGTGCCTCCGATTTATGAACCAGGTAGTTAGAAGACCCCAGAATTAATCGGAACTAGAGGCTCCTTTCAAGGAGCATAAGTGAGACAGGAAGATGAAACATGATCACCAGGTGACCCGAGACGTGTATGGGAGTTGAGAAGACAAAGTACTCGCGGTGGGAATTGAGAAAAGTTTACAAGAGATGGTCTGTAAACTGGGCCTTGAAGCCTGCTTATGATGTGGAGCAGTAAAAGTGTGTTACCATTTTCAGAGGAGTAGAAAGAAGGTTTGTTTTTGTTTCTGTTTTGGCGGTACGCGGGCCTCTCACCGTTGTGGCCTCTCCCGTTGCGGAGCACAGGCTCCGGACGCGCAGGCTCAGCGGCCATGGCTCACGGGCCCAGCCGCTCCGCGGCATGCGGGATCCTCCTGGACCGGGGCACGAACCCGTGTACCCTGCATCGGCAGGCGGACTCTCAACCACTGCGCCACCAGGGAAGCCCAAAAGAAGGGTTTTGAAGTGGACTCAGGTTAACTTGACTGTTAGTCACTGTCAGTAAGGGTAGGACAGGAAACATGGCACAGTCAAACCAGGTAATTTGAGTAGAGTGACTAATTTTTTTAAAACTAAATTTATTTTTTTATTTTTGGCTGTGTTGGGTCTTCATTGCTGTGCTCAGGCGTGCAGAGACTACTCATTGTCGTGGCTTCTCTTGTGGAGCATGGGTTCTAGGCGCGCAGGCTTTAGTAGTCGTGGCACGTGGGCTCAGTAGTTGTGGCTTGCAGGCTCTAGAACGCAGGCTCAGTAGTTGTTGTGCACAGGCTTAGTTGCTCCACAGCATGTGGGATCTTACCGGGCCAGGGCTTGAATCCGTGTCCCTTGCTTTGGCAGGCAGATTCTTAACCACTGCACCACCAGGGAAGCCCCAACTAATTCCCCCGCACCGCCCCCAACCCCGACTAATTTTTTTTGAAGTGTACAATTCAGTGGCATTAATTACATTCACAATGTTGGGTAACCATCACCATCATTGACAAAGCCTTTTCATCATCCCAAACAGAAACTCTGTAACCGTTAAGCACCCACTCCCCCCAGCCCCTGCTAACATTTAATCTACTTTTTTTTTTTTTTTTTTTTTTTTTGCGGTACGCGGGCCTCTCACTGTTGTGGCGTCTCCCGTTGCGGAGCACAGGCTCCGGATGCGCAGGCTCAGTGGCCATGGTTGACGGGCCCAGCCGCTCCACGGCATGTGGGATCCTCCCGGACCGGGGCACGAACCCGTGTCCCCTGCATCGGCAGGCGGACTCTCAACCACTGCGCCACCAGGGAAGCCCTAATCTACTTTTTATGTCTATGAATTTGCCTATTCTTTATATTTTATATAAGTGGAATCACACTTGTCCTTTTGTGTCTGGCGTAATTCCATTTAGCGTGTTTTCAAGTTTCATTCATGTTGTAGCGTATATCAGAACTTCATTCCTTTTTATGGCTGAATAATATTCGTGTGTGTGTGTGTGTGTGTGTGTATATCACATTTTGTTTATCCATCTGTTGAGGAGTGGACACGGATTTCCGTCTTTGGGCTAGAAAAATGTTGCAGTGAACATCATTATAGAAGTATCTGTGGAAGCCTCTGTTTTCAGTTCCTTTGAATATATATCTAGGAGTGGAATTAGTTTTTTGGTAATTGTATGTTTAACTTTTTGAGGAACCATCAAACTATTTTCCACGGTGTCTGTAACCATTTTAGATTCTACCAGCACTGTACAAGGGTCCCAATTTCTCTGCGTCCTCATCAACACCTTTTATTTTCAGTTTTTAAAATTGTTATTATCACTATCCTAGTAGGTGTGAAGTGATATCTCACTGTGGTTTGGACCTGGGATCCTTTGCTGCAGTGCTTGCACCTGGACAAACATGTCCCGGAGCAAAAGAATACAAAGAAATTATAAGGGACTGAAAATAACTGCATGCATGCATGGTTTGGACAAATTATGACCAATAAGATACAAAAAGGCCAAAACCCAACTGCTGCTTTTTTTTGGGGGGGGGGTGCGGAAGCAGGCATGATCGCGCATGATGCCTGCACACAGCACCACCGAGGGGGTGGGCAGACTACCAAAGCCACCCCTCCGGCCTGACCCACCCCTACCCTCACCCTATTTAAGGACCCAGCTCACTCCCGCCCCCTCTTTGGGGAGTGAGCAAGGGCACCTTTTTCTTGTTCTCACTCCCTCATGCTGCAGCATGAGTTCCAGTAAAGCTTTACCTAAATTCCTCATCTGGCCTCTTACCAATTTCTGTTGATTAAGGAGTTCAAGGACTCAAGTTGGTAACAGCTGCACCAATTTACATTGCCACCAACAGTGCAGGAGGGTTCCCTTTTCTCCACATCCTCAACATTGCTCGTTATTTGTTGTCTTTTTTTTTTTTTTTTTTTGGCAGCATCAGGTCTTTGTTGCAGGATCTTCGTTGCGGCATGCAGGATCTTCCAGTTGCAGCACACGGGCTTAGTTGCCCCGTGGCATGTGGGATCTTAGTTCCCTGACCAGGGATCGAACCTGCACCTCCTGCATTGGAATGTGGATTCTTAACCACTGGACCACCAGGGAAGTCCCTGTTGTCTTTTTGATAATAGCCATTCTGACAGCTGTGAGGTGACATCTCATTGTGGTTTTGATTTGCATTCTGAGTGACTAACCTTTCAGACAGTGTTGTACTCATAGCTAGTTGGGGTGGAGGCGTGGGTCAGTAATTGTTTTTTCTGGGCTGAAAGGAGAAGCAGCAGAAGCAATTCCCTGAAACTGGAGAGAGTAATATTCATGGAGAAGTCCCACCAAGAGCTGTGAAAGTCTGAAAAACTGGTGAATTTATATCTGAGCTCTTCCCCTTCCCTCTCCTCTGCGCTCTGATCTCCGCTTGTGCCTCCCCTTGGAACTGAACTGCAAGCCTGGGGTCTTTCTTTAGTGTCAGCGGAGCAAGGCACACAGCAAGGCTGGGAGGGGTGGAAAGGGCTCCGGAGCCAGCACATCCGCCTCCACTGCCTGCTAGACAGGAGTTAGGCAAGTTCCTTCTGTGAACCTCAGATGTCCAACTCTAAAAGGAACGTGGGCCAGCTGTTTGTTTTTGTAAGTAAAGTTTTTTGGGGGAACACAGGCACACCCACAGATTTACATTTTGTATACAGCTGCATTCATGCTACAGGCTTTCATGCTAAGTTAAATAGTTGCCACAGAGACTATATGGCCCATGGGCTTAAATACTTATGATCTGGCCCTTTAAGAAAAACTTTGCTGACCCCTGTCATAGAGGATGGCGAGGATTAACATGCCACAACTCCACAGGTGCTACAAGTAGGCAATAAGATTGAACTACTCATAGCACAGCCAACAGCAGGAGCATCGTCATGGCAGCCTGTTTCCCCAGTACCCAAGTCCTACGAATGACACAGTGAGCCCCAATGGCGGTGCACGCAGCAGGTTATGCCGCGTCTGAGGAGCCCAGGGCCAAGGGCTCAGAACCTTTTTTAGCAAGCAGCAAATAAGCCAGGCTCCCCCTACTCTGGGGGAGGGAACAATCACACTGTAGTCACACTGTGGTGGCCTTGGCCTACCTCCTTGCCTGTGTGCTCAGTGTCAGGAGACAGGCCTTTCATTCTGGAGTTTTCAGCAAAAACAACGTGCAGATCATTGTTGCTTTTGTTGTGGCCATCCATTTACAAGGCTTGGTGTCAGTCTATCTCTTGTAAAAATAAAATACAGTGTGTGTGTGAAAAAAAAAAAAGACCCAGGAACTCGGAGAAGGAAAAGGTTTATGACGCTTCTATTAAAAAAAAAAAAAAAGTGACCCAGCAATCCCACTACTGGGCATATACCCTGAGAAAACCAAAATTCAAAAAGAGTCAGGTACCAAAATGTTCATTGCAGCTCTATTTACAATAGCCCGGAGATGGAAACAACCTAAGTGCCCATGATCGGATGAATGGATAAAGAAGATGTGGCACATGTATACAATGGAATATTACTCAGCCATAAAAAGAAACGAAATTGAGCTATTTGTAATGAGGTGCATGGACCTAGAGTCTGTCATACAGAGTGAAGTAAGTCAGAAAGAGAAAGACAAATACCGTATGCTAACACATATATATGGAATTTAAGAAAAAAAAATGTCATGAAGAACCTAGGGGTAAGACAGGAATAAAGACACAGACCTACTGGAGAACGGACTTGAGGATATGGGGAGGGGGAAGGGTGAGCTGTGACAAAGCGAGAGAGAGGCATGGACATATATACACTACCAAACGTAAGGTAGATGGCTAGTGGGAAGCAGCTCCGTAGCACAGGGATATCAGCTCAGTGCTTTGTGACCGCCTGGAGGGGTGGGATAGGGAGGGTGGGAGGGAGGGAGATGCAAGAGGGAAGAGATATGGGAACATATGTATATGTATAACTGATTCACTTTGTTATAAAGCAGAAACTAACACACCATTGTAAAGCAATTTTACCCCAATAAAGATGTTTAAAAAAAAAGTTTTCTTTTGACTTATTAGTAAACTATAGAGAAAGTTGAAAAAATAAAAAAATAAAATAAAATGGATAACCAACAAGGATCTACTGTATAGCACAGGGAACTCTGCTCAATGTTACGTAACAACCTAAATGGGAAAATAATTTGAAAAAGAATAGCTACATGTATATGTATAACTGAATCACTTTACTGTACACCTGAAACTAATGCAACATTGTTAATCACCTATACTCCAATATAAAATAAAAAGTTAAAAACAAAAAAACAAAAAAAACAACATGCAAGGGCTTCCCTGGTGGTGCAGTGGTTAAGAATCCGCCTGCCAATGTAGGGGACACGGGTTTGAGCCCTGGTCCAGGAAGATTCCACATGCCGTGGAGCATCTAAGCCCATGCGCCACAACTACTGAGCCTGTGCTCTAGAGCCCACAAGCCACAACTACTGAGCCCATGTGCTACAACTACTGAAGCCCGCATGCCTAGAGCCCGTGCTCCACAACAAGAGAAGCCACTGCAATGAGAAGCCCGCACACCACAATGAAGAGTAGCCCCCACTCGCTGCAACTAGAGAAAGCCCACACGCAGCAACGAAGACCCAACGCAGCCAAAAATAAATAAATAAATTTGTTAAAAAAACCCAAAACGTGTGCAGGGATCTAGGCCCCAAGGCAGGCTGCCTCTCCCAACATCCAGTGCCCTTGGTAAATCAATTATTTCTAGTAGGCTTTTGTGATTCTTTTGGGTTTTAATGTACATAATATCACATTATCAGAAAGTATAGTTTTACTTCTTCCTTTTCAATCCCTGTACCTTCAATTTCTTTTTATTACCTTATTGCACTGGCCAGGACCTTCAGTATAATGTTGAATAGAAGTGGTGATAATGGATATTCTTGTCTTACTCCTTACATCAGGGGAAAGTATTTATTTATTTAATAAATTTATTTTATTTTTGGCTGCGTTGGGTCTTCGTGATCATATGCTTTCCTCCCTTTATTCTGCTAATGTTATGAATTACATTGATTTGCAAAGGTATAATCAACCTTACCTTCCCGGAAAAAACCAATATGGTTGTGATATTGAACAGAAAAGAGTTGACATAGCAGGCCTGAGACTGCTATCCTTAGACAGTCCTACTTGCAAGGTTGGCCTTTGCCTGGTGTCTGGGAACTTGTATTTCAGAAGGGTTTCCACCAATCCCAAGTGGCTCACTGTCTCTAAAATGTTAGTACAAACTATGTGGTTTATGCGGAACACCTGCTTCCTTCTGAAGTCTGGAATTTTGGTACATGCTAACTATTCTTAGTTTGCAGAGAATTTTTATCATGAATGAGTGTTGAATTTTGTCACAGATACAGCTAATTTACGATCAAATGTTTTTTCCCCTTTATTCTACTGATTTGGTGAATTTCACTCATTGATTTTTAGGGTTTTTTTTTTTTTTTTTTGCTGCAGCATGGGGGATCTTAGTTCCCCGACCAGGGATGGAACCCGTGCCCCCTGCGGTGGAAGCAGTCTTAACCACTGGACCGCCAGGGAAGTCCCTGATTTTTAGACGTTAAACCAACCTTACATTCCTGGGATAAACTCCACTTGGTCAGTCTAGCTGAAGATTAATCAACTAACTTTTCAAAGAATTAACTTTTAGTTTCGTATATTTTTCTCTATTATTTACCCATGCTTTGTTTTCTTCTGGTTGTACATTTAGCCTTCTTTCTTTCTACTTACGTTGGGCTTAATTTGCTCTTTTTCTAGTTTAATGTGAAAACTTAGACCGTTGGTTTTAGATCTTTCTTCTTTTCTAATGAAAGCTGCGTCATATGCATTTAAAATGTATTTCATCACGATGTAGTTCAAAGTACTTCCTAATTTCTCTTATGGTTTCTTCTTTGATCGATGGTTATTTACAAGCATATTATTTAACTTGTAAGTATGTAATGGTTTCCTAGTGTGGCAGTTACCAACGTATTGCTCCTCGGCTCCGGATAAACACTTCCGCACCTATTCTGTGCTAATGGACTAGACTGGAAGCGTTTCTCCGTTACAGCGAGCACAATGTTAGGCTCTGTCAGTAAGGGCACTGGACGAACACTGCAGGAAGAAAGGGGCTTTTCTTCCTGGTTCCAGCGTGCTGTGTTTTGATTTTTCTTGCTCCTGCTGCACAGTCTATCAGAGGTGCATGTGCGTGGGGACTTCCACTGGTGCTCTGCCCCAGCTGCATGCCAAGGGGGTGTGGGGCTCACTGGTCTCTTAGGTGATCACCTTGCCTCTGCCTCACACCTGCAGCAGCATCCTGATCCCCTATGTACCCCTGCCCACCAGCTGCACCCCAAAGGGTTGTTTCCCAGGGATTTTCTGGCGTGGACACCACACTCTCCAGACTCTGCCTCTGCGGCAGTGCCCCAGTTCCTCTGTAACCCGCCCACCAGCCTTGGGTCACTTCGTAAAAGTAAAGTTTCCTGGGGTCCTCCCAACAGAGACATGGTGTGCTCCTCAGGGCATTCTGCACAGCATTGCATCTGATCAAGATCCTCATTTCACAGCAAAGGAAGTGTGGCAATGGACTTATACCTCACCTGGAATAAGGTGGTTTAATTGAAAAGTAGAATGGTTTACTGAAGACTCAGTTATGGCACCAGCTGGGAGACAACACCCTGAAAGGATGGGGCTTCTAATTTACAGAATGAAGTATGTCTTCGAATCAGAGACTATTATATGGTACTGTCAACCCCCTGGCCAGCACACATGGGTCCAGGAGTCAAGGGGTGGGAGAGGAATGACTCCTCTCACTATTATACCTAATAATGCACCCACAGAGTTTTTGCCTCTTAGCTTGAGAAATCTGAGCCTGCTGATTTGGAGATCTTAGTTCCCAAGTGAGTAATACTCCATAAGGGGACACAACAATGGTACCATTGCCACCTGGCCAATTTGGGGTCCTTATGCCACTAAACCAATGCCCCCCCCCCAAAAAAAGGGGAGGGTGTTCCAACCTACTGGTTGGAATGACTGATCTGAGTCCCAAGGGGAAACTGGGCTGCTGCTACACAATGGAGGCAAGGAGGACCGTCTGGAACCCAGAGGATTCTCTGGGGCACCTATTAGTAAATCCATGGCCGCCCCCAGAAGTAGGACTCAGATCACTTAGGAATGGGGGTTTGGGTCACTCTACCAGTTAAAGATCCCGGAGCAGCAGCAGAAGCTCTAGCTGAGGGCAAAGGAAATATGGAATGGGCAACTGAAGAAGAAAGCCGTGGATATTAACTATGACCTCGTGAACGGTTACAAAAATGACCAATTACAAAAACGAGGGCTGTGGTAGCTTTGTGTATGTTTCTTTGCTTCTTGTATGCATGTGTTTATTTGTATATACTGGCCATTTTCTTTTTACCTCTCTATTTACAATTTGTTGGAGGTCAACTTTGTAATTTTTTAAAAATAAATTTATTTATATTTTACTTATGTATATTTGGCTGCGTTGGGTCTTCACTGCTGCATGTAGGCTTTCTCTAGTTGTGGAGAGCTGGGGCTACTCTTCGTCGCGGTGTGCAGGCTTCTCATTGCAGTGGCTTCTCTTGTTGTGGAGCACAGGCTCTAGGCACACGGGCTTCAGCAGTTGTGGCACATGGGCTCAGCAGTTGTGGCATATGGGCTCAATAGTTGTGGCTCACGGGCTCTAGAGTGCAGGCTCAGTAGGTGTGGCGCATGGGCTTAGTTGCTCTGTGGCATGTGGGATCTTCCCAGACCAGGGCTCGAACCCGTGTCCCCTGCATTGGCCGGCGGATTCTTAACCACTGCGCTACCAAGGAAGCCCCAACTTTATAATTTAATCTTTAGGTAATAGAACATTTAGTGGGACCACGACAAAGTTTGTGGAGTAATTAACACAGTAATTAATACAGAAGTTCAAATATGTGTAGAATGGTGCATGAAAAAAGATGGACACTAGTTCCACATTCACCTGCAGAACCTGTCCTGCGATAGCGGTACTGGAATCAGCATTTCTCCCTTACAGTGAGCACTCTCTATCAGTAGAGGGTGCTGGAGGGATACTGAAGGAACGAAAGGGCTTGTCTTCCTGGCTCCAGTGAGCTCTGGTGTGCTTTTCCTTGCTCACGCGCTGTGGTCTAGTAGGGGTGCAAGTGCACTGTGTAAGGGGACATCTAGAATATCGGGTGGTGCTCTCCTCCAGCCACATGCCAAGAGAGGCGCTCCCTCGGCAACCTCGCAAACCTGGTCCACACCCGGTGACCACTTTGCTGTGGCCCTCCTGTCAAGGATACTGCATGTTCCAGGCCTTGCACCCGTGGCAACTCCCTAACTCTGTGCACTTGCCCCCTCAGCCTTGTTTATCTATGCCCTGGATTGTTCTTCCCAAAGCCCTCCAGGCATGGACAGCGTGTATGCACAGCGGTGCCCCAGTTCCATGTGTCTGCTCACCAACCTTGGCTTTTCTCCCCAGAGGGTAGACTCTCATGGTCCTCCATGCCCTGCGTGGACATCATACACTCCAGGCCTTGAGCACACAGGGCACTCCAACTCTTCTGGTGCACCTGCCCAACAGCCTTGGCTCATCTGTGCCCTGGAGGGTTGTTTCCTGGGATCCTCCCTATGTGGAAACTGTGTGCTCTGGGCTTGGTGCCTATAGGTTGTGTCCCTACGTTCCCTGTGCGCCTGCCCATCAGCCTCAGCTTGCCTGTGTCCTCGAGGGTTGTTTCTTGCCTGGCAACCGTGAACCAGCTCTGGCCTGGGCAAACCAGTGAACCTGTCCACCACCCAGTAGGCTGCCATGAGGTCTGAACCCCAGCCTTGGGGGTGGGGGACCTATGGTTTGTCCTCAGCCCTCAGGAACCCTTTTAGAGCTCTCTTTACATCTTTATAGTTCTCCTCTTATAATTTAATGATTCTATATATTAACCCTGCCATGTTTAAATTACTGGGTGGTTCTATCTCCTGATTGGACTTCGACTGAACCACCCCGGTGAGAAGGCAGCTGTTGTTGTTCCTCTGTATGTGGTGTGTTGTTTTTCTCTTGCTTTCAAGATTTGCTCTTCATCTTTAGCTTTCAGTAATTTTGAGTATCACGTTCCTAGATGTGGCCTTTCGGTGTTATTCAAGGTGGCTTTGTGGAGTATCTAAAATCTGTAAATTTCTTTCATCAAATTTGGGAAATTTTTGACTGTTTTTTAAATATTTTTTTCTGCTCTCTTCCTAGGACTCCAATCACATATCTGTCAGACTGTTTGACCTTATCTAACTGGTCTGTGAGTCTTTTTTAAAAATCCTTTTTTCCTTTGTCCTACAGCATGGGTAATTTCTATTGGTTTATCTCCTAGTTCATTGACCCATTCTGTAATCACCTCTTTTGCTGTTAAATCCATCCATTTAATTTAAAAATTTTCAGTTACTGTGACTTTTATTTCCAGCGTTTCTATTTTTCAAGTCATTTGTTTCTATGCTCAGGTAGGTAGCTTGCCTATCTCCTTATTCACTGAGAACATACTTCCATGGCTGCTTTAATAACCTGGTATGTTAATTCCAGTATCTGGATCACCTCAGTGTTGGTGTCAGTTTTCAATGTTAAACTGTGGAGACTCTGGTTTCTATTATTTGTCTCCAAAGAGTGATGGTTCTTTTATTAGGCAATTAGCTTGGGTGGATATACAGTGCAAATCACACTTATGGGGTGGCAGCTCCAATCTTAGTTTAGATGTTCAGTCTTTAGCTGAGCTGCCTTGAGTCTGATTGGCACATTTGTGGTCCAGAGTCTGGGCAGAGATGTGGGCAGACAGAACTTGGGGATTCCCCTCTCTCTGGCTCTTCCCTTCTGAGACTCCCGTCTTTCCCTCCAGGGGCTTCAGCTGCCCTGGCTCAGTACTCGTACTGTGATTTCCCACCAGCATATTGTACCTACCACTTTGTCAGCTGCTAAGTTACAAGCAGCAAAAACAGGGAGCTTTCTCTGCACAATCCTCTTCCGAGTGTGGACTCCCCACCAGACTTTCCACTTCCCTTCATTTTCCAGTGTCTTCAAGTAGCTGTTTTTCGTATTATGTCCAGGTTTTACAGTTGTTGTTTGTGGAGGGGTCATTCCCAAGCATCTTAGCCATTATTAGAAGTCCCTA
Source organism: Phocoena sinus (assembly GCF_008692025.1). Taxonomy (NCBI): domain Eukaryota; kingdom Metazoa; phylum Chordata; class Mammalia; order Artiodactyla; family Phocoenidae; genus Phocoena; species Phocoena sinus. The sequence goes on along the minus strand of NC_045770.1, from coordinate 100,419,624 downwards.
GGTGTAGTTTAAATATTTAATCTATTTCCTTCATATTTCCCTCTATTTCTTGAGCATATCAATCATAGTTTAAACTCCTTGTCAACTTTCTCCAATATTTGGCTCACCTGTTTCTATTTTCTACTTTTGCTATGGTTTTAAATAATATCTCTTGACTTGCTAGTAATTTTTATTAGATCCAGAAATTGTGTATAAAAAAATTAGAGCATCTCTAGATGTTTTTTCTTCTACTCTTTCCTCTGCTACGCAAATGGAATGGGGGCCGATCACCTTAATCCACTCAGGGACTACATGGTCTGTGGCTACACTGTGAGTATGATAAGCCTCAGTCTACCTGTTTCACCTTGTTCCTAGTAAGGAGCCCCTCTGAGCTTGCAACTGAAAGCCCTGTGTGTTCACCAGTCCCCTCCCCCGGTGGGTCCTGAATTCTAATCACCAGCACAATAAGTGTGCCAAAAATTCGATTCTGCTTTTCAGAGGTTTGAGGCTTAGCTTTCCATAGCCTCTGGCTCTACACAGCTTCAGAATTTGGTAAGTATCTTGAACAGAAAATGTGTTGTTTTTAAGGCTCTTCCAGTCCCCCGCTTTGCTCCTCCAGTGTCACGAGAGCACTAAGCTCAGCTGGCTTCTCTGGTCCCCGGCTGCAACCCTCTTGTCTGGGCCATGCTTGGATTCTCAGCCTCTTGCTCAAACCCCGAGTCAGCAAATGCTCCCACAGGAAAATGTGCTGCAAACTGTCAGCTCACGTCTCTATGATTCGCTCTACTTCAAAATTTTAGGCCCTTTAATCCTCTTTCCTTCAGCAATTCTCTAAGGCCTTTTATAAAGACAATTTTTATATTTTATCGGGTTTTTCTAGTTCTTGAGTAGAGCATTGGGCAGCCAGAAGCAACTCCATGCTACTAAAAGTCTCTAAGCACTTTTAAAGTGTGTATTTTCTTCCTCTGATCTTTGAAAACTGACTATCCCCAAGCAGTCAATTTATATCACAACTTAAAAATATATTCCTACTGCTAAGTGAAAAAAAAAGGCAAACTATGTTATGGCTTATTCCCCATAATCACAACTGTGTATAAAATATGAATACATACTGTCAAAGATTTGAAATAAATAACTGGGGTTGGATATGGCAATTTTTTCCTTTTGTAAAAATGTTTCTGAAATGTTCTGTTGTCTATAAGAGGTATGTTAAATAAATGCAGATTGTCAAGGAGGGGAGGGAGAAGGAACTCGGTGGTTGAGATATAGCCGTGGGAAGAATAACTGCATAAAACTTTTTATAACTTGAATTTTGTATCACATGAATGTATTAACTATTAAGGAAAAGAAAGAAAGGAAGAGAGGGAGGGAGGAGGGAGGAAGGAAGGAACACCACCCCTGCCCCGAGACTCCTAGGGCCACAAAGTTCCATTTATACCGTGAGTGAGGAAACAGGCATTTGCTTGTACTCACTAGCTGCACACTACAGGGAACGGCCTAGCCCTGATTCCTTTTGGGACGTAGAAAATTGCCTTTCAGGGACTGTGATGAACAAAGGGGATTATAATATTCCTATTAAGAGCTTTTATGAAAATATTTTAAAAATTGGGCTATTGTCATTTTTTTGTACAGATGAAGGTATAGTAAGTATAGACAGTAGCTTTGTTAGGACGTTTTAGATTGCTTCTTCCAATTATAGGATATGGGATCTTAGGTATTTTCTTTGAACACTGTACCTTTTGAAAAAAATATCTGATAAATCTGGACAGCATGGCTGATCAACTAGTCTCTTCCCCCAGAACTTCATTCTAGCCTTCTAAACCAGGGGTCAGCATACTATGGCCTGCGGGCAAATCTAGCCTGTTTTATACGGTCCTCAAGTTAAGATTAAATTTACATTTTCACATGGTTGAAAAAAAAACCAAAAGAAAAATATTTTGTGACATAGGTCATTCATTTATGTATCATCTCTGGCTGCTTTCATGCTACAAAATGTCGGAGTTGAGTAATTGCAACAGAGGCCACACAGCCCTCAAAATCTAAAATATTTACTATTTGGCCTTTTACAGAAAGTTTGCTAACTCCTGGGCTAGAGTATCTCCAAATAATGAGTTTCACAGAGCAACTTTCTGGGTGGGTGGGTAGACTGACTGAATTAATGGCCCTCTCTGTATCCATGTCCTTTTTTTTTTTTTTTTTGTATCCATGTCTTTTGCCAGGAAACTTTGTAGCACTTTCCCAGACACTGGGCTCAGTCACATGACTTGCTTTGACCTATGGGAGTCTGGAAACACAATACAAGTAGAGGCCTGAAATGGGATTGCACCCTAGGGCTTGTTCTCCTGCTCCCCTGCCACTGTCTATAAACAGACCCAGGCAAGTCTGCTGGAGGATAAGTCATGTGAAGCAGAGTCATTCCAGCTGAGGCCAGCCTAAGTTAGCCAAGAATCAAGGATCTCAAGATCATCACACCTGCCTGGCTGACCCACAGCTGACCACAGACACATGTGCAAGCCCAGCAAAAATTACCCAAACCCAGACAGATCAGCTGAACCTCAAGACTCAAGAGCCACGGAACTGTTTATTGTTATATGCCACTGAAGTTTGGTGCTGGGTCTGTTACACAACATTATTCTGGCAGTAGAAAACTGATACTATGGGCACACAAACTTTTCTTTTGCCAAGAGTCTAGGGAACCTTTTTACTCTTCTGAAGGCAATTTAGGGCTCTGACAGGGGGAGGGACTGAATAAAACACAGAAGTCTGGAACTCCAGGGATGGGGGTGAGGCATCAAATTACATCCTGAATTTCATCTTGTCCTCACAGTGGGATTCAGTAAATATCCGTATTTGCTCTGTGGTTCAATCTGCCACTGGACCGAGTAGATGCTAAGGCTAGGACTTGGCATGTCTCTTAACCACGAAGAGATCTAGCGAGGCAGAGACTCCATCATTTATGGTAAAGAATTTACTTCCTATTTATAAAATGTAGAAAAAGTACCTTGGGTATAAAATCTAAATGCCTGAGGTGTGATCAGTCAGGAGCCCAGAAAAGTCACTCTTCGCATCCTTCAGTCATCAGTGTGTAGTGCAAACGGAACAGGGGCTGGGAGTTCCTCCTCTACTGGGCTCAGTGGAAAGTTTCCCCAGGATAAAGCCACAGAGCCCTCTGTGAGGAAGAGGGGTAGAGAACAGGAAAGGAAAGGGGGCAGAACTGCGGCAGGAGGCCGGGAAGGGATGATGTACGGGAGTCTGTATTAGGGAACACTTTCATTTGCTAGAGGGAGGATCTTCCTTCTCAACTGCTGAACACAACTGGCCTGGGCCTGTCCTAGAAATGTCAAGCTGCTTCCTAGTGCACAGGGCTGACCATCCCCTCTGCAGAGCCCCAAATGTGGCTTCTGTCAGGAAGGAAAGGCATCCATCAGTGTGACAAGAAGTGGTCACCTTTGGACTTGCATGAACTCCTTGCGCAGCCATAAGGAGTCCTGATAGAAGCGAGGATCACCCAGTCTCACAGCCGTCTGTTTGTAGAAGTAACAGTATAACACTGCCGCTGTGGATAATAAACAGAAGAGAAGCCTCAGGGATGCTCCTGAGTATTTCTTTCAGGGTAAGAACATAACCGGACGAGGCTGAGGGGCCCTGCTTCATGATTTCCCAGTGACTCCCAGAAAAGGCAGAGGGCAGTGGTCTCTCCTGTTCTTGGTGTGGCTGTCCCGCTCATCCCACGCTGCCTGTGATGGGCTGGGAAGCCAGGATCAAGGCCCTGGCTGTCAGAGCCACCGGTGGGACCAAAGTGAGGCCTGAGGATGCTCTGGTCCTTACCTAGCCTCTGGAATACAAATAACGTTTGAAGTCCATCCGTCCAGACAAAGTGGTTGGAGTTTTTCCAGCGTAAGTTCTAAAGGAGATATGAGTACACAGAGAAATGTGAACGGCTAGATGAGGCCCTCGCATCTCCAACTTGGTTAGCTGCAGAGATGCCACCTGGTTTAATAGCAGGCTAATGCACCCCCGTTCTTTCTTTCCACAAGCCCGAGGAGTGCTTTTCAAAGGAACCTCAAGTTCCCTTTTTTTTTTGCTACAGAGGGAAAATTCTTGTAACTCTGAGGGAGGAAGTTGGAACTAAGCCATTTATTCCATTTCATCCCGTAGCCTTTGCCGAGGAGAAATGATACACATCATCTCAGGAGTTCAGCATGGTCACTGTCTTGCCTTGGAAATCTCAGGCTCAGTTCCTGTCAGATAAAGGCTTGGTACACTCAGGGTTTAATCAGATTAACAGCTTCACAGTTCAAAGCCAGGACTATTTTGGCTCCAGGAACCAGAGCAGAGACAATCCTCTCCGGGAAGCACCTTGAGATTTCGGCACTGCTCTGCTTCTTCCCTGTGAGCTCTAGTTCTCTCTGTGGAATCACAAGGGCAACCTAACGGGACGTTTGGTCTGAGAAGGCACATTTAGTAAAGAAATGACTAGAGAACCCTGAGGTTTTAATATGTTCCATAAAATGAGTACATGAGAAGCACATGAAATACCCAAAGGGATGGAAGAATTTGTGAAGCAGAAGAAATCTGAGGGAATTCCCTGGCGGTCCAGTGGTTAGGACTCCGTGCTTCCACTGCAGGGGGCAGGGGTTCAATCCCTGCTCAGGGAACTAAGATCCCACCAAGCCACACCACGTGGCCAAAACAACAACAACAAAAAAACAAATCCGAAACCATGAAAACTAGATCTGCTCTGAGGCCTATGTTAGAACCAAAGGGAGGCATCTTGGGGGTCGGTTTTCCTAGTGGAAGTGATGGGGATGCATCAGACGGCATGCAGCACTGAAGGGCCAGCGGCACTCCTGCCTATTTCCCGTGGGACACTGATGCCTAAGAATATGCTGTACCAACCAGCTAACGATGAAACAGATTCAACTTCCTGTTTTAGCCCTGGCAGGCCTTTTGGGGCAAAAGTGAATTGAATGTTCCAGAAGTGTCCCTGGACTCTTGGATAAGGCTGTTCTTCAACATATAAGGTTAGATAAAAGTGCCTTATGAAATTCTCATGTGTCTAGCTTTAGGCTGGACCACATTCATTTCATCTGTTTCTTATCAAGGACTCTGTGAGATATAAACATCCAGAGATTCTGGGTTCCCACAGAAAAACATTCCTAGCCCTTTAAGGATTCAGAGCCTCACTCTTACCATGACCCAGACATGAAGGGAGATGCTGAGGGTGAAGTACACAGCTGTCAGGATGATGGTCCCTTTGAACTTATGGAAGAGGAGGTTGACGAGGCCAGCCTGGAAGACGAAGGTGTTGAAGAACATGAGGAAAATGATGATGATGTTGAAGAGGACTGCAATATCCTGGATGCTGCAGACACAGAAAACAAAAGGACGGCCAAATGGAGGCCTGGGGAGGACACAAGAGCCAGCCCCGAGTCCTAAGGGACACCATGGAGTCTGTCCTTCCTTGGTATATATAGTCCTCTGAAACCCCCCCAGAGGTAGTTTGGGTTTTGGACCCCAAATGACACGAAGCTAAAACTACCCACTGGCCCCATCAGTTGAGTGGCAGTCTATGGACAAGGCTTTCCTGCTGGCACTCCCCACTCAACAAAGCTCCCAGGCACCTGTGAGAAGCAGCTAGTTTCCTCCCTGTATCCAGAAAATGCCAGCCCTGTCTGTCACATAACCTGGTCCTGTCAGACGTTTTCCTCTAGCAAGACAGCAATGCACTTTCCCTCATCTGTGCACGCCTGGCTGCCTTAGTGCCATTCACGTCTCAGTGCAAATGTCCCCTCTTCAAAAAGACTTTTCTTTCACCCCACTACCTAAAGTAGCCTTTACCTCCCCACCCCAGGTACTTTATATCCATTGTATAACATTTATTACTATTTGAAATTACCTTTTTTTTTTTTTTTTTTTTTTGCGGTACGCGGACCTCTCACTATTGTGGTCTCTCCCGTTGTGGAGCACAGGCTCCGGACGCGCAGGCTCAGTGGCCATGGCTCACGGGCCCAGCCGCTCTGCGGCATGTGGGATCTTCCCGGACCGGAGCACGAACCCACGTCCCCTGCATCAGCAGGCGGACTCTCAACCACTGCGCCACCAGGGAAGCCCTACTTGACATTTTGTAACCCTCTTTCATGGCACTGTAAGACAGTATTTCTACTCGAAGATAGAGAAAATGACAGTGTCAGCAATCTGGCCCTCATTTTCAATGTGCACTGCTCCCTGTGTCCCAAACCCTTGTTAGAGGAAGTATACCAAAACAGGCCCATGTCTATGGACCATGACATGTCTATGGACCATGGAGTACCCCCAGGACAAAGTGCAATTTTATTCTCCCTGATATTTCTCTATTAATAACTTTAAAATGCTAAATTATGATTGTCAGGGACTTCAGACTGCTTGGGTTGAGCTGTCCCACCCACTGAACTTACATGAAGAGCACCAGCTGTATGACGGGAGCCATTCGGAGTAGCTCCGAGAAGGAATTGACAAAGAGGTCATAGGACAGCAGCAGGAACTGCAGGGAGAGCACCAGGCTATAGTTACTGGTCTGGAGCATCTTCCTTCTGCTATCTTGGGCCCCCAAGGGCACATTCCACAGTTCCCAGAAAGCAGTCCTAGTACTCTCCCAGGCACTGAGGGAGAAGCTATAGTTCCTCAGAATCAGAGCTGTTTCCCTTGCTCTCAGACAAGGGCCTACTGATGCAAAAAAAAAAAAAAAAGGAGGTTAGAAATTCATTAATACATATTCACCGAGGACTTATTATGTACCAGGCACCATTCTAGGTGCTTGGGATACATCAACGAACAAAACCAACAACAACAGAAAAACCCCAACTAGTCACTCCTTCCAGGGACCCTCACCCTCAAACCTTTTTCCATGGCTGGAACCCTCTAGATGTCGAGCTCTTTCTAAACACTTTTGAGTCCAAAGGAATCTAGGGATCCTACACACAGTGACTGTCTGGTCACGCAACAATACTAATCTATTACCAACCGCAGCAGCAAAACCTTTGCATGTCACCTACAATATCGCTTACAATTCAAAGCGCCCACATCACTTAAATCTCTCAATAACCCTTGAGGTAGAAGACACACTATTACTCTCCCCATTTTACAGAGGGGACAATCGAGGCCCAGGGAGGTAAAATAATTTGTCCAAGTTCACATTGCTAATAAGTGGCAGAGCTAGCATTCAGATCTAAGCAGTCTTGGTCCAGAGTCTGTGCTCTTAACTGCCGTACAAAGCTGCCTCTTACATAACTGACGGGTTTATATGTAACTAGGTGGGAGAGGAAATAGTGCTCTCCTAACGTTTACGATTATGGTAGCAACACAGTGGCACCAGGTAAAGGGAGCTGGGCTTTTATTTTCATTTATTCCAAGACCCAGAAGCTGCTTTGGGGGTGTCCTGTGACCCCCTCCAGCTGGATCAAATCTATGAACAAATTTCAAAATGCTTCCAAGTGTTACAGAACGATTAAATTCATATCGGTAAAATGTTACAGTTTACAAACTCTTCATATTCATTTCCTTATTTAATCCCACACCCATCTTGAGAAGCAGCAGTCCTTACGCTTATTACCCCACTTTACACAGAGGCTCTGCGAAGCTGCGGAACCTCGTCCGCCTCACCTGATGGAGAAGTCCCACTTTAGTGGATGTACGAAGGTGCTTTTCTCTGAACCGAGTCTCCTTATTCATCAAATAATATCGATAGCTACCAGCTACATACCGACACCATGATAAATTTGTCAACCAAGACAATTTCCTTTAATCCTCTCAACTACTCTGCAAGGTGGGCAAGAATTATCCTCATTCTACAGGCAAGGACACAGGGTCAGAGTTCAAGTCGTTCCTCCGTGTTGCAGGTGAGCAGAGCCAGGATTCACAACTAGGTGTGAAAACAAAGCCTGTGCTCTTAACTACTACTTCACAGGCCACCACAGAAGGCTGCTGTGAGGATCCGTTATATAGAGCCGCCCACCGCCATCTCTACGGGAAGGATGACCATCACGTCAGGTTAGGGCAGCGGTGATTCCCAAGGTAATGAAGCGGTCTTCGCAGTTTGTCCACCGCTGTCTGCCGCGTTCTCTCTGTCCCCTGAGTAATTTTCCTCACCCTTCCTAATCCACTTTAAAATAGGGCTTGCCTTAGCAAAAAACCAAAACCAAAGCAATTAACAAAATTCCGACTTCCGGCCACTTTACCCACTCCTCCTCAGCGTTCTCAGCTAGAAGGCCCAACGTCGGTTGTCACGGGGACACCGTCCTGGCTTCCGGAAACCGGTTTTAAATTCCGGAAGTAGATGGGTGACGCGGCTCCGTCTGCGCCGTGCTACCCGCTTGTCCTCGGCTTTTTCTCCCCGCTCTTTGGCCCGCTCGGTCGCCATGTTTGGGCCCCCGCATTCCTGGGCCCGCCCCTCTCTCAACGTCGCTGCGCCCTGTTCCAGGGCTCCCAGCTGCGGGCCAAGGCCTCCCGCCTACCCCGCGTTCGGCCTTGCCGAGGGCCAGCCCCTGGCCAGAGGCTTCGCGTCGGCCCGAACATTTCCGCTTCCACGGAATCGAGGGGGTGGGGGTGGGGGTGAGGGACAGGACCGATCCGTGACGGCGTTCCTGGTCCCTGGAAGCCCGGGCTTGGGGAAGAAACGCCTGTGGAGGAACTGGAGTTAGTGTCAGCCCCTTGTCTGACGGCCACCCCGCGGCTCTGGACTTCATTTCCCAGGTGGCCGCGCGCGGGAAAGCGCGCGCGACCGGAAGTGCTACAAGCCTATAAGGTGACAGAGCGGCCCCGCCAGTTGGCTGTAGAGCGGCTGTGACTGGTGATAGAGGGCGTTCCTGAGAGTCTCACACTCCATCTCCCAGGAGCCTCGGGAACTGCCGGTCCGGCGCCGGGTGGCAAGAGGCGGGTCTCGGAGACCCCAGCACCCCTGCGTTCCACTGTGGTTCGGGGGTGAGAAAGATCCCGGGCTGGGAGTTCAGGGACCTGGGTTCGAGTGCTGGCTCTCCTACTGCCTCGCTTCGCGCTGTCGCGACCCCTCGCTCGGCCTCAGTTTTCTCTTTTACGAAATGGACATCGTTCTCTGTGCCCTTACTTACACAGGTGGTGGAAGGAAGCTCTTTGGAAAGCACAGAAGCTCTTCGGAAGTCGCAGTCAGCAGGTGGAGCCCCTTGCCTTAATTTGCACCCAAGGTTAGCTGGGACCAAGGGATCTTGGTCCCGGCGGAGGAGTCAGGGATCGGTCCCCGGGTTCCTGGAAACCTACTCTGGACACCTGAGGCCGACCAGAGGCAGTACGAAGGGCGGGACTGTAATCACGCAGGTGCTAAGGAGGGCCTTGCTTATCTACCTCCTGAGTGGAATTTAGGGCCCCTCACTCCTGAGTCTCTGACTACGAAGCTGCGTTTGGAAGTGAGGAGTCCTTGGAGCACAGGGGGAGTGAACCTGGAGCCTTGTACCAGCTCGCCCACTCACCGTGGCCAAGTCACTTTCCTTCTTTGGGCCCGAATATTTTTGATCCGTAAGATAAGAGTTCAGGACTTGAGCCCTAAATCTGGTTCTCAGGATTCCTGAAGCCCGCACCATTCATCTGAGAAGTGGAGCAACAAACAGACTTCCTGTTCCTTCATCTATTTGCACTTCTAAATAATTGTGAATGGGTTTGGAATAGAGCCTTTTCCTAAGGCTAGGGCCAAGTAGGATATACCCATTTCCTACACCAGGGCCTGATCTGTTTTAGTGCAGCCTGGGAGAATCCTTTTTGCTATGGGATTGAGAAGTATATTAGGTTGGAGAGTAGACGCCTTAGATCAGGGTCAACAAACATGACCCACAGGCCAAATCTGGCTGGCCTAAATGGCTTTTACGTTTTTCAATGATTGAAAAAAAAAAAGAAAATGATATTTTGTGACATGTGGAAATGATATAAAAACTGAAATTTCTTTGTCCATAAATAAAGTTTTTCTGAACATAGCTCATGTTCATCTGTGAAGGTATTATTTATGATTGCTCTTGCAGTACATCAGCAGAGTTGATGACATAGTTGTGACAAACCGTATGGCCTGCAAAATCTAAAATATTTACCATTCTGGCCCTTTACAGGAGTTTGCCGACTTTTGTCTTAGAATGCGTCTCTACAAGTGAGGGCAGAATAGGACTGGTGGGCACATCCTGAAATCTTAGCACATCCTGTTCTCTTGGAATAAATGAGAGGATATTCTTAGCATTTGGATTGCAATTTTCACTGCATTCTTTCTTTTTCTCTCCTTTTGCTCTCTATTTTGAGCAGAGGGAGGGCTTGTCTGTGTACTGTTGGTAAAACATTCCAGCCATCTGTTAGGGAAGTGTCCCCATTGTCTTTTCCAAGTCTGTCCCAGAGCAGTAATCCAGGACCTCTTCTAGGGGCGTAGATGTGGTCCCTTTTGGATTATATTTTCTTTTTTCCTCTTACAAAGGGAGGGGGAAAAAAAAGTAGATATTATTCAGTGGATGGAGCCTGCTGACCAAGAGCTCCTTTGTGCTGACACTTCACTGGGGGTATGATTGAACCTCTGGTGACCTGAAACTTCTACTGCCCTTACAGGAACTAAGGGGATAACTCTTGAGGCTGGGTAGCAAATCTCTGAGCTCAGTAGCTAAGGTAGAAAGCTTCCAGAAATCAGGTGGCATGGTTTTCTCTCTCCAGCCTCCTGGAAGCTTATTTTTTCCCCCAGACCTCAGATCTTACTTTCTCAGAGATTACTGCCACCTTGGATCTCTTTGTGAGAGCTTAGCATCTGTTTGTAGTTAGGTAGACACCTGGCATGGAGAGAGCTGGCACGACATGGAATTGGGGCCACTGAGAGGCCTGGGCAGCCATGGGGGCCATGAGCTTGAGGTTTTTTTAGTCGTTAGGATGAAATGCTGTAACAATACTAAGAAAATGATAATACTGTCCTCTCACGATGTCCTTACATACATTTTCTTGACTCTCTGACAACCTGTGGTCAAATTAAAAACATGGGCTTTGAAACCGAATAGACAAGGGTTTGAAACTCCCTGCCCACTTACTGGGTCCTATTTAGTCTGTCTGAGCCTTAGTTTCCTCATCTATAAAATGGGGATAACTCCACATGGGGTTGTGAAGATGAGTAGATGGGATCATGTGTGTAAGGTTCTGGTGTGGTGTCTGCTCGTAGCTGCCTTTCAGTAAGTTATATCCTATTGCCATGGCTTTCTTTCAGATGAGAAGACTGAGTCCTACAAATGTTAAGTGAGTTGCTTAAGGAGCCTCAGAGCATAAGAATTGGAGTCCAGGCCACCACTCTGTCAGCCTGCCACTAGGTATAAAGGTGAGGGTCAAGTGTTTTATCTCCTTGGGAGTTCTTGATTTTAGGGGCCTCTTCTCTGTTAGCTGGTTCAGATTGAGGGACCTCAACTGCAGGAAGCCACTGTGTCAGCTTCTTGGCCTGAGTCCACGGGGCAGTGTGCCTGCCTTGAGAGCTGTGCCCATGCTGAAAGCAGGGGTGTCCTGTGGCTTTGCAGACTGCCTGCCAACTCACGCCCACTTGCCTGGCTTTTTTTTTTTTTTTTGCTGTAGGCGGGCCTCTCACTGCTGTGGCCTCTCCCGTTGCGGAGCACAGGCTCCAGATGCGCAGGCTCAGCGGCCATGACTTACGGGCCCAGCCGCTCCGCGGCATGTGGGATCTTCCCGGACCGGGGCACGAACCTGCGTCCCCTGCATCTGCAGGCGGACTCTCAACCACTGCGCCACCAGGGAAGCCCTGCCTGGCTTTTAAGAGCAGCTGCTGGGTTTCCCTGGTGGCGCAGTGGTTGAGAATCTGCCTGCCAGTGCGGGGGGACACGGGTTCGAGCCCTGGTCTGGGAAGATCCCACATGCTGCGGAGCAACTGGGCCTGTGAGCCACAACCACTGAGCCTGTGCCTCTGGAGAGGCCGTGATAGTAAGAGGCCCGCGCACCGTGATGAAGAGTGGCCCCCGCTTGCCGTAACTGGAGAAAGCCCCCGCACAGAAACGAAGACCCAAAACAGCCAAAAATAAATAAATAAAATTTCAGAGCAGCTGCTTAGGGGGCTAGGCATTCACCATGCCTGAAACCAGGGTTGGTTTCTGAGTTTATCAGGTACACGTGGGACCCTCAAGATAAACTCTTGCTTTCTAGATCACGAGTTCTTGCTTCCTCTTTTCTCCTCTGGACTTTCCCCAGAGAAGAGAAAGCAGAAGTTTCAGGTCTGGAGACAGCTGGGGGCTTTTGCTCAATTAAAGGTGTGGCGAATGGGGACTCTGAAGACCCCACGTTACCTCCCAATGGGAGGATTAGCCCATAGAGGTCACAGTCTGGGGAAGAACTTTGCTGCAGAAGTGGGATCCTATAGCACTCTCTCTCAAGTGGCCTAATGGTAGTGTGAAGATTGTGAGTTTTGCCTCCTTACGTTAGAACTGAAGCCCTGGGCATTTGTGTGATCTCGCCTGGATTTTGATTTCTGTCCTTTCTTTTCATGGGGAGTGGGGTTATAATTCTTTACCTTCTGGTCCTGTGAGGGGAGGCGCATCCTAGGGCCCTGGATCTAGAGCCTTGGCGTCGAGCCGCAGCGGGGGAGGCCTCTCTCCAGGGCCAGCCCTAGGCCCAGGCTGGCTGCGCCGTATGCTGCCAGGTGCTGGGGCGGGGCCTCACTCACTGTTCGTAACCAGAGATTGGGTTCACCCAGCCGTCAAGGCTTCATGGGACAGTGCCCAGGCTGATAGCAGGGGAACCACCCTTCCGGCCAAGAGCAAGGTCAGTGTTACCTCCTTTAGCCTGCGTGTGGAGTGCGCCTGAGCCAACAGGGACGTGTGGTTTCCGCTTTCTCTAGGAGTGCTTGATCGGAATGGCTGTGGGATGGTTTTATCTGTCCGTCTTGGCGCTGTGCTCCCTGGGCTCGATGTGCATCCTCTCCACCATCTATTGGATATGGTACTGGCAAGGTGGCTTTGCCTGGGATGGCACCATGCTCATGTTCAACTGGCACCCGGTGCTCATGGTTACGGGCATGGTGGTGTTCTACAGTGCTGGTGAGTACAGGTCAGCAGAGGAGACATGGTGTGGCCCGGGCTCGTACAGGGCAGCGCTGTCCCTCTCCATCCTGGCCTTCGTTACTGTCGGGTTCAGGGCTATAGGGGTGGGGTGGGCTGGGCTGTTTTTGGGCCCAGGTGTCATGTGGAGGAAGAAGTCGTGCGAACGGGAGCATCTGAGAAGGGTAGCTGCATGGATACTCTTGGACGGGGGTTGGCGAACTTTTTCTGTTAAAGGCCAGACAGTAAATAGTTTAGGCTTTGCAAGCCCTATGATCTATGTTGCACCTACTCAGCTCTGCTACTGTGTTGTGAGAGCAGCCAGAGACAACACGGAAACGTGTAGCTGTGTTCTGATAAAACTTTATTTATAGTGGTGGGGGTGGGGAGAGAAATAGGTGAGGGAGAGCAAGAGGTATGGACTTCCAGCTGCAAAACAAATGAAGCACAGGTACAGTGTAGGGAATGTGGCCAGTAATTATGTAATATCTTTGTATGGTGATGATCATAGCTAGACCTATCATGGGGATCATTTTGAAATGTACAGAAATATTGAATGACTGTGTTTTGTAACAGGAAGTAACATAGTGCTGTAGGTCAATTATACTCCAAAAACAAACAAACTCATAGTAAAAGACAGCAGATTTATGGTTACCAGGGGTGGGGGGAGGGGGAATTGGATGAAGGCAGTCAAAAGGTACCAACCTCCAGTTTTAAGATAAATAAGTACTAGGGATGCAATGTACAACATGATAAATACAGTTAACCCTGCTGTATGTTATATATGAAAGCTGTTAAGAGAGTAAATCAAAGAGTTGTCATCACAAGAAAAAAGTTTTTGTCTATTTTTAAAATTTTGTATCTATATCAGAAGATGGATGTTCACTAAACTTATTGTGGTAATCATTCCATGATGTATGTAAGGCAGACCATTATGTTCTACACAAACTTATGCAGTGCTGTATGTCAGTTATATCTCAATAAAACGGAAAAAATAAGTACAAATTTTAAAATTAATGTTATTTAATTATTATTAATTATGTTAATTATTATTTAATATCAAATATAATTTGATAATAGCATCCATAAGCATTAATTACCTAGGCATAAATCTGACAAAAGCCATATAATGTTTCTACAGAGAAAAATATAAAACTGTATTGAAATTAAAGAAGCCCTAAATAAATGGAGGGATATACTACTGTGTAAGTGGATTGGAAGACTAAACGTTGTAAAGATGTAAATTCTCCTGAAATCGTTTTGTAGGTTAATTTCAACCCCAAGGTCTCAGTGCTTATTTTTGTGAAAATTGACAATCAGACTGAATTATCTTGAAATGCAAAGGGCCAAGATTAGTCAAGGTGGTTTTGAAAAAGAGCAAAGTTGGAGGGCTTACTCTCCCGTCTATTCAGGTTTATTATAAAGCTACTGTAATTAAGACAGCGTGGGACCTACTGTATAGCACAGGGAACTTTGCTCAATACTCTGTAATGGCCTATATGGGAAAAGAATCTAAAAAAGAGTGGATATATATAAATGTATAACTGACTCACTTCGCTGTACACCTGGAACTAATACAACATTGTAAATCAACTGTATTCCAATTAAAAAAAAAGTGTGGTAGTGATAAGTGAATAGACAAGTGAGGAAAGGTGGCTCTGCAGAGCTGTGGGACAAGATGTTCTTTTCAATAAATGACGTTTAGCCATATGGAGTAAAAACACTTTATTCACGAAAATCGGCAGCTGGCTGCACCTGGCCTGTGCGCGGCAGCCTGCCAGCCCTTGCTCTAGGGAGCGGGGCCTGGAGCCTCCGTGGCACAGTCGGGGCCGTACCTGAGGGGTCCCCTTAGTCCTGCCAGACCCATCCTTGCCCCGTGCATTCAGAGGCAGGCCTTGGGGCCCAGGTGAGTCTCATTTTCGCCACTTGTAAAATGGGAATAATGATGTTGATAATAGCAGCTTACCCCGTGCACTTTGGATACATCCTCCCACTTTTGTTCTTACGGGACGCTTGTGAGGCTCTGTTGTTGCCTCTATTTTACAGATGAGGAAACTGAGATTTAGGAATATGCCAAATAGCTGAGAGGAAGAACCTGGATCTGGACCTCGGTTATCTAACCTTAAAGCCTGTGTCCTCGACAACTCACTTCAGTTGTGAGAATTCATTCAGTTAGATGAAATAATGGATGTGACGTTGCTTTTCAACCTGTAAAACTGCATACAAGTGGCATTTATTATTGTTATGACAGAATGGCAAGTCCATGAAACCTGTTCTACCCACCCCTCCCTTTCTTAAATTGAAGTGTAGTTGATTTACAGAGTTGTGTTTTCTGGTGTACAGCAAAGTGATTCAGATATATATATATATGTGTGTGTGTGTGTGTATATGTATATACACATATATATGTATATATTTTCAGATTTCTTTCCAGTATAGCTTATTACAAGATACTGAATATGGCTCCCTGTGCTCTGCAGTAGGGACACACTGTTTATTTTACGTAGAGTAGTTCGTATCTGCTGATCCCAGACTCCTAGCTTGTCCCTCTTCCGGCTCCTCCCTTTTGTCATGGTCCTTGTCTCCCCGCTTCATGGTTGATGGCTATACCAGAAATGATGCAAGGATGGAAGATGCTGAGGAGTTGATACTGATGTCCTAGCATTTCCTTATTTTGTTGGGAGGCTGTCTGGGATCACGTCAGGGTAATTCCCCTAATGCACGGGTGAGCACAGGGGAAGAGGCCGAGCCCAGGGACTGCTCTCTCTCCTACAGCATCACTGGTCTACCGCCTGCCCCAGTCGTGGGTAGGGCCCAAGCTGCCCTGGAAATTCGGCCACGCAGCCATGCACCTGCTGGCCTTCATCCTGACTGTACTGGGGCTGCATGCCGTCTTTGACTTTCACAGCCATAGAAAGATCCCCAATCTCTACTCCCTGCACAGCTGGCTGGGCATCACCACCGTCTTCCTCTTCGCCTGTCAGGTGGGTACTCTCTGTTCTCCTTTGGATTCCCACAGCTGCCAGCTCTCGTTGGGGCTTCACTTGCATCAGCACCAAATATCCCTTCTGCTTACTGCCTGGAGACGGCCTTGCAGGGCACATCCTGTAGAATCGGCAGTTTGAAGGGCTGTGGGAGATTGGTGGTTCCCGAATTCACCCTGTTCCAGCTCTTACCCCTCACACGGCCCACCTGTGGTGCTGGAGCGCTCTAAGCTAACTCTGTCACAGCACGCACCACACTGACTCTAAATCATCTTTTCTGCCCTCTTCTCTCCCCCCTTTCTGTGAACTAGAAGCAATTCTAGAAGTAGTATCCGTATTCTGATGTCAGCCCTGTACAAATGTGTTTTGTGAGCCAGGACAGGAAGGAAGCAGAGACAAACAAGGATGGCTGGGTTTGCAGGAGACTGGGGATAGCTAAGCATTTCATGTAGGTAACATTCCTACATTCCTTTGTGTAAGACAAACAGACCCCAGTGAGGAGGCTAGGTGTGGTGCTGGGGCAATGCCTGGTGGGAGGTTTGAGCTGGGAGATAAGGGCAAGGGTTCACTGATGGGTAGGAGGCACTGGTGAGTGGGATGACCTGGTGTGCCTTTGGTCACACACAGTACAATCAAGTACTTCCTGTGTCCACAGTGGTTCTTGGGCTTTGCGGTCTTCCTGCTGCCCTGGGCGTCCGTGCAGCTGCGCAGCCTCCTTAAACCCTTCCACGTCTTCTTTGGAGCCTCCGTTCTCTCTCTGGCCATTGCATCTGTCATTTCCGGCATTAATGAGAAGCTTTTCTCCAGTCTGTGAGTGGGACGGCGCCCCCAACTCTAAGGTGGAGGGGAAGGAACAGGGTCTTCAGAAGATGCACTCGATGATCATAGGACCCATCCAAGGGAGGGAAGCTTTTGGGATGGGGCTCGTTCCTGATCTGGAAGGTTAATGGAATTGGTCTTTCTTTAGGCTGAGATTGGTACACTGGTCAGCAAATACCCAGCATCAAAGCGATTTAGAACCTACTCTGTGGCAGAAACTATTCTAAACATCTTAAATTTAATCCTCTAACTGCCCTACAACATTTGTTGTCATTGCCACTTATACATTAGGGAACAGAGGCACAGAGAGGTTTAGTAATGCACCTAAGGGCACACAGCCAGTAAGTGGCGGAGCTTTGTGTTAGGACTAGAGGCTGCATGCCTAACCACTCCCATTCTCCGTTCTTTGAAGTAGTGGGGGTGCAGTGAAAAGCAAACAAGATTTGAGGTCAGACCTGGGTATAGATCTTGGCTGTGCCATTTCCTAGTTATGTAACTGGAAAAGTTCATTTCACGTCTGGGAGCTTTAGCTTCCTCACAGGGAAAAAGCATTCTGCAGACACTTGTCATGGCAGAGACTTGGAAAGTATGTTAATATTCCAGGTCACAGCAGGTCCTGGGAAGCTTTTCTTATCCTCTGTTAGTGGCACTGAGTCTCACATTGGGCAAAAACAGGTAGAAAAGTTTCTTGAGCGCCCACATTGTTTTGTCATCCTCAGGAAAAATGGCACCAACTCGTACTCCAGCCTGCCCAGTGAGGCTGTCTTTGCCAACTGCTCTGGGATGCTGGTGGTGGTCTTCGGGCTGCTGGTGCTCTATATCCTGCTGGCTTCGTCTTGGAAACGCCCAGAGCTGGGGATGCAGGCCGAAAGACAGGTATGGGGTTTTGGTCTCCCATTCCAGGTTGGGGTAGGGCCGGGTCTAGGGAAGGGTCACCCAGTAAAGACTTGGGCTTTGCCGGGAAGACCAACCCAGTAACGTGGTGGGAAACCAAGGTGCTTGAAGGTGGGGTTACGCTGGCTGACGGGGCGCACCAGTGGCAGCCCAGCACCTCCTGGCCGTTGCAGCAAGCGCAGCTGCTCGGGCTCAGGCTCCTGGGGGCCTGTCCGCTGGGAGAGGGTGGGTGTTACTCGCCTCCCCAGATTGCTGTGGTTTCACGAGTGGAAGTGTAGCCTTGTCTTCTCCAAGGACGGGCTTGCGCGTAATGAGGGGTGTACGGTAATTTCTCCTTCTTCGGCTTTAGGGTTCATCTAGTGGGATGGGAGCTTATCTATACTTCTTCGGCTTTAGGGTTCATCTAGTGAGATGGGAGCGTACTTCTTCGGCTTTAGGGTTCATCTAGTGTGATGAGAGCGTATCTATACTTCTTCGGCTTTAGGGTTCATCTAGTGGGATGGGAGCGTATCTATACTTCTTCGGCTTTAGGGTTCATCTAGTGAGATGGGAGCGTATCTATACTTCTTCAGCTTTAGGGCTCATCTAGTGGGATGGGAGCGTACTTCTTCGGCTTTAGGGTTCATCTAGTGGGATGGGAGCTTATCTATACTTCTTCGGCTTTAGGGCTCATCTAGTGAGATGGGAGCGTACTTCTTCGGCTTTAGGGTTCATCTAGTGGGACGGGAGCGTATCTATACTTCTTCGGCTTTAGGGCTCATCTAGTGGGACGGGAGTGTATCTATACTTCTTCGGCTTTAGGGCTCATCTAGTGGGACGGGAGCGTATCTATACTTCTTCGGCTTTAGGGCTCATCTAGTGTGATGGGAGCATATCTATACTTCTTCGGCTTTAGGGCTCATCTAGTGGGACGGGAGCATATCTACACTTCTTCGGCTTTAGGGCTCATCTAGTGGGACGGGAGCGTATCTACACTTCTTCGGCTTTAGGGCTCATCTAGTGGGATGGGAGCGTATCTATACTTCTTCAGCTTTAGGGCTCATCTAGTGTGATGGGAGCATATCTATACTTCTTCGGCTTTAGGGCTCATCTAGTGAGATGGGAGCGTACTTCTTCGGCTTTAGGGCTCATCTAGTGGGATGGGAGCGTATCTACACTTCTTCGGCTTTAGGGCTCATCTAGTGGGATGGGAGCATATCTATACTTCTTCGGCTTTAGGGCTCATCTAGTGAGATGGGAGCGTACTTCTTCGGCTTTAGGGCTCATCTAGTGGGATGGGAGCGTATCTACACTTCTTCGGCTTTAGGGCTCATCTAGTGGGATGGGAGCGTATCTACACTTCTTCGGCTTTAGGGCTCATCTAGTGGGACGGGAGCGTATCTATACTTCTTCGGCTTTAGGGCTCATCTAGTGGGACGGGAGCGTATCTACACTTCTTCGGCTTTAGGGCTCATCTAGTGGGATGGGAGCATACTTCTTCGGCTTTAGGGCTCATCTAGTGGGACGGGAGCGTATCTATACTTCTTCGGCTTTAGGGCTCATCTAGTGGGACGGGAGCGTATCTACGCTTCTTCGGCTTTAGGGCTCATCTAGTGGGACGGGAGCGTACTTCTTCGGCTTTAGGGCTCATCTAGTGGGATGGGAGCGTATCTACACTTCTTCGGCTTTAGGGCTCATCTAGTGGGATGGGAGCGTATCTACACTTCTTCGGCTTTAGGGCTCATCTAGTGGGATGGGAGCGTATCTACACTTCTTTGGCTTTAGGGCTCATCTAGTGGGACGGGAGCGTACTTCTTCGGCTTTAGGGCTCATCTAGTGGGATGGGAGCGTATCTACACTTCTTCGGCTTTAGGGCTCATCTAGTGGGATGGGAGCGTACTTCTTCGGCTTTAGGGTTCATCTAGTGGGATGGAAGCGTATCTACACTTCTTCGGCTTTAGGGCTCATCTAGTGGGATGGGAGCTTATCTATACTTCTTCGGCTTTAGGGCTCATCTAGTGGGACGGGAGCGTATCTATACTTCTTCAGCTTTAGGGCTCATCTAGTGGGATGGGAGCATATCTATACTTCTTCGGCTTTAGGGTTCATCTAGTGGGATGGGAGCGTATCTACACTTCTTCGGCTTTAGGGTTCATCTAGTGGGATGGGAGCGTATCTACACTTCTTCGGCTTTAGGGCTCATCTAGTGGGATGGGAGCGTATCTACACTTCTTCGGCTTTAGGGCTCATCTAGTGGGATGGGAGCGTATCTACACTTCTTCGGCTTTAGGGCTCATCTAGTGGGACGGGAGCGTACTTCTTCGGCTTTAGGGCTCATCTAGTGGTATGGGAGCGTATCTACACCTCTTCGGCTTTAGGGCTCATCTAGTGGGACGGGAGCGTATCTACACTTCTTCGGCTTTAGGGCTCATCTAGTGGGACGGGAGCGTATCTACACTTCTTCGGCTTTAGGGCTCATCTAGTGGGACGGGAGCGTATCTACACTTCTTCGGCTTTAGGGCTCATCTAGTGGGACGGGAGCGTATCTACACTTCTTCGGCTTTAGGGCTCATCTAGTGGGATGGGAGCGTATCTACACTTCTTCGGCTTTAGGGCTCATCTAGTGGGACGGGAGCGTACTTCTTCGGCTTTAGGGCTCATCTAGTGGGACGGGAGCGTATCTAGCGGGTGCTTGGTGACGGTTTGAGTGCTTGCAGCACGTTTTGCCTGTTCTTGGCCACGCAGGCACCTGAGGGACATGGTGAGATGGGGTGTGTATTGGCTGAGGGGCTTTGGAGCTTCTCTGAAAGGTGTGGTGGCATGGGCTGGGACTCGCCTTGCAGGTTGGGGTCTGAGCATCTCAGGCCTGGCGTGACTCCTACAGGTCAGGGGCCATTTTGACGTTATGCCATTAACCTGAGTGCATCTGCCTGTCTTTCCAGGCCCTGTTGCACGGCGGGGAGTGAACAAGGAAGGCGCTGCCAGGAGCGGTTGGTGGTGCGGTCTGGACTCCTTCAGAAGCTCTGCTCTCCCCGGGACTCTCGTCCAGTCTCCCCTCGTCTCCGTGGTGGACCTGCTCTCTCCACAGCTTGCTGCCCACATGCTTTCCTCGGTGGCTTTGGCTTCTCCACCTCTTCCTGGCATTGACTTCTCAGGTCGTTCGTTTACCCCAGGCCCTCCTTGCCCTGGCTGCTCACGCCGCTCCTGCTCGCGTGAAGTCAGGCTCATTTCCCCTCATACCCCTAGGGATGTGGCAGAGAACCCTGAGAGCTCAGGTGACCTGGGAATCAAGTGCAGTCCGTACCGTGGAAAGTGAGGGAGCCGATGCTTCCTCAGCTTTCCCTTGAAGTTTAGGCCGCTGCGCCGGGCCAGGCTTCATCTGCTCCGTTACCTCCATCCAGCCCATCTGGACACGAGGCTGGGCGGGAACACGGTGACGCGATGGAAGGACAGGGGAGAATGGCAGAGCTGCTTCTGCAGAGGAGAAGCTGAGGAGCTGGCTGCCCGTTGCTGTTGTTTCCCGTCGCTGCATTGTGTCTGCGTGCGTTGTATGTGCCCTTCTAGCTGCTGCTGCAACTGGGGCCTGGATCCTGGCCCTTCCCTATGACTGATGTGCTGTCGGACAGCCTTATGAGCCCTGGTAACCTGCTCTCCCAAGAACAGCCTGTCCCACGGAGGAGTAGCAGGGGTGCCTCGAGCTTCCTTTCCTTTCCCTCATCGGGTCCAGGCTTGCCTGCCTGTCCCCGGGCAGGTTCAACCTTGCTCTCTCGGCAGGGCACTTGCTCAGCTATTTTCACTCTCCAGCTTGCCATGAAACGGGCCAAAGTCATGGTGCATTGTACCCAGCAGAGCCCTGGGAGCTAGGCCACCTCCAGAGGCGTTCCTCATTGAGCGTCCAAGTGCCTCACTTGCCCCCACGATAGCTACGTGCGTGGCACACCCAGTCTCGGGTGTGATGCCAGAGTGTGCCGCCGCTCTTCCAACGAGACTGTGGTGACGTCTTGCTCCTCTCCTAAGTGTTGGCACTGCCTTCTCCAAACAGGCCCTGCCAGGTCCCAGGCTCCATACTGCTGTGCTTAGGTGACAAGCAGCATGGCGACACCTGGGGTCCCGAGTGGGCCTTACCCCCTGGCAGGGGCCATGAGGCTGACTGTCCACCCCACCCCACGTGGCCAGATGCTGGCAGGAGGACCATGACAGAACTTCTCAAGTGGCTGAAGCCCTCAGAAGCCACTGGGATGACTGCCAGGCACCTTGGTCATAGGACCAGCTCCCCCTCTTTGCACATGGGTAGGCATTTCACTTGTGAAGCTTGATTTTCATTAAATGTGTTTTTAAGAATCAAAGCCTTCTGTGCTGAAATGATACTGTGGTTAAGTGAGCTCTGGGCAACTTGCGAAAGCCTCGGGCTAGTTCTGACCCTCAGACCCGGAAATGGGCAGACCTGAAGACACCAGAGAACCACATGACTGTCTTCTTAGGATCACATGTGACTCCTGGTTCGTGAGCGTGTCTTTACTAGTGAATGGCCCTTGAGCACTTGATTATCTTACAAGGAAGGAGATGTTTCCTACTTCATAGTCTGAAACACAACACTCAAAAAGGGTAAGTGACTTGTCCCAAGGTCACCCAGCCAGGAAGTGGCAGAGTTGGGATCCACAGCCCAGGTGTCTGATGCCAGTTTCCTTCCCAGCTGCTGGGTGTGTACATCTGTGCACACTGGTAACTGTGCCTTGTGGTCAGGGACCTGTGGTGTGGCTGATGGACAGGGGACCCTGGGCAGAGAAAGGGAAGCCGAGGGGCTGAGGAAGCCTGCAGCCAAGTTTGGGCAAAGTAAGGGGTGGCCCCCTTCCAAGTGTGATGAGCTGAGGCCACCTGGTGGTAGAGCAGACGACTCAAGGAGTTGGATGCATGTATCGGTGATACTGGTAACTCCCAGTGAGTAAGCCCCTGGGCTGCTGAGGCCATTATCTTCACCAGTTCATTTGAATCCTTTCCACGTGCCCATGAGGTGGGCACCGTTCGGATTTTACAGATTCTAAGAGGCTAAATAATAGGCCTGAGTTTATGTAGCTAGTCTGAAGCAGAACCAGGATTCAAAGTCACATCTATGTCTAAAGTGAATCCATGCCAGTGCCTTTAACTGCCCCCCTGCGCCAAGTATGGGCCAGGTGTGCGCTGTGCGGTCTCCACCACACACCACATAGACTCAGCAGCCCCTCCTGCTCTCCCAGGGGCCGTCAGTGATGGCTCTAGAGAGACCCATGGGCTGGCCTGGGCAGTTTCTGTTCTACCGCTGAGCCTTAGAATATGGTGATTTCTTTTCCTTTTGGAGACCCACTTGCCCATTTGATTCCTGAAGAATCAGTGAATTCTGTTAGTTTAGTGCTGAGAAAAGCACACCCATCAGGTGTGGTGTGTGTGCACGGGAAGCACAGGAATGGGGATCCCAGTGGACTTGGCCCAGCTGCACAGACCCTGCCTTTGGGTCTCAGGCAGGAGGAGATGGGAGATGAGCATTTCAGTGGTGGGGTGAGGTCTTAGTCGGGGGCGGTAGTGGGCCCACTTGTTCACACGCTTGGATAAAGGTCCCTTAGAGGAAGCAGCAGCTCTTTTGCTTCAATGTGGTTTACTGGCTTGCTTTTTCACACTCAGTTCAGGAGCAGAAGACCTTTCACAGGGAGTCTTAAAACCAAATGAGAGTTGCCAGTTAAAGGTTGTGCCGCCACCTAGGGAAAAGCCTTATCATCGAAGCTCAGAACTGGCTGGGGGCAGAGCCGGGTGACCCTAGGACTCCCCCTTCCCTGAAGAGGGAGAGGTCAGTGACCCACTCTGGGCCTGCAGTTTCTACAGTGGAGGAATTCTGCAGGCTGGTTGAGGAATTCCTACTGAACTCAGAAGACAGGGCCCGAGGGCGAGAGGCGTGGGAGGGCGACAGTTCTAAGGTACAAGTAAGTGACAGCAGCGGCTGGGCAGAGCAGTGAGTGAGGCCCTGAGGCCCGGCAAGGCGTTCATGCATCCTGGCTCTGCAAGACCTCCAGGACAGCACGGAGAATGGCCGCGGCCGCCACCGCCCCGGGGTCTGGCTGATCCAGGCGCGCAGAGCTGAGGTAACTGGCTCGTCCAGCTCCAGCTTCCATGTTCCTGGTGGCCTCGGCGGCGGCTTCCGCACTCTGAGGGGTGGGGGTGTGGAGCAGGTTCAAGAAGCAGCCACCAGGCTTCCCTCCTGCCATGGACCCCGGCCCCTTCTGTCCCAGCACTGACACCAGGGTGGAGAGGTCACATCCCACACACTGCTAGCAAGGCAAGGGGCCACCATTCACCCAGGGCCTGCTATGTCCCAGACCCTGTGTGGGCGCCCTACATATCTTTTCAGTCCCACAGCAACCCTCTGAGGCAGGTGCTCTCCTCCATTTGTAAAGAAGAAAACTGAGGTACAGAAAGGATGTCAACTTGTTCAAGGCCACATGGAGATGGGAGCCTGGTGGTTCTCAGTCTGCCTCCCTGGGTGGCTGGGCCCAGCCTCACTCACCTTGACTGCCTTGCTCAGGATTTGGAGATTAGCCCCTGGGCTCTTCCAGGCTTGGAGCTCCTGTCCTGCTGCCCACAGAGAATCCAGCTGGACAAGGTGAAGGAGAGGGGCTGAGGACAGGCCCTGCCACTGAGGGTAGCCTTCAGGGCTTCTACGCTCAAAAGGGGGAAGGGCTGGGCCAGATACATACCATAGTCCTATCCCCTGGGGCAGCCTTTCCATACCTGGCAGGGAAGAGAACAAATGAGGCTCCCTGCAGGGAATCACTTTGGGGGTGGGTGGCATCAACCACCTCCCCCAGCCCACCCCCGTCTAAGGCCCAGGTCCCTGGCTCACTTCTGCATGGCCTCCAGGCCGGCATCCATGGCAGCGGACCAGGCTGGAAGGTCAGTCTTGGCCTTGAGCGGCTGGGCCGCTGCAGTCAGGAAAAGGCCATAGAGCTGGGGAGGGCCAGGATGCTGAGCACACGGGGCTGGCCCAGGCCTCGGCCAACCCAGGACCCGTCCATGTCAGCCCTCTGCCCCCGGGGGCTGCCGGCACTCACCGCCCCGGATGAGCCTCCCATCTTCTCCAGTAGCAGGAGGGCCAATTTGGAGAGTAGCTGGGCAGGGCTGGCAGGGGGTGGGCCCTCCTTCAGCCACCCCTGAATCGCTGAAGGCAGAGAGGGATGGTGAGGAATTCAGAGACCCACCCTGCCATCTGCCTGGATTCCAACCAAGTACCCAGGCCTCGCTGCCAGCCGGAAGGAATGGGTGCTGGGAGGGGCTGAGGGAACCAACATGAAGAGACTCCCAGGCTCCCTCTATATCCCGCTGCAGTCTGGAGAGGGCTGGGAACAGGTCAGGGACAGGGACCTCGACGGTCACCCAGCAGGTGATGATGCTTCCTCGCGTTCCTGCTTCTTTTTTTTTTTTTTTTTTTGTCTTTTACTGATTTACCTTGATCATGGTTTGTCTCTCCTACCACAACATAAGCCACGAGGGCAGTGATTTTAATCTGCTTTGCTCGCTATTTTATCCATAGAGTCGAGGGCAGCACCTGACCTGTGGTTGGCACTAAATACTTTTTTCTTGATTCAACGCTGCTGGATAATTAAGAACTTTTCCCTAGTCTGGTTCGGCTGAGAAAAATAAGAACAGAATGAGTTTCCCTTTAGAATAATCTAAAGTTTGTATTCACTGTAAAATATTACGTTTTATTCTGCGATAACAACCTTCCTACATTTGTAGTGTTAGAAGTGTCCCTTTATGAAAACAGGTGAAAGGGATGCTACGTTTTGTGAACGACCTCTCTTGGCAAAATAAAAGTTGCCAACCCCACGTGAGCACTCCAGATGTTTTTGAAATCCTTCTGGTTCGTGAAATGCCAAAATGTCACCATCAGTGTGCCACACCACCCCCTCTGCTGCCGCAGGTGGGTCCTGGCACCAACCTCTGGCAGCGCAGCTGTGGGTGGTGCCACAGTCCCCGTCGCCGGCAGCGCGGTCCAGGGCGTTCAGACGTTCCTCCAGGCCCAGAAGGGTGGCGCACACCCGCTCCAACACAAGCACCATCTGCTTCGAGGCTGCGCCTGGAGACGGAGGACAGTGGGAAGGAGGCCTGCCTGGCCCTTCTCACAGCCAAACGTGACCCATGTGGGAGGTATGGGTGCCAGGGCCCCTCCACGCCCCTCTGCACTCCCTGCACCCTTTAGGCCTCAGGCCAAAGCCCGGGGCCACCTTCCCCAACAGCATGGCTTGTACCTCCTGCAGCAGTGGAATCAGGGGCCTCCAGGGGCTTGGCGGGGGCAGCCCGGCACCGCTTCCGCCCAGTCACCGAGACCTTGGCCACGTTAGGCCAGGCCGAGGCGGTGGTCTCAGCATCTAGGGACAGCAGGATGACTCTCTTAGAGACAGGCTGGCCGGCCAGGGATCGAGTGGGGCCTGGACCCCCCACCTGGTGGCCCAGTCCCCTCCACCGCAACAAGCAAGTACTGAGTGCCTACTGTGTACAAGGGAAAGGGGAGGGTCCCGGGGGGAGGATCCTAATACCCACTCCTTCACAGTCAAGTGAGAGCTGGAGAAGGCTGGGGAAGCCAGAAAGGGCCTCCCCACAGGGTCCTGATTGTCATGGTCAGCCCTGAGGGGGTCTCTCCAAGTCCCCTTGGCTCCTTGCAGCTCCAGGGGCCCCTGGCTTCGCTGACCCCAGCTTCCAGGTCTCACCTATCAGTTTCAGCAGGGGCTCATCCACCAGCAGAAGAGTGAGAGAAATGCCAGGCATATCCAGGGCCGACATGAAGGTGCCCACCAGGGCGCGAGCAATCTTCACCCCTCGGCCCTCTGCAGTGCCAGAGCGTGGGAGTGTGTGAGAAAAGGAGGGAAGGACGGGCACTCACCCCCAGAGCGTCAGAGAAGCCCTCTGCAGTGCCAGAGCGTGGGAGTGTGTGAGAAAAGGAGGGAAGGACGGGCACTCACCCCCAGAGCGTCAGAGAAGCCCTCTGCAGTACCAGAGCGTGGGAGTGTGTGAGAAAAGGAGGGAAGGACGGGCACTCACCCCCAGAGCGTCAGAGAAGCCCTCTGCAGTACCAGAGCGTGGGAGTGTGTGAGAAAAGGAGGGAAGGACGGGCACTCACCCCCAGAGCGTCAGAGAAAGAAATAGAGTAGGAGAAAAACAAGAACTTTGGGAGTTGGGGCTCTGAGGTCAGCAGGGAGCCGGTCAGATTTCCTTGGGGCATCCCTCAGTGATGCCCTGAATGACACATTCCCTGGAGGTGTCCCTTCTACAGCGGCAGATAAGTAGTCTCAGTTACCGCGTTCTTACCACGTCCCAAGTGCTGTGTTAAGTGTGTTACATAACGTTTAATCCCATTTCATCCGCACAACAACCCTATAAGGCAGGTACTATTATTACCCACTCTCTACAGACAAGGAAACAGGCTCAAGGCACCCAGCAAGTAAGCGGCAGAGGGACCGTTGTCTAACTCGGGCTTGACAAACGCGTACAGCCCATGCTCTGGACCATTGCAAGACCCTATCTCAGCTGCTTTTCTTACATCCAGCTTCAAAGGGTTGGAAGGAAGAAGCTCTGGGGGTCAGGAGGTCCCCTTCAGTGTGGGGCTCACCCAGAGAGCGGACGGCGGCTTCGGCTATGATGCCCAGTTCCAGGAATGACAGGCCACCCAGGTTGTTGACCATCAGCACCACTGAGGAGCCTGTGGGCAGACACGACACCTAGGTGAGACTCTCTGGGCCCCATTCCCAGAGGGGGAGGAAAGGCTGGGAGACAGTGTGACAGCCCCCTCACCGGACCGCACAGGCACGTGGGACACGTTGGAGGAGCTCGTCATGTGGTCCAGCATGAGCGCCACAATCTCGTCGGCGGTCGCCATCTGGCAGAGGGAGCCGGGAGTGAGCTGCGTTGGGGGCCTTGGTCTTGGGCCAACCTTCGCCGGGAAGTCCACATACCTTTATCCGGTGCACGCCAGCCTCCCCGTGGATCCCTGTGGATAGATGCAAGCACTGCTGACCTGCTCGGGGCCTGGGGATTCGCTCAGTATGGTCTGGTCAAGGATTTTCTAAGTGCTCAGTACCAGGCTAGGCACGTGGACGTGGGGAGTGTGGGCTGGGGGGAAACTGACAAAATAATGAAAAATACACCATCTCTGGCTTGGTGGTGGAGAGAGCCAGAACTTTACTTTTTTTTTTTCTAATTTTTTTTTTTTTTTTTTTTTTTGCTGCCCCGTGCAGCATGTGGGATCCTAGTTCCCCGACCAGGGATCGAACCCGCGCCCCCTGCATTGGAAGCGTGGAGCGCTAACCACTGGACCGCCAGGGAAGTCCCCTTAACTTTTAACTAGTTAAGTAGCTGAACTACAGGCAGTCACAGAGGCCAGCTAAGGCCTCTGCCCATCACTTGGGAAGCACAGCAGAGGAAGAGGGAAGGTTTTGCAGCTGGGGTGGCCTCTGAACGGCTCTTGAAAGAGGGGTTGCATCTTGGCAGGGGCAGGGGTACCTGAGAATGGTGGGAGTGCAGGCAAGGAGGTGGGCAAGGCACAGAGCCCCTGTGGCCACAGCCCTGCGTGTGGAGGGCAAAGCTGGTAGAAATCAGGCACGTTGGGCCAGAAGGGCCTCATGCACCCACTTAAAAATACTAAGACCCCCTAGGGCACAGCTCCACGTGAGCAGAAGGACCAGGTACATGGTTCCCAGGGCAGAAGACAGGGAAAAACCCAGGGAGCAGGCATGGCTAGACCGGGGAGGGGGCGGAGGTCACAAGCTTACCCAGGCCCAGCTCCACCTCATCGGCTGAGAGCTCAAAGGTGGGTTTGGAACCCGGCACACTGCAGGAGGACAAGCTCACTCCCAGGGTTCCTAAGATAAATGAGGTATGAAAGGGACGACCGCTGTGCTCTCGGCGTCAGGCAGCAGCAGTGCCTCGGGAGCCTCTTCACCGAGACAAGCTGTCAGACTCTTCATCTCAGTGATGGAAGAGAAACCTGGCTCTGGGGACCCAAGGCTGCTGTTCTCAGGAGCTCCCGCAGGGAGACCCTCCCTCAGCCCCTGGGGTGTGGCTTGGGAGGCCTCCTGTGCTGCTGCCGGGAACCTGCTCCTGGTCCAAGGGGGGGCCTCGACCTCCCCCGCCTCCTCCCCGAGCCCTGGGCCGGCACTCACCCATGGCCTTGGCGACCTCGCTCACCCGATCTGTGATCTCCTCCAGCCCCGCACCTGCCTCAGCCAGGGCGCCCGCCACCTGCACCCACACAGAGATAGGCCCCCGACGGGAAAGGAGTCACTGTACCACTAGAGGGCAGAAGACTGGCTGGGGCTGAACTTCTATTTGGGAAGAGGGAATCTCTTCGTCCTGCCACATCAACCTGGCCCGCCACACTTAGGGCACCTGCCAGGAATATTCAAGAATCCCAGAGCCAGAGGAACTTTACAAATGGAGAGATGGGCCCAGAGAGGGGAGATGATTTGTCCAGTGTCACACAGTCAGTTGGTGGCTAGTTTCCCAATTCCTAGCCTACAGTTTTTTCTCCATGGCATATACACCGTGGCTCACTTTACCCACCTACCCACTTTTTTGCCAAGTGTCTAGTATATGCTGAAAAGGGGAACAAAGGTGTCTAAGTCACAGTCCCTACCTTGAAGGAACTCGGTCTGGGAAGGGGTTGGGGAAAGAGACAACACAAACTGAGCATTTCATGTGAGGTGGCAAATCGGATGATGGACAGGTGTTATGGGAACACTGAGGGGGGGCCATAGCGTGCTTGGTGTGGTGGGAGGGAAAACCTCCCAGAGAGAGAGACGTCAGAGGTGGGCCTCCACAGAATAGTAGGACACAGCCAGGCCAAAGGGGGGTTGGACAGGGAAAGGATTTTCGAGGCCAACGACTCAGCAGCAGCAAGGCCCCAGAGGTGAGCCATAGCCCAGTGGTACAGAGAACTGGTGTTAATGGAGCATGAGGGGAGCACAGGGATGATGGGAGAGGAACTTGAGGGAGGAGGGGCACGAGTGTGGTGGGCGCCTGACCGAGGAGCCTGGGTTGACTCTGGGAACCCTGGGGGGCTTTCTGTAGGGGAACAACCTGGTCAGATACACATTTTTGAAAGACACCTGTGGGGTGGTGTGGGGAAGAGACGGGGGGCGGGCAGGAAGCAGGCAGGGGAGCCGGCTGAGGAGGCAGCTGCAGCCACCTGGGCGCGAGCAGGTGAGCACTGAAGCGAGGCTGAGACAGGAAGGGCAGGGCTTGGAGGAGGATGTGTGTTTGGAGGCGCTGGGGAGCAGGGTCACCAGGACGGGGCGATGGTTGCAGGTGGGGAAGGGCAGGGAAGGGGCCGGGACGATGAATGCCTGGATCCGGGTGGACGTGGTTTTGGGGACGGTGGGGCCCTCCTGGATCAGGGAGCGCTGGGGAAGGAGTGGCTTCCTGGGGGGGTGGGATAGATGGCTGGAAAGGTCCAGCACCAGGTGCTGTCTGGAGAGAGAGGGCTGGGACGGGCTGGCCAGTGGTGTCCCAGGAGGGGACCCTCACCTTGTGTATGAGCACTGTGCCACAGAGCCCACGCTTGCCTGCCTTCTTCAGGACGGTGAAGGCGCTGTCATCCCCGATGACCACCATCTCCACAGGGATGCCCTCCGCCCGGGCCTGCTCCCGGGCCAGGCCAAAGTTGAGCCGATCCCCAGTGTAGTTCTTCACGATGAGGAGGGTCCCCACTGCAGGAGTAGTCGGTAGGGCCCCATCAGCACTCGCGCTCCCCACAGCGGCCCCTCCCGCATGCCAGGCTTACCTGTGCCCACCTGGGCCACTGCCCTGATGGCCGCCAGGATGCTGCCCACTGCTGGGGAGGTGAACACGGCTCCCGCAATGACCCCTGTCAGCATCCCCTTCCCTATGAAACCTGAGACAGAGAGGTGGGGAGAGGATGTTGGGTGGGGACCTGTGCCTGCAATCCCTGGGGCTCCCCACGCTCCTGGGCTTCATGGTTTGGTGAGCCCTACTGTGCACTTGGTGCAGAAGAGTACCTGCGCTGCTCTCCCCAGATCTATCACCTCCTTGGAGAGGCCTTCCCCGACCTCCCAACTGAAGTAGTCACTCACCCATGTCCAGCTACTCGCTGTCCCTTTAGCCTGCTCTCCTGTCTTCACTACCTCACTTACATGCTCTGGAATGATCTCTTTCACTTATGTGTTTACCTGGTTTCTTCTCCCCAAAGGAGAATAGAAGCTCCATGAGGGCAGGCGCCTTGTCTGTCTGGGTCACTTTTGCGCCCCTAGTGGCCAGACAGTGCCAGGCACACAACAGATGCTCTTGAATGTTTGCTGAGTGGATGGATGAATTTGCCAGAGAGAAACAGGAGAGCATACAGAGGATACAAAGCCTGGTCCCTACTCCTCCCCATGCCCCCATCCCCAAGCTCTCATGGAGAGTTCACATGCCTGGCACCAAACATGAAACAATCCAGGACTGTCCATGTTGAATGTGAAAATGTACGGTGGGAAGAGGAATACTGCGCTAGGCTGGAAAAGTCAGGCAGGCTTCATGGAGAAGGGGACGGCAGGTCAGCTGGGCCTGGGAGGCCAGGAGGATTCACGGAATCACTGACTATCAGAGCTGGAAAGGCCTGAGAGGTCATTTGGCCCCACCTTGTGCTTTTACAGATGTAGAGACTGAGGCACAGAGAGAGGCCACGACTGGCCCCAGATCACAGCTCAAGGGAGTGGGCGAGCCAGAGCCAGGACTGGGCTCCTGACTCTGGGCCAGGCTCTGTCCTGAACCTAACAGAACCAAAGATCTCCCAGGAGCCCCCCGTCCACTCTGCCCAGAGCCCACTGCCACCTCTGGCCCAGGGTGCTCACCGGCATGGGCGGGCTCATGGCCAGAGCCCCCACCCGACAGTAGTGCCACCTGGCCCTTGAGACTATCCAGGTCAGAGCGGAGGGCCACACGGTGGCCTTGCAGGAGCTGCAGGTTGGGGTTGCAGGCCACCAGGCCAGCAAGGGCGTCATCGGCACAGCCTGCCACCGAGTTCACTAGCTTCTTGGAGGTCTGTGGGAGAGGAGCGGGACGAGGTTCTGGTAGAGTTGGCAGGGCAGCCCCATCGGGCCCAGCCACGTCGCTATGACTCACACCCCAGCCCACACCCACCCAGCAACTCCAGGCAACAGTGGTTCCTTGAATTAGGCATCTTTTTATAAGGTGGATGTTCCCATGATTTCTTATTTTGCAACTTCTTATTCAGTAACTAATTCATGGCTTAAATTTATCCTGCAGAATGACTTTGATACAAAGAAAATGGGGTAACTGGAGTTCCGAGTATAAAAAAATTAATGAAGTTGGGGGACTTCCCTGGCGGTCCAGTGGGTAAGACTCCGAGCTTCCACTGCAGGGGACGTGGGTTCAATCCCTGGTCAGGGAACTAAGATCCTGCATGCCGCACGGGGCGGCAAAAACATAAAATAAAATAAATAAAGTAAAATAAAATTTAAAACTGGGGCCCAACAGCCTTCTGTCAAAGGAGGAGAAGCCCCAGGTTGGTGCTCCTGTGCCAGGGGAGGGGGCCAGACAGGGCCCACACCCATCTGCTTCCTCTTCAAAATAGGGATTTAATAACTAGAGTATATGCCCGCTATATAGCAAAAAACTGAATGCAAAGGAGCTACTCCCTTCTTCAACCAGCTCTGAAAAGCTGGAGCTAGCTGAATGAAGTCCGTAGACTGTGTGCAGCTCCCGCCTTTGTCCCAAACAGCGAAACTGGTGCCCAATAGGGTCAGAGAGGGCCAGGCTACCAGCATCGCCTGGTGGCCTGGGGGAAGCCTGCAGCTGAGCTTTCCCGGAGGCCCCTTCCCCAAGCCTGCCAGAACTCCATTCCTTCATGCAAACGTTGGCCTTTCCTGGGTCCGGCGGGGGGCCAGAGCAGTGACTGTGAGCCACACCTTGTTCTAAGTGCTTTTAAGCACATCTCGTTTAATCTTCCAACAACCCTATGGAGGAAAATTAGCCCAGTGAAGAAACAGGCAGATTTACATGACTTTGCCCAAGGTCACACAGCCAGCAAGTGACCCGGTCCACCTGGCCCCAAAGCTGGTTCCATTTTGGCCTTATCATGCTGCTCTCCCCAGGGGCTGAAGGGAGGCTGAGAGTGGCAGAGGTCCTGTCCTAGGAAGGGCACAGGCTTGTGGCTCTCAGAGCCTGCCAGGGACTGGAATACGCAATGAAGTTGAGAGTGGGTCTCAATTCCAAGCCCAGTCTCCAGCACCACCACCCTCCAAGAACGTGCTCCCTTGCCATCCCTGACAGTCTATCCTGCCTGGGATTTGCAACCATTCCCGAACCAGAGCTAGAGGAGGGCTTGGGGTCCAGTGCCATCCTTGGTTCCCAGTGGCCTGAGGGGATGGAAAAAGAAAGAAAAGTCGACCAGGCAACTATGGGAGGCCCCTAGGACGCTGTTCTGATCAACATCTCACCTTTTAAAATGCAGATGAGGAAAGAGGCTCAGAGAGGTCAAGTCTTTGGTAGAACGTCACATAGCTGGTTGGTGGTAGGCTGAAATTTGAACCCAGGTCTGCCCAGGCCTGTTTTCCTCCAGATCAGTTCTAGAATGGGCCTGGGGCATGCCCAGGGGCATGCTGAGCCTCCTGCAGTGAGTGTAGATCCCACAAGCCCACACATGCCCAAGGCTCTGGAAGAGGCACCAGGTCCTTCTTCACGACTCCTGTGACTGGTACTGTCTATTACAGAGTAGGCAACTGTTAATGTTCTAATCTAAAGGCATGACCCAGACCAGGGGCAGATGGGCCCTGGAGGGACTCAGAGGCTGCAGCCACAGGCCTGGCTGGGCCCAGCTGGGAAATGAAGGGAAGTCAGGCCCTGAGACGGAGGATGACCCTCTCTCTTAACCTCAGGAGGCAGTAGCATCTCTTGGTCAGGGAGCAAGGAACTCCAACATTCCCAGGGCTGGCACCCCTACTGCCCCAAGACCAGAGTGCCCTTCCTCTGCCCTGGCCCTCAGGGGACTCACCATGGTGGGGAGGCTCTGAAGGAAGTTGAGTTCACACCTTTGCACTGAGCTGCCGGAGGATGGGCAATCCCGTGGGTGCCACCGGGCCTGAGCACAGTGAAGGTGACAAGCAGTATCTGCAAGAGGGGGTAACAACGTGAGCTGCTGCAGGTACTTGCAGCCTACTGGCACAATCGTGCTTTCAGGGCCCTAGTAATTAGGGAGCTGCCCCAGACTTTGACCCAAGTCCAAACTCTAGAATGTGAGCTGGGGATGGAGAAGAGCATGGGGCTGACCAAGGTTCATGCCTGCACCTGGCTGCCAGAACACTGACTGATCCACGTTGGGCACACAGCTGCCTTACGCTCACGAGTGGTGCCCACCTTATCACCAAGGGGCAAAGTTACCCACAGAGTAACTTATCTATTACACAGGCCTCGCATGCAGTGAATACATTCATAAAGATCTTCACACGCTTGCTCTTGTCAGTGTTGGGACCACACCAGGAAGGTGACGGCTGAGTCTGACTCCATTTTGCTTTTGGGAAACCGACCCAGAGAGCTCTGGTGATATGTCCAAGGTCATACTGTTAGGAGCCAGGACTCAAACCTATGTTTAGTTTTTCTACAAATCCCGTGTTCTTTCTACTGATAATTCAATGCCTCTAAAGCAAGGCAGAAAGTCCCAGATGCGTAAAACCACACAGTAAACCACAACGACGTTTTAGCTCCTTTCGGTTCAGTCAGGTTCAGAGGTGTCTTGGAGTCATCCAGGGTCTTGGGCTCACTGCATGTGTCTGCAGTGGAAAGAATCCACACCTGCCTTGGCACCTAGCTCTGTCTCTTACTGGGGGATCTTGGGTAAACCAGTTCCCCTGAGGCTCAGCTTCCTCATCTGTAAAATGGGGCTGCCTCCTCTGTGGCCTTGCAGCAGGTGCTTCACACCACGTGGCTCTCCTCCTATTCCTTGCAGGGCCTGTCTGATGTGGAGTGGCCTGGAAGTTGCAGGGCTGACTGCTTTCCTGGGTCCCTAAGGTTCTCACCAGGGAATTTTTGGTTTTGTGTTTGAGGTCAGAATTTGCACAGCCACGGGGGGACTAACTGTGCTGGGCAAGTGGCCTGCTTGGCCCTTGAAACACAAAGTCTCAAACACAAACACAAAGTTCAAAGGGGAAAGGGGAGAGCCTAAGTGCCTCCCCCCCGCGCATGCCAGGTGAAGCGGAGTGATCGGTCAATCTAGGGTCAGGGCAGGGCTGGGTTTAGAGGTACTGGGAAAGCTAGGGGAAGGGAGGTACAGACCTCGGTTCTAGTCTGGGAGGTGCACAAATTTATGTCACCTTCCTCCCCTCTCTAGGCCTCTGCAGTACCTTCCGGTTCCAGAAGGGGTAACAACCCCGAGGGCTCCTGGAGCAAGGAAGATGGAGTGGACGGGGTCTGGGAAAGGGCGAGGGGCGCGGACTAGGGATGAGGTTGGCGGGTCGGCTCCGGAGGAGGAGGAGGAGGAGGCGTCGGTGCACCTCCGCAACCAGCTCTCCCCAGCGTCCACCGCCTCGGGAACCGCCGCTGCTTCCCAAAGACCCGACAGGGTGCCCTCATCCGGGTACTCCAAGCTCGGGCGGTAGGAGATGGGCGGGGCCTCTGGGGGCGGGGCCTCCCTTGGTTGGCCGCCTCGGCGCCTTGAGTCCTCCAAGAGGCCAGGTGAGCCCGTCCCGTGATGCCCCGCGCCCCGGCCGCTCTGGCCTGCAACGTGTCTCTGGGGCGGAGACAGCGGCAGTGGAGTTCGCCGCGCGCGGGTGGGGGCTCCCTGTCTCTTTGCTGGTGTCCGTCTTTTTTTCGTTTCGCCTGAGTCCCGCTGGGCTGCCCCAGGCCTCGACATGTCGTACAACTACGTGGTAACGGCACAGAAGCCCACCGCCGTGAACGGCTGCGTGACCGGTGAGGCTGCCAGGGCAGGAGACCCCGGTGAGGGAGGGAGCTGGGGGGAACTGAGGCCTAGGGAAGCCCGCGGCCCCCGGGTTGCCGCCAGGACCGGGCCCAGGGAATGGAAGGCGCTGGCGGCCGAGGGACCTCCCACAGCCGACGGCTTAAAAGAAGCAGCCTCAACACACGCCTTTGGGGGAGTAAAAGCTGCTCTTGAGGGTCCCCTTTCGTTCTCGGAGGTCACTTGGCCTCGAGGACAGGACGCGCCCAGTGGGACAGAGAGTGGAATGTGAGTTGTTTGTGCGGTGTTGCTTGGGCCGCGAGATTGGCCGCGTGTGGTTAGGGGGGAAGGGGCGGTGATGATGGCGACTTTGGGGCAAGAGCCTGGGAGGTGCAGGAGGTGGAGGGATGTGAGGAATGTCCGTACTCACCCGAAAGAGAGGAGTCCGCTTTGCCTGGGGCTGTTGTTTACAAGAGGGAGCTGTTGGAGAAGAGGGTTTGGAATGGCCCAGCCCAGTGCTGGGTTTGCCTTGTTTGTTTATGCAAGAATTGTTAAGGACGCAGATGTCCAGAACCCAGCAATAATCATCTTGAACCAAGTTCTCAACAGAATATGAAGCTCTCAAACTCGTATTTTTATGTAAATCCGAATCATGATCCCGAAGGAAAACTGTTGTTGGAGAGTTGGAGGCTGTGAAGGAGTGTGGATGGGGTTTTGGTAGACTGCTGGGAGGGCAAGAGGTGCAAACAAAACAAGGTTTTAAGGTAAAGCTCTGAGAATTCTCTTCGTTTGATCTAGTCTGTTTGGTAAAGATTTTGTGAAAATTCGAATTTGGACTGAATAGGGAGAAACACTTTCTCCAGCATCCCTTAATTAGAGTATGAGTCGCCGACTGCGATAGGAAAAGTGAAATTGGAGGGCACAGAGCCATCTGAAGGGTTTTCACAGTCATTGGCAGTTGAAGGACATGCTGCTCTTAGGCCCGATCCAGTTTCTTAATCTGATGAGGGAAGTAGCATTCTCGAATGTGTGAAGTGAGACTCTGAGGATTTGGTGAGAAGGGAGTGAATGGAGGGAACCGGAGAGATATGTGCAGTAAATCGAGAATTCAGGAGGTTTTAGGTAGAAGTGATAGGATCACTTAGATAGTGCTTTGGCTTCAAAAATTAGAGGATCTGTTCTTTCAGGACACTTTACTTCAGCTGAAGACTTGAACCTGTTGATTGCCAAAAATACGAGATTAGAGATCTATGTGGTCACTGCTGAGGGACTTCGACCCGTCAAAGAGGTGGGCATGTATGGGAAGATTGCTGTCATGGAGCTTTTCAGGCCCAAGGTAAGTGCTCTGGGTTGGTTGGGTCCAGCAACAAAGGGAGAACTAGTAGTTGTAGTCGGGTTTACGTTGTTTGATGTCACTGCTTGCTTAGGATGGGTGCAATAAGACTTAGGAGAGAAACTCTTCTCTTTTTGAATGGCAGATTTCAATTTATATTCTTGGAGAGATTTGCTAGGGAAAAATTTACCAAGTTGACTTTTTTTTTTTTTATCAAGTTGACTTTTTAGAAGGGAATATTAAAGCAGTTTCAAATGTGGGTCACCATCCTGTGGGTCATCATAGTGATTCAGAGAGTAGGCTCTAGAGTTAGGGCAGTACTGGCTTTATTCCTTATTAAATCTAATTTTGGTTGTCATCTAACCTTTCAGAGCCTTGTTTCCCCATCTGCAAAATGGGGATGACAGTATCCAGTCCTCTGGGTCATTGTCAGGATTCAGTGATTTAATAACAGGACGTAGCACATAACAAGCATTCACTGTCAACACATCACCCAATTATTACTGTTATTATAATTTGACCGTTTCTATCTGTAAGTGAATCTGATGGGGAAGCAGTGGGTTCAAATTTTAAATTATAACCCTTTGGACAAAATACTCACTTTGTTGGGGTCTGTGTTAATAAGTAAGAGAGACTTTATAGGTGCACTTCAGCTTCCTTTGTTCACATTTTTTTGTCTTTGTCCAAGTACTTGGAGGGGATTAGAGGAGGCGTTACATTCATCTTTCAGAATTTGAATGGAGTAATTGAGATTAGCTGACGTGGAACTAGATGGATACGTTATATGTAGAGCAGAGATGAAGAATCATGAAAGTGGACTAGATGTTTACCAGCTTCAGTCCTGGCCTTTCTGTACACACCCTTAGGGTGTGTGCGTAACTAATGTGTGTTACATACTTACCGTGGGTTTTTTCAGGGAGAAAAGACA
The DNA here is from genome assembly GCF_008692025.1 of Phocoena sinus. Classification (NCBI taxonomy): domain Eukaryota; kingdom Metazoa; phylum Chordata; class Mammalia; order Artiodactyla; family Phocoenidae; genus Phocoena; species Phocoena sinus. The sequence continues at coordinate 100,381,724 of NC_045770.1, read as the reverse complement.
ATTCTTGAAGAATTTAATATGCTTAAAGGATGAGTAAAGGCCTGACAAGTATTCCTGTTTTCAAAAGAAACCTCTTTTGATAGTATGATGTTGGTTTCCAGGGGGAGAGCAAGGACCTACTGTTTATCCTGACAGCTAAGTACAATGCCTGCATCTTGGAGTATAAGCAGAGTGGCGAGAGCATTGACATCATAACGCGAGCTCATGGCAATGTCCAGGTGAGGTGGCTGCTTCAGGCTGATGAGAGTTTTCCAGGTAGGGTTGTCATGATTTGGTGAAGAAAATTGTACTGCTGGGGCAGCTCTCTCTCTGTGTGATCAGAGAAACAAGGAGAAAACACTAAGGACTTCTGTAGTTTACTCAGAGACCAAGGGAGAGGGTCATAATTCACTGAGATTCAGTGTTTTGCAAAAAGGCGTACACTGACATTTGGGCATCCTGACATGTCAAGAAGACGCCACTAGTTTTACTGCCGCTCTTAAAATCATCCTGGGAAGGTGGTGCCCAGCGTTTTCTGTTACTCTAGGTGTTTGAGGTTCTTTCCTAACCCCAGTTTTATTTCTCAGGACCGAATTGGCCGCCCCTCAGAGACGGGCATTATTGGCATCATTGACCCTGAGTGCCGAATGATTGGCCTGCGACTCTATGATGGCCTTTTCAAGGTTATTCCACTAGACCGGGACAATAAAGAGCTCAAGGCCTTTAACATCCGCCTGGAGGAGTTGCATGTTATTGATGTCAAGTTCCTATATGGTTGCCAAGCACCTACCATCTGCTTTGTCTACCAGGTACTGGAGCAGGAGGAGAGAGGGAGAAGCTGTATGGTTTGGCACAGTGGGAGTCCATTTTTGCCAGTCAGGATGTCTGGACGTCATGGTAGGGCAGGTAGAAGTGTTTAATGTATTTGTCCTGAAATGGTTTGAATGATATAATTAATATGTGTCAGGTTTTGGTTGCACCTTGAGAGAAGAAGTACTTATCGTGGAGGCAGGAAGCAGTCTGGGGCCTGTAGCAGGCTTTAATCCTGAGATTACACTCTGGTTGTGGGCCTTGGAGATTTTATAGGGTGACCCAGTTTATACTTTGTCTCCTACTGGCATGCCAGGGGATTATTAAAACTTAGCTCTAAAGAAATGATCTGGAAATTCCCTTACAAGCATTGCGAAAATGTCTTGGGGATGCTTTATGTGTCTTCCAAGAAGAGGTGCATTTTGATCAGCACTCACTTTCTGGTGACCGCTGGCTCTTGACTTCTATTTTAGTCTGTGCCTAAAACTTGTGTAGAGCTGATCCTGGGCAGCTGTTCTCTGGGCTAGATCTGTTGAGGGGGTGTGGGGTGGGGGCAGGGTGGCAGAGCACCAGACTAATATGCTTGTATCTTGGTAATATCTCAGCCTTTTAACAAAGGGCCATACAGTATGAGGTTATTTCACTAGCATGTGGTTGAATAAATGATGGAAGAAAGCTTAGTCCAAGTCTTTTAAGTACTGTGTGTGGGCATGTAAACACTTTTTAAACACTGTGTTAAGTATTGGAAATACTGATGTATTTTTGTATATTTCTTAGTGTCACAGTAAGTGCTGTAGTTTTGAGGCTGGTTGATATAAAGTTCATTTGAATAGGTTGAAACCAGCTTAGGAGATTTTGTTTAATCTTATTTACAATACATTAAATATCAGGTCTGAAATAATAACTTGGAATCTCTCTCACTTCTTTAGTTTTGTAAATATCAGGTCATTAAAACATTGATGTTGGTTATTCAAGGCTGACTCTGTGCAGCCTCAGGGCTGTGGGTTGTGAATGAGCTTCATTTCCATATGTGTGTCTCAGAGGCCCAAATCCAAACCCCAGCTTGAATTTATCATGAAGTTGAGTCTTACCCTTAATCATTGATGGGAAAATCTTTTCATCAACTAAAAATGATTTTTTCTCCTGTTTTGTGCCCAAAGGTCAATTTGAAAAATACCACGTGAGGGAGCTCCTTGGTGGTCTAGTGGTTAGGATTCAGTGCTTTCACTGCTGTGGCCCAGGTTCAATCCCTGGTAGGGGAACTGAGATCCGTCAAGCCACGTGGTATGGCCAAAATTAAAAAAAAAAAAAAAAAAAAAAAAAAGGAAAATCCATGTGAAAGGTAGTCATGCAGAGTGCTTCAGGAGCTGTAACAATGATGAAGATGTGGGCCCTTCCCTGAACATACTGTTGGATTCCTTCCATAACTTCTTAGAGCTTGGTCTGGCCTTTGATGAGGCCATCCTCCACTGGCCCCATGCCGGCTCTTTTAGTCTCTTAAAGGTGTCTTTGATAGCTCCAGGTCTGAAGTGAGTCATGATTCCAAAAAAGGAGGGGAAGATGGTGTTGACAATGTCCGGATTGGAGGTTTCGACTAACTTTAGAGGAGCAGCACACTCTGTTCTTTACCGTCACCCTATCAGAATGCATCTGAGAATTGTATCAAACGGAGCTTTGTTTTAGACTGCAATTGATTTTTATTTTATTAAAAAAATTTTTTGTTGGAGTATAGTTGCTTTACAATGTTGTGTTAGTTTCTACTGTATGTACACATACATTCACAAATGTACGCATATGTACGTTATATCTCTGTAGTGGTTAGTACAGCATGACAAGTTCATTTTTCTAATTTTTAAAATATCTCTTTGTTGGTTCAGTTGTTAGAAACAGTTAGCCTCAGTCACAGTCTGCCCAGACTATCAGAAGCTCAGCTGGTGGCCGTTAGCATGCTGATGGATAATGTTGGGAAGGCTGGCGTGACAGGAGTGTCAGATGCTGTTGCTTTCAGGGCCCCTCTCCAGCCCAGGGCACCCTTCGTAGGGACTAACGGTTCTACCTTTCCTCACCTAGGACCCTCAGGGGCGGCACGTAAAAACCTATGAGGTGTCTCTCCGAGAGAAGGAGTTCAATAAGGGCCCTTGGAAACAGGAAAACGTAGAAGCTGAAGCTTCCATGGTGATTGCAGGTTTGTTGGGGGATTTAGGAAATTTGCCTCTGCCCCACTTCTGGGCCAGTTCCCTGTTGCTCCTTCCTCACCTTCTCTGCCCTTCATCTCAGCACTCCAGTGCTGTTGAGCACATGCATTGTTCAGCTCTCCCTTATGTCTCCTATCTGTAGAAAATGTGCTTCCCTTTGTTATTTTGCATTTTTGTCTTTGGGATTGTCTTGTTTTTTACCCTTCCCCCAAAAGTATAACTTTCCTTTATTTGGGGTGGTGGGGTTAACTAAAACAATGAGATTGATTTGCAGAGTGGCATATGGAAGTTAGTCTCATTATTTTATTGTTGGGCAAAAATTAAAAAAAACTGAAGGGGACCAATAGAGCTTATTTTATCTGGCTCCTTTATTTCATAGATGAGGAAACAAGGCCGAGGGACTTGCCCATGCCTGTGCCTCACTGACAAAGCCTAGGCTGGAATCCAGGCATCTTTGCTCTTTATCCTATATTCTTCCCCCAGCACTGTTGTGTGCTTCACCTAGTAGAGAAGTTTAAAAACTCTTCAGCACTGTTGTGTGCTTCACCTAGTAGAGAAGTTTAAAAACTCTTAAGTGCAAATTGGCTCTTCTATATGGTAGCCCTGATAATGGGGGAAATGAAGCTAAGGAACAAGGAAAAAAATCTCAGAAACTCCGAAAGAGTGGCAATAAAAGTACGACCAGGAGTAAAGAGTGGGCAGCCTACAATTTCTAAGACAGTAATCTCAGAAAAAGCTTATCATATTCCATGGACTTTGATGTCTAAAAAATGATTATCTTCAAGTTTGCCTCAGAGATAACTGGATCAGTGCCCTTGCTGCCTCAGGGTTTGGCAGGTCCCAAATGCTGAGCATTTTAATGCTACTCTTTCTCCTGCAGTCCCAGAGCCTTTTGGAGGCGCCATCATCATTGGACAGGAATCAATCACCTATCACAACGGTGACAAATACCTGGCGATTGCCCCTCCCATCATTAAGGTGAGCAGCATTCTTTTCCCTTTTTCTTCCTTCTGTTTGTTCCCCCCCTTCTTTTCCCCACCATTTGTCAGAAGGGGGTTCAGAGGTATGTCACATTATTCACTATGTATATAAGATGTTGTGTTGGTCATTGGGAATACAAAGAGATTGGCTTGGTGTTGCTTTCAAAGAGCTTGCTTGCTAACTAAGGGAGAGAAATAATCAAAATTTGGTTTATCCTTTCCATTCACTGGGGCAATTTGAAGAAAGGAAAAATTTCAGGAATTCTAATGAATGTTAATGTTTTTAGAGCTCAAATCAGGTAAAATAATATAGTGAATACTATATATAGACTTAAAAAATTAGTCACAAAAAATTTCACCTTCAAATTTCAAGTCATAGAAATGAAGGCTTAAAAGCTTAATTTTATTTTTTTTTGAGGATAAATAACAAAATCTGTGGTAGCATTCATGGTAGGAGGTAATGAGTATTAGCGAGGTTAAATAACAAAATCTGTGGTAGCATGCATAGTCCAGTCAATACTTATAGCTGCCTCCTCTTTTATGTATTTGTTTTCCAGTAAAATAATATGTGAGTAAACATTTAAAGTATGTTGAGCTCCTCAGAACATTGTCTTCAAAATAAAACATCCTCCAAAAAAAAAAAATAAATAAAATGTTCTCACTTTTGATCACACATGTAATGTGAGCTGAGTGGATTCCTTGCTCATGAAGTGGCTGGGTTTGGTAAAGGGAATGGTCTGCTAGGGTTTATTCTCTGGTTGTGGAGGATGCTTTATCTCTAATGACTGTGTCCTCCCTCTTGGCAGCAAAGCACAATTGTGTGTCACAATCGCGTGGACCCCAATGGCTCCCGTTATCTGCTGGGAGACATGGAAGGACGGCTCTTCATGCTGCTTTTGGAGAAGGAGGAACAGATGGATGGCACCGTTACCCTCAAGGATCTCCGAGTGGAACTCCTTGGGGAGGTAGGCCCTGTCCCTACTCTTCTACATTTCTCCTAGGTGCCTAGTGACCCCAGATGTGTGGTCCCAAAGTGCACCTGGGAATTATATTACTTAACATCCAACAACAAATGCTCAGTCCTGCTGTGGAAGTTGGTTTTTGAATGAGTAGATTCTAGAGAATCTCACAGGCAGTGGGGTACTACCTCAAGTATTAAAAAAAAAGAGAAACAAAAAGGATACACTGTAGAATTAAAGGTTAATCTAAGGCTGATACTCAGTTATGGGAGGACGTTCTACAAAGGTATTGTTAAGAACAATGCAGCAAATTCTAGAGGTCTCTAGCTATTTTGAGGAGACTGGAGCTGTTGGGATTACAATGATCATTTGGAGCAGGCACCTGCAAGAGAAATCATTGATTTTTCTGACTATAGGGATGTGATAAATGAAGAGTCACAAACTTCAGAGATTTAGGAATGATTGTTGAGTGTGACCTGGGGATTTGAAATGGAGAATTGTTTTGGGAATCATGACTGCAGGTGTGATTTTTCTCAGCACATGTCTGAGAGGTGGGTAGGATGGTGTCTGGATCCCACATGAAGTCCATTCTCAGGTCTTTCATGCCCTTGATTTTCTTTTAGACCTCTATTGCTGAGTGCTTGACATACCTTGATAACGGTGTTGTGTTTGTCGGGTCTCGCCTTGGTGACTCCCAGCTTGTGAAGGTGAGAAGACATTTTCTTCTTTCTGGCTTCTTTTTTGCAGTCTTCACTGCTTCTTCATTAAGTTCTTTCTGTGTTTAGTACCTCTCAGAGTTTCTTCAGTTCATCCATATGCCTGCTATCCACGTTTCTACTTGGTTGATTTAGCATCCTACCCCGACTAGCTCTTTGTCCTAAATGTTCATTCAACAAATGTGCCAGGCAAGGTGCTAGGTACTGTGGGTACAATGATGAACAAGAACTAGCTTCTACCTTCAAATAGGTCATAGTCTAATGTATTTGATCCCCTCTAGAATATGAGAATTTGAACCTTCTCTGCAGAAGAATGCATGCAAACATTTTACATTAATTTCTAGCTGTTCCTCTGAAATCCATCCATGGGTTGCCAGATTAGAAATCCCTGGCTGGTTAGTGGGTCACCTGTAGGATAACCATGTTCCTTAGCAGTTCCCTTCTAGAAGCATCCAGTAGAGCATAAGAAGCATCCGTAAGAGCATAAGATCTTCTTAGAGCATGAGAAGATCTAGTAGAGTTGAGTTTCTTTTGGATGATAACTCTCTCTTTAGGGTGGGTCTGGAGCATTCTAGGACTAGCATTGTTCTTTCTTTTTCAGCTCAATGTTGACAGCAATGAACAAGGCTCCTATGTAGTGGCCATGGAAACCTTTACCAATTTAGGACCCATTGTGGACATGTGTGTGGTGGACCTGGAGAGGCAGGGGCAGGGACAGGTAAGGGGGTCATCCTGGAAAGGGGTAGTTGGTATGCCCACTCAAACGGTGTCCTCCTGGGTCTGCTTAGCTAGAATGGGGAGTGTGCACTGCAGATAACTTTTAAGAGCCTCACTCACTAATTTCCAATGATGTGAGGATAACTACCATTTATTGAGTGCCTATCTTGGTCTGCCAGGCAGTTTACATACATTATCTATAATCACACAAGCACTGTGTTAGATAGGGATTCTTGGCCATTTCAGAAGTGAGGAAACTTAAGGCTGAGAAGGATTAAGCAACTTGTCCAAGGTTACATAACTACTAAATGGCAGGTGTGTCTGCCTTCAGATCCTGTGCTCTTTCCAGTAAACTAGGTTCCCAGGGTGGAAACAAGCTTGCTAGGAATAGTGGTAGGAACCTTTTGCTTCTTGGACTAGGATATCGTGTCTGCTTGATAAATTTGAGAGACTTTGGAGATCACCCTCTGCTAAGTCTGCATCCTCAAACCTAGCTCCACAACAAAGGGTCCTTGGTTTTAGGTATAGCTTGTTTACTTTCTGAGCATCAGTCTAGTTGCCCCAGTCTGGAGCGGGTTATTTAGAAACCTTTTCTCTACTTGCAGCTGGTCACTTGCTCTGGGGCTTTCAAGGAAGGCTCTTTGCGGATCATCCGGAATGGAATTGGAATCCACGAGCATGCCAGCATTGACTTGCCAGGCATCAAAGGTATCCTTTTGGTGGACATAGGATGCAGATCTTACTTGAGTGACTTTGGCCTCATTACATGTCATGAAGACACTTCTGGGGGGGAGCAGATCAAATGAAGAGTAAAAAAATTCATAATGCCAAATAAGCGGTAGAAGCTTAAATATATTGAAAAGTTCCAAAGTAAACTTAAAGAGAATATTGACCAAAATTGGATAATGGGGCTTCCCTGGTGGTACAGTGGTTGAGAGTCCGCCTGCTGATGCAGGGGACACAGGTTCGTGCCCCGGTCCAGGAGGATCCCACATGCCGCGGAGCGGCTGGGCCCGTGAGCCATGGCCGCTGAGCCTGCGCGTCCGGAGCCTGTGCTCCGCAATGGGAGAGGCCACAACAGTGAGAGGCCCGCGTACCGCAAAGAAAAAAAAAAAAAAACTTGGATAATCGAGTAGAGGAATGGTGGAAGAAAGATTACAAGTGAAATTTAATGTTGTTTATATAAGGGAACTGATAGAATCCGTAAAGAGAGAGGAGACTGAGAATTTCATAGAAAGATGTACATGTAAAGGTAACTTCTAGAACAAAAGTACAGATCTTTGTAAATTCCAAGAGAACTATAATAATCAAAAAGATCAAAGAAAGACTACATAGTGAAAGACTTTTATAATATACAAACAGTAAACGTAACCTAAAATAATATAGCAGAACCGATATCAAACATCTGTGTGAGTACCTCATATATCAGATATCTGGTACCAGTAAACAAATGGGCTAAACTCACCTGTTATAAGAAAAAGATGATCAGATTGGATCATAAGGCAAAAATTAATTCAAAGTAGTATATAGGAGGCACATCTTAAAAAAAAGTAATTCAGAATATAAAAAAGTAAGAGGATGAAAACATATTAATAAAAAAATAGAGGTTTATGAATTAGGAAGAGATCATAAAACTACAAAACTCAAGAGAATCAACGGAAAAGCTAACAGGCAATAAGAATTCATTAAGGTAGGATATAAAATTAATGTTCTGAAATCAGTAGTTTTCATGTAAAAACACAATTAGAAGGTATAGTAGAGGGAAAGAGACAATTTACAATAGGAATAAAAAGATAAAATACCAAGAAATAAGTTTAACAAGAATTGTGCAAAATCTATGTAAGGAAAACTTTAAGATACTCTTAAAGGATTAAAAGGGTAGATTGATCAAATGAAAAAGGCATGCCAAGGTCTTACAAGTTAACATTATAAAGCTTTTTCTCTCTGATTTTTATATTTAATGTATTTCAATAAAAGTATCAATAGGTTTTTTTTCTTTGGCCTGGGCAAGTCAAAGTCCAAATGGGAAACAGAAGCAGCAAGGAAAGCTAGGAAGGGCTTCCCTGGTGGCACAGTGGTTGAGAGTCCGCCTGCTGATGCAGGGGACATGGGTTCGTGCCTCGGTCCGGGAAGATCCCACATGCCGCGGAGCGGCTGGGCCCGTGAGCCGTGGCCGCTGAGCCTGTGCGTCCGGAGTAACGGGAGAGGCCACGACAGTGAGAGGCCCGCGTACCGCAAAAAAAAAAAAAGAAAGACAGACAAGCTAGGAAAACTTAAAGAGCAATGAGATGGGCCTAGTTACCAGATATAAAAACGTACTATTAAACCTTAGAAATTAAAAGTTTGGTTTTGGTGCACGAATAGGCAGGAGTCCCATGGGCAGACTCAAATGTCCTGAAATAGACACAACTGTATGTGGGACTTTAGTGTACAATAGTGGTGGTATCTCAGGTCAGTGAGGTAAAGATAATTCTTTTGAATAAATGGTGTTGGGATAACTGGAGTCATTTGGGAAAAGATAAGTTTGGATCCATACTGCTCAGTGTATACCTTGCTAGGATCTGAATGGATCAAAGACTTAATGTAAAAATGTGAAGCCATACAAAAACTAAAAGAAAAAGGTGGTGAATTCTTTTCTAATTTTGGAGTGAGGATAGTCAAACAATGACTCAAAAGTACAGAAGCCAAAAAGAAAGATTAATAAACTATCAGCATAAAAATACTTCTGCATGGCAAAAACAAAACACTGTAAGCTAAGTTAGAAGAAATGGCAAATTGGATAAAAACGTTTGTAGTTCATCTTATAGGCAAAGACCTAATCTCTCTTAATTCATAAAAAATTTCTAGAAAGACCACGAAATTTCCTGCCCCCAAATTAGCAAAGTACATAGATGGACAGGTAACAAGCCTAACTTATAATAAGAGAAGTGCAAATCAAAACAAAATAGCGATTCTATACTTTACCAGATGCCAAAGTTGAAGTTTGACAACACATTGTGTTGGTGAGGCTGTGAGAAAATGAGCGTGCTCACTGAAAATGTCTACGGAAACTACAACTGCATCTAGTGATTTGCCCCGCAAGCCCAATTCTGGGCATCTAGCCCATAGACTTTTATATGTATAAAGTGACATAAATACAAGATTACTCATTGTGGCGTTGTATATTGTGGCAATATACTGAAAAAGGGTCCATCAGTGAGAACTAACTAATAAACTGTTACATCCATACAATTAAATACTGTGCAGATGTCAAAAACAAGAAACTATTCTGTTATGGTAAAGGCCCGGGCATATATTAGATGAAAAAACAAGGTGCAGACAGTTTGTGATAGGCTATTGTATATATTGGCTTGCAACACAGTGTTTACCTATTTTCCTAAATTAAAAAGAATTGGAAGGATAAACTATTATTGTTTACTTATTTGGGGGCTAGGTTGGAAGGAGAGGTATAAGGTGTTAAATATTTAAAAAATAAATTTTGGGACTTCCCTGGTGGTTCAGTGGTTAAGAATCTGCCTGCCAATACAGGGGACACAGGTTCGAGCCCTGGTCTGGGAAGATCCCACATGCTGTGGAGCAACTAAACCCATGTACCACAGCTACTGAGCCTGCACTCTAGAGCCCGCGAGCCACAACTACTGAGCCCATGTGCCACAACTACTGAAGCCCCTGCGCCTAGAGCCCAAGCTCTGCAACAAGAGAAGCCACCGCAGTGAGAAGCCCGTGCACCGCAACAAAGAGTAGCCCCTGCTAGCCGCAACTAGAGAAAGCCCATGTGCAGCAACGAAGACCCAACACAGCCAAAAGTAAAATAAATTAAAAAAAAATTTAAAAATAAAAAACAAATTTTGACTTTGAGTCATGGAGATGAATTATCCCATCCAAAATCAAACGAAAAACTGAAAAATATCAGGCTCAAGCAGCTTTAAAAATATCTAACTTCTTCGGAGTCTTAAAGCTAGGGAGGAACAGAGTGGGTATTTTATCTCAGGACTGACACCAAATTTCTTGCTCTTCCCGTGGGGTTAGGCTGCTCCTTCCTTAGATTGTGGGAGCGGAGTGTTGGTCTATGCTGTGCCTCTTAATCTTTGATCTTTGTTCCAGGCTTATGGCCCCTGCGGTCTGATCCTAATCGGGAGACTGATGACACTTTGGTGCTCTCTTTTGTGGGCCAAACAAGGTAAGATGAGTCTGGTGCCAGCTCCAGGTGCTCATGTGAAGGTTGCAAGGTGGGGCAGCTGGTCTGGCTGACCCTGGCCTTTCATTCTGCTGCAGAGTTCTCATGTTAAACGGAGAGGAAGTGGAAGAAACTGAACTGATGGGTTTTGTGGACGATCAGCAGACTTTCTTCTGTGGCAATGTGGCTCATCAGCAACTCATCCAGGTAGTAACGGAGAAAAGGGCGGGCCTCGTTTACACTTGAATTTGACCTAGAGTGCAGTACAGAGCACTACCGGATTTTTGGAAGTCAGTTTTTATGGCTCTAAAAGTAATGTAAAAAGGCTAGGGAAAAAACTGAAATTACCTAATCACCCACTACTGAGAGCAGCTTAATTAACTCTTAACTTTGGAGTTGTTCCTTTTAGCTTTAATTTTTCTTTGCAAATGTATATATGGTCGGCCCTTTGTATCTGTGGGTTTGGATCAGAAATATTTGGGATGGGAATTCCCTGGTGGTCCAGTGGTTAGGACTTGGCATTTTCACTTCCATCCCTGGTTAGGGAAGTAAGATCCTGCAAGCAAAGTGGCATGGCTGAAAAAATAAAATGGGGAAAAAAACTTCAGAAAGTTCAAAAAGCAAAACTTGAATTTGCTGTGTACCAGCAGCTATTTACGTATCATTTACACTGTGTTTACAATTATTTACATAGCGTTTACATTATATTAGGTATTATAATCTAGAGATGATTTAAAATACACTTAAGGATGTGAGTAGTTTATAAGCAATTATTGTTCCATTTTATATAGGGGACTTGATTGAGCATCTGCGGATTTTGGTATCGGCTGGGGGATTCTGGTACCAGTCCCCTGCAGATACTGAGGGATGACTGTATATTGTGTTTATTCACATTTTCTTTTATGGATGGGATCATTACATATATATATTTTTGAGGGCGGGCAGGGGGATATTGTTTTCACACTAATTATATCCTGTCTTCTGAGACACATTTTTCCCCCGTGTTATAATAGTAGTATATACTTATTTGGAGAATACTGAAAAGCACAAAGAAGAAAAAAAACTAGTCATAGGCTACCATCCATACATGACTTTTGGCAGCACTTTCAGGGTGCTAATTATTATAACCAGAGTTCTAACTCTGTTCAGATCCTTATCTTAAATCTTTCTGTGATATGGGGGGCATATAGCCTTTTGGCACTTTTGTTAGCTGTGAGAGCCTGATTTCTTCGCACCTCTCAATGCCGGGCAGTTTTTTAAGTTTGGAGTGACCGTGATGCTCTTGGTTTTTTGCACACCCTCCTCACCTTTTGAGCCGTTCTCCACACTGAGCAGAGTCAGTGATTTGCCTGTGGCAGGTATAGCACTTGAGGGCCTGAGGACTATTGAACTGTCTCTATCTTTTTATCCTCTTGGTCTTCCTTTTAGGCAACAGGCAGTGGTGAGTTTGGTAAAAACCAGAGGGAAGCTTCTGTTTGTTGAACAAATGTGGGAAGTGCCCAGTTACTGACTCATCGCTTTGTCAGTGTTTTCTAACTGGTGGCCTGAATACTGGCCCCAGCTCACATATCTCTTGTTAAAGGGCTTTCCTGTTTTTTTTTTTTTTTTTTTTTATTTTCAGAATTATGCTGCTGCCCTGGTTTTGTAATTTACACTCGACCAGACCCTTCAAAAGCTGATTTCCTATTTTATACCAGCCCGATTATTACTAATGATGGATTTCTTCTCTTTTTTTTCAAGGGCAGTATTAGGTTTTTTATTAAAATCTTTAGTCTTCCCCATTGAAGCTTCTGAAACACCTTTGTTCAGCCATCAAAAGGACCACATTTTCTGTGTATGAAACCAGAGTTCTGCTTTCTGATCTCTCCCAAACTAGAGCCTTTCCTTTCTCAGAGCTGTGATCCTGCAGCCTCAGCTTGGCATCACACCCTGTCCTTGGTCCTCTAGACCCTGCACTGGGGCTTGAAGACAATCACCCCTCCCCCTTTGGCTCCTCTAGCTTTGAATTACACGTAAACCTTGCTGGCCTTAAAAAAATACCTTCTAGACCCCAGAACTTCCCTCCAGCTATTGCCCTATCTCCGTCTTCATCTAGATTCTGGAATCAAAAAAGTCTGTCTATACTGGCTGTTTTCCTTCTCCTATCTTCACTGCAGGCTGCCTGATATGACCCCTTCTACTAAATTGGGCGCACATTCCAGTAGCTGGTGCCTCTTTCTTGAGATGTGTCCTTCCTGAGCTGTCCACTTCCCTCTTTTCTAACTTTCTTTCTAACCCTCTAAATGCGCCTTCTCATATACTTTTTTTTTTTGAGGCTTGTTTTTAATTTTATAGTGATGTCTTTTTTTTGAATTTTATTTTATTTATTTTTTTATACAGCAGGTTCTTATTAGTTATCTATTTTATACATATTGTTGTATATATGTCAATCCAGATCTCCGAATTCATCCCACCACCACCCACCCCCTGCCACTTTCCCCCCTTGGTGTCCAGACGTTTGTTCTGTACAATGATGGGCTTCTTTACCAAATGGAAAGACTAATAACCCTTTGAGGTATTATGTAATCCCATTGTAGTTCATTAGTATGAATAACAGCTTGTAGTGTTTCTGCATCCCCCATAGTGTTTATAATTCTAAAGGGCTTTCCTCTTTAAGTAGAAACTCAATTTTGATAAGTAAGGTGTATTGATACATAATAGTGTTATCAACCCGCTTTTTGTTTTATTTCAATAATGAAATAAATGTATAAAATGTATTCATACATAGTAAAGAGCTTGTATATTTTGGATATTTTATTCATTTATTTTTTGGCTGTGCCGCGTGGCTGGCAGGATCTTAGTTCCCTGACCAGGGATTGAACCTGTGCCCTCGGCAGCGAAAGCACGCAGCCCTAACCACTGGGCCGCCGGGGAATTCCCAGAACTTGGATATTTTAGAGACCTGATTTTTGGGTTGAGAAAAACAGCTAGACTTGTAGTTGCAGGTCTTATTTACTCCATCGGTACCTTTCCATAGGTTGTGTTACCCAAGCCTTACTCAGAGTGAAACAGGCCTTCTCCTTTTCTGCCTGTAGGTATGTAAGCTGTAAGCTGCTTGAAGCCAGTCTTCTTCAGGGCTTCAGCTAAAAATGACATCTTCATGTAATTAATCATTGCAGAACTTTGGAAAAATATATCTATGTGGCAGAGGAGCTTCTTCTTAGGGTTCCACCAGAGCAGCATTTACCACCTTCTCACCCCTGTTTAGATCCCTGCGGGGGCTTGGAGACATTGCTCTTCTTTCTCTAGATCACTTCAGCATCTGTGAGGTTGGTCTCTCAAGACCCCAAAGCTCTCGTCAGTGAGTGGAAGGAGCCTCAGGGCAAGAACATCAGTGTGGCCTCCTGCAATAGCAGCCAGGTAGTAGTAGCCGTGGGAAGGGCTCTCTACTACCTGCAGATCCATCCTCAGGAGCTCCGACAGATCAGGTGTGTGTTTATCTGTCTGCTCTTTTTGCCCTCCCTGTTCTCTGGGACTTCTTTGATCCTTGGATTCCTTCCTCTGACATATTCTTCCTTGTTCAGCCACACAGAGATGGAACACGAAGTGGCCTGCTTGGACATCACCCCTTTAGGGGACAGCAGTGGAATGTCCCCTCTTTGTGCTATTGGTCTCTGGACAGACATCTCGGCCCGAATCGCGAAGCTGCCCTCTTTTGAGCTACTGCACAAAGAGATGCTGGGTGGAGGTGTGTTTCTTTTAAGGACCTGGGTTGGGATCAGAATCAGAATTTGGAACAAGAACTTAATGTACCTCTTTCCCACAGAGATCATTCCTCGTTCTATCCTGATGACCACCTTTGAGAGTAGCCACTACCTCCTTTGTGCCTTGGGAGATGGGGCGCTTTTCTACTTTGGGCTCAACATCGAGACAGGTGAGACTAGCACCTCGAGTGAGGGGCTCTTCGGAAAATCTGGAGTATTGGAGTTGGCAGAGTTCTTAGCCTCAGGGTGCTGCTTTTGAAGCTTCACAATCCAGCTGTGTGTCCTGTTTCGTTTCTTTCCTTTTTTCTCTGGATGCCGTTCTTTCTGTAGGCCTGTTGAGCGACCGTAAGAAGGTGACTCTGGGCACCCAGCCCACCGTATTGAGGACTTTCCGTTCTCTTTCTACCACCAACGTCTTTGCTTGCTCTGACCGCCCCACTGTCATCTACAGCAGCAACCACAAATTGGTCTTCTCCAACGTCAACCTCAAGGAGGTGAACTACATGTGTCCCCTCAACTCAGATGGCTACCCTGACAGGTGAGCCTCTTTTTCTTTTCTCAGCGAGAGCCAGGAGTGAGGACATCGTGTTGTTTTCCTCAGACCCTCCCCTCCAGCCTTTTCCTAATGACAAAGTCCGTGACCGGCTGAGATGGGAGTATAGAGCAGAGGTTTGCAAATCTCGGCTATGCAGTAGAAACACCTTGGAAGCCTTTTTAAATGTACAGAATTGTTTTTGAATCCTTCTTAGAGTTTGATTTGGTAGATCTAGGGTTGAGCCCTAGATCTGAATCTATATTTTTAGAAAACCTCGTAGGCGATTCAAATGATTAGTCAAGTTTCGGAACCTCTGATGCAGAGATCTTTATGTATTCCCCTGGAGCAGCGATTCTCAAAGTGTGGCTCCTCATAGCAGCCACAGCACTACCTGGGAACGCATTAGGAATGTAAATTCTCAGGCCTCACCCTGAGAATCAGAAACTCCAGGGTTGGACCCAGCAGTCTAGTTTAACAAGCCTCCCAGATGATTCTGATGCCAGCATGGTTTGATAGTTTGAGCATCACTGTTCTGCATTCGAATGCTTTAGTATTAAATAGTTAGTTGTTAAAAATCTCAGCCTAGGCCCAACCAGACCAATTAAGTAGGAAAATCTCAGGGGCGGGACCAGGCATGTTTCCCAGGTGTGATTTAGCATAGAGTCAGTTGAGAACCACTACCCTGGGGTAAGCTAGTGTAATTCTGCCTTGTTCTCCTTCCCCTTGTGGAGTTGCCTCGTAGAATCCTTTCCTTCCTTGGGTCTACTCAGTCTAAACCCAGAACCTTCTTTCCAGCCTGGCACTGGCCAACAACAGCACCCTCACCATTGGCACCATTGACGAGATACAGAAGCTGCACATTCGTACGGTTCCCCTCTATGAATCTCCCAGGTGAGGGTAGGGTAAGGGAGCTGCAGGGGCAGGGTGCCCTGGGGGTTGGTGTGGAGTGCCTCAGACTTCTCCTGAGGGGGCCCTGTTGCTCTGTACTTGTTCTACAGGAAGATTTGCTACCAGGAGGTGTCCCAGTGCTTTGGGGTCCTCTCCAGCCGTATTGAAGTCCAGGACACGAGTGGGGGCACAACTGCTCTGAGGCCCAGCGCCAGCACCCAGGTGAGGGCAGTGGACAAAGAAAGATGGTGTGAGAGCGGGGCAAACTGTTCTGTAAAGGCGCAGCTAGTAAATAGTTCTGGCTTTGCAGGTCATATGATCTCAGTCACAACTACTCAAGTCTGTCTGCCATTACAAAGGCAGCCATAGACAACAGGTGGGCATAGCTGGGTTCCAATAAAACTTTATTATTTATTTAAGAAAAATTTTAAATTAATTTATTTTTGGCTGCATTGGGTCTTCACTGCTGTGTGCGGGCTTTCTTTAGCTGAGGTGAACGGGGACTACTCTTCGTTGCAGTGCACGGGCTTCTCATTGCAGTGGCTTCTTTTGTTGCGGAGCATAGACTCTAGAGCGCAGGCTCAGTAGTTGTGGCGCACGGGCTTAGTTGTTCCGCGGCATGTGAGATCTTCCCGGACCAGGGATCAAACCCGTGTCCCCTGCATTGTCAGGCAGATTCTTAACCACTGTGTCACGAGGGAAGTCCCAAAACTTTATTTAAAAAAAAAAAAATTATTTATTTGGTTACCCTGGGTCTTAGTTGTGGCAGGCAGGCTCCTTAGTTGCGGTTTGAGAGCTCCTTTGGTTGCGGCTTGCGGGCTCCTTAGTTGAGGCATGCGTGTAGGATCTAGTTCCCTGATCAGGGATCAAACCCAGGCCCCCTGCATTGGGAGCACGGAGTCTTAACCACTGCACCACCAGGGAAATCCCCAATAAAACTTTATAAAAACAGGCAGTGAGCTGGATTTGGCCCCCTCATTAGAGGCTTGAGAAGACCTTTGAGTAAGCGTGGCTGTCAGTGATTTTGCTACTTGGTAGCCTTGCCTGATGAATAATTCCTTTTCTCTTAACATCAGTTTGGGTGCTTTGTGTAGGATATGGGTAACAGTGCAGTATAATAGGTAAGAGCATGGGATTTGGAGTCTGACAGAACTGACTCCAAAGTTTATATTGCTAGCTGCGTGACCTTGGGCAACTTCAGTTTTCTCATCTGCAAAATGATAATAGTGGGACAATATGGAGCCGCACATCACAGACCCAATGGAGATGTTAGCTGATCGTTTTATTCCACGTATTCTCTGCCTTCCTTGCTCGCAGACATCTGTGGTATGGCTTCTTCCCTTAATCCAAAGTAGAAGGTCTTTACATTTTTCTTTTTATTTGCAGTGCTCTCCTGCTCCTCCCATTGAGAGAGGTGGAAGCCTGTCACTTTACTAGGTCGCCTGAGTTTCTCGTTAGCTTTCTTGATTGTCGTAGCATCACTGTTTTAGTGCTCTTTAATGCCCTTAGATTCTGGCGGTGTTTTGTATTGCTGTGTCAATACCATATGGAATTTGGATCCTTAGCCTTGGTCCCTGAGTCCTCTTTGAAGCCCTCTGTTCTTTAGGCTCCATGCAAGCGGCCAGCCTTAAGGTTTCCTCGTTCAGACTCAGCCACTGTTCCCTGATCCTGCCTGATGCTCACACTGTTGTTCCCAGCACCCGTTCTGCTTTTGAGAGGGGTGATGTGTGTTCTCTCTGTTCCCAGGCCCTGTCCAGCAGCGTCAGCTCCAGCAAGCTGTTCTCCAGCAGCACAGCCCCTCACGAGACCTCCTTTGGAGAAGAGGTGGAGGTGCATAACCTCCTTATCATTGACCAGCACACCTTTGAAGGTGCAGATGAGCTCTTTTTGTCATTTTGTACCTACGTCCTCCCTAAGCTAGGCTCTTCTGGGTTCTGCTGTATTCCAGAATTTGATGGACACTGGCAGACCATCCTAGAAGGAGCAGAGAGGGGTGGGGCCTCTGAGTCGGCCGTGAGTCCAGAGTGCTGGGCCTCCTCAGGTCAGAATAGGTTGGTGAGGAGACAGGAATAGCAGGAGGCAGATCTACTTCGAGCTGAGCTGTGGGCCTCACAAGTACAGAAGCGTGCTTGCGTGGGGGTTGTCAGCCAGTCGCGTCTCTTCTCCTCCCTTCCAGTGCTCCACGCCCACCAGTTCCTGCAGAACGAGTACGCCCTCAGCCTGGTCTCTTGCAGGCTGGGCAAAGACCCCAACACGCACTTCATCGTGGGCACGGCCATGGTGTACCCTGAAGAGGCAGAGCCCAAGCAGGGTCGTATTGTGGTCTTTCAGTATTCAGATGGTAAGCGGACGCAGTCTCCGGCTTTTGAGAGATTTGGAACTGGGAAAGTAAGCAGACTCTCTTAGGTTTCAGTCTCAGTTACGCAGAAGAACTTGGGTTAATTGCTGGGACGTGAGACTCATGATGTTTCTCTTAAGCTCTTGCTAATCTGAATGAGTTTTGGAGTACGTGAGCAGAGGCACAAACAAAATCTAGCACGTGTTTCTTCCTTTTTCACTCTTTGAAAGGAAGGAAAAACGGGGAGAGGTGAACTATGAGGAAGAGAGCCTGCCGACCAGAACGAGAGTTAGGAATCCTAGTAGGAATCCTAGGTGTGTTTCCCACTTGGCTGCTCAGCCTTTAAGGTCCTCTTCCCAGCGTCAGCACTTTGAGTTCATTTCAACATCTTTTCCCATCTCCCCTACTCAAGATGGTTCTAAAGACTAGCTGTCAGCCCCGAAATCTCAGAATAGATGGCTGAGATGGAATTTGGTCTCCATCTTGAGAGAGAGATCTGGAGTCTCAGGGTGGGAGACACATCCTGAATGCTGTGTAGAATCACTGCACATCTGGGGTTCACACTTCCAGTGGTGGTTAACCCCAGTGTGTACTGACTCTGTATTTCCTGCTATCAGATGAGTGGTTTTGGGGGCAGGAATTAGAGCCAGAGGGGAAGCATGGGATTCTTTTGATTAGTTAAAGTTTGGGCTCATAAAGGAGACTTAAGAGTATCTTTTTTCCCCTAGGAAAACTACAGACTGTGGCTGAAAAGGAGGTGAAAGGGGCTGTGTACTCTATGGTGGAATTTAACGGGAAGTTGTTAGCCAGCATCAACAGCACGGTGAGGCTCCTCCCACTGGTGTCATGCCTTAGGCCTCACACCATTGTCCACAGAACATGTTTCCCTTGTATTTCCTGAAGGTGCACGTGTATCACGATTTTAAGGATAACAAAGTAGTGAGTATGGAGGTTGGAGTTGGGAGCATGGGGAGCTGGGGTTGGACCGGACGGCACATTTGGTTATGTGGAGCCCAATCACATCATCCTAAGTGCTGCGGGAATTGAGAAAGGGGTAAGAGCTGTGGTCCCTGCGCTTAGAATGTCTCGTGATGTGAGAATATTTCATCTGTGTGGAACAAAATGAGCCAAACCGCATTATCCTGAGTACATCCCTGAAATACTAGGCCTGTGAAATATGCCACTTCGCTTCTGGCATGACCCCACCTCCTCCCTTGCAAAAAAAAAATGAGTTTCATGGTCAGATACATTTGGGAACTGCTGTATCCTGTATCCTCTTCTTAGAAGCTTCACGGTGCATCTTATCATATTAAAGGTTCTGAGAAGATCAAGAGTAGAGAGACATTATTTAAATACTTTAAGTGGACATTCATTCAAGAAAAATTAACTGAACACTTGCAGTATACCAGGCACTGTTTTGGTAGTTGGGATGTAGCAGTAGATGAAATGGACAAAGAGCTAGCCTTCTGGGGCCAGTGAGCAAATAGAATACATATGTGTACCCAGGACGATGAGAAATACATGGTGAGAAATAAAAACGGGACAAAAAGCTGAAGGAGTACCAGAGCAAGCATGGGAGGTGGCGCTGTTTTGTCACGTGTTCAGGAGGGTCTTGTTTATACAGTGGCATTCGGGCAGGTTCCTAAAGGAAGGGAGGGAGCAAGCCATGCTTCGGTCTGGGAGAAGACAAGTGCCAGGAGTCTGGGGCCAGCCTGCCTGCACTCTGCACGGGTGGGCGCTGCTGGGTGCTGGGAGATGAGTCGGAGAGGCAGCGGAGGGCCAGCACTTGCAGAACCTGATAGGCCGAGTGTGTAAGGACTTTGGGTTTTACTCTGAGGGTGATGGAGACCTCTAGAGGGTTCGAGCGAATGAGTGACATGACTGTAGTTATATTTCGAAAAGCTCATTGCGCATCCTGGGAAAGGTCGTAGGGGACCAAGAGTAGAGGCAGTGAGATCAGTTAGGAGGCTCTGGTGATGATCCAGATAGCAGTTGATGGTTGCTGGGGGCAGGGTGCTGATAGAGGAGGTGAAGGGTAGTCAGATTCTGCAGATGTTAGTATTGAGGGGCTCTGGTGATGGATTGAAGATGAGGCGTGAGAAGGGAATAAAGGGCCAAGAGTTTTGGCCTGAGTAACAAGGATGGTGTTGCTCTGTACTGATGGGGGGAGATTGTGAGTGGAGCAGGTTTGGAGGGGAAAGGAAAACTGTTCTTTACTCACAACACTTCTGACCCCATATGTATGGGGTTTTTAATCCCTATACCATCCAGTTTTCCAACCAGGCGTCCTATAATTTAATTGAATTCTGACATTAGCCACCCAGAGTTAGTGTCAGACCTCACAGGTTTAAGGGCTCAGTCCCACAAGACTGTCCTTACTTCAAACCCCAGTCCCAAGTAGTGGTCCCCAAACTTCTGTCTGACTTGGTACAAAGTCAGGGGTTCCCCAAATTCCCCACCCCCCTTAGGTTTGATAATTTGTTGGAAGGGCTCACAGAATTTGAAACGTTTACTTATATTTGGTGGCATATTACAAAGGATTTTATAAAGGATACAAATTAATAGCCAGATGGAGAGGTGCGTAAGGCAAGGTCCAAAAGAGTCCTGCGGGCAGGAACTTCTGTCTTCGTGGAGTTGGAATGCACTACCCTCCCAGTATGTGGCTGTATTCACCAACCCAAGAACTCTCTGAACCCCATAGTTTAGAGATTTTTATAGAGGCTTCTGTATATAGGCACGATCCATCATTAAATCAGTCTCCAGCCCCTCTTTCTTCCCTGGAGAATGGGGGTGGGGCTGAAAGTTCCAAGCTTCTGTTCATGGCTTGGTCTTTCTGGTGACCAGCCCCCATCCTGTAGCTATCCAGGAACCACCAAGAATTGCATCATTAGAACGAAAGACTCCTATCACCTAGGAAATTCCAAAGGATTTAGGAGCTCTGTGTAAAACATTCCTATTAGGAAATTACAAAGGTTTTAGGAGCTTTATGTCAGGAACCGGGGGCAGAGACCAAATGTATATTTCTTCTTACGTTGCAGTGGGGAAACCAGAGGTTTGGTTTTGAAAATGCTAAGTTTCAGTAGTCATCTCAGTGGAGATGTCAGGTAGGTAGGTGGATGAGAGAGGTATGGGTTCTAGCAAGAAGCAGATTGAAGATACTAGTGTGGCAGTTATTAGGTGGCATGTAAAGCTGAGAGTGGTGGAGATCACCTGAGATCACCTACCTGCTGAGAGTGGGTAGAGGAGAGATCTGAAGACTGAGCCCTGGGGCCCTCCAGCCTTTCAAAGTTGGGACGAGAAGGAAGATCCAGCTAAACAGAGAGGAGGTGCCTAGTGAAGTAGGAGAGGAGCCAAGAAAAGTGTTCTGGAAGCCATGGAAAGAAAGTATTTGAAGCAGGAGGGAAGTGATAAACTGCAAGTGCTGTTGGTGGGTCAGATAACGTAAGGATCGAGAAATGGCCGTTGGTTTAGCTCTTTTTGTTGAGTGGTGGGGATGGAACCTGACTGGAGAGGGTTCAACCAGGGCGAGGAGGCAAGGACGACTAGGATCAGGAAACCCTTCCCAGGAGTTTTGCAGTAAAGAGGAGCGTAATGGGGTAGTTACAGGGGAATGTCAGCACAGGAGAGTTTTTAATTTTTTAAGTTAGGAAATACTGCTGCACATTTCTAGCTGATGGCAATGGTCCATTAAAGGAGAGTTGCTGGAGCCATGTGTTGAGTAGCTAAGGGGGCTCTAATGCACAGTGTTGGCTTCAGGTGGTGGAAGCAGGTGGAAATCCTCCTTTGGTTGTGTCCATCTTCTGTGAAGTAGCTGAGAGGAAGGCTGGAAGAGGAGGTATTAGAGTTTTTATTTAGTTAGTTAGTTAGTTTTGGCTGTGTTGGGTCTTCATTGCTACGCGTGGGCTTTCTCTAGTTGTGGCGAGCGAGGTCTACTCTTCGTTGCGGCGCGTGGGCTTCTCATTGCGGTGGCTTCTCTTGTTGCGGAACATGGGCTCTAGGTGCCCGGGCTTCAGTAGTTGTGGCTCGTGGGCTCTAGAGCTCAGGCTCAGCAGTTGTGGCACACGGGCTTAGTTGCACCACCGTCTGTGGGATCTTCCCGGACCAGGGCTTGAACTTGTGTCCCCTGCAATCGCAGGTGGATTCTTAACCACTGCACCACCAGGGAAGCCCATGGTATTAGAGTTTTGAGGAGAGTGGAGGAGTATGAATTTAAAATGAGACCGGTCATGCTGGTTGGTGGTTTTTCCTCAGCTTTTAGTTGAAAATTAATTTTACCAAAGTCTGTTTTTGTTGGGTGAGCACGATCGAGGGAGAGAGGGGCAAGGGAGTGGAGAATCCGTAAGACAAGGATTGTGGTGATGGGCTCTGGGCATCTGAGAAGCAGTGAAACTGGGGACAAAAGATTCTGGAGTTATTTTTAATGACAGGCTCTTAAGGGGTGACCATAGGAATGGACAAGATACGTGGGGAAGAGGGGGGTCAGAAAAGGACAGAGATCAGGGTATTGGAAGGATCTTCTCTGTGAATATTAAAGTCACCAAGAATTACTGGGGTGTTATGTTAGGAGAGAGTGATGGCGTGGGGGTGGAGATGTGACAGTGGGGTAGTTGTCTGGTGGTGTGAACTTGAGAACTGGTATGTTTAGGAGGCAGGCAGGATGCATGGAAGGCTGTCCTCCCTGTAGTCCCAGTGGTACGAGGGACAGTGGGAGAGAGAATAGCCAAGTTGAGAGGGCCACAGAGCCCTTTTGAAAGATCCACATTTCAGTTAGACTGACAAGGGATCGGCTAGAGAGCAGGCTGCCTGTGACTAGTGACCATGTATTCCAGAGGGTACAGTGAACAGATGCAGGAATTGGGAGGGGTCAGATTATAAGACGTCCGTTGCTGTGTAATAGAAATACAGGAGCCACATGTGTAATTTTAAACTGCCTAGTAGCCACATGAATAAAAGTTCAAAGTAGGTGAAATTAATTTTAGTAATGTATTTTATTTAACCCAGTACATCTAAAGTATTATTTCAACATGTAATCAATATAAAAAATTATTAGTGAGATAATTTTACATTTTTTTCATACCAAGACTTCCACATCTCGTGTGTGGTTTACACTTAAAGCACATCTCAATTTGGGCTTGCCACATTTCAGGTATTTGTAGCCATGTGGCTAGTGGCTACCATATTGGACAGTGGGGATCTAGGACCTGTTGGGTTGAGAGTGGGAGTCTTGGATTTTGGTGGTGTCTGACCTTGGTCCTGACTATCTCCACGGCAGAAAGGGAGGCTGGGAGTATGAAGAGGGGCGTGTCGGGTGTGTTCCCAGGAGCGTGTGGAGCTCTTGGCCTCTACTTTACTCGACTCTTGGAGGACTGGAGGCCCAGTCAGGCTGGGCTTACCCCAGTCTGGGGTGTTCTGGGCTCCCTTGACCCTGCCGATGGAGGTGTGGTAGCCCTTGTAATTATTACGAATGACTCTTGGAGTGCATACCTGTGGAGCTAGGGTCCTTTGGACACATCTCGAGAAATCGTGGCTTAATATATTCTGTCCAGAGTGTCTGCATGTGCAGAGGCCATGGGTGGGGCTGCCTGGACCCTGAAGGGTCTGCCAGGGCTGGGCTGTGCCGAGTATCTGTTCATCTATCTGCTGATTCTAAAGCATCTTCATTCTTTTGGAGCTGTAGTTGTAACTGAAGAAACACTGCAGTGGAGAAGAAAAAAGGGGTATTTTTTTCCCTTTGGGTGGAGGGGTGGCCACAGACTCTAGTGCTTTAGAGTCCTTTAGCTTCTGTTGGACTTTGCCATGCTATTTTCTTTGCTCATTGGGTTCACGTCAAAAGGTGCAAGGAATGTATGAGTTTTGAGGAGGGGTTAGAAGAGGCAGTTGGTTGGGAGGTGATCTTGTTCCTTTCTGATCAGGAAATTGGAGATGGATCCTCTTTTTCCAGAGCGATTTCTGTAGGTCAGTTACCAAACTTCAGTCACAAAACCATCTCTTGTCACATGCATAGTATTACTTGCATTAATGTTTACTTAATGTTTTTCTTTACCCTGACTCATTTTCTTATATAAAGGAAAACTTTGTATTATTAGTTTCATGGGCTCATTCTATTTTCATTTTTCATAAATACATAATACTGAAATTAAAAACGTTCATGCAAGTTCCACACCAAAGCACTTCACACCCCACATTGCACTTGGGTAAATGATGCTGCAGATGGAGGCTTAAGGAGGGTTCGGGCCCCTCGAGTTGACAGAAGTGCAACGCCCGTGCCAGGTGCGGCTTTACGAGTGGACGACGGAGAAGGAGCTCCGCACCGAGTGCAACCACTACAACAACATCATGGCCCTGTACCTGAAGACCAAGGGCGACTTCATCCTGGTGGGCGACCTGATGCGCTCGGTGCTGCTGCTGGCCTACAAGCCAATGGAGGGCAACTTCGAAGAGGTAGTGGGGCAGGGGCAGACTGTTCCCTTAAGCTGCGACCCCGCGGGTGTTTCTTGGTGGTGAGGGATAATCAAGCCCAGTGAGGGCAGAAATGTCGTCCCTGGAGCCTACATTCTGCATCCATTAAGTGTTCTTAGAAAGGCCCAACAGCTCTGCGTAGGCTCCATTTCTGGGCTGAGTTGGCCAGACTGTGGGGAGAATCTCTGAAGGGGTGGTGGTTAAACACGGGGCAGGGCAGGCTCTTGGCCAGGTCTCAGCAGTGGCTTCCATGCAAACTGCTGATTGTGTTTCCTTTTGTACCTTGTCTTTTTAAAGATTGCTCGAGACTTTAACCCCAACTGGATGAGTGCTGTGGAAATCTTGGATGATGACAATTTCCTGGGGGCTGAAAATGCCTTTAACTTGTTTGTGTGTCAGAAGGATAGGTGAGTGACCAGCTGTGGGTATGGTCTGCGGGGAATGAGGACGCTGGCTCCTCTCTCAGGCTCCGGTGCTCCTCTTCACAGAGGGTTAGGGTTTCCATGAGGCAGGCAGGCCACAGAGATGAGCTCTTCAAGCTGGATCCTCTGCTGTGGAGCGGGTGGGCTCACCGGGGAATCTGTCCGCTGCACACAGCCCTTGTCGGGGCCCCGTCGCGGGGACAGAAGTCTGGGTAGTGAGTTTCTTGCATTGCCTCGCAGCGCTGCCACCACTGACGAGGAGCGGCAGCACCTCCAGGAGGTTGGGCTCTTCCACTTGGGCGAGTTTGTCAACGTCTTTTGCCACGGCTCTCTGGTCATGCAGAATCTGGGCGAGACCTCCACCCCTACCCAGGGCTCGGTGCTCTTCGGCACGGTCAACGGCATGATTGGTAAGGGTGACCTCTGTGGGGCGCACCCCGTGCAGGCCTCCTTCCTGAGAGCAGCGTTCCCGCTTTGGGGGACGAGGGAGAGCAGGGTTTCGCGGAGGAGCCTGTGGCCAGCTCTTCCTTCCTCGTCTCGTGCTGCTGCCTGGGCTGCCCTTGGCGCGCAGTGCCCGCCTTGCAGCTCCCTGTTCCCTTTGCTTCCTCAGGCCTGGTGACCTCACTGTCAGAGAGCTGGTACAACCTCTTGTTGGATATGCAGAATCGACTCAATAAAGTCATCAAAAGTGTGGGCAAGATTGAACACTCCTTATATCTTTCCCAGAGGTGCCCCCTTGCTAGGAGGCACGTCCTGACCCAGGCAGAGAGCTACATTACCCTAAGCAGCCTCTGGAAACTGCTGTCCGTTTAGGAAATGTCTTGACTAGGTTCCCGTGGGGAACAGGCTTTTAAAAAACCTTATGGAAAATTTCAAACACACAGTAGTGGAGAGAACAGTGTAGTGAACTCCCATGTACTTATCACCCAGCTTCACTGGTTCATCTTGAAAATGTACATTTTTGTTCCTGAAATGTGTCTGCCTCTGGCCTTTCTGGTGTTGCTTGTCAAACGTAAGTTTAGATCACAACTTCAGAACGTCCTTTCAGAGATCTTGTTGGAGGCAGTAGTGTCTGAGGACCCTCACTAGAGAGGCTAACGGAAGAGGGGAAAAGCAAAGAATGTGCAAACTCCAGAAGCCCAAGGATCAGCCCCCGTGGGACACTTAGGATCCAAGTACTGCTGGAAGTTTGTTTATTATGGGAGAGAGACAAGGAGCCTGAGGGAGGCGGGGGGTGGGAGGCGGGAGGGGCGAGGGGCGAGGGGCTCCTGCTATGAGTCCGTGAGGGAGGAGGGAGGCTGATGGGTTGGTTTTTGCCACAACCCGCAGGACTTTCGGCACATCTCGTCTTACTGAGCCTCTGTTTGTTTATTTTTGGCTGCATTGGGTCTTCGTTGCTGTGCACGAGCTTTCTCTAGTTGTGGCGAGCGGGGGCTACTCTTTGTTGCGGTGCACGGGCTTCTCATTGCGGTGGCTTCTCGTTGCAGAGCACGGGCTCTAGGCACGTGGGCTTCAGTAGTTGTGGCTCGCAGGCTCAGTAGTTGTGGCTTGTGGACTGTAGAGCGCAGGCTTAGTAGTTGTGGCGCACAGGCGTAGTTGCTCCGTAGCATGTGGGATCTTCCCGGACCAGAGCTTGAACCCATGTCCCCTGCATTGGCAGGAGGATTCTTAACCACCGCGCCACCAGGGAAGTCCCGAGCTTCAGTTTATTAATCTGTGAAGGTCAAGGCTAGACTTAAAGAGTGGTTCTTCCCAGGCAAGCATCCAGTTCACATGGAGCACTTGTAAAAAAAAAAAAGAAAAAAAGAAAAAAACATCCATACACGTCCAGGCTCTGAACTAAGAGTCATATCTGTATTTTGTTTTAATCTGTATTTTTTTATTTTTAAATTTGTTTTGGCCTCGCTGCACGGCTTGCGGGATCTTAGTTCCCCAACCAGGGATCGAACACATGCCCTTGGCATTGAAAGTGCAGAGTCCTAACCACTGGACCACCAGGGAATTCCCTGTATTTTTTTAATGTTATTTTGACGATTACTCCAGTTAAGAACCATTGGATGAGGTAATAGCTTATAGGTCTTTGAAATTCTAAAACTGTCCCAAAGGCCATGTGATTTTTAGTTGAAAATGTTCTCTCCTGTTTATCCTGGTGATAGTTTTAGATTGTGGTCTTGTGCAGAGGTGGGGGTGACTCATAGTAAGGGTACTTATTTCCAGATAATTGGCACTTTCCTTAACTCACCTGTCCACCTGGAGATCCTTTCATACTGAACGGAAGACAGAACCAGCCACAGGCTTCATTGATGGGGACTTGATTGAGAGTTTCCTGGACATCAGCCGGCCCAAGATGCAGGAGGTTGTGGCAAACCTGCAGGTGAGCTGCTCAGGGTTTAGCCCTGGGCCAGTTTCTCAAGTCCCTTGCAGGGCCGGGCATACCAGGAGGCCGGCAGAACTCCGGGGCCTCCCCTCCCTCGGTCCCCACGTGCTAACGGCCCTTTTCAAGTTTTCTTCTACTCACGCGGGAAGGTGGGGTCCAAGGGCAAGGAGATAAAGCTGAGGCTCGTGGGTTCCCCCGTCAGGCAGCAAACACTGTAACTTGAGCAATGAGGGCACATTTGGGCATGTCTGGGATCTCTGGCAGACCCGTAGGAAGGGGGCAGGGTCGGGATCCTGTAGGGAAGAGAAGTTTCCATGGCGCTTGGGTTCGGGGCATTGCTCACTGGACATGGTGCCTCTGGGGAAGTATATACTGGGTGGCAGGCTCCGGGCAGCTTTGCTGTCAACAGACCTTGCTGACCTGAACCCCCAAGGAGAGGTGTGGGCTTTGACTGTGAGTCCTTCCTCCCTGCCATGACAGTGGTGGAATGGGGCGCCTCCCTTGTGGTGGGCATCCCCTTCCTCAGGGGAGGGAGAGCACCCTCTCAGCCCTCACAGCCTCTCCTCCTGCCCCTTCCTCGTTGCAGTATGACGATGGCAGTGGAATGAAGCGAGAAGCCACTGCGGATGACCTGATCAAGGTTGTGGAGGAGTTAACTCGGATCCATTAGCCGAGGGCAGGAATCCCCTTTCCCAGGCCCTCTCTGAAGGCTTTGCCCTCCTGCTCTCCTCCTCCTCCCCTGCTGTTGTCTCTTGGCTATGGGAAATCTTTCCCTAGGCCAGCTGCCCTAGAATCCACGGCCTACCTGTGTGGAAACAGGGATTTTGTAGAACTAAAACCAGTTCGCTGGAGACCTGGGAAAGGACTGAAGGTGAAATATTTTCTCCCTGGATTTTTACCAGTCTCACATGATTCCAGCCATCACCTTGGGCCACCAAGCCTTGATTGGTGTAGCCAGTTGTCCTCCTTCCAGGGAGCAATTTTGCAGCTCTTTGGCTGAAAGGAAGCTGTGTGTGTGTGTGTGTGTGTGTGTGTGTGTGTGTGTGTGTGTGTGTGTGTGTGTCTCCCACACTCATGCATTGTCCTCACTATCTTTTTATTTAGGTTGGGGGTGTGGGGAGGTTGTGGGTAGCAGGGAGGAGGGGCGGGAGGGGTTCGTCGTCTTTGAAATGAGAGCTTCCTTTGCTTTCTTCTCTTGCCTCTGAGAGCTTTGGTCTGGAGGGCTGACCACCAGACAGTGGGCTGCTTGAGTAGAAAACCTGCAGATGGTGGATGATCTCCAAGCCACAGCCTTTTTGTCTCTGGGGAACTGCCTTCTTCAGAGGGAAGGAGGTGGGGGGACGTGAATTGGTGGTTAGTTTCTGAGTTTTACCTAATAAAGTAGAGTCTAAGAAGAAGGATCCATTTGTTTCTGCTTTTTCTTCCCCTGCTCGGCTCTCCAGCGTCCCAGTCACTCTGTGCCCAGTTTACTGCAAGCTCCATTCTCTCCTTCACAGCCACTGCAGCAGTCCCTTGTCCTTGCTGCTGGAACGTTCCTTTCAAGTAGTGAACTGTCGTCTGTACATCTCCTTTGTCAGGTGATTGCTCTTGGTGGGATCCCAAGGATGATGGATGTCAGGTTTTTGAAATTCAGTGGTCTTTGGTTGCCCTTGACTCTGTAGTCATCGTTTGATTCCCAGGTGCCTGTGTTAGTAATGTGCGGGGCCTGGGGGTTGCTAGGCCTGCCTTTCCTTATGTCATTTTACAGCCAGTTGTATATGGAACATTCAGCCAATTAGCCCCCCAGGCACTGCTCCTCACGCACTGCCCAGCTTCCTGTTGCCACATGGGCTTTGGATTCTGATTTTATTTCTCCTGGTTTAATTGAGTAAACCTTTGGTGCCTTAGGTTTGAAAATACAGGAGAAGGGCACATTTGGGGTTCACCCTTCTATCCAGCACACAGAGCCTGTCTTCTATCAGCTCAGTGGGTCAGAGTGTCTGGGCCCATATTTCCACCAGTGATCCAGTGGGAATAAAGGCTGCTCTGTCCCAACAGTGGAGCAGGGTTGATCCCAGGCATATTGGCTGGCTCCTTTAAGACCAGCCTTTGATTCTGTGTCAGGAAAATTGTGGTTTCAAGTTCAAACTGTGGTTTTGAGAGATTCTAGCTTAAAAGGAAAAGAGCAAGGAAGCATCTCTGCTTTGGGGGTCTTCCGGAGTAAGTTTCCTTCCCTGGAAGCATTCCTTGTGTTTCTTTACGGTTCTTTTCCCCTTACTCTCCTGGGGTTTCTGAGGGTGGAGGATAAGGGTCTTAGGGGAAAAAATAATCATCTCTCAAAAACCACAGTTTGAACTTGAAACTCAACACTGTGATTTGAATTCTTCAAGTCATGGTTTGAATTGAAAAGGCTGCCCCCATGCCAGAGACCAGCTTGAGTGAGGCAGGCAAGCAACGGCCTCCAGATTGTGGTGATTTAAAAAATTTAATCCTAGATGGGAGGATTGACTCTAAGGTGCCAAGGTCAGAAAAACAGAATGTGGTGGGATTATGGTTCTGATGCTTTTCAGTGGTCTGACCTGCAGCCACGGAGACCTGCTACGTTCAGTAGAAGGTTATTACTTAACCAGTGGCTTCAGTCTTGACTCTGGAAACTGGAGTCCTTGTAGTTTTTTGTTTCCTACAATCCTGGGTATATTCACTCCGGACTGAATTCCAGCAGTCCTTCGGAAACTGATGCTCTACTGCCACACTCCCACATCCCTCTTAAGACCATTAATCACCTCTCCCAGGGTGAAAGGTTGCCTTCGGAGCTTTGCTACAGCCAGCTGGAATGGCTCCTTTCCATGTAGGCGCTGATGAGCTCGCCTCACTCCAGGCCTCTGCACGAATGGACCTTTGGGAGAATAATAGAAACACTGACTCATCACATGACCATTTGGAAGGGTCACAAGCCAGAGGCCTTCTTTCTACAGCCAACAACAACTTGAATCCTCCGCCCTCGGTGGAGGGTCCCTTTTGTAACTGAGAAGCCACAAGCCACAGAACTGGGGAGGAAACACTGAGGAACTAATAAGTGCCCAAACTGGTCCTTGAAGATGAATGATATTAAGTGAGCGACTCTCAGGGTCCAAACTTTGAGAAGCCTCAAGGGCAAACAAACCAAAAGACAAGAAAAGCAGAAAACGGTGAAAACCAAACTAAAGACGCAAACGGTGTGAGGAGCAAGGTGAATGCCGTACGGTCAAAGAAATGGGAAATGAAAGAAATGTCAGGGGCTGTTTAGGAAGTTTCTTTCAAAATTCACTGGTAGGAATTTAGTCTTAAATGTCCCGAGCTCCTCCTGCTGAGGGTAGATGAAGATTTTCTTTAAGCACAAACTCGCATCTCGGTCATTGCAGCTGCCCACTGACCGATATGGAGCAAAGCCTGCCAGAGTTGCAGGGATGAGCTATGGAGGGGTTGGGGCACCCTAAAGTAGTCGAGTTCAGAATGGAGAAAGCCGAGGTGTGCGGAAGTGTGAGAGAAGATGGCGCAAGGAGTGACAGGTGTGTAAAAGGAGCCTTGTCCTGTGTAAATGTGTTAAGAACTTGTGGGTAGCTTTTAGGGCCAGGAAGAGTGAGCACTTATTTGACATTGAGTGGTGGTCTAGGTAGGAATGATAAGGGCGGTGGTGCGATAGATTTTGCGGGCTCGAGTGAAGGAAGGGCTTTGTTTATCCCTATTGAATAATTCAGGGCTAGATTTCTGACTCTGGACCTTGAAGGTGGGCATTGAAGTACTTTGTAAGTGACAGTGAGGAATGCAGTCTGAACGGCAGAGGGGGAAAGTGCACCTTTGGATGTTTGAGACAAAAAGGAAAGACGGCCAAAGGGTCCTTAGGACTCAGAATGGACATAACTATGGAAGTAGCATTCGTCTCACGATACAGAGTATTTTGGCAGCCTCCTTGTTGACAATGTGTTACTTAGATGGGTCAAAACTAACAAGGTGAGATAACAGCCCTAAAGCGAACATCTGCAAAAACTCAACCACACAGGTTCAGGTAAGGAAATCGGTTTAGTAGCTTGTGTTTAATAACAAAAGACATGACACCAAAAAGCATCTGAGGCTTCCCTTTACTGTAAACTTTGTTATGAACTAACAGCATCATGGGGTTGCCAGGTAATATTCGACTGTGTTGATAGAAGTGTGGCATCTGGAAGGAAGGAGGCAAGAGTCCAGACCACTGTTGGCACACCATGTTCATTTGTGGCCACCAGTGTTAAGGACTTTAGTGACAGGCTGAGGTACCCAGTGGGAACTGCAGAGGTAGAACCAAAGGAACTGGGGTTATTGAACTGGGAAGAAAAAACACTTCCTAACAAGTGGAGTTACTCAAAATTGGATTGGGCTGCCTTTTGATAGGTCTTCGTCCCTGGAAGTGTTTAAGCCAAAGCTTGACTGATGGGGTCTGGGCGGCTAGGGAAGGTTCCTGCACAGAGCTGAAGGTAGGATTTAGTCAACCTTTCAGCTTTCTCCCAGCTGGATGGTCCTGATTTCCATCCGCCACCCGCTCACCACTTCCCTGCCTACCATTTCTGACTGTGGCCTGAGGCAGCTGCAGAAGGGGACAAAGAGGAATCTGTGGGTTCAAGACTGTCTAGTGCCCCCTGACCAGGGAGCAGGTGGACCCACTGACCGGCGCACCCAGGGTTAGGGTGCAGACCTGTTGGCAGGCTCGGGGCCGGCCTAGAAGTGCTCAGCAGCGAAACGACCCACCGTCCCACCTTGTACGACACAGCCATCTCGGGATCCACCTAGACCAGCAATGCCCGGGGCGCGCAGCCTCCTGCTCCAGCCTTGTTCCCGGAGTCTCTTTCCTCCCCGGGCCTCAGTCTGACGCCCATAGCCCTTCGCAGGAAGCCGACTCCCAAACCCGGGCCGGGGGTGTGGGCCGAGGACGAAACCCCGCCCCCAGGGGTCCGTGATCTTTGCCCCCGCCCCGGGCTCCGCGCCTCCCCTGATGGCCACCGGCGGGCGGGCGCCTTTGCCTTTTGTGTGTTTCGTTCCGAGGTGCCAGAGACCCCCCGCGCAGTCGTCCGCCGAGTCTCCTCGCGGCCCCGTGCCCCTCCTCTCGGAGTCCCCAGCCCCCCTGCTCGGCTCCGCGTGCCAGCTCGGGGCTCGCTGGTTCGCTCCCCGCGGCGCCAGGAGGAGGGGCGAGGGCCGGCAGCCCCCTCCCCCGCGCTCGGCGCCGGAGCCTAGCCGAGCCGGGGGGACCCGCCGCCGCCGGTCATGTGGGCCGGATTGCTCCTCCGGGCGGCCTGCGTCGCGCTCCTGCTACCGGGGACCTCGGCCCGTGGCTACACCGGGAGGAAGACGCCCGGGCACTTCGGGGCCGAGAGGTAAGCGCCCCGCGCCCTTCCCCTGCCCCTCCGCGGGAGCGCTACCGGCGCGGTGCGGGGAGGCGCGGAGGGGCGTCCCGGAGCTGTGGGTCGGGGCGCCCCCCTGGGCCACTGTTCGCACGCGGGCGCAGCCCAGGAGGTCCGGACAAAGGGACAGCAGCTTGTGCTCTGGGCGGGTGCCCGTTCTGCGCCCCTGGCCGGGGCTGTCCTGATTGGAATCTGGCGGGGGGAACGGAGATCCAGGCGCTAGGTGAGCCGCACTGAGTCCCGTGGAGCCCCGACCCCTGGCGAAGGGACCCCGGGACGTGCAACCTGGTCTCCGGACTGTCTGGCTTTCGCTCCCGAACGTGCCCGTGGCTCTGCCTAGGCAGTGCCTGGCCTGCCCCGCGGCTCTGGCCGCTCTGAGGCTGGGGGCATTCCCTGTGTCCACGCTCTGCGCACGCCGTGGACCTTGTAGCCGCCGGGGTCTCTTTGGGTTATGTTTCGGTTTCCGCCTGTGTGTGCGCGCGGGAGGGGGTTGGGTGTTTTGCCCCTTTGCTTTCCCGATTGATGTCGCCCTCCCCTAGCGTCTCCTCCCGGCGGAGGCCGGGCCGCCGCGGGCCGAGCGCGTGTGTGCGTGATGCTCCGAGCTAGGGAACACGGTGTCAGCGGGCGGCCTGGCCCGCGGCCACGGCCTCGGGGGCGCGCGGGGGGGGCGGCCCCGCCAGGCTCGCAACTCGCACGTGTGTTCCGCAGCCACCGCCAGTTCCTGCTCAGATCGGCCCGGCTCCGCGGCGTGTCAGAGCCTTCCTGCCTGCCACCTGTCTCCCCGTCACCGCCCGTCCTAGGTTCCTTGGGGCGCTCTGGCGGGCGCTCGGCCCCTGCCCACCTGAGGGTGAGGCTCCACCAGCCTCCCGGGAATCCTTCCATCTGCCGCTTTGGTGGCACCCCTGTCCCTTTGAGAGCCCCATCTGAGGAGCAGGAGCTGCCGGCTTCTCCTTCCCAAGCTGCTGCCCTAATCGCTCCAGCGAGGGCGGCGGGTGAGACATCCCTGCTGCATCCCCCACCCAC
The DNA here is from genome assembly GCF_008692025.1 of Phocoena sinus. Lineage (NCBI taxonomy): Eukaryota > Metazoa > Chordata > Mammalia > Artiodactyla > Phocoenidae > Phocoena > Phocoena sinus. The sequence goes on along the minus strand of NC_045770.1, from coordinate 100,348,016 downwards.
TTCCAGGGCCCCTTCTTCTGTGATGACTTCAGAGAGCGAAAAGGCTCTTGGAGGCTCCAGGGACAGTTTTCTGCAGACGTTTCTGTTTTGCCATGTGCCCTGAGTTTCCCTTTCTAGAATATTTGTCACTTTTGACACAGATTATTCTCCCGCAGAGCAGACTGGGTCTTTCCATTCACGTCCCCAGTGCCTGCTGCCGTGCCTGGCACATCATGGGTGCTCTATAGAACACAGTTGGGAAGGGTTTTCCTTTTTTTTGCGGACCTCTCACTGCTGTGGCCTTCGCGCCGCGGAGCGCAGGCTCAGCGGCCATGGCTCACGAGCCCAGCCGCTCCGCGGCACGTGGGATCCTCCCGGACCGGGGCACGAACCCGCGTCCCCTGCATCGGCAAGCGGACTCTCAACCACTGCGCCACCAGGGAAGCCCGGGTTTTCTTTTTAATTAATTAATTAATTAATTAATTAATTAATTTTTGGCTGCGTTGGGTCTTTGTTGCTGTGCACGGGCTTTCTCTAGTTGTGGTGAGCGGGGGCTACTCTTCGTTGCGGTGCGCGGGCTTCTCACTGCGGTGGCTTCTCTTGTTGCAGAGCACTGGCTCAAGGTGCTTGGGCTTCAGTAGTTGTGGCACACGGGCTCAGTAGTTGTGGCGCGCAGGCTCTAGAGCGCAGGCTCAGTAGTTGTGGCCCACAGGCTTGGTTGCTCCGCGGCATGTGGGATCTTCCCGGACCAGGGCACGAACCCGCATCCCCTGCATGGGCAGGTGGATTCTTAACCACTGTGCCACCACGGAAGTCCCTGGGAAGGGTTTTCTTGTCCCTAGTCTTTTGCAGCAGGATTCCCAGTTCAAACTAGGCTGGACTTCATCATCCTCTGCCCATCCCATCCCAGAACCAGTTCTAGTCATCGTCTCTGTCCCCCTCCAGGCCCGTGCACATGCAGCTCCTGTCTAGAACATTCCTCCATTCTCACTGGCTGCTCCTACTCTCTCTCCAGCCTCAGCCTAGGAAACCTCCCCTGAGCTCCTTGGGCCTCCATAGCCTGTAATGTTCCGGCACTTGTCCTGCTATGTTGTTATACCTGGTTCCTTGTCCGCCCCTTGAAGGTGGGGAAAGTGGCTTGTTCGTGGCTGGACTGCCTCACCCAGCCTCGAGCACACTGGATTCCCCTTCACTCCTTTGGGCAGCTCACTGATGCCCCCTCCCCCGTCTCAGAGATGTCACCTGGGGAATGACTTCTCTCCAGTTCCCCCCTTTCTCTTTACTGTTGGCTTCCCTTCTCAACCTTTCCCTCAACAGCCATTTATTAAGCACCTATGATGTGCCAGGCGCTGCCCTTGCTGCGGAGTTGAAGAAGAAAGATGAAGCCCCTGTCCTCAGGGAGTGGTAGGGGAGCCAGGCAATGAACGAATCAACAAACTAATAAGTAATTTAATGTCCCAGGAAGTAAGTGTTATGAAGCAGAATAAAACAAGGCACGGGTGGACAAGCAGGGCCTCTCTGAGAAGGTGACATAAGCAGAGAGACCTTTTACAGGAGTGGGGGAGCTGTGTGTGTCTGGGGAAGAACGTTCCTGACAGAGGGGACTGCAAGTGCAAAGACCCTGAGGTAGCCATCCCTGCGGCTCTTCATCCATTGCGGTCTTCTGTCCTCAGCTCTTAGACCCTCTTTGCTCTGTGTCCACGTGGCAGGCATCTGTAGGAGACTAGTGTCTGTTCTCTTATACCTTTGTCTTTGTCCTGCCTCCAGAAGGGACTGACCGTCTGAGTCATTTTTCTATGGAAACTTCCCATTGTCCTCCCGAGGAGTGGGGGTGGAGGAGGTCTCCAGAACTGTTTGTTGACTGACGTACTGACTGGCTGGGAGGCTTTCACTGCCTAGTAGATGAATCCTCCCCTTGGTACAGAATGTGGAAGGTGCTCTCTCCTCTCTTGCAGACGCCGGCTGGGCCCCCACGTCTGCCTCTCGGGGTTCGGGAGTGGCTGCTGCCCTGGCTGGGCGCCCTCCATGGGCAGTGGACACTGCACCCTTCGTAAGTGCCTGTCCCCATGCCCCAAACATCCTCCACAGCAGGGCGCTCATTCCCTGGGCTTGCCTGAGGGACAGATTGGGGGCCCCAGTCCCCAATCCCTCACCTGTCTTTATCCTCTCAGCCCTCTGCTCCTTTGGCTGCGGGAGTGGCATCTGCATCGCTCCCAATGTCTGCTCCTGCCAGGATGGAGAGCAAGGGCCCACCTGCCCAGGTAACTGGGGGCGGGCAATGGCTGATGGGAAGAACTCTATTTACGCTGAGAATGTACCAGGCACTGGGCAGTTGTGCCCTAGCATATCATTCTCAAACAACCCTATTAGGTAGGCATTCTCATTGTATAGGTGATGAAACTGAGGCACGGAAGCTAGTGTCTCACCCAGGGTTACACGGCCAGTAAGTGGCAGAGCTGAATTTAAACGCAGGCCTGTTTGCCTCCAGAGCCCCCTTCCCAGCAGAATTTAGGAGGAGCCGGGGAAGGCGGGGCGGCTGGGACTGTGAAGTGGTACGTGCTCACAGGTGCGGTGCCTGTTTCAGAAGCCCACGGACCCTGTGGGGAGTACGGCTGTGACCTCACCTGTAACCATGGTGGCTGTCAGGAGGTGGCCCGAGTGTGTCCCGTGGGCTTCTCGATGACAGAGACAGCTATCGGCATCAGGTGTACTGGTGAGAGGCGTGGGAGCAGCGGGGAGGGGGCGGGCGGGAATGAGGTCCCTTCCCTGTCCCCCCAGGACGGTCTCCGGAGAGATGCCAGAGCAAAGCTGAGCCACGAGCAGCTCTGAAGTTTAAGAGTGAGCAGGCAGGCAGGCAAACACAAGAAATATGCCCCTTCTGCTATCTCACGAATACTTATTGAGCACACCTCGTGGACCGGGGACTGAGCTGGGGCTGGGGTTACGAGGGCCATCCCTGCTCTTATGTTGCTTCAGAATGTGAGGCAGGGAGACAAGTAAGGACAATGACAGTCCCCCCCCCATAATGGGGCCATCACCTGTGGAGTGCACAGTGCCAGGGCCCACAGGGGCACAGGGAACCGGACTGGAGGTGGGCATGACCGCAAAAAGCCTCCCTCAGGAAAGTGACATTTGAAAGATGAGCCAAGAGAAACTCAGTAGTTATTCTGTAAAAGTATTATTGGTTCAGCATTTAAAAAATTCCCCGTGCACAGTCTGTTACTGTCCCCAGAGGCAGCCACCGTGACCAGTTTCTTACCTATCTTTCCGGAGAGCTTGAAAGCCCTTTTTAATTTTTTTAATTTGGATTTTGTAAAAATAACCTTTCTTCCCCTGAATATAAAAGTAAAAAATAACTTCTTTTGGAACATCTGGAAAGTAAAAGAAGGGTAGAAAGGTGAAAATAAACCTGTCCCAGAAGTCCCTACCCAGAGATGTTTGTTAGAAAATGAAGTTATTTTTTTCCCTGCCCTGTCCCCTGGGTGTGTAGGTGTTTGTGAGTGTGTATGACTGTGGGTATATGTGTGTCAGGCGTGCCCATCTGTCTGTTTTATAAAATTGGGATCATACCTTATCTATAGTTTTCCTTCATTATTTTTCTCACTTAACTTTGTCTTGCGAGTAGGAAATAGTCCTTACAGCATCATTTTTTTTCAGATAAAATATTATAGGTTTATTTAAAACTTAATTCTCACCTTGAGTATGCAAAATACAAACTCCACAAAATGTTCACTTTTTTACTTTGTAGTTTACAAATATGCAAAACAGATGTTTGCTTAAATTTATATTACGTATTTATTTTATTTTTTTTTTTTTTTTTTTGCTGTACGCGGGCCTCTCACTGTTGTGGCCTCTCCCGTTGCGGAGCACAGGCTCCGGACGCGCAGGCTCCGCGGCCATGGCTCACGGGCCCAGCCGCTCCGCGGCATGTGGGATCCTCCCGGACCGGGGCACGAACCCGCGTCCCCTGCATCGGCAGGCGGACTCTCAACCACTGCGCCACCAGGGAAGCCCTATATTACGTATTTATTAAGGCAAGGAACTATATAGAAAAAAACATTTGTTCTGCTTAAGGCACACTTGGGAATAAACCATTGTACAAATTATTGCACATCTGAAACCACAGTGCATAACAGACCGTCTGCATAAAAAGGTTAAAGTAAACCATGTGTATTTACCTGACTTAGGTCATAAATGTAGATCGGAAGACAAAAATAGATTTTCCTTGTCAAAGTATGCAGCAGTTTGAGAACTTTGGCCTCATTTGGTACCTTTAGAACCAAGGCTCACCAAGCGCCATCGTTTAGGCTATTAAAACACATTTTCTGTACCTGAATTTCTTCTTCTTCTAAGATCGTAATAATGGCTTTTAGAAGGCAAAGAGAATACAAGGTGATCTTTATGCTTACATTGCATCGAAACAATTCAGGGGATTCTGGTCTTCCCTCCCCCCAGCTCAGGGATCTAATTTATACCCTGATATCCACAACTTCCAGTCACCCCCTTGGCGTTTTGTAAGTCCAGGAATATATATTCAAGTTGGATTTAGAATTGGAACGATAGAAGATCCAGTCACAGACCCCATCTGTTCTTTGTCATTTGGTTTCCTCATGTCTCCTGATTATCCATTCACAAGTTGACTTGTTGGGAACTTGACCATGATTGTAGTGCTTTCCAACTGGGTTCCTCCCCTCACCGGGAAGACAGTGTGAAAGGTAAAAAATACTGAATTCTCGTCTGCCAGGGTGGGTCATATCCACTGTTTGGGGATTTTAAAGTGCCTCTTCATGTGTAAGGCGAGGTGGTCCGACCTCGAAAATGCCCGGTCGCACTAATGGCACTGGAAGGGGCGGTGCCCAGTGTGTTTGCCGTAGTGCCTGGTCAGTTCATCTGAGCGGGCAGATTTCCACCCACGGCCGTCCCAGTCACAGTGGTAAGGTTTCTCACCTGTGTGGGTTCGCAGGTGTGCCTTGAAATGAGAACTTTTCCGGGGCCACGACCTTCTCCCCCTCTTTGGCTTGGGCTCCTCCAGCATGCAGGAGCTGGGTGGCATGAGCTCTTGGTAATGGAGTGGTGGGACCTGCGGCTGCATCTGGTCGGGCAGGAAGGGTAGTTGGGCCCGGGGTGGGGATGGAAGCCCGGGGGTAGTGGCAGGGCAGGATGACGGTCCCTGCTGCTCAGCCTACAACATCATTTTGAACTCCTTCATGGAACTCCTTCATCTACATGCAGATGTAGCTGCTATAATCTAAGTACCCAGTTCTGTGCTATCCATCCTTAGCTTGTCTGCAGTGTTTCACTGCTACAAATAATGCTGCGATAAAGAGGCTTTTGTCAGCCCCTCTGACTATTCCCAGAAAGAGAACTATTGGGTCAAGGGTCCCATGAAGGAGTTTTGGTGCTCGCCCCCCCCCCCACCGCACCCCTTCCAGAAGGTTGAAGTACTTTCCAGACACACTTCTCATTGCAGAGGCAAACTGGACCAAGGAAAAGCCAGAGACCAACGTCAAAGCAAGTGCAGGGAAGTGGGGCCCTGGCCACCATCACAAGGGGCCCAGTGGGATCGGGTGAATCAAGGTGGGCTTCTTAGAAGCGGTGGGTGTGGTCCCAAAAGTACCTGCTGTGGGAAGAGCAAGAAAGAACGGAGGTGACCAGCAGGCATGGGGGCCAGGGGGTGGGAGGGAGGCTCAAGTGGGCAGAGTAGACTGGAGTGGGCGGAGCTGACCTCATAGGTTCTCATGGTTCTGAGATAGGAAGGGCTGCCTTGAAGCGGGGCTGGGGAGATCTGTCTCCCAGCCCCCTCCCCCCTCAGGCCTGAAGCACTACTTGGATCCAGTCACCCCACCCCGGGCAGAAGCTTCGGGACTCCTTTGCGCTCTATCGCTGAGCCTTTACCCACCACCTCTCCAGCTCGGCCTCACGCTGCCCCGGCGGGAACCTGAGCTTCAGCCAGACTGGGCTCCCGGCGGTCCCTGTGCTTCCCAGAAGCTTCTCGGACACTCTGTGCTCTATGGGCCCCCCTCCTGATGCCTCTTGGTCCTCTCAGTCCACCTCCCTTCCAGCACACACCTGCCGTGGCCGGGCGGTCCCTGGTAGGGCGCATACCGCCGGCCGCACGCCGGCCTCTCGTGGGTGTGTGTCGTGGTTGTATGTTGTGGCTCCTACGTTCTCAGGCTGCAGCCATCTGGAGAGTCAGCACTGTGTCTTAGTGACATTTGTGTCCTCGGCAGCCCCCTTCCAGGTCTGCTGCACGCAGGCGGTGCTCAATAAGCATTTAAGGGAATTTAATCAGCCTTCCTGCCCATTCCCCCTGCCCTTTTGGGGTTGCCCTGCAGGTGGGACCACTGGAAATAGTTCTGTCTCAGCCAGCCTCTCCGTGTCTGTTCTGCGTGGGTCAAAAAGAGACCTGGCCCCTCGGCCTCTTCTTTCTGGGGGCATCCCTAAAGCTGTATGACTTACCTGGTGCCTTCTTTCTTCCTGGGGTGGGGGTGGGTTCCACCCTGCTGAGGGCAGGCCCCGTGTGGGCACAGGGTCCTCGTGGGGTGCATATTCTCCCCACACCCGAACCACGTTCAGCGTGAGCTATGCAAGAGTGTTTCCTCGCTCCTCAGACATCGATGAATGTTTAAGCTCCTCTTGTGAGGGCCACTGCGTGAACACAGAAGGCGGGTTCGTGTGCGAGTGTGGGCCGGGCCTGCAGCTGTCTGCTGACCGCCACAGCTGCCAAGGTGAGTGGCTCTGCAAGGGGTAATGATGGTGTCGTTGCCACCGCCGCTAGGCTCTGATGCTGAACTCACGGCCCTGCCAGGCCCAACGCGTGCTCTCCAGGCATGATTGCGTTTCAGCTTCACCACGGTCCTCTGAGGGAGATGCTGTTCTCATCCTCACTTTCTGGATGAGGCTTGCCCAAGGCCCTTCTGTCAGTAGGGGCAGAAGGAGTCGGCTTGTATGCGGGTGTGTCTGACGCCAGGGCCTTTGCTCTGGACCACGACTCAGTAGAAGCTGCTGCTGCCATCACTGTAGGGTAGGGGGGTGGTGGGGGCGAGGGAGCGGCCGAGACTCACCAGAAGGAGGAGGCCACTGAGCTGGGGGAAGGCTGAGGGGGCGGCTGACACGTCTCGGGGGCTCTGTGGGAGAGCCGTGCTGCGACAGTCACCTCAGCCACCTGCCGGGGTGCTGGGCCGGGCTCTGGAGACACACGGCCAGGAAGAAAACATCCTGCCCCCCAGCGACCTCCCCACTCCCCCCACCCCCGGTCTGGTGGGAGGGGAAGAACAATACGGTCGGGTCGAGGGGCTAAGTGCTGTGGGAGCCCAGGGGAGAGAAGGAATCTTTTCTCCAAAGTGAACAGGATGAGCGAGACCTTTTCAAATAATGACTCATTCCTTAAAAATGATTTTTATTTACAGAAATTATGTCAGGAAACATTCTCTCTTTAACAAGGCAACTAAGACAGAAGCTCCCCTTGATACTGTGGTATCATTTTCTGGGTGTTTGAAATTTTCATAAATTATTTTAAAAGTTTTTTTTTTTCTTCGATACGCGGGCCTCTCACTGCTGTGGCCTCTCCCGTTGCGGAGCACGGGCTCCGGACGCGCAGGCTCAGCGGCCGTGGCTCACGGGCCCAGCCACTTCGCGGCACGTGGGATCCTCCCGGACCGGGGCACGAACCCGCATCCCCTGCATCGGCAGGTGGACTCTCAACCACTGTGCCACGAGGGAAGCTCTTTAAAAGTTTTAAAAGTCATGGCCCTAGCCCCAGGCCATCTCTCCCACGCCCAACCTCCGTGCTCCCTAGAGAATAGCCCTGGTGTCTTAGTATCTGCTTGGGCTGCTATAACAAAATAGCACAAACTGGGTGGCTTAAACAACAAAAATTTATTCTCACAGTTCTGGAGGCTGGGAAGTACAAGATCACAGTGTTGGCCCACTCAGTTACTGGTGAGGGCTGTCTTCCTGCCTTGCAGACAGCTACCTTCTCTTTGTGTCCTCACAAGGCAGAGAGAGAGCAAGCTCTCTCATGGCTCTTCTTCTAAGGGCAGTAATCCCATCATGAGAGCCCCACCCTCAAGACCTCATCCAAACCTAATTATGTCCCAAAGGCCCCACCTCCTAATGTCATCACATTGGGGGTTAGGGCTTCCATTTATGAATTTGGAGGGAATGCAGTTCATCCATAGCACTAAGTTATCAATCTGATGAGTGCCCTGTCTGCCTCTCCCCAGTACGTGTACGTACACACATGTGCACTTACAGAGATATGACGATAAGAGATGGGTGGCTTACAGTTGTTGAACTCCTGTATTCCTGGCACCATGCTAAGCATTTAACATGCATTTTCTCAATTTTGTCCTCAAAATTGTCCTATGAAGTTGGTACTGTTTATTTCCATTTTCCTGGTAGGAGTACTGAGGCTTAAAGAAGTTAACTTTCGCAAGATCACATTAGGGCTTCAATGTGAACCCAGTCATTCTTCTGCCTGCTTTTTTCCCTTCAACAATCTGTCATGAAAACCTCTTCACATCAGGGTCAATAGACTTGCTTTATCCTTTTCAGCTACTACCTGGTACTTCGCAGTGCAGATATCCCGTAGTTTACTCACTCTTCTCTTACTGATGAACATGCAGATCATTTCCAGCTTTTTCCCAATTTCAAACAATGGCTTGGGGAAGCTTTGACAGAGGAGGTAGTATAGAAGCTGAGTTTTGAGGTATGAGTAGGAGTTTTCCAGCCAGACAAGATGGGAAGGTATTCCAAGCAGATAGGAGAACATGGGCAAAGGGGGAGGGCCACAAGAGTATGGTGCCTTTGGAAGATGGCAAGAATTTGGGCCAGAGTAAAGGTGAGAGGCAAGGAGAGAGGTGGGAAAGGCAGCCCAGGACTCGTGGTGCTGCACTGGTGCTTGTGGGAGCCTTGGAGGGATTTTAAGCAGAAAGTGGCCTGATCAGAGGTGCCCTTTGGTCAGAACATCCTGGGGGCTCTGTAGAGGGTGGCTTGGGAGGAGCACAGGAGGGGCAGAGAGACACACAAGGCTGTTATCCTCCAGGCCAGAGACAAAGCCCAGGGCATCTGGGCTAGGGTATGGCAATGAGGGTGGAGAGAAGTGGGCTGGTCCAGGGAGGACTTAGGAGTTGATAGACTGAATGTGGGTGGTGAGAAGGAGAGGGGTTACGAGTCGGGTAGGAGATAGTGATGAGAGAGGTAGGAAGAGAGGGCCACCTATTTCCAAAACTCCACGCGGAAATGAGCTCCAGCTGTGTCCTGTTCCCTTCCAGACACTGATGAATGCCTTGGGACCCCCTGCCAGCAGAGATGTAAAAACAGCATTGGCAGCTACAGGTGTTCCTGTAGAACTGGCTTCCATCTGCACGGCAACCGGCACTCCTGTGTAGGTAAGGCAGGGGACCCTGTTGTCTTCACACTTAGGCTGCCAATCAGGAGGACGGACAGGGCGAGCCCAGGGACAGGGAAAGGTCAACAGTCTGGACCTCCTGGTTCCCTGGAGCCCGCAAGTGCTTGAGCCTTTGCTCAGAGCCTGCCTTTCCCTGGGGTTGGCGTGGCTCCTAATGGAAGACCCCGTCTTGGACTTTTCCTGGCCACGTGCCACTTTCATCCTGTTATGTTTCTCTTCCACCCTCTCCCAGATACACCCCAAGGATTCCTCTCTGCTCACCCATTTTCTTGGCTGCCTTAGCTCCCCTTGGTAAATAAAGCACGTTATGTCTTGGTTCCTCTGGTTTAGAAGGAGACCCCTGTTTTCCCAGCCCATTGCAGAAATTTCCAGAAAGGGATTGGCATGTTTGGCTTGAGCTTGGCTCATGGGTTGAAGGTGGGGTCCCATGGGCCTGAAAAAAGACCTTGTTCTAGCAGAGTTGGGTGTTTGTCCTGAAGCCTGCCCTGAGCAGTGTGGTGATTTTTGAGACTCTTTTTTCAGAAGGGCCCATAGCACCTGATGCCCAACAGTGGGTTGGTGGAAGGTTTGGAGGTGAGATTCCCAGTGGGGCCCATCCCCACCAGCCAGCACTTAATCATTGCTGCACAGTGCTGGGGTATGAGTCACTGGTGCCTTCATTAAGGAGACTAGCACTAGACTTCAGCCCCACTCCCAGACATCTGAGTCACACTGGCACCCTGGGGCAGGGAAGGACCCCATAAGAACATGGCAGGGAGACTCCCCCAGCCTTTTGGGGTGAGGGATGGGGGAAGAAGGACTCGGTAGCCCCGATAAGGCAGCCGTCGGTAGCGAGGCTCTCCCGCAGATGTAAACGAGTGTCGGAGGCCACTGGAGAGGCGAGTCTGTCACCATTCTTGCCATAACACCGTGGGCAGCTTCCTGTGCACCTGCCGACCTGGCTTCAGGCTCCGAGCTGACCGAGTGTCGTGTGAAGGTGAGCGCTGGGCCCCGCCACCCGGCGCTGGGCCCCGCCTCTGGGCCCCAGGCCCCACCCTCCCGGACCGGGCCCTCTTCCTTCCCCCTGAATTTTTTTTCAGTTCATCTCGTTTGTTATTTCCAACATCCCCCTTTCATCCTTTCTGTCTCCTTCCACTTCTTTTCCCATTCTTTTTTTTTTTTCTTTTTTTTGCGGTACGCGGGCCTCTGACTGTTGTGGCCTCTCCCGTTGCGGAGCACAGGCTCCGGACGCGCAGGCTCAGCGGCCATGGCTCACGGGCCCAGCCGCTCCGCGGCATGTGGGATCTTCCCGGACCAGGGAACGAACCCGTGTCCCCTGCATCGGCAGGCGGACTCTCAACCGCTGCGCCACCAGGGAAACCCCGCCCTCTTGTCTTTCTGTCTTTCACACTGTTGGGCAGTTGCTGTCCATCTGCAGGGAAAATGTGCACTGTTCCTAAGTGTGTGTGTGTTTGAGTGTGTGTGTGTGTCTCAGGGGAGGCATCCTCTTGGAAGCTGGCCTGTCTGCCATGGGCCCAGAGAGGACCCTGGGCCCTTCCTCCCCCTGAGCCTCTGCATCTCCTCCTGGGAAGCCACAGCTGGATGGGAGGGTCGGGGACACACTCCTGACACTCCCAGGTCGGATCCCTGAGGGCTTAGAGAAGGTCTGCGTGGTTCAGGAAAGCCCGAGTCTCCTTTGCGGCCGGCGAGGGAGGGAAGGGATTTTGCTGCACGAGAAGCGGCTGGGCCTCCCGCATCGCCAGCGTGTAACTTCGGGCTGCTCGTGGTACTTTTTCATCAATCTTCTTCCCCGATCGTCACCGCAGCCCCATTAGTTTGAGGTTGAACTGGTGATATTAGATCTATCATGTTGTTGAAGAAACTGGCCCAGACACATTCAGTGATTTGTGGTGGTGCGCCTGAGTCCACGCCCCTCGAATCTCGCCTCCTGCCCCCGCTGCCTCCCTGCAGACACCTCTGTGTTTCCGTTTCAGCTTTCCCCAAAGCCGTGCTGGCCCCATCTGCCATCCTGCGGCCCCTGCAGCACCCCCCTAAGATGCTACTGCTGCTTCCGGAGGCAGGCCGGCCCGCCCTCTCCCCAGGGCACAGCCCTCCTTCTGGGGCTCCAGGGCCCCCAACTGGAGTCAGGACCACACGACTGCCATCTCCCACACCTGCACTACCCACGTCCTCTGCTTCTGCCCTGACGCAGCTGCTGTCCGCCCCAATGGCCACCCCAGTGCCTAGTCCCTCTCCGTTGGGGACCCTCAGACCTCCCTCACGAATCCAGGAGAAGGTGGTGGTGACCCCTTCCTTGCCCAGGGGCCCTGAGGCCACGCAGCTGGCACCAGGGCCCTCTGCCTGTTGGCACCTGGGAGCCATGCATGAGTCCGGGAGCCGCTGGACAGAGCCTGGCTGTTCCCAGTGCTGGTGCGAGGTGGGTGTGAGGGGTCCCCCCGGGCTTCCCTGGTCTGGTGTCTGGGGCATTGTGGTGGCTGGAACTCCAGTTTCTGCTTCTAGGATGGGGAGGTGACCTGTGAAAAGGTGACGTGTGAAGCTGCTTGTTCTCACCCGATTCCCTCCGGAGATGGGGGATGCTGCCCATTGTGTACAGGTGGGAGCTGGTCTGGGGAAGGCTGTGAGTTTCTCACATGGTACTGCCTCTTCCCTTTCCTAGCCTTTCTGCAGCTGAAAGGCTGTTCTCCAACTTCCGTGTGTCACCTGAAGGGTGATCCCTGGGCCTAGCCCCCAGAGCTTCTGATTTAGCAGGTGCTGGGTAAGGCCCGGGAATTTGCATTTCTAACAAGTTCCCAGGTGATGTTGACGCTGCTGCTTCGGGGACCACACTTTGAGAACCACTGGTCTGTGCTCTCAAGGGGAACTTTTGACCTTCCGGGGATCCTTTTTGAGCTTCGTTCTTTCACTTATTCCTTCATTCAGCAAGTTTCTCCAGACCCACTCTGCAGTCCCCTCCCCTGCCCCTGTCCCCCTCCTACTGCAGGAGTAATCGTTTATAAATTCTACCCCTGTTCTGATTCCCTCCCACAATCTGCTGACAATTTTTCATCTGCTTCCCATTGCTGTCAGGATAAAGACCTCAAATCTTACCCAGTCCTTCAGCAGAGCTCCGTCACACTCACCCTGCGCGCGAGTCGCTGGGAGTCCTGTTAAAATGCACGTTCTCATCCGGTAGCTGTGGGGAGGGGCCTGAGCGGCTGCATTTCTATGAAGCTCCTGGTGGTAAAGGTGTTGAGGTTGCTGCACTCCAAGCAGCAGTGAAAAAATCTTCCTAAGGGTTAGAATGAAAAGGCAACTTGCTGATTTTCTTAATGATAATTGTGATTTTTTACTGTGTCCCTACTGTGTACTAAGCCCTGAGTGTAACTTGCTGGGTACATTCCGTCTGAGGTTGTACATCCTTCCAAGTCCCCTGCAGGGCATGTGGTGGTATTTCCATTTTACAGTAAAGACAGCTGAGTCCCAGAGAGGTTGAGTGACACATCTGGGTCCAAAGCCACTCAGGTGACAGGCCAGGTTTGGAACCTGGGGCTGTCTGGCTGCCTTTCCTGCCTTATGGCAATAAAATGCCATGCTTTCAACACAGTTCTGGGTTTATCAGACATAAATGGGACCCTCCCAGGGCACCCTGTGTGGGTGTCTCCTGTAGTTCTCCAGGGGTCTTGGGACCACACCGTTCTGAGTACCTAGATCTGTCACTCCTGGGGCATCCGAGCCAGTGAGAGAAGGTTCCAGGTACATTATGCCTGGAAAAGTAATGAGACCTCAAGCTTCCTCTACTTTAAGAGGTCTGATGTCTCCACTCCTGTTTGTCTTTCAAAGGCTGTTTTCACAGTGGCGTCATCCGGGCTGAAGGGGACGTGTTTTCACCTCCCAACCAGAACTGCACTGTCTGTGTCTGTCTGGTGAGCATCACAAGATCCCTGAAGCCTCGTGGGTGTTTTCTTAACCGTTGGGGCTTTTAGAGGAAGGGGGAAAGACGGATGTTAAAGGTGAGCTCGTTGAATGGAGGAGAGTTCTCAGGTTGTGGATTTTGGTCGCAAGCTGTGGAATTTAAAAGCGTGGGGGGTGGGAAGCCTGTAGTGTGTGGAGTCAGGGAGGTTTTGCTGAGCAGAAAAGAGCCAACATGCAAACAGGGTCCATCTGTCTAGGAAGGGGAGGGGATGCAACTCCCTCGGAAACTTCCTACCAGGGAGGCCGTTTTTCTCTCCAGGCAAAATATTTGCCGGCACAATAAAGGTAGCCGCGTTGGGAGGGAGAAGGCTCATTACCAGACTCAGCTTGTTAAGAGTATTTTGCTTGAGGCAAATTCACTCCTCCAAGAATAGTTATTAAGTTCCTACCATGTGCCAGACCCAGCCAGAGGCTGTCCCTTGGATTGGGTCGTGAGCACCCGGTGCATACCAGGCAGGGGCTTGGTATTTTCCATCTAGTTCCTCACCCGAGGCTCCTGGTGGCTCTTCCGGGTCGGCTTTACAGTCCCCATTCTACAGGTGAAAAGACTGAGGCTGGGAGGTGGCAGAGCTGGGATTTGAGGTGGCAGAGCTGGGATTTGAGCCGTGGCCTTTCTGCATCCAAAGCCCAGGCTCTGCCCACCAACCCTCACTGCCTCTCATCTTTAAAAGCAGCCCTGGTCTGGCAGTGATGGCGGAAGCTGCAATGTAAAGGGGCGGGGGCATGTAGATCGCTACCGCCACCATTATTGAGCCCTTCCTGTGCGCCACACTTGTGAAGTGGCCAAGCGTTTTCGTGCCTGTTCACATTTCACTCAATCCTCGGCAACCCCAGCAGAGGTGCCCTTTCCAGCTCATCTCACAGATAGGGAGACGGAGGCTCAGAGAGGTGACATACTTTGCCCAAAGTCACACGACTTGGAGGGGCAGACCCTGGACCTCAGGTCTGGCTGACTCCAAAGCTGGGGGCTTTTTTGTCTTAACTTCAATTTTTAAAAATTGAGTTTTAAATTTAACTCCTTGGCCGGTATTAGTCACTTGGTTCAAAACTCAGATGCACGGGAAGGTGCCTCTGGTGGAGGAACCTCCGTTCTCCACTTCTCAGCATCCTTCCGGAGCTTCTGTCTGCCATGGGAGGGAATGCCATGGTGGGGGCAATGCCATGGGGGGCAGTGCCATGGGAGGCTAGGCTCGTTCCATTTTCATGAGGAAGGCAGCGTGCCTCTGCCTCTCTGGTCTGCCCCTCGTCTTGGAAAGGGGATGTTGGAAAACTACACCATAATACACCCAGGTACTGGGCCCCAGCACCGTATCCTTGTGTGACCATGGTGGCATTTAAAGGTCTTGAATGGCTTCCCTTTTATTTTTTTAAAAAAAATATTTATTTATTTATTTATTTGGCTGCGCCGGGTCTTACTTGTGCCATGCGGGATCTTCGTTGTGGCATGCGGGATATAGCCCTGACCAGGGATCGAACTGGGGCCCCCTGCATTGGGAGTGTGGAGTCTTAACCACTGGACACCAGGGAAGTCCCAGGATAGCTTCCTTTAGGAGGCTTTTCATGTGGGACAGGAATCCTGAGGGTGGTGTGAAATAGGGAACAAGCTGGTTCTGTTGGGCCTGACGGTCCTGACGGTCTACCCTCCCCCACCTGCACCACCTCTCACCTCCTCAGGCTGGAAATGTGTCCTGCATCTCCCCCCGAGTGTCCTCCCGGCCCCTGTAGGCCTCCCTGAAGTCGGATTGCTGTACTTGTGTGCCAGGTAAGGGACTCTTTGTGGGGAGCGCACAGGGTGAATTTAGCTTTTTCGTAAAAAATGACGGGGGTGGAGCGGTGTTCCTTTCGAGTATGTTTTTTTTTGGGGGGGTGGTGAGTGGAGGAGAGAGGAAGGAGGTTGATTTCTGCTTTAGAAAACTCAGATCAAATGAAGCATTTCAAAGTGCCCGTTTTAATTGAGCACCTACTGTGTGCATAGTGGTTTGGGTGCTAGATTGGGCTCACAGCCCAGCCTGCCCCCTGCAGGGTTGGTGCCTTTTAACACAGACAGGAAGGGATTTGGGTCCACCCTTGGCGTGGCTCTGTCCCGAGACTGGGAGGGTGTCTCCCCTGCCCCACTAATGAGTTAGTCTTTTGTTAAAATGTGGTTCTCTTTCCTGAGATGACCTCACGGCCGTCACTGCTGGCTCTGGGCCGTTGTTCTGTGGGGCCCTTGCCAGTCCTGATCTCACTGAATCTGTGTGGTGCAGCCCTGAGGGAGTACTATCATAGCCCCATTTTATAGATGAGGAAACTGAGGCTCAGAGAGGTCATCACTGCCAAAGACACACACCAGTGAGTAAAGGAGCAGAGCTTGAACTCAAGCTTATCTGATTTCAAAGCTAGTGTTCTATAAATACTATTTTTCCCTGACTTTTGAATGCTATTTTAATTTTATTTATTTATTTATTTTTGCCACGCTGCACGGCATGTGAGATCTTAGTTCCCCGACCAGGGATCGAACCTGCGCCCATGCATTGGAAGCGCAGAGTCTTAACCACTGGACCACCAGGGAAGTCCCGAATGTTATACTAGTTTTAGTTAAAACATTTTTTGAACAGGCAATATACTCCCTGTGAGGTAGGAATTGTTAATCCCATTCTACAGATGAGAAAACTGAGGCTTAGGAGAGTTTAAGTATCTTGCCCGTAGTGAGTTGTGTGGCTGGGATTTGAACCCAGTGCTCTCTGATTAAAGTTAGGTGGGCCCCGGCAGGTTTTTTTTTTTTTTTTGCGGTACGCGGGCCTCTCGCTGCTGTGGCCTCTCCCGTTGCGGAGCACAGGCTCCGGACGCGCAGGCTCAGCGGCCATGGCTCACGGGCCCAGCTGCTCCGCGGCATGTGGGATCCTCCCGGACCGGGGCACGAACCCGTGTCCCCTGCATCGGCAGGTGGACTCTCAACCAGTGCGCCACCAGGGAAGCCCCCGGCAGGTTTTTAAGGTTGTTTTTGCCAGCAGGGATGGGGGAATCTTCAGATGAGAGGCTCTCACTGAATCCTCCCTGCCTCCAGGGGCTGGCAGCTTTCCCAGACCTTCCCGTAGGTGTCTGGGGCCATCATTTTTCATTTCTTCTTTTCTCTTACTCTTTAGTTATTCTGGGCTTCCCATCCTTCTTGGTTAAGGACCTTATTTTGCATGTGGTTCATTCTCTGTCAGTTTTTTTTTTTTTCTCTTTTTCTTTTTTTTTTTGGCCGCACCGTTAGGCATGTGGGATCTTAGTTCCCTGAGCAGGGATTGAACCCGTTCCTCCTGCATTGGGAGCTCAGAGTCTTAACCACTGGACGGCCAGAGAAGTCCCTCTCTGTCAGTTTTTAACTACTGGTGTACCTTTAGGTGAGGGTTTGGAGGGGAGCAGCGATTGGGCTGTTGGGTGTGGGTGTGCCGTGGAGTATTGTGGGGGTGTGTTTTCTTCCCAGAGACCCCCCCACCCATTTGCTCCCCCTTTTCTTTAGCTGCCCAAAGACCTTGAGCTGCCTCTTCCTTTCTCCTCCGCAGTGAGATGCTATTTCCATGGCCAGTGGTATGCAGACGGGGCTGTGTTCAGTGGTGGTGGTGATGAGTGTACCACCTGTGTCTGCCAGGTAGGGGGCTGAGTGGGTGGGTGCTGGGGAGGGGCAGGGCACACGACACTCTCAGGATGCCTTGACCAGGAGAAAAGGAGCTGCCATGCAGCAAAAGGGAAACTGAGGCGAGAAAGAGACTAAAGGGGCCTTAGCATTCACCAAGGCCTTCCCACAGTCTCCTTGAAGTTCGTCCTTCAGCATTGCTATTTATAGAGCACCTACTGTGTGCCTGGGACAATGCTGGGTGCTGGGGACACAGTTGAGCACAAGACAGCCCCAGCCCCCTCTGTCAGGGGCCCACAGCTAGGTGGGCAATGGACAGGGGAGCGGGGCTCTTAACCAGATTGTGGGCTTCAGGGAAGCCTAATTGGAGGGAGGGATGCTAAGCTGAGACCTGAAGGATAACTAGGACAACCCGGTGAGGAGCTGAGACAGATGTTCCCGGCAGAAGGCACTGCGTGAACAGAAGGCGGGAGGCGGGAGAGAGCAGGGCATGTTCTAAGGCCTGGGGTGTGCATTCCGGCTGGAGCCCAGACCGCGAGAGGGACTGGAAATGCGGCTGAGGCGGGGATCCTGTTTGGGCTGAGTTCCAAGAACAGGGCCTGGGGTGGGCTTCTCGTGTAAGTGGTTTTCTGAAGGAGTGCTCTCAGGAGAGACTGGCTGGGGAAGCAGGTCAGGCAGGGGGAGGGGCCACGAGAAGAGGGGTCTCGGGCTGATGCCATGGGGAGCTCTGCAGTGTGAGTTGCACCGCAGAGGTGGGTGTGTCCAGAGGCCAGGGAGCTGGGCTCTTCTGCCCCCAGCATCAGGTGGTTGTAGGTACTTCCTTGCTCCCCGGGGAGTGGGGGTGAACGAACCATCCAGGCACCTGGAGGACGTGACCCTCATCAGCCAAGGGGCCGTGCTTAGGGGAAGGGGTCTGCGAGGGGGCGGCGGCAACCTGTGCGTCAGTCTCAGTCACGAAGGGCTTTGCCAGCCAGGCAGAGGGTTTGGACTTGGCGAGCTGCCCAGGGTTTGAAGTGGTGGAGTGTTGTGATCGGACTGGTGCCTGAGAAAGTTCTCTGGCTGCAGGTGACAGTGGACTGCAGCGAGAGCAGAAAGCTGTTGCAGAGGTGAGAGGAAGAGATTCTGGAGGCTTAAGCTAGGGCAGCCGGGGACCCAGCAGCCACGCAGCCACCGTATTCCTGGGACCCTCTCCCAGCCTCACCCCAGCCCCCAGGGAAGGACTCACCGTTCCTTCCACTCTTGCTCCCTGGAAATCTGTCACTTTTTTTTTTTTTTTTTTTGCTGTACGCGGGCCTCTCACTGTTGCGGCCTCTCCCGTTGCGGAGCACAGGCTCCGGACGCGCAGGCTCAGCGGCCATGGCTCACGGGCCCAGCCGCTCCGCGGCATGTGGGATCTTCCCGGACCGGGGCACGAACCCGTGTGCCCTGCATCGGCCGGCGGACTCTCAACCACTGCGCCACCAGGGAAGCCCGAGATCTGTCACTTTTAGGGGGGTGATGGCAGCCTGCCAGCCTCCTCTTTGGCCCTCACTGGTTTGTGCCCCCTGGCTCTCTTCCAGAACGGGGAGGTGGAATGTTCCTTCACGCCATGTCCAGAACTGGATTGCCCCCGCGAGGAGTGGTGGCTGGGCCCTGGGCAGTGCTGCTTCACCTGCAGGGAACCCGCACCCACGACAGGTGAGGCCGCTTAGCCCTGCATCCCAGGCTGCACCCAGCACCAGGCCTGGATGCCCGAGCTGGGGGAGGCTGAGCTTCACCCGCTGAGACTCTGTGTGTGTGTGCGTGAGTGGTCTCTATGTGTGTTGTGTCTGTGTGTGTGTCTGTTGGTGTGTTTTAAGTTTGTATGTGAGTGACATCTGTGTGTGAGTTTGTGTACACGTGTCTGTGTGTGTGTTTTTGAGTGTGTCCGTGTGTTTCTGTTGTGTGTCTGTTGTATCTGTGTGCGTGTGTCTGTGTGGGAATGGTTTCTGTGTGTGTGAATGGCTGTGCTTGTGTGGACGTGGACGTTTGTGTGAGCGTGCCTGTGTGTACCAGGCTCTTGTTAGGCAGGGAAATTCACTACCTGAGGGAGCCAGGCGGCAGCCGCAGGCAGCTCTGGGCCCAGTGGGTGGCTGCGTGGACTCAGTGTGAGTGAGCAGAGGTGTCTGTCTGTCCTTGCTGGGTGGCGCTGTAGGTCCCGCGGGCATTCAGGACCCTCCTCGGCACTTCTGCCCACTCGTCCTTTCTCCCCCGCTGTCCCCTGGCCAGGCTGCTCTCTGGACGACAACGGGGTTGAGTTTCCGGTCGGACAGATCTGGTCTCCCGGTGACCCCTGTGAGTTATGCATCTGCCAGGTGAATGACAACCTGCGCGCCTTCAGCTGCTTCCCCCGCCCTTCCGCGTCCCGGGCCGGGCACCCCTGCCCCTGCAGAAGCGGGGCCACCTCAGGCCTGTCCCAGCCTCGCTTGCATGCTATCACATCCCGTTTTTACAGAAGGGGCTGGGATCCAGGTTCTTCTGTCCTCGGTAGATTTTCAGGATGACAGAGCTTGGCAGTCTGTCTGTCGTAAGAGTGCTGTGTGACCCACTGTGCGTGTGCGGGGAGCTGCTGGCCTAAGGAGCCGGAAACAGGATTCCCAGGAGCAGGTTTTCGCGGGGCACGGGTAACAGAGGGAGCTGGGCAGCCCGAGGCCTAGTAGTTAAGGCCTTTTCTGTGAAGTTGCGAGGCTTCCTCCATTAATGTGAGTCACGTGACCTCACCTCATCAGAAGTGGGTGAGGGTGCCTGAGTTTTGAGAGTCAGATTGACAGACGTGCAAGCACAGCTATTTACCAAGAAACGTGATCGTTTTAGCTCATGTTTAAGTACGGTTGGCTTTCCTTTCTACTTTAAGAGAGTTTTTAGTCGCTTGAGCTTAGAGCTTTATTTCTCAGAATGAGGTTCCTGCACTGGAACCTCATTGGCATCACCAGGGGAGCCTAGGTAGAACCTGAAGGGCTGCCCAGGGCTCGGACGCAGAACCTGCATTGTGATCCCCTGGTGACTTGCGTGCACAAGAGCGCGTGAGAAGCGCGACCTTCAAGTCCCTTCGATGCACCATTTGTTAAAAAGCCTTAGACCCTTAGAAACTTGGAAACGTTTTCATTGGAATTAGAGTGCGGAGCAGAGTACATCCGCTGCCTTTTTTCTCCTTCAGGACTGATCTAGGGCACTCATATTACAAGAAAATAACACAAAACTTCAGCTTCTTACAAAAAAAAAAAAAAGAGAAACTGTATATGCGCTTTCATCTTCTGAAAGACATTTCCGGTGGAATAGGCTTTCTATAAAAATAGGATTTTATTGGACTCCATAGATTTGGGGTGAGCCAGGGTTTCAGGGAAACTCTGAGAAGAGTTTGGATGAGGTTGTGGTGCAGCCTTGGCTGCTGCGGGGAAGGGACGGGAAGCCGAGGAGACCAAAACCCCAGCTCTGGGATATGGGAAGGCTTTTTTCTGGAAGGCTCACACCCCCTTTCCCAAGTAGCCAGTCCTCTTTGGGGGGACCCCTGCCACTTCCCAGCTGCATCATGGCACCTCTTAGGGCAGGCTCCGGCCAGTTTGCAGCACCGTCCTTTCTTTTGGGGGCCTGTGGGGTGGGGAGGTGGGGACTGGCATGGCAGGTGGGGTCTTGGTGAAGTTCTTCCTCCCTTCAGGCAGATGGTTCAGTGAGCTGCAAGAGGACAGACTGTGTGGACTCCTGCCCTCACCCGATTCGGATCCCCGGGCAGTGCTGCCCTGACTGTTCGGCAGGTAAGGTCCTGCCTGGGGGGCCGGGGATGGCATAGCACCCCTGGCCCCCACATCTGGGGTCACCCTGTATCAGGCTTCTCTGTGCAAAGCACCACACATGCTTCATCTCTGCTTATCCTCGCGACAACCCCATGGGGCAACCCCGTTTTAGAGATGAGGAAACTGAGGCTCAGGGACGGAAAGCAGTTTGCTCAAGGGAGGCCCTGTCTGGGTGCTGGAAGCAGATATGAAGATATGCAGAGCTTGCAGCCTAGGTGGGGTGATAAAGGAACATACCTGTGAGACAATTAGAGAACAGGGAGAGGAAATTAAAGTGATCCTTTATGTTTTAATAGTAATTTTCACCTTTTCCATTATTTCAAGAGTGATATTTTATTATAGAACATTTAGAAAATACAGAAAGCAAAGAAAAAAATTAAAAAGGACCCATTATCACTGTTAACTTCATGGTTTTATCTTCCTAGTCTCTTTTTGTGATATAACGTCTATCTCTATAGCATATCTGTAACATACATCTATATCTATATATCTATCATGTCATAGATATATAGCATATCATAGTTGTATGTTATTATCTTTTTTCTTCTTTTTTGGCCGAGACACACGGCTTGGGGGATCTTAGCTCCCTGACTAGGGATGGAACCCGCACCCTTGGCAGTGAAAGTGTGGAGTCCTAACCACTGGACTGCCAGGGAATTCCCTGTATATTTTTTCTTATAAAATGTTTCTCTACTCTCCCATCACCTGCTTTTTTTTTTTTTTTTTTAATACATTTATTTATTTATTTTTTAATTTTAGCTGCACTGGGTCCTTGCTGCTGTGTGCGGTCTTCCTCTAGTTGCAGCGAGCGGGGGCCACTCTTCACTGCAGTGCGCAGGCTTCTCATTGCGGTGGCTTCTCTTGTTGTAGAGCATGGGCTCTAGGTGCGTGGGCTTCAGTAGTTGTGGCATGTGGGCTCAGTAGTTGTGGCTCGCGGGCTCTAGAGTGCAGGCTCAGTAGTCGTGGCACACGGGCTTAGTTGCTCCGCGGCATGTGGGATCTTCCTGGACCAGGTCTTGAACCTGTGCCCCCTGCATTGGCAGGCGGATTCTTAACCACTGCTCCACCAGGGAAGCCCACCATCACCTGCTTTTATACGTACCAGTATGTGATAAATATCATCGAGGTGGCAGCACTCAGATGGGGCCTCTGTGGGCTTCGGGAAGCAGAGAGCGGAGCTGTAGGGGAGCCTCCTGGAAGGAGGGGTTTGGGATTCGACTGAGTGGAGAGGAGCAGAGAGGATGGCCGTGGTGCTTGGCACCCGGGTTGAGTCTCCGGGTCCCTCATCCTGATCCTGCCAAGTGAGGGGGTAGGAGGAACGGCTCCCTTCCCTGGGGGAGAACCTCGAAGTGAAGACACTATGATCCCTTTGCTGAATCCAGCGAGAAAAAAGTCAGTGCCCAATCCAGACATATGTTCTGTCCCTTCCCCAGCCCCCCGGGCAAGTGTCTAGAGAGGCCATTCGCCTGACCTTTGCTGCCTAGAAACACCTTGGACTTTCTTCCTGGCAAAGGCCAGCCATCCCCTGGCTGGCCCTCAGCACATGCTCTCTCTGGCAGGCTGCACCTACACAGGTAGAATCTTCTACAATAACCAGACCTTCCCGTCCGTGCTGGACCCGTGTCTGAGCTGCATCTGCCTGGTACGACCACCCAGACCTGACCCCTGTCTGCGGAAACTCCCCAGAAATAGCCACCAGCTCCTGAACCCTGCAGGCAAAATCCAGAGACCTCCAAGAGAATGGTCACTTCTGGATCATGGTGAAAGCCGGCTTCCTTCAGCCCTGCCCCGGGGTGATTCTTTACCCAGGGCCAGAGAAATACTTTGAACCCTGCCTGGCAAAAGTCCTCTGCTTCTGGGTGACCAGGGAGGGTCTTGGGGGCCTTACGGTATAAAATATGGCCCAGGGATTCTCCCTGAGAGTGGAGGTGAGGAACACAAACCCAGGACTCTGTACAGAATCTTTAATATGCTCACGTTCTCGAGCCCCTGCCATGTGCCAGTCCCTGATCTCAGCAGGACCTGTTAATTCACGGGGAATCCTATGAGGTGGGTACCTCCATCCCCAGCTGCTAGGTGAGACAGCCGGGCGCAGAGACCCCGCAACTAGTCAAGTGAAGTGCCAAGAATCAATTCTAGTATCCTGAGTCTGCCTCAGACGGCACACTTTTACCCCTAAGCCATACTGCCTCTCAGTCTAAATGACAGGAATATCATTTAGTATTTGGAAAATGGAAAAAATAAGTCCTTATTGCTTGTCATGCTAGAAGTGTTTCATGCCTAGGGGGCTTCTTTGCTGGCGGTGGGTGAAAAGGGATGGGTCTGCAGAAAGATCGAGCAGCTTGGGGTGAACATCTCTGGCCTCTGGGTGGCCCTGTTCGTTCACAGCCATGTGCTTTGGGGAGCTTTGGCTTCTGGGTCCTTCCCCCTAAGTTTTTGGTGCTCAGCTTTCCTGGGAAGTTCATGGATTTGTTTGACAGGTAGCTGTTGACAGTTGAGCTCTGAGGACAAGGCTGGGCCTGGGGGGCTTGCGTTCTAGTGGGAGGACAGACTCTAACTCAGTCTGTTACCTCACCATGGACCTCTCACCTGACCTTGATGGCTCCGATGGGCACTCAGCGGCTATGTGATGTGTCCTTCACGAGTGACCCATCCGCCCCCCAGAACAAAGGGCCTTCAGTGTTTTCTGTGTCCTGCAGCTGGGTTCGGTGGCCTGCTCGCCCGTGGACTGCCCCATCACCTGCTCCTACCCTTTCCACCCTGACGGGGAGTGCTGTCCAGTGTGCCGAGGTGAGTGGGACCAGCCACCCCTCGTGCAAGGCTCCTGAGTGGGCCTTGGCTCTCACGGCCCCTGTCTCCTCTGCCCCTGCAGACTGCAACTACGAGGGGAGGAAGGTGGGGAATGGCCAGGTGTTCACCTTGGACGATGAGCCCTGTACCCAGTGCATATGCCAGGTGAGCTGGGCCTGGGGACCCTGGACCTGTCGACCCAGGGGCTGCTTCTGGCCTTTTGTCCCTTTGTGAAACTTGGAGCCCCTTAGCCAGTGTACGCCCGTCTTCCACCTGCCATTCTTCAACTTCAGTTACCTGCGGGGATACCTTCGGATTTGATGCTGTCCTCTACCTTTGTTGTTTCCTTAAGGCAGCCCCACTGTGTTTGGCTTCACCTGTTGTTCAGGTGAGGGTCAGGCCCTGCAGCTTCTGCCCCACATCTTTCCGTGGGTCCAACTGCTGGTGTAATATGTCCTTGAGGGCGCTGCTGGGGAGGGGTGAGATGCTCCGGGCTTCCTCACGTGTCTCCTTCTGCTTCCCCAGCTGGGAGAGGTGAGCTGCGAGAAGATGCCCTGCCAGCAGGCCTGCTCGGACCCCTTCACGCCCCCCAGGGACTGCTGCTCCTTCTGTCCAGGTAAGCGGCCTCTGCATCCTGGAGCCTCACCACCGTCCTTTCCCACTTTGCTTTTCTGCCCAGAAACACAGCACTTGTACAGGGCTGGATGTGAGAAACCCAGGCTCAGAGAGGGCACGTGGCCTGCTCAAGGTCACACAGCCAGCACGTGGTGCGCCCAGGCCCAAGCCTGGGCTTGCTGACCTTCGTCAGTGCTATGCCACGATGCGCCGTGCCGTCTGACGAGTCTGTTTACTGTTCCTTTTTCTTCTTCATTTCCTCCTTTCTGAATCTCTCCCTCTGCTTTCTTCCTTTTTTAAAAATTAGAATTTAGGAACTGAATCAACTTTGCAGAAGAATAATTGCTAATATGTATTGAGTATCCATTAATTGTGGTGTAATTGACATGTAACATTATATTGGTTTCAGGTGTACAACATAAAGATTCAAACTTGTATATATTGCAAAATGATCACCACAGTAAGTCTAGTTAACATCTGTCACCCCACATAGTTACAAAATATTTTTTTCCTGTGATGAGAACTTCTATGATCTAATCTCTTAGCAACTTTCAGGTATAGTATTTCAATACAGTATCATTAACAGTAGTCACCATGCTGTACATTATATCCCAATGACTTATTTATTCTGTAACTGAAAATTTGTGCCTTTTGACCCTTCAGCCATTTTGCCCACCCCTCTCCTCCCACCTCTGGCAACCACCAATCTGTTCTCAATATCTGTGTGCTCAGTTTTTTTTTTTTTTAAAAAAAAACGATTCCACATATAAGTGAGATCATATGGTACTTATCTTCCTCTGATTTATTCACTTAGCATAATACCCTCTAGGTCCATCCACGTTATCGCAAACGGTAAGGTTTCATTCTTTTTTGTGGTTGGATAACATTCCATTGCATATATATACACACACCGCATGTTTATCCATCTTCATCTGTCGATCGACACTTAGGTTTTCCCCATGTCATGGCTGTCGTAAATAATGCTGCAATGAACCTTGGGGTGCATATATCTTTTGGAATTAGTATTTTCATTTTTTTTTGGATATATACCCTGTAGTGGAATTGCTGGATCATATGGTAGTTCTATTTTTAGTTTTTTGAGAAACCTCCATACTGTTTTCCACCGTGGCTGCACCAGTTTACATTCCCACCAACAGTGCACAAGGGTTCCCTTTTCTCTACTTCCTTACCAACAGTTGCTGTGTCTTGTCTTTGTGATGATAGCCATTCTGACGGCTGTGAGGTGGTATCTCATTGTGGTTTTGATTTGCATTTCCGTGATGATTAGTGATGTTGAGCATCTTTTCGTGTCCCCGTTGGCCATCTGTTTGTTTTCATATGTTTTATTTCATTTTCACAGCAACTCTTTGTGATAGATACTGTTAGCATCCCCATTTTCCAGGTGGGGAAACTGAGGCACAGAGAGGTGAAGTGAGGTGCTCAAGGTCACACAGCTGGTTGGCAGTAGAACCAGGATTTGAGCCCAGAGTCAATGCTTTTAGCTACTCTGCTACATTGACTCCTGAAAATGATTCACATCTGTTTGTCTTTCTCCATCGTGAGTGTTTGTTCATGTGGATCTTTTTGCAGAGGTATAAACAGGACATGGACAACCTACTGTAACACACAGTTTCAAAATATTGATGTAGCCCACAGCTGGTCATTTAAAAAAGCTCCCAAATATTATGGTTTGCTTACCCCTTCCCTTTTTGGTTGACATTTAGGTGGTTTCTTTTTTCCTCTTCTTTTTTTTTTTTTTTCCATCCATAGTGGACCCACTGTGAAAAATCTTTGGTCAGACAACTTTTGTTTTCAAATTTTGTGAGTTGCATTCAGACCCTGTGGTTAATAGGTGCAGTAACTAGGTCACAGGGTGTCGGGAGTGGTTTGGTGACTCCTAGCGAATGACAGCGGGTTACCAGATGGGGTCCTAGAGAAAGGGGAAACTTACAGAGACGTAGCTGGTGCCCCATATGGCCACCAACTCTACACTGTGCGTTTTGAATTTAATTTTTCCAGGTTAACATGTCCATAAAGTACCTTACCGGTGGCTATTGTACATTTTTTAAACTTCCAGGAAGACAGTGAATTTTTCCACGGATTTGTGGCCTGAATTTCCTCTTGTATAAAATACCTCTTTAACTCCTTTGACCTTTTGAAGAGGACATCCTGTATTTAGGGCAGCTCTTCAGTTCTGTGGGTGGAGAGAGGCTGTCAGGACTGCTGGGGCTGGAAACATCCTGAGCCCGTACAGTCATTATGTTGGGAACTGTGGAGTGATTATAGATTCGACCTTAACCAGCACAAAACCCTCTGCAAGCTGATGGATAGTATTCCCCTGCTTTCTAGAGACTAATCGTTAGCTAAGGTGCCAGGCAGTGTATGGAGCCTTTTACCTGTATTGTCTCATTTAAATGCCCCAGGAATGTTTATGCATGGGTGCTCTTATTGTCTCCATTTTGCAGATGGGGAAATGGAGGCTCAGAGAAGTTAAGTTTCTGTCTTTTTAAAAAGAATTTATTTATTTAAAAAATTTTTTTGGCCGTGCCGCACAGCTTATGGGATCTTAGTTCCCCAACCAGGGATGGAACCCGGGCCCCATGCAGTGGAAGTGCCAATTCCTAACCACTGGGCCGCCAGGGAATTCCCAAGTTTCTGTCTTTAAGGCCACGTTCTAGGTGGTAGTGTCATCGGACTCAGGACCAGGTCCCTCTGATTCCTCACCCCATGCTCGTTTCCATTCTGCTCTCCTGCCTCCTGATGGGGAAACTGAGGCCCAAAGAGATGAGATGCAGAGCCCACCTCCTTCTCCTGGGGCACCTGCCTCAGCTGCGTTCACCATGTGCGAACTTGTTTTAAGAAGAAATGCTTTTTACTGAAATGCGAGGTGAATTGTTTCCTTTTGATAATTAAAAGAAAAAAAAGAACAGCTTTCTTGAGATATAATCCACCCACCCTGTAAGTCACACGCTCAAAGTACACAATTCAGTGGTTTTTGGTAAAGTGGTTTTTGTGATTATCCTTTTGATGGTTTATATATATATTTCAATTGAGGTATATTTGATGTACAATATTATATAACTTTCAGGTGTACAGCAGGGTGATTCACAATTTTTTAAAAAGTTATAGGTTATCTTTTGATGATTTTTAAAATGTAATCATTCCAGTTTGTAATGTGTTTACCAGCCTCCGTCTCCTCCCTGATCATACCTTTCTCCAATATTCTTCCTTCCTTCCCTTGTTCTCCCGCCGTGGATTAAGCCCTTATGATGCGCCGGCCTCCAGGCTGAGACTTAAAAACAAATTTTTTCAATAGACTTTTTTTTTTTTAAAGCATTTTTAGGTTCACAGCAAAATCGAGCAGAAGGTACGGATAGCTCCCCGAATCCCCCTGCCCCCGCCCCACGCACAGCGCCCCCTGCTGTCAACATCCCCCACCAGATGGTACATTTGCTACAATCAATGAACCTACTCTGACACGTGATTGTCACCCAAAGTCCAGAGTTTACATTTGGGTTTAGGCTGAGACCTCTCAGGCTCCATTTCATTCAGTCCTCATTGCGTGGCCTATGTGGTCATCACTGTTATTGTGATGCCCATTTTACAGATGGGGAAATGGAGGCCCAGGGGAGTTACGTGCCTCACACAAGGTCACACAGCCAGTGCCCTGGTGAACTGTCCCTCTCTGCTCATGGTTCCTCTTGGGTCTTCCCTTTCCTGGAGGCAGGAGCCGGCGGGATCCCCCAACCCCAACGGCCGGTGCACAGGGACCCTTAAGGGCCAGAGCTGGGGCACTGTTCTCGGTGCAGCTCATCTCAGACCTGCCTCAGTCGTAGGGGAGAACCATTGTGCATCTTCTTGCCCCGCCCCCTCTCTAGATTCCCTGGAAGAAAGCCGGGGTCTCTCCCCTCGTGGAGACGTTGAGCTCAGCAAAGTGGCCCGGACCCCCCGTGGAGACCCCAAGGCCCTGCCCAACTGCAGCTCCTGCCCGGGGCCCCCAGCGGTGTTGCCTCGGAGGCCAGCGCTGCAGCTCCTCCAGCTCCTCCTGAGAACGAACCTGTCTGACATGCAGACTATACCCGTGAGCCCCTCAGGAGCCCAGGCCTTACCCTCACCCCCTTTGGGGCCAGGGGGCATGTTCCCAGGGGAGCCCGGGGCCTCCCAGCCCCCTCGGCCCTCACCAGGGCCTTCAATCCCTCCAGGAGCCTCCTCTCTACCTCCGGCCTCTCCCGGGGCTCCCGGGCCACCTCCTGTTACTCCAGAGCCCTCGTCCTCGGCCTCCGGGGCCCACACAGCATCCAGACAGCCTTCTCTGCCTGCCACCATCCGGCGTAGAGCCTCAGCCCTTTCCACGATGGGCCCCAGCCCCTCAGAGGCCCCCGTCACCATCCTCAGGCCTCGCAGACTCTCTCCAGCCACCTCCAGACTCTCTGCAGCCCTTGCAGCCACGGCCAGCCCTGGCCCCCAGGAGCCCACCATGGGGCCCTCACAGGAGGAGTCCACGGTGTAAGCAGGCCTCCGTTGCAGGGCTGTGCCCGGGAGACGCCAGACAGAGAAGGCTCTGCCAGAGGCCCTGGGAGCTCGCAGGGCGGCTCTGGGGGCCAGTGAGGCTGCCGACTCCTTCAGGACCCCTGGCGGGGACGGAAAACCCTCAGGGCCCGATGTAGCCTTGCTCCCAAGAAGCATCTGGGATGTGTTGTGAGACTCCAGCAACACGTTCTCCACCGTCAGCATCCTCCCTGGACTGCGTGGGCCGCCTGTCTTCTGAGAAAGGTTGGGGCAGCTGAGTCCCTCCTCTGGAGCAGGAGGGTCCGAGGGGCCTGGGATTCCACTGAGATTGTGCCACCAGCTGTCATGTGTCCTCACCCGAGGTTTCCTGATTAAAATCTGTCTCGGTCTCCCCCAGGCTGCCCTGCTCATTCACTTCTCGCCTTTGGGAAGGTGGGAAAACGTCACTGCAAGCCCACAGGTGATGAGCTAGTGCCCACCTCAACCCCCAGCTCGGGATAAAAGCCTGCACAGACCTGGGGCTAGATTGGGAGGGATCTTAGGTAAGTACCTGGTGGCCTTTGATGCTAGGAGACTTCTAAAGTGAGGGGGCGGAAAAGACGGTTGGAGAGGCCTTTGCAGGTTGGGTTCCCTGGGAGGGAATAGTAGGCAGGTGGAGTCTTAGGGCCTGTGCTTAGCTTTAACATTTGTGGGCCAAGGGAGGCAAGCAGGAGGCAGGGGTGAGGCCCGGCAGTGGCACGGTCTCAGCCAACCCCCTGTGGAGCTCTGAGGCTGGGCTGGCCTTCAGAGTCAGCCCGAGTTGGGGCAAGGGGGCAGGGCTTTGTGCCCCCATGTTGGCCAGTAATTCTGTCTGTGGGGAGCGGGCCCAGGAAAGGGGTGTCAGCCAAGGCAGTTCCCTGTGAGGGCTGGTGGCTGAGAGCTGTCAGTCAACAACCTTCCCTGCGGCTGGGGTAATAATAAATGCGTCTATCCTGAAGGGGGCATCTGGACGGTGTGGCCCAGTTTCCATGACAGCTGGAAAGAGGACAGTGCTAGCATTGATGGGGGAAAGTGAGATGGCGGTGGAAGGCAGAGAGCTATGCTGTCACCGTGTCACCAACTTGCTATCCCTGAAACCCAAGGGGGCTGCAGAGTAACCTGTGCCTACCCTGGCCCAGGCCATCCTCCCCTTGCCTCTTCTCTGCCCTGATGCTCACCATGTATCCCGGCGGGGAGTGTCCCCAGTGGGCACTGGCTGCAAAGGCCATCTGGGTTATCCGCCCCAGGTGTCAGTGTAGGGAGGGGTCCTAATCCAAGCAGGATGGCAGGAATAATGAATTTGGAATTAGGAGTATGAAAACCAAAGACTTTAGGGATGCAAAGGACTTAGAGACCATCTTACTTAGAGACCAGTTAAGACACAAAGGGTGTGGTTGAATGAGGGCTGGGGTGGTGCCATGAAACCCATGTTTGAGCCCTACTCCGCTGTGACTAGCCGTGAGACCTTAGGTCTTGGTTCCCTCATCTGTATAATGGGATCACAACGGTCCTTCCTCATGGAGTTGAGATGATAGCATATCATACAGACTCCATAAGCCTCGGGGCTTTGTGCTTGTGACCTTGTGCAGCCCGCCCAGCTTCACGATGCCACTTGGGATCTAGCTTCAGAATGAAAGTGTAGAACACTGACTGGCTCTGCTCCTCAAACAAGCCAGCTCTCAACATGGTAGAGGCTCAGAGTCAGTGCCAGTTTTCTCACCGCTATCCCTCTGTTCAATAAAGGATGCAATTCAAGTTTTAATACTAGTCTCCCCTCTCCACAGAACTCAGGTAAATGTGTTCATTTTGAACATTAAAAAAAATAAAAGGCTGGGGTGGGGAGTTCCCTGGTGGCCTAGTGATTAGGACTCCGCACTCTCACTGCCAGAGCCTGGGTTCAATCCCTGGTCGGGGAACCGAGATCCTGCAAGCAACGCGGCGCGGCCATAAAAAAAAAAAAAAAAAAAAAGAGGCTGAGGGGTGGGGGGTGGGAGGACAGCTGTAGACACTTCCCTTAAGTCGGTCCAAGTATAAAAACATGACTATCTGAGACACTCCCATCCCCCGCTTACAGCTGAGACCGCAGAAGCCCAGAGAGGTCAGGAGAGTGTCCGAAGTTTGCACAGACTAGGAAGGCTGATCTGGGAGGAGGGCTCTGGGCTTTGGACTTCCGGTCTGGGCTTCTCCCCTTCAAGTCGCATTTGGTTGGCTTGTTCCGTTGGAGTTGCAGAGAGACACTTGATGGCTGCAGTTTATTCAAGGTGCCAAGACCGCCGTATCTTAGTTTGGGCTCCCCAAGGGCAGACCCGGAGAGAGAGATTTGGGTGAGAGTCGCTGCCCCGCAAGGTGAACCCAGAGAGCACGGTGAGGGAGGGCGAAGGGAGACAGAGAAGGGAAGAAAACCAATCAGCTTTGGTTAAAGAGTGGGTCCCTGCCACGGGCAACTGGCACCCCTTCCTCCTGCGGACCCTCTGGGAGGTCATGGGGCACACACCTCGGAATTGTCCCCCGAAGGCCTGAGGACGCCACTCTTGTCCCTCTCTTGCTCATGGGCTCCTGTCGGCTCTCCAGCATGTCCAGCTGGCCTCACCCAAGGATCGTGCCTGCCTCCTGTCTGCTCTCTCTGGGCATAAGAAGACCTGGGGCATGGGGTTGGAAAGGAGGTGCAGGGGCTGCCTCCAGAGCACCCCGTGGCCGGGCCAGGGCTCTCACCACCACACCGTGGTCACCGCAGGCCCTTCTCAGGACCATTGAGGGGAGCTCGGAGCTCTCCTCCTGCCCCTCTCCCCACCCCCCTGACCCCCCACCCTGTGGGTAGGCAGTGCCATTGTGACACGTTGGGAGGCCTTGGTGGGATCCAACTTGGTAAGAACGTGTTCTGCCTGTGATAAGCCCCAGTGTGACGCCCCCCTGCCCAGCACTGACTGGCACCAGGAGGCCAGAGGACCACCTTCAAGACCCTAGATGGGCACAGAGTGCTTTTTTTTTTTTTTTTTTCCACACCACTCGGCTTGTGGGATCTTAGTTCCCTGACCAGGGATCGAATCCTGGTTCATGGCAGTGAAAGCACCGCGTCCTAACCGCTGGACCGCCAGGGAATTCCCGGGCACAGAGTGCTTTTAACGAATGCATGAGCTGGTCTGAATTCTTAGCAGCCTGGGTTCCGACAAGCAGGTGTGTGTGTGCCGGGTGTTTGTTCTTGGGGAAGTACACCCTGCATTTCCCCCTAGCTAGGAGTCCATATGTCGGGTTCTAGGAAGCACGAGAGCAGTGGTCCCCAGCAGTTTGGCACCAGGGACCGGTTTCGTGGAAGACGGTTTTTCCACGGGGTAGAGGAGGGTTGGTTCAGGCGGTGACGGGCGCGATGGGGAGCAGAAGATGAGGCTTTGCTTGCTTGCCTGCCGCTCGCCTCCTGCCGTGCGCTACGGTCCGTGGTCCAGGGGTTGGGGACCCCTGCAGTAGAGGACGGGGACGGTGAGCTGGAGCCTGTTCCACAGGGTCAGTTTCACGGGACCTAGGAGATTCCCGACGGGCCAAATGATCGGACCCGGTTCAAGAGACCTGCTTTTGGAGTTTATCAGATAAACAGGCTTGAGGACAAACCACAGTAGGTTTCAAGTTAGGATAAACTTTCAAAGGTTTAAAAATGCCTTTCATTAACTTATTTTGAATGTGTAGTACATCCCATCACTAGAAATAAAGATATATAAAATTGTTTTAGTGAGGAGTCTCCCCATCCCCACATCCACCAAGGCTCCCCCTTCCCTCCCCACCACTTTTGTGGTGTCTGGTTCTTGGGTACCCTTTCTCTGTTTCTTTATGTATGTGCAGGCAAATCTTATTTTCTTTATAATTCAAAGATAAAATAGCATAGGCTCTGTTATCACCTGTTTTTCAGTTTGTGGTTTTACACCTAACAGTCTCTTCTCAAGATCTTTCTGTCGCAGTCCTTAGCGAGCATCTTCATTTCTTTGCTCTTTACAACTGCACAGAGGCTCCTGTGTGCACACAGCAGAAGTCATTTAACCGTCCCCTGGGGGCGGACATTTGGGTCATTTCAAATCTTGCTCTCACAAAAGATGCTACAAAGAGTAACCTCGGCCTTACACCATTTTGCACGTGTGCAAGTCTATCTTGAAGATAAATTCCCAGAAGTGAAGTTACTGGGCCAAAAGGTATACACATTTCTCGTTTTGATGGATAGTGCCAAATGGCGCTCCTTAGGGGTTGTACCAATGGATGCCCCCTCCAGCGATGTACAAGAGTCCATGTTCGGGAGGGCCTGGGTTCCACAGATCAGAGCAGAGACATATGAGATGAAAATAACACTCCTGGGGGGCTTCCCTGGTGGCGCAGTGGTTGAGAGTCCGCCTGCCGATGCAGGGGACGCGGGTTCGTGCCCCGGTCCGGGAAGATCCCACGTGCCGCGGAGCGGCTGGGCCCGTGAGCCGTGGCCGCTGAGCCTGCGCGTCCGGAGCCTGTGCTCCGCAACGGGAGGGGCCACGACAGTGAGAGGCCCGCGTACCCGCCCCCCCACAAAAGAAAATAACACTCCTGGGGAATTCCCCGGCGGTCCAGTGCTTAGGACTCGGCGCTTTCATTGCCGCGGGCCGGGGTTCGATCCCTGGTTGGGGAACTAAGATCTTGCAAGCTGTGTGGTGCAGCAAAAAAACCCCAAAAACACTAAACCGACTCCTGGACAAGTATGAGTGGAAAAGATGGATTGAACTGAGCTTAGACCCCTGAGGCCCTCAGGAAATGGGGGAAAGATGGGTGGGGAAGAGGCCTGAGACCGTGGAGAAGGAATGTGAATCCACCTTATCTTGTGGAGCAAAGTGTCAGATCAGATATGTTAGCATGCAGTTTTCTAGCATAAATGAGCTGTCTAGTGGGGATTCTTTTTAGATTCTGTCTGGATCCAAGAATCCCAGGGTTGAGGGGCTGAGAAGGGGGAAACACGGGGTCGGGGGAGGGGATGGTGCATCCCTGGAGCCTAGAATACTGCCTGGGGCACGGGAGGTGCTCGGGGAAACAGCAGAAACACAAACACAGCAAAGAGCCAGGACATCATGGAATTCATCCCCAGAAGCCTGAGAATCCACCTGCTGGTCCCATGACCAAGTATGACTAGGACAGAATGTGAGTGGGGGTGACAGTGTACCCATCTGTGGTCTTTTTTTAAAAAAAATCAATCAATTAATTTTTGGCTGCGTTGGGTCTTCGTTGCTGCGCGTGGGCTTTTCTCTAGTTGCGGAGACCAGGGGCTACTCTTTGTTGCGGTGTGCAGGCTTCTCATTGTGGTGGCTTCTCTTGTTGTGGAGCACGGGCTCTAGGCGCGCGGGCTTCAGTAGTTGTGGTGCACGGGCTTAGTTGCTCTGAAGCATGTGGAATCTTCCCAGACCAGGGCTTCAACCTGTGTCTGCTGCATTGGCAGGCGGGTTCTTAACCACTGAGCCACCAGGGAAGTCCCCCATCTGTGGTCTTAACCATGGCCTCTCTCAAATCAGATCCACTCTTTCATCTTATCCTAGTTGTTTCCTTTTAAAAAATTATCTTGAGGGAATCCCCTGGAGGTCCAGTGGTTAGGACTCCACGCTTTCACTGCTGAGGGCACAGGTTCAATCCCTTGTCAGGGAACTAAGATCCCACAAGCTGCGCGGTGCGGTCAAAAAAAAAATTTTTTTTTTGAATTCATCATTCAGTCAGCAAATATCTATTGAGCACCTCCAATGTGCCAGGCCCCGCTCTTGCTGCTGGGGCTTCAACAGTTAAATGATCACAGTCTCTGCCTTGGTGGATCTGACACAAACACTCCCACTGAGTCATCATCTCCAGCTGTGCCCAGTGCCATAAAGGAAAGCAGGGCCACCCCATGAGAGGGTGGTCAGGGAGGGCTTCACAGGGAATTGATGTGTAAGCTGACACCTGCAGGATGCTAGGAGTTAGCAGGTCAAGAAAAAGGGAACAGCAAGCAAAGGGAACAGTGTGTGCAAAGGCCTGGAGGTGGGGAAGAACTTGGGTATTTGTGGAGGTGGGCGAAGGCCAGGGAGGTGGGAGCTCAGGGTAAGAGGGATTAAGGTGACACAGGGAAGGTCCATGGGGACCAGAGCATGCAGGGCCTTGAAGCCACACCAAGGATATAATGTCTTATTCCAAGTGCAATTGCAAAGCATTAATGAAAGGTTTGAAGCAAGGGAGGGTTGTGATCAAATTTATGATTTAAAAAGATTGTGCAGCTAGATAGGGTATAAGTGACATTGGGAAGACCTGGGGCATTGG
Source organism: Phocoena sinus (assembly GCF_008692025.1). Lineage (NCBI taxonomy): Eukaryota > Metazoa > Chordata > Mammalia > Artiodactyla > Phocoenidae > Phocoena > Phocoena sinus. The sequence goes on along the minus strand of NC_045770.1, from coordinate 100,313,053 downwards.
GTAGGAAGAGCTCACCTCACCCTTCCTTGAGCCTAATATCTTGTATTTATGTGACAAATTACAAATTGGGGGATGATGTGACAAGAGTTCCTAAAGCCGTCTTGTTCTGGGCACCCGGAAGTCAGTCCGCCTCAGCAGGGAGGCCCAGCTCCAGCGCTCAGGCCGGTATCTCCAGCGGACAGCCTGGAACCCAGCAGAAGCAGGCGCTGTGGGAATTTTTCCAACGTGCACGCCGAGGAGCACAGGGCTGGAATAGGTTGACCAGCAGAAGAGGAACTGAGATCAAGCTGAACTGAGTCAAAGTGAAACAGATCGCTTTGCGGCAGGAGTTCTCAGAGCCTTTGATTGGGAACTGTGCCTTGTGAACCTTGAAGAAGGGCCTAGAATGTAGCCTGTTGCATACTTATTTTGAAACTTTTTCATTGAACATTTTGCTACCAAAACCCATTCTGAGAACTGCTGCTCTAGATATTTCCTGGCTACCTTTCTAGGGCAGGTTTGCTGACGGCGTGTCAGCTCCCTCTCTCAACCTCTCCTTGGGGAATGGAAAACCATCCTCTTCCAGTCACCAGTGGGGAAACGGATCAGCTTGGTGTCTTGCACCCAGAGTATGGAGGGGCTCCCAAGGGTTAGTCTGCATCAACCAGCTCATCACAGAACAGCCTGGTAGGTTTTGGGGTGTCAGCTTCTCTCACCACTCTGGCCCATGTCTCACGGTCATTCCTACCCTGCCTGCCCTACTTAGGAAGTCACCCATCAGTGGGCACCTCTCCTTAATCTTTTTCCTTTTCTCCTTATCTCTTCTTGGCTTTGGGAAAAATAAGAAGTTACTCCCTCAACCGAGAACTCAGGTGCTCTCTTCTATGAGGAGGCAACGGGCCTGGCATTTCTGGTCCCCAACTCTTTATATGATGCTCCCAGCTGGCCCAACCGAGGCCCATTCATCTTCCCGGCTCTGTTACAAAGAGTGTGCCGCCACCGTCACTGTGTTTGGTGCTGTCCAAATGGATGTGGTCAGTTCTGTCGCCCTGCCCTGGCATTCTGACCCCAGTGATGTAAAGGGGAACACTGACAAAGAGACGCAACCTCATAAAGCATTTTCCAGGAGGTTATGATTTATTCTACGTTATTGGTGTGACAGGGAACAGGGCTAAGATTCCACCTCCACAATCCCAGAGGAAGAAAAATCTGGAGAATTATCTACGTCGAAGAACAAACAGGGACAGAAACTAGGGCGGGATCTTCCTGGGAAGTGGCCGGAAAGACTCGGGCTCAGGCCAAGGGAGCCAGGCCGACCTGGTTGTTGGCCCTGTCAAAGACAGTGTAGTACTGGCGGATGAAGATGTCACCCAAGATCCAGAGCTCTCCGGAGAAGGTGGGGATGTTCATGCCCTGGAATCCGCTGATGCAGCCTCCCTGGTTCTGGAGGAAAGGAGAATGAAACTGGAGCTGGGACACAGACCCAGCAGTGACAGGCGCTGGGGTGTGAGCATCCAGGGCCATGGTCCCCTGCCAGGTACGTGCAAGGAGGAGCCTCCTGGCTCTCGCTGGCCTGGCGTCTGCCTGTATAAGCGGCTTACTGCTCTCTTGGTTCCCAGGGATTACCAGACATTATCCAGTGTTTCCGGCAGATGCATACACCCTGACGTCAGCATCGCAGCTAAGGGCTTTAGGGAGAACTCAGCTGCCGGGAAGGATTCTGGAAGCCCTGGTGACGCAGCCTTTTCTCATTATTCTGATCCTGACCAGTGGCAAACCGGATCAGCTGTTAGTCCTTTTCATTCCCTAAGTCACTGGGCCAGCAACCTTGGCTGTGTATTAGAATCACCTGTGGAGCTTTGACCCCAACCCCCCACCACTGGGCCCCACCTCCCACCATGGCTCAGGCCCCACTCCCTCCTAATTAGTCAGCATCCCTGGGGGAGGGGCCTGGGCCTCCCTATTTCTTGCTGAAAAACTTCGACCCACTGGGCAAAACTAGTTTTCCATCCGGCCTTGTAGTCGAAGGCAGAATTTCCCCGTGGCTTACCTGCCTGAAGATTTTTATTTGGTAGAGGCAGTCGGAGCGCCGTAAGCCCTTACCCTGTGGAAGCTGTGATTTCTATTTGCCCAACCCTTCGCAGCTTTGATGTGGCCAATCTCGCGTGATTACCCTAACCACACCCTGAGCCTGGGGAAAGCTCTAGCTTTTAGATGAGGAAACTGAGGCTAAGGAAGGTCGTAACTTGCTCGGTATCTACGGGCTAGTAATTGAGACCCAGAGCTTGGACTCTGGTGTCCCACTAAAAATCCTCTTTTCACACCATCAGCCCTTGCCTTGCTTTTTCCCCCTGGGGGTGTTGCATCCCAATTCTCATTCATGCATTGATTTTTGAAGTGTTCTTTTTCTCCGGAGGCTGTCCAGAGCAGATGTTAGCTCCAGCTTGTGGAAGTGCACTGGCCCTTGTGCCAAGGGGGAGTACGTGGCCACGTTCTGTGCGGGCACATCTAGGTGGAAGGCTCAGGGCCCCCTTACCTGCAGGACGTAGGCCTTTGCGGGAACAGGGTACTGGACACCGTTGATTGTGAAGACGATGTCAGGAAGGCTGTCGATGGTGGAGCAGCTGATCACCATCTGGAAAGAGTGAGGATTAGAAAGGCTTTCATCCCTCCTGTGTGGCAGGTCCACCGTCTCTGGGTCTAGAACAGGGCGGTCAGCGCTGGACTTACGCTGCCGTAGGGACCCTCGCTGGCTCCAATGTAGCTCTGGATGTTGGCAATGGCATTGGTCGGGCCGGCCAGCAGAGAGGTACCGGTGTCAACGATGGCCTGGCAGCCGAACATGCAAGCGATGGGCTCTCCAGACATGGTGATGCTGAGGTTGAGATGCGAGTCAGGGTCCCCGGAGCCCCCAGGGGGTACGTCTCCCAAGGAGGCACCAGGTGACGCTGGAGGGCCCCTCTTCCCCATCCATTGGCCGATGCATAAAATTTCAGCTTCTCTCATTCACACACTCATTCATTCTATGCATTCACGTGTTCTACAAATATTTACTGAGTGCCTACTCTGTGTTAGGCACCGGAGGTGCAAAGCCAGACAAGATGGGTGCACGGTATCTGACTGCAGGGAGCTTCCACTCTGGCTGGAAAGATAAGTTGAGCGGGCTGGGCAGAGCGTACGGCGAGGGAACGGGAACACAAGCCAGGGTGAGGGCGGCAGTGTGCAGCAACCCGGGAAGGCTTCTCAGGGAAGCAGACGCCCAGAGGTTGCTAGGGAGTGAGGAGTTGGAGGAGGGCGTCACAGGTAGAGGGGACACAGGGTGGGGAGTGATGGAGACACTGGAGTGATGGCCAGGTAAGTCCAGCCCTGACTGCCCTGTTCTAGACCCAAGGGGAGCAGGGGTGGGAGTTTGAGGAACCGATGGGATGTTAGCATGGCTGGGGCAGACGTAGGGTGACCAGCGTGTCCCAGTTTGCCTGGGACTGTCTTGGTTTTAGTACTGAAAGACCGGCATCCCAAGAGACTGCCCACTCCTGGGCAAACCTGGGCGATGGGTCACCCTAGGAGGCCAGCTGGGGGCAGAGCAGCCAGGGGGTGAGGCTGCCTGGGGGCAGACAGGATTTGAAGGGGAAAGTGGGAGGAAATGGTTTGAAACAACTTCTCTGCCGTTTTGCCCTGATCCTAGACCAAAAGTGACAGGTACCCTAAAGGCCGAGATGTATGGACAGGGCGGGTCCTCCCCTCTCCCCAGGGATGCTGGTAGATTGTCCTGCCTCCCTGCTCAGAAGGGGAGTGGCTGTCTCATCCTTGCAGAGTGTCTGGGGGTTCCTGACATCACTCTTCCTCCCGTGACGTGCCCTTGTCAGGGTCTCTCCGGCTCGGCCAACTTCCGCCTTCTCCTCCTGGAGTACGTTTCCCTGTGCCGCCTGTTCCAGGGGGATCCTGGAATTCTTAGTTAGCTATGAGTCTGTAAAGAAATGGGGTCTGGGGCCCATGCCAGGATATCGCCCATCCATGGTGACCTCACCTGTCCACGCTGATCTGCCAATAACCCTCAAAAGAAACAGGCACCCAGTTCAGGGTTCCCTTGTAGTAAGAAGAATCGATGCCACCAAACTGCACCACGCTGCCGCTCTCATCATCACTATGGAAAGTGGAGGGAAAAGGCAGGAATTCAGTTGTTCACTCATTCATTTACTCTTTCGACTGAACATATAAACTGTGGGCATTCTAAGAGCTACTCTTGATCGGACTCTTGCCGGTGCCAGGAGCCATGCAGAGTGTACGACCCACAGGGCTTCCTGTAATCCTTACACCAAGATCCATGCCATAGTCGCTATTGTTATTATTATTTCTACTTTACAGTGAGGAAACTGAGGCTCAGAGAGGTGAGGCAATGTGCCCTAGGTCACACAGCCAGGGAGCCGCAAAACCAAGATTAGAACCCAGGTCTTTCTGGTTCCAAAGTGTTGTGTGGTTTCCACCAAATACTCTCTCTCATTGCTGTGGGGACCTCAAGAGAAATGAATGAATGACCGTGTCTGCTCTTAAGGCCTTGATAGAGTAGTCCATGGTTTGCCAACGTCTGGAGGTGTTTTTGATTGCCATGATCGGGTGGGGGTCGGGGGAGCCCCTGGCGTCTAGTAGGTAGAGGCCGGGGAGGCTGCCAGACATCCCAGGACAGCCCCCAACAGCAAGGAGTCATCTGGTCCAAAAATGTCAATAGTGCTGAGATTGAGAAACTCTGTTCTAGTCGGCCCCATGTGAAATATCTAAGTGCCCATAAAAGCAGATTATGTTTAAGAGCTGAAACTTGAATATCCAGTGGCCGAGAGGAAAAAAGGATAAAAGGGCCCTCCCGCTGTAAACTGCAGGAGTCCTGGTTACTGGAATATTCATTGTCTAAATCTCTGCAGTTTTCAGTTAGATAGGGAAACAAATGTAGGTGACAGTAAGAAATTAATCACTGAAGAACTGGACACGGACAGAACGTGACCCCAACTCACCTAACCCCACCCTGCCTTCCCTATAAACATCTGACAGCACCTGTGACACAAGGAGATGATAGCAGAACAGTCAATAACTAAAGGGAAGCACATCGATGGTGACACATCGCTTCAAAAGAGAAGGACGTGAATGTCAGAGGAAAGTTGAGTGTCTTGGGAAAGCCGAGGACACACCCTCAGATATCCTGGCATATAAACTTCTACTCAGCCAAAATCAAGACTTCGTTATGCCTTATTCTTAGAATTAACTCATAGTCACACCTGGAACCTAGATTTTGTTAACTAATGAAAGAAACTTGCTTTCATCATTTAAAAGTTTCACTGTTCAAGATGTAAGTCCCAATCAAATCTTCTTTTCATTTTTTGCTCTGGACTTTTGGCCCCAATTTTAAGTGGATTCACTTTAAACGGTGGTCTTCAGGAGAGCAAATGGCTAATGAGATCTGACTTGTGTGAGGCAAGGTGACAAAGACTCTCGCTAGTAAAATAAGACGAATGAAGATGGTTCATCAGAGAGGAATTTGCCACCATTCTCTCCAAAGATATACCTTAGAGAGCCTTAGACATTGACCTTTCCAATCCCCGGCTTGCCAAGACTCTCTCCAGCCCACCCAGCCTTCGACAGCCCCCTGCTGGACCAGGTGACCGCAACTTCCTTGCCTAACTTACTTGCTCAGGTAGACGGAGAAGAGGTCTTGGGAAACCAGACCCTGCTTCCACATGTTGTCAAAAACAGGGGTGGCCCCGGAGGAGGAGATGCTGGGGTAGGCCAGACCCAGGATGCCGTCGAAGGGAGCGTAGTACAGGAAGGAGCCGGGCTCTGTCTTACTCAGGCCAAAGATCTGGTTGGTGTCAGAGATGCCTGCAACCTGGGTGGGGAAACCAAGGTGTTCATAACCAGCTTGTGCTGACTGAGCACTGCGGGCTGCCAGCCCCGGACCCAGAGCACCCCTGGTTCATTTCGTGTAGGACTTGGCTTCCGGGGCCTCAGGCTGGAAGGAGAGGAGAGGGATGATCCCCGGGAATGCTTGTTATTCCACTGGAGGTGACAGTCGAGGCTGATCTCCAGACGGGCACCGTCTGCAACTTGGTGTGAGAATTTGCTGCGGAACAGGTGGTCACCGTGTGTTTGCGTTTCTGAGAATCGGGTGCAAAGCAGACCCCAGGCAAATCAGAGCCCTTGACCCCTGCTGTGCCCTGGAAAATGGGGGTGCTTGTGGAGATTCTGTGACTCGAGGGGGCTGTGGGTTGGCGGGAGGAGGAAGAAGAGGAGGTGCTAAAAGAGAACTGAGGCACTTTCTCCCTTCTCGCTGCCCCCTCCGTAGCATTCAGCTCGGGTGACTCTGAGGATGGCTTCTGGCTCCAGGCACCCAACCCCTTACCCCTGCTGCTCCTCCACTAGAAACATCTGTGGTGTCTCTGCCACTTTCCGCATGCCCCAGTCAGGTTACTGTTGGGGTCACCGAGACCCGTATTGCTTGAATGAGCTGGTTCGGGGGGCCGTGTGCTGTCCCTGGAAGCTGGCCCCAGGGCCAGGCAGGATGAGGTGCTGGCCAGCGGGGGCTCACCTGGACTGTGTCGTATCCAAGGATGCCTGTCATGCTGCCGGTGCCATAGGCAATGGAGACCGTCTCGCTGGTGCCCTTGAAGGTGGAGGACTTTTGAGGGTTGAAGCGGTTGTGGTTGGCTGTGAGGGCAAGAAGAGACATTGTCAAACTTCAAAAGCTGAGCCGGAGTCACGGGCTGGGGGCGTCTTCCTCGGTGGGTGCCTTGGTTCTGGGCGGGGCTTTGGAGGAGAAAGTTAACTCATCTGGCTAACCACCTCACTGACTGAAGGCCCTCCTGAGGACCCCCCAGGTTAACGCCGAGTGGAGCAGGCCCACAGCTGCCCATGGTGACGTGCAGCTTCACACTCTCTCTGCCATTGGACTGAAATGTCTGCGGGCTGGAACCACGTGTGATTCACCCCTTCACCTCCCAGGGCACCTAAGCCTAGTGCTTGGCACATAGTAAGCGCTCAGTGAATGCCTGTTGAGTGGATCCCTGAGTGACTCCAGCAGGCTTGAAATCGGACCTATCTGAGGCCCCTGAGTGTTCAGGGCTCCTAGGTGACTTGGTGCTGGGGGCCCAGAGAGGGCAGGGGGGCACTCACTGCAGGCAACACTGGAGCAGTAGACGGAGGGCACCCACAGGTTGGAGGAGCCAGTGTCAAAGATGACGGTGAAGTCCTGGGCGGGGGTTCCAATGCTGATGGTGCCAAAGTACTCCATCTGCCAGGGTGGGGACAGCATAGCTCAGTCACGGGGGACTCCGCAGCCTGGCCTCCCCGGGGACTGTCTCTGGGTCATCTCGGCCCCCCTCCCGCCTTCCCCTTCACTGGCCTCCTTGCCTTTGTCTCTCTCTCTCCAGTGTATCCATCCTTTAAGGCCCAGCCTGGTCTCCCCTGCTCCTTGAAGTCTTCCCCTATTGCTCTCCTGTCACCCACTGACTATTCTCTCCCAAGCCTCCTTAACGCCCAATAATAATGTGCTGTCCCCTCTTGCCTCGAGTGTCTTAGTCTTGCCATCCTAGAGAATGTACACTCTCGGACGGGAGTGGAACCTGACAGCACCCAGCCGCGTAAATGCTTAAGCGCTTTTTCGTTAAGTTGTTGAAGGGGAGATAAACAAGTCACCCACCTAAAGGCGGAGACCCCTTGAGATATCTTATTCCTAAATCTAGGTGCGTGCAATGGGTTTCAGGAAAGGGTGTCCTCAGGCTTTTTACTCTTAGGAGCAGCAGCTTCTCCCTTGCCTGCTCTGTCCCAGCCACGCTGATGTGGCTCTTTGATGACCAGCTCATTCCCATCCCAGGGCCTTTGCACTTGCTATTCCTTGTGCTAGGAAAATGTTTATTCTAGATCTTCTCATCGGTCCTTCCGCGCTCTAGTCAAATGTCACCTGCACCAAGAGGCCCTCCCTGACTACTATGTCTAAATTCGCCCCTGTCCCCTTCTTCTTCTTCCCCTTACTCTAATTAATTAATTTTTCTTTGTGGCACTTGTCATTACCTGGAATTATCTTACATTCTTATTTGTCCTCTAGAATATAAGCTCCAGGATCTTTGCTCAGTCACCATTGTTTCCCCAGCTTCTGGCAGAGAGCCTCTGACACAGGGTAGGCACTTCATAAATATTTGTTAAGTGAACAAAGGGGCTAACTTTATCAAGCTTTGAACAAGCTCTTACCAAGGGCCAGGCCCTGTGCTAAGCGCTCCACCAACAAACAAAGAAACAAAAAAAACCCACACCTACATTATTGCATGAATTACTTGAAACAAGCCTCTGACGGTAGATAGTAATGGTTCTGTCTTACAGGCGAGGAAGCTGAGTCTCACTCAGAGAATTTAAATGACTTGCCCAAGGTCCCACGGCTCAGAAGCTTTAGACCCTAGATTTGCTCCAGGTCTGGCAAATCTCACAGGCTGAGCTCTTAATGAGAGGCAGTGTTGCTTCCTAACCTTGGCCTCCACACTGGGGACACGCTCTCTACTGAAGGGATTTGCGTCCCAAACAGAAGAGTCAAAGGGATCGTCCTGAAATTCCCTAGTTAGAATGACGCGGTGGCAATTAGGCTGCAGACCCTTATCCCAGACTCTGGTCTGGCTCCACCCACTGACCCCCGCAGACCTCGCTTTGAAAATGGACACTGGCTTCCTTTCCTCAAATACACTCTGCTCCCCAGCGTCACAGGGTCTAGTGCAAGTTGTCCCGCTCTCTGGGAGCCTCTCCTGTCCTCTTGGAACCCCCGCTGTCTCTTCATCGCTCCAGAGAGGTGTCCCTGCCCACCACCTGCAACACACTCAGTGTGTCACGTTCACCGCATGGCCTCAGCCTGGTTATACTTGTCATGTTCTGTGAGGCTCTCCTGCTAGATTGTGGGCTCCCTGAGGTGCATTCACTGCTGCTTCTCTGGGCCCAGCACGGTGCCTGACACACAGAAGGTGCTCCGTCCATGTAAGCACTGGATGAACGAATGAACGAGAGCAACTCTGACCGTGAGTTTTCCTGCCCTCCCTGGGCCTCTGAGATCTAGGGAGCAGATCCCTGGCTTACTGCTGCCTGGGGGTTTGGAGCGCTGGCCCATCTTCCCAGACCCCTGGGACCGCCTTCTCTCCACTGGGCCAAGTCCTTGGAGCTGACCCACTGCCTGCCCACACACTCACATCCAGGAAGTTCTGAAGGGGCTGGTCGGACATCAAGGTGGTGGCCTCCGAGGGAAAGTACTTGCTGCCTATGTTGTACTGGTGATTCTGCAGAAAGTCCTTCAGCTTGCCATTCTCGATCAGTTTCTGCCTCAAGGACTTCTTTCTGGTGAGCGGGACCCTGTGGCGGAGCATTTGCAAACAGATGGTTTGGAGGAAGAAGAGTAATTAGCCAGGGAGCCTGCTCATGGGGTGCCGTGGAAGGCCTGGAAGGAGAAGAAAGCTGGCTCAAGAGCGGAAGAAGGAAGTCGAGAGGGGAGTTGCGCCCATTTGGGGCACAGGAATGCAGAGAGGGTACGTGGTTGCCCAAAGTCACCCGGCCCAGTGCTGGAGCTGCGGACCCAGCCCGGGCTGGACTGGAGGGTCTGGGCTGTTGACCACGTCTGCCGTGCTGTGTCCCCAGATGGGCAGAGAAAGGAGGCTTGGGACGGTTGAAGAGAGAGGAGGAAGGGAAGAGGGAAGAGGAGAAATACGGGAGGAAAGAAAGGCAGCGGGAAGGGCAGCAAAGGGAAATAGCCCCTGGGAAGCTGCTCTTCCTGCAGAGCGTCCCCCAGACTCACTTGTAGGAGGTGCACTCGGAGAGCGCTATCAAGGTAAGGAGAAGCAGCCACTTCATGGTTCTTCCTGGCTCCCAAGACTCCAGAGGTGGGAAGATGGGAAACGATACAGCAGCAGGAAGGAGCTGCTCCTTATATACAGCCCAAGTCCTCAGGTATGGCCTTATCAGCCGCTAAACGTCACTCTTTACCCTCACCCCAAACAGAAAGTTTCCTGATAAGATTGTCCCTGCCCTGAGCCATGTTCTGGGAAGTTTCCAGTTGAGTAGCTTTCCACTGTAACCACATCCTGGGTTGGGATGGCCCTGCAGAGAGCAAGCAGCGAGGTGGTGGCTTATTTCTTAAATAATAGAATGCACGCAAACTTGACAAGTTGAATATTTTGACGAAATTGGTCCAAAGTGCACTTAACATTGAACACATGTCAAAGGAGCTCCAGGCACCCCGATTTGTCCTGATGGGACAGACAGCTGGGATTCTCGGAGAGCAGCAGTCCTTTCAGTGATAGGCCGTGTCCCTGGAGCTGCTTTCCTCAAGCACGTTCATAGGTCCGTAGTTTGGGACTCAGGACACATTTCCCCATGGAAATGTCGTTATATGGGGTTGCTGGATGTCTAACTAGCCTATGGGCCTTATTTTGCTCTTGCTTCTCATGGCTATTGGGCTGAGTCTTGGGAAAGTGGTGTGTACAGTACAGAGGAAGGGGATGGAGTGGAAGAATGCTTCTTTTCCTGGAGGAAGCAAACTTGAAACAGGCCGAGTTTGTCTTTGGAATCTGTGCCCCTCACTTTCTGCGCCCCCTTTCTTCCTACTGCTCCTCTCCTACCCTCTCAGTTACTCAAAGCCTCCACCTTTGAGACCCCATCTGGGTCTGACTCCCAGGTGCCCCGTGCTTAAAACTTGGCTGAATCAGCTGCAGTGAGCCAAGCAATCTGGGAAAATTCATACTAGGGTGTGAATGACTTAGAAAAGTTTTCTCTCTCTCTCTCTCTCTTTTTTTTTGGCTGTGCCACATGGCATTTGGGATCTTAGTTCCCTGACCAGGGATCGAACCCATGCCCCCTGCTTTCCAACCCAATGGATTCTTCCCTTTGTGGGGTTTATTCAGTGGACAAAGTGGAGTGAGAATTTCTATTCAGGAATTGTGGCAGAGGCGGGTATGCAGGAGGGAGGTCGCCAGTAGGTGGCGAGACCTGTCTGTGGAGTTTGTTCTGAGATCATATTCCCTGGGCCACCCCTGGTTTTTCCAACATTGGGAGACACAGATTCTATAAAAGCTCCAAATTTCCCCCAGTGCTTCTGGATGAGTACGGAGGGGTGGGGAGTGTGGATCAAGTTTGGGACCACTGGTGTTTAGTACAAAGCATATCTGCATTTCGAACTCACCTGTTAAGACACCTTTGTGCCCCAAATGCGGATCCTTGACCCGTGTTTTCCATTTTCACATCTTTTGATGCCTGCTTTCTCTCTGCTCTCTTTTCCTCCCCCTCGAGCATTTCTCCTTTGATCTACGCTATTTGGGCGGATCTCAGCCCTTCTGTGGAGGAGCTGATGGTCCTAAAGATGCCTGCCTAGGTCTTGGGAGCAGCAGATGGAAAGCCTGGTTCAAGGGTCCCTCCTGGAGGGTGAAGGGAGGGGCATGTGCTGGAGGCTCTCTGGGGCCTTCAAAGGTACATGGTGTCTCACGCTGGGCATTGGGTACATGGGTGCCCATCATGATTCTTTACATTTTATATATATGTTATGCATATATGAAATTGTTCATGATACTTTAAAAAAAAATAAAGGAGGATCTGCATACTTTCCAACTTAGAAATGGAGGCAACTGAGGTCGGGTGGAGTAGGGTGAGGCAAGGAACCCTCAGGATTGAGATGTGGGGCATGAACCATGAAGAACAAACATTACGTGTGTTTTTTTCATCTCTCATCTCCCTCAGTAAGTTATATGGTGCGTCAAGTGTTCAACATAGCATTTTAATTAATCCCCTGTGAACTCGGCTTCGTTAAGAGCAATTTGGGGGCTTCCCTGGTGGCGCAGTGGTTGAGAGTCTGCATGCCGATGCAGGGGACGCGGGTTCATGCCCCGGTCCGGGAAGATCCCACATGCCGCGGAGCGGCTGGGCCCGTGAGCCATGGCCGCTGAGCCTGCGCGTCCGGCGCCTGTGCTCCGCAACGGGAGAGGCCGCAACAGTGAGAGGCCCGCGTACAGAAAATAAATAAATAAATAAATAAATAAAGAATTATATTACACAATATTTAAAAAAAAAAAAAAAGAGCAATTTGGGAACAGTGCTCAGAGGAGGGTCACGATTTTGTAATTGGCGGTTCCTGCCGTTTGCCAGCCGCTGCGGTAACTGACACAGAGCCACATCGTTCACGTGCTTCTCTTCCCCGGCAGTGAGGGGAGACGGGAGCTTAGATTCACTGACCACTACTCTTAGCTCATTGTGGTAAGTGACGTTATTATCCCCATTTTACAGATGAGGAAACTGAGGGCCAGAGAAGTTGCACCACTTGCCTGAGGTGACATAGGTAAGAAGTGGTTGAACGGGGGCTTGAATCCGGGTCTCTGTCACTCCCTGGGCCTGCTCCCTTATGTACCCATGGACTGAGATGTACTGGAGGCTGTGGAAGAATCTCAGGAAGAGCCTTGGCTCCAGGTTCTGGGTTTGAAGCCCAGCGCTGCCTCTGAATATCTGCAAGACCCGGGACTGGTGATACAATCTCTGAGAGACTCAGTTCTCTCATCAGTAAAAGGGAGATAAATAGTACCATCAATTCCATGGAATTGTGAGGATTAAACACAGCGCGCTCACCAGCCACACACGTGCGGCGGCTAAAATGAAGAGTGCTGAAGGGCACTGGGCAAGTAGAGCTTTTCTCTTCTGCAGGTGGGAAGGCGAGGTGGTGCGGCCACTGTGGAGAACAGTGTAGCAGTTTCTTTTTTTAAATATTTTTATTTTTTATGGGTCTTCCCTGGTGGCGCAGTGTTTGAGAGTCCGCCTGCCGATGCAGGGGACGCGGGTTCGTGCCCCGGTCCGGGAAGATCCCACATGCCGCGGAGTGGCTGGGCCCGTGAGCCATGACCGCTGAGCCTGCGCGTCCGGAGCCTGTGCTCCGCAACGGGAGAGACCACAATAGTGAGAGGTCCGCGTACCGCAAAAAAAAAAAAAAAAAATATATATATATATATATATTAAATGTTTTATTTATTTTAAAAATTATCTAATTTATTTTCTTTTTAGCAGTTTCTTATAAAGTCAACATGTACCTACCATTTGGCCCAGAAACTCCCCCTTCTTGGTATTTACTGAAAAGAAATGAAAAACGTATGTCCCCACAAAGACCTGGACCCAAATGTTTATAACAGCTTTTTTCATAATTGCCCCAAACTGGAAACAACTTGATGTCCTTCAGCTGGTCCCTGGATAAGTGAGCAGTGTATGGCCAACGATGGAGGACCGTCAGCCATAGAAACAGATGAAGTACGGGATGAATCTCATGGGTGTTATGCTGAGTGAAAGAGGCCAGACGCAAAGGCTACATTTGTAGGATTCTATTTATATGCCATTCTGGAAAAGGCAAAATAATGGGAACAGAAAACAGGTCAGTGGTTTCTAGGGGCTGGGGTCAGAGTAGGAGACTGACTACAAGGGGGGATGGGGGAACTTTGTCGGGGGATAAAAATAGTCTATCTCTAGATTGAACACCTGAAGAGGTAAATTTCACTCGGTGACAATAGCCCAGACACACCTGACTTTACAGCAGGTGAAGTGCTCAGCCACTGATGGCCACACAGTAGGAGCGAAGGCAGAATTGTGTCGTAGGCTCTGCCCAAGGCTGTGGAGGCCTTGGAGGGGACACACTGGATTCATTTCAAGTAAAATGATGTAATCCGACTAAAGAAAACGAAAAAGAAAAGAACAACCAGTCATCATCCCTGCTTCCATTTTGGTCCTTTGAACCATGAGTAAAATCTGTCCACGCTCCGTGTCTTATGGCAGGGGTGACAAGGTTGGCAGGCTGAGGCGAAGCTCCAAGGAGCTGGGTGGGGACTGTGAATATTTCTCAGACCCCTGGTTGCTGGGCCGTCCAGAAGGGCTCTTTCATTCTATCCAGGCAGTAAGGGTGGGGTGACCAGAGTCCATCTAGGGGGATGCTCCCCTGCGCATCCTGGAGCTGGCTTGCAGTGCTTGGAGCCCAAGATTAGGCGACAGTTTGTGGGGAACTGCTTGTCTGTGGGACCCACATGGGAATTTTGGATAGAGGAGAAATACATTTGGGAAGCAGACTCCCAAGCAGACTCCTCAGGCAGTAACCTGCAGGACACATGCACACGTTCGTTCAACACGTGTTTATTTTGTACCTGCTCTGTTCTGGGTATGCATGTTCTAGTTGCTGGGGGTGCATCCACGAGGAAGGTGGAACTAGGCCATGCCTTCGAGGAGTTTGAGGTCAGGTCAGGAGAGGACAGAGGGGGAGGCCCCTTTCCTTTCCACCTGGAGAGGCCTTTGGATCACACTAATGGGACTGGTGAGGATACTGAAGTTTGGGGAACACTTCATAAGTGGGAGGCTGACACGCTTGATGTCACCAATTCCCAATATATGGTAGACTCTGTGATGGCCCCCAATTATCCTCACCTCCTGGTATTCATGCCTCTTGTAATCCCCTCCCCTTGAACGTACGCAAGACCTATGACTTGCTTCTCATCAATAAGCTATGGCAAAGCGGATGGGGTGTCACTTTTGTGATTACATTATGTGAGATTGTTACTTGGGTCTTGCCAGCAGACTCTTTGTGTCGACTTTCTCCCTTGCTGGCTCTGAATAAGCAAGCTGCCCCATAAGGAGGCCCACATGGCAAGGAACGGAGGGTGACCTCCAGCCTCCAGCCAGCAAGGAACTGACGGCCCCAGTCTGACAACCCCCGAGAAACTGAATCTTGCCAATGACCCTGTGAGCCTAGAAGATGACCTTCTCCATTCGAGCTTCAGAAGATACCACATCCCTGGCTGACACCTTGACTGCAGCCTTATCAGAGGCCCTGAAACAGAGGACCCAGCCAAACAAGGCCTGGATTCCTGACTCACAAAGACACTGAGATAATAAATGTGAGTTGGATTCCTGACCCACAAAAACGCTGAGATAATAAATGTGAGGTGTTTTAAGTTGCTAAGTTTGTGTTAATTTGTCACCAGCAATGGAAAGCTAATACAGGGCTAGAAACCTCCTAGAAAATTCCACAAAGGTCCACCTGGCTGCCTCACGCTTTTCTCCGTTTGGGGGCCATTTCAGTGTTCTGCAAGGTGGTTTTCTGCTCAGGCAATACAAGTGACCTGAGAAGGAGGGAGTTGACATCATTGGTCTGCTTATCTGCAAACCCCCATCAATACAACCAGGACTGCATTTCTGTGGCTCTTCATGCTTTTCTGAGTGCTTTGAGATACATGCTCTTTTGAAAACGTATTCTTCCTGCATTATCCCCATTGACACAGTTCAGAAGAGTTAAGCGATCAGTGCAGGTTCACATAGCTAAGTAGTGACACAGGCAGGACTAGAACCCGGGTCTTAGAAGGCTCTGGTCTTGGGAGGCTCTCGTCCCGGGCCAGGCTCTGTAGCCACACACATCCACCTGGTTTCTGTCCATTGGTTAGAGTGTACAGTGGACATTCCGTGATGGCTGCCGCCCATCACAGCCCAGGGGCACTCAGAGAAGCCATCCTATCCAGTCCCCAGAGGAACTCTTGGGAGGGAAGGTGGAATCCTGACTCTAGGACTGAGCATTCTTCATGAAGTCTGATGTCGGCCAGGGCTGATCCGTGACTGCCAGCAGGGAAACCACGTAATCTCATTGTGCCAGACTGGCTTGGCAGAAAGATTAGATAGCAACATTTACTTTGCCATTAGCCTTACCTGACACTTGGCTTTGAGGGGCCTTGGGAACTGCACCGCTAATGCATGGTACCCCCTGCCAAGGGCACAGGTGTTCAGAAATGTTCCGTGAACATATCAAATCAAGCAATGGAAGGAAATCTAAAGAAGTGAATTATGGCAAGGCTGGCATGGAATATTAAGCATGATAAGTGTTACTGAGCGGGTCTGAGAGGCCTTGGGATGGCTGGTCCCCTGGGATCTTTCAGTCAGGGTCTCACCCCAGGCACGTGGTCATCCAACAATACAGAGAACATTTTTCCACTCCCCAGTCCCAGATCTGTGGAGTTTCTCCAGGTTTTAAAAATGAAAATTTTAATTAAGAACATTTTTGGGCCCAGTTATTGCAAATAATGTATGTTCATTGCAGATATTTATAGGTTAATAAAAATTTTTAAATGACTCAACTCCACTACCCAGAGCTATCCACCATTGATGTTGTAAATGAATATATTTACTTACTTACAAAAATGAGGCCATACGATACCGTACACATTGTTTTACAACCTGATCTTTATTTATTTATATTCCAGTTTTATTGAGATGTAATTGACATACAGCCCTGTGTAAGTGTAAGGTGTACAGCATAGTGATTTGACTTACGTACATCACGGAATGATGACCACGATAAGCTTAGTGAACATCCATTTTCTCAGATAGATAGAAAATTCAAGAAATAGAAAAAAATTAGTTTTCTTGTGATGAGAGCCCTTGGGATTTACTCTGTTAACAGCTTTCATATATAACATACAGCAGTGCTAATTAAATTTATCAAGTTGTACATTACATCCTTAGTACTTATTTATCTTATAACTGGAAGTTTGTACCTCTGATAACCACAAATCTGATCTCTTTTTTTTTTTTTTTTTTTTTTTTTTTTTTGGTACGCAGGCCTCTCACTGCTGTGGCCTCTCCCGTCGCGGAGCACAGGCTCCGGATGCGCAGGCCCAGTGGCCATGGCTCACGGGCCCAGCCGCTCCGTGGCATGTGGGATCTTCCCGGACTGGGGCACGAACCCGCGTCCCCTGCATCGGCAGACAGACTCTCAACCACTGCGCCACCAGGGAAGCCCCTGATCTCTTTTTCTATGAGTTTGTGTCTTTGTTTTTGAAGTATAATTGATCTACAGCACTATGTTATTTCCTGTTCCACAGGGTGCTTTGGTATTTCTATACATTTCAAAATGATCAGCGCAATAAGTCTGGTTACAATACGTCACCATACAAATATATTATATAATTATTGACTGTATTTCCCACACTGTACATTTCACACCTGTGACTCATTTATTTTGTAACTGGAAGCTTGTACCTGTTAATCTCTTTCACCTGTATCTTTCCTTCTCCCACCCTGCTCCTGTCTGGTGACTACCTGTTTGTTCTCTGTATCTATGACTCTACTTCTGTTTTGTTATGTTTGTTCATTTGTTTCATTTTTTAGATTCCACATATAAATGAAATCATATAATACTTGTCTGTCTCTGTTTCACTTATTTCATTAAGTATAATACCCTCTAGGTCTGTCCATGTTGTTGCAAATGGCAAGATTTCCTTCTTTTTTATAGTGGAGTAACATTCCATTGTATGTGTGTGTGTATATATATATTGCAAATATATATATGTCACATCTTCTTTATCCATTCATCTATTGATGGTCCCTTAGACTGCTTCCATGTCTTGGTGATTGTAAATAATGCTGAAGTGAACATAGGGGTGCATATATTTACTAATTTCTTAAGTTCAAATGCATTTTAACAACCATGCATTTTACTCCCCACCACGTGTCTACGGTTTTTGACATCATACTTTACATCTTTTTGTTTTGTGTATCCCTTAATTACTTATTGCAGCTATAGATGGTTTTATTACTTTTGTCTTTTAACCTTCCTACTAGTTTTAAATGTGATTGATTTACTACCTTTACTGTATAAATGCCTTTACCAATGAGATTTTTCCTTGTGTAATTTTCATGTTTCTAGTTGTGGCCTTTTCTTTTTCGCTTAGAGAAGTCCCTTTAGCATTTCTTGTAAAGCTGGTTTGGTGGTGTTGAACTCTTTTAGCTCTTGCTTGTCTGTAAAACTTTTGATCTCCCCATCGAATCTGAATGAAAGCCTTGCCAAGTAGAGTATTCTTGGTTGTAGGTTTTCCCCTTCCATCACTTTAAATATATCATACCACTCCCTTCTGCTGCAGTTTCTGCTGAAATCTCAGTTGATAGCCTTATGGGAGTTTCCTTGTATGTTAAGTTGTTGCTTTTCCTTTGCTGCTTTTAATGTTCTCTCTTTATCTTCAATCTTTGACATTTTAATTACAGTGTGTATTGGTGTGGTCCTCTTTGGGTTGATTCTGTTTGAGACTCTCTGTGCTTCCTGGACTTGGATGACTGTTTCCTTTGCCAGGTTAAGGAAGTTTTCAGCTATTATGCCTTTTTTTTTTTTTTTTTTGTCTGTGTTGGGTCTTCGGAGCTGTGCACAGGCTTCCTCTAGTTGCAGCAAGCGGAGGCTACTCTTCGTTGTGGTGTGTGGGCTTCTCATTGCTGTGGCTTCTCTTGTTGCGGAGCATGGGTTCTAAGCGCACAGGCTTCAGTAGTTGCAGCACACAGGCTCAGTAGTTCCAGCATGTGGGCCCTAGAGTGCACAGGCTTCAGTAGTTTTGGTGTATGGGGTCAGTTGTCATGGCACGCGGGCTCTAGGGCATGCAAGCTTCAGTAACTGTGGTGCACGGGCTCAGTAGTTGTGGCACACAGGCTTAATTGCTCCGCATGTGGGATCTTCCAGAACCAGGGATCAAACCGGTGTCCTCTGCATTGGCAGGCAGATTATTGACCACTACCCACCAGGGAAGTCCCTATTATGTCTTTAAATATGTTCTCTGCCCCTTTCTCTCTCTCTTCTCCTTCTGGGACCCCTATAATGGGAATATTAGTGTGCTTGATATTGTCCCTTTAACTCTCCTTATTTATTTAAAATTTTTTATTTTTTATTTATTTATTTATTTTTGGCTGCATTGGGTGTTCGTTGCTGCATGTGGGCTTTCTCTAGTTGTGGCGAGCAGGGGCTACTCTTTGTTGCGGTGTGTGGGCTTCTCACTGCGGTGGCTTCTCTTGTTGCGGAGCACGGGCTCTAGGTGCGTGGGCTTAGTTGCTCTGCAGCATGTGGTATCTTCCCAGACCAGGGCTTGAACCCGTGTGCCCTGCATTGGCAGGCGGATTCTTAACCACTGCACCCCAGGGAAGTCCCTCCTCATTTCTTTTCATTCTTTTTTTCTGTTAAGCTTCCGTGATTTCCACTACTCTGTCTTCCAGCTCACTGATCTGCTCCTCTGTATCGTTTACTGTTGATTCCTTCTCGTGTATTTTTCATTTCAGTTATTGAATTCTTCACCTCTGTTTGGTTCTTCTTTATATTTTCTAACTCTTTGCTACAAACGTCTAACTTCTCAGTCTGTTCATCCAATCTTCTCTCAGTTTCTTTGATTATCATTATGGTCATTACTTTGAACTCTTTATTGGGTAGGTTGCCTATCTCCTCTTCACTTAGTTCTTCTTCTGGGGCTTTATCTTGTTCCTTTGTTTGGAATGTATTCTCCTGTCTCTTCATTTGGCCTAATTTGCTATTTTTATTTCTATGTATTTGGTAGGTTGGTTACGTTTTCCAACTTTGGAGAAGTGGCCATCTGTTGAAGACGTCCTATGCGTCCCAGCAGTGCACTGCCCTATAGTCCCAGAGTTATATGCTCTAGGGATGCCCTCTATTTGGGCTGTGTGGGTCCTTCTGTTGTGGTGAGCTGACCACTGTGGGTGGTCTGGTAGGTGTGGATGGCCCCCAGTCTAGTTGGTTGCCTGGCCCTGCCTTGTGCAGAGACTGCTGGCCCCTGGTAGGCAGGGCCAGGTCACAAAGCTGCTGGTTGCAGGGCCCTGGAGGTCCCAGGGCCAGTGCTGGCCTGCTGGTGGTCAGAGCCAGGTTCCTGGGTCTCTGGTGGCAGCGGCCTGGGGGTCCCAGAGCTGATATCAGCCCGCTGGTGGGTGGGGCTGGATCCTGGGGCAGCTGGTTGAGGGACCCAAGGTGTCCCAGAACTGGTGGGCAGGGTCAAGGCCCAGGGGATCCTAGGGCTGGTACCCACCCACTGGTAGGTGAGGCTGGGACCTGGGGCTAATGCCAGCCCAGTGGTGGGTGAAGCTGGGTCTTGGAGTTTCTGCCTATAAGGTCAGGGGGTTCCAGGGCTGGCGTCAGCCTGCTGGTGGGTGGAGCTGAGGCCCAGGGGGTCCAGGGGCTAATGCTGGCTCACCGGTGGGCAAAGCTGGGTCCCAGGGTCTCTGGCTGCAGGGCCCTGGGGGTCCTGGGGCTAGTGCTTGCATACTGGTGTGCAGGGCCAGGTCCTGGCCCCTCAGGTGGACAGGGCTGTGTCCCAGGGTGGCTGTAGGCTCAGAGGGTCTCAAGGCAGCGTGCCTGCTGGTGGGTGGGGCTGTGTCTCCAACTGGCTAGTGCAACCTGATTTTAAAAGAAAAACTAAGTGTTCATGTATTTTCCAAGTGATTTCTTAAAAGTTTACATAATTATTTTTTAAACTTAAAATATAATATGCACACAGAACAATGCATGTCATAGGGAATAGCTTGATGAATTTCCGCAAATATATCCATGTAACCACTATCCAGATCAAGAAACAGAATGTTACAAGTACCCCCAAAGCTCCCCCGGGCTCCCTTCCAGTTACAAACCCAGCCCCCAGAACCAAGTGTAATACTGCTCTAACTTCAAACAGCAAAGATTACTTTGGCCTGTTTTTGTACCTGAGATAAACGGCACCATGTAGCGAGCGTGCTTGTGTGTCCAGCTTGTTTGCTCAAAATTATGTTTGTGGGATACACACCAGTATTGTGTATAGGTACAGATCGGTTATTTTCATTGCTGTATATATTTTTCCACTGTGTAAATATACACTATATTTATCTCTCCTCTAGTTGATGGGCATTTGGGTAGCTTCCAGTGTGGAGTTCTTAGGAATAGTGCTGCTATGAACATTCTAGTACATGCCTTTTGGTGAACATGTGCATGCATTTCTGTTGGGTACAGACCCAGGAGTGGACCTGTGGGAGCACAGGGTAGGCAGATGTTTAGCTTTAGCAGGAACTGCTAAACAGTCTTCCAAAGTTCTATCATTTCGTACCCCCACCAGCAGCATATGAAGGTCCCACCTGCTCCACGTCTGCTCTGGTGGGTATAAGGAGGTATCCTCTCGTACTTTTGATTTGCGTTTCCTGATGAACATTGAGCACCTTGTCACGTGCCTATCGGCTCTTTGTATGTCTTCTTTTAGGAAGTACCTGCTCAAGTCTTCTGCCCATGAAAAAAATTAGGGTGTTTGTCTTTTATTAAAATTTGTAGGAGTTTTACAACAGAAATTTAATTTGTTAGGAGCAAAATAACTTTTCCTAAAACATTACGTGCACGTGATGCCATTACAGAAAAAGGAGGACAACTGAGTCACTCAGGCAGCAGAGGGGATGAAGACCCACCGGCCCCACAAGACGTCTCTATGGAACCCTTGGGAATTAAAGGAACACAGTCTGAAAACCCCAGCGCAGTCCATCTCCCTGGGGCAGATGGAACAAAGCCCCTTCCACCCAGGCAAGTCACCAGGGCAGGGAGGCAGATGAGAGCCAGTGGCAGTAAGGCACAGGTGCCCGGGAGCACGATAATGGCTAACATTTACAAAGGCACCCGTGTGATGTGAATTAAGTCTCATTTCAACAACACTAGGAAGTAGGTACTCCGGTTTTAATGATGGGGTCCAGAGAGGTTCAGTAACTTGTTAAAGGGTTACACAGCTGGCAGGGGGCAGAGCTGGGGTTCAAACCCAGGCTGTCTGGTTCCTGAGTCCACACTTGTGCCTCTTTTGCTGCCTCTTAGAATGTGGCATCCCAGGAAGACACACACACACACACACACGCCCAGTTTCAGAGCTCCCAAAGCCCATCCCTGGGGTCCAGCCTTGAGCAAATAGAGTTGTTGACCGTGGATAAGGCGACATACAGGTAGTGAGCTCTGCTCTGTGAGAGGTATGTAAGCAGAGGCTGAGATGCCATCTAGCAGCTGGTGCAGAATAGATATTCCATACAGATTAATTAAGTGAATGAATGCATGAATGAATGAATGAGTTTCCCCCTGGGGACAGCAGGAGCCTGCTCGCCTTCAGGGGCAAGGACCATGGGGAGTGAGAGCCATCCTGGACTTTGATAACCCCAACTCTGTGGGTCCTTGACTAGGGGGGTGCGGGGCACTGTGGTCCAAGCTCTTGAGGACAGGCAGGAAGCAGAGAGGAGGCAGTAGTTCCTGGGGCAGGAATATACCCACGCAGAGTCCAGGGAAGGGAAAGGCATAGCCAGAGCCTTAACCCCAACCTCCCACGACCAGGCTGGTCGGCCTTCAGAAAGGGTTCTGACATTTGCTTTGGGTAAAATGCAAGAGAAGACCTTGGGGGAGGCAGAAATTTGAAACTGGTCCGAGCAAGGGTTAACTGGAAGCAGACAAGGAAATGTTTGGAACCTGGGAGTGGGCTGGCGGGGGATGGAGTTATTAACCAGGGTACGGAAAATTCCTGAGAACTGGAGCGTAACCAAGGAATTGGCTTGAAGTCCCACAGCAGGGACAAAGGGATTCTCAGAAGGCCCCTGCTGCCCCTCGCAGCCCCTCACTCCTCCTCATTATGCCTCCTCTGATCTGGACCTGCCCAGGGCTGCAGCACGAACCTACTGGAGATGGTGGCCTGGGTGAACCCCACTTGGGGACGGAGGTCAAGGTTCGTTCTGCTGATAATGGATCTCACCCCACCGGCCCCCATCTCCTTTGTTCTCCATATCTCTAACGCCACATTGCTCCCTGGTGAGCACAGCTCTGGACCCGATCCTCTATGCATTTTCTGATCCAATCTGATTTGATGGAGGCCCTGTTCTTTCTTGCGATGACCTGGGTCCTGGCTTCTGACTGGTATCTTTATCATGTTTGGTTACAGCGGAGGGAGCTGGGTGTGACGGGGGTGTGGAGGGGTGTATTTAATGCGTTCCTGCTCCAGATGGACAAAGCCATTCTTAAAGCAGCCGGGGGACCCAGCCCTCCCTGCCCAAAGGGCCTGCGGCAGCAGCAGCTTCAGGCGACTTCATGCCTTGGCTGATTTGGGGGATGAGGCCGCAGTTGCCGTGGAAGGCTTTGCCATCTTCTCACGCCCTCCTGCCTGCCTTGCACCACCCACCGTGGCTGGGTTCCTGAGCACCCAGACACCTCGTGATTCCTTTGCCTTGTTCATCTCTTCCTTCCTTCCTTCCACCAGCGAGGCATATGCCTGCTGGTGGGTGGGGCGCAATAGAGGTGAATCAGCTGTGAATTTTACTCTTAATGGGTTCACGTCTGAATGGGAGGAATAAGACCCATTTAAAAATCATTGTAAGACAGAAAATGACAGTAATAGTTAACTAGAGCAGGATACTGAAAAGAGACAAAGTGCTATGGCTCATTTAGAAAAAGGAGCTCACTTCCAGGGTGCATTCAGGAGGCCGCCATGGAGGAGGAGGCATTTGATCTATCTTAATAATGTTTGGATTGGAAGTTAAAATCCCCCAGGGGGAATCACATTTTCACAGGGATCTGGACTTGGCACACGTTGGGCTAATGGTTGAGCATCAAACACACCAGCTGACCCTGTGGAATGAGCTTTGGACCGCTAGGAAAGGTAGAGGAGGGTTCCGAGACTGGCTGGAGGCTCCGAAATCACATTGCTGGTGTACAAGCAACAGCAGCCTCGCAAGTTTTCGCAGCAGGAGGCGGACCTGTGTTATGGGGAGTGGAGCCCTAGGCCTGCCTCCTCTGGCCCCTTTGGCCCAGGCCACGGTCCCCATGGTTGGCTCAGGTAAGGCTGTAGGCAGACCGCTACCAATGGGTCATACGGGCGGGGGTGGGGAGGGGAGGTGTCACAGTCCCAGTTCAATGCTGAGAGCTGTGACTTGGGCTGGAATAGCTTGCCTTCCGGTCTTCCCGCAGGTCAGCCGGGGCCATTTGACTTCTAGTGAGCGGCACCCTCCCTGGCCTCTGGGCCTTCACACATGCTGTTTCCTCTGAATGTGCTTCTCTCTCCTCACCTGGTATAGGGGTCAGAGTCCTTGCAGGAAACAGATGGCCACCCAGAGGTTTGATTGAAAAGGCTTAGGGAGGGGCTGTGTACAGGGGTGGGGAGCAGGGTGACCCCAAAGAGGGATGCTGGGAGGCACAGGAGCCAGCGGCACTGGGAGTGGGGAGAGGCCAGGGAGGAAGCAGCACCACCAGAACCTGGGGTTCTTAAACATCTATTTATTTATTTGGCTGCACCGGGTCTTAGTGGCGGCATGTGGGATCTAGTTCCCCGAGCAGGGATAAAACCCAGGCCCCCTGCATTGGGAGCGTGGAGTCTTGACCACTGAACCACCAGGGAAGTCCCAGAACCTGGCGTTCTGAAGGCAGAGGGATGCAGGGGCTGGGATCACAGAGCACAGCAGTGAGTGTCTGTGCCCTCCCCACCTTCCGATCTCCGCTAGGGCTTCTAGGCCCACCCTAGGGGCCTGTGGGCAGCCTCCTGGGCTCTGAGCAGGGCAGATCCCTGAGGAAGAATCTGGAGGCCAAGGAAGAAAAAGGGCCCCTGGTAGCTCCCATCTCCCTTAGGGTTTAGCACCATCCCCCTCTGCTGTCCTGTCCCCCAGCACTAAGAACTTGTGGCCTGACCACACGCGGTGGACTGTGAACCCAGGACAAGGACAGGGTCTTCCCAGCTTTTCATGGCAGCACCTGCTCCGGCCTGGCCCAGAGCGTGGAGAATGGAAAGACGGAGCTGATAAACAGGGGTCGGGCCTTGGTTCAGCTCCTGCCTCCTCGTCAGTGACCTTGAGTGACCTTTCTGTGAGCCTCACGGTCCTCATTTCTAAAATGGGCATTAAAACCTAGCCTGAAAAAAAAAAAAAAAAAAAAAACCTAGCCTGTTGGGTCATTGATAGAATGAAATAGGTCCATAGTCGGCAACAGAAAAATGTAGGGCCCTTCTCTCCTCACTTCTGTTGTGGGAAGGAAAGAAATGTGACCTTGTTATGGTCAAAGCCCTAGAACAACATTATGAGAGACGAAATCATTCATAACTTCCCCTTCCTAAGGTAAGTCTTTTTTCTTTTTTAATTTTTAAATTAAAAAATTTTTCTTGACAAGTAGTTGATTTACAATGTTGTGTTAATTTCTGCCGTACAGCAAAGTGGCCCATATATATATATATATATATATATACATATTCTTTTTCATATTCTTTTCCATTATGGTTTATCACAGGTATTGAATAGGTCCCCTGTGCTATACAGTAGGACCTTGTTGTTTATCCATCCCATATATAATAGTTGGCATCTGCTAATCCCACACTCCCAGTCTTTCCCTCCCCCACCCCCCTCCCCCCCGGCAACCACAAGTCTCTGTGCCTGTGAGTCTGTTTCTGTTTTGTGGATAGGTTCACTTGTGTTGTCTTTTAGATTCCACATATAAGTGATATCATATGGTATTTGTCTTTCTGTTAAGGTAAATCTTTTCTTTTTTGAATATTCCCTTCATTATCTTTTTGTTGGCAGGAAACATCTAAAATTTTAGAAAAACTTTTTATTTTTTTAAGTTTTTTGGCCATACTGCGTGGCATGCAGGATCCTAGTTCCCCGACCAGGGATCGAACGCGTGCCCTCTGCAGTGGCAGCGTGGAGTCTTAACCACTGGGCCTCCAGGGACGTGCCTAAAACAAACTTTTTGTTTTGAAAATATTACAAATCTATGGAAAAATTACAAGAACAGGGCCACACACTCCCATATATACTTCACCCAGATTCACCCATTATTGACATTTTACCATATTTACTCTGTCTCTGCACGCGCACACACACACACACACACACACACACACAGTTACTACATTTTGCTCAGATAATCTGAGTCAGTTGTAGACATCATGACCTTTCCTCCTGATCTTTAGTGTGATTCTCCAAAGAACAAAGACATTTGCTTACAGAACCATAGATTCGGGAAACTTAACACCGATGCAACGCTATTATCTGATACATGGCAATGTTCAGATTCCGTCAACTGTCCTAAAATTGCCCCTTTTAGTGATTTTTCAGCTCCAGGATTTTACCCAGGGTCCCATATTATTTTTGGTCATCTCGTCACTCCACTCCCCTTCAGTCTGGAATGGCTCCTCAGCCTGCATTTGTTCCTGATGCTGACAGTTTTGAAAAGTGCAGGCCAGTTTTGTAGAACGTCGCTTGATTTGGGGTTGTCTGATGTCGTCTTACCGTTAGGTTCAGGTCATGTGATTTTTAGCAGGAACATCATAGAAGCAATGCTGTGTCCTCAGTGCACCGTATCAGGAGGCACGTGATTTGTCCCTTTACTGGTGACATTAACTTTGATTACCTGGTGAAGGTGGTGTCTCCCACCAAACTTCTCCACCGCAGTTATTGGGCTGTGATTATGAAGGTATTCAGCAGGGAGATACTATGAGAATGTATAAGTAACCTGTGGCCCATTTAATCTTCACCCGAAGTTTAAGCAACCATTGAGGATTTCTGCCTGAATCAATGATTGAAACGATGCTTGTAGAGTTGTAATTTTCTGTTGTTTCTTTTACATTTCAGTTATTTATTTATTTTGGCTGTGCCATGCAGCATGTGGGATCTTAGTTCTCTGACCAGGGATTAAACCCATGCCCCCTTCAGTGGAAGCATGGAGTCTTAACCACTGGACCTCCAGGGAAGTCCATACATTTTTCACATTGTCATTCTTTGGTAAGGAAGAGATTTCCTTTCATCTTATTTATTTATTTATCTGTTTATATTTATTTATTGGTATGGACTCACAGGTTCTTGTTTTAGTCAGTGAGTTATAATCCATTATTATCATTATTTATTTTCATGCTTAAATTTCCCATATCTGGCCCACGGGAGTCCCTTAAACTGACTCCTGTATTCTCTTGACACGTCCCAGGTTTTTTTGTGTGTGTTTATTGGTGTTATCGGCTGAATCATGTCCCCCAACCCCCAACAAATTCATTTGTTGAAGTCCTAACCCCCAGTACTTCTGAATGACTGTATTTGGAGGTAGAGATGATTAAGATTAAATGAGGTCACCAGGGTGGACCCTAATCCAATCTGACAGGTGTCATAAGAAGAGGAGATTAAGACACAGACACGCACGGAGGAAACACCCTATGAAAACACAGGGAGAAGACTGCTGCCTACATGCCAAGGAGAGAGACCTTAGAAGAAACAACCCTGCAGACACCCTGATCTCGGACTTCCAGCCTCCAGAACTGTGAGGACATAAATGTCTGCTGTTTAAGGCACCCGGTCTGTGGTATCTGGTATCGGCCCATGCAGACTGATACAGTTGGCAATGTTTATACCTCTTGCTTTTGCAGAGTTGCACTCAGCACGAGCCAATGACATGGTGTTTCCTTAACATTGATTTCACATAAATTTGTCACCAAAATGTTTATTGACCATCTATGGTGTCCCAGGCTCTAGTTGAGGCACTGGAGATTCATCAATGATCAAGACAAACCCAAATCCCTGCCCTCATGAGTTTATACTCCAGGGAAGGACACAGATAATCAAAGATAAAGAAATAAATGATAGGGCTTCCCTGGTGGCGCAATGGTTGAGAGTCTGCCTGCCGATGCAGGGGACACGCGTTCGTGCCCCGGTCTGGGAAGATCCCACATGCCACGGAGCGGCTAGGCCCGTGAGCCATGGCCGCTGAGCCTGCGCATCCAGAGCCTGTGCTCCGCAACGGGAGAGGCCACAACAGTGAGAGGCCTGCGTACTGCAAAAAAACAAAAACAAAAACAAACAAACAAACAAAAAATAAATGATATAGTGTGTGAAATGGTGATGTGGGAGGAGAGTGAAAGCAAGGGAGGGGACAGGGAGGGTTGACATTTTAGATAGAGGAGGGGTCATTTGCCTATAGATCTGAAGGAGGTGAGGAAGGGAGTGTAAGTGTGTTTGTGACCCGGGATTCAGGCTGCAAATCTGTGGCCATAGTCCACACTCATCACTTTAAGAGCCAGGAGCTGATTCCTTCTGGGTGATAATTTCCCTGATGTTAGAATCTAGGGTGGTTTCCAACTTTTACTGGTATAAATCAAATCCCTGGGACAATATTTATAGCTAAATATATATATTTGGAATCCATTTGTCAAAGTGTGATTATCAGGTCTAAATGTGGGAGAGTTGATGTGACGGTGGTTTCATGTTGCTAAATAGCCCTTACAAGTATCAGTAGTTGGAAACAATGGTCAGGTCCCCCGGCAGAGTGGTAAGACCATGCGGAATGTGCCTGCAATATCCATCTTGGCCACTAGATGTCAGTGCTTCACCACCCGTTCCAGGATGCTTTTTCTATGGGAATCAATTTGCTCCCTCAGGCAACTCCAGCAAAGAGAAGGTCCTCTCTTTGTCGGAAGCCTCTGTCTTTTATAGAATAATGCTCAGCTTTCCCCTGATCTTAAACGCCATTCCTGAAAAACCTAAGACAAGCATAAGATAAGGGGAAAAACTGCCCATATTGCTACCATCTTTATGTAACCACTGTTACACACATTTGGTCCTTCTCTGGGGTACGAGTGAAAGAATAACAAACAGCTCATGCTACTGTGTGTCAGGCACTGTCCTAAAGGTTTTCTATAGATATTAACGTAATCCTCACTATAGCTCTAGAAGGGTTAGGGACTATTCTTTCTTGTATATCTATATATCTGTCTGATTGAGTTGTATTTCAAATATCATAATTTCTACCATTTAAGGTGTACAGTTTAGTGGTTTTTCATATATTCATGAAGTTGTACATCCATCATCATGATTTAAATTTAGAACATTTTCAACACCCCAGAAAGAAACTCTGCACATATTGGCAGCAAAACTCTACTCCCTTCCCTCCAATTAGAAAAGACTATTCAGGGCTTCCCTGGTGGCGCAGTGGTTAAGAATCCGCCTGCCAATGCAGGGGACACAGGTTCAAGCCCTGGCCCAGGAAGATCCCACATGCCGCGGAGCAACTAAGCCTGTGCGCCACAACTACTGAGCCCGTGTGCCTAGGGCCCGTACTCTGCAACAAGGGAAGCCACTGCAATGAGAAGCCCGCGCACCACAACGAAGAGTAGCCCCCACTCACCACAACTAGAGAAAGCCCACGTGCAGCAAGGAAGACCCAACACAGCCATAAATAAGTACATAAAGAAATGAATTTATAAAAATAAAATAAACAAATTGCATTTCTCGGATTAAAAAAAGGACTATTCATTTTTTACAAGGTATTTATGTGTTTATTTATTTATTGTAGTCATAACATTTCACGTGAGATCTACTATCTTAACAAAATGTCAAGGGCACAATACGCTACTGTTAACGATGAGCACCAAGCCGTACGACAGATCTCTAGAACCTACTCAGCTTGTGTAACTGAAACTTCGTATCAGATGAACAGCAACTCCACATTTTCCCCCTCCCTGACCCCTGACAACCATCATTTTACTCTCTGCTTCTATGAGTTTGACTATTTTAGATAACTTATATGGGTGGAATCATACTGTATTCGTCCTTCTGGATTTGTCCTGCTTATCTCACTTAGCGTAACATCCTCAAGTTTCAGCTATGTGGTTGAAAATGGCAAGATTTCCTTCTTTTTTAAAGGCTCAATAATATTCCATTCTATGTCTCTTCCACATTTCCTTTATCCATTCAACAGTTGATGGAGCTAAGCGGTTTCTGCATCTTGGCTATTGTAAATGATGCTGCACCGTACATGACAGGACAAATATCCCTTTAGGATCATGGTGTTAATTTTTTGGAATACATACCCAGAAGTGGGATTGCTGGATCAAATAGTAATTCTCTTTTTAAGTTTTTGAGGAGGCTCCATTCTGTTTTCCAGCGGCTATACCATTTTACATCCCCGCCAACAGTGTACAGGGTTCCACATCCTCGTCAACACTTGTTATCTTTTGTTTTTTGATAATGACCATCCTAACTGATGGGAGATGGTATCTCATTGTCATTGGATTTGCATTTTCTTGATGATTAGTGAGGGAGGAACTGAGCTTATCCCAAATTTACAGAATAGGAAACTGATGTCCAGAGATGAACTTATCAAGGTCACATGACTGGTAAGGGTCAGAGGTGGGATTTGAACCCAGGCAGAAGAGCTCCAGGATGTACGTGCCTGGCGAGTACGCTGCATTGTCTTCCATGTGCTTAGCAAACCTGGGATCATGCTGTTTTGTATTCTGTTCTTTTCTCTCAATGTCATATTGGAATGATTTCTCACAACATTAAATGTTCAGCTGAAACACAGTTTTAAGGCGGTTGGTTGCATGATGACCTATCTATGCTGTGGACACTTTATGTTTGCTGGGCCTGGGACGTCCCAGATTTTCCCTTTTGCAGGAGACTCTGAGGACTACATCCTGCTTATTTATGTTTGCGGGTGCTTCTGATCGTCGCTTTAGCATAAACCTTAGAAGCAAAATTACTGGGACAAGACTATACATATTTTAAGAACAAGTCATTCCAAAAAGATTGTACCAATTTACAGTCTTTCAAGAAGTATTTAGGATCTATCTTTCCCTGTTTTTTCTACCTTTTCCCTCACCGGTGGCTATAAATCTCTTTGGTCTGCATTGGGTAAAGGATAAAAGTGGAAGGTGGGAGAAGATTGCTGCTTTGAAGATCAGACTTTGGGACTTCCCTTGGCGGTTCAGTGGTTAAGAGTCCACGATTCCAATGCAGGCAATGTGGGTTTGATCCACTGTCAGGGAACTAAGATGCCACATGCCATGCAGCTTGGTCAAAAAAAAAAAGAAAAGTTGATGAAGATCGGAATTTCTCCTCATGTTGGTAGCACAGGCTACAAATATAGAGCCTCAGGAACAGTGGGCTCATTAACCGACACAGCTCCAGCCCTGGCCTTAGGCTCATCTAGGGAGGCAAAGCCTGACTTTTTCTGCTTGATATTACGGCAGTAAGCCACGCTGACACCATATGTCTCCCGACATGGATGCAGCAGTGCGTTCTAGTGGAAGCATCTACTAATTCATCCATTCATTTATTCAACATGTATTTATTGAGGCCCTACGATGTGCCTGTAACCACTACTGGAGCCAGAAGATTGGAGGAGACTTCCTTCATCTGTACAGTGGGGGTCATGCCCCGCAGGGGCTCATGGGGAGACAGTGAAATGCATATGTAATTAACCAGAGCTATTATTCTTACTCTTATTGGTAGTTTCTCCCCCACACAGACATTGCTTATGGTTCCATGAAGACCACTTGGAAAATGAGTTTGACAAACTGTTCACTTGAGTCTCCATTAAGCCCAGTGCATGATATTTGCTGTTTAAAAAAAAATGCCATTTCTGCTCTCACCTTTTCCCCCTTTATCAGCTCTGCAACCAGTCCTCTTTCACCCCCCTGAAGCCGAGCATAATCCAGTGCCACCCCAGAGGGACCAGGCCCACGTAACCGTGGACATACGGCAGGTGTGCACAGAGAAGGTAACTGCAAGGCTTAGGGGTGTGTTTCAGGGTGGGGTGACAAGACTGAAGTTAATGCCCCCCTCTCGCCCGACTGCAGCCTTTCCCTGGTCCCTGAAGAGGAAGCCCCTCACTCCTCTGGCCCCCTACCCACACCTGTGTTGCTTTCTCCATCTGGCCCTCCCCATTGGGGGTTGTCTCTTTATCTGTCTCCATGAATCGGTGGTGGGTTCCTAACCCAGCCCTCTATCCCTGGGGTCCACCACAGCACCTGGCACATAGTAGGTGCTCAGTAAATTTGTCCTGAATGGAGAGATGAGGAAGGAAGGGCGTCGTCCCTTTCGCTGGTTTGTCTTGCCTGAGTAAAGGCCCATACCGTGCGTTGCGTCGGCTGTGTTTTCCACCTTGTTTATTCTTCCCTGCTCCTTCTCTCACGCGGGTCTCCCTCCACCTCTGACCCCTGCTGTCCCCAGCCTGGGCCTCTGCTTCCAGGTGGGAAGAAGTGATGCTTCCACTCCAAATGTGCCAAACCATGGCAGCTCGAACCAGTGGTTTGTAGCTCTGCCCCTGGAGGAAGCTCAGAAACGCTGAAGGCTTAGTGCACCCTGGGGCCCCTTTACATGCGTGGCGTCCTCGCCAGCAGCCTTGGAGGCCAAGGGAAGGAGCATGCTGGGCCCTGGAGGGGTGGGCATGGCTCAGGGATCCACACGGCCCATCACTTGGAACGTGGGACTAGAAAGGACACTGCAGGTGTGGGTGGCAGAGAGCTGGTGACTGGGGTGGGGGGACAAACGGGAACCATCTCAGCTTGAAGGGCCTCACCCAGAACCCCCCTGGAGCAGGCCACTGCCAAAGGTCCGGTGAGATGGGAAGGGTAGAAGGTATTTTTATTACCCGTTACCATCCCTCTGAAAGAGGAGGGGGCGGAGTTGGTGGGGGCCATCACAAACTCTTCCACTGTCTAGAACACTCCCGGCCACTTCCTTGGGGGCTGCCTCGCCCCAGCTGCAGTCACGTGGTGCTGGAGGAGACTGTCAATCACGTTGGGCAGGGCCACGTGATCAAGGAAAGCCAATCATAGTACCCCCAAGCCCCCCGCCAGGATTGTTGCTCCAGGGCTGGACCCGTGATCTGAGGTGGCCCAATCAGAGCCCTCCTTGGTAGCCTGAGGTTTTTCTGAGCTTCTTTCCTTAGGGATTAGACGCGTTAGGGATATATGTGTAGAAGTGTGAGGGAAGAAAGTGGTCAGGCTAAGAGAATCAAAGATGAGAGACGGGAAAGAGTGAGGGAGAGAAAGAGGGAGCTGATTTCTTGGGTCCAGTCACTGAGATCTTCGCATCTGCTGTGGTTCCTGTGTCCCGGATCCCCAGTGTCCTTCCAGTCGGTCTCCCCTTTCCTTGAAGCCAGTTGCAGTTGGGCTCCTCTCACTTGTGGTTCAGATCCTGCCCGATCATGATGTACCTCCCCGACCCAAAGAGAGGCACTCATTTGTATTAGCACCGTTGAGAATGGAAACTTTTATTCTTTGCTGAGAATGGGGCTTTGCAGAGCACCACAGTCCACCGCCATCCGTGGGTGGGAGTGCCCTACGTGTGAGTGAGTGTGTGTTTGGAGGGGGCCTGACTGCTGAAGCGGCCCCAGCCTTTACACTGCGGGAGCCAGGCCAACCCTGTTGTTTCCCCGATCGTAAACCGAGAAATACAGCCTCAGGAAGACGTCGCCCAGGATCCAGGTCTCCGAGTGGCTCATGTTCTCTGTGCCCCCTCCAAAGTTGCTGAGGCATTGGCCCTGAAGGTTCTGGGGGAGACGGAAATGCACACCAGTCAGCCTGAGCCCTTACCTGCCACCCTCTCAGCACCCGGAGCCGGCAGCTTCTCGGTTTTATTTCCCTCCTTTGGTAAGGACCAAGGGGCTCTCTCAGCAGCTGCGGAAGTGGGGTGCCCATCCAAGACCAAGAACGGCCAAGGCATGTGGTTGCCATGAGGGAGAGGGGCTGGGGGAGGGGAGGACGGGAGTTTGGGATTAGCATATGCAAAGCGCTATAGAGAGGATGGGTAAACAAGGCCCTACTGTAGAGCCCAGGGAGCTCAATTCAAGATCCCGTGATAAACTGTAGTGGCAAAGAAGAAGAAAAAGGATACAAATACATGTATAACTGAGTCAGTTTGCTGTACAGCAGAAATTAACACAACACTGTATATCAACTATACTTGAATAAAATGTTAAACAAGAGCGAGAATGGCCTGTAATTCCCCTCATTCCTTCTGACCCTGCTCGCCGTTTCCTCTGCAGGGAATCCCTTTGCTTCTCCCTCTTCCCCACGACCCGTTCTTAGAGGCTGCGCTCAGCCCCTCTAGGAAGGCTTCCGGGCCCCACGCTCGCCCTCCCTGGCCACTCCAGGCCGGGTTGGGTGACTCACCCTGGTGCTCCCTTGTGTACAGCCCTCATCAGTCTAATCTGCGCCCGGCACCCCTCGGCTCTGCCCCCGGGGGTGCCGTTTGCATGGGGTCCAGTGGAGATTCGCCTGGACCCATGCAGGCCTCCTCGAGCCTCCATGAGGCTGGGGGTTTAGAATGACTGAAATTCCCTTTCTTCCTCAAAGCCGTCTTTGAGCCCATCAGCCTCCTCTGAACTCCCATAGGGAGCTGACATTAAGCCTCAAGCCTGTGCGAGGGCCGTGCGGTCACTGTGCACCCCTTAATTCACGGGGGCATGCAGCCTCCCCACAGAGGGGTCTGGTACCCCAACTCACGGAGTGGGAACTGGGGCTTAGCAAGGGGAAGTTGCAGGTGAGGATGAGGGTCGCCATGTAATTTGTCATCCAAACCAGGACACCTTCGAGGTGGGAGGGAGACCGTTAACCATTATGGTGGGACAACACACTGAGACTGTGCCCACCCACCCCACTCGTCACTTGGCCTATTGCAGCGATTGCTAGAGCTGACTTTCCGTGTTCATCTATCTGAGGGCTCAGGTTGAACTGAAGCTCTTTGAGGGCAGAGGCCCTTAGTGTTCCCTTCTCCTTGTGCCTCGCACCAGGCCGGCACGCGGTAGTGTTCCATTTATTTCAGGATGATGGAAGTCCCAGACTGCCCCTTACTCTCAAGTGGTTGGGTTTGTGGGAGGCACTGGCCCAGCCACAGGGGCTCCGTGGCATCTGCAATGGTGTGGCTTGGCCTGCAGAGGGCGCCCTCCCGCAAGCAGGAGCCCAAGGGTTCCTGCAATTGCACCAGGGCTGGCCCTTCACCTTTCTGATGTAGGCTTGCGGGGGCACCGGGTAGTCGTTGCCGTTGATGCTGAAGATGATGGTAGGCAGGCGAGGCACGTAGCTGCATGAAACTGCATACTGTCAGAGGAAGAGGGAGAGAGGTTGGCCCAGGTGATCCCTGGTGTGTGACCCTGTGGCGTGACCCTTCACCTCGTGACCCCGTGGCGTGACCCGTCACCTCGTGACCGACAGGGCTGGCGCTGATGAGCATCTGGATGGCGGTGACCAGTCGGCTCGGGCCGAGCACCAACGAGGTCCCGGTATCCAAAATGGCCTGGCAGCCGCCGGAACAACCAAAAACCACACCGTTCATGGTGATGCTGGGAGACAGTGGGACAGAGTGGACACCAGGATCACTGTGAAGTCTCCCCCCATGACCGCCCCCCTCCCTGACTGTCTCCCTTCAGCTCACGCCCTGGCTCTGTTTTCCTTTGCTCTGGTCACCTAACCTTCGCTGACTTCCTTTCAGCTCCTGAGTGCGTCAGGCTCTTTGGTGCCTCAGGGCCTTGGCATGTGCTGGTCGCCCTTCCTAGAAGACCCCCATCCCCTTTGTTTAGCTAATTTCTCCTCATCTTCCAGGTTCCAGCTTACTTGTCTCTTTTTCAGGGAAGTCTTCCCCCCCAGGCTAGATCAGGCTCCTGTCTTGGTCACTCTCTGTAGACTCCTCCTCATTTCTAGCATGTCCCGAAGTGGAAATTCATTATTATGTGTGTGACTCATTTCATGTACGTCTGCCTTACTAGACGTAAGGGCAAGTAGCCTCAGTGCCTCTCTCAAGTGCCTAGCACACAGCGGATGCACAATGTATGTTTGTTGAATGAATGAATGAATGAAAAAGTGGATGAGGAACAACCAGAGCCCTGTATGTGCTGTGTGACCGATAACGGGTCAACCCACACAGTGAAGATGGGGGTTCCCCGGGGCAGCAGATGCTGAGAGCAGGGGTGTCGGAGACACAGGCTGCCCTGGGAGAGGTTGTCTCCCAGCATGGCCCACTCACACAGCTCAGACACTGAGGGCCCCAGCCAGGCGATGCCTGAGCTAGCCCAGGGGGCCTCCAAAGGACACGTAAGCTTTTGTCTGAGGGTATCACTCAGAATCCCGTCAATTATAGCCCCTTGTTCTCAGGCCACTCCTGGATCCCGGCTTCCTGATTCTCTCTGTCACAGCCCCCGCCCCACTCTGTGCCCGGGATGGGGGGTGGCTATGGGTGGGGGGAGTGTCTCTTTGTATGAGTTGCTTTCAGGTCTCAAGAATGCAGCCAACCTCTCTCCACTGCTGGGGAGTTTCTCCCTAAGGGAACCAGTTTTCCTGGTTTGTCCAGGACTTTCCCTGTTTTGAAACTGGTAGTTTTGTGTAGTGAGAGCTCCCTGGGTCCCGGGTAGCCCTAGACAGCTGGTCAACTTATCACAACGCTGTTCAGGCTGGTGAAATCCTCCCTGATCCTCTTTTCACTGCACTTTAGGGTCTTCAAACCGTGCTCCCTGCCTTACAGCGTAGTGGGTGCAGCCCTCTTGGGCTGCACACGTCTCTCTGAACCCTGTTCAGGACCCTGGTCAGAGCCCTGGTCAGGGGTCTGGGGTGATTATGAACCCATGGGTGGTGTGTGTATCTGTGTGTGTTTTTGTGTGTATCTGTGTGCCTGTGCGTGTGTTTATACGTGTGTCTTTGGAGGTGGAGCGTATATCTGTGTGTGTGACTGTGTGTCTGTGCGTTTATTTGTGTGTCTGTGTGTGTCCGTGTGCGCGTGTGGGAGCATCACTTGGGGTGGCCCTCAGAGGGAGAGGCTTACCGGTTCATGGTTATCTGCCAGTAGTGGGGTTGGGACACTGGTATCCACTGGAGCTTTCCTTTGTGGTATCTGTGGTCCACCCCACCCAACATCATAATGCTGCCACTCTCCTTCTGGCTGAGGAGAGAAGGAAGACGGAGGGCTCGTTGTAGGAGAATAACGGCAGACACTGTCTGAGGGCTGTGCTTCTCCACCCATCCGAGGCACTATTAGGGTCCCCATTTTACAGAGACGGAAATTGAGGCCCGGAGGGATTGAGGACCTGTCCGAGGTGGGTCACCGACTAGTGAGTGGCACAGAAGGGGTTTGAAGCTGGGCAGCCTGGCTGGGCTCCGACCACCCACCCTTCTGAAGAGGGCCTGGTCCCCTCCAGCAACCAGAGTGCTCAGAGATACCCTCAGAGGACACCGTACCGGAGGGGTCTGGCTGCCCCCTCGCCTAGCCTGTCATTGTTCAGAAAAGCCGAGGCCCGAGGGTGCCAAGGGTGTGGGTTCAGGCTCACCCAGGGTTGGCTTCACCAGCGTGTGTGACCTGTGCCATCCATGGGGCCTCACACTCAGCAGGGCCCTGAGCCTCTGCTATCCCTGTCTTGAAATTCCTAATACTTTTTTTTTTTTTTAATTTTTTTCGTTACGCGGGCCTCTCACTGTTGTGGCCTCTCCCGTTGCGGAGCACAGGCTCCAGACGCGCAGGCTCAGCGGCCATGGCTCACGGGCCCAGCCACTCCGCGCCATGTGGGATCTTCCCGGACCGGGGCATGAACCCGCGTCCCCTGCATCGGCAGGCGGACTCGCAACCACTGTGCCACCAGGGAAGCCCCTCCTGATCCTTTTGGAACAAGACGTCCCACGTTTTCATTTTGCGCTGGTGCCTGCGAATTGTGTAGCTGCTTCTGGGCTCCTGGTAAAATGTTCCCGCCATCCCTCTCCTTCCTTCCATATGAAATCCATCAGCACATCCTGTTGTTGCCTTTTCCTCCAACCTGTATCCTGACACCTTCCACGGCTCTCCCTCTTCCCTTCACACCCCCTGGACCAAGCTGCTGCCCCTGAGCCCATGAGCATGCTTGTGTTCCCATAAAACTTTATTTACAAAAACCAGTGGCAGGGCCAGATGTGGCCCTGGGGCCATAGTTATCCAGGGCTAGACTGTCTCTCAGGAAACTTCTGGATCAGCTGGGCTACAAGTTTTGATGCAACTGAAAGCATCTTACAGCTGACTTAGAGAGAG
Organism: Phocoena sinus; assembly: GCF_008692025.1. Classification (NCBI taxonomy): domain Eukaryota; kingdom Metazoa; phylum Chordata; class Mammalia; order Artiodactyla; family Phocoenidae; genus Phocoena; species Phocoena sinus. The sequence goes on along the minus strand of NC_045770.1, from coordinate 100,275,472 downwards.
GGCTTGTGCAGTTCAGACTTACGTGCTCAAGTAGAAGGCAAAGACTGCCTGAGAAATGACGCCTCGTCTCTTCAGGTTGTCGAAGACAGGGATGGTCCCTTGGATGGCGAGGCTGCGGTAGCCCAAGCCTAGGATGCCATCAAAGGGTGCATGCTCCAACCCATACTGTGCCTTGCTCAGGGCAAACGGCTGGACCACATCGACAAGTTTCCCGATCTGTGGGAGAGGAGAGTGTTCCCACATAAAGGTTTGGGAAGTGGGGCTGGGACTGGGCTGGGATGGAGACGCCATGAGCACCGCAGAAAAGAGCTGCGGCCTGCCTGTGCCCTGGGTTGACCTCAGATAGTTAGACCAAGCTGGGACTGGCATTTGGGCTCCCTTTGTGCTGGGCTGTGGCTTTTAACCATCGCTGCCCGTCCTGCAAACACCATGCGAAGTGAGTGAAACTGGCCACATGCTTCCAACAGGACCAAATGGTTCCCACTGGAGCGCAAAACAAGCAGAGAGCAGGATGGTCTTGTCTTTGGCATCACTATGATCTGATGACAGAAATGGACTGAATTCATGGCAGTGCATCGTGGAATTTGCATCCGCCCAGGAAGACAGAAGCCCATTTTACAATGTCGCTGCCAGGGTACTTATGAAAATTCCGCCTGGGAAACACGCTTTGGGGATGTGTGTGTGCATGTGTGTGTGTGTGTGTGTGTGTGTGTGTGTGTGTGAGAGAGAGAGAGAGACAGAGAGAGAGAGAGAGAGAACTCAGGCCCTTTGGGGGATGCAGGCAATACGTTTTATAAGACACTCAAAGGCCCCCTCTTAGGGGCCCACATTTATCAGCCCCTTCCCACATCTGTGGCCCCCTGCTTTCCCTGTCTGGATTTCCGAAGCCCTCAGTTCCCCCCAACCGCCCAAGATCAGTTTTATCCTCTCTCCAAATACCGCACACCTGCATGAATCCTGACTGGCCAGCCCAGCTCCACCGCTTACCTGATGCCTGACCTTGGCAAGGCCCTGGCTTTCTGCACCTCAGTTCCCTCATCTGTATAGTGGAGCTAATCATAGCACTTGCTATGTGGGGTTGCTGCAGGAGTAAACGAGTTATTACCGTGAAAGTACCTGGCACAGCCTGAGGATATAAGAGTGGGTGCTTTTTTCCCCTCTCTCCCTGCTCCCAGCAAAATGAACCCTGAGCTGCTCATGGGCAAAGGAGCTGCAAATCCACACCCCAAGCCACTCTCTGGCTCAGCCATTCTGGGAGTTTGTGTGTCAGCAGGGACACTGTCTCCCCAGGGACACAACACTGTGGGGTGGGCGGCCGGCCACTAGGGGACTTTGGGAAAGACGGGCCCTCCCAGTTGGCCCTGCATCTGTTTTGTAAGCTGCGGTTGATCCCAGGGCCAGCCCTGACTCGGCTTCTGGTTTCCAGTTACCCGAACAGTGTCGTAGCCAAGAAATCCAACCATCCTCCCGGAGCCATAGGTGAGGTCGACGGGCATGCCCGAGAGCCGGAAGGTGGTGGACACGTGAGGGTTGAAGACATTGTGTGTATCTGCGGACACAAGAGATGTGTGTCCGTCAGGTGCCAAGGATGGAGAAGGGGGTGGGAGGGGGAGTACAAGATGGGCGGGGGGGGGCAGGTACTCACAGCAGGGGCGACTGTCGCAGTAGGTGGAAGGCACCCACAAGTCAGCTGAGCCGGTGTCAAAGACGACCTTGAACTGCTGAGGGGGCGTTCCAATGCTGATGTTGCCGACATAGGCTACCTACAGGGGCCGGGGAGGGGTGGTGTGGTCAGACCTGGCTGCCCTGGCCGCCCTCGATTCCCGGAGTACTGCTTCCCTCAAGGTGTCCCGTGTCTCCTGAGATCACTTCCCAACCGCCCCACCTCACAGCCTCTGCTCAGACCGGTGCCTTCATTTGATTTTTTTCTTTTTTTTCCTCCATGCGGGCTCTTAGTTCCCTGACCAGGGATTGAACCCGGTCCCCCTGCAGTGGAAGCGCAGAGTCTTAAGCACTGGACCTCCAGGCGAGTCCTGCTGCGTTCATTTGAGAAGCTCTCCGGTCTCCCCTTTCAGGCCCAGCCTGTTTCTTTCTCCAGTTGGCCCTCCTAGGTCACCCCAGGCCACTTCCTCTAAACTGAGACCACGTCCTATCACCACGACGCTGCTGGCCCTTTCATTTGACATGTATTTACTCTGTGCCTATCACTCAGCCTGTCCTATGCATTCTTGAGGAAGAGACGAGACCTTTTTTTAAGATCAATAACAATAACCATAGTGTTAGATTTTTATGGCGTCACAGGCCATAGGGGCTCAGTAACATTTTACTGGTGTCCTTCTTGGATCTGCGGAGGCTGACCTTTGTCTGCCTGGGGTTTCAATCTTGATTTGCAGTTGGCTTTATCTTTCGATCAGACACGGCTCACCTTTCATCTGTGACTCAGTGGCTCCCTTAGTTCAGGAGGAACAATCTCCCTCAAACTAATGACATATCTTTGGCAAGAAATGGGCGTTTACCTGCCACCCGGTCATTGCTGAGCCCAGTTACCACCGACCAAGAGTTGAGGATGAGAGTGCCCTCTTCTCTGGGAATGGGGTCCGTATTCCCCAGTGTTTCTGCTTCCTGCAGGAGCCCTAGCCCCACCACACCGCCTGGCGCCTCCAGATGAACCCCAGTGCCAGGCCAGAGAACCAGGGGGCGCTGTAGAGTGCCATCCGCCCAACACACTCACATCCAGGTAGTTCCTCAGGGGATGAAGAGATAATTTTGGGTCATGAGCGACATTCTGGGACCTGTCGTCATTGTTATTCAACAGGAAGTTTGTCAGCAAATTTTTTTCCCTGAGGGTTTCTCGCATGGTCTTCATCTTTGTTAGAGGGATCCTTTCACCGAGGATTGGGAAAAGGAAACAAAGAAGGGTCAGCAATCAGCTGTCTGCGTTATAGTATGACTGTCATACCTTGCATTGTAATGGCACTGTGTATATTCCAAGCATTTTTTATGAGTGTTCTCTCATATCAGGACGCTATGCAAAGGCGATGGCAAATGCCTAGGTTTGACTACAGGTTCTGTTCTGTAATCTTGGGTAAGCCGTATGACCATTTGGAGTCAGTTTCCCCATGCGTAGGTAAAAACATGGAATATAATAACCCCCATCGCCCATATAGAATGTTTTGGGTGTTAAGTGAGATAGTGCATATAATGTACCTGATATGTAAGAAGTGTCAACAATGACAGCCATTCCCATTGCTATTGCCATCCCACTGTATCTTTTTCTAAGAAGTTCTGGGAAGGAGTCCGAAGGGGCATCATTATCCTCTTTTTACAGGGGAGGAATTTGAAATGCAGGGAGTTTGTGACTTGGCTGTGGTCACACTGCTTGTTAGAGGTAAATCAGCCTAGAAGTCGCCTTCCAGATCTTTCTCCAGGGCTCAAGCAGAAGAGAGGGGTGAGAGAGGAAGCCAGGAGATGGGCAATAAATTAGGGAAATTAAGAAGCTAGAGAAACAAGGAAGAGTCAAAGTAGAAAAAACAAAACAAAAAACTGAAAACTCAGAGAGTTTTGCAGGCACAGAGACATCCAAAGGGGGTGGAGAGATAAAGGAGAGAGATACAGAGAAGAAGACACAGACACATACACACAGAAATGCAGAGAGGGCAGAGAGAAGTCCTAGAAGCAATCACAGGAGAAATGCTGTTCATCAGACCACATTTACAGTTGCACAGGTTGTGCACTGAGCTATCTCAAGGAGAGCCATTTTCACATAAGTCATGATGTGACTGGCACCCCCAGAGTTGTGCAGCCCTGCAGGCCTACCCCAAGACCCTTGGGCCCCATGTTGCCCATGGCACGGTACTCATCAATAAGTGAGAGTTGAACTTCAAGAGTGTCAGGGATGATTACATTCCCTTCTAACCCTGATGGGTGGAAGAATAAGAGGACAAGGTAGACCCCAGAAAGAGAGATGATGCCACTTACAGTCCCCGCACTTACATGACTAGGCACTCTGAGAGGGCCACCAGCCCAAGGATCCCAAGCCACTTCATGCTTCTTTCCTGGGTCCAAGTACTCAGGAAAGAGTGAGTTCTGAGCATGCAGTGGTGGCCAGGGGCTCCTAGTTATATACGCTCTGACATGCCCTAATTGTCCCCCTTAGGCCACTAATGGATCTGATTAGAAATACGAACCTCTCGATAAAATCTTTACCTCCATCAGTGTCTGTGGGGAGTGGACTTGGAAAATTCTCAGAATACAGAGATTTCTACTGTCATCTCTTCTTTGGGGCTTAGCTGAAAAACCAACTGAACCGCATGGACTAAGAGTGGGGAGACTGTTTCCGACTTGGAGATGAAACACTGCTAACAACGTGATAAAAGTAAATACTACTAGAGGAATGCTTGACATTCGTGATCTAATGTGGTCATGAAGGGTGAGTTGTTGTCCTCAGGTGGAGAAGAGATCGCTAGGAGGAAAAGAGTTCAAATGGCAAAGTGAAGACTTTAGGGGCAGCCCAGTGACATGCGAGTGGTTTTAGGTAGTGGGACAGATGGCACAGATCAGGGGCACCTGTGATGCCAGTCTGCATCAGAGGTCTGGGCTAGAGTAGTACCACAGTCGCACAGTTTCACTATTGGGAGAAATGTGATGCACGCGTCCACAAGATCCTTTATATCGTCCAACAAACATACACGGAGGACCCTGTGTGCTGGGATCTAGGTCAGATGCTGGAAAGTCAAAGTCAAGTAAGACACAGGAGGTCCTTATCTTCAGGGAGCTAGCAGTCTAGGGCAGTTCTCACAAACTCACGACCCAGGAGGCAAGAGAAATGAATGGAAGGGCTGGGCGGGCATCAGGGACACAGGGCAGCACATGCCCTACCACTGGGGGCAGTCGCTCTTCAGCTCCCACCAGCGGCTGGTTGGCAAATTTTCAAGAGAAGTTAGAAGTCTGGATATTTATGTCAAATCCCCTGATTTTAAATGTTAGCGACTAATTTTTTGTGTGTTTTTCAAAAAACATAGTGTGAGCCAAACCTCAAACAACTAACTGTGTGCTGGATTCAGCCTGCAGGCTGTGCAGGTTTTTATTTCTGGCTAGAGGTGGGAGTAGAGAGGGGACAGAGAGGGGGTTCAATTCATGTTGGTCGAATGAGTAAGAGACGGAATGCATCTTAACCATGTTAATTTTCCTTCCTTTTGTAAGGAAAGATTACCAGGGTCATATAAACCAATGAATTTAATAATGTCCACTTGCTGAGCATCTGGTATCATTCCCCACTAGGGTCCATGCCTTGAAACATTTTCTCTACCAAACCAAGCATGCAAAGAAATAATTTCTAAGTGTCTTATCAGTCAAAGAAGACAAAACAGATCACTCAGAGCTCCTGCTCAGCCTGAGGTGAACAGGGCTACCTGTTAAACTGTTATTCCAGCCAAAGTAAAGATGATGGAGTTTTATGGTTCCTTCCAGGATTCCCAGGACGTGGGTGTTCCTGCGTGAGATCTATCCAGGCCTGTCCCTTGGGTAGAACAACGGGAGACTGGCCTGGTCACCAGGTGGGTGATAGATTGGGAGCTGCGTCTTCCTACTCATTTTTGCACATTGTTAAAATTCAGTTTTGGTGTTTCAGTCCCTACGCAGGGGATCTGACGGCAACTAGCAAGTGCCACACACTATACCATTTAGCTCAGCAATTCTACTTCTAGGGAACTATCCCAAAGATACAGTGGCAAAAATACAAAAAGACACATGTACAAGCCATTCACTGCAACACTGTTTGTAAAAGCAGAAGATTAGAAACTTACCTGTAGTGACCATCCGTCGGGGAGTGTTGAATAAGGCATAGGGCATCCGAACAACTGGGCATAATGCAGATGGAGGGAGGCATGGAATGGGTGAGATCTTCAGGGTGTACTGTTTAGTTTTTCAAAAAGGGGAACCAGAAAAGTGCTTATAGTTTGTTACTTTTACATACGTGTGTCTATTTTCAATAAGAAAGAGTGGAAGAATAAGCCAAAAACTAAAGGAAAAAAATGGTAATTTATGGGGGAGGGGCAGGGACAGAAGTGTGATTTTTCGTCTTATAGTTTGACTTTGCAACCATGTAAATGTGTTCCAGAATTTAAAAATACATAAATAAACACATCTGTCGAAATTGAGAACTAAGACAAATGAGCCTAATTCTATCAAGTTGGTGACCCAGCCGCACACAGCAAAACATTACTTAAGTGGCTTTAAAATGCAGAATTTTGACCTACATTCAGAGTGGGATATCTTCTAAGAACAAAGACAAACACACAAACACATCCTCCCTCCAAAACCAAACCCAAAACGAAAAACCAAAGAAATCTGCAACTATATCCAGCACCTTCTTGTTGGTGATATTGCTAGTTATTTCGAGAGTATCTTATGTGTGTTACAGGTTAAAGCAAGTAAGTAACTGATGCTAATGTTGTCATGAAGCACGACTTCCAGTGGAAGAGAGAAGAGATGTTTACGTATAAAACAAAAGCTTAAGTAAAACCTTGCGGTCTGAAAACTTGAATTGGAAGTATACGTTTGTACCAATTAATTATTTTCTTTTTTTTTTAAAGAAAATCTCTACTTTCTGGGTCTGACCACTGAAAAGCCGAGAAGCAATGGCAACTTGATAACAGTGGCTATCCTGAGGCCTAGCCTGTGGCCTCTAAACACCATTTCCCACCAGAAGATACGGACATTCTTGAAGAGATGGTTGATTTCAGGGCTGGGCCAAGAAATGCACAAGATTAAGCCTGGGAATCTTGAAGGACCAGAAAGGTGAGGGCCTTCAAAGATCACCGGGGGCTGGACAAAAAGTTTAGGAATCCATATAAAAAGGCCAAAGTGGGACAATTTTAACATCACATCAAATCGACTGAAACAAAATTAAATATATAAAAAACCATGACCGGGACTTCCCTGGTGGCGCAGTGTATAAGACTCTGGGCTCCCAGTGCAGGGGGCCTGGGTTTGATCCCTGGTCAGGGAACTAGGTCCCACGTGCCACAACTAAGAGTTTGCATGATGCAGCTAAAGATCCTGCATGCCGCAAGTGAGAATCCCGAGTGCCGCAACGAAGACCTGGCACAGCCAAATAAATTATAAGTATATTTTTTTAAAGGCCGAATAATATTCCATTCTATGTCTCTTCCACATTTCCTTTATCCATTCAACTGTTGATGGAGCTAAGTTGTTTCTACATCTTGGCTATTGTGAATGATGTTGAAACGTACATGACAGGACAAATATCCCTTTAGGATCATGGTGTTAATTTTTTGGAATACATACCCAGAAGTGGGATTGCTGGATCAAATAGTAATTCTCTTTTTAAGTTTTTGAGGAATCTCCATTCTGTTTTCCAGCGGCTATACCATTTTACATCCCCGCCAACAGAGTACAGGGTTCCACATCCTCGTCAACACTTGTTATCTTTTGTTTTTTGATAATGACCATCCTAACTGATGGGAGATGGTATCTCATTGTCATTGGATTTGCATTTTCTTGATGATTAGTGAGGGAGGAACTGAGCTTATCCCAAATTTACAGAATAGGAAACTGATGTCCAGAGATGAACTTACCAAGGTCACATGACTGGTAAGGGTCAGAGGTGGGATTTGAACCCAGGCAGAAGAGCTCCAGGATGTACGTGCCTGGCGAGTATGCTGCATTGTCTTCCATGTGCTTAGCAAACCTGGGATCATGCTGTTTTGTATTCTGTTCTTTTCTCTCAATGTCATATTGGAATGATTTCTCACAACATTAAATGTTCAGCTGAAACACAGTTTTAAGGCGGTTGGTTGCATGATGACCTATCTGTGCTGTGGACACTTTATGTTTGCTGGGCCTGGGACGTCCCAGATTTTCCCTTTTGCAGGAGACTCTGAGGACTACATCCTGCTTATTTATGTTTGCGGGTGCTTCTGATCATCGCTTTAGCATAAACCTTAGAAGCAAAATTACTGGGACAAGACTATACATATTTTAAGAACAAGTCATTCCAAAAAGATTGTACCGATTTACAGTCTTTCAAGAAGTATTTAGGATCTATCTTTCCCTGTTTTTTCTACCTTTTCTCTCACCGGAGGCTATAAATCTCTTTGGTCTGCATTGGGTAAAGGATAAAAGTGGAAGGTGGGAGAAGATTGCTGCTTTGAAGATCAGACTTTGGGACTTCCCTTGGCGGTTCAGTGGTTAAGAGTCCACGATTCCAATGCAGGCAATGTGGGTTTGATCCATTGTCAGGGAACTAAGATGCCACATGCCATGCAGCTTGGTCAAAAAAAAAAAAGAAAAGTTGATGAAGATCGGAATTTCTCCTCATGTTGGTAGCACAGGTTACAAATATAGAGCCTCAGGAACAGTGGGCTCATTAACCGACACAGCTCCAGCCCTGGCTTAGGCTCATCTAGGGAGGCAAAGCCTGACTTTTTCTGCTTGATATTACGGCAGTAAGCCACGCTGACACCATATGTCTCCCGACATGGATGCAGCAGTGCGTTCTAGTGGAAGCATCTACTAATTCATCCATTCATTTATTCAACATGTATTTATTGAGGCCCTACGATGTGCCTGTAACCACTACTGGAGCCAGAAGATTGGAGGAGACTTCCTTCATCTGTACAGTGGGGGTCATGCCCCGCAGGGGCTCATGGGGAGACAGTGAAATGCATATGTAATTAACCAGAGCTATTATTCTTACTCTTATTGGTAGTTTCTCCCCCACACAGACATTGCTTATGGTTCCATGAAGACCACTTGGAAAATGAGTTTGACAAACTGTTCACTTGAGTCTCCATTAAGCCCAGTGCATGATATTTGCTGTTTAAAAAAAAATGCCATTTCTGCTCTCACCTTTTCCCCCTTTATCAGCTCTGCAACCAGTCCTCTTTCACCCCCCTGAAGCCTAGACTAGACTAGAACGGACACTGCAGGTGTGGGTGGCAGAGAGCTGGTGACTGGGGTGGGGGGACAAACGGGAACCATCTCAGCTTGAAGGGCCTCACCCAGAACCCCCCTGGAGCAGGCCACTGCCAAAGGTCCGGTGAGATGGGAAGGGTAGAAGGTATTTTTATTACCCGTTACCATCCCTCTGAAAGAGGAGGGGGCGGAGTTGGTGGGGGCCATCACAAACTCTTCCACTGTCTAGAACACTCCCGGCCACTTCCTTGGGGGCTGCCTCGCCCCAGCTGCAGTCACGTGGTGCTGGAGGAGACTGTCAATCACGTTGGGCAGGGCCACGTGATCAAGGAAAGCCAATCATAGTACCCCCAAGCCCCCCGCCAGGATTGTTGCTCCAGGGCTGGACCCGTGATCTGAGGTGGCCCAATCAGAGCCCTCCTTGGTAGCCTGAGGTTTTTCTGAGCTTCTTTCCTTAGGGATTAGATGCGTTAGGGATATATGTGTAGAAGTGTGAGGGAAGAAAGTGGTCAGGCTAAGAGAATCAAAGATGAGAGACGGGAAAGAGTGAGGGAGAGAAAGAGGGAGCTGATTTCTTGGGTCCAGTCACTGAGATCTTCGCATCTGCTGTGGTTCCTGTGTCCCGGATCCCCAGTGTCCTTCCAGTCGGTCTCCCCTTTCCTTGAAGCCAGTTGCAGTTGGGCTCCTCTCACTTGTGGTTCAGATCCTGCCCGATCATGATGTACCTCCCCGACCCAAAGAGAGGCACTCATTTGTATTAGCACCGTTGAGAATGGAAACTTTTATTCTTTGCTGAGAATGGGGCTTTGCAGAGCACCACAGTCCACCGCCATCCGTGGGTGGGAGTGCCCTACGTGTGAGTGAGTGTGTGTTTGGAGGGGGCCTGACTGCTGAAGCGGCCCCAGCCTTTACACTGCGGGAGCCAGGCCAACCCTGTTGTTTCTCCGATCGTAAACCGAGAAATACAGCCTCAGGAAGACGTCGCCCAGGATCCAGGTCTCCGAGCGGCTCAGGTACTCTGTGCCCCCTGCCAAGCTGCTGAGACATATGCCCCGAAGGCTCTGGGGGAGACGAAATGCACACCAGTCAGCCTGAGCCCTTACCTGCCACCCTCTCAGCACCCGGAGCCGGCAGCTTCTCGGTTTTATTTCCCTCCTTTGGTAAGAACCAAGGGGCTCTCTCAGCAGCTGCGGGAGTGGGGTGCCCATCCAAGACCAAGAACGGCCAAGGCATGTGGTTGCCATGAGGGAGAGGGGCTGGGGGAGGGGAGGACGGGAGTTTGGGATTAGCAGATGCAAAGCGCTATAGAGAGGATGGGTAAACAAGGCCCTACTGTAGAGCCCAGGGAGCTCAATTCAAGATCCCATGATAAACTGTAGTGGCAAAGAAGAAGAAAAAGGATACAAATACATGTATAACTGAGTCAGTTTGCTGTACAGCAGAAATTAACACAACACTGTATATCAACTATACTTGAATAAAATGTTAAACAAGAGCGAGAATGGCCTGTAATTCCCCTCATTCCTTCTGACCCTGCTCGCCGTTTCCTCTGCAGGGAATCCCTTTGCTTCTCCCTCTTCCCCACGACCCGTTCTTAGAGGCTGCGCTCAGCCCCTCTAGGAAGGCTTCCGGGCCCCACGCTCGCCCTCCCTGGCCACTCCAGGCCGGGTTGGGTGACTCACCCTGGTGCTCCCTTGTGTACAGCCCTCATCAGTCTAATCTGCGCCCGGCACCCCTCGGCTCTGCCCCCGGGGGTGCCGTTTGCATGGGGTCCAGTGGAGATTCGCCTGGACCCATGCAGGCCTCCTCGAGCCTCCATGAGGCTGGGGGTTTAGAATGACTGAAATTCCCTTTCTTCCTCAAAGCCGTCTTTGAGCCCATCAGCCTCCTCTGAACTCCCATAGGGAGCTGACATTAAGCCTCAAGCCTGTGCGAGGGCCGTGCGGTCACTGTGCACCCCTTAATTCACGGGGGCATGCAGCCTCCCCACAGAGGGGTCTGGTACCCCAACTCACGGAGTGGGAACTGGGGCTTAGCAAGGGGAAGTTGCAGGTGAGGACGAGGGTCGCCATGTAATTTGTCATCCAAACCAGGACACCTTCGAGGTGGGAGGGAGACCGTTAACCATTATGGTGGGACAACACACTGAGACTGTGCCCACCCACCCCACTCGTCACTTGGCCTATTGCAGGGATTGCTAGAGCTGACTTTCCGTGTTCATCTATCTGAGGGCTCAGGTTGAACTGAAGCTCTTTGAGGGCAGAGGCCCTTAGTGTTCCCTTCTCCTTGTGCCTCGCACCAGGCCGGCACGCGGTAGTGTTCCATTTATTTCAGGATGATGGAAGTCCCAGACTGCCCCTTACTCTCAAGTGGTTGGGTTTGTGGGAGGCACTGGCCCAGCCACAGGGGCTCCGTGGCATCTGCAATGGTGTGGCTTGGCCTGCAGAGGGCGCCCTCCCGCAAGCAGGAGCCCAAGGATTCCTGCAATTGCACCAGGGCTGGCCCTTCACCTTTCTGATGTAGGCTTGCGGGGGCACCGGGTAGTCGTTGCCGTTGATGCTGAAGATGATGGTAGGCAGGCGAGGCACGTAGCTGCATGAAACTGTATACTGTCAGAGGAAGAGGGAGAGAGGTTGGCCCAGGTGATCCCTGGTGCGTGGAGAGCCCCGGAGTGACCCTGTGGCGTGACCCTTCACCTCATTATCGACAAGGCGGGCGCCGATGAGCCTTCGGAGGGCGGTGACCACTCTACTTGGGCCAACTAGGAACGAGGTCCCGGTATCCACAATGGCCTGGCAGCCGCGGGAACAACCAAAAGCCACACCGTTCACGGTGACGCTGGGAGACAGTGGGACAGAGTGGACACCAGGATCACTGTGAAGTCTCCCCCCATGACCGCCCCCCTCCCTGACTGTCTCCCTTCAGCTCACGCCCTGGCTCTGTTTTCCTTTGCTCTGGTCACCTAACCTTCGCTGACTTCCTTTCAGCTCCTGAGTGCGTCAGGCTCTTTGGTGCCTCAGGGCCTTGGCATGTGCTGGTCGCCCTTCCTAGAAGACCCCCATCCCCTTTGTTTAGCTAATTTCTCCTCATCTTCCAGGTTCCAGCTTACTTGTCTCTTTTTCAGGGAAGTCTTCCCCCCCAGGCTAGATCAGGCTCCTGTCTTGGTCACTCTCTGTAGACTCCTCCTCATTTCTAGCATGTCCCGAAGTGGAAATTCATTATTATGTGTGTGACTCGTTTCATGTACGTCTGCCTTACTAGACGTAAGGGCAAGTAGCCTCAGTGCCTCTCTCAAGTGCCTAGCACACAGCGGATGCACAATGTATGTTTGTTGAATGAATGAATGAATGAAAAAGTGGATGAGGAACAACCAGAGCCCTGTATGTGCTGTGTGACCGATAACGGGTCAACCCACACAGTGAAGATGGGGGTTCCCCGGGGCAGCAGATGCTGAGAGCAGGGGTGTCGGAGACACAGGCTGCCCTGGGAGAGGTTGTCTCCCAGCATGGCCCACTCACACAGCTCAGACACTGAGGGCCCCAGCCAGGCGATGCCTGAGCTAGCCCAGGGGGCCTCCAAAGGACACGTAAGCTTTTGTCTGAGGGTATCACTCAGAATCCCGTCAATTATAGCCCCTTGTTCTCAGGCCACTCCTGGATCCCGGCTTCCTGATTCTCTCTGTCACAGCCCCCGCCCCACTCTGTGCCCAGGATGGGGGGTGGCTATGGGTGGGGGGAGTGTCTCTTTGTATGAGTTGCTTTCAGGTCTCAAGAATGCAGCCAACCTCTCTCCACTGCTGGGGAGTTTCTCCCTAAGGAAACCAGTTTTCCTGGTTTGTCCAGGACTTTCCCTGTTTTGAAACTGGTAGTTTTGTGTAGTGAGAGCTCCCTGGGTCCCGGGTAGCCCTAGACAGCTGGTCAACTTATCACAACGCTGTTCAGGCTGGTGAAATCCTCCCTGATCCTCTTTTCACTGCACTTTAGGGTCTTCAAACCGTGCTCCCTGCCTTACAGCGTAGTGGGTGCAGCCCTCTTGGGCTGCACACGTCTCTCTGAACCCTGTTCAGGACCCTGGTCAGAGCCCTGGTCAGGGGTCTGGGGTGATTATGAACCCATGGGTGGTGTGTGTATCTGTGTGTGTTTTTGTGTGTATCTGTGTGCCTGTGCGTGTGTTTATACGTGTGTCTTTGGAGGTGGAGCGTATATCTGTGTGTGTGACTGTGTGTCTGTGCGTTTATTTGTGTGTCTGTGTGTGTCCGTGTGCGCGTGTGGGAGCATCACTTGGGGTGGCCCTCAGAGGGAGAGGCTTACCGGTTCATGGTTATCTGCCAGTAGTGGGGTTGGGACACTGGTATCCACTGGAGCTTTCCTTTGTGGTATCTGTGGTCCACCCCACCCAACATCAACACGCTGCCATTCTCCTTTCGGCTGAGGAGAGAAGGAAGACGGAGGGCTCGTTGTAGGAGAATAACGGCAGACACTGACTGAGGGCTGTGCTTCTCCACCCATCCGAGGCACTATTAGGGTCCCCATTTTACAGAGACGGAAATTGAGGCCCGGAGGGATTGAGGACCTGTCCGAGGTGGGTCACCGACTAGTGAGTGGCACAGAAGGGGTTCGAAGCTGGGCAGCCTGGCTGGGTTCCGACCACCCACCCATCTGAAGAGAGCCCGGTCCCCCCCAGCAACCAGAGTGCTCAGAGATACCCTCAGAGGACACCGTGCCGGAAGGGTCTGGCTGCCCCCTTGCCTAGCCTGTCATTGTTCAGAAAAGCCGAGGCCTGAGGGTGCCAAGGGTGTGGGCTCAGGCTCACCCAGGGTTGGCTTCACCAGCGTGTGTGACCTGTGCCATCCATGGGGCCTCACACTCAGCAGGGCCCTGAGCCTCTGCTATCCCTGTCTTGAAATTCCTAATACTTTTTTTTTTTTTTAATTTTTTTCGGTACGCGGGCCTCTCACTGTTGTGGCCTCTCCCGTTGTGGAGCACTGGCTCCGGACGCACAGGCTCAGCGGCCATGGCTCACGGGCCCAGCCACTCCGCACCATGTGGGATCTTCCCGGACCGGGGCATGAACCCGCGTCCCCTGCATCGGCAGGCGGACTCGCAACCACTGTGCCACCAGGGAAGCCCCTCCTGATCCTTTTGGAACAAGACGTCCCACGTTTTCATTTTGCGCTGGTGCCTGAGAATTGTGTAGCTGCTTCTGGGCTCCTGGTAAAATGTTCCCGCCATCCCTCTCCTTCCTCCCATATGAAATCCAGCAGCACATCCTGTTGTTGCCTTTTCCTCCAACCTGTATCCTGACACCTTCCACGGCTCTCCCTCTTCCCTTCACACCCCCTGGACCAAGCTGCTGCCCCTGAGCCCATGAGCATGCTTGTGTTCCCATAAAACTTTATTTACAAAAACCAGTGGCAGGGCCAGATGTGGCCCTGGGGCCATAGTTATCCCGGGCTAGACTGTCTCTCAGGAAACTTCTGAATCAGGTGGGCTACAAGTTTTCATGCAACTGAAAGCATCTTACAGCTGACTTAGAGAGAGGGCTTGTGCAGTTCGGACTTACCTGCTCAAGTAGAAGGCAAAGACTGCCTGAGGAATGAGACTTCGTCTCTTCAGGGTGTCGAAGATGGGGGTGGTCCCTTGGGTGGCGAGGCTGGGGTAGCCCAAGCCCAGGATGCCATCAAAGGGTGCATGCTCCATCCCATACTGTGCCTTGCTCAGGACAAACGGCTGGCCCATGTCAATGAGTTTCCCGATCTGTAGGAGAGGAGAGTGTTCCCACATAAAGGTTTGGGAAGTGGGGCTGGGACTGGGCTGGGATGGAGACGCCATGAGCACCGCAGAAAAGAACTGCGGCCTGCCTGTGCCCTGGGTTGACCTCAGATAGTTAGACCAAGCTGGGACTGGCATTTGGGCTCCCTTTGTGCTGGGCTGTGGCTTTTAACCATCGCTGCCCGTCCTGCAAACACCATGCGAAGTGAGTGAAACTGGCCTCGTGCCTCCAGCAGGACCAAATGGTTCCCACTGGAGCGCAAAACAAGCAGAGAGCAGGATGGTCTTGTCTTTGGCATCACTATGATCTGATGACAGAAATGGACTGAATTCATGGCAGTGCATCGTGGAATTTGCATCCGCCCAGGAAGACAGAAGCCCATGTTACAATGTCGCTGCCAGGGTACTTATGAAAATTCCGCCTGGGAAACACGCTTTGGGGATGTGTGTGTGCATGTGTGTGTGTGTGTGTGTGTGTGTGTGTGTGTGAGAGAGAGAGAGAGACAGAGAGAGAGAGAGAGAGAACTCTGGCCCTTTGGGGGATGCAGGCAATACGTTTTATAAGACACTCAAAGGCCCCCTCTTAGGGGCCCACATTTATCAGGCCCTTCCCACATCTGTGGCCCCCTGCTTTCCCTGTCTGGATTTCCGAAGCCCTCAGTTCCCCCCAACCGCCCAAGATCAGTTTTATCCTCTCTCCAAATACCGCACACCTGCATGAATCCTGACTGGCCAGCCCAGCTCCACCGCTTACCTGATGCCTGACCTTGGCAAGGCCCTGGCTTTCTGCACCTCAGTTCCCTCATCTGTATAGTGGAGCTAATCATAGCACTTGCTATGTGGGGTTGCTGCAGGAGTAAACGAGTTATTACCGTGAAAGTACCTGGCACAGCCTGAGGCTATAAGAGTGGGTGCTTTTTTCCCCTCTCTCCCTGCTCCCAGCAAAATGAACCCTGAGCTGCTCATGGGCAAAGGAGCTGCAAATCCACACCCCAAGCCACTCTCTGGCTCAGCCATTCTGGGAGTTTGTGTGTCAGCAGGGACACTGTCTCCCCAGGGACACAACACTGTGGGGTGGGCGGCCGGCCACTAGGGGACTTTGGGAAAGACGGGCCCTCCCAGTTGGCACTGCATCTGTTTTGTAAGCTGCGGCTGATCCCAGGGCCAGCCCTGACTCGGCTTCTGGTTTCCAGTTACCCGAACAGTGTCGTAGCCAAGAAATCCAATGATCCTCCCGGAGCCGTAGATGAGGTCGATGGGCCGGCCCCAGAGCCGGAAGGTGGTGGACGTGTGAGGGTTGAAAAGCTTGTGTGTACCTGTGAACACAAGAGATGTGTGTCCGTCAGGTGCCAAGGACGGAGAAGGGGGTGGGAAGGGGAGTACAAGATGGGCGGGGGGGCAGGTACTCACGGCAGGGGCGACTGTAGCAGTAGATGGAAGGCACCCACAGGTCACCTGAGCCGGTGTCAAAGAGGACCTTGAACTGCTGAGGGGGCGTTCCAACGCTGATGTTCCCGACATAGGCTAGCTACAGGGGCCGGGGAGGGGTGGTGTGGTCAGACCTGGCTGCCCTGGCCGCCCTCGATTCCCGGAGTACTGCTTCCCTCGAGGTGTCCCGTGTCTCCTGAGATCACTTTCCAACCGCCCCACCTCACAGCCTCTGCTCAGACCGGTGCCTTCATTTGATTTTTTTCTTTTTTTTCCTCCATGCAGGCTCTTAGTTCCCTGACCAGGGATCGAACCCGGTCCCCCTGCAGTGGAAGCGCAGAGTCTTAAGCACTGGACCTCCAGGCGAGTCCTGCTGCGTTCATTTGAGAAGCTCTCCGGTCTCCCCTTTCAGGCCCAGCCTGTTTCTTTCTCCAGTTGGCCCTCCTAGGTCACCCCAGGCCACTTCCTCTAAACTGAGACCACGTCCTATCACCACGACGCTGCTGGCCCTTTCATTTTACATGTATTTACTCTGTGCCTATCACTCAGTCTGTCCTATGCATTCTTGAGGAAGGGACGAGACCTTTTTTTAAGATCAATAACAATAACCATAGTGTTAGATTTTTATGGCGTCACAGGCCATAGGGGCTCAGTAACTTTTTACTGGTGTCCTTCTTGGATCTGTGGAGGCTGACCTTTGTCTGCCTGGGGTTTCAATCTTGATTTGCAGTTGGCTTTATCTTTCGATCAGACACGGCTCACCTTTCATCTGTGACTCAGTGGCTCACGTAGTTCAGGAGGAACAATCTCCCTCAAACTAATGACATATCTTTGGCAAGAAATGGGCGTTTACCTGCCACCCGGTCATTGCTGAGCCCAGTTACCACCGACCAAGAGTTGAGGATGAGAGTGCCCTCTTCTCTGGGAATGGGGTCCGTATTCCCCAGTGTTTCTGCTTCCTGCAGGAGCCCTAGCCCCACCACACCGCCTGGCACCTCCAGATGAACCCCAGTGCCAGGCCAGAGAACCAGGGGGCGCTGTAGAGTGCCATCCGCCCAACACACTCACATCCAGGTAGTTCCTCAGGGGATGAAAAGTCATTTTCGGGTAATAGGCGCGATTCTGGGACCTGTTACCAGTGTTCCTCTCCAGGAAGTTTGTCAGCAAGCTTTTTTCCCTGAGGGTTTCTCGCATGGTCTTCATCTTTGTTAGAGGGATCCTTTCACCGAGGATTGGGAAAAGGAAACAAAGAAGGGTCAGCAATCAGCTGTCTGTGTTATAGTATGACTGTCATACCTTGCATTGTAATGGCACTGTGTATTTTCCAAGCATTTTTATGAGTGTCCTCTCATTATCAGGATGCCATGAAAAGACCATGACAAAGACCTAGGTCTGAATACAGGTACTGTTGTGTAAACTTGGGTAAGCCATATGACCATTTGGAATCTCAGTTTCCCCCTCGGTAGGTAAAAAGGTAGAATATAACTCCTATCGTCCGTATAGAATGTTTTGGGTGTTAAGTGAGATGATGTATATAATGTACCTGGTATGTAAGAAGTGTCAGCAATGACAGCCATTCCCATTGCTATTGCCATCCCACTGTATCTTTTTCTAAGAAGTTCTGGGAAGGAGTCCGAAGCGGGATCATTACCCTCTTTTTACAGGGGAGGAATTTGAAATGCAGGGAGTTTGTGACTTGGCTGTGGTTACACTGCTTGTTAGAGGTAAATCAGCCTAGAAGTCGCCTTCCAGATCTTTCTCCAGGGCTCAAGCAGAAGAGAGGGGTGAGAGAGGAAGCCAGGAGATGGGGAATAAATTAGGGAAATTAAGAAGCTAGAGAAACAAGGAAGAGTCAAAGTAGAAAAAACAAAACAAAAAACTGAAAACTCAGAGAGTTTTGCAGGCACAGAGACATCCAAAGGGGGTGGAGAGATAAAGGAGAGAGATACAGAGAAGAAGACACAGACACATACACACAGAAATGCAGAGAGGGCAGAGAGAAGTCCTAGAAGCAATCACAGGAGAAATGCTGTTCATCAGACCACATTTACAGTTGCACAGGTTGTGCACTGAGCTATCTCAAGGAGAGCCATTTTCACATAAGTCATGATGTGACTGGCACCCCCAGAGTTGTGCAGCCCTGCAGGCCTACCCCAAGACCCTTGGGCCCCATGTTGCCCATGGCACGGTACTCATCAATAAGTGAGAGTTGAACTTCAAGAGTGTCAGGGATGATTACATTCCCTTCTAACCCTGATGGGTGGAAGAATAAGAGGACAAGGAAGACCCCAGAAAGAGAGATGATGCCACTTACAGTCCCCGCACTTACATGACTAGGCACTCTGAGAGGGCCACCAGCCCAAGGATCCCAAGCCACTTCATGCTTCTTTCCTGGGTCCAAGTACTCAAGAAAGAGTGAGTTCTGAGCATGCAGTGGTGGCCAGGGGCTCCTAGTTATATACGCTCTGACATGCCCTAATTGTCCCCTTTAGGCCATTAATGGATCTGATCAGAAATATGAAGCTCTCGATAAAATCTTTACCTCCATCAGTGTCTGTGGGGAGTGGACTTGGAAAATTCTCAGAATACAGAGATTTCTACTGTCATCTCTTCTTTGGGGCTTGGCTGAAAAACCAACTGAACCGCATGGACTAAGAGTGGGGAGACTGTTTCCGACTTGGAGATGAAACACTGCTAACAACGTGATAAAAGTAAATACTACTAGAGGAATGCTTGACATTCGTGATCTCGTGTGGTCATGAAGGGTGAGTTGCTGTCCTCAGGTGGAGAAGAGATCGCTAGGAGGAAAAGAGTTCAAATGGCAAAGTGAAGACTTTAGGGGCAGCCCAGTGACATGCGAGTGGTTTTAGGTAGTGGGACAGATGGCACAGATCAGGGGCACCTGTGATGCCAGTCTGCATCAGAGGTCTGGGCTAGAGTAGTACCACAGTCGCACAGTTTCACTATTGGGAGAAATGTGATGCACGCGTCCACAAGATCCTTTATATCGTCCAACAAACATACACGGAGGACCCTGTGTGCTGGGATCTAGGTCAGATGCTGGAAAGTCAAAGTCAAGTAAGACACAGGAGGTCCTTATCTTCAGGGAGCTAGCAGTCTAGGGCAGTTCTCACAAACTCACGACCCAGGAGGCAAGAGAAATGAATGGAAGGGCTGGGCGGGCATCAGGGACACAGGGCAGCACATGCCCTACCACTGGGGGCAGTCGCTCTTCAGCTCCCACCAGTGGCTGGTTGGCAAATTTTCAAGAGAAGTTAGAAGTCTGGATATTTATGTCAAATCCCCTGATTTTAAATGTTAGCGACTAATTTTTTGTGTGTTTTTCAAAAAACATAGTGTGAGCCAAACCTCAAACAACTAACTGTGTGCTGGATTCAGCCTGCAGGCTGTGCAGGTTTTTATTTCTGGCTAGAGGTGGGAGTAGAGAGGGGACAGAGAGGGGGTTCAATTCATGTTGGTCGAATGAGTAAGAGATGGAATGCATCTTAACCATGTTAATTTTCCTTCCTTTTGTAAGGAAAGATAACCAGGGTCATATAAACCAATGAATTTAATAATGTCCACTTGCTGAGCATCTGGTATCATTCCCCACTAGGGTCCATGCCTTGAAACATTTTCTCTACCAAACCAAGCATGCAAAGAAATAATTTCTAAGTGTCTTATCAGTCAAAGAAGACAAAACAGATCACTCAGAGCTCCTGCTCAGCCTGAGGTGAACAGGGCTACCTGTTAAACTGTTATTCCAGCCAAAGTAAAGATGATGGAGTTTTATGGTTCCTTCCAGGATTCCCAGGACGTGGGTGTTCCTGCGTGAGATCTATCCAGGCCTGTCCCTTGGGTAGAACAACGGGAGACTGGCCTGGTCACCAGGTGGGTGATAGATTGGGAGCTGCGTCTTCCTACTCATTTTTGCACATTGTTAAAATTCAGTTTTGGTGTTTCAGTCCCTACGCAGGGGATCTGACGGCAACTAGCAAGTGACACACACTATACCATTTAGCTCAGCAATTCTACTTCTAGGGAACTATCCCAAAGATACACTGGTGGGCTTCCCTGGTGGCGCAGCGGTTGACAGTCCACCTGCCGATTCAGGGGACACGGGTTCTGCCCTGGTCCAGGAAGATCCCACATGCCACAGAGCGGCTGGGCCCGTGAGCCATGGCCGCTGAGCCATGGCCGCTGAGCCTGTGCGTCCGGAGCCTGTGGTCCGCAATGGGAGAGGCCACAGCAGTGAGAGGCCCGCGAACTACAAAAAAAAAAAAAAAGACATATGTACAAGCCATTCACTGCAACATTGTTTGTAAAATGAAAAGATTAGAAACTTACCTGTAGTGACCATCCACGAGGGAGTGTTCAATAAGGCATAGGGCATCTGAACAACTAGAGAGAGGCGTGGAATGGGTGAGATCTTCAGGGTGTACTGTTTAGTTTTTAAAAAGGAGGGACCAAGAAAGTGCTTATAGTTTGTTACTTTTACATACACATATATGTCTATTTTCAATAAAACTAAAAAAACCCTGTAATTTATGGGGGAGGGGCAGGGACGGAAGTGAGATTTTTCTTGTTTTATAATTTGACTTTGCAACCATGTAAATGTGTTCCAGAATTTAAAAATATGTAAATAAACACATCTGTCGAGATTGAGAACTAAGGCAAATGAGCCTAATTCTATCAAGTTGGTGACCCAGCCGCACACAGCAAAACATTACTTAAGTGGCTTTAAAATGCAGAATTTTGACCTACATTCAGAGTGGGATATCTTCTAAGAACAAAGACAAACAGACAAACACATCCTCCCTCCAAAACCAAACCCAAAACGAAAAACCAAAGAAATCTGCAACTATATCCAGCACCTTCTTGTTGGTGATATTGCTAGTTATTTCGAGAGTATCTTATGTATGTTACAGGTTAAAGCAAGTAAGTAACTGATGCTAATGTTGTCATGAAGCACGACTTCCAGTGGAAGAGAGAAGAGATGTTTATGTATAAAACAAAAGCTTAAGTAAAACCTTGCGGTCTGAAAACTTGAATTGGAAGTATACGTTTGTACCAATTAATTATTTTCTTTTTTTTTAAAGAAAATCTCTACTTTCTGGGTCTGACCACTGAAAAGCCGAGAAGCAATGGCAACTTGATAACAGTGGCTATCCTGAGGCCTAGCCTGTGGCCTCTAAACACCATTTCCCACCAGAAGATACGGACATTCTTGAAGAGATGGTTGATTTCAGGGCTGGGCCAAGAAATGCACAAGGTAAGTCTGGGAATCTTGAAGGACCAGAAAGTTGAGGGCCTTCAAAGACCACCAGGAGCCGCGCAAAAGTTTAGGAATCCATATGAAGAGGCCAAAAGTGGGATAATTTTAACATCAAATCAAATTGATTGAAACAAATTAAATACATAAAAAGCCATGACTAGTGGCGCAGTGGATAAGACTCCGTGCTCCCAATGCAGGGGGCCTGGGTTCGATTCCTGGTCAGGGAACTGGAGCCCACATGCACGTCACAACTAAGGAGCCCACACGCCACAACTGAGGATCCTGCCTCCCACAACTAAGACCCTGTGCCACCAAATAAACAAATAATAAATATTAAAAAAAAAATAGCCCTGAGTTCCAAGTGGTAATATACAACACCTAATTTGTCACTGTGACAGATGGCCAATGCACCAACTCACTATTCTGAACACTGAAGGAGGGAAATAATCATCAATATGTATGCTATTTTTGTATGAAGCATATTTCATGTAACTACAAATAGTCGATGAAGGACTATTCATTTTAATCGAAGAATTCCAGTAATTAAATTCAGAAGAAATGGTAGAATCGGGAAACCACTGTTTTGCAACATCCTAATGAAAAAATGGATCTAGGCAAAGATCATCAATGGATGCTAAAACCATAAGATGAAAGGTCGAAGGGGAAGTTTATAATGGATGGATGAGTTTGGCAACATCAGGACCCACTGATCAATCTCAACGTCTATCAAAGTGGGGCAACGAGAAATTATGAGCCTCTTGATGTGATGCCATAAGAAATATATCGAATTACATATGAAATATTCGAATAAAAAGTTTTGAACTCAAGTCTAGAGTTAACTACCAGTTTTCAGGGAAATACATAGATAAAGGAACAGAGAAGCAATGCTCTAAACCCAATACTTGGGAATTCTATAGGACAAACAACTCCACATCCTTCTGCTTTTTAAACAAATAAATGGCATAAAAATGGGGGGGAGAGGCTGTTATTTATTAAAAGACAACAACCAAATGCAACATGTGTGTGCATTCTCTAGATCCTGATTTGATAAATAAACTGTTAAAAGGCATTTTTTTGAGAGGATCGGGGAAATTTTAATATGGACTGATTATTAGACGTTACTTTTGTTTGGAACAAAATAGCATTGTGGTTATATATATTTTGTGACACGGTAATCTCTTCCTTAAAATACTTCAGCAAAAATGAATAAATTGTAAAAAAAAATGTTAAAGTGAAGGTTTAGATAAAAAAAAAAGATTTGTGTAGTTGCTATGGATTGAATTGTGTCCACCCCCAAATTCATAAGTTGAATCCCTAACTCCCAATGTGATGGAATTAGAAGGTAGGGCCTTTGGGAGGTACTTAGGTTGAGATGGGGTATTGAGGGTTCGGTCCTCGTGATGGGATTAGTGCCTTTATAAGAAGAACGTAAGGTAGATAGCTAGTGGGAAGCAGCTGCATAGCACAGGGAGATCATCTGGGTGCTTTGTGACCGCCTGGAGGGGTGGGATATGGAGGGTGGGGGGGGGGAGACACAAGAGGGAAGAGATATGGGAACATATGTATATGTATAACTGATTCACTTTGTTATAAAGCAGAAAGTAACACACCATTGTAAAGCAATTATACTCCAATAAAGATGTAAAAAAAAAAAAAAAGAAGAGCTTCCTCTCTCTCTTTCTCTCTCTCATTCTTCCTCCCCCTCCCCTACCACATGTGAGGACACAGCAAGAAGAGAGCTGTCTGCTAGCCAAGAAGAGGATCCTCACCAGGAACCCAATTGGCTGGCACCTTGATCTGGACTTCTAGCCTCCAGTCTATGACAGCCTGGGCCGACTAAGACAGTAATGTAATTCTTCATGCCGAGTGATGAAACACAGGGTTCACGATACTAGTCTTTTTAATTTTTGTTATGTTTGAAATCTTTTTGTAATAAGTTTAAAAAACTTCCATTTGGAAGTTTCTGTCTTTAGTGATACCCTGAGGGGCCCAAGAAAAGCAGACTTGGACAGGCTCCCACTGGCTGAGTGGTGGGAGTCCCACCTGCTCATTACTCCAGTTCTTCTTGTGTGACCATCACCAGCCCCCCACCCCACACTCTGGGTCATCCAGCTGGACACTTTGATGAGCCAGGTCAGGACCTGGAGGTAGAAGGAATGAAGACATTTTTAGAAAAAATGGACTGGTCATCTCCCTCCCTGGGGCGGGGGGTGCCATCTGCAGGTGAAGGATGGAGCTTAGGTAAGGAGGGAGACAAGGAGCGAGGCTGTGGGGATATTTGGAAGGGAAGGCAGGAGGGATTCACAACCAAGTAACCGAGAGGAAGACATCTTGCTTAGGACCCAGGAAGGAAGAAGCACTGAGAAAAGAATGGTACCTACCAGAGGTCCAGATCCACCTGGGTCTTCCGGTAAAACTTGTTGGAGGTCACGATCTTCCTGCTGGAATTCCTGCTGTGGACATGGAGGTGATAGAGCCATACTCCCTGCTGGTGAGCCCCGGAAAGAGGGACAGCCACACCCAGGGGCCCTTTGATTACACTCTAGCTGTTGGCATCATCCCAAGCTGGACAGCAAAACGGAAGCTCATCCAAAGCATTTAAAATAATGTCTAATTTATCTAACCTTCCTGGCATGTCTTGTACCCAGAGTTCCTTTAGGAGAGGCAATTCATCAGCCTGACTTGGGTTTCTACTGAAATCTACAACCTTCTCATCCCACAGAACCTGAGTGGCAGAGTGTTCCAGTGGGCATGGCCCCTAAGGTCCTCCGGCTCACAGCAGCTGTGTGCCAACTGGTCTGCCACTCCCCATTCTGAGTCCAGCATTGCCGGACATCGTCAGGCAATCACGGCACCCTGACTACCAGATGTGGCCTCAGCATCCTCGGCAATGGGCACCTCTCAGCCACTCGTCCACTAATTGGCACTGACCTTCAGCCTGGAACAACTGCTCTGGAGCAAGTCTAGTCTCCCCAATCCCAGAGATGGGGAAACTGAAGCCAGGGGTGTATGACTTACCCAAAGGCTGCAGGCAAGTTAGTGAATCGTTGGGACCCAGGGCCTCTGGTTCTCAGGCTGGGAGAGCTCCGAGCAGGGAAAGATCAGAGAAAACTCAGTTGCAATCCACTGCTGGGAAGCTCTCAGAAGTCTGCAGGTGCCAGAGAGGAAGTCCTCTCCCCTGCTTCCTCAAGTCTGGCTGCGCTTCTATCACCAGACCTGCCATTGTAGCAGGAGGAAAGCAATGCTGGGAGCTGGCTCTGCTGGGTGCCAGGCAGAGTGGGGGCACCCCCATCTGGAGTGGCACCGGCAGGCAATCGTACAAAGAACGCCCAACTCACGCCCAGCTCAGCGGTCCTAGGGCTTCCGCTTCTTGTTCACACAACACAGACCCTCGTGAGATTGGATAATATTGAACTGCGTTCACAGTGAGGAACATTTTCTGCTCAGCCCTTTGGCAACTTAGATGCAATGTCTTACTCTTTCTTCAGGGAACACCTGGCTGAGCGAGGTTGGGCGTGCTCAGGCAGGCTTGGATTCAAGGGATTTGTTTCCTCTTTGGTGCTCAGAAAGACCTTGGAGCTTTGAAGGCCTTGACAGGGGATGAAACCACTCCTGTTCTATGGGGACTTTGCTATATGGATCTGGTTGGAGAAAAAGGACAGATGCACAGGGCAAGGCTAGGCATCCCTGGGTACCAGCTGGCTGTGAGCTGAGTTCCAGCCCCCAGGCTTCAGGGTTAGGTGCTGGCTCTGGTCGCCGTGGCCACCTCTCAAGAAGGAATGGAGGAAACAGATTTTGCCCAGAGAGCAGTGTGGTCTGGGGACACCGTGATCACACAGGGGAAGGTTAGACAAGAGCGTTTACTTGCCTCTTGGCTCTCTCAGTGCCCTGGGGGTTCCACCAAGGAGGACGAGCAAACGGAGGGGGTCAGAGTCACTGCTGGCACCCCTGGCACCTGATGCCCCTGGTGATAACCGTCTCGTCTACACAGCCCCCGGGCCCAGAGCTGACTCAGCCCCACGACAGCTCTGGGGTTTCCCTTCTGGAGAGGTGGGAGAAGGCTCGCTGCTGGTAACTCACAAGTGAAGTGTGTGATGAGGTCATGGTTGGTGACCTGTGGTCTAGGTCCAACCGTGAAGGAAGACTGAAGGTGGAAAAGTAACCATTAATTAAGCTTGGTTACCTTGGGCCTTTGCAATGGCTATTTCCCCCATCTGGAATGTTCTTCTCCCAGCTCTTTCCATGGCTGGCTCTTTCTCAACATCTAGTGTCATTTCATATGCCCCCCCCCACCCCCTCCCACAGGGAGGCCTTCCCTGGCCACTCCATTCTCCCAGGCACAGAGCCTGATCCATTCGAGGAGCCCATAGACACTGATTGCATTTCCCGTGTGCTTTATGTGGGCACCTGAGAGCTTGATAGTGACCCCCATTTGCAGATGAGGAAACTGAGGTTGAAGGCGGTTAAGCATCTCCCTGGGGCACACAGGGCCTGTGAGTGGTAGAGCCAAGATTTGAATCCAGGTCTGTCTGACTGCAAATTCCAGCCGCTCTTTAGTCCTGGGCTTGGGGGACCAGGAATTGATGCAGAGGAGACGAGAGTGTTGGGGATGGAGGGGGTAACTGGGAAAGGATCTCATCTATTGGGAAATATTCATTCTTTCAGTGAACGCTTCTTCACAGTGCTCTAAGCCAAATCCAGAAAATCCTTGCTGTGTAGGTGGAGCCTGGAGGGCAGGGACGGCGTGTGGACTGTGCCGAGAACACAGATGCTGGGCCCAGGGGGAAGGTAGCCTGAAGCCTAGGTCGTGGTCTTTTGCCACGAGCCAGTCCCCTTGGGAGCTTGTCCATCTGGAGGGCCAGCTTTTTCTGAATGGGCTAGCAGGGACCTTGTAGTTTAGGAAACAAAACTTCTGAAAAGAAATGTGACCAAGCTGTAACGGAGACATGCTCCTGGCGTCCTGGGAAGCGGATGCCTAATGTTGCCTTGGGTGGAAAGTTAGGAAGGCTTCCTGGTGGAGGTGGCAACTGAGCTGTGTCTCGATGGATAAAGGGACTTTGCTGAGTGGGTGTGGGGAGGAGGGAATGCCCATCAAAGAGGGCGGCACTGGCATTGTACTGGACTCCAGGGGTTGTCAGTCACCTGGCAAGCTTAGCCCTAAGGGGTACATTATATTAGTCTGGGCAATATGGGCAGTAACAAGCAATGCCCAATTTAAAAATAATAACTTTTTTCTCTTACTCTCTCTGTCCATCATAAGTTGTCTGGGGCTCTGATTGGTGACATCTTCTCTCAGGGATGCAGACTGATGAAGACGTCACCGTCTGCCATGTCACTGTTTGCTGTGGCAGGAGGAAGGGCGTGTGCCAGTTCATGTGCTGACTATCGTGAATGAAAAGTGTTGCCTGCCATATCAGTAAACAAAGGATGCTGCAGCCATCAAGCCATCACATTACAGCTGCCCCCAGTGGTGAGTCTTGAGGGAACTCAGGATGGAAATAGGTTGCCACCATAGAGCCCTCAGCTACTGCAGCCAGCCCCCAGTGGTGCACCTAGAGGGGACTCAGGAGGTGAAAAAACAGCATACCTGCCCTAGATAGCTAAGATGCAGATCAAAGGAATGATTTCAATGAGTCCAGACTCTTGCATCTTCCCGGACATCAAAAAGCACAAAATTCCTTAACTTGAGATGTTTGGTTTCCTTTCATTAACGGTAATCCTTTGATGTTCCAACTACCTGGCTTTTGTTGCAAAAACTTCTGTATATCCTGGCTCCTCCTGTACCTCTCCGGAGTGGTCCCTCTGAGCCATCTGAGAGGCTGCCTCCTGGGTTTGAAGTCCTCAGAAAGTCTGCCAAATAAAACAGAATTCTCAACTTTTAGGCTGTGCTTTTTTTTTTTTTTTTCAGTTGACACAAGCAAAGCATTTGCCAGGAGTGACCTGTGTCACTGCTACCTACATTTCACTGGTGTAAACAAGCCACATGGCCACACTGAATTTTGAGGGAGTATGGAAGTGTAATACAGCATGAGTTTAGGACAAAGACTTGAAAATCTGGACAATGGCACTAATTAATAATGCACTAATAATGCACAGAAAAGGAGAACAAAGAGCAGGTCCCAGGGTCGGGTGGGGGCTTGAATACCATTGTCGAGAGCATGGGATTTATCCTGTGGACGATGGGGATCTTTGAGTAGGTGGGTGAAATGTTAGACTACAGAGAATGGAGGAGAAAAAAGGAAAGAGAGACTAAAACATCAGAGGGATACAAGAGATGAAAGACGTTAAGAGGAAGGAAGTACATTAAAAAAAAAACCCAGAAGCTGTAGAAATGGGGCAGGGAGAGCATTTGGACACTGAGTGAAGGTCATGGCTGCTAGCTTCCAACCCTCCATTTTGGTGGGAAGAAGGAGCATAGACAGATACTTTGGAGGGTTGTTTGTGCTGGAGAGTCAAGGCTTTGGTGGGGGCATAAGGAACCACCTCAAGACTCTAGTTTTTCATGAAAACAAAGGACTAGACTTACTCTATGGTGAACTTTCAGAGTAGAACAAGGACAAAGGTTAAATGGGAAGAAGGCAGATTTAACTTTAATTTGATAACAACTTCCGTCTTTAAGTTACCATTGTTATTCCAACGGTTTGCCAAGCACCTTGCAGAGATAGGGGTGTGTGTGTGATGTTTGGAAATGTTCATTTCCTTCCTGTTCTCACAGGGCAGGAAAGAAGGAATGGAAAGGTAATACTCTAGGCCAGGAGGAGGGTGGTAGTTAAAAGCAGAACATAGCACTTAAGAATGCAGTGCCGGGCTTCCCCGGTGGCGCAGCGGTTGAGAGTCCGCCTGCCGATGCAGGGGACGCGGGTTCGTGCCCCGGTCCGGGAAGATCCCACGTGCCGCGGAGCGGCTGGGCCCGTGAGCCGTGGCCGCTGAGCCTGCGCGTCCGGAGCCTGTGCTCCGCAATGGGAGAGGCCACAGCAGTGAGAGGCCCGCGTACCGCCAAAAAAAAAAAAAAAAAAGAATGCAGTGCTGCAGCCCGATGGCCTGGGTTTAAACCCCAGCTTGGCCATCTACTAGCTGTGTGACCTTGACAAGTTACTTACTCTGTCTGTGCCTTACTTTCCCCATATTTAAATAGGGGATAATAACAGAACCAAATGAGTTAATATGTGTAGGGTGCTTCGATTCATGGTAAGTGCTATATGAGTTTTATATAAAGTTGTTGACTGAAGAAAAAAAGCATGATGTGAGAGTTGTGAGTTAAGTTTTATTGGGGGCAAAGTGAGGGCTACAGCCTGGGAGACAGCCTCTCAGAGAGCTCTGAGGAATTTTGCCGAAGACGCGTGTGGGGGGAGGAGGTCAGCATATACGTGATTTTGGTGAAGGGGGTACGTGCAGTCAAGCACACATTTTGGCAGAGACTCGCTGCTTGTCACGAGGAGCAGGTGTCTCCGTGAATGGTTTTAGTGCTTTTCTAGACATGGGAAGATGCAAGAAATAGGGCTCGTACGATCTTTTCCCGAAAGTATTTATCTGAAGGCTTGTTCTGTCAATTTTCCCAGAGCACAGAGTGCCTCATTCCCGAGCTCCACCCTGAACTCCTTTCAGGGTGTGTTGAAGGTCAACGTCTTCAGTGGCTAGTGACGCCATCCTTGTAGTGCCAGATGGCGAGCGACAATTTTTAGTTGGCAAAGGTAAGCATGTATTTTGGACTCAAATTCGTACCTGTTACACCTGCTTTATGTGGGGAGCTCGTCCGGGATTTAGCAGCTGCCTCAGTGTCATGTAATGATTTGAGGGAACATCTGGTTCCATCTCTGGCTTTGCAGGTGAGGAATCAAGGCCTAGAGAGCAGAAGGAACTTGGCCAAAGTCACTCTAGGCCAAGCAATTTAGTGACAAAACAGGGACTGGAGCTCAGGCAAGTTGGAGTCGTGAGTCAGCCTCTTGCCGGCTGTGGGATCGCTGTGCGGGGCTGTCCAGCTATGGGATGAATGGGCTGCTTTGTGGGCCTCCAGGCTTGAGTGGGAGCCAGCGGAGGCTGTCTAACCTCCAGCTGGTCTGGAGGCTGCTTGGAGGAAAGGCCGTTTTTTCCTTCTGACATCTAGCTGGCCTGAGGGGTTGGGGAGCTTTGTCTGACCTCCTGGAGCCTTATCACAGCTGATGCCAAGGTCAATGGGGATGAAAGTGGGGGGCAGCTGTGGTGTGACACCAAAGGGGACCCAAACTAGAGATGGAGCCTGGCCTGTCTTGACTAAGCGCTTTATCAACAATCACACCAGTTCCTGCATCTTGCTCTTAAAAACCTTGTGCGTGTGTGTGTGTGTTGGGATGGGGTGGGGTGGGCAGGGATTTAAATGCCATGGTGAGATGCTCTCCACTGGGGTGAAATGCACCACTGCTCCAGCTGGTGGCTCACCCTGGTTCATCAGAAATGGTTTCCTCGAAACAGAAACAGATTCACAGTCTTCGAAAACAAATTTACGGTTACCAAAGAGGAAAGGTGGTGGTGGGGGGAGGATAAATAGAGAGTTTGGGATTAACATATACACACTACTATATATAAAATAGATAATCAACAAGGACCTACTGTATAGCACAGGGAACTACACTCAATATTCTGTAATAACCTCTACAGGAAAAGAATCTAAAAAAGAATGGGTACATGTATATGTATAACTGAATCACTTTGCTGTACATCTGAAACTAACACAATATTGTAACTCAACTATACTCCAATATAAAATAAAAATTCAATTTAAGAAAAAGAAAAGGCTTCCCTGGTGGCGCAGTGGTTAAGAATCCGCCTGCCAATGCAGGGGACACGGGTTCAAGCCCTGGTCCGGGAAGATCCCACATGCTGCGGAGCAACTAACCCCGTGTGCCACAACTACTGAGCCTGCGCTCTGGAGCCCACGAGCCACAACTACTGAGCCCACGTGCCACAACTACTGAAGCCCGCGCGCCCTAGAGCCTGTGCTCTACAAGAGAAGCCACCGCAATGAGAAGCCCACGCACTGCAACGAAGAGTAGCCCCCGCTCACTGCAACTAGAGAAAGCCTGCGCGCAGCAACGAAGACCAAACGCAGCCAAAACTAAATAAAATTAATTAATTAATTAGAAAAATAAAAAAGTAAAGATTTCCTCTAGAGACCAGAAGGGGCTCTTTCCCCTCGAGGGATTCCTGATATGATGCTGGAGAGGGCAGAGTGGGTGCAGAACACCTTGACGTTATCTGAGATTGCATTCTCCCCAGCTTTGGTGTGCTTTTGCTTCTAGTGGCCCCTTTGACTGCTCTTTGGGAGGCTGACCTAAGATGGTCCCTTCTTCAGGCAACCCACTGAGACCCCAGCTCATACAGGTTCCCCTCCCAAGTGTTCCTAGAGCATCTTGAAGCTGTCCCTACCGTGTGGCTTTGCCCTTGCTTGATTTTCTGAAACCCACACTGGACCACGTGTTTCAGAGGGCAGGAATCTCACCTGACTCACTTGTAAGTCCATGTAAGTAGATCTTGTCTCTATCCACCAGACTCCAATTGTCAAAACAAGGCTAACACACAGGTTAGTTATTAGGTTATGGGTATTAGGTTACAGGTTCAACTGCTGTAATCAAAGTCTAAATAACACTGTCTTAAATATAATTTCATTTCTCCTTCATGTAATAATAGTACAGGTCGCTCCACAGTGATGGGGACCCGGTTCTTTCCTGTTGCTTTGCCATCTTCAACATGTGATGTTCACCTCTGGTCTAATATGGCTGCTCCGGCTCCTGTCATTACATCTGCATTCCAGCTAGCAGGACAGAGAAGGGGAAGCAGGATGTGCCCCTTTCCTTAAACGGCATAACCAGAGGTTATAAAATTACTTCCACTCATTTGTCATTGGCTACAATGAAGTCACAGTGGCACTTTTAGGTGAAAGAGAGGCTAGTAAATGGACTTTTTAGCTGGGTGGCCCTAGACTAGGGGTTTAATTACCAAATGAAGAAGGAGACAATTAGGAGTGCCTGTTATACCCTCCCGTTTCAGTGAAGATAAGCTGAGTTACACTATGAAGACATAAAACCCCCAAATCTCAATGGCTCAACATAACTAAGGTTTATTTCTCACTCACATCTCGGGTGGGTGGGCAGGGAACCCTGCTCATCACAGTCTCTTGGGGAGGAAAGCAGATGGAGGCTCCCTCTGGATGCAGAGGAAGTGAGTGTGTGGCATATTGGACTCTGGTTCTTAAAGGCTTCCACCTGGAAGTGACGTATCACCTCTACTCACATTCCATTGGCCAAAGTAAATTCCATGGTCATGGTAAAGCTGGGGGTGGTGGGTACATGGAAGGGCAGGGGCAGTGTGATCAGAATATTTATGATAAGTAACAATGGCCACCACCCTTCATTCTTGTGCCTATATTTTGTTCTTCTTTGCTTCTCCCCACCCTGCTCCTCAGCCTCTTTTGGTCTGTAGATACGGATTTGGATGAGATTATATGAGAGGACATATACTAGGCTGTTAATTAGTGGGGAAACCAAGCCAAGAAAGAAAGAAAAAAAAAAGTCCAAAAACTATAAGAAAGCATGTTTGTAATCACAATTCTGCATTTATACAAGATTAGGTGTATGTGTGGTTTATGCATAAATTTAATAAAATAATAAAGGAAAGAAAAATTTAAAATATAATTTCATTTATCAAACCCAACAAAATAATAATAATAAAACTGTACCAGAGTAACCACATAGTAGTATCAGGTTTAAGTTTGGATGCACGTTACAAAAAACCTAAAAGAACCATAACTTTAACAAGATAAAACTTGATTTTTTTTTTTTCTCCCACTTAAACAAATCTGGAGGTGGGCCATCCAGAACTTGACTGGTTTCCACCTCCAAGGTCACTTCATGGTCCAACACAACTGCAGGGGTTCCAGCCATCGCATCTGAAATCCAGACAGCTGTTTAAGAAGAAGGCGGGGAAGTCAAAGAGACTCATCTCCCAGCTGAATCAGCTCCTTTAAAGCAGCCTTCCAAGAAATCCCTCTTATACATCTGCTAATATCACAAAGTCACTAGTCATGACTAACAGCAAAGGAGATTGGGAAGTGCAGTCTTTAAGCTACTGGACACATTGCTATATAACAAAATACATTAGACTCTTAAGGAAAACCAAAAAATGGCTAAAGACTGAACTGGGGGTTATACATACCACATGGCCAAACTTCTTTCGAAAACTGCTTTTCCAACTCAGTTCCCAAATCTCTCTCAATATCTTAGCTTCTTAAATATCTTGTTTTTGTTACCTCACATTCTGACCTACCTGTCTGCCACCCTTACTTTTGTTCACATCACTTCTCCATCCAGTCCACCAGCATAACAAAATCCAGTACTGAGGAGCTAAACAAACACTTTTTAGAAGTGGGTAGAAACACAATGACCATTTCTACTTTAACAGTTTTTGTTCCTGATCAAGGTCATCTGAAGGACTGAGATGTCTTGGAATAGTGAGATCCCTTGTTTCCTCTAAAATCCCAACCAAGAATGTAACTTCCTTGATGCTGGAGATGGTGTGTTTACTTTTGTATCCACAGGTCTTAGCAGTACAGGTATTCAGTGAATGTATGTGGAATGAATGAACAAGAGAAGAGAGTAAGGAGCTGCCTTCTCTTTCTTTCTCTCTCGTTTATTGCATGTATGAGGGCCACTCTGAATTATGAATGACATTGGGTATAATCGAGGCATGGTATATGGGGACATAGGTGCGAGTGATAGGGGACCAGGATCAAAGGGGGTGGGGCTAGAGCCACGGGAAGCTGAAAAGAGCCAGAAGTGGAAAATAGGAAGAAACAAGGTAGGAAAAGCAACTTTTTCTAATGCCACCTGCCTCAGATGACTTGAATCTCCTGGCACATTCCCCCCATCCCCCTCCTTTGCCCTAATTCTCTATCTTTAGTTATTCAGAAGGGACAGCATCACCCTCCCCCTGCCCCACCCTAAGATGACTTGGCAGTGACCCAGTTGATCCAGAGAGCAGTTTGTCATTTCCTCTCAACACCCTCAGTGGAATCACTTTGTCTATCACATTCACAAGTTCTTATTTTCATTGTTTTAGGAGTTTCTAGGATCTGCATAAAGAGGTGTATAAAATAGTCTTTGCCTGTCCTTATAGAAGTTGCTATCTAGAGGGAGTGAATGTTCAATTACAGAAAAATGTAGCAAATACTAAGAAAGGAAAAAAATGTTGGGTGTTTGAAGAACATACAAGGGCGGACACTTACCTAGTCTCGGGGGTACAAGAGAGGCTTTCCAAAAGTGGAGTCTAAGACCTAAAGGATGTGAGTGGTTGGAAACCTGAAACAACAGTGGCTTACAAAGGTGGTTTATTTCCCTTTCCTATAAAAATCCAGAGGTGGGCATCCAGCAGTGTCGTGGGGCATGGGGTTCCATGGTGTCAGGACTCAAGCTCCTTCTATTTTGTTGTGTGGTCAGGTATGGCCTCTCGTCTCATGGTTGCCTCGTGGTTCAAGATGACTACTCTAGCTCCAGCCATTGCACCCACACTCCATGGTCCAACATAGTACCAGTAATTGCAAGGACTGCTGAATATAAACTCACGCTAATCCATCAGCAGGTCTTCTAATTTTTTACCCACAAAGTAATACAAATACAGGATTAAAAATTATATAGCACAAAAGGGTTTATAACAAAAGGTTAAGGTCATCTGCCCTGGCCCTCCCCATCCTCTAGAAACAGTTTCAGCCCAGCTTTCTGGCAGCTGCTCTCAATGGGAGCCACTCTGACATTATGTTCAAAGTGAAATGACTGTAAAACCAGCCATGGCATCCCTCAAAAGAGTTATTGGTGTCTCAGAAGGGTTAGTACCTTGAGACTGCTTTCCCCACTGATCCCTTCCGTGGTCTAACAGGTGACCTCTCGTTGGAGAAGGGTGATCACCTGACCCAATGGCTGTTAATTCTTAGGAGGCCTGGCAGCCTATGAGGAGGCAAGAAAGAGTAAACTCTGCCCAATAGGGGCAACGGTGATTATCTTAGCCAATCAGATCCACTCTCTCTAGAATTTGAAATAGAAATTTGAGACTACTGAAAGAGTGTTAACACAAAGAATAAAGAACAGAGTCAAATAAGAAGAATGAGACCTAGAATATTGCTGTTCCTGGCACTATCACCACCCGTGGATTTTATTGTTACGTGAC
The DNA here is from genome assembly GCF_008692025.1 of Phocoena sinus. NCBI lineage: Eukaryota > Metazoa > Chordata > Mammalia > Artiodactyla > Phocoenidae > Phocoena > Phocoena sinus. Next base: position 100,240,870 of record NC_045770.1, on the reverse strand, counting down.
CCAATAATTTTCATTTTGCAGAAGCTGTTTGAGTTGGGTTTCTGTTACTAGAGACGATGGTCTTAATTCAACATCCAAATAAGGTTTTGAATTTGGGTGGCACGGTTTCCTTGGTCTAAGAAGCTCTCGTTCTGGGGTCCCATTTTTACAAAGCTGCAATTTATGGACGCTGCTGAGAGGCAAACAGGGAATGGGCTTCATCTCTAGGCCTGGTTGTCCAGTACAAACTGCCTAGAGAAGAGAGCGCTAGCATCAGGGCCTTGCTTCAAGGCACCACCCTCATGATTCTGCGCGTGAGGATGTTTAAGGCCATCTGTTATTTTTAAAGCACTACCCATACAGAATGGACTAAATGTAACCCAGGGCCTCGGGAAACAGCTTACTTTTCAGGAAGCTACTCAAGTGTTGTTTTGAGCAGCCCGCCAGTCAGTTCCAGACTGACAGCCACTGCTGTTTGCCAGGGGACACTTAGCACTGTGATCACACCAGTCCCGGCGTGGGGGGTTCCGCAGTCTGAGCTCAGACCATGTAGGGAGTCCCTCGGTGCTGAGGTTCCATTTGTTTCCTTTCGGGTCTCCTTTGGGTCACTTTGAGCAGACCCCCCGCAAGGCCGAGCTCTGTTAAGAAAGGAGACCCTCTCCCACCTACCAGAGAAGCAGCAGACGCTTGCGCAGGCGCACTCGCACTGGAGGCTTGGGTTCCGCCCAATGGGCGGTGTCCCTTCTGGGGGAGGGGCAATGGCCTGCGCGGGGCGGGCTCCACCGTGCGCTAGAGGGATCTCTTGGGCCTTCCCGTGGGTGTGGTCCCGGCTGGCAGCTGGAGTGTGTGTGGGGGGGACGGGAGGACGGTGTCGGGGTGAATCAGAGGCCCCCGGCGCGCACAACGTGCTGCGGGATGAGTGGCGTGGGCCCCAGCTCCTAGCGCCCGGACGTTGGAGGGGGGGGTCACATCCGGCGGGAGGGGGCGGGCCTCGTGGACCCCGGAAGTGTGGGCTCCGGCTCCGATTTAACCCGCGACGGCGGTGGCGGCGACTGCGGCGGTAGGGGTAGGTGAGAGGGGCCCGGGTAGGGGCAAGGACGGGGATGGGGGCGGCGCTGGCAGTTGCTCCCGGCGCGCCTCCGCCTGCTCGCCTCACCTTGGCAGAGGCTGGTGATTGGGCGCGAGGGGCGCGTGACTCCAGCGGAGGGCCGGCGCCCCTGCCCCTCGCAGTGGGAGGGCGGGAAGGAGGGAGGCATTGCCCGAGCTCCCTGCGCAGGTCGCGCCTCCAGCACCCCACCCCCTCACCGCCACCTTTCACCCTCCACCCCCTACTTGAGCGTCCTGCTGGTCACACATTTGGTGACGTTAGAGCCAGTTTGCCCATTGTATAGGCGGGGAAAGAAGCCTAAGGATGGGGTTTGACTTGCCAGAGGGAGTCCAGCGGCAGAATGGGGTCTGAGGGACGCTCTAGTCTTTTAACTCTCAGGGCTATGCCCTTTCTCCAGGGCAGTGAGGTTGTGGCTTTTCAGCCTTGATTCTGTTCTTATCCTTTATTCTGGACCCGGACTTGGGCTGCCCAGCATCACTGACCACTCCTTATTTATGGGCCTGCTGGGTACAAAGGTCATTGGTGTTTGTGAATCTCCAGTGTGTGCCTGTTTCCTCCTGAATTTAGAGAGCAGTGGTGTGTGTGTGTGTGTGTGTGTGTGTGTGTGTGTGTGTGTGTTACTGGCAGAGTTGACTACACACCTCAGGGTTTCAGTCCCTGAGACTAGTCAGTGCTTTCTCAGCCACACAATGTCTGGGCTCACTCACCCTTGGGAACGTCCACTCTTAGCTCTGGAAACTTCAAAAACTCACTTCCCTTCACTTCAGCAATATCCCAGTAGTACTGTTGCTGACTCAGGCCTTTTCCATTCTCTTCATTGGCTCCCTGCCTCTTACCCAGGAGTCCCATTTCCTACTGCTGTACCCAAGATGCTGCCACCTGACTGTCAGGCTGTGACTGTCAGCCCTAGAGCTGGAAGTGGTGGTGACCAAGGGATTTGGAAAGGAAAGACTTTCTTTGGCTATTGTCCAAAGCTGCGACCCTGGACAGGCCTGAACTCTGGTTCTGGATGGGAGTGAGGACTTGGAGTGAAATACTGGACCCTAAAGTGAGAGTTCTTGGCAGTCATAATGTCCAGAAAAGCTTTTCTCCTAGATTATCTGAGAAATCTGGCTTGGTGCCTTTGTAGTTTCTGTTAGGTAGAAATTTTTCTTTGTAGATTTCATCTGGGCTGCTTCTGATGGCTGTGTTTTGTTGTTGTTGTTTGTTTGTTTGTTTTTAAGGTAGCAAAATGTCTGATTTCTTGCTTGGCTGCCATGTGCTATTGGCAGTGTTCTGGGGGCTTTGTGAACATACTGGATTCTGGGAGCACTCAAGGTAGGTGATGAGCCCATTTTGCAGATGAAGTAAGTGGATAGTAGAGATGTTAGGTAGGGTGCTACAGCCAGTAAATGGCCAAGTTGGGATTTTTAACCCATCAGTCTTATTTCCAAGCAGATGTATTTGCTGGATGTTAAGAATCATCTGTGATGCTTGTTAGAGATACAGAGCCTCACCTCTGGATATTCTTGCTTAGATTCTGGAGAGAGACCCAGGAGTTTGTGTGTTTTTTTTTTTTTTTTTTTTTGCGGTACGCGGGCCTCTTACCGCTGTGGCCTCTCCCGCCGCGGAGCACAGGCTCCGGACGCACAGGCCCAGCGGCCATGGCCCACGGGCCCAGCTGCTCCGCGGCATGTGGGATCTTGCCGGACCGGGGCACGAACCTGCGTCCCCTGCATCGGCAGGCGGACTCCCAACCACTGCGCCACCAGGGAAGCCCAGGAGTTTGTATTTTTAACACTTGCACTGGGTGATTCTTACTGTAAGGCAAGTTTGGGAAGCACTGCCTTAAGGAGTTTGTAGATTTGCTGAGCTTGGAAGTGAAATTATTTCTAAGGCTTCTTGTTATTTTTTTGCTTATTGCTGTATAATTTGCTAATCTGCCGTTAAAAGGGCATTGGGGTAGCTAGCTGTATGAATCACCTCTTGAACACTGTTGGCCGGTCCTAGTAGGGTTTTTCCAGACTGACCTAATCAGATCAGCAAAGACCTTGTTTTAATCCGATTGGATCTCTGTTCGGAAATTCTTTTAGCTTCTCCTCACAGTCTGGAGTTTTCAGAAGGTTCCAGTTCATTCCTGGATAGTTGCCCCTTGACAGAGAGATCTCTGTAAAGGCAAAGGTCTGTGAGGTTTTGGGAGCTTTAAAGGCATGTTTATTTAGCAGGTGTTTCCTCCACTGCATTTCTCTCCCCTTTCACTGGTTTATGTCAAAGGCTTGAGCAAATACCAAACAGCTTTGTTTATTGTGATTTAGCTGGGGCTGACAAGTGGAGTCCCTGGGGCTTAGGATGGGCCAGACAGGGGAGGAGAGGGGACACTGAACCATGGAAGCCAAACAGATAAACCAGGTCAGTTATGCCTAGCCGTGAAGACATGTTAAGTACTGCTAATTTATCTGCTCCCTCCTGGGCAGAATTAGAAGTAGTGAAAGAGGGAAAGTCAGCATTATGCTGTTACTTTATTCTTCTTCTGTCCAGTGAACATTGATTTCTAATTTAATTTCTTTGTAAACAGAGGATGTACTTTGTATGCTTTGAACCGTTTTAATTTACTGTTCCATATATAAACATTTTGGGGTGTTATGTTCTTTTGATGAATTGACCTCCTTTATCATGAAATGACCCTTTTAATCCCTGATAGTGTTCTTTGCTCTGAAATCTACTTTGTCTTGTTTTAATATAGCCAATCCAACTTAAAAAAAATGTAGTGCTAATGGATTGATATCCAGAATATTTGAAGAATTCCCACAACAGTGAAAATACAAACAACCTGATTAAAGTGGGCAAAGGACTTGAATAGACATTTCTCCAAAGAAGGTATACAGATGGCCAGTAAGCACAAGAAGATACTCAACATCACTAGTCATTAGGGAAATGTGAGCCAAAATGACAATGAAATACCACTTCACACCCATTAGAATAACTCTTGTTAAAAAAAACCAAAGAACACCAGAGGTATTGGCAAAGATGTGGAGAAATTGGAACCCTTATTTGTATTACTGGTGGGAATGTAAAGTGTGCAGCTGCTGTGGAAAACAGTATGGCAATTCCTCAAAAAATTAAAGATAGAATTACCGTATGATCTAGCAATTCCAATTCTGGGTATATACCCTAAAGAAGTATAAGCAGAGACTCAAACATATATTTGTACACCAATGTTTCTGGCAGCATTATTCACAATAACCAAAAGGTAGAAGCAACCCAAGGGTCCACTGACAGATGAATGGATAAACAAAATGTGATACATGCATACAATAGAATATTATTCAGCTTTAAAAAGGAAGGAAAATTTTAACAACATGGATGAAACTTGAAGAAATAATGCTACGTGAAACAAATCAGTCACAAAAGCATAAATATTGCATGATTCCTCTTATATAAGGTTCCTAGAGTAGTTAAATTTATAGAGACAGGAAGAGTGATGGTTGCCCAAGGCTGGGGGAAGGGAGGAATGGAAGTTAATGTTTAATGGGTACAAAGTTTCAGTCTGGGATAATGAAAAAGTTCTGGAGGTAGATGGTGGTGATGGTTGTACAACAGTGTGAAAGTGTTTAATGTCACAAAACTGTACACTTAAAATGTTTAAAATGGTAAATTTTATGTATGTTTTACCACAATTAAATTGATAGGGATTTAAAAAAATTAGTGCGGTATATCTCTTTACATCTATTTACTTTTGGACTATTTGGTCTTTATTTTTAAGGTGGGTTTCTTGTAGGCAGCATATAGATGAGTTTTGCATTTTGTGAAATCCAGTCTTAAAAATTCTGCCTTTTAATTGGGATGTTTAGACCATTTACATTTAATGTGATTATTAGTGTAGTTGGGTTTAACTCTCAAGGTCCTTCTACTCCACCGTCTTGCTCCAGGTAATATGTTTTAATTTAACATGAGCGTGTCACTTGGGCTGTTTCCTTTGCAATTCCCTCTGACAGCTGTGCTCTGAGTCCAAGATGTGCTCTGAGTCTACTTGTTGGGTAGACATCCTGTCAGAGGTTCCTCGGTGGGGTGCAGTGCCTGAGGGGCAGGCCTTGAATCTGAGACACATGGGGTGCTGGGCGCTGGGCCCTGGTGGGCTCCATCTCTGCTCTAGAGCGCAGTGTATGGGGGATCTGCTTGCATCCGGGGCCCAGGTTACGTCTCCTACCCAGGTTTGCATCTAAAGGGTTAACGACTCTAGCTGGGTTTAACTTTATCATCTTGCTGCTTGTTTTCAATCTGTTCCATGTTCTTTCTTCCCATGTCCCTTTTTTCCTGACCTCCCTGGGACTGAGCTGTTTTTATGATTCCATTTTATTTCCTTTGTTAGTTTATTAGCTGTAACTGTAACTGTTTTTTTAAGTGGTTGCTTGGGAATTCCCTGGCGGTCCAGTGGTTAGGACTCGGCACTTTCACTGCTGTGACTTGGGTTCAATCCCTGGACGGGGAACTAAGATCTGGCAAGCTGTGTGCAGCCAAAAAAATAAATAAATAAAAAGAAAAGAAAAAGAAAAAGAGTGGTTGCTTTAAGATTTGTAGTGCGCGTCTTTTTTTTTCCTTTATTGCGCTTCACGTTATTGCACTTTGCAGATACTGTGTTTTTTTTTTTTAAATAAATTAGAGGTCTATGGCAATCCCACATCAAACAAATCTGTTGGCACCACTTTTCCAACAGCTTTTGCTCACTCACTTCATGTCTCTGTGTCACATTTCAGTAGTTCTCGCAATATTTCAAAGTTTTCCATTTTTATTATATTTGTCATGGTGATCTGTGATCAGTGATTTTTGATGTTACTACTGCAAAAGATTATGACTCACTGAAGGCTCAGATGATGGTTAGCATTTTTTTAGCAATAAAGCATTTTTAATTAAAATTATCTATTTGTTATATAATATCGGCCGCTATTCTTGATCACTTCAGGCAGGAGAGGAATTCTTTTTCTTTTAACGTCTTTATTGGAGTATAATTGCTTTACAATGGTGTGTTAGTTTCTGCTGTATAACAAAGTGAATCTGCTATATGTATATATATATCCCCATATCTCTTCCCTCTTGCATCTCCCTCCCACATAGTATGCATCTTTGACCTGTCACAGTCTATCATCAAGTGATCTTGTACAGCACTTTACACTAACAATAGTATACTCTCATTTCCTCCCTCCTGGCCTTTATGCTGTTGTTGTCACACGTTTCACTTCTATGTGTGTTATAAATCCTGCAATACATTATTACTGTTTTTGCTTTAAACAGTGAATTATTTTGTAAAGAGGTTAAAAAGAAAGGAAAAGCTCTTTTATATTTACTTTTTAATATATATTACAGTTTATCATTTCCAGTGCTCTTTATTCCTCTCTGTAGATCCAGATTTCCACTTCGTTTTACATTCCTTCTGGATTGAGGACTTTTAAAAAACATTTCTTATTCTTCTGGTCTGTTGGTAATGAATTCTTTTAGCTTTTGGATGTCTGAGAAAGTCTTTATTTTGTCTTTGTTTTTGAAAGATATTTTTCCTGAATATAGAATTCTAAGTCAGTTATTTTTCTTTCAGCATTCTAAGATGTGGTTCCAGTGTCTTCTGTCTTACATTGTTCTATGAGTATTCTGCTGTTGTTCTTATTTTTTTTTTTTTCTTCTATTCTTATGTGTCTTTTTTCCTTATGGCTACTTTTCTTTTATTACTGGTTTTAAACAATTTAATTATGATGTGCCCTGGTGTAGTTTTCATATTTCTTGTGCTTGGGTTAATTGAGTTTTTGGATCTGTGGGTTTAAAACTTTCATCAAATTTGAAAACTTTTCAGCTAGTAATTCGTCAGGTATTTTCTCTATTCTCTTCTCTCTCTCTTCTTTGGGGACTCCAGTTACATGTATTTTAGGATGCTTAAAGTTGCTCCACAGCTCTCTGATTCTCAATTTATTTTTTCCCCATCTCTTTTTTTTTTTTTTTTAAATTTGTGGTTTGTTTTGCGTAGTTTCTATTGCTCTGTATTTAAGTTCACTGATCTTTTCTTCTTTAGTGTCTAATCTGGTTATTTCCATCTGGTATACTTTTTATCTCAGACATTTGTAGTTTCCATTTCTAGAAGTTTGATTTGGGTCTTTTTTATATTTTCTATGTCTCAACTTAACATTCTCAATCTTCTTTAGCATCTTGAATATATGGAATATGGTTGTAGTAACCATTTTAGTGTCCGTGTCTGCTAATTTTCTTATCTGTATTTTTGAGTCTGTTTTACTGATTGATTTTTTTCCTCATTATGGATCATATTTTCTTCTTCGTATGTCTGGTAATTTTTGATTGGATGTCAGATGTTGTGAATTTTACCCTGTTGGGTGCTGAATATTTTTACATTTTTATAAATATTCTTGGCATTGTTTTGGGACACTGTTAAGTTACTTGGAAACAGTTTGATCCTTTGATGCCTCACTGTTAAGCTTTGTTAGCTGGGACCAGACCAGCCTTTAGACCAGGGTTAATTTTACCCACTACCAAGGCACTACCCTTTTCAGTGCTCTACTGATGTCCTGTGAGTTAGGAGGTATTTCCACTCTGGTGAGTGGGGACACAGATTAGTCTTGGCTCAGTTTGAGGCCCAAGGATTGTTCCCTGTAATCCTGACCAGTACTGTAAACACTCAGAAGAAAACTGGAGGGGGACTCCCTGCAGATTTCCAGAGTTCACGGTGTAGCTCTCTCCTCTCTGGTATTTGACCCTGTGAACTCTGGCTACCTTGGCCTCCCTAGATTCCCAACTCTCTCTTCCCAACTTGAGGAGACTGTCAAGCTCTGCCTTGGGTACCCCCTCCTTGTGCCATGGCCTGAAAACTCTCTCTAGACAGTAAGTTGGGGCAATTGTAGAGCTCACCTCATTTGCTCCCTGCTTCCGTCCCCCGCTGCCACCCAGGAACCCGTCCTCTGCTGCCAGATATCCAGCGTCTGAAAACTGTTGTTTCGTTTATCTTTTCTCGTTTGTAGTTGTTTGAGGCAGGAGAGTAAATCTGGTCCCTGTTCCTCTAAGTTTGCCAAAAAGTGGAGGTTCCCGTGCAGTCAGCACTTGCTGAGCACCTTGTGTGTGCTAGGCATTGACCTCGGTGCTGGGATGCAGACATGAGTGAGACATGCACTGGGCCCTTGGGGAGCTCCCAGTCTTGCTGGAGAAACATGCTGATTCCTAGGTAGTAATTGCTGTGTGGTACTTACAGGGCACAATGGGAGGGCAGGACGAAGTCTTTGGGAGAAGGAGCAAGGAATGCTTCCCAGAGAGCTGACGGTGAAGGATCAGCAGGCATTTTCAAATTAGAGAAGGTGTAGGAAAGAAACTTTAGGCCGAGGGAATTGTAAGAGCAAAGGCAGGGCAGCAGAGCTGGGAACTCCCAGAGGGCAGGATCCTTGTTGTATTGCTCTTTATAGATGTGGAATACTTGTCAGGTGATTGGAAGCATGTTGTTTGTTCTGGGAATAGGTAGAACAGAGAGTCAGGATGAAGTCTGCAGCCTATGGAGGAGAGGAGAGAGGTCTAGCTGCAAGGAGAGGCTCGGGGTCTGCTGGTGCAGGGCCTTGTAGGCCAGGCCAAGGAGCACAAGATTTTGAACATGATCCTAAACACTGGGTTTTTTTGTTTGTTTGTTTGTTTTTGTTTTTTGGCTTCACCAGGTCTTAGTTGCAGCACGCGGGATCTTTCGTTGCAGCATGGGCTCTTTGTTGGGGCGCGCGGGCTCCTCTTTAGTTGTGGTGCGTGGGCTCCAGAGCACATAGGCTCTGTAGTTGAGACATGTGAGCTCAGTTGCGGTGCGTGGGCTTGGTTGCCCGGTGGCATGTGGGATCTTAGTTCCCCGACCAGGAATTGGACCCGTGTCCCCTGCATTGGAAGGTGGATTCTTAACCACTGGACCGCCAGTGAAGTCCCAAACACTGGGTTTTTTTAAAAAAAGTTTCCAGCAGGGTGCAAGAGCTCTGATCGACTGCGTTCTCTGGAGATTACTGGGGGATGTGGAAGAGGGCTGGAGAGGGCTGAGTCTGCTAGAACCAGGCAGGCAGCTGCTGGGGAGGTTGGCTTGTGGTGGACGTTCTGCACCAGGATGGAAACGAGTCCAGAGCTGAGTGCGGCGGCTGGTACGGCATTGCCACCTCTAGCCTGTTTGACGATACCTTTGTATAGATTCCTGCCTGAGTCCAGAGTAGATCTGAGGAGGCTCAGGCCTGGTTTCTCTTTTTCTGTGGCTACACTGTTGCCCCCAACACACCTGCCTGCCTCTGCTGGAACCAGAAGTTCGTAGGGTCAGGCATCGCTGGCAGGGGTAGGGTCCGGAGCTGCCCCACTTTATACTAGCCTAGGATGGCCCCAGATCAGCTAGAAAGTAGTGTCTCATCATCTCGGACTTTGAACAGACACGCTTGAGTGACCCCGTACAGACTCCTGTTATTTGTCCTGCGTGTGTCTTTGGCTTGACCTTAATCTTGATCCTTCCTTAAGGATGGTTGAACCTATGTGGTCAGCTTGATCTGCGGATTAGAAAGTGTGAGGTGGGGTGGAGGACTGACAGCTGCAGTGTGAGATCCCTTCTGAGTCACCTCGACAGTTGGGACGGAGGAGAAACAGGTGGAAGTTCAGTGGGAAGAAGCTGAGGATGGTTTTCTTTTCAAGTCAGAGCCAGGGACCGGACAACGAGGACGCTTCTCTAAGTGGCTGGGTTGTGCTTTACTGTCAGGAAGTTTCAGGAACGGGCTGCTGGTTAGATGACCTGTTTCTTGGCCATCGTCTTGATTGAAGCTGGATGCTGTTGATCATAGTTATGTCCAGCCATCTGAGTTCCGTCGCTCTGTTGACTGATGTGCTCTCTGGAGGAATCTTAAGTTTTCTCTCCTTAGTGTCCACGTGGGAGGGGCTTGAGTTGCAGAGGTAGGAATGGGCTGAGTGTGTGCGCTTAGCCATGGTGATGAGATTCATGACCCTTTATTGAGCCCAGCCTGAGAGCCGGACGTTAGACTTCCTGGGCACTAACTCATTTCATCCTTATAAACGTCCTCTGTTACTGACGAGACCGACGTATGGAGAGATTAACTAAGCTGCCTCTGCCCTTTCTTGCTTCGTCTCCCAAAGACTCGTCCTGCCCTGTGCTCTGTGAGTACACGTCGCATTTACTACGCAGAGCCCTCCTTCCCTCCCCCTTTGCCCTGCTGGTGAGGCATCACTGCTGGAGGAGGGGGGCTTGGGCAGGGGTTGGGGCGGGGAGTGTTGGGATTAGCAGGGGTGAGGGGTTAGGGCAGTGATTTTCCAGCTGCCTTCTGGCAAGTTGCCTCGGGGGGCCCCCTTGAGGTCAAGGGGAAGACTGAGGTCAAGGGGAAGACTGAGGTCAAGGGAGAGTAGGGCTCTCCCCCTACCCCTTCGCCCAGAGCATGGCCTCTGTGATCTCTTCCGTGCGCTGGGGGTTTGAAAAAGTTTCGGAAAACAACAGGAGTGGGCACACCAGGCAAGTGGGAAAAGAGGATGGCGGCGGCACGTCCTGACAGCATGGCAGGCTGTGCTTAGATGGCTCCCAGCTGGAGGGTCAGTGTGGGGGGAGATAAGCAGAAGAGGGAGGGAGGGAGGGAGGGAAGAGATGGCTAGCTTCAGGGAAGGTTGGAGGGAGTTGGAAGCAGTGTTTTAAAGAAAATGAATCCAGAGGTGCCTGGCATATTAGAGGTGGGAAGACCCATTTGGAGTTTGTGGAAGGGCCGGGATGGATGCACCTAAAAGACATTGGAACAACGACTAGATAAAACCTGGTGGTGGACGTCAGAGGTGAGGAAGATGGCCTGGAGAGTTAGAAGTTAGGGTGAGAAGCTGGAGGATGCTGATGGAAGTGGAGGTTGGGAGGGGAGTCTAGTCTGAGGAGAAAAAAGTCTAGTTTGATGGGAGTGCCCCCTGCACTTGGCCCAGTAAACGGCTCATCATTCCTGGGTCTTCTCACCTGGGGGCCTGCCTCTGGGAGAAGAGGTGTCAGACGGAGTTATTCAGTGAACGCAAGGAGGATTCGCTCATGTAAATATCAATGTAAAGATGATACTTTCCTTCCAAAAACCTTGTCCTGAGAGATTGTACATCCCTCCTGTAGATGGGCCCCCTTTATATTTGTGGACCTTTGTTCAGATTGGTCTGGAGCCCATTTCAGAAAGCCACACCCTCTGCTTCCTTCTGGGACCTGCTCTTTCAGAGTCCTCCCCCACGAGCCTAACTGGGTGCCTGGCAGGGTTTTCAGGCAGCATTTTACCACAGTAAGTTTTATAAAGGTGTGAGAATGTATGAATTGATGCTACCTAGCGCTTGCTTGGTGGTTTTCCTAGCACCTCCAGAAGGTTTCATGTTTATTTCTTGTTAAGTCCTCATAACCAGCCCATGAGGTTGAGGTTGGTAGAGATAGTCCCATTCTACCAATCAGAAGCAGAATTAGGAGGCTGAATAACTTGCCCAAGGTCATGTAGCTAGTAAAAGGTCAAGCTGGGGTTTGAATCCAGAATATTGGACTCTCAAGCCCTGAACTCTTTCCACTGCTTTTCACACTGTCTTAACTGTTCAGCATTGGGGGCTATGGAGGGAGCTCTGACTCCCAACCCCAGAAATTCCTTAGAAAGAATGAAAACTAAAGAAGTCTCCCTTCTGGAGCATACGCACCAACTTTTCAGATTGTTGGGGCAGATTAATTCGACGGTGTTTTGGGCCAGGTGAGAAGCGCATGATGGTTTGCTTTTATCAACTCCTGTGGGAAGTTAGGTGACTGAAGGCCTGGTTACTTGATTGTGTGGCTGGAATCATCCTGGGAAAAGAAAAATAGATCAGGTCAACACGTATTTCCTCATTACAATAGATCAGGTCAACACGTATTTCCTCATTACAATAGATCAGGTCAACACGTATTTCCTCATTACGCAGCAGGCTTAGAAAGGTTTCTGAGGCAACCACAGGTGTTTCTGACAAGAGGGGTGGGATGGGGCCAGTTCTGTATAACGTGTGCAGATTGAACTGTGCAGGTTGCTATGGTAACAGCTTCTTATGCTACCGTAGGGAGACGTGGGAAACTTATAAGAAACCAAAGGCCTTTGCAACTCTCCTTGCAGTGTGATTTCAGGCTTGAAGTAGCTGGCAAGGAAAGGTTGGCTGGTAACTGAGAGGAGGGGAGTAACTGGAGCCAGTGCTTTAGCTCCTGGTGGAGTCAGGAAAATGGAAGCGCCTGGCTCAGTCACAGTTCTGTGTCATGGTTCAGAGGTAGCGGTCATTTTGCTTGACTCAATATTGAGCCCCGGGGGTGTCAGGAGTCGCCTCTAATCATGGGATTGCCCCCCCCTCCAGGAGGCAGAATAATTAATACTTGCTTAGGGCGCAGGAGCTTGCAAAGCTCTCTCAGGGCCATTTGCTCGTCCCAGACACACATGCGATCCCCAAGGTGGGATTATCATCATGGTGCCCATTTTCCTGATGAGGAAACTGAAGTTAAGGGACTTGATCAAGGTCACACAGCTAAAAAGCTGAGGAGCCAAACGCAAACCCAGGGCGTCAGTCCTCAAATTCTGTGCGTTTCTACTCTGTACCCAGCCAGGAGAGCTGGCACTAATTGTTTAGGCAGAAGCAAGGGACAAGGGGCGCTGCAAGGCATCTCTAGGACTGGCACACCTTAACTCTGATCTGAGCACCCTCACACTTAGAAAATGCTGCATTTTGCTTTCAGTCTTTACTTTCTTCTCTTTTTTTCTTTCTGAGTTTATCCTTGCATAGGATCTGATATCAGTTGAAACTATTTGTTGTTGAGCTGAACAGTCCCGGGGTAGATCCCTGTTGAGCAAGAGCCGTCAGTACCTTGCTTTCTTTTCCACCTGTTGAGGTCAGATCTGGGGGGCTGTCCTGAGGTGAGCGCTCGCCAGCATCCTCTCCCCACCGGGACATTCTGCAGCCTCCCCCTCGGGGAGTGGTGAGGAATGGCACGGCTCTGGCCTGGATCCACTAGGGGTAGTATAGTCGCCTCTGGGCCTCACTATCTTCCACTAGATCGTGTTCGCCGTGTCCGAGGTATGTGGAGCTCGATTTCATCAAGATAGGGTAGTGGAAAGAAGTCGAGGCCAAGAGACGCAAGCAGCAGGGGCCGGTGGCTGGAGACTTTGCGTCCCCTCCCAGCGGCGTGTGGCTTCCCAAGGCCCAGGGGCTGCACCTGGAAACTGCCTCCTTGGTTCTGGCTGGCGCTGCTCTAGCTATGTCAGGCCCCGCACAGTGCTCTGTGACAGAAGGTGGGCTCCAGGACACCTGAGAAATGTCTGTCACCTCCCCCCTCCCCCCACCCCTCCTGTAGAATCTCTCCTCCTCGCATGTGTCTCTCCTGGAGGGTATGGTGTTGATTTCAGGTGACAAACCACAGCCCACCCTGTGTTTGTTACAACTTTGAATTGGTTACTGAAATGTAAAAGTGGGGCGATGTCGCAGGGATCTGGATTTCTAGCCTCCCTTGGAGACCCGGCAGGTCTGGCAACGCTGGACCCCCCTCCTACCTGCAGGAGGTGCCTGAGCTGGGCTGGAGCCCGTGCTTTCAGGAGACACGGTGTCTGACATGCCTGCCTGGCCTGTGTAGGCATCTGGGTTTGTGACCTCTGTGGAGGTGAAAGCTGCAGAGGAGACAAAAGAAAGGTAGGAAGGAAGGAAGAAAGAAAAGAAACAAGAAGAGAAAGAAGGAAAGAAAGAAGGAAAGGAAAAGAAAAGGAAATGGGAGGGAAATCTCAAAAAGAGGGGATATGTGTCTATGTATAACTGATTCGCTTTGCTGTACAGCAGAAACTAACAACATTGTAAAGCAACTATACGGCAGTAAAAATTAATAAAAAAAAAAAAAGAAAAGCAAGTTTTTTCCCCAGGGGTTGTTAGTGAGGAAACGGTGATGCATTTTCTCTTCTTGGTGGAGGGAACGCAGATTAACACCTGCTCGTTTCCCACCTCGTCCCGGTCTCATCTCCTTAGAGTGGGAGTTGTCGTCTCTATACCTGTGCATGCCGTGCAGCTGCCTCCCCTTCTCAGCTGTCCTCACCCCGTCTCCGGCCTTGAGCATCTGCAGTAGCTCCCACGACAGCCCGGCTGTCACCTGCCCCCGACCTTCTGATTCCTGTCCCAGCACGAATGGCTCCAGCGATGAGGACCTGTGGGCTTCTCACGCCCCCAGCCCTCAGCGCTGACCCCCTCCCCACTTCTCACTCTACTCTCACCTGGATTCACCATGATTTGTTGTGAAGTGTTTCATTTTTTGAAACCAGACTGAGTTCCTAGAGAGCTAGCATCAGTTTTTACATAAGGCTGTGTCTGGCACATAGTCAGAAGCCAGTAAATACTTATTTCCATCCCTCTGCTCCTATTTATCCTTCCTCCCTTTATCTGGGGCCTTGTCCTGTTCTTGGTATATAGTAATTGCTCATTAAATGTCTATTCAGTGAAGCAGGAAGAAATGAATGAAGGCTGAAACAGTAGAAGCAGCCCCATCCTCATGTCCCTGTGTCTCGCCCACCAGCTGACTGGCTTGTTCTCTCCCTGCCTCTGGCTGTTTTTCTGCAAGCATTACCCTGCGCTATCTGTGTGCCGGCCTCTGCCGGGCCCTGGAAATACAAAGGTGAACGAGAATTCTCCTTGCCTTCAAGGGGCTTGCCTCTCCTCACTTCAACTCTTCTCCCCTGGGGCAGACCTCGGGTACCACCTGAGAAGTACCTATCATCCTCCTGGACACCGTGGTAACTGGGAGGAGATCTAGCTCAGGGCCTGAGTGCCCAGGGCTAAGGTCGTTGGACTTGTCAGGCCTCCAGAAACAAAAGTGTATGGACTCTGTGTCCCTAAATAACTTCGCAGTAACCCCCCAGTTCTCTATACTTGGTGGCATCCCTGGGGGTCGTGGCCACTTTTAGAAGCTCTGGTTTGGATTTTTTTCTGCCACCTTGGATGATCCAGAAGCAGAACACTGACGGCAACAGATGCCCAGACTTTGGGGGCACCTGCTTTATGGGCCTTGGGCAGAATATTGTCCTGTTCTCACCGCCCCCAGCCCCCCAACCTGTTTTTCAAATTATGAGAAGTGCTTGTTGCTCTCAGCCTCAGGCCTCATCCTTGGGTGACCCAGGATCAGGTGGTGTCTGTGAACTTCTGAAAGAAAGGCACCGGTAACTTCCAGGGGTGGACAGTGCTGTGATAAATCTTGTAAGATGGAACTTGCCCGCTCCTCGGGCCTGAGATGTTGTCAGCGGGCACAGATGTGAGCCTCCTCCACCCGGGAGGCAGGCACCGAGGAGGGCCCAGGTGATCCGTGACTTGCACGGGCTTGTAATCTCTGCATCTTGGATGACCTTATAACTAAACTCTACCCTCATCGCTCCCCTGTGTCGTTTGTGAAATCAAAATACCGGAGATGGGAAGGGACACTGGCCTCCGGTTGTTCGACCCCAACAGTTTGTAGGACCTTGGGCAATACAGCCGTTTATAGGACCTTGGGCAATACCCTTACTGTTTCTCTCTGGCTTTCATTTCATCTCTGAAGTAGGGGTGATTATGCCCTGTGTTCACTTTACTTACTAGGCTGATTATATAAATTAATGGGAGAGTTTGCAAAGAGGGCTTTGAGCTGTGGGACCATCAGGGTCCCATTTGACAAGTAAGGAAAATTGAGTGGGGCACATTTGGGTGCGGGATCCTGAGCACACCTATTCCAGAAGAAATGGGGACGGGTGGCTCTTCCACATGCCAGCAGCCTCTCGTGGAGCGGTGTGAGTGGAGGCGGCTGGGTGGGCAGAGCCTGGTGGAAGGAGCAGTGGCCGGGTCAGGGCTCCTAGCTCTGGTGTCCCCTCTCTTGTCTCCATAGGCAAGTTACATGCCACTCTACCTTAATTTCACCAACTGTGAAATGGGCATCGTAGAATTGAGAGGGATGTTGAGTTAGAAACCAGAAAAGGTGGAATAAGAAGAAAAGCACTACAGCCCACGTCCCACTATGGCTGAGTACATTTCACCTGAAAACTTGCTATATGGAAAGAGGTCCGCTTCCAGTAGTATCGAGGACTTCGGAATATGCAGGCTGACCTCGAGAGTTCATTCTAATGACCTGCATGAAATGAAGGTATTTCATACCTGAAGTTCTTGAGGCATTTCAAACATGCATGGCCTGCTTTGAAGTCTGCAATGAAAGGGAATTGACACAGGAGAGAGGCTTTTTATGACCACAGGGCTGAGATGGCCTTTCTTCTTTTTGTATTTGAGAGTAGCGCTCTTTCCCAATCAGGGAATGGCAGAGATAGTCATCCCCGAAGGGTGAGGAATGCCAGGTTCAAGGCTTTGGCGCATACCAGCAGAATGGAATCCTCTTCCCTGGCCAGGGAGCCTGATCCAGGGAGATGGTGGTCTAATTAGCGGAGCTGTGGGCTTCATTCCTTGCCCTTTTGGGGTGAGTTCTCACTGTCTAAAAGACACATGGTTGTCCGGATCACCAGGTAGATAGATGTTTCAGGGATTTTTGCCGCGAGGAGTTTATTTTTTTCTAAGCGACAGTTCGTTTCTTTTCTTCCTTCTTTTTTTTTTAAAAAAATATGTATTTATTTATTTTTTGGCTGTGTCGGGTCTTCGTTGCGGCTCGTGGGATCTTTCATTGTGGTGCACGGGCTTAGTTGCCCCGCAGCATGTGGGATCTTAGTTCCCGGACCAGGGATCGAGCTGTCCTCCCCTGCATTGCAAGACCGATTCTTAACCACTGGACCACCAGGGAAGTCCCACCACGAGAAGTTTAAAGCCATCAAACAGAGCCAGGTGTGGAGCTTCAGCTGGCAGAGGAACGCTATCATTTGGGCCGGTGGTTGGAGGGGAAGGCATCTCAGGGGGCCGTGTGTAGTGGTACAGGGGGTCACACGCTTCAGGACACCCTGGAATCACCTGGGGTGCTCCCTTGCTTATTTATTTCTTGATTGGCCACTGTTCTTTATTGAACACAGGAAAACCTCCTTTCTTGCTAAATATCTACAGTGACTTATTACCAGACTTTGATGAGTTACATCCTTGCCTCTGCTCCTGTCCTTGTGGAAGCAGCAGCCTCACACAGGTTTCAGCAACATCAGGGACTTTGTGTGACCTTGGACTCTCAGGCCCAGGGGGAAGGCTTGGCAGCTTTGTCTTCACAGACTCACCTGCGGACACCCACATGCACTGCAAGTTCAAGAAGGATGGACGTGCACACGGGACACACAGAGGCATCAGTACTACCCTTTGGTCAGCCCCATTAGTACAACAGTTCAGGATGTTGTAAAATACTTGAAAGTTTTATAAAGATTTTTTTTGGTGACTTTAATCAAAACATTTCCCTTTTGCGGGGGCGGGGGGGAAGTGGCTTGTGAGGGCAAGCCCGTCTGGGAAGCCAGGCCCCTCAGGGGGGCTGCAGGGTGGGTCCTACATCAGCACCTCCTGTGCAGTCAGATGAGCTCCCTGGGCCTTCTGGGCTGAGAGGCCCAGCGTAGAGCCCCTTGGCCTCTCCCTGCCACGGCCGGCATGCAGCGCGGCTCGCCTGGTCTGCTCGAAGCCTGACATGGCGGGTGTGCTCGTCGTATGGATCTCCCTGTGCAGGTGGCAGAGCTTTGGCTGTCCTCTCCAGACTGTAGCCCCCACGTTCTGCTGGTCAGTGTGGACACTGTGGTGGCGCTCAATGTCAGGCCGTAGGCACCTGAAGGGTAGTGAGTGTGGGGTCCTGGCGGAGACTTGGTAGAAACGGCGCAGGGGGATTGAGCCCCCGATTCTCATCCTGCCTCTGCGGGGACTCGTTGACAAATCCCTTCCTCTCCGGGATCTCTGCTTTTCCTCTGTCAGATGAGGCTACACCCGCCTGAGTGCCCTCAGAGAGGAAGGGGCAAGAGGATGACAGATGCTAAGCTAGCTGGACACAGGTAGCTCAGTAAAAAGGAAAACTGCATTAAAAATTAAATTAGTTAAATTATTATGCGGAGTGAAATAAGTCAGGCAGAGAAAGGCAAGTACTGTATGATTTCACTTATATGTGGAATCTAAAAAACAAATGAACAGGCACAGCAAAACGGAAACAGAGACACAGGTACGGAGAACAAACAGGTGGTTACCAGAGGCGGGGTGTGTTGCGGGGAGGAGAGAAATAGGTGGGGAGACTAAGAGGTACAGACTTGCAGTTGCAAAATAAATGAGTCAACGAGTATCAGATGTACAGTGTGGGGAATATAGTCAATAACTAAGTAATATCTTTGTATGGTGACTGAGTGTAACTAGACTTACCTGTTGATCTTTTTGAAATGCACGGAAATGAATTACTATGTTGTGTAATAGGACTAACAGTGTTGTAGGTCAGTTATATTCAAAAACAAACAAACATACAAATAAACTCATAGAAAAAGAGATTCGTGGTTACTAGAGGCAGGGGGTGGGGAGGGGGAATTGAATGAAGGCAGACACAAAGCACAGACTTCCCATTATAAGATAAGTAAGTACTAGGGATGATAAATAGATCATGATAAATATAATTTATAACAATTTTATAGATTTTTACTTATAAAAATGTAATTTATAATAGAGGCAACATAAGTATAATTAGCACTGTATGTTATATATGAAAGTTGTTGAGAGAAAATTCTAAGAGTTCTCATCACACACAAAAATTTTTTTCCTATTTTTAAAATTTTATATCTGTAGGAGGTGATGGATGGTCATCATTTCACGATGTATGTAAGTCAAATCATTACGCTGTACACCTTAAACTTATACAGTGCTGTGTGTCAATTATATCTCAATAAAACTGGAAAGAAAGGAAGGAAGGAAGGAAGGTGAGAAGCTTCCCGGACTAGTTAAGGCACTGCCAATTCCTGGCCTGGTGACCTTGGGCACCTCTCAGGGCCTCGTCTGTGAGGTTGGATAATAGCGAGACTCACTGTGTAACGTGGGTTTGAGGGTCCTGGTAATGGCAAAGACCTACGTAGTGCTCACTGCGTTCCAGGTACTGCCGTTTCACAGGTGGAGAAACTGAGGCACAAACAGATTAAATAACACACCTAGAAAGTGGCAGAACCAGGCTTCAAATCCAGGCAGTCTGGCCCCAGAGTCCATTCCCCTAACAGCCAGGCCAGTGGTTCTCAAAGTGTGTTCCAGGGACCCCTGGGGGGGTATCTCTGAGACCCTGTCTGGCCACCTATGAGGTCAGAACAGTTTCCACAACCAAAGACGTTATTTTCCTTTTTACTCTCTTTCTCAAATGAGTACAAGGGGAGTTTTCAGAGGGTTCACGACACGACATCCTTCTGATGGCTAGTGTGTGTGCTTTCATATTGTGTTTTAAAAATCTCTCACTTTGAATTTCGATACATATAGTAATAGCTAAAATCCACAGAAATGAAAACTCTTTGGGGTCCTCCGTAATGTTAGGAGTGACAGGTGTCCTGAGACCAAAAGGTGTGCCATTGGCTCTTGAGGCCGCGCTGCCTTAAAGGTGGTCTCATCGAGCATGGATGTGGTAAATGGTTGGGGAGAGTTGGGGCCCGTTCTGGGGAACTGCGGCTCTACGTGGGGCTCTCCCACTGGGTGTGTGGTGGGCACGTCTGGACCTCCTGGGGCCCTCGCGGATGGCACTGTTGACGGTGCCGTTTGTGTGCGGCCAGCCAGCTGCCCACCCTGGAGCTTCCATCCTCAGTCCAGGGGTGTCTCTGTGCTCAGCCCTGACTGTGGGAAGGAGCAGACACTGTTCTGTGGCAGATCCCGCTCTGGGTGGAGCCAGGATGGGTGCCGTTGAGGCCCAGCAAGTTTGGGCTGTGTTAGAGGCCTCAGTAACAAATCAGTGACTTCTGTGGTGTTGGAGCCTTTTGCCAGCATTGTTCTAGGCTAGGCCTCACGCTGGCCAGAGCTTTGCCTGTGTCGACCGTGGCACGAGCCCATTTTACAGATGAGGAGGCTGAGGCTCAGGGTGGGTCCACTGTGCAGGGCCCCACAATGGCAAGTGGCAGGGCCCAGGACTCAGATGAGGTGAGTCTGATCGAGTCCAGGCCCCTGATGTTCCAGATCTTCAGGATGTTTCTCCGTTCCTCCTGCGTGTCCAACTCGTGGTGGACTCGCTGGGTTTGCAGTGTTAATAGGGTGGGCCTCCCCATTTCTGCTCCTTCCCCAGGCCCCTGCGGTCTGCTGTGCCTCTGACCCAACCTTTAGCCCAAGGGTTTTGGGAGCAGCAGAGTGAGGTGTAGACGGAGTGCAGAATTTTGACTCTGCCATTTGTAACCTTTCTGATCCCCACCTGCCAGTGGGACGGTGCTGCCCCCTCGCAGAAGCAGGAGAGACAGCGCGTGTAAAACTCACGCTGCCGATGCTCCATAACCAGTGGCCTCCGTTTCACATGACGAGCAACGAGCTGTCGTCTTTCTCAGAATCTGGCCCCGGATCAGCTGCATCAGCATCTCTGGGAGAGCTTCTGGATTTCTGGGCCCGACTCTGGCCTACGACACAGGGCTCTGAGGGTGGGGCCGGGGCGCCTGCATTCTCAGCGAGTGTCCCCCCAGGTTTAGGTGCCCATCGAAGCCTGGCATTCCTTGTCTTGGAGGTTGGGGGGCGACATTCAGCCCTCAGTAGGTAACAGAAAGTGGGGGTGGCCCTGTTTGGGTAGCTCTTTATCAGTAGGGTGACCATGGAATTTGTTGTCTAAACCACGACACTTTTTATTTTTTGGCCATGCTGTGTGGTAGGTGGGATCTTAGTTCCCCAACCAGAGATTGAACTCACACCCCCAGCAGTGGAAGCGAGGAGTCTTAACCACTGGACCACCAGGGAAGTCCTGGGACACTTTTGAGCGTGAAAAGGGGCACCTTTTATAGCTACACCGGGACATGAGGGGTAAACCTGGACCTTCCTGACAAATGGGGTCGTGTGGTCTCTGTTTATTGGTTTCTCCTTTATCTTTCTGCCACCCTGGGAGATGCCTTCCCTTACTAGTCCAGACGAGGAAGCAGGCCTGGAGCTCACCTCTGGCTGCACAGTCATAACCCTGGGCCTCGATTCCATGGTGGCCCCTCGGCCCAGTCGTCACTCCCGCTGAGCCCTGGCGCCAGGGGTGGGGACTCTGGGTTTCTGTAGTGTTGGCATCTTCGGAAGATTGACAGAGCCTCTGTGATGAGAAATGAGGACTATAAGGCGCACATCTAGAAAAGATAAAAACAGATGAAAGGGGAGGATCCTGTCAGCAGAAGGGAAGTGAGTCCTGGTGCTTCCTCTTCTCGCTGGGGCTCCATCCTGGGGCCTGCTTGTGACCCCTGTGTCACACAGACATCAGTTGATGTTCCTCTGGGCAGAGCGACAGGGAGAGGACCGCTGAAACCAGGTCTTCTGTCAAAGCAGGCGTCCCATTCAGGTCGGTCGATTTCATTTCCTTCTGGTGGCTGTAGGGCCAACTTGGTGGTGATTTTTTTGTCCTTCTCTGACAAGGGCACGCATGTGACAGTCTGGTTTTTTAAAAATAAATTTATTTATTTATTTTTGGCTGCATCGGGTCTTCATTGCTGCGCGCGGGCCTTTCTCTAGTTGTGGCGAGCGGGGGCTACTCTTTGTTGCGGTGCACGGGCTTCTCATTGCCGTGGCTTCTCTTGTCGCGGAGCACGGGCTCTAGGTGTCCAGGCTCAGTAGTTGTGGCGTGCGGGCTTAGTTGCTCCGCGGCATGTGGGATCTTCCCGGACCAGGGTTCGAACCCGTGTCCCCTGCGTTGGCAGGCGGATTCTTAACCACTGCGCCACCAGGGAAGTCCTGAGAGTCTGTTTTTGTGGCACGTGGAGTGGATGGCTGTTGCAGAGAATGCTTGAGGGGAACCCAAGGTGGTTGGTGCTAAACATAACCGGCAGGGAGGCTCCTGAGCCTGTGATGTTAAAGCCAGCAAAGCCCCCACGTGGAGGGTGGTGTATTTAGGATTCAGGCAGAAATGGACACCTCCCAGAGTGTGTGCTGGCATCAGGGCTCACAGGCGGCCTTGGGCCAAGTTTAGTCTCTGTCCCTGGCTGTCAGCCTCCCTCCTCCTGCCTCTCCTGTCTGCTCCTTGGGGAGCTTCATCTGGCACTGCCAGGAATCATGGTTTTGCCTCTGACTGCCCAGTGCCTCCATGTAGCCTGCTGTTCATGGTCTGGGTGGAGAAGCAGCTTCTCGGTCTCCCTGGGGACGGGGGTGGTTGGGGGGCTGGACTCTGACCCTCCTTGGTCCTCCCCGTGGACTGGAGGCATCGTTGGGAAACTCCAGTTGGTCCTTTGACAGACGATGAATATGAGCTTGGGGGTCCCTTGCCCCTGAGCAGTCCGTTCCTCACTTCAGTGTCGTTCTGTGCTCCCAGGGAAAGATGGAGACCCTGAAAGACAAGACCCTGGAGGAGCTGGAGGAGATGCAGAATGACCCGGCGGCCATCGAGCGGCTGGCCCAAGACTTCCCTGAGGTAGAGGAGGGCTGTCATGGGGCCAAGGATAGCAGATGGGACTGAGGCCCTTCTCTTTTAATTTAATTTTATTAATTTTTATTGGAGTATAGTTTTTACAATGCTTTACAATGTTGTGTTAGTTTCTGCTATACAGCAAAGTGAATCAGCTATACATAGACATATATCCCATCTTTTTTGGATTTCCTTCCTGTTTAGGTCACCACAAAGCATTGAGTAGAATTCCCTGTGATATACAGTAGGTTCTCATTAGTTATCTTTTTTTTTTTTTTTTTTTGCGGTATGCGGGCCTCTCACTGTTGCGGCCTCTCCCGTTGCGGAGCACAGGCTCCGGACGTGCAGGCTCAGCGGCCATGGCTCACGGGCCCAGCCGCTCCACGGCATGTGGGATCCTCCCGGACCGGGGCACAAACCCGTGTCCCCTGCATCGGCAGGCGGACTCTCAACCACTGCGCCACCAGGAAAGCCCCTAGTTATCTATTTTATACATAGTGGTGTGTATACGTCAGTCCCAGTCTCCCAATTCGTCCCAGCCCTGAGGCCCTTCTTAAGGACACTGGCTTGTTGGGGGTTTGGGCTGAGTTTATCTGCCTGTTCTGTGGCCTTCACCCTGGCCAGGCAGAGGAGCCCCTGAGGTCTCAGTCTAGTTCCTGGGCCCTCTGGGAGTTCCGGGGGTGCAGTGCCAGGAAGTCCAGGGCCCCCGCGCCAGGTCTGGCGCCTGGTGCCTTCCGGGACCCGCATGCCTCAGGAGCCCCCACACTGTTGCTCCAGCCTGGATTTGGAGGTGGTTTCTAAAAGCACTGGTACCGTTTTGTAACCGCCTGGCCTGGCCCTGCGTCTGCAGGAGGAGCCGTTCTGGGCCTGGGATTAGTCTCATCTCCTGTTTAATCCCTTCCCTATCATAACAGACACCGAACCATCTCAGTTCCTAATCGTGGTCCTCACGGGAATAAAACAACCCTTCTGAACGTGCAGAGCTTTACACTTTATAAAGGGCTCTCCCTGCCCTTTCCGGCGCCTTGACCCCGTGACTCCCCTGCGAGGTCAGAAAGGTCAGGTGACCAGATGTGGCCGCAGAGCTGGACGTGCCTACGATCCAGCCTGTCCGTGGCTCTGCACGCTGCCGCCTCCGCCCCCGATGCGTGGGAGACACGGACACAAATAATGCCAAGCTCGTTGGTTGGCCTTTGGAATGTGTTTCCATTTTTGCTGATGACAAGGGAAAAATGAAGGAGGGCAAGCTCCCTAGACTTTCAAAACCCCTTGGGCTAGGTTCCTAGCACGGGCTATAAGATGGTAATTGAGTCACCATGGGATTGTGAGGGGAGATGGGAGCTCTTTGAGTTTGGGGTGTGGACTTTGCTCAGAGAAAAGAGTAGGGGACCTCTCTCCATGTGGAAGAGTGTGAATATCGGGGTCTTCTGGTGGGGTGCTTGAACTGTCTTATTGACTGATCAGGGGCTTCCTAGTGAACCCCTAATGGAGAAAGATTTGGGGGAGGCTCTGGGGAAAGGGGGCAGAAACGGGTAGGACCAGGTTTAGGGGAAGATGACACTGCATAGATTTACTGGTTAAGATCCAGGGAAAAGGCAGTGGAGGTATACAGAGGACATGTCCACTGAGGATCTGGGGCCCCGTCAGGGGCAGCTGAGCAGAGGGCTTCAGGCCCCCCGCTCTGTGTCAGACACATAAGAAAAGAAAAGCTCTCCCGGCTGATGAAAGTGAGACTGGAACTCCGCAGTGCGGGCGTCCCTGAGTCAGGGTGCTTGCTCAGTGGTTCCAGAGGGTATTGGTGACAGCAAGGCAGACAACCCAGGAGTGGGGGCAGACCTGAGCGGCCGTGGCCAGGCCCCATGACTTCTGGTAGCCGTGGCGTCTCTCTTTCCAGTCTGGAGCGGGGGAGAAGGCTCCAGGCCCACCACAGAGCGCAGCGCTCGAGGCCCTGTGGCTGGGGACCGGCAGGATGGCAGCCCCCGGAAGCCCCCTCCTCCAGGACGCCCATGGCCTTCCTGCATCTGACTGGGGACAAGCCAGTCAGGCTTGGCTCGCCATGTGCCGACCGTGGTGGAGAAGCTGCCCAGTGGCTCCCGCGTGGAAGCTGGTCTTGCCAAGCTGTGCCCTGAGCCCTGCTGTGGGTGCTGGTGCCACTGGTGCTGCTGGCGTCCCCATTCCCTCAGGGGTGTGGGTCTGACTCTCTGCCCTCCTGTCAGTAAAGAGGACTCCCTGACAAATAGACAGGGCTTCAGGTGAGAGCAGGTCTGGGAAGGGTTCCCGAGGCTGCCGCCTCGCCGGCTGGTGACAATAAAGGACCTGGACGAGGGGAGAGTGCTACTCAGCTTGGGGGTGTGCTTTCAGTGGGGCACATCCAGGTGCAAAGGTTGGCATCAGAGCCTCGGGCGCCGTGGGTTGCCTGTGCTGGTGGGAGTCCTCAGCTGGTCCTGGGGACTCCCCTGCGGTTCTTGGGGGCCTCTGTGTTAGCTCATCTGAGCAGCTTCTCTGTAGGACACACCAGTGGAGGAGGCAGGGACAGGTCCCTCTGGAGTCGGTGTCACGGGCTGGCCCTGGCGTTCTCACTCCTCACACTAACTTTATTTGGGGGCTTCGTTGCGTGTCTGGCCTGTGGTCAGGTCTGGGCCACATCAGTGCACCTCAGAGGAGGTCTTTTGACTCTGAATCCCGGGGGCAGGTGGTTGGGACTTGGTCCCTTCCCTCCTAGGAAGGCTCTGACTTTCTCTGCCCCCCTCCCTGGAGCTCTGCACAGCCTACGGGGGTGGGGGGGGGGGTCTCCTCCCACTCGTCTCGTGGCCCTTCGCATGCATCCACCATGTAGGCTGTGGGGTTAAGGATTCGGTGAGGTGTCTGGTTTGGAGTGCTTTGCTTAGAGTTGGAGCCTGGGTCCGTCTGACTCTAGCTGGGGGCTGAGTGTTGCCCGGCCCCGCCATGGTGAGTGACGGGTCCTGGAAACCCCAGGTCCAGCCCCCTGCGAGCTGAGTGGTGGTGTGGCGGGTCTCATGGTTAAGTGTCCTGCTCTGTAGGTCCAGGACCTGCAGCTGGAGCGGGAAATGGCACTGGCCACCAACCGGAGCCTGGCCGAGCAGAACCTGGAGTTCCAGGGTCCCCTGGAGATCAGCCGCTCGAACCTCTCGGACAAGTACCAGGAGCTCCGGAAGCTGGTGGAGCGGTGCCAGGAGCAGAAGGCAAAGCTGGGTGAGCGACCGGCCCCGGGAGTGTTCGCTGGGGGCGCCTCTGTCCACTCAGGGTCCCCATTCCTGGTGGGGCTGGGGGAGCTGCTGGAGTCACGTGGAAGGGCAGATTCCATCTCCCTCCCCAGGACAGGAAGGGGCCAGCAGTTACTGTGGGTCACCATGTCCCCAGCCCTGGCTCAGTGCTTTAACAGCCATCTAAGGGTAGGTACTGTCGTCATTCTCATGTCATAGATGAGAGGAGTGAGGCTCGGAGATGCAGGAACGTGGCTAGGGCTCCACAGCTACGTAGAGGCGGAGTTGGGATTTGAATCCAGAGAGCATGTGTCCGGGGCTGCTGCTGGCCACTCAGCCAGCCCCGCTCTGGTGATTTGTGGAGCTGGTCCGGGCTCTCTGTGTTCCAACCTGCTGTCTGTGAAGGTGAGGGGCTGTCTTGGTCCTGAAGGTGGGGGACTTCACGCTCAGGCAGATGAAGTAACTCCCTGAGAGGAAGAACAGGATTGGGGGGTTGGGGGGGGAGGCTCCAAAGCCTGAGGTCTCTTGCTTCCTGGGCTGGCGTGGAGGGGCTCAGCTGAGCTCCTTTCTGCTCAGGAAGGGAACCGACCAAAAGGGGCTCTGCCGCGGACCCCAGGGCGTTGGCTGGGCCCCCAGCACACAGGACCCTCAGAGAGCCTTGCAGAAACCTTGGCCGCCACCACGGAATCCAGAGGCACTTTTGAAATGTCAACCTTTCTGCCCTTCCTTGCAGAGAAATTTTCTTCAGCACTGCAGCTAGGGGCCTTGCTGGACCTTCTGCAGGTAGAAAGCATGAAGATTGAAGAAGAGTCTGAGGTGAGATGGCTGTTGACACCCCCTCTTCCTTGAACAGTTGCCCCTGCAGCAGGAGCCCTGGTCCTGAGCACCAGTGTCCGCAGGGCGTGGGGCCAGGGCTTTAGTCACGGCAGCGGTGAATGGCACCTCCACCGGAGTCCCAGTGGAGGCCCTTTGGGGTGCAGAGAACAGGAACCCAACATCACTGGCTGAAGCAGAAATGGGCGACAGACAGCACAGCTGCGGGGCAGCTGGCAGGCCTGGGTGGGAGGGCAGTGCAGTAGGAGCCCTCCAGGGCTGAAGCCAGGCCCCCAGCCCCTCCCCACTCCTGGGGCTGCCGGGTCTCTCTCTTCTGCTTCCCTCTGGGCCTCTCTTCACTCTCTGTGGGCAGACTGGCTCTCTCCACATGTCCATGCTCTGGGTGGAAGATGCTCCCAGGTCCCACAGCCCCTGGGCTGGGCTGGGCTGTGCTAGTGACCAGGGGGCCAGTGTCCATGTGGCCAGTTGACACACCGTGTAGCAGCTGCTGTGAGCCTGGCACGATGCCGGGGTGGGGACGGCGGTGTCCATGACAGGTGGTCCCCGCCCGCTGGGGGCTGATGTCCTGGTGAGGGAGACAGAATAAATAAACACACGCTTGTATAATATATCAGCAGTGAGAAGGGCCATAGAGAGAAATTCCCAAAGCGGGGGGTGGGCCAGAGAAGACAGGCGGCTCCTGAGCCTGGCTGGGGTGGGAGGGCCGCAGCTGACCTCTGACCCGGGGGTATTCAGGTGGCCTCGATCCCGGCAGACCCCTGTTGCCACTGGAGCTTATGTCTTCCAGGCCATGGCTGAGAAGTTCCTGGAGGGCGAGGTGCCCTTGGACACGTTTCTGGAGGACTTCTCCTCCCTGAGGATGCTGTCCCATCTGCGCCGGGTTCGCGTGGAGAAGCTCCAGGATGTGATGAGGAAGCCCAGGGCCTCCCTGGAGCTGGCTGGGGACGCCCCTCCTCCCCGCCCGCCTCCCCCATCTCTCCCGGGCCCCCAGGCGACGCCCCCTGTCGCCGAAGATCAGCAGGCTCCGGAGGCCCCTCCCTACCCGTTGCCCTACGGCCCCTCTCCAGGCTTGCCCGTGGGCCCCACCGCCCAAGGGGCGCTCCCGCCGGCCCCGTTCCCTGTGGTGTCCCAGCCCTCTTTTGCCTACAGCGGTCCTTTGGGTCCCCCGTACCCGTCAGCCCAGCCAGGACCCAGGGCTGCCGCGGGCTACTCCTGGTCCCCACAGAGGAGCACGCCACCCCGGCCGGCCTATCCTGTGGCCCCCACTTGTGCCTCCGGCCCTGGGTACCCCATGGCGGGGGGCCGGGTCCCCGGTCCTGGTTATCCTCAACAGCCCCCCTACCTCTCAACAGGAGGAAAACCTCCGTACCCCACGCAGCCCCAGCCCTCAGGCCCCCTTCAGTCGCCCTATCCCCCTGGGCCTGCCCCTCCCTATGGGTTTCCACTGCCTCAGGGTCCTGCCTGGCCTGGGTATTAGGCGCGGTCCTGGCCCTTGGCCCTTCCCTACTTCCACCTGTACCACAACCTTTGCCCCCCCCACCCCCGCCCCCGCCGAGATTCGAGGGTCAACTGGAAGTGGAGTTGGCTCCCCGTGGACTTGTGTCATGCGTGGGGGCCTGGAGGGACCTGGCTGGGAGCACACAGGCCTGGCAAGGCCCCGGGCAGTGTGACTGGCTTGGCTGTGCCGGACGGCCCCAGTGCTTGCTGGCCTCCTGGGGGAAGGGTGCGCCTGCTTTCGGTGACTGCCTTTGGCTTTCCTGGTTCTCACCAGGCAGGGCGTTCGGTCCTCTCTGTGGGCTGCTCACCCGCTCCCTCTCCTCTGGGATTTGGCACGTTCGACCGAGGTACCCACACTAAGGGATGCAGCTCTCTGAGCGTCTTGGGTCCATTCAAGGATGGCCTGCCCCACGCACCATGGCAGGGTTGGATCAGGGAGAGAGAACAGAGTTAGGAAAAACACTTAATGATTTTTAAGTCACGCAAAACCATAATTGAACTCCGACAGGCTGATGTCAGTTGAGCCTGTCCTGTGTGCTGGTTTGAACGACAGCAGCCGAGCCAGTGCAGTGAGCGGGCCGGAGATCGTGGAGGCGGACCCCAGCCCTTGCTCGCCCTGGTTGGAGGATCTGGGGGCTGCCTCGGACCGTCTGGCTGGAGGAGGCCCAGGAGACTGCGGCCACTTCGGGAGCTCATTTAGGAGTGGAGAGCCGAGTCACCTCCCCGGCCACCTCTCTTGTCTGGCGTCCCCTGCTTCCGGTTGACTTCTGAGGCCCACCCCGTCCGTCTGCTCCCTTAGTGCCTTGAGTCTCGCTCACAGCAGCCCTCACTTCATCCCCTTCCTTTGGCTGCCTGATGTAACTCTTCCCCAGCCCCAAAAGCCCTCCTGAGAGAGACATCAAAAGATACCCTAACAGTTTCTTCCCACGTGGTGCTTTGTAAAACTCCATCACTGCATCAGAGTCATTTCTTTGCATCTCCCTCGTCTTCAGAACGTACAGGGCAGGGATTGTGACTCTGAGCCACATGCAGCCCCCAGCACGTTGGGGATTTTCAGCACATTCGGTAATAAAAATGACAATAGACCAAAGGGGGGTGTGATGAGCAAAGCATTACCTTGGTTGCTGCAGATGTGAACCGGGTCTCAAGGGCAGACTCTGGAGCTGCTATCTGTTAGGAAGTCATATGTGCCTTGAATTGTCCACTAAAGTACCCAGCATCTGGTGGGCCTGGGGTGCTGGGGGCCAACGAGGAAACTCGACCTTCTGGTGCCTGCCCCCCTCCCCGGCCTGCGTGCCATCAGTGGGTGCGTGCGACGAGATGCTCGATTAGCCCTGTCGGTCCCTGACCAGCTGTGCTTGCTTCTCATAAGTTATTTGTACAGAGAGATCACTAAGGGACTCTGTTGGTTCGAGTGCTTCTGAACTGGATGGGCGATCGCTGGTGTGCTTGTGTCATATAATTAGTTGCCATAATAAACTTCGATGAGTTAAAGGTGTTGTGGTTCCGGTGAACTTGGGAAGTGAAGACGTGGCTGCCAGCGGGGGGCATTGATTTTGTCGACTGAAAGAAAAATGCACAACGTAAGACTCGTGGATTTCAGTTTTATTTGGAGACCTTACTGCAGACTACCGCCTGGGGAACAACCTCTCAGTAGCTCTGAGAAACTGCTCCAAGGAGTTAGGGGGAGAAGCCAGTATAGACACGATTTCGGCTAAGGAATAGGTGCAATCAGGCACCTCTAGGTGTCACCCTAGAGTCGTTTCAGCTCTTCTACGTGTCCCCGTGTCTCCCTCTGGCAGTCTCAAACCACTCTGGGCACACAGAGAGAGCCCTGGATGTGTGGGTCCCTGGATGAGCTAGTTTTTAAAATTAATGCGTGGGTTTCCCTATGGGATTGCTGCACGGTATGAGGATTCGCTTTCATCGCTTCCGTAAATTTCTGAGTTGCCTGAGAAAGTCGTAACTGGCCGGTAAGAGCCTTGTCCGTTTTTGGAGCCGAAAGCTCTCATCTGGTATCTTCGCTTTTGTCCTGACAAACCCTGTCAAATTGCCAATTTGATGAAAGACGTCGGGCTGGCCTCCTACCTAATCACCCAGTCAGAGCCTTCCCGGTGTCTTTCAACCGGATAGTTATTCTGAGTGTCTTTCAACCGAGCGCTTTCTCTGTATCTTTCAACTGAGAAGTCAGGTACCTTTTTTATCTACTACCGAATGGAACTCAGGATCGCCAACCAAGATGGGAGCTCTGAGACTCAGGAGAGACTCACCCAGTCGTCTGGACTCACTGAGGAGGCAGAAGGCACGAGGGGCCTCCGTTGGTACCAGGGCTCCAGGTGATTGGAGAGTTCAGGTGGAGAGAAGTCTGCTCTGGGTCCCTCTGTGGTCACCAAAACTGTCAACTGAAAGAAAAACACACAGTGCAAGAGCTGTGGGTTTCAGTTTTATTGAGGGACCTTACTATATATGGACTATTGCCCAGGAAACAGCCACTCGGTAGCTCTGAGAAGCCAGCATAGATACAATTTTGGCTAGAGAGAATATGCAGTCAGGCACGCACCTTGGTTAAAAATGACCCTGCTAGTCGCGAGGATCAGACATCTCAGGTGATGATTTTAGTGCTTTTCTGTGTATGCGTGGGAAGGTGCAAGAGTCTGGGTGCATTAAAGTTTTTTCCGGAGGTATCTCTATCTCAGGGGCTTGTTTTTCCAAAGCACAAGTGCCTTTTTGTTTTTTCATCCCGACTGCATTTCAGGGTGCACTGTCGGTCAGCGACTGCACTGGCTAATGACTTAATCCTTGTAGAACTGGATGGTGGGCAGCGTTCTTTGTTTTGCGATTTCTTCTGTAGCCTTCGGGCCTCTTTGGTTCATGTTCACAAAGCCCCATCTTTCTGAATATTGTTTCTGGAGCTGCTGCCCTCCCCTGCCCCTTCACCCCCGGGGCGTGGCTCTTACAGCATTTCCCTTTCCACTTTTGCCCCGTTTTTTTTTTTCCATCTGAGGCATTTTCGCACTGGAGCCTGCACATTTGCCCCGTCCTGGGTGGAGAGCTTGGGCGGTGCGAGGCCACAGAGCCCCACTAGCGGGCATGAGAGCCTCAGCGGAGCACAGACAGGGCCCCATTCTTGCCACCTGCTGGGCTGACCGGACTGTCAGCTTGTCCACGAAGGACCCCCAGCTTGGGTTCGAATCTTCGCATCCAGTTTCTAAAGGCCAGATGGAGGGGCGGCAGGCTGCTAAACTGGCTGTGGAGCCAAGCGGTTTTCTGCCTTACCCAGCCTGCCTCCCTCTCCAGCTCCCGCTGAGCTCAGCTGCTCATCGTGAGGCCTGGGAGGGCGTCCTGTTCTTTCAGCAGGAAGGGCAGCTTCAGGGGAGTCAGGAGACCAGGTTTCTAATGGACCCCTGAGTCAGCCCTTCTGTTTCCTTCCCAGCAAGGTGACGAGGGCAGGCTGCCTGTGGATGATGCCCAGAGATGCTGAGAATCTCCAGCGTTGAATGCTCAGCGGGGCTGCACCTTGTATTAACCTTTGATGTGCATCCTCTCAGCAGCCCTTCAACCCCCAAGTTTAAACAAGTGGAGGAGACTGCAGGCGGGTAGTTCAGCGGGTCACTCAGCCTGGGGGGGGGGACAACCCTTGCACCTGCTGTGATCTGGCTGCAGGGGATCCTCTGAGACGCCACTGTGGGACCAGAAATCGTCAGGCTTCAGGAGGCCACGGTCCTGAGAAAAGCTTGGGTGATCTGTGCTGCGAATCCCCCTGGACTCCGGTCAGAGGGTTACTGCCCTTGGCCGCCTCCTGAACTCTGACCTTGCCTTGCAAGCGTATCAGGGACTGAGAACGCGGGACACCAGGGAGAGCTAGGAGACCCCTGGGCTTTGTAGGAAGAAGCTGAAAATCTCAGGGCTGGGGGAGGGGGCACAATCAAGTTGGTGCTTTGCGTTGGTCCCAGAGTGGTGGTCGGGGGTACCAGGGGCCGAAGAGAGGAAGCAGCACCTTCTAAGCAGCTCGGCGGAGAGCTGCTCTAGCTGGTCACTCAGGGCGTGCCACCCCTGCTGCTCTCGCCTCTCTCTCCCCAGGCCCTCCCCACCCCTTCCTCCCTGTCCTGCACCCGCCACATGAAATCACTGGGCGTCCTCTGCCAGATCGCAGCGGGCTACTTCTTTTTTATTTTTTTTTTGCGGTACGCGGGCCTCTCACCGCCGTGGCCTCTCCCGCCGCGGAGCACAGGCTCTGGACGCGCAGGCTCAGCGGCCATGGCTCACGGGCCCAGCCGCTCCGCGGCACGTGGGATCCTCCCAGGCCGGGCACGAACCCGCGTCCCCTGCATCGGCAGACGGACTCTCAACCACTGCGCCACCAGGGAAGCCCCCGCGGTGGGCTTCTTGCTGCCGTGGGGGCTGCACGGGGACAGACCCTAAGTGTCAAGTTCAGAGCCTCGCAGAGATTCCTAGCGCGGTGAGAAGGACACTTAGCTGCGGCGAGGCTGTTTGAAATGCCCTTTCAGTGCCACTCGGTACTCCCAGACCCTAGCGGCGTGACAGGTTTGAAGCTAGAGCCGGTCCTTGGTAGTGCGCGTGAGCTTTCCTTTTGGGGTCCCCAGTTTCCTTAACATGCGGAGAACGTGCTAGAATCAGGTTGCCCGTGAGGGTCAGGTAGGCAACGATTTAGGGGAGTAGGCCGGGGCAGATGAGTGCTGCCCTCTCTGGCCGAGGTAGAGGGTGTATCCTCTGCTCTGCTCTGGGCTGGGGGTGGAGGGGTTGGGGGCCGCAGGCTGGAACGTGGTCCCCGGGTGGGCCCAGGTCACAGTAGGGCATCCTCTGTGGCTGAGGGAGACCGTGCAGTTGCTTATCAGAGGAGCGGTGCCGACCAGCGGCCTGTGGGCTGTGTCAGCCCACCGAGGCTGGAACTTGACAAAGGTGCTTCCGAGGCTGAGGTAGTTCCTATTCAGTTGCTTAACCAAACATCTCTTTGGAAATGCATCACCCAAGCCCACCACCACTTGCAAAACAGTTTTGTAGAGAGACTTTCTACTCAACGCAGCTCTTTTTGTGGGGTGGTGTGTTTTTAAGTAGGTCATGGTGGCTGTGAGGCCACTGAATGGTGGCCAGACTAGAGATTAAAGAGCTTTTATCCGGAAAGGGGCTGGTGAGAGACATTTGGTGCCTCGGGCCCTTTGCCCCTCCCTGAGAGCCGCCTCCCAGTTCCCTTTTGAGGAGCCCCTTCAGTATAGGAATCTCTGCCACGTGACTCCTGGTACCCAGGAGACTAGGTGTCCCTGTTTCCGGATTCCCTGTGTGGTCAGGGGCAGAGCCACACCCCGGGCTCTCTCGGGACAGAGTCCCGAGCAGGGGGTGGGTGAGAGGTCGGTTGGAGGGTGTCAGTGGGGGCAGAGGGCTGGCCAGGCTCTTCTGGCATGCTTGTGCCACTCAGCTCCCGATTCTGTGAGCACCCCGCCTTCATCCCCACCATATCCTTCTAGGAACTTCCTTTTGCTCTTCCAGAGTTGCTTCTGTGGCTTGGACCATTGATATCTCCTGGTGGATATGGGGCCAAATCGAGTGGAGAAAGGCCCCAGCCCCGAGATGTCTTCTCAGGGCCCAGTGAGGCCCGGCCAGTCCTCTCCCTTCACTAGACCCTTAAGTTCCGAGTCAGATGTCCTCCTCTGGCTCGTCGTTAAGGAAACGCAGGCACTGCAGGATTAGGTATGTGTCTAGGCTTGCTGGGGGGTCGAGGGGACTATTCCAGTTAAGGGAGTTACTTAACCCACAGGAATGTTCAGTCCTGTCCTCTTACTCTCACGTTAGAAGGTTAACTGATTGGCTGAAACGACTTGAGCTTTGGACTTTTAACAGCTGTGTGAACCCAAATCCCAAATCGGCTAGGATTTACTAGGTACCCACTTTGTGCAGGGCCCTGAGGTGGCACTGGTGCCCTTTGGGCTTGACAGCCAGTGGTCCCTGCTCTCGGTCACGTGAGGGGCTGCGAGGAGAGGGGGCACAGATCGAGGGCTGGTGATGAGGCTCTGGGTCAGGCAGCCACACGTGCTGGCTGGTGGCTGCTGTGCTGTGCGGTCCTGTGTCAGTGTTGCACCCTCTGACCATGAGGCTGCAGAGCCCTCGCCCCCGGTAGGTGCCCCTTCCCACTGGCACCCCCAGAGGGATCCACAGGGGTGGACCCTGGATTGAGGAGGCCGGGCACTCTAGTTCTCAGGAAGCAGAAAAATCATTATTTACAAAGAACATATTAAAAATGCACGAGAGAAATCAGCCCTTGCCTCCCACCACCCGCAAGGTGTGAGCATCCTTGTGGATCCTCATGAGTCAGAGTTGGAGAAGAGAGCTGAGTCCCCCAGACGGGGGAGGGAGCTGCCCGGGACTGACCCCGTGTGTCTCTGCTTGGGAGGGATGCCCTGCTTCCGGGCTCTGCCCTTTCGCAGCTTCCACACCTGGAAGGGGGCCAGCTGAGCTGCGTTGGGGTCTTCGCCTGGGCTGGTGAAGATGTGGAGAGATGTCTGAGCTGGCCTGCCTCTGCGGGGCAGTAGGACATGTTGAAAGTCACGTCCATGGTCCTGCCCAGGCAAGGACCTGGACACTGTTTTCCAAGCAGTGACTGCAGAGTATTCTCAGGACAGAAGGTCTGGCTCTTGGTGTTTGTTCCTGGGTCCCGGTTCTGTGTGGTGAGAAGGAAGCGTGTCGGCGGAGGAAGCCTCATACTCTGGAGATGGTTCAGGGAGGTGGGGGACAGGCCCAAAGCCCCCCAGCCCAATGTCAGGGATAGCAGCTTCTCCTTCCTGCTGGTGTAAGTCCATCAGGCTACTCTCAGGGGTGCTTTTTTTAAAAAAAATCGAGGTATAGTGGATTTACAATATTATGTTAGTTTCAGGTGTGCAACATAGTGATTCAGAATGTTTATAGATTAGCCTCCGTTTATAGTTATTATAAACACTGGCTATATTCCCTGTGCTGTACAATACATCCTCCTAGCTTATTTCTTTTATACATAGTAGTTTGTACCTCTTAAACTTCCCCCTACCCTTAGGGGCTCTTTTATGTAGTCTTCAAAGATGGAGATTTTTTTTTTTTTTTTTTTTTTTTGCGGTACGCGGGCCTCTCACCGCCGTGGCCGCTCCCGCCACGGAGCACGGGCTCCGGACGCGCAGGCTCAGCGGCCATGGCCCACGGACTCAGCCGCTCCGCGGCATGCAGGATCCTCCCAGACCGGGGCACGAACCCGCGTCCCCTGCATCGGCAGGCGGACTCTCAACCACTGCGCCACCAGGGAAGCCCTGAGATGGAGTTTAAGGTCCGTGACCCCTCTGCTCAAATGGCCAGAGTGGCTCCCGTCACCTAAATCGCTGACGCTTACTCTTTTCCTTTATAAGAGTCTAGGTGCTCGTCCCCCAGCCCCCCACCCAGGTCATGGATGGGCAGGGTGAGCAGAGGTGAGGAACCAGGTGGCTGGTGCCTATTTATCCCCAGGGCTCTGCCGGGGGCCAGGCTCACCTTTTACAGCCTCTGAGCCCCGTGCAGATCATAGTCACTGTCAGAGGAGTTATCGGGCTGGGTGGAGACGCGATGCAGGGCCCCTTCCAGAGCTGTGGAAAGAAAGGAGGCCATTTGAGCAGGGTTATCCCTCCAGGCTACACAGAGAGAGCCCTTCAGAGCCAAGAGCCCTGCGGGGGCTGGAAGATCACAGAGACTTTCTGAGCTGGTGGCTCAACAGCCCTGAAACTTGTTGTGATCAAATCAGCTGGTGTCCTCTAATGATGCTGACCGCCAGGCTCCCTGCGCTTAATTGTCAGTGCCAGTCAGGGAGCATTCGATACAGGGCTCTGCGGGCCACGGATGGTTGCTCTGTTCTGCCTCCAAGGGATCCGAGGGGCCTCATTTATTGAGAAACAGGTCCCTCAGGTCACAGCGGTGCTGGGGTTAATGACATCCCGGCGCACTCTCTCTAGCTGAGTGGCCCGTGAAGGCTGTATCCCTTCCATACCCTGCCGTGACCGGCTGTCAAAGGGGGGCCGTTTGATCCTTCTGCCCCCTGCTCGGCCTCCCTTCTTTCTCCAGGCGATCATTGTGACCCTCTGCTCGGCCCTGCCGTCATTCCTAGGAGCGCCAGCTGGTGCTTACCTGGAAAAGCTGAGATTTGGGAGGTTCCTGGGAGGCTGACTGTATTCGTTCTCCAGGTGGGAGGCCGTGGGGTTCTCAGCTGGGACCGGACAGTCACCGTGTGGTTGCGATGGAAAGACACTGAGCGGATGTGGGAGATAGTAACACTAGACATGATGCTCTGTCCTCCTCCCCAACAGGGGCCCAACTCGAATTCCCTGTTCCCACTGTGTAACGTGGGGGTGGTGGTGCAAGGGCCCCCTGAGCTCCTTCAGTGCAACCCTTTTTCCCTTTCTTCCCGGGAGGCTCATTCTAGCAGCGCTCAGGCTTTTAGAGCAGCTTTGGGTCGGCTGGCAAGCTGACGGGCGGGGCAGTCAGTCAGTTATTAAACATTTATCAAGCCTGGAATTGGAACACGAGTGATAGGGCAGATATGGTCCCTGCCCTCCTGGAACGGAGGGGCTTTATATTGTAAGAAAGACTTGACAACACAGCGCCTTCTTGAAGGAATTGGCCCTTGACACACAAAGTGGGGGAGAAGTTGGAGTAGAGGCAGGAGGAGGGCTGTGGCTCTACCCACAAAGGGGGCTCCGGCTGTGGCCAGAAGGAGAGAGGATGGAGACCAGGGGTGGGGACAGGGCCGGCTGCATCCAAATGTCTTAAAACTGGCCTTGTAAAGTTGTTCCACGATAAAGACGTTCCATGATAAATCTAGCTTGGACAACCCTTCTTAACATATGTCCACTTTGGAGATGAACCACGCAAAAATGCCCATGAAGGTTCTGACAAGTCCTGAAGAACTGTGTCTAGCTTTGCTTAACTCACTGATTTCCAAGTCTCTTTGATCACGGGGCCCTCTTCTCTGAGTACCACCCATTAACACCTGTGGCTACAGTCACACCTTAGATGAGCTCAGTGGAGCTCAGAGGCCTCAAGGAGCCACTGGCTCTGTCCATGGTCGGCAGTGACCCATGACCCTGCTTCACGGCCTCCTTCCTGAGTCTCGTGGCTACTGACCTGGGCCGAGGGAGGATCCTGCCTCCGGGGCTACTTACTGTTCTGGTTCAATCCCGTCGGGCCAATCCACTGGCGCTGCTTCTTCTGGCGGACTGGGTGACAGACAGGAAAGGCACATGGTGGGGGGGAGGGGGTTGAGACAGGCATGGGCAAGGGGGGCGGGAGCCAGGGAAGGAGGGAGGAGGCGGCAGGTGCATGCTGAGGGGCCAGTTCTCCAGGAGAAACCACCGCGGGGTGCTTAGAACCAGAATTAAGACCTGGGAGGGCACCAGGGACCCAGCCATCACTGCCCACCTCTGGCAGTGGGCAGCCTCTCTAATCTCACACCCTTGTCTCCGAATGATTTCCTCCCGAGTTCTGCAAGGCCAGGATGATACCCCTACCTTCACAAGGTCTGGGGTCGCCCATTTGTTGTATGAGGAAACCAGAGCTCAGGGAGGAAGTGGTTCGATTAGCTGCTAAGTGGTAGAGCCGGCCTGGGGCACGTGTCTTCTGGGGTCGGACCGTCTGGACCCACCACAGTCTGAAGAATGCCCATACCCTCCCTTTGGGCTGGAGTGGGTCCCAGCTGGGCCCCTGGATGTGGGCGAATCAGTGATTTTCCTGACTTTCTGTTAGTTACTTGGTGCGGAGAAAGGCCGGTGGGCAGGAGAGGGGCAGGGCTGGGTGGTGAAGCAGAGGTGCTCCTGGCCGGCTTTCTGGAGGCGGGAACCCTCCTCTGTGGGGCTCGTGGGCAACCCGTCCAGTCTCCCCACGCAGGGGCTTGAAAGGGAGGAGGTTCGGGGCACCTACACCTACATTTCTTCACCAGCTTCTTGTAGGCGAGAGGGCCACACACCACCAGCAGCATTACCGCAAGCACGAGGGCCAGGATGACGCTTGCCACTGTGCCTGCACCCAGGCCCGCTGGGCGTGTGTTCTGGCCTGCAGGAGGCAGAGTTAGGTCAGCCCCAGCCTGGGAGGCATCAAAACTGTCCGTTCAGAGGGAAGCTCCTGGCTGGCTGGCTGGCTTCCCCCAGTAACTCACCAGCATGTGCGGAAGGCAGTTTTCTATCTGCTGTCTCTGCCACCCGTTCATTTATCCACCATTTACTATGTAACAGTTGATCATCGGGCTATCATTTGCCCCTCCTGTGATCAACTCTTTAAGTTTCCACCATTTTCCAGTTACTATGGATGATCACCTTGCCATCATATACAAATAGCCATCCATCCATTCATCGCTCTCTTTCCTGTGTGAGTCAATTACCATTAGTGTAGCAAATATGTACCCCCCCCTTGCTTTTCTGCTTTCCATCTGGAAGAGCAGAAGATGGAAGGAGAGTTCTATCATTCATTAGCTGCCTGACAATGGCGGCCAGTCTCCTACTGATGGTTCGTGCTCACTGCTGTCTGAGCACTCTTGTCCCCGCTCCCCTCATTTGTCACCCCTCCATTCTTCCCCAGGGCTCTCTATTTAGTTCCTGGGGCCTGTTCTTCAGAAACGTGCTCATCGACTGAGTCTTAGAAGGAAGATCCAGAACCACCCTCCACCCACCGTGGGCCGGGCCCAACTCACAGGTGACGAACACTCTCTTGCAGTGGGATTTTTTCTGCAGAAGCTGGTGGCACTGGGACAGCTTCCCCGGGGGACAGAAGAACCCCCTGGAGGTCTTCTCGCCGGTGTCCAGCAGCTGGTAGGAGCTGACGTTGCCACACTGCTGCTCCCGGCACACATCCTCCCACCTCGCCATGCCCTTGCCTGAGGAGCTGTCGCACAGGGCGTCCCACTGCTTGCCCTGGCGCACCTCCACGGAGCCTTCACACGTGCCGCTGCCCCCCACCAGGCGGCTCTGCACCTTGGGCTGGAAATCTGGGGGGAGAGCAATGGGAGGTGAGGTGGCGGGCTCGGCGGGAGCTCCCTGGGCCCCGAGCTTGCATGCCTGGTCACTGGGACCCTGTGACACTAGCAAAGTAGGGGCCCTGGCAGGGCCCGGCGCTCGGGGGTCTGGGTACCACATGGGACTGCCTTCCTTTCTGCCTTTCCCTTCTTCTGGCATCCTCTCTGGCATTTTCCCCATCAAGCCCTGTCCCTGGCGCCTCTGGGCCACTGCAACAGCTTGGGCACGTTCGGTGAAGAGGCTGGCAGTGCCCGTCAGCAGCCACCAGCAGGGAGTCGTCCCCCACCCAGGTGGCAGTAAGAGAAGTGGAGGAATAGGCCCCACCTGGGTCCACTTCCCTCTTTGAAACGTCCTCTCATTCTCTTGCTGCTCCTTGAGAGCTGGGAGGGCTTTTCAGAGAGGGGAAACTGAGGCCCGGGGGTGGGAAATACCTCCTGCTCTGAGTCCTGGAGATTCGCAGGTGGGACTGAATCCAGGAATCCTGCTGCCCAGGCCTCAAGCCTGGAGGGACCAGCTTTCATAACAGGGCCTGGTCCGACAGAAACTGATTCATTTCTGCTTATCAGGGTTGGGCCTGGAGGCCCACATGTGCTCGAGTTAGAGCGAGTTGTGATCTCAGCAGCTTTGGCCAGTTTCTATAGCAACATCCATCTTCAAAGCTCTAGTAAATCTTCTATTTAGAAAAAAAAATCCAAAGGCAAGCTTTCTGGGCATGGTTTTGCAAGTTGTAGCCTACAGGAGGGCTCCTAGCAGAGGGGTGGGTGGGCCTGAGAGCCAGCCAGGTTTTTCTATCAGGCCAAGAGATCCTTGGGGGCTGCTTCTGCCTGGAGGGGGCAGCATCTTACTAATTCACACCATGTGTCCAGTGGTTTGGGGGCATCCCTGCCTGCAGGATAGCCCAGTGGTCCAGAGCAAATGCTTCCCAGATGTGTGCACATGAGTCCCTGAGACTTTGCTGAAAGGCAGGTCCTGATTAGTAGGTGGAGGGTGGGGCCTGGGAATCTGTATTTCTAACCAGCCAGGTGAAGCCAATGTTGCTGGTCCGGGACCACACCTGGAGTAGCCAAGGCTTACACAGCAGGCTCTGGAGTGAGGCTGCTTGAGGGGAAACCCCAGCTAGTGCTCCATGATACTGAGTAAGAAATTTAACCCCTCTGAGCCTCAGCTTCCTCATCTGTAAGGTGGGGATAATAATAGCACCCACCTTCTAAGCTTGTTGTGAAAATGAAGGAATGCCCTGACTAGTCCCCAACGTGATGTAAGCACTCAGGAAGTATGACTTCTTAGAGTCTGGACTTCACTAGACCATCTGGTGATAGGAGCCCACTATGTCCCGAGGCATGCTGTGATTATCCTTATTTTGACCTGTGGTCCCTTTCCCCACAGTTTCCCCATTGATCCTTGTTTTGGGATCCCCCAGACCAGTCTCTGGGCTCCTGGCCTCGACCACACCGCCATCGCCAGTCTCTTCTGGTTGGTGGCCTATGACTCGGGAGCCTCCGCAGGAAGTCCTCTGGGGCCCTGCTCTGGCTTTTCTCTACCTACTGTGCCTCAGGGACCTCCTAGGTCTCACCATCGCTCCAACATCAACTGTCCCCGGGATTTATAAACTCCCCTCCTACAAGGCTGGTCCCCTCCAAGCGCTGCATCCTGCTTGGGCCCTTGACACAAGCCACAGTCCACCAAACTCACCAGCGGACCGTGCCTCGTCCTGTAAGTCCTGCCACTTCCCCGTGTGGCAGCCGAACCAGCGGTACATTTGGGCTTGTTCTGCGTTACTTTGCAGAGATGCCCGGGGCGTTGGGTGTGAGTGTGGCCTCCCCACCCCATGGCCGCCCTACCTCTTAGAGGCCAGTGATCAGCCCTCCATGTCCCTTGTGTTCTCCGTAGCGCTAGTGCCCTGTGCTGCACGGAGGGCTTTCAGGAACGTGTGGTGACTGACCACATGGGGGCGCCCGTGAGTCTTGGCCCGGTCCCACTCACCAGAACAGATGAGGCCAAGAGCTTGGCCTCCCGCCTGGGGCTGAACTTTTCTGAAGCACTGCTCTAGGGTGGCACATCTTCTGTTCTGGATCCTCCACCGGATTGGCAAGGGACCGCTCTCTCCTGGCTCTAGTTTCCTGGCTGCCTCGGTCTCTGGCAGAGGCCTCAGGAAAGAGCCACACTGGAGGGCTGCACAGATGAGGTTCCCCAGGTCCTGGATCCCGTCCTGGGACTCGATGCCGACGGTGCCACCCAGGCTGCCGCTGTAGAACTCCACCAGGCCTGCACACCGCAGGCCCCCGGGTCGCGCCACCAGCTGCAGCCTGGGAGGAGCTGGGAGGTGGGGAGGGACCTGAGTGCTGACGACCAGCAGCAGGGCCTCTCTTGCTCTGTGGTTCTAACACACAGATGGGTGAATGACTGGCCGACGGCCCCGGGAGGTGGTGAGGTCCCAAATATTGCATGGAACATGCGCTACAACTTTTCATGCTTATCTGAAATTTAAATGTAACTGAATATCCTGTGTTCTTGTTTGCTAAATCCGACACCCTACCCCCAGGGCCCCCAGAATCCTTTTACCTGTGGGCTCCGGAGTGGTTATGGGCGGGGGGCTCGTGGGAAGAGGTGTTGTCCTCAGTGGCTCTGAAAACAGATGCTCTGGTTAGGGAGGGGGCCGGGACTCTGGGAGGGAGGAGGGAAGAGTAGGGGGTGTGGGGAGAGTTGGGGTCAGCAACCGGCCATGTTGAGAAAGACCTGGAACTCATGATGTAAGTACCATGGGCCCCATTAAGTCCACTTGACCCACACGTTGTGTCTAAGCCTCCTACGAGGCAGGCAGTACCGGCCCATTTTACAGTTGGGAAAACAGAGGTTAAGAGGAGACAATGAAGTTAACTGTTGGCAGCACCAGCTCTCGACCTTTTCCATCCCCAGACAGGTGCCAGCACGCCCTCAGTACTCCCCCTCCAGTTCCCCACCAGTGTATGTTTCTGAGAGGGTAGTTGTAAATCGGGGACCCCTTCCACCTGCCTGCTCAGGCCCCAGATCACAGGCGTGGGCAGCCTCCTCGGGGCTGATGCCCAGGCCCAGGGAACCCACGGGGCCACCTAGTTACCCACCTAAGCAGATCAGGGCCAGAGGGTCCCCCTGATTTGCCTTGCTGTCGCTGCAGTTGGAGAAGGACCCCAGTTGTCCGCGGCAGGTGATCTGGCTCTGGGGTCGCTTCCCTTTGAAGTGACGGAAGTGGGAGAGGAGCAAGGGCTCCCTGCATTGCAGCTCCTGGCAGAGCTTCCAGGCCTGACCGGGGTCCTCCCGGTGGAACGGGCGCAGGCCCCAGCTCTGGCTGTGCACCGTGTACCACTTGTCCTTGTAGTTGACCTCCAGATGGCCCTGGCACCGCGAGCCGGAGCCGCTTAGTCTCACTGTGAACCCTAGGGGTCAAAGAGGTGGAGGGGGCAGTCAGGCTGGAAAGGGCCCTCCATGGGGGCCCCTCCCTGCACCTTCCCCATCTGGACCCCACCCCTAGCAAGGCTCCCGTTGCCCACGGG
The DNA here is from genome assembly GCF_008692025.1 of Phocoena sinus. Classification (NCBI taxonomy): domain Eukaryota; kingdom Metazoa; phylum Chordata; class Mammalia; order Artiodactyla; family Phocoenidae; genus Phocoena; species Phocoena sinus. Next base: position 100,198,238 of record NC_045770.1, on the reverse strand, counting down.
CTGATTGGTTTGCTCCTCCCGTGAGCGTCGTCCTCTGGGACCTTGCAGGGACTTTCCAGAAACTCAGGCTGATGCTGCCCCTGATCTGGGCAGTCCCTTGAAACCAGGCCAGGAGGACGGGGCTTGAGACCTCAGAGCCCAGGGAACTCGGGGCAGTGAGCGAGGGGCTCTCAGCACCCACCGTCCTGCAGAATCGCCCCTTCCTGGAAATTCTGTTTCAGTAGACCCCAGATAGGGCCCGGAGCCTGATCTTTTTCTCTCTCTCTAACTTTTATTCTATTTTTTTTCTGTTCATTTTTTTAATTGAAGTCTAGTTGACTTACCATTACTGTGCCAATCTCAGCTGTACAGCAAAGTGACTCAGTTATACACATACAGACATTCTTTATTTAATATTCTTTTCCATGATGGTTTATCCTGGGAGATTGGATACAGTTCCCTGTGCTATACAGTAGGACCTTGTTCTTTATTCATTCTAAATGTAACAGTTTGCACCTACCAGCCCTAAACTCCCTGTCCATCCCTCTCCCTCCCCCTTTGCCCCTTGTCTCTAACTTTTAAAATCAGTTTTATTGAGGTACAATTTACATACAGGGACATGCACTCATTTTAAGGGCACTTGTTCAATGGAATTTGACAAGTGTATGCACACCTATAGCCCCCGCCATGCTCTGGAAGAGAACACGCCCATCACCTGGAAGTTGGCCTCATGCCTCTTCACAGTCGATTTCCCTGAATCCAGCCTCAGGCAGCCAGTGATCTGCTTTCTGTCACTAGAGATGTGCTCTGCCTGTTCTCGAACGTTATATAAGTGGGATGGTACAGCAGGAACCATCCTGCTAGAGTTTGGAGCTAGGATGCCATTGCAGGCTTCCAGGTCCCGGCCCAGGGCCTACCAAGCCCTCTGTGGCCTCTTTTGGTTGCCTGGTAGCTTCACGAGATCCTCTCGCCGCATTTGTCACCAAATACATTCAGCATGATGTTATCTCAGGAAATGTGAAAAAGAGAGTCTGTGGTGGAGTGAGTCTGGGAACTGCTGAATCTGCAAATGCTTAACTGAGTTCCTCACTGCAGGACTTCTCAGAGCCTTTACTAGGCCAGTGTCCCCTGTCAGGAGCCTGCAGTGGGTGATGATGTAGTGTTGCCTACCCTTCGTCCAACGAGTTCCGTGGAACTCTGTTTGGGAAACACTAGCCTCTAGGATTAAAGTCCAACCTCTAAGGCAAGACATTTCACACAGTTTACAATCTGGTGCAGCCTCTCTCTGCAGCCCCAGCTGCGAATGTCTCTGGCCAGGGAACATCTGGCAGGACTGGGCAGGAAAAGGACTTTGCAAGGTGCAGTTATGGCCAGTATCTTTTCTGTGCCTGTTGAGTGGGTCATAATAATAACTAGCATGACACCCAGCATTTGTGGGGTGCTTTACAGCCATCTAGGGCATCTATCTGCAAATGGGCCTCTTAAGTGTGCGTGCATGCATGTGTGCGTGTGTAGGGGGTGTGGGCTGCACTCTCTCTCTCTCTCTCTGTAAGGTGCGATTCGCTCCGATGGAGGGATGGCAGTTCCCCCTACAGCCTGGTGGAATCGTTCCACGCCCCCCTCTCCACGTGGCTCTTCCTTACCTTGGTCCTCTAAGTTGAGCCCTCTGAGGCCTCTGAGGCAGGAAGTGACTGCAGAAAGGAGAGAAGAGGGTCAGAAAGGGAAGTCTCTCTCCTGCTTCGTCTCACCTCTACTCACAGCCTGATCAATGGCATTTTTGCCTCCAGCCACTGTCGTGGGCTCCAGGGGCAGGGATTTTCGTACTACAGATGGCAACACTTAGGAGGGTCGTGAACCAGGTTAGTGGGTTGCAACCATCAATTTTCCTTCTTGTTTTAAAACTTTACTTTTTAAATGAACATGCAGTAAATTCCCTTTTCTTTTAGTGCACAATTCTATGAATATGAACACATACACAGATCTGCGTAATCACCGTAACCATCAAGGCATACAACAGTCCCATCACCCGCCAAAATTCCCGCATGCTGTCTCTCTGTAGTAATATGCAGCATTGCAACCATCAATGTTTAAAAAAATCATGTAGTAACACAACCATCGATTTTTAAAAAACTGAAACGGGCTAGAATAGAAATGTCAGAATGCATCGTGTTTTGTGAGGATACGGCTCACTTTGTGTGTGTTGGGTGGCAATATAAAAACATCCTGAGTGTTGCTTTCAGTCAAAAAAAGTTTGAACGTCATAGTTCTAGAGCGCTGAGAACTGAGCCAGAATGTGGGAACCCAGGACATTTGTTACTTTCTAGAATTCCCAAGGCAGGATAAGAATGATAGCAATTTCTCTTTAACAGCTCCCAGTTCTAGAGGAGGAAATCAGAGCTCAGAGAGGCAGAGGGCTTGCCCAAGATCACATGGTCAGTTGGTGAAGGAGCCCAGTGGACTTGGGTCTGGGGGGAACTGGCCTCCCCTCTGTCCTGACTCCTGCCTGGGCCCCTTCAATAGGAATGTGGGCCATTGGGCAGTCCCTCCTCCTCGAGCCTCATCTGACTGTGGAGCAGGGGTGTCAAAGTGGCTCGTTGTCCGTGGCCATGTGTCCGGCTCATGTGTGGCTGGGGCAGAGGCTTGATCTGGGTGGGGACAGGTCGGGTGGCACGCCTGTACGGCCTCAGAGCCCACCCTCCACCTTGGCTGCCCGGCTTTATCAGTCGTGGAGCAAGTGTTTGGTTTCCATCTGCCCCAGGCTTGCTTCTCAGTTGGGAGCTGGGCACAGCATCAGTCAGGGTGAGTACTTTATATAGTAAAGGGCTGTGTTTAAGTTTCTTTTGAGAAATTGTTGCTGGGTGTAAAAAGTCCCGTTTTTGCCTGAGTGTTCTGAAGCTGGTGGTAGAATTTTAGGGGGAGTCATGCCCCACCAGCCTGCCCTCTCCCTCCAACCAAGACTCCTTGTAATTAAGTTGTGGCCTATGCTAAGTTTCTTCCATCTTGGCAAGAGCCCGCCATGGTTGCCCCGGGAGTCCTGGGCCTTGGAAGGGGAAGGTATTTCTCACACAGAGGGCATGTCGGGTCTCGAGCAGAGGCCAGAGCTCTGGCCTGGGTTGGGAGGGGGTTGGCCAGCTGTCAATCATCTGATCTATTGCAATGGGCAGGGCAGCCTCAGGAGGACATGGTGGAGATGCCCGGCTAGCTTGGTGAGAGAGGAGGCAGGGGGCCTTTGTCCAGCCCTCACCTCTCACCCCTGACCTTCCACTCCTACCTCCCTCCGTCCCAGTTCCCACCATGAATGGGGCCGTACACCTTTAGGGATTCATTTCTTTGGCTAAACCCTGAGGGCACTTATGGGGATAGGGGACCCAAAGATCCATTCTTTGGTGCTGAATGTTGCAGGATAGGTTTTCTGGTACTGATGCCTTTCTCTGGGTCTGAGTACCAGCTCTGCCACTTCCTTAGCCCCTGTGAGCCTCAGTTTCACGGTCTGAGGCTCAGTATGGGAGCAAGAAAGGGACCAGCTTCATAGCAACGTTGTGAGGATGAGATGAAATAATCTATGCAAAAGACAGCCCAGTGCCTTCCTGGCTGGCGTTCATTGCTTAGAGCTTGTGTTACCGGTTGTGGAGCTGGCTGGGCCCTGGGCAGGGGTGGGTGAGACTGCAGGCCTGCTGGGGAGTTTTCCCAGGGGCAGGGGTCCTTGTCTGGACACTTGGAGAGCCAGATCACAGGGCTCGCCACCTCCCTTTCCCACCTGGGACCTTCGCAGTCCCAAAGTCACCACAGTCAACGTCCGTTAACAGCAGCTACCAATTATTGAACACCTACTGTATACTCAGCCCTGGGCGAGGGGTCCTTACGGATATCGTTCATCTTCCACACGGCCCCACAATTTGAATTGAATATGTTCACAATATAGCTGTCGGGAGAGGCAAGTGCCCTGTCCCGGGTAACACTGCCAGCAACAGGCAGGGCCTGGATTTGAACCACGAGTATGCCTTCCAAACCCATCTCTCTGCTTTCTGCCATCCAGCTGGGCCTCCAAAGTGTCAAGTTCAGGGAATGAACAAATGAGCAGAAATGAACATGACCTTGACCCTGACCCTGGTGCTGGAGTCCCCAGACCCTGAAGCCCCTGGGGACAGGGACTGGGCCTGACCATCCCTGCGGATCTCACACAGAACAGCCAGAGAACATTCTCAGGAAAGACTGAACAACCTGAGAACCAAGAAAAATTCTAAAAAAGAAAATGCTCTGTGGAGAAAAGGCATCTAATGCATCCCAGGGCTTCGCCTCCCTCTGGGACTCTGACTGGCCTCAGGTGAGCAGCATTTCTTGTCTTGTCCCTCCATCACCGTCACTGTCACCACCACCATCACCATCACAACCATCAACACAGTCACTGTCACCATCGCCACTACCACCATCATCACCATCAGTGTCACATCATCATCACCATCAACACAGTCACCGTCACCACGACCATTATCAACACAGTCGCCGTCACCATCACCACCACCACCACCACCACCACTACCATCCTCAACACTTTTTTTTTTTTTTTTTTGCGGTACGCAGGCCTCTCACTGTTGTGGCCTCTCCCCTTGCGGAGCACAGGCTCCGGACGCGCAGGCTCAGCGGCCATGGCTCACGGGCCCAGCCGCTCCGCGGCATGTGGGATCCTCCCGGACCGGGGCACGAACCCGCGTCCCCTGCATCGGCAGGCGGACTCTCAACCACTGCGCCACCAGGGAAGCCCTCAACACAACAAAGTACTAGTTGTACTTTCTCCTAGGCATTTTTATACATTAACTCTCTCAAACCTCACCACAGCTCTGTGAAGTTGGCACTATTATTTTGATCTCCATTTTATAGATGAGGGAACAGAGAGATTAACTAACTTGCTAAGCAACTGATGAAGAGTGGGTCCAGGACTCCAAGCCAGGCCATCTGGCACAGTCTGTGCTTTTGACCGCTGGGCCTAGCTGCCTCCCTTCCCTTCAGAGGGAAGGCTGCCACGGCCTGCTCTGTGTTTCACTAATTCCTGCATGTTCCCGGCGTGCAAACCTGATGAAAGAGAGTGAACTTGTGATTCCCTTCAGTCAGTGAAACATACTGTGGGAAGACTTTCCATGAACTTGCTGTGTGATTTTGGCAAGTCACTCAACCTCTCTGGGCTTGGTCTCCTCATCTGTAAAGTCAGGAAGTTAGGGTCCACCCTCCCTCACCTTCCTTTCGGTTCAAACTTCCATGATCTATAATCTTCAGCTCCTGATGTAGCTCAGCGGCAGGCAGGCAGGCAGGCGTGGGCAGGCGAGATGTGTGACTGACTGGGAGCCTTCCTGGGTGCTGCTTCTTCCTGTCTGTCCAGGGATCCGTTCAGGTTTTGATTGTCCACAACTTATTTTCGTTCTTTCAGTTGCTTCTCACAGGGATCAGACCAACATCCTCCTTCCCCTGAACCCTGCTGACTGTGCTCGGGGTCCCTTTGACCCCCTCCCTGGCTACAGCTTAGCCCAGCCCCTGCGTGCAGCCCGAGGCCCAAGGCTTTGCTGCTGCAGAACCTGCAAACAGAAACCTGGGGACCCATGATACCAAGAGGGACAGGAGGCACAGAAACATCCTGCCATTCCCCAGTCTCTCATCCAACACCACACCCCGAGCAGCTGGGGCCAGGCCCCTTCCCTCCCCTGCCAACCTTTCCTTGGAGGCCCCACTATTTAGGGCTTAGACTGGCCAAGCCAGGGAACGATCAGGGCCAAAAATCCAGAGAGACAGTAGGAGGGCTTTTTCACTCTCCCCTCCCCGCTCTCATGTCTGCCTTTGCAGAGATTTTACCATTTTGACTCTGCCTGCCCTGATGAGGTCTCAGTGAGGAGTAAATGAATCCCTGAAAGAGGCTCTGAGACGTTTACGAGCTCACCCCCTCCCTCCCCTGTCCTCTTGCATCCCCCCACATTCCGGATGGTTCTCTCTCTGGTTCCCTGTACAGCAATACTCTGGGCCACGTCAGGCCACGGATGACTTTTATTTACTCGGTACAGTGTTATAATTTTTTTTCTGGAGCCCATTGTTTTGAAAGATTTCTTTCTGTTTTGTTTCTCTTTTTCTTTTTCGGGCCGTACCGGTGCCGCATGGGTGATCTTCGTTCCCCGACCAGGGATTAAACCTGAGCCCCCCCTGCAGTAGAAGCACAGAGTCTTAACCACGGGACCTCCAGGGAAGTCCCTTACTTTTCTTTTTTGTAAAAGAAATCCCAAGATCCAGATGTTTTTGAAAAACAGTATGCTTTGGCCACGTGGGGCTGCATCCCCATGAGCCCCCAGGGCAGCCTGTTCTGTCCTGGTTTGCCAGCACCCCTCGGGGCACCCTACTGTCACCCTGCATCTGGAGAGCCTCAGCTTCAAACACATGATGGCTTCTGCAGCGAAACATGAATTTTCACAGTAAGTGGGATGTGTCAAGATTATAAATAGTCTCCTATTCATTCAGGTCAGGATTTGCACTGTAAACGTTTGCCAGAAATTTGCAAATTTGGGGGGGTTTGGAATTGCAAACGAACGTTGGTGGACCTGTATTATCGGTCCCATTTTATGGCAGAGCCAGAACTTGGCCCAGGCTGCTGGCTTCAGAGCTTGTACCCTTGATGCCACCTCTGACCCACTCATGGGCCTGCCTGGACCCGTGAGCACCTGTGCTTGCAGCCCTACACACTGGGAAATGGAGACAAGAGTGTGGCCTGCCGAGGGTCCCGGGGGCACCGGGATCCCAGGGAGGAGCTGGGACTTGACTGATGATAATAATAGTGACGGCGACCTCTGACCCCGTGCAGACCCCAAGGGTTTTTTATGGGAGACCCCATTTCTTCCTGACTGCCTCAATCAGGGAGACTGTCATCACTCTGTTTTCCGGATAAGGAAACTGACAGACTGACTTAGTGCGGTTTGGAAGTCTGATGTTCCATTTTTTCCATTAACAGTGATTCCCTTTAATAGTCCATAACATTCTCATCAATTTACAGCAAACACAATATGTCAACTGCCTTTTGAGGGCATTCCGGATTTTCCTTCCCTCCTCCTCTGCTGAGAGGCTGGCTCGGAAGGCCAGGAACTCAGCTTTTCTGAAACGACTCTCATCAGTGGGGCTGTGTTAACCTGAGCCTGTATCAGGGCTTCAGGGAAACAAAGATCACAAAGGGCCGAAATTCTGTCTCTCGGGTTGAGCACCAGACGAAGTGGTTGGTTTTTGATCAGGAGCCTTTTTATGTGCAAAACTTGTAGAAAATCACACTGGGCTTGTGCCAGGAGGAGCCTGGGGGCTGGAGCCTGCAGAAGGAACAGCGGATCCAGGTCTCTAATCTCGCTCACCCAGGGTCTGCGCCGATGAGCGACAGTGCGCAGCTTGTGGGCAGAGTGGCCTTCGTATCTGAATTGCAATTCCACGCTCTCCCTGGTGGCCTCGTGTGTGTGATTGAATTTGCATGAGTTTCACGCCACCGTATGTGACTCCAGTGTCACAAGGACACGGCCTCCTTTCTGTTCAGAGCTTCACATATCCCAAAGCCCGCACAGGGGCACGTCCTTTCCATGCACAGCCCTGTGAAGAAGGGACCGAGCTCACCCCTGTTTTCAGATCAAGAAACCGAGGTTCAGAGAGGCTCAGTGACTTGCCCAAGGTCACACAGCTCGCTGGTGGTAGGGTCGGTGCAGAAACTCCATCACCATCACTTGACAGGGCCCCATGGGACTCTACCACTGGAGACCTCAGAGCCCGCTCGCCCATGGTACAGAAGGGGGAAACTGAGGCCGGGGAGAGGGAGGGGTTCACTCCGGAAGGGAGTCTGTGGCAGTACAGGGGACCCGTGCTGCCTCTGCCAGTTGCCACCAATCTCCTATCCTGTTTCTACCACATCTCTCCCAGCTGTGCCCCAGGGAGAAGGGAGTATCAGGGTCCCTGTGGGAGCCGTATGGGTCAAGCCCCCCCAGGGGTACATAACAATGATGAGGGCAGGGGTGGTGACAGTAGTAGTTATAGAGGAAGTGATACAGGGCCACGATTCCCTATTTGCAATTCAAAGTCTAAAACCAAAAGTCTTTTCTGATGCATTTGGCAGGAAGGCATTTGTGCCTTCAGTGTGCGAATTCGGTTTCACTGCAGAAATGGGAATGTGTTTGATTATGGCATGTTGCCCAGTCTGGAAAATTCTGGGTTCCCAAATGCATCTGGCCGGAGGCTCCAGGTAACGGCTTGTGGACCTGGAGAGGCATGAGTTCCAGTTTCTCTCCAGGGCACTCTGCCCCCTTTCTCCTCTGCTTGGCTCCTGGTTGCCTTGAGTTCATTGGAGAAAACGCTCTGTGCTCATGGAGGCCTCCACAGCTGCCTCGCCGCCAGCCTGTGTGTGACAGCCCGTCTGCCTGCAGCCGTCGTCCCCGGGTCCACATAGCATGGTGCAATAACTCATTTCCTACATGTATTTACTCAAATATTATCTTCTCGTGAGACCCACTGCAACCTCCTTGGATACAGCATGGCCCCTGAGCTCCCAATCCCCAACCTCACATCACTTCGTGACCTCCTAACATCTATATGATCATTGATTTAGCTTCTCTCTGTCTGTCTCCCCATCACACCCCAACTACGATGTTGGATGCACCTGGACAGGAATTTTGATTGTTCATTGCTGTCCCCAGCACTCAGAACAGTATCTGGTGCATAGTAGGTGCTCAATAAATACTTGCTGTCTGAATGAATGAACCAGACTTAATGACAGCAATTATCCTTTGAGATGGGCACAGTGGTTATCCCCATTTTATAGATGAGAAGGCTGAGTCTCAGAGGGGTGTTCTTGTCATTTGTGAGTGGCCAAGCAGAAATCGAACCCAGATCTGCGTTGCTCCAAAGCCCCACAGGCCTTCACACATGTCTGCACGCAACACAGACACACATATAGCAGGTACACACACAGCACACACACACATGCTCACCAGGCACCCACATGCATGCACACAGAACAGGTGTTCAATCAATTTTGTTGGGTGGAGTTGAAGTCCCTCCCTGGTCCCCTGGTCACTGCAGGGAAACCCCTCTGAACTGTAGGTGCTGGTCAGAGTGACCAGAGGGGACAGTGCCAGCCCCTGAGCCCCCAGGTCCCTCTGCTACCCGCTGGGGGTGGGTAGCTCGGGGTTGCTGGGGGCCTGATTCTTTGCACCCAGAGCCAGCAAGAGCCTCAGCTCTGCAGCTGGGGCTGCGGGCCAGATGGTGGGCTCACACTGGGTGTCCCCTCTCCTCTCCTCTCCTGTGGATGCCCAGCCCCCCTCAGCCAGTCCTACCCGTTGCCTTCGCCCTTGATGTCCCCTCTGCCTGGGACACTCCTCCCACTTTTCTCTGCCTGGCTGGTTCCTTCCATCATTCGGGTCTCAGGCGAGACATCACCTCCTCAGAGAGGAGCCCCTCAGACTGGGAGCCCCTTCGAGCGTGAACTTGGTTAATGAGTCTCAGCCATTGCAGTTTCCTTTGTTGCACTGATCACGATATTTAGAAATTTGTAAATATTTCGGGTGCTCCCTCCACGAGGGTGGACCCGTGTGGATCACGGCTGTATCCCCAGAGTTTTACACAGAGCTGGACACCTAGTAGATGCTCAATAAATGCATGTGGATGAATAAATGAATGAATAACTAGCCTGTGCAGGAGGACTGGGGGAGAGAAAGACTGATGGCTAGGCTCGAGGCCTCCCCACCAGGTCCTGACTCACCTTGTTCCTTGCTGACTCTGATAATAATACATTTATGTAATAAATAAATTTATATGATAAATTACATAATAAATAAATTTATATAATGAATGAATTTATTATTATTATTAATGCTCACTGAGCACTTACACACACCGCCATTCCTATTAAAGCTCTGTATTCATTGATTCACTTAATCCTTATAAATCGCTATGAGGCAGGTCCCATTATTATTCCAATTTTGCAGAAGAGGAAACTGAAGCTTACAGAACGGGCCCATGGTCACCCAGCTGGCCAGGGGGGACCAGAATTCAAACTACCAAGTCTGTGACTTTCTGAAGCCTTAGTGCCAGCTTCTGGAGTCCCGGTGGCTGGGCCTGAGCCTCTGGGCAGTGATCAGGGCTGCCTCCATGCCCCACCTTCAGCAGGTGAGCCCTGGGCAGGTTGGAGCTCAGGGCAGCCGCAGAGGGAAGCAGGCTGTGAGCATCTTCATGTACCAAAGGTCCCCAAGCCACGGGCACAAACTTGATGGCCAGCCAAGAGGCCGCAGTGTTCCCAGGGCTCTGGCGGTGAAGCATCTCTACTTGGAATGTCTTGAAGGGTGCCTGTGCTGTTTGCCCCCAGCCACAGCCCTGACCCTAGGTGTCCCCAGCCCTTGGTGGCTGCCTGTCTGCTAGTGGTGGTTGTGTCCTGCAGCCATTTTCCTACTCGTGGGAGTGGCTTTGGTGTGTCTTTGCTCTTGGCTAGGGGTACAGAGGAGCCTCCACGAGAGCAGAAGCACTGCGCTGGGGTGGGTTCTGCAGCTCACTAGCTGCTGCCCCTGGACCTCAGTTTTCCACACTGTAAAATGGGGACAATGGGCCCACCTGCTTCCTAGGTTGTTGTGAAGCTTTCAGAAGAAAATGGCTTTGAAAGTATTTCTTGGGCTTCCCTGGTGGCGCAGTGGTTGAGAGTCCGCCTGCCGATGCAGGGGACACGGGTTCATGCCCCGGTCTAGGAGGATCCCACATGCCGCGGAGTGGCTGGGCCCGTGAGCCATGGCCGCTGAGCCTGCGCGTCCGGAGCCTGTGCTCCGCAACGGGAGAGGCCACAACGGTGAGAGGCCCGCGTACCGCAAAAAAAAAAAAAAAAAAAAAAAAAAAATATTTCTTAAGCTGTGACCCGCTGAACAATGGGAATGTTTGTTATCCACCAGTTACACACACACACACACACACACACACACACACACACACACACACACACACACACACACTGGGAATCCTGTGCTCCTGGGCTTCCAGATGGTTCCCACACTCTGGTGAAGGCACTGCCTCCACGGCTTCCTGACTCTGGGCTGCATTAGGCCTAGTCCTACCAGGAGCCTCGCCCCTGATGGGGTTCGGGGGAGGCCAGCAGAGCAGGACTCCACCCCCACTCCCAGGGGGCTTGGCTAGAGTCCTGCCCTGCTGGGGTCAGAGGCCACAGGTGAGGGGTCAGTGGGGAGCTTAGGGGCCTGGTCCTTGGAGTCTCCAGGGCCAAGGAGGGTCCCGTAAGCAGCGGGGTCCATCCGTCAGCCTCTGCCCTGGGGACAGAAGGTACTTTGTACCTCCTGCAGCTCCATGGAAGAGTAGCCATGAGAACATGTGTGCACATGTGCCATCGCCACATGCATGGGAGAAGGCAAGTCTACATTTGGAGGCCATGTTTTACCCATGAAAACACACACACGTATACACACACACACACACACACACACACACACCTCTCACACACACATACTCACACCTACATACCCATTTTCTAGGAGGGACTGAGGCCCCCCACTAGGCAGGCAATGTCCCCAAGTCCTTTCCCTCCAAACTGGGAAGCCGCAAACTGCCGCCTGTTCTCACCTGTTCCCGTCCCGAGTCAGTCACCTCTCTCACCCTGCCACACCTTCCAAACCCTTGAGAAGTGGCCAGATCTTACCCAGTTCACCCCCCCCCTGCATTTTATAAATAAGGAGATGGAGGCCCCGAGAGGCTCGGACCTATCTGAGGTCATACACGGCCAGGCTTGGACCCCAGGGCTCAGGTCATGAAGTACCCTCCCCTCCCCTGCCCCTCCCGCTTGCTCAGGACCCTCCCCACTGGCCAGTGTCGGTGACACCCCAGCAGCAGGGCTCCGGTCCTGAACTAGCGTCCCAAGGCCTCAGGGATGGAGGACTGCCCTTTCCACCGTCTCCCCTCCGGCAAACAGTAGGCCCCAGACTCACCCACCCCTAACCTTATCCCCAGACAGCTTCTCCAGAGGCCCCAAGTCAATTCTACAGTGGCCCCCGGGGAAGTGTTCAGAAGCCCCTCCTCTGGGTCTGGAGTGACAGTAGACCCACACCTGGCTGGTAGGCCTGGCTGAGACCCCCTCTGGGATGAAACCAGTAACTAAGGACTAAGGTGTACGTCTTTGACATCTGCTCGACGGTGATCCGCTCCCCACCCTGCCCTGGCCCGCTCTGCCCAGAGCATCATCAGAACTGCCCAGGAGATGGCAGTTTCCTGTCCCTGGAGGCATCCAAGTAACGGCTGGACACTCATGGGGTGGGGTGTGGGGTAGCAGCAGAGGGAAGCCGGCATTGAATGAGGGCTGGACAACTTGATTTCTAGGCTGAGGGTCTGATCTTGGCATGGATTCCACCTCGAAGGGGACAGTAAGGTCCCCAACAGTGCAAGAGAGAAGCAGAGGTGGGGCCTCGGGGGTGGGACAGGCAGGGCCAAGAGCCGAGCTGGGGCTGGGGGAGAAGACAGGGATCCTGGTGGCCCCAGTCCTCCGTGCTGCTCCAGAGAGGTGACATGCGGGCCTGAGTCAGACTGAGGGGATCTGACTCTGGCATCTTCTTCTCTGTACCCTGAGCCCAGGTACCCCAGAAGACACCCCAGAAGGGGTACTCACCCAGCAGCCCTAGCAGGTACAGGGCGGCCAGCGGCGGATGTTGAGACCCCATGGGCGCGGCCTCCTCTGCCTCAACCTCAGCAAGCTCGGCCCCGGTAGGTGAGGGTGTCTGGCCCTGTGTCTGCCTCTCCGGGAGAAGGGGGAGGGGCGGGCAGGCTCATGCAGGGGTGGGACAGGGGAGCAGGCAGTGTGGCGCCTGTGACATCGTGTTTGAAGTTGAAACTGTCAACTTCCTCCTGGGTAAAACCATCTGCCCCAGTTCGAATGGCGGCCCTGATCTCTGCCAGCTTCCTGTCCGGGGTGCCTAGGCCTGGGCCAGTGCCCTGACCCTGCCATGCTGGGACAGGGCTGCGGCCTGGGGGAGCCCTGAGCCGGGCCAAGGGGAGGGAGGCCTGGGGGAGAGGGTTGGGAGAGACGGGGGACACGTCCCACCGAGAAGTCTCTGAGCTGTGCTGAGGTGATGAATGAGAGGTGGGAGGTGGTGGGCACCGCCCCAGTCCTTGCAGCAGAGACTCAGTGATGAAAAACCAAACCAAACCCTCCATCTCTGCTACCGGGATGAAGTAGGAGTTGGAGGTGAATCCCCGCAGGTGACATTTTACGAGCAAACACAGGAGAGGGCTCCTCCATGGACCCTGGGCTTGCATCAGGGTGTGTATGTGAGAGCTCAGTGTGGACGGCGTGATCTCTGTGTCGATGTTGCTGAAATAAACCCCGGGCTGCTGAGGAAGAGGAGGGGTGCTGGGCATTTTGCAAAGCAGATGGGGGAGGCCAGTGACCGACCAGGGAAAGGCTCAGCCTCTCTGGGGCCTGGGCTCAGGTACCTCACTCCAGAGTAGACGGAGCCCAGACCCAGGCTCCTTGGGGCTTCTCGCAATCCGGGCCATGCCAGGGGTGAAGTGGCTCAGGGACATGACAGTAGCCGAATATGAAGAGCTGGAGGGTAAGGGTCTGAGCCAGGCCTCCCAGCTGCACGCCCCCCATCTCCACATCCCCTCCGCCAGCAGCTGGAGGCCCTCTAGGGCTGGGGGTGGGGGTCTCCCTCCCTGGGCCCGTGAAGTTGTCTCAGCAACTACCCAATAGCATCCACTCAGCTCCCAGTATCCAACACTCCCCAGTCTCCTCTAATACGGGGCTGGGAGGGTGTTGGGGTGCTTGAATCCATTCCCTAAGGAAAGGATCAAGGCCTGGGGTCAAGCCCTGTTATAGGTGTGATTGGGGAGGCACACCCACCACCTCATACAGGATTCGGAGGCACTTCCTCCCCTCCCCAGAGGTGACATGGAGGCCTCGGCCAGCCCTTCCTGGCCCCGCGCCTTCCCACTCCCCCCACTCCCCTTACCCTCCCAACCCACCCACTCTCACATCTATCCTTCCCATCCTGTGACTGGAAATCCCAGACTTTTCATTCCTTCATTCAGTTGTTCATCCAGCAAACCTTTGCCCCATGCTAAGCACCAGAGATGCAGAGATGGAGACACGTGGTCCCCACTCTGCTTACACTCCGAGGACCCTCTGGATAATTTTTCTCTTAAAGACTCGGTGTTGGGAATTCCCTGGCCGTCCAGTGGTTAGGACTCTGTGCTTTCACTGTTCGATACCTGGTCAGGGAAATAAGATCCCGCACACCGCGTGGCATAGCCAAAAAAAAAAAAAAAAAAGACCCTGTGTTTAGGAAGCTTTTATTGGTCACACTAGTGGTGTGTATTAAGTGGCCCTTCATGACCCTGTTACCACATTCAGTTTACATAACTGCAGCGGGGAAGGGAGAAGGGGTTTTTATTGAGCACCTACCCAAGCTGGGGGGCGTGGCCTCTTCCCAACGACCATGGGAAGTGGGTGGAGTTTTCCATTTCACAGACGAGGAAACTGAGGCTCAGAAAGTAAGGTACTTGGCCTCAGGAGGTTAAAACTAAGATTTGAACCCACATGTCTCTCACTCCATGACGCTTGCCGCTACCCTCCAACCTCACTTACTAAAAGCAAAGAAAGCAAACAAAAAATTTGGCTTTTTATTTGATCTCAGAGTCTTCGTTACAGACAAGGGTATGGTTTTTACCCTTTTCTGTTAGTTTTTGGAAAATTGAAAGCAGCTCAGGACCTCGGGTGGCTGCCTGCCCCCGTCCCAGTGGAAGGGATCCCGACACTCCTAAAGCATCCATTCCCTCTCCAGCCGCTGTCCTGTTGGCGCCCCACTCTGCCTCCTCAAGACCCGCCCCTCTGCCGCCCCCACCACCACCACCGGTGAGCCTTCCTTCCCCCCCTCCCAGGCCTCCAGGCCCACTGTTCCCACTCAGACCCCAGATCCCTGGCGGGAGTTTCCTGTCCCCAGCGCCTGTACTTTCCATGACACAAGAGGAAGTCGGCTGAGCCGGGGTTGGGTTTTCCAGGCCGCCTGGCCGGGGTGGAGGCCAAGGGTGGGGGTGGGGAGGGGGTTAGCACCCCACCCAGGGCCGTGTCAGTACCTCGTCGGCCTCCGCGGGAGAGGCACCTGCCTGTGCTGCCCAGGCCCACACCAGGTAACCACGGGGGTTGCGTGTGTCTGCCACTCAGTCGTCCAGCGCTGCCTCGGCCCCTCTGGGCTCCCTGACTCCCCAGCGCCCACAGGATTTGCCCTCTCTGCCAGGGCAAAGGGGCCACAGGGGACACGTGGAGAAGGGGGAGGAGCTGAGAGTTGGGAGGGAGGGAGGGGCAGCGGGAGGAGACGAAGGATGCGGTGAAATGTGACTGGTGCCTAGTGGGTCCTCAGTGTTTGTTGAATGGATGGATGAATCCGTGGGGTGCTTCCCAAAGACCCGGGATGGCCCGGTGGCCAGAGGAGGTGTCTCTGCTCTGCAGTGGGCGGGAAGAGCCCTGCACATGTTTGTTTGTTGAATGACTCAGTGACCTAAATCCTAGCAAACCTGTACTTGGAGGCCTGGAGGGGGTTGGGGCACGCGGGTGGGGAGCAGACTTGGCAGCAGCTCTCCTCTACCTCCCACCTCAGGAGGTGCACCCCTCCCCCAGCTTTGCTCCAGCTCAATCAGATCATTAGTGGGGGCCCGGGAGGGGGGAAAAGGAGGGGCATAAGATCTGATTCTGGATCTGGGTGGGCAGCTGAGGGGCATGCAGATGTGGTGGCGGGGTCCCACCTCTGCCCTGTATGGCCGCTCAGAGCCTCAGCTGACTTATCTGCAAACCATGGGGTTGGATGATCCCAAGACCAGTTCTCTCGTTCTAGGACACCCCCTTCCGAGGCTGCGCCATCGCCATCTGAATTGGAGGTGGTGGATTTGTCTGTTCTGGGACCTGGAGGGTTTGACTGTTTCTCTTGAGTGAGGAGATGTCAAGTGCCAGGGCTTTGGGGGAAGGGCCGAGCGCAGAGAATCAGAGGTTGCCCTGGGTAGGGGCATGCTGGCTCTGTAAGGTGGCTCAGTGTGTGCACTTTCCTGGAACCCCGGGTGGCCGTACAGCCTGCAGGGACAGGTCCGGGCACCCTCCCCGCACCTTTCCCAGCCCCTCCCAGGAGCCGCTTTTTGCTATCTGATGACACCGGTCTCGCATCCCTGTGGTGAAACCTTGAGTCAAGGACTCAAGCAAGTTCCCTAAACTCATCTGTGAAATGGGACAGTTTGAAGGTGAAGCATGTCAACCTGTGTAAAGAGCATAGCACAGTCCTGGCTCCTGGTAAGGGCTCTGAGAACCAGAGCTGTTACGATGATCATTTCAGGGTGGAGAGTATAGGGTTTGGGGGCCCGGATGCCGACTTTCCATTCTGACTAGTTGGGTGACCTTGGGCAAGTCATTTCCCCTTTCTGAGACTGATTATCTTCTTTCTCTAAGATGGGGGTAGGGAATGAGCCCTGCATTGCAGGGCTTCTGGAAGGTTCCATTATAATGACACGAAGGGCTTGTAAACCCTAGTGCACTTGCTCCCTTGGGTAAGTGTGAGGCTGGTTAGCTCAGGCCTCGTTCACTTAAGCCTCCCGGGGCCTATTCATATTTCCTCATGGGGACCATGTGCCTGGAGGCCCAGCAGATGCCCTTGAATGAACTGAACTGCCCTTTTCACTCCCACCCCCACCGGGCCTGCTGCTAGCCTCCCCATGGTGGGTGTGCAAGAAACATCCCACAGCCCATGGCACGTGTGCGAATCACACATCTCGAGGACTCAGCCTTCACAGTTTCTCTTCTGTTGCTCCTGTAAGTAAGATTGGACTTGTTCGACCACAGGGCATAAGTTTTGATTGAGAAAATGAGGCCACCTAGTAGACAGAGTAGGACAAGTGTTAACCGAGCCCATTTTTCAGATGAAGTAACTGAGGATCAGAGAGGTTAGGTAGATTTCCCAAGGTGCACAGCTGACCAACAGTGAGGTTTGGACTGAGCCCCCAGGTCTCCTGGCCTGTGGGTGACCCTTTCCCAGCATGGCCTCTCTCTCTTATATCAGGCTGGTGCTTCCCCTACCCTTTGAGGATTTTTGCTGTGTTATAATAGAGATGATGGGGGCCTAGGAGGTGGATAGACCCAGCTGTGTGCCCTCAGCCGCAGCCTCCTCTCTCAGAGCCTCAGATCCCTTCTGTAAAATGGGCAGAGCAGAATCTCTCTGGAGGGATGTTGCTGGCCGAGTACCCCTGTGGGAAAGGCACATAGTGGGTTGTCAGTGTAGTAAGCTTCCTGGTGCCAGGGTCTGCAGCCCGATAGGGCAACATTCAGCATTTCTAAAGTCCCAGCACTTGTTGGAAGTGCTTCTGTTTCTTTTCTTTGTTCTCCAACCCAAGCCTTCTCTCCCAGCACCTGCACATGGCTCTTTCTTGAACAAATGAATGAATGAATGACAGGGAGGCTTTGGGCATGGGCACATGAAATGGACTGACCAGCACCCCCCATCCCCCTCCAAGAGCTGAGCTTCCAATCTAGTGGGGAGGCCACCCGACAGGCAGCTGGGACAGTGCATAAGAAGGGCTAAGCTTGCAGGAGGAGATGTGTCCAATCCAACCCCTGAGAAAGTCAAGGAAGTCTTCCTGGAGGGGGTGACAGGTTGAGACCTGAAGAATGAGTAGGAGTTTGCCGCTTTGGTGATAGGATTGGTTTTCCAGGCTGAGGGCAAAAGCTTCTGGGTCCTGTTTGCACAGTAACCATGTTACTATAGGTGAGAAGGGTCTAGAAGTTGGGGGAGCTGGGTGTCAGTCCTGTCTCAGCCCTTTACTGGCTCTGTGCCTGGGGTTGAGTGTCTCCTCACTGAGATGGTCCCTGAGATTCCTCATTCTGCCTTGGGATCTTACTTAAAGAATACCATTCACCAGAACCTGAAAAATCGACATAGCCTTGTTTAGGACAAAATGGCAAAAGTCACATTTTTTTAAAAACAGCTCCTACTCAGTGTTACTTTTAGAGAGCTCTCCTATATTCTCCAGGGTGCAAGTCAATATATGTAAGGGTGTTAGGCCACTGAGGGATAATGAAAAATGGAAAGACAGGGCAAAAGGCAGATCAGTTTCACCCCGACTCTACTCTGGTATATGATACAGTCAAGAGAGAGGATACAGATCACAATGCAGCAGCTCGGGGAGATGCCTGTTCCGCTTAGTGAAAAACACCGTTTCAGGACACATTGTATATTGCAATCTTTTCTTCATAAAATAAAAATGAGTGAATTGAATAGCCAGATAAAATGTTGCTACATTCACAGAAGGAGGTTTTGCTGAATATTCATCAAAATAATGATAAGAGAGATGAATTATGGGGGACAAGTTTTGGTTGAGGTGGAAGAGTGAGGTTGGGTTGGGCTTTTGTTTTTATTTTATGCACCTCTGTATTGTTTAGTTTATTTTTGCAAAGAATGTATACTATGAATTTATGATAAATTTAAAAATAGCATAAAAGGGATCTGCAGAAGATCTTTTAAAGAAAAATGTCCCGTGTATTTATTTGTATAATTATATATGATATCTTTTTATTATATGACTTTCCTTAATAATAAAAAAAGCATGTTTATTGAGAAAAATCAAATATAATAGAGTATAAAGAAAAGTAAAACCACCCACAATCTTACCATAGAGCATGACCACCATTAACATATTAGGGCATATATTTTTATTCATTTTCTATTTATAATAATTATACTTTCAAAATTAGTACCATATGTGATATATATTTTACATATATGTTAAAGATATGTATGTCTATATATAAGATATCTAAAGATATATACATATATACACAGAAATATATATATATATATATATATATACATATATTTGTAACCTGCTTTTTCTCTTAAAATATATCTTGGGTGTCTTCCCAGGTCATAGACTTATATAACATGGTTTTTAAATGGCTGTGCCATAGCTAATATATAAAAGTCCTGATGTTTGTTTAACTAATTCCTATTAGTGGACATTTGTGTTGTTTACTTTCTCTCTCCTTTTTTTGTTATTAAAAATAACTCTGGGGCTTCCCTGGTGGCGCAGTGGTTGAGAGTCCGCCTGCCGATGCAGGGGACACGGGTTCGTGCCCCGGTCCGGGAAGATCCCACATGCCGCGGAGCGGCTGGGCCCGTGAGCCATGGCCGCCGAGCCTGCGCATCCGGAGCCTGTGCTCCGCAACGGGAGAGGCCACAACAGTGAGAGGCCCACGTACCGTAAAAAACAAACAAAAAAAAACTCTGTGATAAGTATTTTTGCACACACACCGTTTTTCATATCTTTATTTCCTTTAAGTAGAATTATTCGAATCAATGGTTATGGCCATTCTAAATACCAAAAGCCCTTTTAGAACATGGAGTTAGTTCTCTCCACCCCAGCCTAGTTTTAGTAAATCTGAGTGCTGACTGGCTGAATTTACTTAAAAAGGAACACAACCCAAATGGTTTATAACCACTTTCACGATCGGGGTTTTTTTTTTATCCTGTGAGTGGGCACTCCGGGTCAGCGAGGGAGGGGCCCAGGCACACCTCGGAGGGCAAATTCGAGATAATAAGACACTTTTTTTTTTTTTTTTTTTGGTACGTGGGCCTCTCACTGTTGTGGCCTCTCCCGTTGCGGAGCACAGGGTCCGGACGTGCAGGCTCAGTGGCCATGGCTCACGGGCCCAGCCGCTCCGTGGTATGTGGGATCTTCCCGGACCGGGGCACGAACCCGTGTCCCCTGTATCGGCAGGTGGACTCTCAACCACTGCGCCACCAGGGAAGTCCCTAAGACAGCAGATGCCCTTTTTGATGATTGACTGAGTGTCCAGGGCTGTCCAATGATGACTTCCATTTGTCTAGTGATCTGGACCCATTGGTGGGAGGTTCTGAAGAGCTGAGGCCACTGGTCCTGTTTTAGAGATGAGGAAACAAGTCCTGAGAGATGTGGGGATGGGCCCAGGTGCAGTTAGCCTCCGAAGGGTGGAAGAGGCAGGTTAGCAGAGGCATCTGGAGAGAGATCAGCTCTGGCCTGGGGTGGAGGGTAGGAAGGTGTAGCCCAGAGCCTCCACCTGGTCCAGACCCACATGGAGCCCTCACCTGGATGTGCATCCCAGCAAGTCCCCAAACTTCAGAATGTGTTCCATGTCCTTAATTCTTTAAGCTCTGTTGAGGGCAGGGCCATCTTGGTTTGACCCTACGAGATGGTCTGGAAGCAAGTATTTATTGGCTCTGTATGTGGTGCTAATGGTGATGGTGATGATGATGGTTTGGAGATGATGTTGGTGATGATAATGGTGTTAATGGTTTCCACTTACCGAGGGCCTGCACAGCGCTAAGGGTTCTGAGTACTCATTATCTTGTTTTTTTTTTAACTTGAGTATGCCACCATCACTGAGATGGAGGATGATTTGAGGTGGCTTACCGATGAGCATCTTTATCTCAATAGCTATGTGTTTGTTTTAATTTATATTAATTTAATATTCTAGAAAGCAAATAATTAGCACACCAAACCCATGACTTATGAGAGTGATGTCAAATGTTATTTTTAGATTGTTTAAACTGCTGAGTTGATTTAAGGGAAAAATATGAATAGTTAGCCCTTCGATAAGGTAAATATCAGGAAGGTGGAATTTAATGTATTTATTATTATTATTATTTTGACCACACCGTGAGGCAGGCGGGATCTTAGTTCCCCAACTAGGGACCGAACCCGTGCCCCCTGCAGTGGAAGCGTGGAGTCTTAACCACTGGATCACCAGGGAAGTCCCAAGAAGGTGGAATTTAAATAGTTGACATTTGGGACCGTTAGAGACAGAGACCATTATAATCCCTATTTTTCAGTGGAGAGAGCAGAAGCTGAGAGTTTCATTAGCCTGAGATCACGATACACAAGTGGTGGAGCTCGGACTTGAACTCAGATGCCTAATTTACAAAACGTTCTATTTAAATATAGGACACGCCTAGGAATAGTGCCGATATACACGCATAGCTTCAGCGACTTCACAAACTGAACACACCCATGTCACCAGCACCCAGATCAAGAAACACAACCTGACCAGCACCCAGAAGGCCCCCTCCTGTGCTTCCGTTGTCACCCACCCCTCCCCACCCAGGCATCCACCATCCTGACTGCTGTCATCATAGATTGGTTTTGTCTGTTCTTGAACTTTATCTAAACGGTGTCACACAGTTTGTACTTTTCTGTGTCTGGCTTTTTTCACTCAACATTAGGCTTGGGAGATCCATCCATGTTACCGTGTACAGCAGGAGTTTGTTCTTTGTTGCCGGTATAGGGTTCCATTGTGTGATGGTAACGCAATCTATTCATCCATTCTACTGTGAAAAAAATGTACAAAGTCCACTTTTTTTTACCCTGAAGCTCTGCTGCCACCCACAGATACCTGCACATAAAAGAGTAGACAGGACTTTCTCTAAAGAGCTAGAGATCGAGGAGGGGTGTGAAACACACAAACCCACAATTACAGAGGCAGGTGCTTTCCTGATCGCAGAGCAGCCTTGAGGTGGCCTGGTGGTCAGTGGTTTGGACACTCTTACCGCTTCTCCTGCAGCATTGCACTTTATAAAGCACTTTTCCCTGCAGCATCTCGCAGCCCCATTGGATGGCCGGGGGCTTGTCCCCATGCTGTAAGTGAGGAGACCAATGCTAAGGGAAGTGACTCCAACACCACAGGGTGAAAAAGAAACAGAATCAGGATCTGAACTCGGCTCTTCTGATACTAAATCCTTGGCTATTTGTACCTCCTTCCAGTTGCCTAGTAAATCCAGGAAGCTAGCCAGGCCGTGGAGACCCTCGATAGCCTGGGGATTCCAGCTGCCTTCTGAGAAAGAGTTAAAGCCAAAACAAGTCCCTGGCTTTTTGGAGTGAGAAACTGCCTTCCTTTGAGCCTCAACTTTATTTCATTTGAAAAAACAGGGAGAGGGTCCCTGCCCCACCCCACGGGAGGACTGTGGTCACCGAGCGATGATCAATAACGGTTTCTGACTGTCACTCCTCGCAGAGTCGAACTTTCACATCCATTGTTGCAGACGATCTCATAACCACCCCAAGGAGCAAGGCAGCACAGGTGACATTTGCCCCATTTTTCAGGGAGGTGAAGTGACGCGCCCATAGTCACTTGGCGGGCTAAGGAACCAACAGGGACCCAGGGCTCTTGACTCTCAGCCCAAGAGAATAGCCCCCTCCTTGCTACACTGGGCCTGTCCACCAGGGGAGGCCTGCTGGTAGGCCTAGAGCGTGCACTGGGGCCTTGGGGCCTGAAACACAGGAACATGAAAGCCCAGAGATGTTAGGGGGCTTTGCCAGGAACCACAGCAAGAAAGGTCAGGCCGGGTGGGAGCCCACGGCCCCCGCATCCACTGTCTGCAGGACAGGTCTGGGTGGGGAGGCTAGGGGATGAGGGTCACCGAGAACCTCAAGACAGACTGATTCTAGGGCAGCCTCCCTGGTGGGGACATGGTGGGGAGAGGGGCTTCTAGAGCCCCTTCTTATCATCTGGAAAGCTCAGCCATTCTGCCACTCACAGCTGAGTGACCTCTGTACAATGGGAATGATAACAGCTCCTGCCTCATTAGACTAGAATTAAATGAGGCAAAGCAGGCAGACCTGAGAACAGTGCCTGACGTGGAGGACCCCTACCCCCAACTCTGCCGCTGAAGGGGAGGTACAGGATGCCTGTGGCCCTGGGGAAGGGTCAAGCAACACACTCCCCTCCCCAGCATTCCAGAAGGGAAGGTGTTTGTGAGACACTGGATCCAACTGTCAGAGCAGCATGTAAACTGTGATGTTCCATTGAGTCTGCGACAAGGCTGCTCTGTCAGGTTTTACAAGCAGGAAAGTAGGACCGAAAGCCATGCCCTACTTGTGCAGGTAGAGGGAGGGGGCCGTGGGGAAGCAGCTGGCCTGGGCTGTGTGTGTCTGTGGGGGCCGGGTCCTGCCTCAGGGGGACTGCGCTCAGGGCCTGCCCTTGGTGTCCCTGTGAGGTTGGTCTGTTCAGTGTGCAGGGCTGGCCCCGGCCCTTGATGAGACAGACACTGGGGAGGCAGATGCCCACGTGATGCTGGGGCAATGCACCCAGGGTGGGGGCTGGGTGGGGCTTGGGAAGGAGTGTGGGGACCGGAAGGAAGCTGGAGCTGGTCTTGCCCCCATTCTCACCCTCAGCCAGGCCCTGGCCCAAGGCTTCCTCCCCCAGGAAGCCCTCCTTGGTTTCCACTCTGCAGTGAGGTGTGAGCTGCCCCATCTCCCTCCACCTTCTTTTCTCCTCTGAGCTCTCTTCCGACTTTCCTTCTCTGACAAGGAGGTGGGACAGAAAAGCTAAAAGTCTAAAATTCGGTAATCCTGAGAGCTCGTTCCTCTGCAGGCTCTGTTAAAGGTATGGCTACCATGGCCACAGGTTGAACTGAGAGGTTCCAGGTCAAATCCTGGTAACAGATTTGGAGAGGGCACAGGAGATTTAAAACATGAACGAGGATTTCTCATGAGGGGTCCTCTGCTCAGCGGGGTGTCCCTCCAGTGCCTGGATCCCTCAAGAGGGTGGCTGCGTACTGGGGCTGGAGACTGATGCTGGGGCCGGCGTGTCAGGGAGCAGAGGGACTTCCCCTGCCTATCTGAGGTCCAGAACGATAAGGACACAGAGCCATCCCACAGAGGTGGGATCTTTCAGCCTAAGAACACTGCATAGCACTCAGAGAGCTGCTTTTGGGGGGATCCTGTTATCCACTGACGCCCCAGTCGTGAGAGATTCTGAAAGGGGCACCTTTGGGGCCTAACTGAGGACCTGCCTGGCAAATCCCCGGGGCTGCTAGGCCTCCAGCCTGGTTTCTACTTCCCCAGGGGCTGCCCATGGCCAGGGCTGCTGTCTAGGTGCACCCTGAGCCTGGGGTGGGACCCAGTCCAAACTTGGGGTCCAGTTTCCCCTTCAGGGTTCCACGAGCTGCCCGATGTCACGAGTGCGCGTTTGTGCATTTTTTGGGGGAGAAGGCACATACCTTTAGTCTGAGTCTCCGTGCCTCACCGGCACCTCAGAAGGCCCCAGAACCTCTGGTGCAGGACGAAGCCGTGCAACGTGGTCTCGTGTTTTGTTGGTTTGCTGGGCTTTGCTGCAGAGAATATACCTTCTCGCCTCGGAGGAAACCAGGAAACCACTGCCTGGGGACCCGGGCTTTGTGCTTTTTGTTGGGCTCTGTGTGTGATCAATTGTTCTGCCAGAGATTACAGCTTGCCTGCATTTCCCAGGGCTCCTGAGTCCTTCCATGAGGAGCCCCTGGCATGGTGCTGGCTGCTGGGGCTGCAGGTGACATGGACCCCACTGTACAGAAAAGTGGGCTGAGGCCCCCAGGTCAAGTGACTGGAACAGGCCCAAGGCCAGGGAGGAAAGGGCGTCTGAGACTTCCATTCCGGGTCCCTGGCCTTTTCATCCCATTATCCCCCTAGCTCTCAGCCTTCCCTGTTGCCATGGCAACAACGGACCGGGGCTGGAGGGAGTTCCTATTTACTAGTACTTTCCATGCATCATCAGCCGTTCCATCGACTGCTCTGCAACCCTGCAAGCCCTGGATCTTTTTTTTTTTTTTTTTAATTGAAGTACAGTTAATTTACAAGGTTGTGTTAGTTTCTGGTGTACAGCAAAGAGATTCTGTTATACAAACATACATATATATGTTCTTCATATTCTTTTTCATTATAGTTTATTACGAGATATTGAATATAGCTCCCTGTGCTATACAGTAGGACCTTGTTGTTTATCTGTTTTATATATAGCACTGGGTATCTGCTAATCCCAAACTCCTAACGTGTTCCTTCCCCCCACTTTCCCATTTGGTAACCGTAAATTTGTTTTCTATGTCTGAGTCTGTTCCTGTGTCGTAAATAAGTTCACTTGTATCCTATTTTAGATTCCGCATATAAGGGATATCATATGATATTGGTCCTTCTCCGTCTGACTTCACTTAGTGTGATCGTCTTGAGGTCCATCCATGTTGCCACAAATGGCGAGCCCAGGATCTTGTCCCCACTCTATGGCTGCTGCCCGGGGGCGGATAAGCTGGCAGACCCCAGAGCCCCTGCATTTTCACAGCTTCACTCTGCATCACCACGGGCTTCTCGCACTCTAGTCGACAGCCCACTCATTTCAAGCAAAATTCTAAATTCAGAGCCTCAGAAACGTGCTGGCCTGAGCAGATCTGACACCGAGCCCCAGCGGTCCCCTCCTTTTGGTTGACAAAGAACCTTCTCAGGCTTTGTCTGAGATCCTGGGGAATTCGGGGAGCTTGGAAATCAGGGGAGGGAATCAGACACAACGGAGCTGGACCTGGGAGAGAGGAATGGCCCAACCTCACGTGAGGAGAAGGTGTTTGTTTCCCCTTACATCCTGGCCCTTTTTCGATGTTAAATGTTTCTCTTTTGTTCCCCAGGTGTGTGGCCTGGGACCTGTGGGTTTGGGAGCTCTTGGAATGACGAGGCCCCACTTTGGGGGGACTCATGGGGACAGGGTGGGAAAGGCCACTCCCAGGTTTTCAGAGGAAAAAAATCTCTAAGTGACAGAAATGTGATAGATTGGTTATCAGCTATGTGAACTGTGAAACACAAGCTTCTCTCCTATTTGCTGTGATAGTGAAAAAATTCACAGGCATTTAATGGGAAACTTAGAAAACAAAAAGGGACCGCTTTCCAGTCCCGGTAACCTGCTGCTGTTACCCCGGTGTGTTTGCAGCTGTGCTCGGCCTGAGTCCCCCGGTGGGTGAGGGGAAAGGAGGCCTTCTTCGTCCAGCCCCCAGCCACAGGCCCAGTGCGGTGCCCCTCTCTGGGCATCCGTGGGTGCTGTGCCACCCTCCTCCTAACCCTCAGCCCCTACCCCTTAGTATTTGTCTCTGTCTGACCCAGTTTCCCTCCCCAACCCAAGGTCAGAGAGCTCAGTTTTCTTTTCCTAACTACCCTCTTTTAGATTAGAAAAAAATAATACTTATTTACTACCTTTTGTACAAAAATCGGAAGATACCTAAAATATATAGAAAAAATTTAAATCACCACATAATCTCATCACCCTGAGATCCCCGTGGTGCCATCTGGCTGTGGCCACCCTGCTAAATGCTTCACTTATGTGTCCCTGACTGCCTGGCTTAAACCTGACCTCTTTAGCACACCCAGTTAAGCTTATTTATTTCAGCTTTGTTTTTTGTTTTTAAAGCATTTTTATTATTGTAAAGACTGTGTGCTCACTGGAGAAAATTTGGAAAGCACAGAAAGTCATTTTCTTGCTTCTTTAAACAAAGAAAGGAAACTCATAATCCCATCTCCCCGAGGTGACCTCTTGTAGTTTTGAATAGCTTCTTTTTATCTTTTCGGACTTCTAAAAAAACCTATATTGAAAGCATATGTTTCCACAGTTGAGAGCATATTAAACAGAGGACTCTAGGTCTTGGTCTGACCCGCGATAGTGTGAATAAGCATTTCCCATGTTAATAAAAGCAGTAGCTCTTGTGTATGGTCTGCGTGTGCTCAGGCTTTTGCAGGCGACATCTCGCTTAATTTTCTCACCACCTTATGAGGAAGGGCTGGTGTTAACTTCACATGTGAGGACACTGAGACGACCTTGTCTGCGGTCGGAGAGCTATAGCCCCGCTTTGACTCCAAGGTCCGTGCTCTTAATCACTAGGTTATCTCTCTTCCTCTGAAATTTTAATAAATTTTCTAGTTCTATAGTTCTGTATAAAAACAGCAAACGACCATTGTTAAATATTCAGAAATGCCGAACAGCATAAAAAATATGAAGACTCCCGTGATATTTATTTCAGACATTTGACAGCACTCTGCAGGTATAGGCCCTGTATTTTTATAGTTGATGTCATCCTCACCGGTCAGTTTTGAAAGATTTTTTTAAAAAATCTAATCTTATAGGTATTTCCCAAGTAGACCTTTTTGGAAAAACATAATTTTTATTGATAGTTTATCAGTTAGAGTGGGTGTAATCACTTCCCGGAGGCTGGGTTCTCTTTCTGAATATATAAATCACTCAGGGATAGATAACTTTGTGCGTAAGGCTCTTTCTGTATTTCTGATGATTTCTTTAGGGTCTGTTCCCAAAACTGAATTACTGGGCCAAGGGTTTTTACAGCTCTTAATTCCTGTTGCCAAATTATTTTACAATTGGTCAGTCACTCCGTACTCTTCAATGTGCAACTTCTGCTTTCCTTCTAATTAGATGAATATAAAATGCTACCCTGGTTTAATCTGCATTCTCTTTATTCCTAATGAAGCTGAATATTTAAAAATGTGTTGGTTAGTCACTTGTATGTCTTCTTTTGTGGAGGGTCTCAGCGCTTTCCAATCAAACTGGCCTCTCCCGTTGTGGAGCACAGGCTCCGGACGCGCAGGCTCAGCGGCCATGGCTCACGGGCCCAGCCGCTCCACGGCACGTGGGATCTTCCCGGACCGGGGCACGAACCCGTGTCCCCTGCATCGGCAGGCGGACTCTCAACCACTGCGCCACCAGGGAAGCCCTCCAATCAAACTTTTTGTGATGATAGAAATGGTCTGTATCTACACTGTTTAATGGGATTCCAATCAGCCAAATGTGGCTCTTGAGCCCTTGAAATGTGGCTAGTTTGAGTGAGAAACAGAATTTTTGGCTTGATTTAAATTTAGATTGAATTTAGTTATTTGTCTTTAAATCTAAATTCATTCAAATCTAAATTTAAATAGCCACACGTGTCTGGTGGCCCCCATATTGGAAAACACGAGTCTAAGCGTTTCCCTGATTATGTATTGGAGTCTCAGTGGGGGTTTTGTATTGATTTATATGAGCTCTTTACATATTACGGCTATTAATCTTTTGTCATATTTGTTGCAGATCTTTTCCTCAGGTTGCAATTTGACCTTTACTTTTTTGTTCTCATTGTTTACAGAGCAACAAAATGTTCGGTCGCCAGACCTCATAATCTTTACTTTTGTGGTTTCTCCCATAGTTTTAGGCTTAGAAAGTCTTCCCCCTCACCAAGGTTTGATAAATATGCTTATCAACTTTATTCAAGCCTTTCTGTGATTTTTTTTTTCTTTAGCCCTTTAATCCACCCAGAATTAATTTTGCTGTGTGGTATGAGGTACAGCATGGCTTAGTCATCTCTGTGCCTGGCGTAGAATATGTACTCAATACATTTTATCAGATGAAACAGTTGGACGCCTGCAGATTAGGTGGGTGGGTGGGGAAGAGTGGGTAAGTCAGGTGAAATTAAATAGAGCATAAAATGCCGCTACTTAAAACATTGATATATTTTTAAACTGTGATGGTTATAAAGATTTTAATAACGTAAGAAAAGGACTCCGATACAATGTTATTTTCAAGGAAAGATACAAAATCATACCTACAATGTAATATCAACTATGTTTTAAAAATGCAGTGAAAATGTTGGAAGAAATATTCCAAAATATTAATAGTAATTGTCTCTTGGTGGTTGGCTTTTATTTTTTCCTGCTTCTTAACATTTCTATACTTCCCCAGTTGCCTACAGTACTTTGATGATCAGAAATGTTAAATACAGCACTTGAAGAAACAATGCATGATCACTTGATACTTCTAGCTTCCCAAGCCATCGTTGGCCAAGTCAGCAATTCACATGGCCAAGTTCTGGTTGAGGGCAGGTGGGCCATGGTGGGGAAGGGTCCTACCTGCCTTTCGGTTCGGGCAAGCTGGGACTAGACTTCCTTCTCAGCTCACAGCATTTGACTGTCTCAAGTGATATAACCTGGGGCAGTTTTCTCATCTCTAAAATAAAAATAATAATGACTTTGTGTGCGGGCCTGTGGGGATACATTGTTTTGTTGTTAATTACACACACAAACACAGTATATATGTGTAATATTATACATTGAAACATATTCAAAGAGCACCAACATAAACTTTTTAAAAAGCAACATTCCTTCATCTCTATCATTCTCCACCAGATGTAATCGTGGCTAAAAGTTTGGTCTTAATCTTTTTTTTTTTTTTTTTTAAAGGGAGGGTAACATTTATTGAGGGCTTGCTGTGTGCCAGGAACAATTTTAAATATTTATAGGTATTAACTCACTTAATGCTTGTATCAGTCATATGAAGTATAGGTACTACGAGTGCCTGTATTTTACAGGTCACAAAATGCGAGGCACAGAGAGATTAGTGACTTGACTAAGGTCTCTTGGCCGTCAGGTTGCAGAGCCAGGACGTATACCTAGGTGTCGAGACTGGTACTGCCTCTGACCTGGGCTATTCTGGAGCTGCTCCGGTGGAAGACATCCTGGGACTTGCAGTGGGTCACCCATTGGATGTCCCTCTCCAGAACTGGTCTGAATCTGTATTTACTTATTTATTTACAAAATGAGATATTATACTTGTATACATATATACTGTATAATTGCTTCCCTTTTTTCACCTCCCAATAAATTGTGAGTGACTTTCCATGATAGTATATGTGGATTATGTCATTGTCTTTAATGTCTGCCCAATTGTCTAAAATATATGTGTGCCATGATTTATCCTTCTCTTCATCAATGTTTGATCTGCTCCCTCTGTAATAAGGACAGCACAGCAAACACGTCTTTAGGCATGTGTGTTTACTGTCTTTTAGGATGGTTTTCCAGGTGTAGCGTTGCTTTGCGTGTATGAACATTTAAAAGTTTGAGAGATATTGCTGATGCCAAAGTGGTTCTTTTAAGACAGTTGAACCAGTAGACGTGATTACTGTCATGGTAGGAATGCTTTGATGGTCCCCCACCTCCTCAAAGCTGGATGTTACCAATAGTTTTAACTTTTACCAATATGATAGGTCTAAAATATCTAATTGCGTTTTAAATTTTTATTTCTTTGTCAGGGAAGTTGACATTTTTTTTCATATGTTTTGTGAATATTTGTATTTCTTCATTGGTTAATTATCTATTCATATTTTTTGCCGGTTTTTCTTTTAGGTTGTCTTTCTCTTCCTGGTTGACTTATAGAACCTCTTTATATATCACGGATATTAATTCTTTGTTTGTTACATGTGTTGCAAATGTTTTGCCTCGGCCTGCCATTCTGTTTGCAACAATTTATTTTTATGGCATCTTTCACTATTCGTAAGTTTAAAATTTTTAGGTAGTCAAAATTCTTTTTCTTTCTCTTTATGGATACTAGTTTTACATCATACTTAGACCTTTTCCAAATTGAGGTTACAGAAATTTTCTCCTATAGTTTCTTCTAGTGTTTTTGTTGTTTTATTTTATAACAGGCTTCTTTAACCCACCTGTATGTTTTTAAGTCTGGTGTGAGATGTGACTTGTTTCAGTTATTTAAAATCTTCTTTACAGTTTTTATTTCTTAACTTTTTTCTCCAAAAGGAGAGCAGTTGCTTCAACACCATTATCTGAAAACTCCACGTCCCCACCACGGATTAGAAACACCACCACATTATTGAATTTTGTTAAAAATCTGGGTCTTTCTCTGGATTCTCTCTTCTTTTCCCTTAGTTAATCTAGTCAGTTTTAATTTCTGTAAATCTGTAGACTTAACTGTATTCTCGATATGTGGAAGGACATTATCCTTCTTTCTCAAACATTTCTTAGTTATTCTCACTCATGTTCAAGTAAATTTGTCAAATCTCCCACTCCTGAAAAATCCCATTAGATTTAAATTTCAATGACTTATATGGATTGATTTGAAGTAAAATTAACAAGATTACAATCTGGTGTTAGACTAAATAAAATTTGCTTTGGGCCTCGGTATCCCCAATTGTAAAGAGAGGGGGTTGGATCTGATGTGAAATTCCTATCAGGCTCTCTAATTGAAAATTACAACAACAGCAACAGTAATAGTCATTATAGGGCCTAAAGCACCACGCTGGGCACTAGGGCACAAAAATATAGAAGGCAAAATCCCTATCCGCCAGGAGCTTCTCATCTAAGGGGAGATTCAGCATGTGCAAGGCATTATGGCCAAATGTCCAATTAATGTGTTTCAGATTCACGGGCAAAAGTAGATAAAAGAGAAAAAGAAAGGGAGTTCCCTGGTGGTCTAGTGGCTAGGATTCTGGGCTTTCACTACCGTGGCCTGGGTTCAATCCCTGGCTGGGTAGCTGAGATGCCGCAAGCCGCTCTACATGGCAAAAGAAAAAACAAAAAGAATAAGAAAAAAATAAATAGATGGAGGGAGCTGCAGCTGTCACCCGGCCAACAACATGTTTGGGAATGCTTTGCAGGTGGCACAACTGTTCACTTTCTTCAGTGAAATATCAGGTGAAAAAAATGACCATTGGTACCTGGATCTTAATTTTTAGACAACATGCCACCCTTTGGAGTACCTGTTTTTAGTAACTAGCTAGTTCGTGACAGGTTGATTCCCTCTGACACAGTAAGAATGAGTCCAGGCTTGGACATTCACAGCCTCTTAGGGTCAGATGGAACCTCAGAGACCAAACTCTTTATCGTGTGGACCAGGAAAATGAGTCCCAGAGAGGGAAAGGAACTTGCCCGAAGTCACACAGTAAATTGGAGCCAGAAGAACTTCAGAAGGCTCTGAGGGTGCCTTTTGGTTTATCCTATTTCCCTCGGGTTTCTGGAGGGAAAACTCTCCTCGGGGGTGTCAGTTGCAACCCTGCCCACCCCAACTCCAGGCTGGGTTGGAGGGCCTATGGAGCAGTGGGGCGTGGGGATTGCCCCCATGGGGCGAGCCGATACCACATCCTGCTGATTCAGGCCTCTTGGGAAGCCCTGACTTTTATCTAGAAAACTCCCCATGGTACAGTACACAGGGGGTCTGAGGCCCTGGCTTCTGATCCCGGATCGGATTCTGACTTGAGCAGGTCTCCTCCCTCTGGGCCTGAAGAAAGGGTGGGCCGAGCAAATGATATCTAAGTCCCCCACTGGGACTGGAGCCGCCAGAACTGGCTTGTCTGTGTTCTTAGCATCTCGGCCGTAGTTCAGGTACATGGCTCCTGTGTGTCCATCCTGCCGGCCTGAGCGTCACCACAGTCAGGATGTCTGTGTGCTGAGGGGTGACAGTGGGCAGTGGCCCAATCAGGCCCCCATGTGGCGGTGGAAGGTCAGGCTGGGGAAGGTTGGAACAGCCTCAGGCTCACACTGGGAAACTGCTTTGGTTCACTGAGTGGCCCATCTCCCTGCCAGCACCAAGCCCTCTGGAATCTGCCTCTTTGATTCCCGGTGCAGGGCAAACCCAGCAGTGGTCAGTCCGTGTCCCCTTCTGCCCGAGGCAAAGGCCACAGCTCGAACACCCCCAAGTCACTCAGTCTAAGCAGAGAAGCCCCTACTCATGTCCTCATCTGTTACGTGGACGCCTAAGGAGAATTAGGCTTGGGCCTAATTATCCCGAACCCACGCGGCCAGACCCTCACCCTCTGAAGGCAGGAAACTGAGGCCTAGCCCCATCACCATCACCTCCCTCCTCTGGGACTGCCCCAGGTGAGGCCCCACGTCTTCCGAGAAGCCGACTCCCCCTCCCGCTGTGTGCGGGTAGGTGGGGTCCTCTGGCCTGTTCCTGTAACTGGGCCTGTGCTCTCCAGGTCTGGCTGTTTCCTTCTTCTCTCTCTTTAAAAACAGCTTCTGGGACTTCCCTGGCCGTCCTGTGGTTAAGACTCCGTGCTTCCAAGGCAGGGGGCGCACGTTCGATCCCTGGTCTGGGAGCTAAGATCCCGTGTGCTGCACGGTGCGGCCAATAAATAAATACATAAATAAATAAATAAAAATAAAAACAGCTTCTGTCTTCAGGTCATAGATGCACTTCCAGCTCCTGAGCCACTCATGAACTGAGATGCTTATTTTCTTTTTTTTTTTTTTTTTTTTTTGCGGTACGCGGGCCTGTCACTGTTGTGGCCTCTCCCGTTGCGGAGCACAGGCTCCGGACGTGCAGGCTCAGCGGCCATGGCTCACAGGCCCAGCCGCTCCGCGGCATGTGGGATCTTCCCGGACCGGGGCGCGAACCCGTGTCCCTTGCATCGGCAGGCGGACTCTCAACCACTGCGCCACCAGGGAAGCCCCTGAGATGCTTATTTTCAAAGCAGTGGTGTGGGTCATCTTTGTGGATGGATCGTTCATTCATTCATTCATACCTTCATTGACTGAGGCTGCACGAAGCACCGGGCCTGTGCTGGGCACCCTGCATACAGAGATGGATAGAAGGCAGTCACTTCAGTGATTCTAATCCTCCCTGCACGAATGGGGCAGTGGGGGATTTGGTAAGCTTCCCCCAGGCTGCTGGGGACCAGCCCACATGTTCCTTGGAGAGGGACAGGGGTCCCATCACATACTCTGACATGCGGGTGTCTGTGGAAACCAGCAGGGGGTTCCATTTCCTGTGGCCTCGTGCTCAGTCTTGCTTCAGACCATACTCCCATATTCAGACCGTGCAGAGGGAGGCTGAGCCTCCCTGCAGGGCCCCGAGTGCCGCTGGGTGTATCTCCCCTAGGGCCTGGTCTGCCTGTGGTCAACCGAGGCCACACAGAGGGCCTCACTGATGGCCCCACTGGCCCATGAATCAGGGTGGCCCCCAGAGCTGCATTCAGTGTTCTCACTTCGGGTGGACGACCCTCCTCCCCGCCCCCCCAGAGCAGCCACCACTACCAGCTCTGCAGGAAGTGGTTCTTTTCTCTGTTTCCCCCTCTTCAGTCACACACAGACACCTGATGACACTAAAAAGGAGAGGCCGGGCTGGAGGGCCAGGGCCTCAGCTTAGACGGCTCTCTTCGGGCGGTGCCAAGGTCTGGCTGCAGAGATGGGCCTGCGGGCTGGGCCCTCGGGGAAGCCTTTGGAGTTTTTAATGCGTTTTTCTCAAATGGGTGAATCCTTCTGTTTTATGAACTAAGAATATCAATATATACTAATTGTCAAATTATTTGTAGAAGACAGAAAAGAATAAAAAAGAGAGTTTACCTCTGGGCTCTCTAACTGGAGACAACCACTGCTGACGTTTCTGATGTGACTCTTTCTAGACACTTTCCTGTGCAAATATACACACCTTTAAAAAAAAACAAGAATGGGCTCATGCAACACATGCTTTTGTGCTCAGCGTCATGGTTGCCTCTCCGAGTTAGGAGATGTAGGTCCCATTCACTGTTCTCGAGGAAGTCACGATTATTCATCCCATTGCCCTGCTGGTGGACACTCAGATGGTTTCCATTTTTCTCCTATCGCCAGCACTGCTGGGATGGACATCTCTGGACAGTCACCGTGT
The DNA here is from genome assembly GCF_008692025.1 of Phocoena sinus. NCBI lineage: Eukaryota > Metazoa > Chordata > Mammalia > Artiodactyla > Phocoenidae > Phocoena > Phocoena sinus. The sequence goes on along the minus strand of NC_045770.1, from coordinate 100,164,019 downwards.
GCATGCCTTCTGTGATTGCCTTGCAATGAATCTCTAGGCGGGGGATTACGTGGTCACAGGGATGTACATTTAAGCGACCAAGGGTGTTGCTTCCTGTGTTTTGATCAGTATCGGCTTTAGATTGAGGGGGAAAACAATTCCCTGGTGTCTTCCCAGGTTCACTCCAGCCCCTAATCCCTTCATCCTCCTTCCAGCCCCAGTCTGCTGGTTTCTGGTTGACCCACTTTCCCTGCGGCAAGAGCCTTGCCGGTTTGCCTGTCCTCTGTCCAGCATGGTCAATGTCATCCCTGTGCTGCTCTGGGGGGATCGGGTGGTAGAGACATGGCAAAACCCAGCATAGGCCAAGACTGGTGTCAGGTTGGGGGGGGTTCTCCTCCCTCTCTGACACGTGTCGTTGGGCCTTAGACTGGGTGACAAGGATGCTGAAACCTTTCTCGGGGCTTGTGTGAAGGCTGGCAAAACTCTTTGTAAACTGTAAAAGGCAGGATAGGTATGAGGGGGCACAAGGAGGCAAAGGGCGTCATGGAGGTTGAACGGGGGTGGGGTGGGGAAGGGAAAGCCATGCGACCCAAGGAGGGGGTTCCTTGTCCCCACCTCTGAGGCGACACAGGGACCTGCTGGAGACACACCTGCCCTGCGTGTGGGCACTAAGGGGCCAGGAGGAAGGGGAAGAGCTTTGCTGCCGAGGATGTGGCCCCAGAGGGAGGTCGCTGGGCCTGGACCCATTCATTTATTCAACAACTTATTATTATTTTTTTTTTGCGGTACGTGGGCCTCTCACTGTTGTGGCCTCTCCCATTGCGGAGCACAGGCTCCGGACGCGCAGGCTCAGCGGCCATGGCTCACGGGCCCAGCCGCTCCGCGGCATGTGGGATCCTCCCGGACCGGGGCACGAACCCGTGTTCCCTGCATCGGCAGGCGGACTCCCAACCACTGCACCACCAGGGAAGCCCTCAACAACTTATTAAATGCCTGCTATGAGCTAGACACTGTTCTTGGTGTTGGGGATATAGCAGTGAATGAAACAGACCCAAAACACCCCTTCCCTCATGCTTCTAACATTCTAATTTGGGGAGATAGACAACAAACAAAATAAATAAGTAAAAACGTATTGTGTGTCAGATGGTGAGAAATTCTAAGGAGGGGAATAAGGAATGGCAATTTTGTCTTTTTATTTTAAAAAATTTTGTTGGAGTAGAGTTGACTTACAATGTTGTATTAGTTTCAGGTGTACAGCAAAGTGATTCAGTTACACGTATACATGTATCCACTCTTTTTCAGATTCTCTACCCATATAGGTTATTACAGAATATTGAGGAGAGTTCCCTGTCCTTAGGAATGGCGATTTTAAATAGGGTTGTCAGGTAAGGTTTCCACCTAAGGTGAGGAAGGAGCCGTGTGGATATCTGGGAGAAGGGCTTTCCAGGCAGCGGATCAGGCAGTGCAAAGACCCTGAGGCAGGAGCTGTGCAGCGTGTTTGATGGCGGGAAGACCAATGCGGTAGAAGCAGGGCAAGCAGGGGAGAGCAGTAACATATGAAATTGGAGAGGCTCCAGGTCCTTTTTACAGGCTCTCGCTCTGTGTGCCGTGCAGAGAATGCACTGGACGGAGCAAGGGCAGAAAGCAGGGAGACCAGCCAAGAGGTGAGACATGATGGTGGCTCAGACCACGTGGCTGCTATGGAGGTGGTGGAAGTGGTCAGAGGTGCTCGCGGTCAGAGTCTGGCTACAAGTTGAAGGTGGAACCAGCAGGTTTGCACTGCATGGATTGCAGGTGGGACGTGAAAGAAAGAGGGGTCGGGGGGGTTTTGGCCAGAGCACTTGGAAGGGTGGAGGGGCCTTGTCCTGAGATGGAGCCAATCAGCTGTTTGCTTTTGGCTGTATCACCCTTGAGATGCCATTGAACATTCCAGTGGGGTTGCCGAGTGGGCCGTGGGCTGTGGGAGATGTGAGTCTGGGCCCAGGAGAGAGGTCCAGGCTGGGGACATACTGGAGTCATCACTGTGGACGTGGGAGTGATGGTGGGCGGTGGCAGCAGAGTCCTGTAAAGTCACTACCCTGCCTTTCTCTGCCCCTTGGTTGTGCCCCAGAGAAGGGCCAGACAGTTCCATCCAGAGTCCCCGTCCTCCACCTGTCAGCCATTCCCCTCCCCCACCCCTCCTTTTCCAGCCACCTGTTGTCTCTGTGTGGGTGGTGAGAGGGGGTTGCTATTTTGGGCTCCCTCCATCCCATACTGAGCAGAGGAAAGAGCTTCGGAAGCTTGGTGCCAGCCCCAGCTCGCTTGAAACTAGGTCAGTCTGGAGCCTGGAGCCTCCACGGCCGGCTCCGGCCTGCCATCCATACGAGACTCGTGTGTCTCTGCACCCAGCGGGTGCCATCTGGGCCCCCCAAGGCCCTGGTCGCCCCGCTGGTCCTCTGTTCGAGCTCAGAATGTGAAACAGCCAATTCCTTTGTGGGCTCCAAGCACGGGCGGTGGGAAGGGGCATTTCTGCCGACACTGTTGCCCAGGCTGGCCGGGAGGGCTGCCCGCTGTGATTAGCGGGAAATACAAATGGGTTTGCAGAGTCCCCAGTCTCACACTTCACAGGAAGGATTCAGGCTTAGGCAAAACTGTCTTTGAGCCTTTTCCTTGGTTGGCTGTGAAGCATGTATAAATAGACAGTGTCAATGACTTCAAAAAAAACACACACACAAACTTTTTTTGAGTTGCAACACACACACGCACACACAAAACCACAAGATATAGAACACCTCAAGATATAGAACATTTCCTTCCCCCCAGAAGGCTCCCTAGTGTCTCTACCCATCCATACCTCCCCTCCTCCCACCACGAGCTAAGCCCCTTTCTGACTCTATCATGATCCATTAGTTTTACGTCTTCTTGGGCTTCATATAAATGGAATCACAGAGGATGTGCTCTCTGGTGTCTGGCTTCTTTCACTCAATGTTACACCTGTGGAATTCATCCCTGCTTTTTTTTTTGCGGTACGCGGGCCTCTCACTGCTGTGGCCTCTCCCGCCGCGGAGCACAGGCTCCGGTCGCGCAGGCTCAGCGGCCATGGCTCACAGGCCCAGCCGCTCCGCAGCATGTGGGATCCTCCCGGACCGGGGCACAAACCTGTGTCCCCTGCATCGGCAGGCGGACTCCCAACCACTGCGCCACCAGGGAAGCCTGGTCTGTACTTTTTAATTGCTATGTTGGATCCCATTGTATGAATACTGCATCTCTTCAGTGTTCATGATGTTACTCTAAGCAACATGAAGATGTAGATGTCATGTCTTTTCCAGCATTGTAGCCACAGAGCCTGGCGTAAGATTTGCCATACAGTTTGTCCGATGAATGAATGAACCATTGTTCAAGTTCCCCTGGGCTGGATTCGAGCCATGGTGTGCTCATCACATTTGTGGACTGCATCTCAGTCATGCTGGGATTGTCTATCAGGGACCAAGTAGTTATTCATGAAAACCTCTGGCAAGGACCTGGAGTCCACAGTCCTTGTCCCTCCTCCCTGCTCTGTGGAGGTGCGTCCCCTCCTGCATCAGGCCCATCTGCCCATAGCAGAACACCACCTTGTTCCAATCTGGTTCTGGGGTTGCTTGAGGCCCTGATGTGACCCCTCGGCCCCCACCTTGGGGAAATGAGTAGAAACATCTGTACATCAAGTGGCCTGAAGCAGTGCAGAGGTGAAGTGCCCAAGGCAGAGTGAGGACACTCTGTGTGTGTGACCACAGCCATATCACTACCCTCTCTGGGCCCTGCTTCCCTCATCTGTACAGATAGTCTGGCTTTGTCTCATTTTGGTTCTCTTAGGGCTTCTGTCCACTGTTAGAACTGGCTGTGTCGGCCCACAGGATGGGACAGGTGGGGGAATGTTTCAGAGTCTCCCTCCTCTGTTGGCTGCTGGGATGGGCTGATGGGGTTCAAAGCCACCATCCCAGAATTGCTTCTCCAGGTGGAACGCTGTTGCCCAGCCAGGTATGTTGCTGAAAGATTGCTCCCCCAGCCCTGCCCTGGCCCTCGTTTTGATGGTGAAATGTGAAGTCAGGAAGCAGCTAGCTCTTGAGTGAAGTATCAAAATGAATCCATCAAGGCAAATGGGATCTTGATTTTTTTTCTGTTCCGTGTTTGCTGTTTCCTGAGTGGGAACATAAAAATGACAGGGTGCTTTCAATAGAGCACAAAGTGAGAGGGAGGATGGAGTACACATTAGGTGGGAATGTTAAAACCAGGCTCTTTGTGAGGAGAAGGGCTCCTGCAACAGGCCCTGGGTCTTCTGCCTTCATACACAGAAGCTGCACCTATACATCTACGTGAATCCAAATGAAAAGAAGCTAGATATTTTGCGTATACTAGTAGCAAATGTGTGACACACATATAGCCATTCCATTCCTGTGCCCCTAACAGACATCACTAATCAATTACAGTATATGTTTCTGCCTAGTTCAAATGCAGCTTAGGTTCATTCTTAGCATAAATAGCATTTCATACCATTAGATCTGGTGTGTGAATTGAAATCTGTTTAACTCTGGTCTATATATAACCAAGCAGTATGAAAACTTGGAAACTTTTGCATGTTGGAGAGTTTTGTTTGTTTGTTTGTTTTTTGTTCTTTCCTATGTCCAGGTCTTTGGCTTGACTTAATCTAGACGCTCACTAGGTAAAATTTGAGAGCTCTAGAAAGAGCGACCTGAAAACCACTGTTACTGCGTCATTCCTTGAGGTACCCTTTAAAAGTAGGAAGAAGAAGGATCTTTCTGAATCTTTAGTGTGGGTTTTGTAGCCCGAAAAAGGGTCTTGGGATAGCATCAGAGCTGGGGAACTTTGGGAAGGGAGATAAAGAAAGACGGCAGGCTTGACCCTTTGAGCTGACTTCTCCTTTTGGGTTGGGGCCAGCCCTGGATTCAAAATAAGTAACAACAATGACAATAACACACCAGCAACACATCCCTCACGTCTGTAGGTCACATTACAGTTTACCACATGCTCTCCCAGACCCTGAAAGGCGTCATATCCTCATTTTAAGGATGAGGAAACAGATACAGAGAAGTTCAGCGATGTATGCGGTGACACACAGCTAAGAATAGCCCGAATTGTCCTGTGTGACCCCAACTGTCATGATTTTCCCACGGCCAAGTGAAGTGTCCTCACTGATCCCCCAGTTTTCGAATTCCTTTTCTACTTCTGTTTTTCTTTTTTTTTGCGGTACGCGGGCCTCTCACTGTTGTGGCCTCTCCCGTTGTGGAGCACAGGCTCCGGACGCGCAGGCTCAGCGGCCATGGCTCACGGGCCCAGCCGCTCCGGGGCACAAACCCGCGTCGCCTGCATCGGCAGGTGGACTCTCAACCACTGCGCCACCAGGGAAGCACCTTTTCTACTTCTTACCTGACTGCTCTGTCGGCATGTCTTTGCCTGCTGCCCCGGCTACTGACTGTCGCCGAGTTGAATGTGTTCATGGCACATGTAAAGTGGAGATGTTTTTCTCCACTTTCTCCCTGGCAGTTCCATGGGGCTCGGTCCCATCTCCTTTCCTGGTGGGAGATGACTTGGGTTCTTCCCTCTGGGCACCCCCAGCCTTGTTCACAGTACTCTTCCTATGTGCTGATTCAAGTTGACAACATAGCAGTCAGGGGAGGTCTGGGGGCTTGGGAGTGAAGTTAGGTCTGGACCTGCCTTCTGCAACTGGCTTGCTTCAGCCCCAACATGGAATCAACTTATTAAAAGCTGCAGTGCCTGAAAGTTAGCTCCCAAGAGCATCTTCCTGGTTTTTCCACTTGTCTCTAAGTTACTTGGAATTTCTCTGTGGACCTCGGGCCCCCCTATGAAAACCTATTGCTTTCTAAGTAACACTTATATTCTGATCCCCCAGGGAGAAAACAGAGAAGAGAATCCCTGCAAAACCAGCCCCCAAGTTGGATCCTGCCTGGACAGTACTGTGTTTCCTAATCAGCTTCCCACCTCCATCCAATCCTTCTTCCAGACGGCTGCCAGAGTGATCTCTGTAAAACAGAAATCTGTTTCCTTCACCACTGCCCTCCCCCCACTTAAAGCCCTTTCCTCCAAGCTCTTTAGCCACTCCCCCATCACACACACCCCATCACACACACCAGGCAGATACTATCAGTGAACTAATCTGACCAGACTAGGGGGACATCAGAGTGCTGGGGGCTGCAGTGAACTGGAAACAGGGAGGATGGCGACTCCTCATCTAAAAAGAACCATCGCAACCCTGATTGTTGCCATAGAAGAGCACAGCTCTGTGGTCCCAGATCCTAATTTTCCAACACAACCTGGTTAATCTGTGTTTTAATAGGAAATCTCCCAATTTTCAAATGTTGGTTTATATTTTTTAAAAAGCACCATGTGGGCCACTAACAAAGCCTTTCTGGGCTTCCCTGGTGGCGCAGTGGTTGAGAGTCCGCCTGCCGATGCAGGGGACACGGGTTCGTGCCCCGGTCTGGGAAGATCCCACATGCCGCGGAGCCGCTGGGCCCGTGAGCCATGGCCGCTGAGCCTGCGCGTCCGGAGCCTGTGCTCCGCAACGGGAGAGGCCACAGCAGTGAGAGGCCCACGTACCACAAAAAAAAAAAAAAAAAAAGCCTTTCCCACAACAAAACATACGCACATGTTGTGACCTTTGCCCTATGCTCTATGCTCAGGAGATACTGGCAGTTCTCCGTAAATGCCACGGTCTTTCGTATCTGTGGCTTCACGTGTCCTGATCCACACGTTGTCTCCGTAGATCAGCTTGTCCTCATGCTGTGATCATGCCAGCTGTGTGGCTTTGGGCCAGACGAGGGAACATCTTAGTGACTCAGTTCCCTCCTCCGTAAGGTGAAAATAATAACGTCACCTACCTTGAAGAGTGATGGGGAAGGTAACATGAGTGAATGGTTGTAAAGCATGAGAAAGTCCTTGGCATATTATAGGTGCTAAGTCAGTGTTAGCTAACTTCATCTTTATAATCATTATCATCCTTCTACTCTTGGTTGTCACCTCCTCTGAGAAGCCTTCCTGTATTCCTCGAGGACAGACCATCCGCCCTCCCCGCCAGATCCTGTAGCACACGTTCTCCCCGCCATGCCAGCACCCAACTCACTGTATTGGCTGTTAGCGTCTCAGTCTCCCACTGACTGAGCACCTGGAGAGGAGGAGCTGTGTCTTTCTTTCCAGACACAACTCCTAACAGCACCTGGCCCAGAAGAGGCCTCCACGGAATCTGGCTGAATAGATGGACCTTGAATGAATGGGGGGCTGGAGGCCTGCTCAACTAGATATTTCAAGCTGGCTTCTTCTGGAGGCACAGCAGGTGGGCTTGTCTGACTCCCACTTCAGTGTGGCATCCATCCCTCCCAGCAGCTCCTCTGGGTGGCTGATTGAAGCAAGGAAACAGGAAGTGAAGTTAACAGACACTGACCAAGCCCCTTTCACTTCAGGTGTGAATGAAAGAAACTGAGCCCCTTGAGAGCTGAGCGGGGGTTGGGGGATGCGTGAGTCATGGTGTGTCATAGAGATCTTTTGGATACATCTTTCAGTTTCAAAAGCATGAAACACTCTTACTACAGGTTGAGAAACTGGAACACCAAATGACTGTGTCCCAAACAGGACGCTGCTATCTGTGTCTGGTAAAGTACCTGGGAGTTTTTTTTTTTGCTCCACCCAACGTTGGTGGCTGAGCTGTGGGACCTTACAGTGACGTTATGGGTCCTATACAGTAGCGCTCCTGAACCTCTGAGACGTGACTAATTCTTCTGTCCTTGAGCTGGTGTTAAAAAAAAAAGAACACAAAAACCCTCTGTGGTCACAACCAAGATGTGATTGATGATAGACTCTGAGCCCTGAGAGTCTTACCAACCTACTCTGGCACGTTTTGGGGATGCTGTGAAACTCAACAGAGCTGCCTGTCATCATAAGAGAACCAAACGAGTGTGGGTAAGAAATTCAGATCAGCTCACGAGTTCTGTTTCTCGCTGGTTGTACAAACAGACGCTTGCTGGAAGCTGCTTCAGTGGGAGCAAGGTGGAGCTTTGCGAGAGCACAGTCGAGTGTTTGCTGGGAATGATGGAGGTTTTTTCCATTTTCTCATTTTCCATTACTCGAATAGCGTTATGACCTGGGACTTTTTGTGTGGGGTCCTGGCTGAATGTTTGTGATTTTCAGGAGTTCTGGTGGGAGTCAGGTATGGCATGGATAGGGTGAATCTGAAACTCACCTCAAATTTATTTTCCATTCATCGTTATCAATTACCCGCATCTTTTTTTTTTTTTTTTTTTTTTTTTTGCGGTACGCGGGCCTCTCACTGTTGTGGCCTCTCCCGTTGTGGAGCACAGGCTCCGGATGCACAGGCCCAGCGGCCGTTGCTCACGGGCCCAGCCGCTCCGCGGCATGTGGGATCCTCCCGGACCGGGGCACGAACCCGTGTTCCCTGCATCAGCAGGCAGACTCTCAACCACTGCGCCACCAGGGAAGCCCTGTCAGATTATTTTTAAAGAGGGCCCCCAAACTGTATAAGCGTCAGGCCCCCAAACCCAGATCCATCCCTGACCATGTATCATGAATAATCGAGAGCTGACTCTATCGCCTTAAGAGTTGGAACCTTGGCTTCATCTGGGATCCAGCTAGTGACAGGCTTGTTCATCTTGTTTGTATTGTTATGAAAACTATTTACTTAATACCCCAGATAAGAATCAGATCCTAGGGGGACTTCGCTGGTGGCACAGTGGTTAAGAATCCACCTGCCAGTGCAGGGGACAGGAGTTTGAGCCCTAGTCCGGGAAGATCCCACATGCCGCAAAGCAAGTAAGTCCATGCGCTGCAACTACGGAGCCTGTGCTCTAGAGCCCTTGAGCCACAACTACTGAGCCCACGTGCCACAACTACTGAAGCCCGCGCGCCTAGAGCCTGTGCTCCACAACAAGAGAAGCCACCTCAATGAGAAGCCCTCGCACTGCAATGAAGAGTAGCCCCCGCTCGCGACAACTAGAGAAAGCCTGTGTGCAGCAATGAAGACCCAATGCAACCATAAATTAATTAATTAATAAAAAAAAAAGAATCATACCCTAGGGACCAAGGTATGACACCTGTGTAGATAATAACTGTGGGTAGTCCTTGCTAGAAAATGAACTGTGGGTAGTCCGATGTGATGTGCATTTGAATTAGCTTGGATGGCAGGGAGAGTAGTAAATGTGAAGGAGTTTCTCAGCTGACAGTGACAGCTGACACATACACGGACCTCTACAAGGTCTCACAGGTAGGGTTTCAAGGAGCTGACAACCACCTGTGAGGCAGGCAGGACAGGGGTCATTATTATCCCTTTCAGCAGGTGCACAGACAGACCCAGAGGTCAAGGAGCTCATTCGAGGTCACAATGGCACTAAGAGGCACAGCCAGGATTCAAATCCAAGTTGCTGAAACTCCAAATTCAGTGCTCTTTTAACTGCCATCATGTTGCTTTTCCAAGAGGCTGCATGCCAGAAAGACCAGGATAAATTTGCTGACAAGTATTTGCTCCTTCTGGAGAGTGACTGAACTTGAGCTCTACTTGGGGCCGGCAGCAGGAGAGGAGGGTGTCGGTGAGAGTGAAAGTGACTGGGAGGGGTCAGTGTGCTGGGCTCTGTGCCCAGCAGGGTCACCAAGGCCTCTCAGTCCAGCCAAGTGCATGTTATTCTCTGGGGTTTGCGGAAGAGGAGACTGGGGCTCACACAGAAGGTAGACGCTCTCCCCCTCCCCCACCCCCCTCCTTGATCGTCAGGTTCAAGGTTAACCTGAAGAGGTTGGCTGCTGCAAACCAAAATGCCCACTTGAGATGTGATGACCCTTTGAGTTTGTGACTCTGCTTTTCCCAGTTGACTATTGACTTGAACGTTTGGTGTGGTGTGAGGGGAGATGGTCTTGTGTTTTGACTGATAACATTACCTATCTAACAGGTTAATACTGGACAACTAATCCAGCTGTCTAGCTTCGGTGCGGGTATACAGCAGTGCCAGGCTACGAAGACCCTAGAACATGGCAGGACTAGAAGGGACTTCTGAATGTGTCTAGTCCTAGGGCTACAAACTCAGATGCCCAAGGAGCCAGGCAGGTGGCTATGCCGTGGGAATCAAGCCAGGGGTAAGCCGAGAGGGAGTGACAGGGCTGTGGCATTCAAATTCAGAAACTTCAAAACTCTGTGCTGATAAAACGAAATTTGCCATTCTGGGCAGATCTGGCTCCATGCTGTCAGTTTGCCCCTCAAATGTGGTCAGAAATTCATTGTACCAGCAGGAGAGCTGAAGCTCTGGGTGACAGAGGCCTCCCAGCATCCAGTTAGACCATGAATTAATTCATGAGTTTGTCCTTGTAAATTGTTTTTTGGCCCTGCTTTGCGGCACGCGGGATCCTAGGTCCCCAACGGCCAGGGATCGAACCCGAGCCCCCTGCGGTGGAAGTGCGGAGTCCTAACCACTGCAGCGCCAGGGAAGTCCCTGTTCTTGTAAATTTTTTCAAAAAGCCCTTCATTTGCATGTAAGGTTTCAGAGTTTATGAAGTGTGTGGTCACACAAACTATTCTAGTGGGTCCTCAAAGTACGGCATCCACACTTTAAATATGTGGAGGTTGAGGTCCAGAAAGCTTAGCCAACTTCGACTCCGTGTTGGGTGACTGTAAATCCTGCTCATTCGGGACAGTCCCCACTTACACTGACTGTCCCACCATCAGTATTAATAGCTCCTTTTGCTTCCCAGAGTGTCCTGGCTCAAGGGATAAATCACTGGCCACACTAGCAAAAGGTCCCTGGGGGCTCTGGACTTGGCCCTTTTTCCTGACCTTCTGAGGCATCACAGCTCGCACATGGCCGAGCAGCTCTGGTTCCTGATTGGGCCTCTCTCCTCTGTCCTCGGAAGGACAGCAACGAGGGCACTCAAGTGGGAGTGGTGAGGCGATGTTGCTTTTAAGGCGAGCACAGGCTCTGGTGTCTGTCTGACCCCAGTTCCAATGCAGAGCCTGCCACTTACCCACATAAGCTACTTCACCTCTCTGAGCCTCAGTTTCCATATCTGTGAAATGGATGTAATCATAACAGCAACCTCACAGCCTACGTTTGAGGATTAACTGAGAGGATGCGGGAAAACCACTTAGAACACAGCTTGCATCGACATTGGTAGTTACCACGGGGCGGATGAGGAGTGTTTGGAACTGGTTAACATTGGCCCCTGTGGGGAAACTGTCAGAGTCTAAGACGTTTGAGGCAGTTCGAAGCCAAAATCACTGGCCGGTGGTCATGAGACATGGACTGACCTGTTTGGAGGCCTGAAGCCCCGGACTGGCCACACGCCCAGGAGTGCTGGTGCCATGTGCCCGGGCTACGTGGGAGCTCAGTGGGATGGGTGGGGGTGGGGAGGGGCCCTCTGCAATCTTTGTGACTCTGCACTTGTCTCACTGAGGAGGTGGGTTTGGAGTTGAGTGGGAGGTGGCGGGTTGGCTGGGGTGCACTTTGGGATTTGGCGAAGATGTGTTTTCCCAGAAGTGCATGGCTGTCAGGATATAGAGAGGCCTAGGGGCAAGGAGAGGAAAGCGCAAAGCAGGCGAGCTTACCGGGGCCACAGGGCCCATGGGACACGCAGGTTTGTGGGCACTGTCCACGCCACCCAGGGAGAGCACCCAGAGCACAGCCACGCTGTGGTTTAGAGGCGCCAGGACCTGAAATCTAGCCCGGCTCCCTTTAGGGCCCAGTGGCTCTCCACCTTGGCCACACGTTAGAATCCCCTGGGGAGCTTAAAAGAATCCTCTGTCCAGGCTGTACCCCAGACCGATTAAGTCAGGATTCCTGGGGTGGCCGCAGACATCAGGACTCAGCACCCTCTGAGCTCAGCCCTCATCCTGCAAATTATGATCAGACCCATTTGTGACCACGAGTACTGATTCTTCTTGTGAGCAAACACAGATGATGCTGGAAAAGCACTTTGTGAGCCATCAGGGGCCATGTAGGCGTAAGGTCATAACCATCAATCCGTCCAACAGTACCGCATCCCGCTGACAGGTGAGTCGCATCAGGTGCGCTGCCTTGGCATTTATTCCTTGGATAGGTCTGGTCACACGTGGGAGTAACAGAGCAAGGGCAGGATGAGGAGCAACACCCTTGGGGTCTTCAGGATGCTGACCTGGGGTCTTCGCTGACCAGAGCTGGCAGGCAGTGGTGTGGTGATGGGCTTTGTGTGGGTCTCCGGCTCCGGGTCGGCGGGACAGCTCTGTCACCACCGGCCATGTGGCTTCCCCTGTCCAGGCCTCAGTTTGTGCCTGCAGGCGTGGGGCCCCGTGAGAAGTCAGTGCAAGGCTTCTGCTCGACCATGCACATGGTAGCATCTGAGCCACGCTCCTCTGAAGCCCTCTCGCCAGGCTGGGGGCGACTCTTCATTTTTACTTTTGACACAGCAAACCGATGATCTAGTCTGATATCCGGATCTTGCTCTAGTTGCATTTCTATTTCCCTGCATTGCTGGGGCCTGATGGTTCTCAAACTTCTTAAGACTTACCTGCTACGCTTTTTAAAATGCAATTTCCTGGTTTCAGTAGGTCTGGGGGGGAACCTAGGAGTCTGCATTTTCTCAAGTGTCATCTGGGGAAGTGTGAGCTGGATGGTTTGCATAGCCCAGAGCTCTGTTCCTTCCACCTGTCATTTATCCTGACCCCCTCACTTAACACATCACCTTTGAGCACCTGTACTTGGGCTTTAGGGTAAATGACCAGGTTTGACCTCTGCTCTGCCACTTACAGCTGTGAGACGCAGGACAAGGTGTTCTGTCCCTTTGAGCCTCAGTGTCCCTGACTGTAAAGTGGGGAGACAATGCGTGGCTCCGTATGTGTCAGCCAGGGTTACATTTCTCTGTGCCCGTCTGGGTTCTGGGCAGGCACAGCCCGCGGCTTCCCCTGATCCCAGTGCTGGCCCCTGGCCCCTGGCCCTCGCCCCATCTCAGACACCCCCCCATCTTTGCGTGGGCTTTCAGGCTGACCCTACATCATGGCTGGTACTTGGGGAAAAGGGAGCAGCTCTACGGTGGGCAGAGCCGGCTGTGGGCTGGTGTGGAGGACGAGAGGAAGTTCAAGATGAACGTCCAAGTCTAAGTGTAAACACAGGGGATTCTGACAGATGGCCGTGAGCTGCAGAAGGGACACTGTGATGAACAGGATGTGTCTGCAGCCCTGTTCTTGGTCTTGGGGCCCTACTCCAAGGAGCTGCTGGGATGGTAATAGAGAGCATGAGGATGATACTAAGAGATACGTTTACCGAGCACGTGGCCATTTTCGAGTATTAAGCGACTCGCGTCTTTAACTCAATCTTCACACCGTGAGACTGTTGCTCTCTCCATTCCAGAGATGAAGGAGCAGAGGCCCACGTAGTAGGGGCTAGAGTTGATTCCAGGTCTGTTGCTGTGGTTACCTCCACTTCTGCAGTCCCCTTATTCAGAATTAGGACTGGCAGCTCATAGCACATTACAATTTTCGAAACACTTTGCATACAAGGTATCTGAGTTGGTTCTTAGAACTAACACTCTTCACTGGGTACTGTTTACAAAAAGCCTTTAGCGGAGTATTATTCACGTAGCCTGGCATTCACTTACTTTCATTGTACAATCGAATCCTCTTTAGTAAATTTACAAAGTTTGTGTCACCACAATCAGATTTTATGACCTTCCCATCATCCGAAAGATCCCTCATGCCCACTTGCAGTCACTAACCACTCCTACCCCAGCTCTCAGCAGTCACCGATCTACTTTCTGTCTCTGTGGATTTGCCTTCTGTGGGTATTTGATATAAATGGAATCATATAACATGTGGTCTTTTGTGCCTGGCTTCTTTCGCTGGGCAGAATGTCTTTGAGGTTCATCCATATCATTGCAGGTGTCAGTACCTCATTTTTTTTTTTACCGCGTATTCCGTTGTACGCATTTATCACTTTTGGTTTATCCATTCTCCAGTCGATGAGTGTTTGGCTTGTTTTCAGTCTTGCCACCAGGTTCTTGTGACATCTTACTGCTCAAGACGCTGAGTGCTGAGTTATCGCCATCTTCATTTACGGCTGAAATGTCTTACAGTTAACATGCTAGGAGGTGTCAGAGGCAGACCCGAGCCCCGTCAGCCCAATTCCAAATGCACTTATGGTTCCCTTAAAGCCACCGGTTTCAGCTACAAGCCCCGACAGCCGCTTTCCCATTTGCTTTTGAAAGTCCCTCCTTCTCCTGCTCCTCTAGGATTCCTGGGGAAGGGCAGCCACCTCCCATCAGCCAGCCACTTCCAGCCCGGCGGGAAGAACTTCCAGTGGCTGCTGAGGCCTGGAAATCAATTTCAATTGAGTAGTGGCTCACTCTCTCCTAAGAGACGGGCTAATTTCCTGCAGCGGGAAGGACAGTGATGTGTGGTTTGGGCTTGCCCCAGCATTCCCGGCTAGGAGAGCTGGGAGTTCACTGAAACACCACCCGTGAGTCTTTGATGTTAATTTTAAAAGCTCTCAGGTGCTGAGAAACTAGACCCAGAAACAAGCCGCTCCGGGGCACACAGAGGGCATTTTCTGGTCTTCTTTTCTCTTTCCATGGAGTTAGGGGAGACAGTTCTGGCCGTTCTGAGGACTGACTGCTCATAGCATCACGCTGGGACATCTACCTAGGCTGGTCTCTGGCCTCAGGGCAGGAGCCCTCTAAGGTCCAGGGATCAGGCCATGGCTGGGGAGATGGGGACAAGGCAGGGGTCTCCATCTGTGGGTCCACCACCCATAGGTCCCTGTGGTCATGGGGTGGGAGGAGGGGCAAAAGCTGGGCTTACCTTGTCCCCCCAGGTTTAGAAGGTCTGCTCCAGGGAGGCAGGGTTGGGTGGGAACAAGGGCTGGCCCACAGCCATCCCAGGGTGACGTGTGGTCCAGTGTGGGGTTCACGTTGGCGTATGTGAGTGGGCTTTTCAGTGTCATGGGGGGACCCTGGCTAGGAATGGAAGTGTGGGTGTGATACGGGTTCCCATACCCCTCACCTCCATGCCTCAGCTGTGCTGAACTCCTGTCTCAAAGCTGCTATCTTGGGAGAACACCCATCTCTTCTGGGGGACAACATGGGTCGGTGGAGAACTTGGGACTTGGCCAGACCTGGTGGGATCCTGGCTCTGTCACCATCCATGTGACCCTGGCCCAGGTTCTTCACTTTTCTGAACCTCAGTGTTCACACCTGTGGAATGGGGGCTGGACTCCTGCCCCACCTCCCGCTGAGTGTGTTTCCAGCATCCTTAGGGGAAGAGAAAGCACCCTGGGCCTCGTGCCTAAGAGGTGCAATGGTGGCAGTGTGGCCTGCTCAGGCCTCTCATTTTTCTGGACTCCTTCCAAGGTCCTGGGAAATGACAACTGTGGGTGCCTGTAGGGCCTGGAGGAGAAGAGAAATAGTCCTGTCCAAGCCCTTGGAGTTGAAATGCTTGCTATTTAGTTTCCTCTAGAGATGATTTATTCATTTTAGCTGGTGATTATAAATCAAGGGTCCAAATGCACAGAAAGCACTTTCATAGAGATTTTAATGCAGCCAAAGGGAGCCGGGGTAGAAAATGGACTTTACAGGGGCTGGAAGGGGGAGCCATAATGATTCTCCTCTCCCGGCTGTGCCTTTCTAGCATTGAAAGGAGCATTTCTGTCAAAAATTAAAGACACAGTGGAGTGAGTCTTACGCAGCCTTTAAAACCCTTATAAGAGTTTGTAATGACAGGAAATATTATTGATATGGTGTGAAGTGACACTCAAGCTAGATGTGTGGATTTACGGTGTAATCACAGCTCCATCATATATTTTGAGTGGTAATTTATAACTTTGTACTTTTAACTTATAAAAATACTAACTATATAATGTAGAACTATAATTTTAATTTCAAAAGTATTGGTTACTAATATCTATTTACTAAAATGAATATTTATCCTTAAATATCTCCCCCGTCGTGGGCACTCACTGTGTGCCAGGTGCTGTGAGCAACCCTCGCTGTGTCTCATCTTACAGAACCCTCTCAACAACGTTGTGAGGCAGATCCTCTTCTCCCCATTTCACAGACGAGGAAATGAGGCTGAGGAAGGTTGGATGATAGGTCCAAGGTAGCATGGATAGGAGGTGAAGTGGCCAGAGCAGTACCAGCAACTCTGCATCTCTGGCTCCCCTGCTCTTTTTTTTTTAAGATTTTTTTGACGTGGACCATTCTTAAGTCTTTATTGAATTTGTTACAATATTGCTTCTGTTTTATGTTTTGGTTTTTTGGCTACGAGGCATATGGGCTCTTAGCTCCCCGACCAGGGATCAAACCGGCACCCCCTGCATTAGAAGGCGAAGTCTTAACCGCTGGACTGCCAGGGAAGCCCCTCCTCTGCTCTTTACGTTACCTTATTGACACACACTTCCCTATTCTATAGACACACACATCGTATATGTCGATGCAGAAGGAGGATGGGAAGACTTGGAAAAATGATGTAGAAATGGGGGCATTGATTATTTCAGGGTGGAGAGCTTGCTTATGGGCAGTTAAAAAAATTTTTTTAACGTTTGTGCATTTTCTAAAATGCCAACATATGACTATGTAGGGGAGGTTAAAAAAAAAAAACCCAAACTTTATCTTCGTAGGTTCAGGACCTGGGGCCTGCGAATCAAACTGATAAAAGACAGATTAACAGGAGAAAAGGTTTATTTCATGTGTATTTCTTCACAGGGAAGAAGTGAAAACCCAAGGAAGGGGTTAGATTTGGGAACTTAGATACCGTTTTAACAAAAGGCGATAAATTGTGGAGATCTAACCAGACGAAGGAAGGGAGGGGGCTGAGCTTCTAAGGCCACTGAGGTAAATTGTGGGAAGGTACATATATGGAAGAAACTAATGGAAGATAAAGGTTATTTAGTAAGTTTGTTATGTAGACTCAGGTTGGTGCCTTCTCCATTGATAAGAGTCATCTCCAGTGACCAGGGTCATCCTCCTCTTCCGGAGATGGGAAAGAGAGACACCTGTACAAATGGGAATTTATGTTATCTTTACAAAGGGAAATGAATGCCCTGCTTTTAGGTAGAAAAGAGGAAGGCAGAGTGCTAATTGCTTTCAGCTCAAAACAATCCTTACGCCAAAGTGGCCTACTCTGGCATACTTCAATCTCCTTCAACTGTATATTAAATTTAACTCAAGAAAAATGTGATTATATTTCTTGTTTTAAATGTACTAACTTTGAGGACACGATTTAAAGGAGAAAGAGGTGTGCTTTTAAATGTCCTCTGTGCCTAGAGACTGTCATACAGAGTGAAGTAAGTCAGAAAGAGAAAAACAAATGTCGTATGTTAACGCATGTATGTGGAACCTGAAACAATTGGTATAGACGATCTTATTTACAAAGCAGAAATAGAGACACAGACGTAGAGAACAAACATACGGATACCAAGGGGCAAAGGGGGTAGGGTGGGATGAATTGGGAGAATGGGATTGACATATATACACTATTGATACTAGGTATAAAATTGATAACTAATGAGAACATACTGTATAGCACAGGAAACTCTACTCAATGCTCTGTGGTGACCTAAATGAGAAGGAAATCCAAAAAAGAGGGAACATATATATATACGTATAACTGATTCACTTTGCCGTACACTAGAAACTAACACAATATTGTAAAACAACTATACGCCAATAAAAAAATCGAAAAAAGAGGGCTTCCCTGGTGGCGCAATGGTTGAGAGTCCGCCTGCCGATGCAGGGGACGTAGGCTTGTGCCCCGGTCCGGGAAGATCCCACATGCCGCAGAGCGGCTGGGCCCGTGAGCCATGGCCACTGAGCCTGCGCGTCCGGAGCCTGTGCTCTGCAACGGGAGAGGCCACAACAGTGAGAGGCCCGTGTATCACAAAAAAAAAAAAAAAAAAGAAAAGAAAATAGAAATGTCCTCTGTGGACTCTTCTATTGGATAGGAAACAGATGTGTCACATAAGGTGTGACTAAGGGAAGGACCCCAAAGCCACTCAGATGAAGCAACCATTAAAGTCGATAGGCTGGAGCTTCCCTGGTGGCGCAGTGGTTAAGAATCCACCTGCCAGTGCAGGGGACACGGGTTCAAGCCTGGTCCAGGAAGATCCCACATACCGTGGAGCAACTAAGGCCTTGCACCACAACTACTGAGCCTGTGAGCCACAACTACTGAAGCCCGTGCGCCTAGAGCCCGTGCTCCGCAACAAGAGAAGCCGCCGCAGTGAGAAGCCCGCGCACCACAACGAAGAGTAGCCCCCGCTTGCTGCAACTAGAGAAAGCCTGCGTTCAGCAAGGAAGACCCAAAGCAGCCAAAAAAAAAAAAAAAAAATGTCGATAGGCCGGGAGGTGGGAGAGCAGCTCAGGAAAGTCCTGGGATGTGACACGAGGGTGACAGAAACCAGTGAAGCCACAAGGAGCAGGACCTGAGCGGGCCAGGCTCAGGGCACAGCGGTCTGTGGGTGACACAGACTGGGCCAGCGGGCTGCTTCTCTCTGCCTAGGACCCCTGCACTGGGTGTTTCATTTGTGCTGTTTTAAAACTTGGAGGAACCCAGGAAAAAAAAAAAAGTCAGTCAATTCATTTAAAAAAGGACAACACAGAAAATCAAACTAAACGAATGATTTTTCCATCACAAAGCATTGTGTCATTACAAAATAAAACAGACTAGAAAAGGTCTTCTTCCCACAGTGATGAAACTGCGGTGGTTGGTTGTACAAAGAAAACAGAATTCAGCTGAATGTGCTGTGAGAGTGTGTGAAAAATAGATGTCAACGCCTTTGAAAAGTTCGAAGCAGTAATAACCACAGAGCATCAACAGCTAGGATTCATTGACACTTACTACATGCTGGGCACTGAGCCGGGAGTGACCAGAGAGATCACCCTGTGGTCACAATAACTTGTTGGGGACGATGCTGGTAACTGGATCATTATTGGTGGCGGGCATTTGTAGTGCGCAAACACTGTTCTAAGCCCGTTTCATGCCTTTGCTCACTTTGAATCACAGCAGCCCCGGGAGATGAGGAAACAGACGCAGAGAAGGGAAATAAACAGCCACTCCGTTGTGTGGGGAGGGTACCGGGGTTATCTCCAGTCCACCAGTTAAGAAGTGAGCCGCTGAGGCAGGTGAAGTAACGAACTCCAGGTCAGAGGTACACGCTCAGTACACGTCAGGAGCGTTTCTTTAGAAGCCTTGGTTTGTGCTGCTTGGCTGGGCATTGGGGTTCATCTTAATTTGAACCACACGGACACTCAGCGTGGAGAATTTACCATCACACACTTTGCCAAGGCCAGGTCTAATGACAGCTTTGGCTGAAACTTAAAGAGGAAAGGGTGCGTGCAGACGAGCAGGTAGTTTTCCATGAAGTCAGTTGAAACCAGGCTCGTCAGCTCGCTCAGCTCCTACTGAGGCCGGGCCTGCGGCGGGGGTGGGGTGGGGTGGGGTGTGGGGTGTGGGGTGTGTGGGTGTGTGTGTGGGAGGAGTGGGGGGGTAGGGGTGGGGGGGGGACTGGAAGCACTTACCTGCCCAGCTGAGCTGAGCTTGCCAGAGAGTGGTCCCCAGGGCCTAGCTAGGTTGCGAAGGTGTCGCTGGGGGACGAGGGGCTCCCTGGAGCCTTACCTGGGAGTAGGACCCGGGGGAGGGGGTGCCAGTTGGACAGGCAGCAAGCACAGAAGCTTAATGACCAGAAGGAAAGTGATGTTTTATACAGTCTGGTGCACACGTGCACCTGGGGTGAATTTCTGGCTCGTGCCTGGGCAGGAGCGTGGGAACTGTAGGCGGGGGAGGGTTTTTGTTTCTTTTGTTTTGCTTTTTAACTCAGACTTTCTCTCCATCACCTTGGGGCCTGGTAGGTTGCTCATTTAAGAGGTCTCATCCTAGGAGACGGCCCTTCAAGGGCAATTTTATTATATTTTATTTCAGGTGCCTAACATTTTTATTGAAGTAGAGTTGATTTACAATGTTGTGTTAGTTTCAGGTGTACAGCAAAGCGATTCAGATATATATATATATATATATATATATATATTTCAGATTATTTTCCATTATAGGTTATTACAAGATATTGAATATAGTTCCCTGTGTTATACAGTAGGTCTTTGTTGTTTAACTATTTTATATATAGTAGTGTGTACCTGTTAATCCCATACTCCTAATTTATCCCTCCTCCCCTTCCCCCCTTGGTAACCATAAATTTGTTTTCTACGTCTGTGAGTCTGCTTCTGTTTTGTAAATAAGTTGATTTGTATCATTTTTTTAGTTTCCCCGTATAAGTGATATCATATGGTATTTGGCTTTCTCTGTCTGAATTACTTCACTTAGTATGATAATCTCTAAGTCCATCCATGTTGCTACAAATGGCATTATTTCATTATTTTTATGACTGAGTGGTACTCAGTGTGTGTGTGTGTGTGTGTGTGTGTGTGTACCACATCTTCTTTATCCATCCATCTGTTGATGGACATTTAGGTTGCTTCCATGTCTTGGCTATTGTAAATAGTGCCGCTATGAATGTTGGGGAGCAGGTATCTTTACGAATTAGAGTTTTTGTTCGAGGGCAATTTTAATTTACTGACGTTGTCACCTTTACCAGGTGGGGAGGGAGACTAGGTCTGCTTTGATGGTTAAGAACACAGTGTGGAGCAGTTGAAGACAGCTTGGAAAGGGCCAATGATGCACTTTGTTCTGAAGTTGCAGGGATGGGATGACTCAGATCAGCTCATCAAGGTGACCCCCTCCTCAGGTGCCCTTAAGCATCAAATGTGGGGAAAGGGCTGGGAAGCAGGGAGCCAGTCCTTTGTCCTGTCTCTGACTTCCACCATTTATTTATTCCCCTTCTTATTCCACCAAGGATATGAGACAGCAGTGCCTAAAAGGAAACAGGATAAAAAAATAATAAGAAAAGTCTGGATGATAGGAAAATAAGGATAGAAAATAAGGTGAATTTGGTGGGAAAGTCATCCACATCGTATTGTACCAAAAGGTCTGTCCATTTGGTAGCTGGTGGGGCACCGGTTTGCTTCTGAGATTCCTGGTGGCCAAAGCAAAGAGGTAAACCAGCACCCTGAGGACCCTCTCTACTGTCTTGAAGGACATTCTCATCATCAAGATGAGCAATCAGCAGCAAGTTTCATGGGGCTGTTTCTTATGAAATCCCTCAAGGCCTGAAAGTCCACCCCAAAGCACAGTTCAGTGAAAGCAATTCTTCAGGGGCCAAAGCAAATTAATGCCTGTGAAAGATATTTATAAATGGCTAGATGTAATTATTGTCTCAGCAGGGATTTATGTATCAGACAGAGAATTGGGTCTTGCTAAGCCTGGTTTCTAGAGTCAGAGACACTGTTTAAAGCTGGGTTTCTTGATGAGGGTTTCCCCTAACTGTCTTCAGGAACTGCCCAGTCCTCCAAAATGACTGATGCATGAAATGTGCTTAGAAAAATGTCTGGCACATGGTAGGTGCTCAGTTAAGTTTCCTTTTTTTTAAAAAAATTGAAGTATAGTTGACTTACAATGTTGTGTTAATTTCTGCTGTATAGCAAAGTGATTCAGATATATATATTCTTTTCCATTAGGTTTATCACAGGATATCGAATATAGTTCCCTGTGCTATACAGTAGGACCTTGTTGTTTATCTATTCTATATATAATAGTTTGCACCTGCTAATCCCAGACCTCCAATCCCTCCCTCCCCCACCCCCCTCCCCTTGGCAACCACAAGTCTGTTCTCTGTTTCTGTTTCGTATATATGTTCATTTGTGTCGTATTTTAGATTCCACCTGTAAGTGATATATGGTATTTGTCTTTCTCTGTCTGACTTACTTCACTTAGTATGATAATCTCTAAATCCATTCATGTTGCTACAAATAGCATTGTTTCATTCTTCTTTATGGCTGAGTAGTATTCCATTGTATACATGTACCACATCTTCTTCATCCATTCATCTGTCGATGGACATTTAGGTTGTTTCCATGTCTTGGCTATTGTGAATAGTGCTGCTATGAACATAAGGGTGCCTGTATCTTTTTGGATTATACTTTTGTTCAGCTAAGTTTGTTTTTGATGCTCTTGGATGAGAGCTAGTGTGCTCAGTTGAAGCCCACTTGCTACACAACATCAAAAGCTCTTTGTTAAGAAGAGGCCCATTTTAGGAGCGTTTGTGGGGTTGGGGGATGGTGCTGCTAGCAGGTGGATTATTGAGAGATTTGCTGCAGAGCAAACATGGAACCCAAGACATCCTAACATGTTTGAGGTTCAAGAAAAAACAGAGTAAAGGGCAGGACTCTGAGAGTCGTGTGTAGAAAAAGAGAACTAGATGACTGGGCGAAAGGCAGGTGCCTGCTGTACCTCTCCCAGTGATGCTGGCCTGGCTGAAGACAGAGCTGCATTCCTATGTGTGTACAGCCCAAGGTGGAGCTGGAAGTCACCTTCTAGTCACTGTGCAGATCAGGATATAGGTACCATTTAAGCCTATACTTGGGTATTTGAGGGCTTTCACTATATCTTTTGAGAGAGGAACAATATTCTTAGCTGTGCCATTTATTCTAAATTACACCAGACACTTCCTATTCTTGAAAAATCGGCTGCCACCTCAAGAAATCAGGGAATGCTGCAGCTGGAGGCATCCCAGAATTCACCTGACATCCCCCATGTCCTCATCTTACAAAGGGGCAAGCTGAGGCCCTGATGGACATAGTGGATCAACCATAGATATGATTACTAGCCTGGAGGCTGACTCCCCAGTCCAGCCCACTCATGGATATGTTAATTTCCTAGTGAAATACTGCAAACCACTTCAATATGCATCAGTAGGGGATTGGTTAAATAAATAATGGTACATCCTTATAGCCAGATGTATGGGTGGAAATATTTTAATGCAGACCATTAAAAAAGAATGAGGTAGATGGATTTTTATTGATGTGTAAGGATGTCTATGGCATATTAATGAGTGAAAGAAGCAGTTTTGCAAGACAGCATTCTGTGTGTGTGTGTGTGTGTTATTATACAACAAAATATAAGAGGTGATTATCTCCAGGTGGTAGGATCTTAGATTATTTTTACTTTCTTTTATGAGTTTTGTGCAGCATTTAGATTTTTCTTGCAATGAGTGTGACTTTGCTATAATAAGAAAAGATATGCTAATTTTGAAAACTGCTCCAATTGCTCATTTAAAATAGGTTTTAGGGAATTCCCTGGTGGTCTAGTGGTTAGGACTTGGTGCTTTCACTGCCGTGGCCCAGGTTCAATCCATGGTCGGGGAACTGAGATCCCTCAAGCTGCACGAGGCTGCCAAAAATAAAATAGGTTTTAAAAGTTATCAAAGAAATACATGCTCATAGTAGAAAACTTGGAAAACTGTTTTTTTGTTTGTTTTTTTTTTTGCGGTACGCGGGCCTCTCACCGCCGTGGCCTCTCCCGCCGCGGAGCACAGGCTCCGGACACGCAGGCCCAGCGGCCATGGCTCACGGGCCCAGCTGCTCCGCGGCACGTGGGATCCTCCCAGACTGGGGCACGAACCTGCATCCCCCGCATTGGCAGGTGGACTCCCAGCCACTGCGCCACCAGGGAAGCCCGGAAAACGGTTTTTTAAAACTGGTTGGAAGAAAGAAAATCCCATCCACTCCTACCGTCCAGAGTATCACGGGCAGTTGTTTGCTTGCTGTGTATCTTGTGGGGATTTATAAAAAGAATCATTTCTGAAAACTGCATAAAATTCGATCTGATCTACATACCAGAATTTACTCACTGGTTTTCCCAGATGTTGGACATGTAGTTCTGGTTTTTCTTCATAACACATATGGTAAAGGACAACCCTGCACATATATGCTCGTCCACGCTGTATCCTTAGCAGTTCCTAAATGTGGGTCTTCTGATCAAAAAAGTACAGGCGTTGGTGCAGCCTCGGTACATATTTCCCAATTGCTTTAAAAACAGTTTATCCATTTACATTTCAATTCAAGTATGGGAGAGTGCCTATTTGATCCCAATCTCATCTATGTGGCAACTGTCTTTTAAAAATCTTTACTAAACTAATTAATCATCTTTGAGCTATTAGAGGTCTGTCAGGCTAAATCAGGAGCAAAGCTCTGTGATGCTGTGGGCATCATCTAAAATTGGCTTCACGACCTCTTGCATCCCTTCCTTTACAAAGGCATCCCAGTACTTCCGGATGTCTTTTCATCCCCGTGCAAAGGCATCCCGAAGTATCTGAGGGAAAGACCAAGTATTGTAACTTAGAGATTAAAGGCAATTCTCCCTAAACCCATATGGTATTGGTGTATGTGG
Source organism: Phocoena sinus (assembly GCF_008692025.1). Lineage (NCBI taxonomy): Eukaryota > Metazoa > Chordata > Mammalia > Artiodactyla > Phocoenidae > Phocoena > Phocoena sinus. The sequence continues at coordinate 100,139,757 of NC_045770.1, read as the reverse complement.
TGAAAGGGAGGGTGGAATTAAGTAGTTTTAAAGTTCACCTAGGCTTCCCTGGTGGCGCAGTGGTTGAGAGTTCGCCTGACGATGCAGGGGACACGGGTTCGTGCCCCGGTCCGGGAAGATCCCACATGCCGCGGCGTGGCTGGGCCCGTGAGACATGGCCGCTGAGCCTGCGCGTCTGGAGCCTGTGCTCCACAACGGGAGAGGCCACAACAGTGAGAGGCCCGCGTACCGCAAAAATAATAATAATAAAATAAATAAATAAAGTTCACCTAAAGGATAAGCTGGTGAGGATTACCAAGAAATTTTTGAAAAATAAGAGCGGTGAAAGAAAGCGTGTCCTTCCAGATATTAAGCTCTCAGTGTTCCATAAAAATAGACCTAGAATATAATAGAGGCCAATGTTTATCTGATTTAAGGAGGAAGGACTTACTAAACACAAAATAGTGAAGGGAAGCTACAAAAGGAAAGTAGAAGTAGATTTTAAAATTCTGTAAGTCAAAAAGCATCACAAGCAAAAATTTAAGCTCTTTGATAACTAAGAGCACATATTGGCTACATATAGGAAAAAGGGTTAATATCCTTATTTATCCATTCATTTCACATTTATTGAGTGCTTACCCTGGTTGGGGCACTGTTGTAAATGCTGGGGATTCAGTAAAGTATTAAGTACTTTGATATTTCCATAAAAAAAGATAAGACCCTAGCGGAAAAATAAGCACATGTAAGCAACTTACAAAAGAAAAGATAGAAATAACCAATAAGCATATAAAAAACCCCACCTCCCTCATAATCATGAGCAGGTAGATTAATTCAACAGTGAGAAATAATTTTTCACTCTAAAATAACTTAAACATTTTAGAGCAGTTCAGCTGAGTTTTGACCCATTGAAGGGTAAATTGGTTAAAATATTTTGGAGATAATTTGATAGTAGTTTTTTATGATTAAAAAATAATGTAAGGACTTCCCTGGTGGTGCAGTGGTTAAGAATCCGCCTGCCAATGCAGGGGACACGGGTTCAAGCCCTGATCTGGGAAGATCCCACATGCTGTAGAGCAACTAAACCCGTGCGCCGCAACTACTGAGGCTGCGCTCCAGAGCCCGCGAGCCACAAGGACTGAAGCCCGCGCACCTAGAGCCCGTGCTCCGCAACAAGAGAAGCCACTGCGATGAGAAGCCCATGCACCGCAACAGAGTAGCCCCCGCTCGCCGCAACAAGAGAAAACCCTCGCGCAGCAATGAAGACTCAATACAGCCAAAAATAAATAAATAAATAAAGTATAAAAAAAATTTTTAAATGTAATTTGATCTAGAAATTCTAAGACTTTATCCTAAGCAATGAATCAGAGGTGCAGGGAAGGTTAAACTGACAAGGACGTTTATCACACCTTCATCATCACACACACACACACACACACACACACACACACATATACAAATGTACTCAAAATGTTCAATATTGGAGTAATATTTTAATAAATTAAGATGCATTTATACATGGAATATTACATAGACATCAGAAAACTTTGTTTTCTAAGAATAATGACATATTACTAGGTTTAAAAACTAGGTTATAAAACCCTGTGAATATTTAAATTCTATGCGTTTAAAAGCCCACAATGTTCCTATATGTGTATATATTTAGAGGACTGAACAGATGTCCAAAAAGTTTGGAAAGATGCACAGCAGGTTGTTGACTTTGGGGAGGAGCCTCTTATTTCTGTTTTACAGCCAGTACTTTATTTTGAAAATTTTGCTATGAGGAAGTAATGCTTTTGTAAACAGGAGCTATTTTAGGAAGATAGCATAAGATAAAAAGTGCAATTAACAAAACACACAGGAAGGAATACTTACAGCATCATGACGATTCAGATTCTGAACTGTACTTTTATTCTTGTCCATATTTTCTAAATTTTCTACAACAAATAACTATAGCTTTTTTAGCCAGGAAGTAGACCACATCCACTACCATAAAACGCCTGAAATGTTTAGGTGACCCTTCCAGTCATTTTTGCATTTCAGTGTCTCAAAACTCAGGAAACAGGATAAATTTATTTTAAACCATTGTTAGTTTCATTTCCAATCTGTTCTCTTCAACCTCTAGACACTTTTTCTCATGAAATACCTCTAAATTTGAAGCAATGGGTCCAATTGTTAATCTGAAAAAAGTGCAATAAATAATCATTATTTCATGCATGTTTCCAGACTTTCTGGACACTCTGTAATGTATTTGTTGCACTGGAGGATGAAGGAAAACATATTGAACATAGTATTTGAAATTTTAGCATGTTTAAAAATAAGTTTAGACTTCCCTGGAGGTCCCGTGGTTGGGACTCCACGCTTCCAATTCAGGGGGCACGGGTTCGATCCCTGGTCGTGGAACTGGGATCCCATATGCCGCGTGGCACGGCCAAAAAAAAATAGTTTAACTGGTGGGGATATAAACACATTACAACCACATTGGAAAACTGCTTGACAATTTCTTACCATACAAGGTGAGAATTCCACTTCCAGGTATTTACCCAAGAGAAATGGGAGCATATGTCCAGACACGCTTGCACACAAATCTTCACAGCAGCGCAGCTCAGAAAAGCCCCAAACTGTAAATGACCCAAATATTCATCAATAGGTAACGAGACAAACTGGGGTCTATCCATATTTCACAACAATAAAAAAGGACAAACAACCAGTAGTACAGCAACACGATGAATCTCCCAATATGGCACTGAGGGGAGAGGGCAGAAGCACAAACGTGTGCTGTACAGTTTCATTTTTGTAGAATTCTGGAAATGACAAAGTAAGGTGTTGCAACAGAGAGCCGATCAGAGTTTGCCTGGGGCTGGGGGGAGGGGTGTGACTGCATGGGACAGGAGGGAACTTTCTGGGATGGTGGAGATGTTCTGTATCTTTTTTTTTTTTTTTTGAGACATTCTGTGTCATGGTTGTGGTGCTGGTTACATGGTTACATGACAAATGGTGGTTACACTTATCAAAACTCAATTGTCCACTTAAAATGGGTACATTTTATTGTATGTAAAAGTGAGTTTATTCTGTGCACAGGGCCCTTCTGTGTGTGCGGTCCTACATGGGTCCCACACCCATGAAGCTGGCCCTGATTCTGCTTCCTGACTTTTCAGATACTTTCACATACTCTGTGTGTGTGTGTGTGTGTGTGTGTGTGTGTGTGTGTGTGTGTGTGTTATGCTACATAAATGGGATCTCCCTACAAACACTTTTAAAAATTCATTTTCTAACTCAGTAATGTGCTGAGGTCACCTTTCCCAGCCAATAAATCCAGCTGGACCTCGTTCTCCTGACAGCACTGCCCTGTGGGGTGTGCCAGAAGGAGCCATCTCCTTTTGATAGCATTTTAGGATCTTTTCCACTTTTCAGAGTATCATCACCCAGCCACCACACAGTATGGGCCTCTGTACACAGACATTTCTAGGCCTTTTCCCAGCAGCCCGGGCCCCTCCCCACATAGGACACCATCTCTGACGTGCCTAAAGATTGCCTTTTGCATTTCCCTTCCTGCTTTCTTTTTCTTGAACTTTAAATAGAGTGGGTAGGTCTCTCTAATCAGCGTTCTTCAGCTCAGAGACTTCTGCCACCCCTCCCCCTCCAGGGGCCCGTGGGACCTGATCCCTTGCACCCGAACCATGCCTTGTCACTCCGGGGACCTTGAAGGAAGTCCCCAGGCTAGAAATCAAGGCTGCCATGGGGTTCCAGGGGTCAAGCAGTCCATGCCTCTGCCCCGGTAGGATTGTCACTGAACATTCGCTGCATTTCCCACAGCCCTGCCACACTTGGGAAGGGTCCCCAGCCTCAGGATTTCCAGAATCTACCACAAGGCTGCCTTAGATCTTCACTGGGGAGGGATACGGCCACATTTCAAAGAGGGGAAGTCTCAACCTATGTTTTTACCATATACAGCTTGATGCTGGTTCCCACACCTGCTGGCAACAGCCTCTCCGGCCTCCTGCCGCTGGCTTTGAGGGTCTGCCGAACCCTCAGGGTCAGAGGAACTGATGGGCGCAGCGACATCGGCCAACGTCTGTTTACAACCAACAGGGCCGTTTGAAATGGAGGTGAGTGGTGGCCTCTGATCAGCTTCATGGCCCCAGGAAAGTCACCTGATCCTTGGCATCCACCTTTGTTGAACAATGACATACCTGCACTAGGTGATCTTTAAGGGTCCCTGAGGTTTGGTCCAGGTCCTAAAATGTCAGGGTCCTGGCTCTCCACATCCAGAACGGGAGGCATTTTCCGTAGCGTCGGACTTCAGTCTGTCCTGCTGGGAGGAGGAGGGCGCTCCGGTGGGCGGGGTAGGCTCTCATGGGAGCAGCTGACCAGTGAAACCCGCTGTCTGATCTGGGCTGGATGGGTGGGTCAGTGTCTACCCGCCCAGAGCATTCCGGAGAAGGGATCTCGGGCCCCATCTGGACTCAGGTCCCTCAACACTGATCACTGGTCTCTTTGTATCTTTTGGGTCCAGAACTTGCCCCACAGTGTTGATCACTGTAGTTGATCAGTGGTTCTCTGGGGGAAGGGACACGTACATTGTCAGCCGTAAGCAAAGCCGGACACTGATGGTGCTAAAGATTTTATTTGGGGATAACTCCTGCATTGGGGAGGGAGTCCAGTGTTGATTGGGCTCCACGTGGGTTCGCACAGTGGTGACTGACCGATTCAAAGGGAGAATGAGGTGGAGCTTGGGGGACTCTGGGGGCTATAGCAGAGTCTGGGAAGTGAAAAGATGCCCGCAGCAGGTAAGAGGGTGGGTCAGCGTCTGCGTGATTAGGCCAGCTGTGTCTGCTAGCTGGCAGTTATGGAGTTAGGTTTCTGCCCCCCCAGAGACAGGGAGACAGAGGCCCCATCCTTCCTGACGATAACATTTGAAGGAATGGCTCTTGGTCCTTGAGAGAGACACTGTAAGGTGGCGGGAGATACGTGCACATCTCAAAGGGACAGAGAAAGGATTTACAGTTGTACGTTTTTAAAATAAATGCTCTATGGAAAGGGAGGTTGGGGGTCCATCCTCAGGTGTTGGCTGAAACTGAGACAGGCTGGGACCTGGGACCCTTTGCTGCAGGGCTGCAACACTTGCACCTGGATACACCTCTCCTCGGGCAACAAAATACAAAGAACCTGTATGAGACTAAAAATAACTGCATGCATGCTCGGTTATTTGTGGCAACTTCTGGACCCCAAAGATACAAAGAGACCAAAAAACCCAACTGTCACTTTTGAAGAGCCTGGAGAAAAAACAGGGTGTCGGGAGCAAAAGCTGGGTACTGCACATGCCCCCTTGCACACAATACCACCAGAGGGGTGGGCAAAACACCTAAGCCACCCCTCCGGCCTGACCCCTGGACACACCCCTACCCTCACCCCATATGAAAAGCAAGCTTGCCCCCCTTGGGGAGCGGGCAAGTAAGGGAACCTGTGGTTTGTTCTCTCCCTGCTGCTGCAGCAGGGGCCCCAGTAAAGCCTTGCCTGAATTTCTTGTCTGGCCTCTAGTCAATTTCTATTCACTGGAGAAGGCCAATAACCCTGGTCGGTAACAACCAACAGTAAATTCTTTTGGCGCCTTGAGCTTTCCCAGACAGGAACTCAGAGTGGGGCTGGGTCATCCCAGGGATGTGGTGCTAGGCTTCTAGAAGCCATGCTAGAACCTGGTCTAGTCTCCTAGGGCAGGGCTTTGGACCGAGTAGTTCATGCTGTGAGTTTTTGAAGTTCTCAACACAGAGGATTTTCCTTCCTTCACCTTTGTGCTAGGCTGGTGGCCTTTAGATGGGAAGGGGCCCAGGTGGTTGTAGGGGAATCGATTTCCAGGTCCCTGATGTCCTGTACCCGTCCCAGGGTGAGTCCTTCCCATCCCCTTGCATAATTGTTTTTCTTCCACTTTACTAAAACCATGCAGACCCCACCTTTCCAGATCCTCCGGTGGGGAAAAACCACTGGGGCACCGACAAAAGGACAATTTGAAGCATCCGTGCTGGTGACAAGGAAGTAAATGACTCTAAGACAGATAACACATCATCTTACAAGTCACATGGTTTCTAGCTTTTATTTTCAACAGCATCTTAACAATTAAGAAGTAATTTGATGCTAGATTGCTTTGCGATGTTTGGCGTCTAACTTGGACACAGTTGAAAAAATTGAGTGGCATCACTAAAAAATTTCCTTTTAGTTCCATCCAGTCAGCACTCACATCTATAAAAATGAAAAACAATGTGCTGATGCCTGTCTTGTTTGAGCAATAAATAATACCCATCCATGGATACTTCGGCTCAATGAGGGAAAACGTTTACACACCTCACTAAGAGAGAGATACATTTGTTTCTTTATTTATATTCATTTATTTATGGCTGTTTTAGGTCTTTGGTGCTGTGCGCGGGCTTTCTCTAGTTGTGGCGAGCAGGGGCTACCCTTTGCTGTGGTGCACGGGCTTCTCATTGCTGTGGCTTCTCTTGCTGCGGAGCACGGGCTCTAGGCACTCGGGCTTCAGTAGTTGTGGCACACGGGCTCAGTAGTGGTGGTTCGTGGGCTCTAGAGCACAGGCTCAGTAGTTGTGGCGCACGGGCTTAGTTGCTCCGCGGCATGTGGGATCTTCCCGGATCAGGGCTCGAACCCGTGTCCCCTGCACTGGCAGGCGGATTCTTAACCACTGCGCCACTAGGGAAGCCCCTACCTACGTGCTTTTATAGTAGCTTGAACAAAGGGAGGTAATTGTGGAAAAGGAACTAAGCTATATGGGAGAGGAAGGAAGGTAAGAATTACAGTATTTTAACAAGATCTGTTTGTATAGAATTCTCTCGGTCTCATCTTCTTGTCCTCGCCGTGACAAGAACGTTACTTTCCTTCTGGAGTAGGAGGACATCTTTCATATGGGAGTTCCATCTTCTGATTTTCTGAAAAAGAAGGAAGGTCAGAGTGTTTTTCTTGTATTTGTTGTTTTTCAAGTGCCTTTAACTCAAAATAATACGCCAAAGTGGCAGATTTGGGGGTGGCATATTCTGCCACCCTTCACCCCCCATGTTCACAGCAACATTATCACAATACCTAAAATGGAGAAGCAATCCATTGATGGGTGTGAACCGTTAAGCAAAGTATGGTCCATCCATGTGATGGAATACTATCCAGCCTTAAAAACGAAGGCGGTTCTGTCTCATGCTACAGCACAGGTGAACCTTGAGGCGTTATGCTCAGTGAAACCAGCCAGTCACAAAAAGATGAATGCTCTACGATGCCCTTTATATGAGATACTTAGAGTAGTTAAAATCATAGAGACAGAAAGCAGAATGGTGGTTTCCAGGGGCTGGAGGGAGAGGGGATGGAGAGTTATCGTTTAATGGGTTTAGAGTTTCAATTTTACAAGATGAAAAGAACTATGGAGATGGATGGTGGTGATGGCAGAACAACCTCATGAATGTGTTTAATACTACTGAACTGTGTGCTTAAAAATGGTTAAGATGGTAAATTTTGTGTTGAGTCTCTTTTACCACAGTTAAAAATTTGAAAAAAAAAAAAAAAAGAAAGGATGATGGTGGATATCAACACCAGGTTCATTTAAAAGGACGAGGTAACCGTTTTCTTTTAAAATGTCAGTATTTAAAATGTGACATTGAATATGAAATGTGAGTCACATCCTGCTTCATCAGACTTTGGGTGAAACATTTTATAAAATGACTTAAAAATGTGTGTGGGCCTGTGATGCAGCTTTCTTAAAAGCATTTCACAGTGAGCAAACTCCCACCCTTGGGCTAAATCTGACCCGGTGCTTGTTTCTGTATGGCCTGAATGCTAAGAATGGTTTTTACATTTTTAAGTGGGTGAACAAAATGACAAAGAAGAATATTTTGTGATACATAAAAATGATATGAAATTCACATTTTAGCTCATTCATGCTAATTCATGCTCATTCATCTATGTCTTGTCTGTGGCCGCTTTCCCATCCCTCGGCAGAGTGGAGCAGCTGCGACAGAGACCATGTGGCCAGCGAATCCTCAAGTATTTACTATCTGACCATTTACAGGAAAAGTTTGCCAACTGCTGCCCTAGACCATGGATTCAGGAAAGCCTCATTGTAACTCCAGCTCTGCTCCTAACCATGGATAAATCGTTTCACCCCTTCCAGCCTCAGGCTTCTCATCTAGATGAAAAAAAAAAATGTGCTGCTTGGACAATGGTCTCTGAGTTCTCTTCCAGCTCTAAAAATTCAAGAGAGTCTGGGAGAGCAATTCATACTCAAGTGTTAATGACTGATACTTCCCAGGAGGACTTGCCTTTACACGACACCTGAAGACACCTTAACCCAAAGGGATAAAGCGTTAATGTCAGGACTTCAGGCACCATGGGTTGGTGGTGGTGATGTTGGTAAAGGGGCTCCTTTCAGCATCACTGGATTTCAGTGCTTGCTGTGAACAAAACAAATCAATCTGCCCAGTTACAAACACTCACCACCTTCCCCAGAGACCAATCCTGGTCCAGCCTGTAAATTTCCCAGGCCCTGTAGATGCCTCAGGGAAGGCCAGGCACAGAATAGACCAGAAACAGCGCTGAGCTCTAGCTGGCCCCTGCTCTGGTGCCAGGCTAGGCGGCAGGATGGGCTCTGTCTCTGTCTATGGGAAGCTCCCCTCTTGAGCAGGCTTGCAAGGAGCAGTGGGAGGTGCCTCGTGAGTTACAGGCAGACCAGGAATGGACCACACCTGGCAGGGGAGCTGCTCCAGGTCCCCAGGAAGCATACCGTGCAATACCCCACCCACTCCAGTGAGCTGTGTACTGGGGTCTCGGCCAGAGGGAGGTGCAATAAACAGAAAGAGGTGATGGCTGGGTGTTCAGGGTCTCCCTCTGCCTCCCCCCGACCTCTTCTGGCCAGGGCACCAGCCATGCTCTGCCTGCCCACGTATCAAATGGGGCCACGCCGGCTTTTGTGGAGGGAGAAACCCTGAGGAGTTGGCGGGGGGCGTGGGAGGGGTGCATCTAGTGCCAAGAGGGTGACAAGTTGGGTGACAAGTGGTCCTACCCCATCACAGAGGGCCACGTCTCCTTGCTGCAGCCCCAGCCGATTGTAGCTGGCTGTTGAGGTTCCAGGCCTGGCATGGCAAAAGTTTCTGATTTTTCAAAAGAAATCAGAAATCTAGAATCCTATGTGAAATCTCCTGATTTTCAAATGTTGGCAGTTCGTTTCCAAAAAATTAAAAACACCAAGCTGGCCTCAAAAAGCACATCTGTAGGTCTAATTTGGGTTCCAGGCTGCTGGTTTGAGAATTTAAGAAGGAAAATCTGAAGTTTTGGACTCAGGAGCTGGGACTCCTGTCTCAGCCTGGCACTGACAGCGCGGCCCATGGGCCTGTCACCCAAGCACCTTCTTTCTCGTCTCCAAAGTGGGATCATGGTCCCGGACTTTGCAGGCATTTCCTGAGGTAGCACCACCTCCAGTGGTCGGGTCACATGTGTTTGCGGAAGGCCTCATGACTGTCCTTCCTTTCCTGAGTGGGAAACTTGCCAGTGTTTTCTGATGACAAGAGAAGTGAAGCTGGGGCCGGTGATCTGGTGGGTTTGAGGCTCTGCCCACCGCTCTGTTACTCGTGGCTTCTGGAAGGAAGGGCTAGACTTACCAGGGCAAGGTGCCAGCTGGCCATCTCATTTTGCCCTTGCAGGTGCTGCAAAGGCCTGTCTGGCAGCCCTCCACCCACCCAAGGAAGCCTCTCAGACCAGAGCTGATCTAAATCTCCCTGATCGAGACCCTGGGGAGGGGTTGGCTACTGAGATAGCACTGATAACCTTGTTGCTCGGCACACACAGACTGTTTTCCGGTTTCCATGTGGGCGTTTTCCCCTTAGAGGAGAATTCAGTGTCCTTGAGTCGTCTCTTCCCTGCTGAGGGTGCCCTAACCAGTGTGAGGCCATCCGGAGGAAAGGCCTGCAGCCCCTGGCTCGGGGCCTGATCGCGAGAACCTAGCGGGTGTGGGTGTAGAGCCAGGCCTTGGACCCCACGATTGGATTTTTGGATTCATTCTGCTAGTCATCGGTTGTTCCTCCAAGCTTCTAAATATTTTCCATCCGTAGAAACGAGATCATAACAGTAGCTGTCACGTGGGGCTGTTAGGATTAAATGCCATCATGTAGGTAAAGTGCTTGCATGGAGCCGGCACGTGGAAGCGCAGCCTTTGGAACAGGAACAGGATAAAGATTTGCCAATGGAATGAAAGCAAGAACAAATGATTGAGGAGGAACATTTGTTCTGAACCATGGGTTGTACAAGAATGATTTCTCTCTGCTCTCGAAATATGTTGGGTCCCAATGCCACGCCCCACAGACTTGCTTTCTAATTGTGTTTCATGTTCTCATCTTGCTTCATTAAGAAGTAATACACCGAGGGACTTGGCATTCAGGAGTGTCACTCACATCCCACCCAGGGCTCTGTGCCGGAGTGGGTGGTCTCCTCGCCCCATGGGCAGGGCCTGGGCTCACCGACAAGCCAAAACAACCCGGGGCTGGGCTGGGACCCTCAGGAGCCCTAGCAGGTCTGATGGGGGTGTGACGGGGTGTGCTGGAGTGGGTTAGGCAGGAGTCTTCTCATTGCTTTAAATTGGGGCAGAAAGGAAGGATGATGGTGACAACTTTTTACAACTTAATACAAAACCTTTTTGGGACAGAGATGTTCGGCTTGCCGCATAAGCTATTTATAGAAACGCACGACATCTTCTCAGACAGGTGACGAACCAAAAACCTTCTGATGCCATGTAAAGGCTGCCAGTTCAATTTCTCCAAGGGCCAAAAGCTGGGCAGGGCCTCTTCATTCCATCCCCTCCCCAGGACAGGGGGAAACCACGCCATGGGAACAGGGGGGCTCAGGACCCATTTCAAGGATCTTCCCAGAGCAAGGGGCCCAGAGGGTTTCCACTTTGCCTTAAACGTATTAGTGAGACCTACTCTTTTCGCTACAGCTGGCCCTTTTGTGTTTCCATTTTCCATTCATCTTGACAGAGTAATGCTTTGTAAAGTATCAAAGAACGGCGCAAGCCCACCACGCCGGGAAGGTGGGTGGCAGGCAGTGGTAGCTCCAATGCTCATTCATCCACTGATATGGGTGATTCAGATTCAGCACCAGAGGGGATGTTTAGAGGTGTCTGTGGACAAGGAATGCAAGTGCAGAGGGACTGAAAGGCACTCAGACAAAAGTTGAAGTGACCCCTCCGTCCCTCCCTCCTTCCCTCCCTCCCTCCCTTCCTCAAACGTTTATTGAGCAGCTACTACCTGCCAGACTCTGTTCTGGGTACTGAGGATACAACAGTGAACAAAGTAGGCAAAAAAATCCCTGCCCGTGTGGGGCTACCATTCCAGCCTGCCTCTCCTCTCTATATGGTCCTCTGCTTGTGATGTGTAAGTCTCGTCATTCCAGGCAGGTGCCAAGCTCTTTCACTGAATGTTTAACAAGTATTTATTAGCACCAGGAGCAAATGGAGAGTCAGTACAATGTCCTACCCATCCTTGCATCCCTAGAGACGGGCAGAGAAAATGACCCATAGTGGACACTCATAAAATATTAATTTTTTATATATGTATATACATATATATATATATAGAGAGAGACATTGGTCGGGGGTGGGGCAGTGAGGACAGAAGAAAAAAAGAGCTTGAGGAACTTATAATCTTTAAAAGAAGTTTTTTACTGAAGTATAGTTGATTTACAATATTGTGTAAGTTTCAGGTATACAGCATGAGCTTATCATCTTGATGAGAAAATATGAAAAAATAAGAAAGGAAAATAATATATAGAATCGAACAATAAAGTAAATGGATAGTGGGTGGTGGGGCCTGATTTCTTCCTGCTGGAGAGGCAGGTTATAGGTGAACAGGAGGAGGCTGGACTATCCACATGGTACTGGATTAGAGTTGGAGGCATTAGTGTGAGCTCATGCTTACCTTAATATGCGCACAGGTGGCTGCAGGTGGATGGGTTTATGGATTTGTATATGCACACAGGTTAGTGCACACACATACAATTTCCTTGCTCTGTCAGCTACGTGAGCCTAGAGACATCTATGCTCCAGGGGCAATGAGTACACCTAGTACCCAGTGCATATCTTGGTTTCTAAGATTATTCTCCAACAAGAGGAACCAGGGCTCCTTAGTGAAATGGCTGATTCTAGGACTGGTGCAGGGATTATACCAGATGAGCCTGGAGCATGTTATAGCCAAAAAGTGAGGAGGTGTTCCACAGGCAAAGAAACATACCATGATGGGGTCAGTGAAGTGGTTCTGGAGCCAATGGAAAGAGGCCCCCAGTGGCCAAAGCTGGCAACTTTGACCAACAAGATAAAGCAGTGTTGGATTAGAGCCCAAAGTAAAAGCCCATGAACCCACACTGACAGAAATAAATGATTGAGTAAATAAATAGAGGAAAACAGACAAATCTCCCATGCAGAAAACTTCCACATAATTTATGGAGATACTTCATCCCCAAGGGGGTGAATCATTCCTCCCCATTCCTTAAATGTGGGCTGTGCATAGAAGCTTCCTTCCAAAGAGGATGGTATAGAAACGGGAGGAAAGAAGAACTTTACATGGAGAAACCTGACAAATACTGCTTCAACCAGGTGATCAAGGTCAACGTCAGCAGTGATAACAGTCGTGATGATAGATGGACCGTTGATGGAGTGGGCGGCACACGGCCCTTTACCTCTGTGGTCTTCTTCTCCCAAACCCATAACCCCACTCTAAGCATGAGAAAACGAAACACCACAATTGAGGGTCATTTTACAAAGTACCTGACCAGTATTCAAAACTGTCATTGTTATCAAAAACAAAGCCTGAGAAACTGTGAGAGCCAAGAGGAGTCTGAGGTTCCATGTCATTTGGTATCTTGGTTGGGGTCCTGGAACAGAAAAAGGGCATTAGGTAAAAATTAAAGAGATCTGGGCTTCCCTGGTGGCGCAGTGGTTGAGAGTACGCCTGCCGATGCAGGGGACATGGGTTCGTGCCCCGGTCCGGGAAGATCCCACATGCCGTGGAGCGGCTGGGCCCGTGAGCCATGGCCGCTGAGCCTGCGCGTCCGGAGCCTGTGCTCCGCAACGGGAGAGGCCACAACAGTGAGAGGCCCGCGTACCGCAAATAAATAAATAAATAAATAAAGAGGTCTGAATAGCATGCAGACTTCAGTTAATAATAATGTATCGATATCACCTCATTAATTGTGATACATTTGGCATGCTAATGTAAGGTGTTAATAAGAGGGAAAACTGAGTGTGGGGTGTAGAACTCTGTACTATCGATGCAATTTTTCTGTAAATCGAAACTATTCTAAAATAAGAAGTTAATTTTTAAAAATGAAATATGCCATAAGAAAAATGGGAAGAAACCTTGCTTGTAATCTGAGCAGAGAGCAGGCCAGACCTAAGGAACTGGAGGGGCAATCCGCACAGACGCTACAGGCTGAGCTGGCTCCGTCTTCCCGGGTGTGATGGACTGGCGGCTGGGTTCTGCCACCTCCTTCCGCACAGACGCTACAGGCTGAGCTGGCTCCGTCTTCCCGGGTGTGACGGACTGGCGGCTGGGTCCTGCCACCTCCTTCCCTTCACACTGATGATGTTCCCCTGCTTTCACCAGCCTGAGCTGCCCCTGCTGTGTGCCCGCTCCCGGGCACCTGCTAGCCCTGGGTCGCCACCTCTGGACTCCAGGGAGCCCAAGAATGTTGGGAATTCAAGACGTGAGCTCCGCCCGGACACACTTCCATGCCAGGTTCCCCTGTAACTGTCTCTGCCCAGCTTGTGAGCCTCCTGAAGGCATCGACCCCATCCTCTCTCGGTTCCAGGGCTCCCAATGGGCCCGGCCCCAAGGGTGCCCGTTAAAATGTCATGAAATGAACATCCCTGAGCTCGTAGCCGTGCGACAGGACTCCAAACACCATCGGATCACATAGTGAGAAAGTGATGCTCTTTTAAACTCTGTGCCAGCCTTTCTCTGACATCAAGGAGAGCGTCTCACTCCCACCGTCGCCCATCCCCACATGTAACCAAGAACAGGCGGGTCTTAGGCTCAGATTCAGCAAACCAATGTATCTAGCAAGAGTAAGAGCATTGCTTTATTTTAAAATTGCCTTCAATTTGTAGCAAGTGATACTGGTTTTCCATTTAAAATAGCAACGATAAAGTTTCCTTTAAATGTGTTTTAAATTTTAATACAATTTCATACTTAGAGAAAAGTTGAAAGAATAACACAAAGAATTCTTGGATGCCCTTCATCCAGATTCCCCTAGAGTTAATGTTTTACTGCTTTTCCCCCTCTCTGTCTCTCTTGTCTGTCTGTCTGTCTCTCCCCCTCCCCCGACCCCGGCCCCCCACGGATTATTTTTTTTAACCATTTAAAAATAGGCTGTCCCTTCACTCCTAAATACTTTCATGCTTCAGTTGTAATTCCTAAAAGCAAGAATATTTTCTTACATAGCTATAGTACACTTAACGCTGATAAAATACTATTATCTGATCTGCAGACCTCATTCCAATTTTACCATCTGTCTCAGTAATGTCCTTCACAGCAAAACAAAATCCCAGCTCATGCCTTGCATTCAGCTGCTGTGTCTCTTTTGCTCCTTTAATCTGAACAGTTCTTGAGTCTTTGTATTTTGTGATAATTGCATTTTTGAAGTGCATGCTAGATATTTTATAAAATGGCTAAGATTTCTTTATAAATAAAGTTTAAAAAACATGACTCTACTTAAAGAAAAACTATTAAGTAAGCAAGAGAACAAATCTTTCACAGATAAAGAAAAGAAAAACACAGAAAACCGAGGTTTGAGAACTGCTGGTTTAAGTCAACTTCATTCCGGGGTGGTCAGGGCTGGCACACTGGATAAAGGACGGTGGGTAAAGCATGGGACAAAGGCTGTTCCAGATTCTGAGTGTGAGCTTACCCTCGGGGGGAAGGGATCGGGTGCTGGGCATTCTCCTGGGTGCTGGCGAGCGGCTGGGAGGAAGGTGTGCTGTCGTGTGGGTCCACAGTGCATGCAAATCCCAGCTGTGTAGGTCACCAGAGAACAGGCCATAAAGTCAGGGATGGAGAAGAAAGCCTGACAAAGCAGCTGGAAGACTCGTGTGTGGACGGGAGAAGAGGTGAGTTTCCGGAAGTGGGGGATCTCAGGATCTTTACTGGGCAGGGCTCCAGAGTCCGTGCTGCGGCCGTCACCCGAACGTTCTGGGAGGTTCCCCACAGCCGGAGATGCAGGGTGACTAGCCTATCTCTGTCCCTATCCCCAGGATAGGTGGCCTGAGAACTGATGGCCAGGATGGTCTTCTGTGGCCCTGGACCCCGCAAGGGCCTTCTCGAGGGATGGGTTGCTCTTGCCAGAGGGTGAGTGTGGGCATGAGCCGGGTGGTCCACAGGGAGAAGGGGCCACGGGGCTGGGGGAGAAGAGGGTGACCGTCACAAGGGTGATACAAAGGGTGTCACTGTGTCCAGGTTGCACAGAAGAGCTGGGGTAGTGGTGGTTACTGACCCCTGGGGGTTGCAGCATCTCATCCTCAGATGAGAGCCACCTCCTCTGGCCTCCATGTGGGGCTTGGGAGTCTGAGTGAGGCCCAGGGGAGGGGTGGCCATGCCCCAGAGGGGAGACTGGGATTTGCCGGACGCCCGTGTATTCCGGAGGGAGAGCGATGCACGGCCTGGGGGGCCGTGGGGGACAACGTGCTCGTGAGTGCAGGACGTAGATCATTTTTCTCTGCCCGCCATGTGAGGGTGGAGGGGAGACTGTGGGCCTAGCTCTGCTCAGCCTGGAGGGCAGGAAGCCCCACAGGCAGGGAGGGTGCTTGGGAACCAGTCCCCCAGAAGGAAGCTGAATCTCCAGCAGAATCATGGCCCTGGGGGGCAGCTGCCCCTCCTTCTGCACTTGTGGGTGGCCGGGTGTGTGGGCCGGGGGAAAGGGAGCCAAGAAGGGGCACCTGCCTTCAGCCAGGATGGGCTGCGGTTCTTGGGGCGGGGTCGGGGAGGAATCCTCCCCCAGGAAAGGATGCATCTCCATCCTCCCTCGGCCTCCATCCTATCCCCGTTGCTCTCCAGCATCAACCTTCCCATTTTCTTTTCTGTTCCTCTTCCCGTGTGCTGTGTGGAGCCCTGCTGACTGGCTGAGAATCCGGCTCCCAGGCCGCAGCTGGGTGACCTTGAACTAGTTCCTTGACTTCTCTGGGCCACACTTTTCTTACCTGGAAAACAATGGAAATTAGGATACCTCACTGCCCTAGGAGGGTGTGAGGATCAGGTGGGGCCACAGGTGTGAGGGATGCGGGAGGGCGCCTGGCTCAGGGAAGCACAGATAAAGGCGGCAGCTTGGTGGGGCCTTGCTGTCTGTTCCATTGTCTGCTCAGACCAGCACTGCCTCCTCTTCTCCGCCTCTGTCTCATTACACACACTCTCTCTCCTCTCTCTTTGTCTCTCTCTTCTTTGTCTTCCTCTGTTGCTATTTTGGTCCTTCCTCGATGCTGGCGGTGAGGGATGAGCCTCTTTTCATGTCAGGATGCAGAACCCCGTCAAACTGGTAAACAGCTGAAGGATGTGGTGGGAGATGAACTTTCCACTGAGGCTGCTTTGAACTCATCCCTTCCTTGACGGGTCTCCCCAGCTCCTCCCCGCTTTGGAGACTCCATCCCATCTTCGTGAATTGGGGACAAGGGCCTGGGGCCACGGCCAAGAGGCATCCACGTCGAGTGGCCACATGGGGCTCCAGTCCCCCTGTCTCCAGAGCCTCCGAGAGGGTCTCAGGGAGGGGCGGAAGTGGAAACCACAGGTGGGGTGATAGGGAGGGACGGGGAGCTGAGCGGCGGCTTGGCAGATATGCCTCGGAGGCGAGGTTTCTGTGGAAAAGGTACCAGTAGGCGATGCCCAGCCAGGGCTGGGAAGCCTGAGCCTGTGCCGCTGGGAGTGGTCTCAGAGCCTTGGAACCATGTCAGTGCGGCCCATAGAGCGGACAGGAGCCGGGGACCCTGGTGGGGTATCCTGCCCAAGTCTCCTACTGGCCTCATCCCTGGCTGACCCAGATCTGGAGGACACAGAACTGTGGACTTGAAAAGCAGTAAGATGCTCGGCTAGGCGTTCCGATTTGTAAGCGCAGAATCGAGCCTTTAGTGTGGACCTGACCACTTCAGGAAGCCGCGGGGAGTAGCAGCAGGGCCCGGCCACACCATGATGAGCTGGCAGCTACGGGAGAAACTCAGAGGCATCCCGAGACTCAGTTTTCTCCACCATAAGATGGGGACAGTGATAACACCTCACAGGGCTGTTGTGAGCACCAATGAGGCAGTACCTGTGTCATGCCCAGAGCGGTGCCTGACGTGTTGTAGGGACTCAGGGATGGAAGCTATTATTAATGTCACTGTCCTATTACCATCGTGGCTGGACGCTGTTGTGTTGGGAAATCACCTCCCATGTATGTGATCACCCTCCAAATCTCAGACTTGTTCTCCATTCTCCAGTCCTGGCCACCAGTGTTCCATGGCCACCTCCCAGGTAGCCTTCCTCAAACCCACCTCCACTCTGCAGCAGTGACTTTCTAGAGCATCCATCTCATCAGATCAGTTCCCTGTCTTAGAAACTACTCATGACTCCCCAGTGCCTCTAGAACAATGACCAAACTCCTAGGAAAGTTTCACAGACCCTCTGAGATGCTCTCAGTGACCTTTTCCACTTATGCACTCCCTGCCCAGCCCCAGGCTTCAGCCAACATGCACCACACAACTGTTCAGCAAACTCCTATACATCCTTCAATAACCTGTTCATCTGTTCCCTCTTTGTCATGCTATCTCCAACAAACTCTGGCAGTTGGTGGCTTCTTCCCCTCTGTCCACACAGCACTCTCTACAATGTGCTGGAGTCCTGAATGAGGCAGAGGTTACGTGCTTGTGTCGCACATGGGACAAAACCTGAATACGGTCAATATTACTTTTGAAAATCCCTTGAGAGGTGTAAAGAAGCAAGGCGCCTAGGAATGTGGATAGAATGCCCTTTTTTGTATAAGGATGGGTTGGGGGGAAGCAAGAGGTATTCCTATTTGCTGGTGTTTGCATCAGAGAAATAAGTGTTTACTTGGGGATGGGGAAGAGAGGGGAGAGGGTAGATGGGTGGGTAACAAGATTTTCATGATATACGTTTGTATGTTGTTTGGAGTTTTGAAGCATGTGAACATATTTACTATTTAAAAGAAGGGAGGAAGGGTGGGAGGAAGGAAGGAAAGGAAAGGAAGGAAGGAAAGAAAGAAGGAAGGAAGGAAGGAAGGAAGGAAGGAAGGAAAAGAAAATGCAAGCTCCTTATGAAGTCTCCTGTATTGCCTGTGCTGCCTCCAACCAGATGTTTCTCCCTCCAATGTTAGAGCAGCCAGAAGAAGCAACGGGTTTGTTTCAAGCCTATCACATATGAAAAATGTGAATCATTTATAACCAAGATCCCATCCGGTGTGGTAAGATGCCCACTCAGTGAATGGTTCTCAGGGTCTGAGAGAACAGAGTCCCGGCTCCCATCTCTTGTCTCTCTTCCCGGGTGTTTGTTCACTGAGGGGCATGATGGGCTCAGTTGTTCTTTTTCTTTCTCTTCTGCGGCTGAGTAGATACACTTAAGTTCCTGTGGTTTAAATATGCCCATGATGCGCCCCCACTGTTCAGTGTGGTGGTTTCACATTGGGCTTTGGAGTTAGGTAGAAAAGTTGTACTACTTACCAAGCTGTGTGACCTCTGGCTAGTCACTTAACCTCTCTGGGCCTCAGTTTCCTTATTTATAAATTAGGGAGGATACTAACTTCTCAGAGAGCTCTTTCGTGGATTATAAGAAATAATACACGCTTGGCACATAGTAACTGCCACTCACTGTCATCATTATCACCATCGTGGTCACCACCACCACACCCATGGAACTTATTGCAGTTACTGATCTTTGTGTCTGTCTCCCGCAGGGAAGCGCCAGGTTTCATTTCTCTCCGCGCCCCAGGGCCAGCATAGAGCCTGGCCGCATACAAGTGCCCAGGCAGTGAGTTATCCCATCCTTGAATTTAGCATCTGAGCACCCAGAAGGTGCCTGTGCTGTGTGTCTCCAGATCTCAGAGCTGGCTGGGGCTCTGTACCCAGCACTGTAGCTCCAGTGGGCACAGGGACAGGGATGGGTTTCCACTGGAAGTGCCATGGTTAACGCTCAGACTCTGAAGCCAGATGGCACATATTAAAATCCCAGTGTTGGGCTTCCCTGGTGGCGCAGTGGTTGAGAGTCCGCCTGCCGATGCAGGGGACGCGGGTTCGTGCCCCGGTCCGGGAGGATCCCACATGCCGTGGAGCGGCTGGGCCCGTGAGCCATGGCCGCTGAGCCTGCGCGTCCGGAGCCTGTGCTCCGCAACGGGAGAGGCCACAACAGTGAGAGGCCCGCGTACCGCAAAAAAAAAAAAAAAAATCCCAGTGTTGCTGCTTTTTAGCTGTGTGACTTGGACATTTTACTTAACCGCTTTGAGCCTCAGTTTTCTCACCTATGAAATAGAGTTGGTGTGAGGATTGGCTGCCCTCAGCCTCCTCTCAGGCTGGACCACCCTTTACCTTGAAAGACACCTGGTGTCTTGCTCTGTCTTTGCTTACGCTATTCCTTCAACTTGGAATGCCCATCCCTCTCCACTCCCGTAGCTAACTCCTACCTATCCTTTACGACCCAGCTCAGGCATCACCTCCTCAGGAAGCCTTCCAGGATGGCCTGCCTCCAGCAGGGTCAGGGGCTCTTGTGGGCCCCATGCATTCCCTGTGTTTCGTTCTCTCACTGCACTCGCAGAGCCGGAGAATTGCTGGAGCGCCTTCATTTCAGATATAGCCCCTCCCCCATATCAGTGTTTCTGAAATCGGGGTTCAGCTGTCACATCCACTTAACATCTTTGTGTTTCCTCTCCCAGATCACTGAAGCATATATAATGCAAGGTCTCTAAAGAGTGGAGGGTAAGCCCACCGCTTATGATTGTAACTCCCCTGACGGGCTTCCATTCCTTCAGGTCACAGCGATGTCATTCATCCCAGCCTCTCCAGTCCCAGCTCAGGGCCTGGCTCTGTAAGGAATGGTCTGAGTGCTCTGGAAGCGTAGACATGCGGGAAAGGTCTTTCCTGGGAGCAGCTCCCATCACCAGGCCCAGGAGACCTGGCAGGAGACCTTGTGGTTCAGGATGCCAGCCCTCAGAAAGTCCCCTGCCATGTGTGACCCTGGTGGTCCCAGGCTGCCTGGGGGCTGGGAGGGAGCAAGGGAGACATGTCTCAGAGTTTCCCCAATTTCTCTCAGTGTGTATGGAACAGAGGGGCCCAGGGATGGGGAGGTGGCTCTGGTGAGAAATGAGGGAGAACTCAGAGGGTGTCACCATCTCCCTGTCTGACTCCCAAGGGGCAAAGTTGGGGAGAGGTAGGGCCAAATTGTGAATTGGCTACTAACTCTCTGAGTGACCTTGGACAAGTCCTTTCCCCTGCCAAGGCTCAGCGTCCTCCTCTGTAAAATGAGAGTGAGACAAACCTCCTCCAGCACCAATGTGCTAAGACCCCATGAATTGCTGTCTTCTCTTCTCCCCTTTCTCCTCTTACGGAGATCTCTTGCCTCTACTGATTCATCTACCAATGAGAGGGAACACTTATTGCCAAGCCTCTAACCCACTGCTGTATGCACTTTACAGACAAACTTTATAGCAAAGGCTCAGAGATGTAGAGTCACTTGCCGGAGACCACACAGCCAGGACAGGGTGGAGCCGGGATTTGAACCCTGGCTGTCTGAAAAAAAAGGCTTTCCACAAATCCCACAGACCCTGGGAGTCTGATCCCGCCCACCCCAGCACTAGCTCCCCGCCTAGGAATCCCCCGCAGCCCCATGAGGGTTCAGAGGGCCGGAGGAGGGGCCCCATCACAGGGCAACCACATCCTGTGACGGTTGCCCTGGGGAGTGCCAGCTTTCTTTGCACCTCTGGGAGAGGTGAACAGAAAACAGGCCCTGCTCAACCGCTCAGGGCAAGATCCACTGAGTGGCCTTCTCCACCATCCCTGGCTCTGGGAGGGCTCAGAGGAAACCTGACCCCCAGCCTTCTCCCTGCAGGCAGAGCTGAGCATTGGCTGGTGCAGCTGGGCTAAAACCCCAGCCTCTGAGCAACCTGGGATCAATGCCTTTTCCAGGCAGGTCTGAGATAAAATCTACTCACCCTCCCCTGCCTCAGAAGCTTATGGAGGCCCAGGTCAAAATCCATTCAGCGCAGCAAGGCTGGCCTCGCTGATCCAGGGCTCACTGGCAAATCAGGAAGGGGATGCTGAACTCACAGACATCTGTCCATCACCTCCAGGAGGGCAGGCCCTGTGTCTTCTTGTCGCTGCATCCCCAGCATTTTTCGTGGTGCCGGGCCACAGTATTCAATACATTTCCAATTCACCCTGACATTTGCACCTCGATGGATAGAGCTGCCTCCAACCCAACACACACACAGACACACACACAGACACACACACACAGACACACACACACACACACACACACAGACACACACACACAGAGGCAGAGCCTGGGTTCTGTGAGTTCAAAGACTTGTCACTCCACCCCCGGTTTCATTCCGCAACTGGTTTAATCTCGGGATACTCAGAGCAGGACACAGAAGCTGGCCCTGAGCCCTCAGGCCTCTCCCTGGAGGCTTTCTTTGACACGTTTACGGCTCTAGGAGTGACACTGATATTTATGTGTTCATCGGGGAGGATCTCATCCATCCAAGCAGACAGCTGGGGACTCGGGGCTTAGTGCAGCCTCTGGGCCCTTCCTGGAAGACATCTCTGTGCTTCTGCCCCACAGGGACTGAGCTCCACTCTGGGTCTCTGGCGGGGCTGGATAGGACCATCCTTGTAAACCTTTGGAAGCTCAGAATAAGGGTTGCTGCCCAGGAATGGTCACTGCAGATCAGGGCTGTGTCTCTGGTGGGCTCCGAGGCTCTCTAGAGGCAGGGCTGCCCTCCGGCCCCGGGTGGACGAGGAGGGGCAGCCATCCAGCTCCCTGTCCCATCGTGGGCTGTGCCCAGGAAGGCTGGACTCCCTGCCGGGTGCAGGTACCAACCTGAGCTTAGCCTGGGTCAGCTGGCGGCTCCCCCCCCGCCCACTCCAGCCCTAGCACCCAGCAGTCAGACCAACAGCAGTCCAACGGCCCCTGCACATGGGGCCTCCCTGCCCCTCGCAGAGCTCCTCTGGACCCTGAGCTGTCAGAGACTCAGGCAACCAAAGCCTCAGACACATGAGGGTCGGAAGGGGCCTCAGGAATCTCCCAGTTCAAACCTTCCACGCGGCCTGCCGAGCAGTGGCCTAGACTCTGCCTGTTCACCCCTGAGGCAGACAGCTCGGGCCCTTTCAGAGGCAGCACCTCTTCCTTGGGGCTGCTGTTTGGGGCTGGAGGAGGGCTGTGCTGGCAGGTTCTGTTGATGGATGGCGGCTGGGCCATACTAGGTGTGGAGGTTCCTTTCACGTCTCCAGGGGAGGACTCTCAGCTCCTGGGGCATGAGGGGGAGGGTGGGGGGAGGGCAGGAGGAGGAGTCGCGCCGGGCCCAGGCTAGGCTGCTCCAATGTCATCGTAGTCTTCATTGGAGGAGGAGTCAGGCTGGGGAGTGAGGGACCCTGTGCGGTGGGAGACTCAGGTCAGTGAGAGGCCCAGTCATTGCGCCTGCTGAGCAGGGACAGAGCTGAGCAGGTCTGGGTCCACATTCCTCTCCCCCGGGATGCTGTGTGAGACCATCTTATAGTCTTGTCCATGGCTACCTCCTTTGCTTGAATGTCAGTTCTGAAGGCAGAGCCTTGTCTGTGTAGTTCAGGGCTATAGTCCCTGAGTGCTGGGACCCACTCTGCTGCCACCAGCTCCCCCAAGGGGCCATCTGGCTGCTTCTGCTTGAATGCCTCCACTAATGGGGAGCTCACTTCCTCTCAAGCCATTCTCTTTGAATCTTTCTCTGCCCCACATACATCCATTTTCCCTACCTCCCTATATTCTTGTTTGCTTTAAAAGATCCCGTTACTTCTCTTTTTTTCCCCCGTGGGCCAATGTATCCGGAGCTTCCCCGCTCATCCACCCTCCAGTCCCTCTCTGTGCCCCCTCCCAGAACCCCCTCCCCTGCCCCTGGCACCTGGACATCCAAACTGCTCAGCAGATGGGAGCTGGGGCGGCGGCTGGAAGTTCTGGTACCACTCTCCGGAGGAGGTGCTGGAGCTGTCATCAGCCGAGGGCCCTGCTGGAAACCCCCAGAGCCAGTCACCCTCTGCCAGGCTAGTTTGCAAAGTGCCAGAGCTGGGAGGCCCTCAAGACTCAGTAGAGTCAGGTCCTTAGCTCGACACCTGAGGAAATGAAGGCCCAGAGAGGGGAGGAGACTTGTCCAAGGTCACACAGCACGTGGCTGCCGAGCTGGGACTAGAGTCCTGTTCTGCCGGACCTCTTCATCTGTGAAGCGGTGCCGTGAACTCAGACTGGCTCAGGGCTCCCAGCTTTACGCTTCCTCTGGCCAGGTTGGCTATAGGATGGGAGGCTGGAGCGGGCACACAATCCTCCTGGGTCCACCTTACCTGGAAAAGTTGCCTGGGAGCCAGCCAGCTCCAAGTTCAGGGGCTGCCCCAGCAGGGGCTTCCTCTCTGAAGAAAACACTTGAGAGTTCCACGGAGGTAGCCTGCTGCCAGGGCTATTACAGCACCCCTCCCCTGAAGATGTGCTGGAGCCGCCCTTGCTCCTTGGGTGGTGCTGAGGGCCCGTGGAGCGGGGGTCTGCAATGCAGTGTTCAGGGTTGGCAGGTGGGACCCGGGAGGCAGGCACCTCTTCGAGTCCTGGGCCTGAAAGACAGAATCATGATAAAGAAGATGCAGTACAGCAAGAGGGCTTTAAGTTAAACTTGAGAAAGAACTTACTGCCAATGGGAATCGTTAAAGTCAGGAAAGACCTGTTGAGGGAGGTGGCGCTGATGCATCTCAAGGCGAGTGGCCTGCTAAGTCTGGAGGCAGGGCTGGCGTCCTAATCACCACCCTCCACGTCCCTCCCCAGCCTGACTCACCTTCCTCCAAGGGAGGCATCTGGAACCTGTTCTGCCGGACCTCTTCATCTGTGAAGCGGTGCCGTTGGGAATCTACAAGCAGAGATGGCGGTGAAGAAGGAGGTGGGTAGGCTCCACCTCCTTGTCTGCGGAGTCCGGAGCAGAGGCTGGTGTTCTGTGGGATTCGGGAGGCTGAACAGGGCAGCAGGACAACCCTGATGGCTTAGTCTTTTTCATCAGATCCCCAGGCTCAAGTTCTAGTCCAGGCAGACCCCAAGCCTCAATCTGAAACCAGCCTGGGGACAGGCTGCTTCTGGACAGAAACCCTAGTGCCCTGCACCTCCCCAGCCGCAGCCGTCCCTCCTGCCACTTAAGGGAACATGGGGAGTGCTTCTGCTTGGGCAGCTCAGGGCAGGAAAAGGCCAGATGTTGCCCCTGCGGAGCCTTCCAGAGTGAAGCTGAGGGTCTGGAATCTTTGTTTCCTGGGCTCTGCGGTACCTCTGTTTCAGAATCAGAGCGGTGAAGATTCGTAGCATCTTAAGAACTTGAGTGTCTGGAATCTGGGAGTCAGCTTTTTGAATGTGTTACTGCTGACTTTTAGTCTCAGTGTCACAGGATTTTGGACTCCCGGTCTTGCATCTTACATGCCTGGACTCAGAATCTCAGGTTCTAAGGACACTCATCTCTGTGGCTCCCAAATGCTGGACCATGGCCCCGCAGAGTGGAATCATCCACACTGCCCCCCAGAGGCCCTGGTTCAGCAGGTGGGGCAAAGATGGCTGCTGTCCCCAGTACCCACCCTACTGCCCCGCCCCCGGTACTAGGAGACCTCTGGGCTTTATCTGGACACACAGCTGCCCAGGACAGAGGCTTCGTCTCCCCGCCTCTCTTGCAGCTGCTGGGTTTAAGTTCTGACGGGTGGAAAGTGCGTGGGAGCTGTGTGGGCATCCCTGGCGTCCTGCCATACAGGGTAGGGCATGCCTCACCTTCCCCCTTCCGGCGGCCTAGAATGCAGACATGGTGGTGAGCCACTCTGGACCATGTGGACCGGGCAACGTCTTAGGGACTGCAGAGTAGCAAGAAAGGAGCCCGGGCCCCCTCCAACTTCTCCGGATGATGTCATTTGGAGTCTGTGTCACACACAGCCAAACTCTCATCCTAGCTTATAAAGGAGGTCCCGGGTGGGGCTCAGGAAGTTTCGATGAGCTCCCAAGGGATTTCACAAAAGATGTGAGAGTCTCTGCTCTCGTCTGACCTCCCGGCCTCGTGTGGGCCCTGCCTGAGCACTGGCTTTCCTCCTTCTATATCCCCAACAGGCAGAGAGCAGAGCTGGAGAAGCCGGATGAGAAGTGCGAGCTGGGCTCATGGTGGAGGTGGGCAAGGAGATGAGATTGACGGGGCAGGATGGGACACAGAAAGGGTGAGAGCACGCGAGAAGCCATCTGAACTGGGATGCCTCGCATCAGACACAGACGCAGCCACAGTTAGGTGACTGTCGAGGGACTGGTCTTGAGACCTGTATGACCACAGACAAGCACGGGAGAGAAGGTGTCCAAGGGGAAATGACTAGAGATGTCTCCAGGGTCACAAAGCACTTTGAAAACTTCAGTGCGGGACCATTGAGCGTCAGTCCAGTGGTCACAGCGAGGGAGATGCCCCTCTCATCATGCAGGGGTCACCGAGGGGGGAAACTAGCACAGGTACCCCAGCCAGCTGGGCCCTCTCCCTGGTGTGGGCCAGTGGGCCCTCGGGAGTCCGGGCGCAGGCACTCACTGTAGAAGGTGGTCAGGGCCACAGGAGGCTGGCTGCTGAAGTCATAGGGCTCATAGTCTGAGTCCGAGCTGGAGTTCGAGTCTTCAGGGGGCGGAGCCTGGACCTGGATGGGCAGCTTGGGAACTGGGGAGAGAACAGAGTGGGGAGCGTGGCAAGGCGCGGGGCAGAAAGCTGCAGAGAGGCGGCAGAGAGCGTGGACCGTGGGGACCGGAGACAGAGGGGCAGGGAGTGCGCCAGGCAGCCCATCTCGTACAAGACCGTCGGGCCTGGGTTTTCCAAGCTTCCCCGCATCCATTTCAAACACGGGGAACTAAATAACATTTATTTACTTAACAAACACACAGTAGTCCCTGCAGGCCAGGCACTATTCCAACATTTATAAATATTATCTCAGTTAATGTTCATAAGAGCTCTGTGAGGTAGCTAGGTTAGTGTCCCCATTTTATAGCTGGGGAAACCGAGGCACAGAGACATTCTCACATTGCCTAGAGAAGCAGGCCATGTGGCTCTTAACCTCTAGACCATAATATTCAGTGAGTGGCTGCTCTTTGCCTACTCTTGTGCTAGGTCTGTGTTCATACTCTCTTCTCAAATATCTGGATATCCTGTGTGCAAAGAATCTTTATAACATATGGCTGAGTTTTTGTATTGGTTTTTGTGTCACTGAACTCTTTCAAATAAAGGCGATTTAATATATTCATAATGCAGTGTGATTAAACTCAAACTTCTTCACAAGACTCCCAAGAGGTAATGCATTGATGTATCATTAAAGATGGATGACGGGCTTCCCTGGTGGCTCAGTGGTTGAGAGTCTGCCTGCAATGCAGAGGACTCGGGTTCGTGCCCCAGTCCGGGAGGATCCCACATGCCGCGGAGAGGCTGGGCCCGTGAGCCATGGCTGCTGAGCCTGCGCGTCCGGGGCAAAAAAAAAAAAGATGGATGACTGATCCCATTTTTTTTGACTCGGAAAATATGAAATAAGATTATGTTCCAGGAAGATCTAGATGGGGCGTTGCAGGGAGGCTGATTGGGCAGACCACTGGAAGAGGCAACGGTGTTACAAACCTACTGGCCAATTAGCAAAACAGACCTTTCCTTTGAGAACCAAGGTCCAAAATGCCCTGGGCCTGTTTTGGTCCAGAATTCAAAAGCTTCGAGTTCTAGAATGAGTGCACTGGAAAGTCATCAGCCTATCAAGGCCCAGACTGAGGCTGAACCTGCTCAAGGTCCCACAGCCACTCGCGGGCTGGCCCAGGTCTCATCTCCAGCTGGGGCACTGGAAAATATCCCCTTCTTGTCCTCCCCCGCCCTCCTCACCCCCAGGGTGGGTGACATCCTACTTTCTTCTTTGGCGATGGTGATGGGAACCTCTTGATAGCTTGTGGTCCCCGCTGGGGTGGTGGTGGGTAGGTACTGGTGGTTCACCATAGCGGGGAGGGCTGAGGAAGGGGAGGCAGAGATCCTGCAAGTCATTTTTTGCACCTTCCAGTCTTCCTGGCTCTGCTCTCATGGGGACACCTCCCTCCTCACCTTCCCCATCCCCAAACGCCCTCAAACACACACACACACACACACACACACACACACACACACACACACACACACACACAATCTGGTCCACAGTCTGGGGGGCATGCTGGGAAAATCCTTCCCATCAGGAGGTGCTTCTTGGGGCCAGGGCTGGGTGGCCATTGCTGGATCACTGCCATTCCTGCTGAGGTTCCCCATGGCTCATGTCCCCCTGGGAGGACTGTGCCTCAGGTCTGCTCCTTTTCATCCCTGGGCCTTTCCCGTGGCTCCTGGGACTCTGCACCTACCGTATTTTCCTTTAATCCTCAAGAGGACGATGGCTATGAAACTGAGTGAGACGAGAAGGAGAATTCCCAGAACGATGCAAGGGATGAGAAGCATTAGCTCTCGAGATTCCCAGTCCTTCATTTTCACTGTCACAGAAGATTCTGGAAGCAAGAACCCCAAATCAGGGAGAAAAAGGAAGGGACATGGACTTCTCCTTGCCATTCTCACCTCTCCTTCTTCTCTGCATCTGACCCACTTCCCTTTTGGACGTATACTCCTCTTCCCTTCTTTTTTTTTTGAATTTTCCCATCCGCTTTTAGGTGCCTGGTATATAGGAGATGTCTGAGACATGCATATTGAATGAATAACTGGCTGAATGAAACTCTCTCCTGGCCACGAAGCCAGGAGATCTGTCTCTGCTCAAGAATTATTGAGCGCCCACTGTGTGCCAGGCACTAGACCTGGGGAGACAAATATGACGGCAGTGTCACGGGCCTTGAGGGTCTCTGTCTAGTGGGAAGATTGACAAGCCGACTCAATCCAATTCAGTAAGTTTCCTGCTGTGATGAAGGTATAGACAGCCGTGTGGCCCTCCAAGGGGCACCTGATTCTCTACAGGGGAGACCAAGGCTGGATCCCCAGAGAAGGTGGTTCTGAGCATCTGCTGGCAGGGAACAGACCATCAGGAGAGCGAGATCTCCTTTCCTTGCCCCAGATGCGTCCTTCTTACCAGACATGCGCCCTGAGGGCGGGGAGTGGGGGCCATGATTCCAGACCTCCCAGCTCTGCAGCCCTGGTGTGAGTTCTTCCTTTCCCCTCCCTCTTGGCCTCACCCCTGCTGAAAAGAGCCCAAAGCAGAGAATGCATGGAAGCTGCAATGAGGCCCTAACCCTCATCATCCCAGAGACACGAACCATCTCCTGCTGAGTGCAGAAAGCCTGGGGTGCGCAGGCCACAGAGCTGGAGGAAGGGTAGTGACGGTAACGCAGGAGGTTGGGGGGATGAGATCACCCAGACCCCCGGCTGGTGGCAGTGTCTGCTCCCCCTGGGAGATTACCCCACCCCCACCCCGTCCTCATTTTCTCCCCTTTCCCTTTCTGTTTGCAAATGGGGCAGACTGGGCTGGGGTAGGAACTGGATTTAGCAACAGCAAGCAGGTGCAAGGGAGAGACTGGACTGTGGGGGGCTGGGGGGACCCGTGAATGTGGGCCACATTCCCAGTGTGCTCCCAGTGTGCTCCTTGGAGACTGGCTCTCCATAGCAGCTCTGCTCTTCTGAGGGCGACGTGGCTCCCCGCCCCGAACTCAGCAATGGAGAGTGTGCGAGGGTGTGTGGGTCCTGGCAGGAGCTCGCCCTCCAGCCGGCACAGTCCCCAGCATTTCATACCCTCTCCGTGCCCTCAGCCATTGCCAGATTTCCTGGCAGGACTTGGTGCCCCTCTGTCCCCTCCCCAAGCCGCCCACCCACCTCTGGAGAGGGTCTGAGAGAGGGAGCCAGGAGCCAGGGGAAGGGGTAAGCCTGTGAATCCGGGCCAGCCCCTGTGGAGCTGCCACGGGGCTCCCTGCCTGGACTAAATAATCAATAAATAAGAATAACTGAGGCCCAGACAGTGCTTACTATGTACTAAGCCCTGTTGTAAGTACTTTATAAAAATTAGTTTGCTGGAGACTTACAACAATGCTAGGAGAGAAGTACTAGGATTATCATCCTCGTGGTTTTTTTTTTGCATTACGCGGGCC
The DNA here is from genome assembly GCF_008692025.1 of Phocoena sinus. Classification (NCBI taxonomy): domain Eukaryota; kingdom Metazoa; phylum Chordata; class Mammalia; order Artiodactyla; family Phocoenidae; genus Phocoena; species Phocoena sinus. The sequence goes on along the minus strand of NC_045770.1, from coordinate 100,110,427 downwards.
TCTCACTGTTGTGGCCTCTCCCGTTGGGGAGCACAGGCTCCGGACACACAGGCTCAGCGGCCATGGCCCATGGGCCCAGCCGCTCCGCGGCATGTGGGATCTTCCCGGACCGGGGCACGAACCCGTGTCCCCTGCATCGGCAGGCGGACTCTCAACCACTGTGCCACCAGGGAAGCCCCTATCATCCTCGTTTTATAGTCAAGGGATCTGAGGCTCAGAGAGGTTAAGAATTGCCCAACATTATACAGCTAGCAAGAGGCACAGCTGGGGGCTGGGCCCCAGGAGTTGGCTACACACAAGTGGAGGACAGACCAAGTTTGGATTCAGAGTTCACAGCCTTGCAGGCAAATTCTAGCTGACACTGCTGGCCATCACCTCACCCTCTGAGCCCGAGCTTCTTCCTCTATGTAAGGGTGGTGGGAAGACCTCCCCCAGGAGGCTGCCGGGAAGATTAAAGGGTTGGGAAATAATGACTATAAAGCACTGGCCGGTGCCCAGAACATTATAAACACACTGGCTGTTGCCCTCCAGTTCTCTACAGCTCTATCCTCTGCCCTACAGGAGCTCACAGAGAGTGGGGAGAGGACTCCTGTCCAAGAAATATCAGGATTCAGGGAGCTGTGGAGCTGACATGATAGAGGCAGGCGAGGTGAAAGGAGCACGAAGCAGCCAGAGCGCCCCGGGGATGGTGGGGGGAGTCAAGTTCACTGTCTGGAGGTAGGGGATGGGGGACAAACCGTCAGACCCCTCCCGCAGACATACACACACACACACACACATGCACGCACGCACCTGAGCCTCTGAGAAACTGCATCCCCAGGGACACTCACCCACAGTGACCGGCTGACCAGTTGCAGGGATTTCAGAAGTGGACAGATTGAGCAGGCTCCGGGCACCTGTCAGAAAGCACCATTCATTCACTCAGCACACGTGCCCGAGCACCTACTGTGGCCAGGCCTTGTGCTAGAAACTGGACACGACAGACAAGTGGCCTGCAACTGGGCGTGTGTTCCCACCGGGGCCCGTGGCTGAGTCTTTCCCACACCCCACCATAAGGAGGATCTCATGGATTAAATGCCAGGAAGGTTTTTTGGTTTAAATAAAGGGCTAATGAAAGAATTAGCCCTTCCTTCTGTATAATCTGCTATAGAACACAAGTATTTCCCTTTTCCATCTAGTATTGGATTTGGTCTTCACACCTGTCTCTGGAGGTGGGAATCTGACAGTCTCGTCATTATCATAATCATTTGACTGGTAAGGGATGGGGCTTACAACATCCCTTGGTGGATATTATCTGACTTCCCGGCTCCCCTGTGAAGCGCCTGGTATCAGCACCCACATATTCACAAGACGAAGCCTCCCAGCTGGTAACTGGCAGAGCTGGAATTCATAGCCTGGTGTCTGAACTCCATAGAGATGCTAACGCTGTGTTTGTTTAAGGCTCTTGCTTTTTCACATTTTAACACCTCAGAAATCGGGGTGATGACGTCTATCGTTACAGCTGATGGCACGTCCAGAGTTTATTTTGGCAGTACTTTTGTCCTTTACGATACATAAAATACTAACGGTGTGACTCATCATCAATGCCATCTTAGACTTCGTGAAACCCAATTCATAGAGCAGGTGGGAGGCTCTGCTGAAATATATACTGAGTGTCCGGCAATGCCTGGCACCTGGTTAGGGCTCCAGACACTGTGGCTAATATTATTAGTGTCTCCTAATGCTATTTTTATGATGATCACCAGCCCTGGGATGGCAAATTGGTTTTATCTCCTGAGCCGGCTCCAGTCAAGAGGGAGCACTGCTTCGCGTATAATAATGCCTTAATAAAGACTGGATTCACGATTCTGGGACTGAGTCAAGGATCTGGGGAAAAGAATGCCCTGATTAGTTGGTAATGTCTGCCTGGGCATGGTAAGGGCAATGGTCCCTCTTATGCCAGTATTTGCCATTCCTGATCTAGCCCAAGCTGTATTCCTTGGGCTATAAGTTCTTAGGCTATGGATCCAGATGCAATTCCTAGTCCAAATCTGGGGGTGGGGGGAGTGGGGTGGGTGGGAGGAGGGATACCTGAGCAGAGGACCCTGGCTGCCTGTGATTGTCTGCAGAGGTTGGAGTTATTGAACCGCCAGAAGCACTCGGAGAGCGTGGGCTCCCCTCCCTCGCATGAGTAGTACATCTTGCCCGACAGGGAGTGTGGCAGCCCCTTGGGCACCCGGGCCAGAGACCCACAGCCCAAGTCCCGGCAGAGCACCTTGGCCTCTGGTTCGTACCACGTACTGTCACACACTGTGTTCCAGACCCCTCGGAAGTACACCTCCACCTGGCCCTCGCAGGGGTCAGCGCCCCCGGTCAGGCGCCAGGACTGGTGCTCTGCAGGGGGGGGGGGGGTCAGAGTCAGGTCAGGATCCTTTGGGCAGAAACTCTCACCAGCCCCGACCCACAAATGCAAACTCCCCAGAGCCAATCGGTCTCCAGATCTTGTGTACTCTCCCTCCTGCCTCTGCATCCCTCCTCTCATCTGCCCCACCTGCTCCAGCTGGCCCTGCTGCTGTCTACATCCTGGCTGCTCAAATGTGGTCCTTGGACCGGCAGCTTCCGTATCACCTGGGATCTTGTTAGAAGTGCAGAATTTCAAGCCCTGCCTCAGACCTACTGAATCAGAATGTACATTGGACGAGACCTGCCTCCCTCCCCATTCTTGGGCACATTAAGAGAAGCGCTGGCTGGACCAGAACTTCCTGTCCTCATCTGGGCTCCAACAGCCTCCACAGGGCCTCCCAGACTCCATCTCCTCTTGCTGTTCTGAACCAGGTGACCAACTCCCACTCAGAAAAAGCCTCACTTCTAATGTCACCTACTCCAGGAGGTGGGCAGGCTTAGCCCTCCAGCTCTGGATTGCCTGCCGTCTCTTAACTCCACCTGGCTTCCTTTCGTAAGGCATTTGCCACTCTCTCTCCTGGATTATGTTTGTCTGGGTCTCATCTTCCCTCTTGGGCTGTGACCTCCCGTGGGCAGGGACCATCTCTCCAGCACTAACTACAGTCCTGGCGCCCAGCAGGCCTGCAGTAAGTGTTGGATAACCGTGGCTCAGCATCGCCCACTGACCTGAGCACACCACACCGGCGTCCTCCTTGTGGCCACAGTAGCCGTTTCCCGGCAGCCCCAGGCAGTCCCACAGGTAGGTCTCCGACCCGGAACAGTTCACTTGGTCCCGGTGGATGCGTCCTTGGCCAGGGGCAAAGTGCAAGCCGGGCAGGGCCTGGACCGCCCAGCCGCAGCTCAGTTGCCGGCACACCACGTGGGCATCGTCCAGGTCCCACGTGTCGTCACACACGGAACCCCACTGTCCGTGCTCCAGCATCTCCACGCGGCCCTCGCACGGGCTGCCACCACCCACCAATTTCAAATCGAGGTTTTCTGGGGATAGGAGGAGAAGGGGTCTGTGGACGTGAGGAAGGGGCGAAAGGAAGGGAAGTCGGGGGAGGGTTGCTGGGCAGGAGAGCTGTGCCTGGGGCTGTGGACCCAGTGAGAGAAAGAGGGGCGGGTAACCCAGCGGGCGAGACTGGGGAACACGGCCTGTCTGGGCTGGGGACCTGGGGTGGGGCGGAGGTGGGGAACTGGTCAAGACTGGGGACCCAGGGGCGGTGCTGGATACCTAGTGGGAGGGGCTGGGAGCCTTTTGGGAGGGGCTAGTAACCTGGTGGGCGGTGCTGAGGAATCGGCTCAGGGCTGCGGGCGGGGTAGGCTGAGCGGCAGACTAGTGGGTGGGGCAAGAGACCGGGTGGGCGGAGCCTGAAGAGCAGGTCTCGGGGCAGGGGAGCGGCAGCGCTAAGAGATCCTGGGAACCTGGCATATTTCTGTACCAGGGGGTAGAGGCGGTACAGCCCTCCGGTGAGGGAACCAATTGTATTCGCGTCGGTGGTGGGTCTGGGTGGAAGTCCGGAGGGCGAGGCTTGGGTCCAGTGGCCAGGGCTGGGGACAGGATGCGGGGCAGTGGCCGAAGGACTGGGAGGTAGGACAGGGAGGAGGCCGGCGGCGGGAGCGGGTTGGTCCGCTCGTACCTGCACAGGTGACCTGGACCGGCCTCTCGTCGCTGCTGCACGCGTGCTCCACCACCTTGCAGAGCTGCCATTCGGGGCCGCTGCACTGGACGGTGGGCGCTAGGGCCCACGTGGTATTCGGGGCCCAGCTGGCGTTTCCTGCGGCTGCACCAGTCGGCAGCGCCGGGGTCGGCGGGACGGGCTGTTCCAGCGGCTCCGCCCGGCCGCAGCCCAGCGAGCGGCACACAGCCTCGGAGGCGCGGAGGTCCCAGAGTGCCCCGCACGCGGGCTCCCAGGACTGCCGGAACCAGACCTCCGCCGTCCCGTTGCAGCGGCTGCTCCCATTCATCAGGCGGACCTGGAGTCGCTCCCCTGGAAGGGCCAGACCCTAGCTGAGCCTCGGCAGATTCGGATTCTGCCGACCTCAGGGATGGAGGTGGAGGCGGACAGCTGCCAAGGGTCCCACCACTGATCTGCTGCGTGACCTTGGACCATACCCTACCCGCTCTGAGCCTCAGCCTCCCAGTCTGCAAAATGGGGCTGGGCTGCCTCATCGCCTGACCCTTTGGTCCTCCTTAGAGACAGGAGAAGGTAGGGCCGAAGGTGACTGGAGGTTAGGATGGGTTAGCCCTGGGGTGTCCAGTCCCCACAGACCCTCCTTTCTTGCCTCTGTCTCCAGAGTCACCCTTGTGTGAAAGGAGGGCAGGGTTCTGGGTTGAGAGGCCCTCTCCCCCGCTACTGTGGGTGCCATGCTGCCCCTCCCAGTCCCCTCCGCTATTCTGGGGGTACAACCATGGAGGCTGCCATTGTGACACCGGAACCTTGGAGGATGGACATGGGGTTGGTGATGGGGTTGAAGGTGGGCGGCCTCAGTGGATGGTGGCCCCCCCTTCCCCAGAGCCCCTCCCGGGGGAATCACCTCCTGTTTTTGCCCAGGGTTGCACACAACTTTGCACAGAGTAGGTCCTTAAATATCTGTCGAGTTAATTGAGGACCCATCTGATGGAACCCCACCACTCCTGCCAAGTGTCCTTTAGCTTGTTCTCAACAAATCCCCTTTAAATGCCCGCTGAATACCTTGCCCACATGTGCATGACCTCTCATCAGTGGTCTCCCAAAGGTGGTAGCTCTAAGATCTCCAAGTGAATCTAGTGGTGGAGTTTCAGGCATTGGGTCAGGAAGGAGAAGTGTTGTCTGGAGTCAGGGAGCCTCCCTGGTACCATAAAAACCCATTTGCCTTTCCCATCACCCCCACAGACCACCTACTTGGTCTCAGAAAGCTGACTGTGAGCCCCGCAAGATTGTTTCCTCACCTGGCTCCAAGAGCTGGCTCTCTTCACTGGTGGTGTTGGGCTGGCCAGATGGGGCTGGACTTGGGTGACCTGAAATTAACCAGCAACAGCCATGAGTGAGCTCAGGCCTGGAGGGCACACAGGTGCCTTGAAGGGTAGGGGGCACTTTCTGGATCCTTCTGTGGGGGATCCTACATGGGGCCTCTGGCAGGACAGGGTCCTCGACCTTGGGTGCACTCACCTCCTTCCGGGGTAGGGAAATTCTCAAGCTTTGGAGTTGCCGCATCCTGCCCTTCATCTACTAATCGTGCAGGCACCCTCAGAAATCAGAGGAGAACAGAGAGGAACAGCTGTGGCTTTGGGGCCAGGCCCACTTACTGGCTGAGTGACCGTGGAGGGGTTACTAACTGCTCTCGGCCAGAGTCCCAATTAGTTGGCAATAACACTTACAAAAGTTTAGTGAGTCTAAAAGGAGGCAATACCTGTAAAACACTTCACATACAGAAGAAGTTAAAAAAGTGGGAGTTATTATCAGGAAAAACATTTTCGGTTTGGAAAAGTTGTCTGAGAAATTCATACCAGACTTTAGGGTAATTAGAGCCTCGTGAGCTGGGCACCGTTGGACTATGAAGTACTTTCAGACACTAAGAAGCTAACATTCGCTGAGGACCGATTATACGCCAGGTCTTTGCATATGTTATTCCATTTTCCTTCAACAACACAGTGAGGTAGGTATTAGCATCCACTTTTTAGAAATTAGGAAAGGGAGGCCCAGAGAATAGAAATCAATTGACTGTGCCGGATTGTGTCCATTTGTCCCTCCAGAGCCTCTGTCCACTTTGCCCTGGGAGGCTGACCTGTTTCGACTAAATCAGCATCTTCCAGGGCACTTGGGCTTCTGTTGGGCCCAGCCAATGGGGAGTCCCAGCAGAGAGAGGAGGGGAGGAAGGGAGTGAAGTCGTGGTGTTTATCCTCCTGGTTCCCTCCCGGTGGGATCCCTTGGGCAGGTTGTGTCCCTCATCTGAAGGTCATTGGTCCTCTCCACGGGGTCACTTCTCCTTGACTTTCTGCTTCCGGGTCTCAATGACCACTCTGTGGTCTTGTCTGCTCAGGGTGATGGCAGCTCAGCTGCTCCGAGCTCCTGGTTATTGAATTAGCCTTTCTAAATAGTCCTTTTCTAACTGAGACCCCTTCAAACTCCTATTTTGAGCGTGCCACCTGTTTCCTGTTGGGACCCTGGCTGATACATGGCCTGAAGCCACCCAGCTAGCAAGTGCCCAGCTAGCAAGCTAGCAAGCCAGGATTTGAACTGTCTCCGAGGAATTGGATCCATGCCGGGCAGGGATATTTCGGTTGCCAGAAACATAAAAGGAGGGATGTGGCTAGGACTGTAGTGCTCATAAAGGAGCTCCTCTACACTTCTGGGTTCTCCTGCCCTTAGGTTGGAGCCATTGATGTCTAGGCAGAAGGATGTGTACCCACTGCTGGACCAAGGTAGGTAAGAGGCAGTGAGGCTCTTCCATCTCTTCGCTCTGTTGTGGCCAAATTAGAGGCCCTGGGTTCCCGATGCAAAGACAAGGTGGAGGGGGCCATTGACCCACCTTGAGTTTTGTGCAAGAAGTGGGCCTTCCTAGTGTTAAGCCGTGAAGATTTTGAGATGTACTTATTATCACAGCCTAGCCTGACCTGGCCTGACTGCGGCAGGGACTGAAGATTCAGGCATGACTGAATCCCAGCCTCACCTGAGAATATTCCACGGACTCACACCTAGATGAGCGTACACACACACCTGCAGACACAGCTCTCCTACAAGCATCCAACTGGGCTACTCCATCACTCAGACAGAAGTAATCAAGCCTTTAATTGCCTGTCCTCACCAACTCCCTGGTTGGCTGCCCAGCCTGACCCCCTGAATGGGAAATGACTCAGAATTCAGAGCACAAACTCTGCAGCTAATGTCATAGAGGATTCAAATGCTCCCAAGTCAGGATTTCAGAATCCCGGTTCCCGCAGCGATGGTCCCGGTGCCGCTGTGCAGTTGTTATTTCTGCATGTGCTGGGGTGGGGAGGGGAGTGGAGGGACTGGGATGCTGGCTGTGGTGCGTGCGTGTGTGACTGTGGTGTGTGTGTGTGTGGTTGTGACAGTGTGTGTATGTGTATGTCTCTGCGTGTATATGTGAGTGTGTGTGTGTGTTGTTGTGACTGCCTGTGTGTCTGTGGGGGGTCTCTACATGCCTCTGTATACCTATCTCTGGTCTGAGAAACTATTTCTTATGCATAAAGGCACACATGTTTTCTGCTAGATCAGAAAACCCTGGAGGGCAGGGCCAAAGGCCAGGTCAGCCCCATACCCCCAGAGTGCCCACCACAGTGTTTGCTGATTGACTGAATGAATGAAAGAGTGAGCAGGGGCCGCCAGCTCCAAGGACAGCCATTGCCGAGGCAGTTCATTGATACCAGATATACTCAAGTGTTTGTTTCCTGTGTCACAGGCGTTTTCCTGTCCCCTATCCCAACAAGGGAGACTGGCTTTTGTGTTTTGACTTCTGTGCGCAGAAACAGAAGTTACCTCTCAGCCTCCTTCCATCCGGGCCTCGGTTCACAGAGAACCCGGCGCAGGATCTGCACTTCCCAGACCTTGTTACTGCCTTTGCCTGGCCCTGTGCTTCAGACTTTTCTATAAATTTAATTCTCGTTTTTGCCGCAACAAAGTTATTTGAAAAGGAGCCTTAACCCTATCCCGTGAATTTGCTTTACAACGCAGAGATGCCCGAACGTAAACTTATACATTGCAGTTTTTTGAACAGCCAACAATTGGAAAGAGTGAATGCCCATCTGCTGGGAAAGTTGCAGAATAAATATGGCCCATTTACAGCATGGCATCTTATGCAACCTTTATAAAGAATGAAATAGGTTTATACCAGTTGGAGGGATTTCCACGCTCTGTTGAGTAAGGAAGCAAGATACAAAGAAGAAAAAATAATACGATACAACTTTTGTAAAACAGTGGCCAAAAAACCACTCTTATGAACTGGTATCACTATGTGAACGTGGAGGAAAGTGTGGAAGAACGCAGACCGAGTTATGAAAATGCGTAAATTAGAAAGGCGGGTGGGAGTTCCCTGGCGGTCCAGTGGTTAGGACTTTGTGATTTCAGTGCCAAGGGGGCGGGTTCAATCCCTGGTCAGGGAACAAATATCCTGCAAGCCAAAAAAAGGCAGCACCCCCCAAAAAAAGGAGGGCTTCAAGGGAAGGACAGAGCAGGGCCAGCTGCGTGGCTGTGTGACCTGCACTTAAGTGTCCTGGACTTGGTTTAATGCTCTGCCGTCCCCATCTTGAAATTCTTAATAATTTTGGAACAAAGGGTCCTGCATTTTCATACTGCACTGGGCCCTGCAAATTATGTTGCTGATCCTGGGGGTGAGTCATGCCACTGGGAGAAGAGAGGCAGGAGAGAGAGAAGAAACAAGTGGTGAAAGAAAGAGCTGAAAGGCTGTACTAAGAAAAATCACATATACAGATAATTATACATAATTTTATATAGATTCCATCTATATAAGATTAGGTACAGAGGTAGATATGCAGAAAAACTAGAAAAGATAACAAGATAAATGGGCTTTTTGTATTGCTTGCCTAAAATAGAAGGGAATTGTAAAAATCAGTATACTAGAAATAAGGCCAAGTTAGAAATATTGAAAGACATGTCATCATCAAATAGAGACTCTTTGAGGAGATCAGATGATCTCTGAGGATGACAGAGCATTGAAAATAAAATAATTAAATACCTTTTTTACCACTTTGTTCAGTGTTATTTAATGCTCAGTTCATTTACCACTTGAAATTCTCCTGTGTGCCCAGAAAACCGTCTTGGGTTGAGCCTCACGTTCTGGAAAATTATGGACCAAAAGGGATAAGGGAGGGAGGGGAGGTTGCTGACTGGGAGGCGAAAGAAGTTGGGAGAGCTACCCAGCATCCGCAAGGAAGGTGGCAGCTTTTTTAGGCTGGTCCCAAGCAGAGTGGGGCAGGATGTTGGCTAGGGCAGCAAGAGGAAGATGCCAGGGGAGGATAAAGTGAAGGAGACCAGAGCATGGGGAAAATGAAAGCACTGCAGAGCCGCCTTGCCAGGAACCGGAGAAAATGGGCCACTCGTCCCCTTCCTGGGTCACCCAGGCCCATGGGATTTCCCCGTAGCTTTTGGAAGGTGAGAGACACAGGGAGGGAGGAGGCACAGACACCGAAGGAAAGGGGGTTGTTCTCCCAGCCAAGGCCCCAGCTGGCCAGCCCAGTGTCAGAGCAAGGCTGGCACGGAGAGTTTCAGGTCCCTGTGGGGGCTGTTGAATGCCGGCCTGGCCACACACGTATATGGGGGTGAGATAAACATCAACTACCGCTGAGGGCACCCTCGGCCCTGGCTCCATCAGATGTGCCGAGGAACACGTAGGCGCATAGTAAATGCTCACCCAGTGGACGATGGATGCAGAGATGCTGTATAGAGGGGAAGGCACGGTGGAGCAGGGCTACAGAACTATGGGGGGAGGAACCCACAAAAAGAACCAGTGAGGGGAGCGTGGCAGGCAGCATTGGCCAGAAGCTCACCTTTCTCTCCTTAATATCAGTGCAAAGTGTTTGTGAGCACGTGTGTCAACAGCCTTGAAAACAAAAAGGAGGGCTTCCCTGGTGGCGCAGTGGTTGAGAGTCTGCCTGCCGATTCGGGGGACACGGGTTCGTGCCCCGGTCCGGGAAGATCCCACGTGCAAAGAAGCGGCTGGGCCCGTGAGCCATGATCGCTGGGCCTGCGCGTCCGGAGCCTGTGCTCCACAACGGGAGAGGCCACAACAGCGAGAGGCCCGCGTACTGCAAAAAAAAAAAAAAAAAGAAAGGAACAAACCAGCTCCTTTTGATCTGGTAATCCCACTTCTGGGAACCTATCCTAAAGAAACGATCCAGAATACCACACTTCACAGCGGCTAGTGTCCACGCATCGGAATTGGAAAGTTCTCGATTCTTTTTGCTAGCTGAACCCCTTTCTAACTGTGTGACTCAGGCAAATCATTGACCTCTCTGAGCCTCGGTGGCCCTCCTGTAAAACGGGAGCAACAAACACCCACGTTGCGGGCTTGCCATGAGGATTAAGAGAGATGATGTAGCCGGGGCGCCCTGAGTGGCTGCCTTGTTAGACAAAAAGCCTGCGGCCACGTGGCTTCTAATAGTTAGAAAACAAAAACAAAACTGGAGACAAGGAGACAACTGAATTGTCTAAAAGGGATCAAAGGATTGGTTAGGAAAACACAGCACGTTAAAAATATTTGCAAAAAACAAAATTTACCAAGAGTTTTTAAGGATGTGAGGGGAAGACCATGTTGCAAGGTTCAGTGATGGAAGCAGGATACACAGTTCTCTCTCCCCAGGGCTCCCGCCCCAGCCTTGGCTTTAAGCTTCTGAAGGTCTTCCAGGACCCAGAGGGACCCAAGTTCAATGCCTCGTCCTAGCTTCTCATCGTACCCTGGACTTTTCCTCTGTGACCCCAGCCACAGGTGATTACGTATTTTATTTATGAGCAGTTTGGTGGCTGTCAGTCCCACTGAATTCTGAATACACACAGTCCCATGTGTATCCCAAGGCCCACAGACTCCCAGTGCAGTGGTCTCCCAAGTTGGCCCGGCCACTGCTCCAGGGCACTGCCGGGGCGGGGGTGGGGTGTGCCCCTCTCCAAGATTGGGACCAGGCCCCAGGGACTGCAGTGCCCACAAGTTTTGGGAGTGGCATGGGACTGTTGGCTGGGAGACCACCACGAATTGTGTTCATGCAGACCAGCCTTTCGTGTCCTGAGCAAGGATGACGAAGGCTAGTTGAACCCAGGAGGACCTGCCTCCCAGGCTCTAGCTTGGGGTCCAGATACTCAAAGAGGGCAGCTGTCCAGAAACATCCACTGGCCCCTAGTCCTGATATTCACTGGGTGGGCACTGGGCTGCCATTCCCAGCTTGCAGATGGACATTTGGGAGACAACCAGATGGGTAACTAGTGTTCTATTTCCATCCCACACCTATGGGAGCCGTTACCCATCTCAGGCATCTTGAGTCTGAACTGTAGAGAGATAAGGGAAGGACTTTGTGATTCTTCCCATTGCTCTGATGGGGAAAAGGGAGGCCCCAAGACATGCCAGGTACCCACCACAACTTCCTGGCACAGCTCAGCGATATAGCTGACATGTATTCAGTACTTTCACATACCAGGCCTTTTTAAAATATTTTAGATGAATTAACCAGTTTAATTCTCACAGCAAGTCCACAAAGTGGGGAAACCAAGGTGCAAAAAAGCTTAGCAGTAATTTGCTCAAGATGACACAGCAAGAAAATGGCAAAGCTAGGATTCGAACCCAGGCTGCATGGTTCAAGAACCCACACTCTTAACCACTCTACTCCACTGGGTTGGAATCCCACATCCTGGTTTCTGGTTCAGCGACTGACCATGCCAAAGGCGAGGGGCAGGGAGCTCTGACAGCCCGGATGGTCTTCCAAACTCCTTCCAGCTCTAACCACACTCAACCAGCCCTGAACTTAGATAGCTCACCTCCAAGGGTGATACAACTCAGTACTCAGTCAAGCCCCAGGGACCAATTCCCAAAAGGGCCCTGATGCTAAAGATGTGCGGCCATGAGGAAGCTGTCCTTCCCTAGGTCAAGAGCCCCTGAGATGGCATTCTGCCCATCATTCCCCCAACAAGGACAAGATGAGGTCTGGCAGCCCAGCCATGAGCTGTTCCACCACTTCCCCACCGACTCTCCCACACAGGCTGGCTCCGGCACTCACTGAACCCGCTTGTTTCAATTCTGAGGCCAGAGGAGAAACTGGTTACTTGGAAGAGTCAAGGACTAATAGCCCCAGGGAGTTTAGGGGGAGGAGCCCCAAGTGGGAGGGTGCTGGGACTACAGTGAATGTTTTTCTTTGAAAGACTCTCTTGAGGTTGTTGATGGAGAGCAATTTTTTTTTATGTTTAATACTAGTTTTATTTACTAATAGCTAGTGATCTTTAGTGGAACAGTAAACCTCTGAAATGCTTTTTTTTTAATTTTTATTTTATATTGGAATATAGTTGATTAACAATGTTGTGTTAGTTTCAGGTGTGCAGCCAAGTGATTCAGTTATACGTACACATATATCTATTCCTTTTCAAATTCTTTTCCCGTTTAGGTTATTACAGAGTATTGAACAGAGTTCCCTGTGCTGTACAGTAGGTCCTTGTTGGTTATCTATTTTAAATATAGCAGTGTGTACAAGCAGTCCCAAACTCGATGGAGAGCAATTGTTAAAACAACTGGAAAGAAGAGACAAACAGTCTATAGTTCCATTAAAATTGGAAAGAAGCAGCACGCTGGCTCGCAAAAGTAACTTATGACTTGATTCAGAGGGAATAGCTGTGTCCTGTCTTTGAAGGGACTTGGAGAGGTTAGGTTGAGTTTATTTTGTCGCAGAGACTGAAGCTGTCTTGGGGGCTTGGGTGGGACAGTGTGGTCCTCGCTTCCAGAGGTGACCGGCATCAATGTCTATGTGACTAGACCAGGCTGTACCCACTGGGGACTTTCGAGACCCAGGAAAGTTGGGCTGACTTCTCCCCCACTGGGAACCCAAGAAAAAGTCAGCAACTTGGTGTCTTAGGCTTACTTAACTTATTTTACAGGATTTTTGTTTGTTTGTTTTCATTCTCTCTCATCATACCTAGGAAGGGCTTAGGGACACAAGGAAAACTCAATGCACAGGCTATGGACTGAATGTGTATGTCTTCCTAAAACTTCGTATTTTATTCATATATGAATATGTTCATATATGAATAAATTCATATTCGAAGCCCTAATCCCCACTGTGATGGCGTTAGGAAGTGGGGGCTTTGAGAGATAATTTGGGATAGATGAGGTTATGAAGGTGGAGCCTTCATGATGGAAAAAAAAAAAAAAGCAAGAGACATAAGATCCCTCTGTTGTGTGAGGATACAGCAAGAAGGCGGCCGTCTGCAGACCAGGAAGAGAGCCCTTACCAGATACCAGACACAGAATCTGCTGGCACCTTGATCTTGGACTTCTTAGCCTCCAGAAACGTGAGAAACAAATGTTTGTTGTTTAAACCACAAACATTTAAACCACCCAGTCTATGGTATTTTGCTATAGCACCCAAGCTAAAGCAGCACGTGATTGACAGAGAAAAGTGATGACAAAAGCTTCAAGAGTCCCAGCCCCAAAGGTCCTCAGTCATGCAGGTCAGAGAAATCCAGACTTTTTAGTTTGTATTTGTCACCATGTTATATAACAGAGGACGCTCACCTGCATGACACCCTCCCTACATGCTAGACTGAATTCCCCTCCTTTCCATCACCATACCTAGGGGAGGTAAAAGACAACAGTTCGGGGGCTTCCCTGGTGGCGCAGTGGTTGAGAGTCCGCCTGCCGATGCAGGGGACACGGGTTCGTGCCCCGGTCTGGGAGGATCCCACATGCCGCGGAGCGGCTGGGCCCGTGAGCCATGGCCGCTGAGCCTGCGCGTCCGGAGCCTGTCCTCCGCAACGGGAGAGGCCACAACAGTGAGAGGCCCGCGTAACGCATAAAAAAAAAAAAAAAAAAAAAAAAAAGACAACAGTTCGTAATCTGCAGTGAGAGGAAAGTCAAAGATGAAATCAAGATACACCACCGCTTTGGGGTATGATCTGTTTCTAGAACTCCCCTTCCTACTCTCATGCTCAGGAAAGTGAGAGCGTGTGAGCCACGTTTTCTGGAAAGCTGAGAAAAGAGTCTATTGCTGTTCTGCATTCAATTCCATTAACACTTGCTGAACTTGTACCACGTGCTGGGGCCTGGAGTACGTATTAGGGAAGTAAGCGTAAATGAGATGATCCCGGGAGTAGGAGAGTCCACAGCCTTCCCAGCACCAATGCATCAGCTTCGCGGTTGCCACTCTTGGGAAATTTTTTTTTATTTTCAAGTTTTTTTTATTGTCTTCTCAGTTACTAATAAAAGAACAGACATTTAATCAAAGGAGACATACACCTGGCAAATGAACACAAAAATGTTCAACATCATGAATCATTAGGGAAATGCAATCAAACCATAGTGAGATACATCGCCACACTTTTTTTTTTTTTTTTTTTTTGCGGTACGCAGGCCTCTCACTGTCGTGGCCTCTCCCGTCGCGGAGCACAGGCTCCGGACACGCAGGCTCAGCGGCCATGGCTCACGGGCCCAGCCGCTCCGTGGCATGTGGGATCCTCGAGGACCGGGGCACGAACCCGCGTCCCCTGCATCGGCAGGCCGACTCTCAACCACTGCGCCACCAGGGAAGCCCCATCTCCACACTTTTAAAACAGGTAATATTCAAAGTACTGATCATACCAACCAAGAGCCGGTGAGGAATACAGGGGGAATGGACTGCTCCCATACTTTTGATGGGAATACAAATGGGTACAGTCATTCATTTAGAACAAGAAACCATATGTTCGTATAAAGAATTTTATGTACATGTTCACAGTAAACTTATCTGTGATAGCCAAACTGGAAACAAACAGGAAATTCTCTTTTCATGATTTAGAACAGAGACTTTGGGGACAGACAGAATAGTGATCCAAACCCATCTCTGTCGATCGCTAGCTGTGTGACCTTGGGAAAGTCACTGCTAGACTTCAGTTTTAACCTGGCACTGGGCATAATACATAAGCCACATTGGATCGCTTTGAGGGGGTGCATGGGTAACATATGTAACATGCTCAGGACGTGGTACATGGCCGCTGCCATTATGTCCCTCCACCCTGCTCCCTCCTGTTCAATCCCCAATGGACATAGGAGGGCAGCTCTATCTATCTATTCATTCACCCCAGGCATAAAGACGGCTCTGAGGGTGCCTCAGTTTTCTCTGCAAAGGGACAATTCCAGTTCCTCCAAAGCCGCCTTCTTTCCTCTTGCCTCCCTGTCTTTCTTAGGAAGCTTAGCAGAGCTGTCTCACACTCACAACTCACTATTCCCTTCCTTGGCTCTACAAACACGGCATCCAGCATTCCTAGAGGTGAGATGTGGACTGCAGTTGCCATGGTAACAAGAGTTCCTCTAAAAGCAAAGGCTCCTGTGGACCTGGCCCCAAGGCTTGCTCAGGTTCCCATGCCAGACTCTACCTTCTTTGCAGCTACCAGATGGTAAGATGGGATACCACCAAGCATAGAGAATCATGAGAAACTCACGATTGAGTTTCTCCAAGTGAGCCCAGCAGGCCAGAGACACTGGCCTTTTACAAGCCCCATCGTCTTGATCCCCCCGTAAGGATTCAGACCACTGCCTGCAGGAGATGGACATCCGGGTTCCTCCTCTAGAATTCCGATTCAGTAGGTCTTGGATGGGGCCCCAGCATGTGGATTGCGTAGAACCGTCTACCAGGTCTTGGGCAGCAGAAAGAGCATGGGATTGGAACTGAACAAGCCTGGGTTTGAAAACCAGCTTCTTCCTTACTATGGAGACCTTGGGCAAATCTCTTCCTATGGCCAACTTGCCTCCCTCACCTCACAGGTATAAAAACCTCACAGGACCGAAACAAGATCACACAAAAATCCAATACCTGGCCGCAGTAAGTAGCGAAGAGGATCCTGCAGAATCAACAAGCACAAATGAATGTATGTGATAGATGTGTGTGTGCATGTGAGGAACAGGCAGTAAAGGATTATAAACAAGATACACAGGACGATCATATTCTTGTAAACACAATGCATAGAGAAATGGCCAAAGGGACCTCATTAAGTTGAGGATGCTGCTATCTTGACTCCACAGCAATACTCTTCTATATGGAGCTTAGGAAACTATTCGCTGGCAAGTTCACATGCAGACATATGCAGGGATTGTCCCTGCAGCATTGTATGTAATCAAAGAAAATTAGAAGTAATCTAGCAGTTCCTCAGCAGGAAGTAATTAGTGATACTATGTTATATTTATAGACTGAATTATTTTGTTAAAAGAATGAACTAGATCTATATCTAGCCACTTGGATGGATCTTTGAAACATATTGAGCAGGAAGAGTGAGCTGTAGAACAATGCATCCAATATGATACCATTTATAGAAAATATGGCACATGTACTGTCTATTGGGTATTGATACATTTTTATGTAATAAAAGTACAAAAACATGGAAAAGAAGGGTACACACACCACACTTTGGAGCGTGAGCGCTCTGGGGAGGGAGGGATAAGGAAATATTTCAGCAGCATCTGTATGGTTTGTTTTCTTATTAAAATAGATCTGAGCAAATATGCAAAAATGTAAACATTTCTTAAATCTGGGTGGTGGGGATGCCTAGGAGTTGTTGAAACACTCTCTGTACTTCTGTGTATTTCTCTCTAACAAAATGTCTGGAAGATTCTATAACAGGGTGGTAACCACAGTTACCATTACAGGTAAATTTCTTTCTTTGTTTTCCTGTAGTTGCTAAATTCTGTACTATTTACATTCTATACAATTTTAGTGTTGAAAATGAAAACAACAGTTTTTTTAAATGACAACATACGTGAAAAAGCCTTTGTAAATTGCTTGAATCATATCAATGCCCCCTGCCAAGGAGTCTCGTGTGCTTACATGGGTTTTTAATAGTTTTAAATTCTTTCATCTCCATCATGATGCCCAGAGGAAGGTATTATTATCCCCACTTTACAAATGGGGAAATATAGGGTCCGAGAGGTGTGGAGGAACTTTCCAGAACAACAGGGCTCATAAGAGGCAAAGCAGGGGAACTTCCCTGGTGGTTCAGTGGTAGAGAATCCATCTTGCAATGCAGGGGACGCAGGTTCGATCCCTGGTCGGAGAACTAAGATCCCGTATGCCACGGGGCAATGAAGCTTGCGCGTCACAACTAGAGACCCCAAGTGCCACAACTACAGAGCCCACGTGCTCTGGAGCCCGCTCGCCACAACTAGAGAGAAGCCCACGCGTCACAACGAAAGATCCCGCGTGCCGCAACTAAGACCGGGTGCAGCCAATAAATAAATAAATAAAGGCAAAGAAGGATTTGCACCCAGACAAAGGGTTTCCTGGGCTGCCTTGATTACACCTGTTCAGGAAGTTACTGCAAGAGAGGTGACCTTTGGGCCAGGGCTTGGGGTCTAGGAACATTTCATTGGGGCAGAGGGATTGGATCCAGATTTATTGAACAGAGAGCTTTACAGACGTCATTCAGAAGCACCATGATGACCCTGTGAGGAAGAGCTGTCATGAAACCCATTTAACTGACAAAGAGGATCAGAGAAATTGTTACTACTCCAAGGTCACAGAGCTTGGTGGTGAAAAAGCCAGAATTCAAATCCAAGCATGTTCCCCAGATTCACTCTTTCCACTGTGTCAGGCAGCTTCCACAAGTGAGAGAAGGCAGAGGGGCATTTTGGGTAGGGGGTACAGCACATGCAAAGGCCCGGAGGCAGGACAGGGCCTGCTGTGTTAAGCTAGAAACTCAAGTATGTGAAATTCAAGAATAAAATCCCCCAGAGTTTGGCCTCTGTACGAAGGGCAGGGCTGGGTTTTTCCGGGTTTCAGTGGAAGCTGAAACTCTGCTCGGCCATGCAGGATTTTCCAGGGGGCCCGTCCCCACCCACCGGCTCTCAGGAGTGACTCTGGGTCGAAGTCTCCGAGAGCTGCTGGAGCAGCAGTTTCTGGGTGAATGAAGCTTGAGTGTGGGCAAGGGGTGAAAATCCCCCCAGCTCTCAGGGGTGATGCTGACACCTTACTGAGGTGGCCGAAAGCCCCCTTCGGAGAAGGGCCCCCTTAATATCAGGCATCTAGGAGCTGTTGGAAGTCATCATCATCCTTCCTGGGAAGGAAACACAGCCCTTCCCAAGCAGGCTGGGACCAGAATGTCTCCTGGGATGTAGGCACCAACCCTGGCTCAGCATCTGTGTCCGTCAACTCCAAGGGGCCCCTCCCCTCTCACTACCCACCTCCTCTCTCTAAACAAATCCAGGTCCAAATCCAGATTCAAAGGGGAAACTGGGGAGGCACGGGGGATGTTCAGCCTGAATCTCCACGGCCACCTTGTGTCATTAGCAGCTAAAGGCCAGCAGTAGCCAACAGCCACAAGGCCAACCAGGCCCATGAGTTCAAGTTCAGGGAATAAATTTGGGTTCCCTGGGAAGAGGTAGCATGTGTGTGTCCCGGCTTTACATACAGCACGCACTGTCCTATGACTCTCCATCGGGCCCACTGAAATCTCAGTTTTCCAGGTAAGAAACTTGAGCGACTTGCCCAAGGCCACAGTTACTAAGATGTGAAACCAGAATTCAACTTCCGGTCCCTCTAAATTCAAGCCCACTTCTTAGCTCTCTGGAGACATGGTCAGCCCACACTCCCCTCCATAAGTCACGTCTAGGGCACTTCTGAAGTGGCTCAAAATCTTTCACGTTTCTGCCTATCTTAGCCCTTAGTCAGGGAGGTGCCATTCCTTCCTTCCTTCCTTCATTCATCTGTTCCTCATTCTTGGCCAGGCTCTGTGCCAGGTCCCAAACTATGGCAGAGGACGAAGATATACTCAGAGTTGATTATGATAAGGTAGAAGTGCTACCCCAGGGGTCAGGATAAAGTGCTCTGGGAAGAGTAGAGGTGAGAGGGAATCATTCTGACAATTGGGAGGGGCCTTAGAGGATGTGTAGGAGTTCTCAAGGATGAGAACATGATGGAGAGCAGGAAATATCCAAGCCTTTGCCAAACAACCTGGGAGATCTAACTTGTACCTTTCCAGGGGGTGAGCGGGCTCAGAGGAGAGATCATGTGGGGCAGTGACCTACCACTCTCCATGCCACCCTTTCTCCCCACCAGTGGTCTGACACCACAGGGCTTCCCTATCCTTCCTTGCAAAGGTGCTCGAGCTCTGACTTAAATGCTGGGAAGACGTTGCTTTCTCAGTCCCTGAACCCCAGCAACAGGTAAGATCTCTGATCAGTGTCTCCCCCTCCGGTGTCTAAAGAGGCCTTCAAACTGGGGCAAGGAGAGAGCCAGCTGAATGTATGGTCAATGCCAAAGTATGATGGACCCTTGGGAAGCTTTGCAGAGGTTTGAGGTGGGCATTCTAGCTCTGGCAACCAGCACCCACTGCTTTGGGGTGAGGGTCTGGCTCAGCCAACAGACCTCCCACCTATTCACTCCCCGCCGCATCCCGCCCTCCAAATCCACTCCTCTGGCTGGTGACTCTGCTTCTAAACTCCAGAGTCCTGGGGAGCAGAGAAGCCAAGAAGCCACCTCCATAGGGTTGGGGGCAGCACGGCAGAGTTGGAAGCAGGTGGGCTTTGGAGTCAGACAGATGTGAGTTCGAATCCCATCTCTTCCTCTTAATACCAGGATCTGGATTTCTCTTCTTTTTTAAAAAATTCTTATTGGCATATAGTTGATTTACAATGTTGTGTTCGTTTCAGGTGCACAGCAAAGTGAATCAGTTTTACATATACATATATGCACTCTTTTTCCTAAACTCTAGTATCATCAGTGACCTTTGTCAACGTAAGCCGTGATGTTCATAGCCGCCTCCTGGGGCTATTGGGAGATTAAAAGAGAAAATGATCGTGATGGGGCCTGACTCTCAATAGCTATTTGGCAACACGCTTGCACAATCTTTAATGCAATTCTGAAGCCCCAGATACCCCTGGATTTTTCATAACTCTGTGGGTGGCCTTCCTGACCTGAAAAGATGGTGGCTCGTCCATGGTCTTTATTTATTCTACGTGGTGTGAAAAATCATATATTTTGTTGCAGAAATGTTAAGGGATTTGGTTACAGGGGCTGCTCAGGCCCCTGCTGAGACATTACATCACATAAACATGTCACCTCTCTAAAATCCTAACATTCTAGATTCTGATTTGAACCTGGCCCCGGAGATTCCAGAAGGAGACTCAGGGCCTGAAATGGTTTCCTGTCTTTCCCTTGAAGGAGCAGCTGTGTGGATGAGTTCTCGAAATTTAAGGCCAGAAATGATGACCTAACTTCCCCCTTTATCTTCTTCTTTCCTCACCTTCTCCAGTGGAAACCCGCCTCAGAAAAGAATCTTCATCCATTAACCAGTGAGGAAAAGGCAAGCAATAGAATAATGGGCAAAAGGCAGGAAGAGGCCCTTCACAGAAGAAGAAACACACAGGACCCTGGAACATATGAAAAACCCAGCCACACAGCCGCAGAGGAAAGCAACGTCAGGCCACAGGGAGAGACTGTTTCACAGGCACTAGATTGTCGACAATTAAGAAGGGTGGTAATATGGAGTGTTGTTGAGAATGGGGATCAGTAGGGACTCTGTACATTGCTGGAGGGGGGCGGGGTGGAACAAAACCGTCACAACCACTCTAGAAAGCATTTCCATAGTCATGACCCAGAAATTCCACTCCTGAGTCATGTACACACACACACACATGCATGCACTGCTATAGGCTGAATCGTGTCCCAGCAAAACAGATATGTTGGAGTCCACACCTCCCAGTACCTCAGAATGCAACCTTGTTTGGAGATTGGGTCTGCACAGAGTTAAAATAAGGTCACTAGTGTGTGGGCTCTAATCCAGTATGACTGGTGTCCTCATAAAAAGGGGAAATTTGGAGGCAGACGTATGCACATAGGAGGGCAGAGGTGGGGATTTGTTTCTAGATGCCAAGAAATGCCAAAGATTGTCAGCAAACCACCAGAAGCTAGGAGAGAGGCGTGGAACAGATTCTTCCTCACAGCCTCAGAAGGAACCCACCCTGCTGACACCTTGATCTTGAATTTTCAGCCTCCAGAACTGTGAGACAATACATTTCTGTTGTTAATGCACCCATTTGTAGTACTTTGCAGCCCTAGGAAACTAAGTCACACACGTACCTGCAACAAAGGTCACCTCTGGGAGGCAAGGGCTGGCAAGAGCCCACAGCTGCTTCTGGGGAGTCTTGGGAGGTGGGGGGGGGGGAACCGCAGGACGGATGGATGTGCCCTCCGCTTCCAGATCGCCAGAGTCAAAAATTCCACAAGTGCTTTGTGGGACTGAGTTTCACGGCTACATGGACCTGGCTGGAACCGAGCCAGCCCCCACAGATGCAGGTGATGAAAAATGGTCTCTAAAGATCTTCAGGGACGGCTTTAGAGTGTATCTAGAGAGCGAGAATTGGGGAGCTGACGTTCCGGTGGTACCCATTTCCCCTCAGAGAGGTTTGGAAACTTGCCCAGAGTCACAGAGAAGGTGGTGCGGCCTGGGATCCCATGCTGGTCTCCGAGACCCCAGAATCCACGTTCTCACAGCCATTCTGACAAATATTCATCACAACCAACATGGTGCCCTTCAGCACACCCACCTCCGCGCTGATGCGACTAAACTCCCACGACGCTACAGAGACCTACACACTCCCTCCCTCAGGAACGAAAGGCCTCACTGTGTGCGTGCTGGGTGAGATGTCTTTTAATGTGGTTGTTATAACATTCTTACAATAAGGATGACTAATGTTTACATCGTGTCTGAATTTTCAGCTGGAACCAGGTGGGAGTGACAAGGAGAGATGGTAGAATTGAGACCAGCCACTGCTATGACCTTGGGTGAGTCCCTGTCCCCTTTGCCCTCCTCCGACAGCCCCTGATGTGAGGTTGCCAAGAAGACTTTGCTTCCCTCCCTCACAACACAGACCCCGCTGTCCCCACTGCCTCCCCCAAACTGGTCTTTCCACCAGTAACGCAGTATATCCCACACCAGACCAATTTAAGATCCAAGATTAAATAGTATTGAATCACACAGTAAGCAGATGATTCCTTTTCCAATTGTTCAGTCCCGGGGATTACAAGCCTTTAACAAAGGGAGAGCTGACTTGGGTTTGGCTGGCAGGCTAGTGAATGACGCAGTTGTTCTGAGTGTCTTATCTGTTTATACAGATATATTCAATTTATTGAAGCAACATTGGTCTGAGACACATGAAACGTAGAAGATGTCTAGGTTTAAACAAACTTACTTAGGCTTACATACGAAGTTGATTATAAAAAATATTTGTTAAATAATTGTATATACATAAGGGCAAATCAAATCACATCCTTTTATACTTAAAACTCTCTGATGATTTCCCATTTCCTTTGGATTAATTCCAAGCCTGTACGTGATCTGTTTTCCCTGACACGTGTCAACCTCTCCACCTCCATCTCCTCCACTTTCCCCTCTGTAATCTCCTCCAGCATGTGAAATTCACTCCCGCTTCAGGGCCTTTGCACCTGCCATGGCCTCTGCCTGGAATGTCCTGCTCCCTGATCTTGGCACGCCCAGCTCATGCCATCAGTCAGATCTCTGCTCACGTGTCGTCAGAGGCCTTACCTGGATCCCCATTCCAGTCTCTCTATCTTCCCTCCTTTGCTCTATTTCCCTCGTTGCACATAGTCCTCTCTGAAATGATACTATTTTTTTGGCAGTCATTTTTTAAAATTAATTTTTTTGGAGTATAGTTGCTTTACAATGTTGTGTTAGTTCCTACTGTATGGCAAAATGAATCAGCTATGCATATACATATTTCCCCTCTCTTTTGGATTTCCTTCCCATTTAGGTGACTAGAGTGCGTTAAGTAGAGTTCCCTGTGCTATACAGTAGGTTCTCATTAGTTATCTATTTTATACATAGTATCAATAGTGTATAGGTGTCAATCCCAATCTCCCAATTCCTCCCACTCACCCCCCCCTTTCCCGCTTGGTATCCATACATTTGTTTTCTATGTCTGTGTCTCTATTTCTGCTTTGAAGCGATACTATTTTTTAAACGTTTATTCATTTGTCTGTTTTCTCCACTAGAATATAAGCTCCTTGAATTCTGGGACTTTGTCTTACATCTTCAGTGGCTAAAAACAGTGCCCAGCACGTAGTAGGAGCTCCACAAATGAATGGCAGGAAGCTGTGAAGGTGGAGGGAGGACGGGCCGGGGAGCAGGGAGGAGCCCCGCCAGGCTCCACAAGGAGGCAAGGCAAGGTGGTGGCCGTCAGAGGCTCAACCTGAGAGCTCACTCTTGGCCCCATCAGCACCAGCCTTCAAGACACGGAGCCAGCTGGTTCCCACTCACTGAGCCAGCAGAGAAAGCTGAGTCGGCCACTGTATCTGTAGAAGAAGGATGGCGTCACCACATCACCATCAAGAAACTATCGTGATAATAACTGATCCAGGCCAGAATCAGCCATAATATTACGAGTGGGTAAAGGTTTGAAGGGAACCAAAAAATGTACGTATTCTCAAAGAATCTGCCCACAAGAGACATATTTATCACAAAGGAGAAGAGTTACTTTACCTAGCAGACGTCACCTTAGCCAAGCAATCAGCGTTAGACCATGGGTAATGGGACAAGCTGATACCATGTCTGAGAAGGACACAACTTCACTTCTGTGATACTCCTGCCAGAAACAACACAACTCATCATGACGAATCATCAGACAAGCCCCCCTGAGGAACATTTTACAGAAGAACTGGCCTGTACTCTTCAAAGTGATCGGTATCTTGAAAGAAAACATTCTGAGCAATTGGGTCTAGATTAAAGGAAAATAAGGAGAGTGAAATGCAACACATTCAATGGAATTTTCTTTTGCCTCTAAGGCAAATTGTTTTGGAACAATTGGCAAAATCTGAAAAAGTTCTACAGATTATTTTTGTAGCAATGTTTATCACCTGATTTTGATATGTGTACGGTGCTTACATAAGCGAATGACCTTATTTTTCTTTTTAAGACGTGTTGAAGTATTTAGGAGAAAGGGAAGTTACCTCTACAACCTACTCTCAAATGGTTCAAGAAAAATGTAATAGACAGAAAAATAGAGAAAATGATAAAAATATTACCAGTCCGGAATCTGAGTAAAGAGCATATGGAAAATCTTTGTATATTTTTGCAACTTCTCAGTAAGTCTAAAATTGTGCTGAAATAAATTTTTTAAAAATAAAACTAAACAAAACAGTCGGGGAGCCATTGAGATGGTGGAGGCAAAGTGGCCGCAGGAAGCCAGCTCCTCGCCTCACAAAGCTGACATCTCAGAGCCCAGGGTCAGCTGTGTTCACCTCAGACCCACGTCAGACCACAGCCCTCCCCTGCCATCTCCACATCGAGGCCGGGGGCGCTGAGGACGCATCTGTGGGCGCAGGCCAGCGCCACACCCTCTGGGTAATGTGGGGAAGGGGCCCCGGGCAGAGCCTGCAGACCCTTCTCACCCCTGCTCCTGACCTTGGGTGCCTCACTCCCCATTTTGCACCTCAGTTCCCTCCTCTGACAAATGGGTGGATGTCAATGACTGGCAGCCCTCTGGGGATGGAGTCCTCCAGCTCAGATACTGTTGCCGTATTTCTAGAACCCCATCTAGAGAGTGCAGCACATCTCTCCAAGGAGCTTGATTCATTTGGCAAGTGTGTTTACTTAGTTTAGCTGAAGGAAAGAGAGGAAGCTGGTCTCGCTGAGCAGAATAGGGAGTAGACGTCCTCCCTGTCCGGGACATGCTTCTCCACCTCTGCCCCCGCCCCAGCCCAGCTCCCAGGCACCCCTTCTGGAAGAGATGAACATCCTAGTAAAAATTTTATTGAAGTGTAGAGAAAATCTTTCCCCAAGCCGCATTTAGGAAGAGGCGGCTGGCGGGGATGGGTTGGTTGGTGCCCAGAAAGTGACTCTGGTCCCAGTTCTGTCAGCAACTCGCTGTGTGGCTCCAGCTTTCCAAGCATCACTTTGTGCTTCTGCAAGATGGGCAGACTCATGCTTGGCTTTGCACACGGCTGACGACACAGTGATTTCACCTCTGTGTTCTCCCTGACTCGGGGCTCAGTAGGTGACTTCCAAACTGGAAGTGGGGCACACAGATGGGATCGCCAGGACGCCTTGAGAAGCTGTCAGCTCTGAGGAGCCCCCCTCACTCACACAGCCTGTGTCCCCGCACAGCCCTGGCCCCCAGCTCCGGGTGCAGACTCCCTGGGCTATGCTGGCCCTGCCCGGAAAGCCCAGCCCAGCTCAGGGTCATGATAGAGCGGTCGGGGGGGTCCTGGAAACTTACAGGCTGGAACTTCTAATGTGCCCTGCCATCTCCTAACACTCAGTGGAGACCCGGGGGCAACCCCCTTGCAGGGGAAAGTAAGGGGGTCACTCTCCCATTATGGTACCCTAATCCAGCATCTCCCAAGGGCTCCACAGTCTCCTCCTCAGCCCCTCAGCCCCGCCTCCCTGCCCAGCCTCTTGGAGGCTGTCTCAGCTGCTACTTTCAGAGAGAAGCAGCTGGGCCACAGGAGTCTACAAAATGGTGGGCGGAAACCCGGGCTTCCCTCCGCGAGCTCCTGCCCTGGCCCCACGCCCAACAGTAGGTGTGGCCATGGGGGTCTTTGGCGCCCAAGAAGCCCCATGTTTCCCCAAGTACTTTGCAACCATTGTCTCATGGAGCCTCATCCCAGCCCTGGGCTCTGGAGGTTGCCACTGACCCCACTTTATGGCTGGGGAAACTGAGGCTGAGTGGAAGCTTGGCCAGGAAGTGGCTTCTGACACACAAGTTCCTTCAAGGGGTTTCTTCACCCAAGTTCCATGACAGCCCAGCTGTTGGTAGCTGAGGTGCAAACTCCCCGGAGAATGGGGGACCTTTCCTATAAAAATCTTGAGGTGGCTGGAGTTCCAAACCCCGCCCATCTTCCAGGGCTGGGAAACATCGTGGATTTGGAGTCATAAAGTCAAGTTAAAGATCTGGTGCCTATTAGTTAAAAACAAGACAACAGGGCTTCCCTGGTGGCACAGTGGTTGAGAGTCCGCCTGCCGATGCAGGGGACGCGGGTTCATGCCCTGGTCTGGGAAGATCCCACATGCCGCGGAGCGGCTGGGCCCGTGAGCCATGGCCGCTGAGCCTATGCGTCCGGAGCCTGTGCTCCGCGATGGGAGAGGCCACAACAGTGAGAGGCCCGCGTACCGCAAAAAAAAAAAAAAACAAAATAAGACAACAGGCCCCAAGTGGAGTTGTTTATGCTAAAGCCCCACATCACCAAGCCGAGACTTAATTATGGTTTCAGCTCTCCCAGAAATGGCATCTTAAAGCAGTCAATCAGGAATCACCTGACCAGCACTAGTTAGGTCTCCTGCCTGCTAGACCCCGCCATCCCCTAAAAGAAAGTAACTTTGAGATAACCAACAAAGACAGCACAGGGAACTATACTCAATACTTTGTAACAACCTATAAGGGAAAAGAATCTGAAAAAAAATAGATATATATGTATGTATAACTAAATCACTCTGCTGTACACCTGAAACTAATACAAGATTGTAAATCAACTATACTTCAATTCAAAATAATAAAATTAAAATAACAATAAACGACAAAAAAAAGAGTAACTTTGCAATAACCAATCTGCTTTTTTGCCTAGTCTAACTTTCTTGTTCCTACTCCCTTCTGCCTATAAAAGTTCCCTTTTATACCTGTCTTTTCTATCTGCTAGATCGTATGCCACCAATTTGAATCGATTTTTGCTCAGTTTAAAAATTTTAATATGCCTCAGTTTATCGTTTAACAGTCTATTAACTGTGCCATCCAGGAAAAGTCACTTCACCTCTCTGAGCCTCAGTTGCTTAATCAGTAAAATGGGGGCAATAACTCATACTTCACAGGACTGCGATGAGGAGAAGACAGGTATACGAATTTACACCTGTCGGCCTGGCGAACGTAAATGTACGGTTTGTGCTGGTCTCTGTGCCTGGCATGCTCACTGCAACCTCGTGACACAGCAGTCTGGATGAGTCAGCAGAAAAAGAGCCTGGAGCCCAGCTCCTCTGGGAATCGGGGCCCTACCTACCCCATAGGCCTTAGACCATGCTCTCCAGATCCTGCTCAAATGGGTCCTTTTGCCGGAAATGCCTTTTTTTCCCCTTTAACTTTTTATTTTGAAATGATAGACTCACAAGAAGTTGCCAGAATAGCACAGAGAAGTCCCGTGAGCTCACCTTCCAGCACTCACCTTCCAGCGCTCCCTGACGGTGACCTATTCCGTAACTACAGGAGATTACCAAAACCAGGAAGTTGATACTGGCACAACACGACTGTCTCACCAGCCTTTGCACGCACACATTTTAAAAAATGTCTTCGTGCCTAGGATGTTTTTGGCCATCTTTCTTTTGTATGCGAAAGCCTTCTTGTCCCCCGTGTCCAGCCCCTCTGGGACAGTGACGTCCCCCTCTCTGGGACGCTCAAGCTCTCCCTGTTCTGACTCCTGGCTCCCAGAAATAGTGCGGCCCAGTGATGGAGAACATGGGTTTTGGAGATCTATAGACATGGATTTAAACTCGGCATCAGCCACTAGCCTGGGGCAAAATACAGAACTTTCTGAGCCTCCATTTCCCCACCTATAAAATGGGGACGAGTGCCCCAGTGTCAATGTAGGACAGGATAAGCATGGCTGGTGCTTGGAGAATGTAAGTCCCCTGCAATGGATGGTGGTTATGGCTGTCATCGGATTGCACCTGTTGTCACATCTATCCCAGAATGACCCTTGTATGTTTGGCCACCTTCCTCAACATTTAATATGTTCAAGGTCAAACCTTCATATCTCAGTGCCATTCCAGGGCCTGGCACATAGCAGGTGTTAAATAAATTGTGGGTAGATGGAGCGCCCTACCAGACAAGCTTTCCTTTGTCTCACTGTGTCTCTTCAGCTTCACTTCATTCATTCCTGGCCTGGGTGGGCAGGGTATATGCCCAGCAAACCCATGAAGGCTGGGCTTTGCTGAAAGAGGCAGCCCATTTGCTCCCATCCGATCCTGAGAAGTCTTCCGGGGGCGTCCCAGGACCCCAGAGGCCACTCGGGGCTGTCCCTGGATGCAGTGTTGAGGCTGTAAACCCGGGAAGGTACAACACCTTGGGGGAGATGCCTCATCCTCAGAGGGAACCCCAGGGGCAGCCATCCAGGAGGCAGGCCGGGCCGCTCTCTCCCGTCAGGACACCTCAGCTCAAGTGTTGGCATATCTTAGCTCCAGACTTGGGACAGGCCTCAGCCTTGCTAACCCCCGGTTTCCTCACCTACACCATGGGGTTGTCACGTGGGTAAATGAGTTTATTGTGCAAATGGCATCACGTGAACCGCTAAATCCTGTATTTACATATAAGAGATCTTTGTCTTGGCTGTGTAACATTTCTAAGCTCACATTTAGGTGGTCACTGACAGGGCATTAAATACCACACGTCTGGCCAGAAATGAATAACATTGTTTCCACAATGTTTATTTTCACCACTGTTACCATTAGGTGATTTACAATGGCTTTATCTTGAAGGCAGCAATATAAAGTTTTTTCTAAAAATAAATATCTTTATACTTGAAAACATCCATTAAGAGTATTAAGCAAACTGTCAGGTAGGATGGCAGCTTTAGTAACCATCCGGAAGGGCAGGAGTGAGGGCCCCCAGGAAAGACTGCTCCTCTGATGCTCCTCGCCCTGACCTGGCCGATGGGAGGCCAGTGCTGAGGGTGGAATGGATGGTCTGGAGGACACTGAGACTGGGGCGGGCTAGCGACCCGGGCATTCCAGCCCCACCAACGTCTGTTCAGTGCAGGGCTGAGCATCTGGCATGGGATTTAGTTGCGGTCCAGGCAGGGGGAGGGTGGGCCCCATGCCAGGGGGGTCTTCTCCTCCAGGCCCCTGTCCCAAAGCCTCAGCTGGGCCCACCTGCTTACCCCTCCCTGTCCCAGGGGGACGGCTGATGCTTCAGCCTCAGAATCCGACAGCTGGGGGCCCAATTTAATTTTTGAGCATTCCTGTGAGAAATGAGGCTGGCTCGGAGCAGGCCTCAATAGATGTGAACTGAACGAAGGAGGCTGTGGGCAGCGTTTCTCACTCATTCTAGATCCCTCTGGAATCATCTATGTTTGGCTAAATATGCTCGACCCAACGCCCTAGGAGCTGCCTTGTCCCACATTACCACGTGGTCACGGCCATGCTAAAGGTCCCCACCAGTCATATGGCCAGAGAGCCAGACTATGCCAGGAGAAATATGCAGGTGTCTGCCATACGTTATTTATAGATCTATGAGTTGGAGTCTTGCCAGGCAGGAAGAACATGGGGGGAAAGAAAGAATAGTAAACATTTGTTTAGTTTAATCCAATCAAGTGGTAAAACTCCCTGGGCTGGGGGGAGACAGAGAGAACTAGGTTTTTGAAACCTGGATCGTGGGTCGAGCAACCAGCCCCATCAGAGGCCACGGGCTATCCGTCAGCAGCACAAGAGAATCATATCTTATGTTTTGGCAAAACAACCAAAAAGCCGTCCTCATCTCAGTCCACTGAGATGGAAACTCCAACCTGCTCGGGATAAGCCAAGTTACATGCAATGGTACGATTCTTTTCTCCTTGGTAAGTGATTTTTAAGCCCAGGAAGATTAGAATTTAAAAAATAGAGGTGTGAAATAAACAAAAACCCATAGTATCTGTACCTTTCTGTTAAGTTTAAGTTGGGTCAAGTTCTGTATGTTGGTGCATAAAATCCTGTATTTTAATGTTTAAGAACTTTTAGCCATAGAGTTTCTCATGCTTGTGACTGAGTAACTGACTTCAGTTGAAATCTGTAAAGTTGATTAGACTACTTAAGAGAACTTAATATTCACTTTCTTAATAAGTTAGTTTTTTAGATCTATAAGCATTCTTTTAAATCCTTGGGAAGGTTGTGTTTCTTAGAGGTATTTGAAGCATTTATAAGAAAATCAAATTCATTAAATTTATAAATGTAGTGTAGAGTATCTAAGGTGGTGCTAGCCAGTATAAATGTAAGGTGAGCTCCATAGGTCATTTTAAATTTTCTGGGAGGCACATTTTTCAATTTTTTTTTTTTTTTGGCGGTACGCGGGCCTTCCACCACTGTGGCCTCTCCCGCTGCGGAGCACAGGCTCCGGACGCGCAGCCTCAGCGGCCATGGCTCACGGGCCCAGCCGCTCCGCGGCATGTGGGATCCTCCCGGACCGAGGCACGAACCCGCGTCCCCTGCATCGGCAGGTGGACTCCCAACCACTGCGCCACCAGGGAAGCCCCTAGGAGGCACATTTTTAAGAAGGAAAAAGGAATAGGTAAACTTAATTGTAACAGTAACACTTATTTAACCCAACATATGCAAAATATTATCATTTCAATGTAATCATATAAAAGTTACTAATGAGATATTTTACAATTCTTTTTTTGAACACATCTTTAAACTCTGCTGTGTATCTTATATTCCTAACACATCTCCATTCAGACGACCGCATTCCAAATGGCACATTCTAATAGCAGCTAGATTAGACATCACAGAGCTAAGGGAACTCAATTAGCTACATTTGTCAGTGGTATTTATTATTTAAGGAGGCTTACTCTGTTCAACCCGACTTGCTGAAATATTAAACAAAGACCCCTTGAGAGCCATTGTTAAAAACTACTGGACTTGCAAAAAAAAAAATGAGATCTGTGTATTGAATTTACGAGGTAAGGAAAAATAGATTTTTTTAAATGTGTTAATTTAAGAAAATATTTTTTTAAAGGAAAACCACAAATAGCCTTTTCAAGTGCACAACGGCAGCCCTTGAGGACCTCTCGCGTCGACCATGGTCCGGATGGAATTCGAGTCACCGACCCCAGCTCGGCCCCGGTGGGAATGGCCGGGTTTTTTTGTTCCTGCATCTAACGCAGAGTGTCAGATCTGACCAAGCTCTTAAGGATCATCTGCCCAAAGAGCCCCATTCCACCCAAACTGAGGTCCAGAGCCGACAAGCACCGTCACAAGGTGAATTAAAGGCAGGGTGGCAGGAATCGGCTGGTCTCCTGACTCCCCTCCCCCACAACCTCCCCGGTCAGGGGCTTCTAGTTCATTCTCTCCACCTCTCCATCCCCACTTGGCTGATCTGGAAATGGAGGCAGAACTGGAGGATAAGTGGACAAACAGGTCCTGGACCCAGGCCTCCAGGGAGCGCCAGCAGAGAATTCGGAAGCATGGCTCTCTAGGCCCTGGTCCCTGCCCTGGTCATTCAACAGCCCAAACCGAGGCCTGCCGAGAGGTCGGCCCAGATTCCAGGCCAGCCTGGCCAGAGAAACAGCTGTGTGAGGCCCAGGATGGAGCCTGGAGGCGAGACTGCAAAGGGAAGTAGGAAAAGGGAGGCCGGGTCCACCAGGACCCAGGAGGGCCAGACTCCACGTGCCTGTGGTCTGAGGGCACAGCCTGGTAACCCGCCCAGGCCACGTGCAGCCCTCAGGGTGATGCCCTGGAGCTCCCTTATGGACCTCATTCTCCCAGCTCCCTTTCCTTCCTTCCTCTTCCCAGTTGTTTTTCTTTCTTTCCTTTTCTTTTCTCAAGTTCCCTTCTGCCCAGAGTGCCCCTCCTGCCAGGCCCTATTTCCCAGCACTAGGACCTATACCACTGCGCACCCTCAGGAGGGTCGAAAGGAGCAGCATTTAATGCCATTAAATCGCATAGCGAGGAAACTATTCCCGCCCAAAGGGCTTTCAGACCCCCTGAAAAGTCAAGAAGAAAATAACAATTTGGAGGCAGGATGTCTTTATCATCCCCTCATCTTCCCTTTAACAAAGAGGGCTGCCAAAGGCTTCAGGCTCAAGGGCCGTTACATTCTTCTAACTTTTTACTAACATATCAGAGGAACTGGTTTTCACCACCATTTTTTTTTTTTTTTTTTTTTTTTTGCGGTACGCGGGCCTCTCACTGTTGTGGCCTCTCCCGTTGCGGAGCACAGGCTCTGGACGCGCAGGCTCAGCGGCCATGGCTCATGGGCACAGCCGCTCCGCGGCATGTGGGATCCTCCCGGACCGGGGCACGAACCCGTGTCCCCTGCATCGGCAGGCGGACTCTCAACCACTGCGCCACCAGGGAAGCCCTCGCCGCCATTTATTTTTATGCTTACCTTTACCTTTTATTTGTGGCAAATGATGTCAGTTTTCCATTTGTAATTGTGACATAAAGTTTCCTTTCAAAATTGAACTTGTATTAGTAACAAGTGAGTCAACTGACCGTAAGTACAGTTTTGAAAACACGAAGTTAGTAAATAACTATCCTGAGAGTGGAGTGGGCCGGGCAGAGACAAGGTGATGTGTGAGGAACTGGGCCCCAAGGGACCCTCTGCTTCACCCTCCTGGGCTCTGCCCAGCCCACGTTCCCACCACTCTTCAGGCACTGTTCAAGACCAGATCCCGGGGCCCAGGGGCCGGTCCGCAGACCTCTCAGACCCAGACTTAATTTTGAGCCGAGGCTGGCAGCTCATAGAGAACGGAGGATGGAGACGCAGAGCGAGGGCCCCAGTCTCGGACCATCTGTCTGTTCATCTCGGGGGCAGAAAGTGGCCAAGCTCCAGGGGCTCCTGGTAGAGTGAGACAGGCAAAGCCTCTCTTCCGGGCCCATATGGGGCCAAAAGAGCACATATTCCTGGTCCCAGAGCTAAACGGCTTTCCTTGAACCAGTGCGAGGTCAGGAGGCTGGGAGCACATGCCTCTAGACAGACAGAGGCAGGGAGAAGAGCCCCCCACGGCTCCCCGAATGCTCCAGGCTTCCTGATGGGGCCTTCCTGGGTCTCCCTAACACCACACTCAAAGCATTTAGCATCTCTACTGCCAGGTGGACCCAGACTCCCAGGTCCAGAATTCTGTTTCCATACCCATCTCCTTATCCCCCAGTGTGAGGGCCCAGAGCATCTCCTGCCCAGCTCCTGCCCCTTTGGACCCTGCACTCCACAGGGGCCAACAAGCACCCGATGAGCACAGCCCAGGGCCCCAAACTTCCTGCCACCTGATGCCTGGCCCAGGTTGCGAGGGTGTTTGGGCACCCAGACAGAGCTCAGGATCAGGGAGGATCTGAGCCTCAAGAGCTTTTCTGTTCACTTGTGCCCTAAACTACGCCCAGTGGAGCAACCAGCGGCCAGCTGTCCCCAGCTCTGCTTAGCTTCCTGAATTCTGTTTCAGGACGGCTCTGCTGTGAGCGGTACAAGCTTGGTGAACCCAGGGCCTCAGCTTTGGGGTTGAAAATATGATCGTCAGTGGCCCTAGTTCTCTGGAAGGCAAACGGTTCCTTCCTGAGAGTTGGCAAGAAATAAGGATGCAGGGGTTCCTGAGCCTGTGGGTGGGAGGTGTCTCCCTCCTGCAAGCCTGCGAGCCGATTGGTAAGACACCCCACATGCTACCCGCATTATCTGACCCTCAGGGGTCCTCTTAGCACTGCCCAGGCACAGCCTCAGCCCCTCACGGGGGTCCCTGTACCCTCTCTGGGCCCCTAATGCTGTTGACACAGCTGGGACCATCCTGGTACCAGAGTATAGTCTTGGCTAAAAGGCTCCAGACAGGTGAGTGTGAGAAAAGAAGCAGAAAAGGAGCCAGGAGGGCAGGTCCCAGGCTCTCCTGCAGGAGCGCAGGAGGTGGGGAGAGGGCTACCTGAGAGAGCTGCCGTCAGCAATCCAGCAACCACGAAGAAGAGCATTATGTCTGGTGTCATCTCCAACCGCTATGCCTGCCCGCCAGTGGGAAGCGCCATCCTAGGGCCAGAAGGTGGGCAGGCGACCGAGTGCCCCTCGCAGCGGCTCTGCCCTTAGCTGCTCCCGTTTGTGTATCTCTCTCATCAGGAGACAGCACCCCTTTGCACGCATGCGGCCAAACCCAGCCTGTGAGTGTCTCTCACGCCTCTGTGCTCTACTTGTGGTTTCGGTCTCCAGGAAGCAAGGCTGGTAATATAGGCGAGGAGAGCTCAGCTGCCTCGACTGTGAGCTCCCCAAGCCTGGCTGAACCCCAAGAGTCGCAGAGTGAGACACACACACACACACACACACACACACACACACACACACACACAGGGGCCTCAAGGGTCTCCTAAGGAAGAGGGAAGCAGAGGGGCCATGCCTCATTTCTGGAGACCTGTTACATAGTAAGTAGAACACTCCATCAGTACATATTAGAAGAGTGGATGAGTGACCCATTTCTGTCCTAGCCCATGGAATCTGGCTCTCATGGGATTGAATCCCAAGCTTTACCTTGTTCTCAGGTGCAAAGATGGCTGGGAAGAAGGAGGACGTGGCTTTGCACTTTCAAGAGGGAGCACCTCCACTTCCCCTCAGAGAATGGTAAAGCAGGAAGGATCTGATAGATGGTTTCCCCACCTCCTCTGCAGGCTGGAACCGGCCCCGGCGACGGTGCAGAAGGCTCCAGTCCCTGCTCCCCTGGGTCCTGGGTTGAGGGTTTATTGCTCTGTGGAAGCAGGCACGGGAGCCGGGCCCCGGAGGATAAGCAGGATTTCAACAGGCAGTGACGGGCAGACGCCGCTGGGCCAGAAGCAGCAGCAGCAGCAAAGGGGCAGGGGCAGGCCGCCCGGGGCTGTTTGGGAAACGCTGAGCTGTCCAGTTGGGCTGCAGTGGACACTGGGAAAGACGCAGGGACCAAGGGTGGTTTTTTTTGTTTTAATTTATTTAATTAATTAATTTATTCTTGTCTGTGTTGGGTCTTCGTTGCTGCGCGCGGGCTTTCTCCAGTTGCGGCGAGCGGGGGCTGCTCTTCGTTGCGGTGCGCGGGCTTCTCGTTGCAGTGGCTTCTCTCATTGTGGAGCACGGGCTCTAGGCGCGCGGGCTTCAGTAGTTGCAGCACGTGGGCTCAGTAGTTGTGGCTCACGAGCTTAGTTGCTCCGCGGCATGTGGGATCTTCCCGGACCAGGGCTCGAACCCGTGTGCCCTGCATTGGCAGGCGGATTCTCAACCACCGCACCACCGGGGAAGCCCCAAGGGTGTTTAATTCACCACTGCACTCCCTGTGGGGCCTACAGTTGATGCCGAACAAATGCTGTTGAGTGAACGAAGGAACAGGTCACTTAATTTGGTCATCCAAACAGAACCCTTGAAGAAGTTGAGTCCAGAGGAGGTTGGTTCTGTCCTGACCTTTCCCCATCATGACCCCATCTCAGACTCACCTGGCCTGGCTTGACACTTCCCTCATCCTTGCTTGTCTTCACCTCCCCGCCCTGTGGAATGGAGAGTGGGTATCTGAAGTTACAGGTTTTGGAGCCACAGGGAACTGGGCCCCTCCTGCCCCTCCCTGCGGGGTGGATGGAGTTGCGCTGAGGCTGCCCTCTTGTGGAAGGTTCTGGTAGCACAGGCAGCAGGTGGATACCTCCCACTTCCATTCTCAACTCCATTCAACCTACCCTTAGAGAGACCTCTTCAGGAGGAAGACAGGAAACCACAGCCCTGCCCTCAAAGAGCAGGTAGTTCACAAACAGGTGACCAACCGCAGACCAGGGTAGGATGGACACAGTGGGTGGTCTCTTGCTGATAAGCAGCGTCCTGAGAGACACATGTTTGATTGCACAGGAAAGATGTCTAGACTTCCGTTTCTGGCAATACAGGAGATAGCAAGTGCTGGAAAGTTCTCCTGAAACAAACCACTAAAAAAAAAAAAAAAAATTGGATAAAAATATTTTAAAGCATCTTTAGAAATGCCTAGCAGAGGTGGCAAGAAATTAAGGATAATTATCAGAGGCCAGAAACGACAAAAAGCAAACATCCAAAGAGATCCCTGAGAGCATAAGCAGAGGTTGCTCTGTGGTACCTGCTGATCCCATGTGGCCAAGAACTTCAGCTTAATGGGTCAAAACCTAGAGCTTGAGCAAAGTGAAAAGCAGAATCAGTAGCTCCCACTTAAAGCAAAATGATGAAAAATAACACCCACAGTGGATGACCTAGGAGAGGAAAACCTCTGGAAGGGAGCTGATGCAGAACTTGCTAAGCTCAGCCTTGATACTGAGTGAAAGAAAAAGGAACGCCACCCCTGAATTCTCCTAACCACCAGCCTGACCCCAAATGGGCCTGGAGGTGGAATTCACAGCACATATGTGAGAACAGCACAACAAAAACAAAAAACAACGGGAGAATTTAAAGAAAGTAGAGAGTTGTTCCCTAGGTACTCAGCAGAATCAAGTAGGAAAATCCTCTCTGGAGTAACACCTGAAACTTAGGCCTCAAAGAACCCCCACAGAAAAGTTTCACAGGAACATGAGTTCATACGCCAAAAAAAAAAAAAAAAAAAAATCATAAAATGCAAGATACAAGTGTATTAGTCAGGGTTCTCTAGAGAAACAGAACTAGTAGGATATATATATATGATTTATTATAAGAAGTGGCTCACGTGATTATGGAGGCTAAGATCCCAAGATCTCAGTTGGCAGGCTGGAGGCTCAGGAATGCTGATGATGTATTTCTAGTCTAAGTCTGAAGACCTAAGAACCGACAGAGCTGATGGTGTAAGTTACAGTCTGAGTCCATGTCCAAAGGCAGGATACGATGAGTATGCCAGCTCAAAGACAGGCAGAGAGAGACAGAAAATTCTCTTTTACTCAGTCCTTTTGTTCTGTTCAGACCTTCAATGGACTGAATGAGGCCCATGCATACTGGGGAGGGCAATCTGCTTCACTCAGCCTACCAATTCAAATGTGAATCTCATTCAGAAACATCCTCACAGGCACACCCAGAATAATGTTTAACCAAATATCTGGGCATATGGCCCAGTCAAGTTGACACATAAAATTAACCATCACAACAAGTCATTTTAAGTGAGAATTACACGTAGCAATAAATAATAGACTCAAACCTTCAAAAACGTTGCATATTGGAATTATGGTATACATAATATAAAATAAGGATATTTCATATGCCTAAAGAAATAAAAGTTAGTTATCACGGGTATATATATGGAATGAGATTATTTTATTTTTTTAGTATCATTCATTTTTAAAACTCACCCCGTCTGCTTTATTGCTAAGCGCTTCAGACAGACATGGGCTCTGCTTTACCACTGGGCCCCTGGACTGATGTTGATTTACACTCAGGTTCTCCAGCCAGGTCAATCGATAGTCTTGTAAGGAGAAGTATATCTGGAGGTTTGGACCTTCCCAATGGAACTGGGGAAGAGGGGAAGAAACATGTGGAATGCTGAGGACCAAGGTGGAGCTCAGGCTGAGGCTGGACCCAGGGCTAGGCTGAGCTGCTGGTTTGGGTCACCTCCTCAGCCCCACTTGGTGCCCAGTTCCTCCCCAGACCATGCTGCATGAAACCCGAAAGAAGGAACATTTCAACCTTGTACTTGATCCTAAAAAGAGGAATGAGACTATTTTAAATGACTAGGAAAATTTGAAAAAAAAAAACAAGATAGTACTTCTATAAATGATGAATATAATCTTCAAAAAAAAACTAGCAATCCAATGGACAGATTAAACAGCAGAATAACGTAGCTACACAGAAAACTCATGGGCTGGAAATATATCTGAAGAACTTATGGAAAATGCAACACAGAGAAACAAAGTGATGGAAAATGGGGAACAGGGCTTAAGAGATATAGAAGATTGAACAAGGACTTGAATAGGTCTAAATGGAAATTTTCCAGAATTGATGAAAGACAAAATCTTCAGATCCTGGAAGCTCCCCCAATCCATGTGTGATAAGTAAAAAGAAATCTGCACCCAACACCTACAGTAGTGAAACTGCTAATCACTGAAGAGAAGATGAACTATAAAGTAGACAGACAGCTAACTTCTTAATAGCAATAATTGAAACCAGAGGACAGTGGAATAACATCTCAACGTGCAAAGAGAAAATAACTGTTAAGCTTGAGTTTGCTTCAGATACATTTTCAGATAAAAAATGAAAACATTTACAACAGACCCTCACATAAGGAAATTCTAAAAGATGTTCTTCAAGGACAAGGAAAATAATCCCAGAAGGAAAGTATAAGATTCAAGTAGGAATAGTGACCAAAGTAATATGTGAACATGGAGATAAATTAAATAAGCATCAGTGGTATAAAATAATTGTAAGAATGTCTAATTTGTTGGGTTAGGAAAATAAAAAAGATAAAAACAGAGAACCAGGAAACAATAGCAAAGGAATTGCTAAGGAGTGATCAGAGTTTAAAAAAAAAAAAGGTCTATTACTTGCAGGAACACAAATTTTTGAGTAGCTTTTAACTTTGTTAAATTAAATGTGCGTGTTAAATGTGGAACAATTAGTGGGGAAAGGCTTCTATAAAACCAAGAAAGGAAAGGAAAAGAAATGAAATAAGAAAGGCAGGACAAACAGTAGGATGGGTAGGTTCAGCAGGTAGAGACAGGTGTAGGGTGGCAGGAAGGGTGCTCCTGGCAGAGGGTACAGGGTAAGGCAAGGGAGGACCACATGGTGGAAGCATCACTGGGAACTCACATGATTCACCTGAAGTAGCCTATGTTTCGTGGACACAAAACTCTGAACAGGAAGCTGGCAGATGTGCCCAGCTGGCTGCCCAAATCTATGTGCTCATTTTTAGAACTCTTGGAGCCAGGACTTTTTAAACTCAATTTGCAAGAACACCTTATCTTTCTGCATCACGTGGACAACCAGGCATTTTTCATCCATACTGAATCTCTCTCCTGCCCTTGGCCCGGCAGAGAAGAACAAGCAACATTATTGAGGGAAATCTGACTCTGACCAGAAGGAAGGGAGGCCCTGGGGCTGCAGCCCCCGCCATGTGACACAGGGGAAAGTTTAATGCCAACTGATACTTAGTGTGAACTTTCTATTGTACTAAACACTTGACATGGGATTCCCCCCTCAAGTCTCACAACAACCCAACTAAATAGGTACCAGCCTTAACACATCGCTGCAGACAAGAAAACTGAAGTTAGAGAGGTAGTTTGCTCAAGTTCCCACAGCTAAGTATAGTCGGGCTGGGCTCTGAACTCAGGTCTGTCTGACCCAAGACCCTGCCTCTCACCACAGGCAATTCAGCCTTGCTGGGGGTGGTGCGGGGGGGGGGGGGTTGTCACTAGACAACAATAAAGACTTGGGCTGAAACATAGCACCTCTACCTGGAAAGGCTCTGGCTCCGTGGGGCTCTGAACTTTGGACCAGCCCTGCCCCCAGTCCAAGTCAAGCCTACTGCTGAGTCTCAAGTCCTGAGACTCCTGAGTCCTGACCACAATCTTCAAAGCAGCCACAGCCAACCCTTGTCTTTGCTGGGGCCCAGAGTTCTCTACCACAGTCTAAATATTCAGCCCCTTGATGTACATGCCATTAGCCCTAATCACTTAGCCATTCATTCAAACAACTTTATCATGTGTTCTAGGTGCTGGGGACACACAGCTCTGAACAAAACAAACAGATGTTCCTGTTCTTATAAAGCTCACATTTTAGTGGGAGAGTCTCATAATAAACAGTAGACATAATAAATAAGTAAATTATATGGAGAAAAGACACAGAGCTGAGTAAGGGAGGTTAGCAGTGCCAGCAAGAGGTTATAATTTTAAATAGGGTAATATCTTGTAGAGCCTTTGCTTGCAGGTAGGTTATTTGCGAATGGGATCCCAGGGAGCAGAGAGAGGAACAAGAAGCAGTGAAATCGGAAAAGAAGGAAAGTCAGTAAAAGGATGCACCACTGAGTTGGTCACGCTATGTGTCACTCGTGCTCCATCTCAGACTTATGAGATGGTCCTCAGAAATGTCCACCCCACAGGTGGCCTCCATTCCTGTCACCCACTGCAGCAGCACCGGTGTGGCCAAAGGAGAGACGCTGGAAACACCTGCAGGAAAAGACATCATGCCCCCTTGCTTGTTGGAGGTCTCCCCGCTGGGCATTAACATAAGACATCAAGAACTGCATGCTTTATGCTCACTCCCACAGACAGGTCCCTATTCATCTACCCCAATATCCTTATCTCTGATTTTCCAGTCATGTTCCTTCCAGGTTGCTGCCCAGGAGTCCATGTATATCCACACCTCCAGCCACTTTTCCTCCCACGTACTCTCACATCTCTGCCTGCTGGGAGCATTTCCCTTCATCGTTATCCTTTAGGACCACCTCTAAGTGAGGTTTTAAGGCGGCTTCCATCCATTTCAAGTTAGTAACAACCGTTGTGCTGCCCCATTTGTGAACCAGGCCTGAGGTTTGCCTCCAGCAAGGGCAGCTCCCTTGAGGCCAGAGGTATGAGTTAAAAGAGAAACATGGAGACCACAGAGGTGGGAACCTTCTGTTCATGTAACTAGCGTGCACCTTCTGGGCCTCTTTGGGCCTGAAGCTGTTGTGCAGTGAATCACTGCTACCCTCTCCCTAGTGTGTATGATGATGCCCGGATCATGGCGGGCCCTCGGGTTGCCTGGTCATTGGTGACCCATCATCAGGCACAATCTCTGCCAGGGCCCGGTAACATACCAGGAGATGGTTTTCAAATGACAAGTGGTTCTCTGTGGCAGGAGTCATGGCTTTGCTCCAGGACCCTAAAGGTTTGTGCTGCAAATTCTCCTCCATTAGAGCCTTCCAGAGACTTCGCACAGCATCCTTATCCACCTTGGTGTCTCTGGCATGATTAAACTGTATGGGTCTTAGGGACAGAATGGCACAGTGGCTTGCACCACTGCCTGAGCCTGCTACAAGAATATTCTCTTGCTCTGAGCCCCACTCAGAATGAGCAGCTCCCCAGGTCACGTGAGAACTAGTCAGAACAGAATCCCCAAAGGTGATATATGTTCCAAAATCCAAAGAGGTCCACCGTGTACTGTGCTGTTCTCAGTGGTAGGGTATGTAAGGTGCAAAGCTTGTTCTTTACCCTAGAGGCAATGCCCCAGCACGCCCCAGACCTTTGGATCTCCCAAATCTTCCTCAGTCTGGCAAGCCACCCAAATCTTTGTGTGGTTTTCCTGCCATCGTTCAACACAAATAGGGCAGCAGCTCTCAACCTCTTTTGGTCTCAAGATCTCTTGATGTTCTTAAAACCTATCAAGCACGCCAAAGGACTTTTGTTTATGTGGATTATATCTGTCCATATTTACCATATTAGAAATTAAACTGAGAAATTTAAAATATGTAATTTGCTCAAAAATAGCAACCATACTGAAAAAGAATACATATATGTATAACTAAATCTCTTTGCTGTACACTTGAAACTAACACAGCATTGTAAATTAACTATACCTCAATAGAAAGGTAAATAAATAGCAACAATAAACTCATGACATAACAACATAAGTAACACGTTTTATGAAAACATTAATATATATTCCAAACCAAAAAAAAATTATTGGGGAGGGTAACATTGTATTGCATGTTTACCCATCTCTCTAGTGACTGGCTTTATAGAGAACACTTGGATTCTCATATCTGCTTCTTCATTCAATCTGCTGAGATATGTTGTTTTGGTTAAAGTATATGGAAAAAATGTGGCTTCATGATATGTAGTTGGAAAAAGAAGGAGTATTTTAATTGTCTTTTTAGGTAATTTTAGATAGTCTTCTCTGACACTACTACAAAACTTAAGTGATAATTTCTAAAGGTTAGCTGCAATATGGAATCTGAAATCATATCAATGAACTTGAATGCACTATTAAATTAAAATCCATTGGTCTGTCTTGCACCTGAATGGATCTTTTATCCATGCGTGATTTTGAAATAACACGCATCAGTCATTCTGGAACATACTGGTTCACAGAGTTATGTAGATCTTCCAAAGGTTGACATACTTCATTATACAATGTAAAAAAAAAAATCACATTCATTAATATCATCTCTGATCCCATCAGGAAACTTTAAGTTTTGGGAGGCTGTCAAGATCATGGTGGCTACTACAAGTTTTCTAAAATTTCAGTTTTCACTTAAAAGCTCCAGTTTCATCATTGGCAACAAATACTGTCAGTTGATTTCTCTGAAGTGACAAGCTCACTTCATTGATTTTCAAAAAATTGTCTGCCAGTCCTTAAGTCTGAATCACCATAGTTTCAAGTAAATGTGGCGTTCCGTGAAAAAAAAAAAACACAACTAGTTGAGCTGGCAAAGCAAGCAATGGCACAATTGCTCTTCCCAGAGGCAAACACTACAGTGTAATATCCAGCAGAAGTGTTTTATACATTATTATGGTTTTGTCATGTCTGCTCATTTTGTCATGTAGGATATTAAAAATTCAGGTACATTAGAAATGTGATTTAATCATGTTAATCATTTTAATTGCTTCCTCAAAGACATGCTTAAGTAAAATTAGCAAATTTTTTTTTTTTTTACTCTGGGTGCATATGGGGGTGAAGAATTCAATGGCTACTAGTAAACTTTAATGCCCCCCCTCTGATTCATGCTGAGACACCAGCAGTTTTACCCATCACTGCTTTTGTACCAAGCAAATTATGTCAGTAAAAAGGCAAATTATGTCTTCATACTTCAACATTTTAATTTCATTTTTATTTTAGATTAGAGTGTAGTTGATTTACAATGTTGTACTAGTTTCAGGTGCATAGCAAAGAGATTCAGTTATACGTATACCTATATCCACACTTTTTCAGATTCTTTTCCCATATAAGTTATTACAGAATACTGAGTAGAGTTCCCGGTGCTATACAGTAGGTCCTTG
Source organism: Phocoena sinus (assembly GCF_008692025.1). Classification (NCBI taxonomy): domain Eukaryota; kingdom Metazoa; phylum Chordata; class Mammalia; order Artiodactyla; family Phocoenidae; genus Phocoena; species Phocoena sinus. The sequence continues at coordinate 100,067,771 of NC_045770.1, read as the reverse complement.
TTGGTTATCTCAAAATTACTTTCTTTATGAAAATAGTTTTGCCCTTCTAGATTCCTGAAAGGGTCTCAGGGACCCACTAGGGTTCCACAGACCTCACTTTGAGAACTGCTGGTTCAGTGGGAAGGGCTATGGTACTTAGAGCTGAAAACCAGCATTTTGAATATCCTGTTCTTCTCCCAAGCATTGCCAGTGACACGTAAGCCCTCTTGAAGGAGCAGCCTTGTGGAGATTTGACAACAGGGACAGGATGCCCTGGTGTCTTTCCTCTCCCATGGGCAGGATTTCGAGTCCTCGCCCCCTCCTGATCACCCCCCACTGAAATTTTAATGTGGTACCTGCTGAACCCAACACTCCATGTTGGGTCTGATCAGCCTGGAGTAGAGCAGAATGATACCCCTGATACCAAATGTGACCTTTGTGAACAATCAAAGCCTTAGAAGCACAGTAGAGCAACTCTGAAAATTAAGAAAAGAAAAAAATCACTCTAATCTCATCACCTTGACAACCACTGTTAGGTTGTGGCCAAGGGTGACCTCAAACCATGTTGATTCATCCTGAATTTACCATTGATGAAAATCCCTGAGGCTTCTTTTGTCCTACTAGTGCTAAGCCATGTCATCCTGGCCCTTTCTAGCTGGGTCTGGGGCCCCAAGAAGAGGGCCTGACATTCAAATCTGTATACTTCATCCATATAGAGCTGCCCTGTAGACATCTTTTGGTGTCTGGAGTCCACTGGCTAAAGTTTTTACAGCTCTGTGTGATCTGCAGATGGGGGTCCCCATCATCCACATCAACGACCTCTTTCATCAATTCTCCTATGGAAATGTGAATCTTGGATTATAACGTTTAACGGTGAAACCACACTCACGGATGACATATCTCTTCTAGATTTATTTCCTGTGGCTGATGTAATAAGTTACGAAGGATTTGGTGACTTCAACCATAGAAATTTATTTTCTCACAGTTCTGGAGGCCAGAAATCTGACATCGAGGTGTCGGCAGGGCTGCAGAGGCTCTTTGGGAGAATCTGTCCCTTGCCTTTTTTTGTGACAACAGGAGTTCCTTGGCATTTCCCCAATCTCTGCCTCTGTCTTCTCAGTGCCTTATCCTCTGTATGGGTCTGTCTAATCTCCCTCTGCCTTTCTGCCTTTCTCTCTTTCTCAAAAAAATAAATTTATTTATTTATTTATATTTTTGGCTGCTTTTGGTCTTTGTTGCTGTGCACGGGCTTTTCTCTAGTTGTGGCGAGCGGGGGCTACTCTTCATTGCAGTGCGTAGGCTTCTCATTGGGTGGCTTCCTTTCTGGCAGAGCACGGGCTCCAGGTGCCTGGGCTTCAGGAGTTGTGGCACTCGGGCTCAGTAGTTGTGGTGCATGGGTTTAGTCACTCTGCGGCATGTAGGATCTTCCCGGACCAGGGCTCGGACCCGTGTCCCCTGCATTGGCAGGCGGATTCTTAACCACTGCGCCACCAGGGAAGCCCTCTCTCCCTTTGTAAATTGACCCTCTTCGCCCATTTCCCCACTCCCCATCCCCTGCCTCTGACAACCACCAGTCTAGTCTCGGTTTCTATGAATTCATTTTTTTTAGATTCCACATATATGTGAAATCATAGAGTATTTGCCTTTCTCTGTCTGACTTATCTCACTTAGCATAATGCCCTCAAGGTCCATCCGTGTTGCTGCAAATGGCAGAATTTCCTTCCTTTTTATGGCTGACTAATACTCCACTGTGTATATACACCACATTTTCTTTATCCATTCACCCCTCAGTGAACATTTAGGTTGCTTCCATGTCTTGAATAATGTTGCAGTGAACATGGGGGTGCAGATAACTCTTCAAGATAGTTATTGCATTTCCTTCAGATAGATACCCAGAAGTGGAGTTGCTGGATCCTCTGATAGTTCTATTTTTTACTTTTCTGAGAATCCTCCATACTGCTCTCCATACTGGCTGTACCAATTTACATTCCCACCAACAGTGCGTGAGGGTTCCCTTTCTCCACAGCCTCACCAATACTTGTTACCTCTTGTCTTTGCCTTTCTCTTATAAAGATACTTGTGATGGCATTTAGGACCCCAAAAGATAATCCAGGATAAGCTCCTCCTCTGAAGATTTTTAATTTAATCACATCCTTTGTCCTATCAGATAATATCCACAGGTTCCAGGAATTAGGATGTGGACATATCTTTTCGGGGGCCACCATTCAGCCCACGATACCCTCTCACAGCAGATACTTATTTATGGCCGTAGTTCTCAACCACGGATGATTTTACCCCCCAGGGACATTTTGCTAGTGTCTGGAGACATTTTTGTTGTCACACGGAGGTGGAGGGATGCAGCTAGCATTTTGTTAATAGAAGCCAAGGATATTGCTAAATGCCCTACAACACACAGGACAGCCCTATAACAAAGAATTAGCCGGTCTGAAGTGTCACTAGTGTTGAGGTTGAGAAATTCTGATTTATAATAAATTATTATTATTATATTATACTCTCTCTAAGAAACCTCCACTGTCATCTCCATCTCTTTATCCAACTTTCTCATTATAGCCTTTATTATATGTGACACTAAATACATCTTATTCTCTTTTATTTTATTCTCTTCTCTTCTATTCATTTGTTTATCTCCCCCAACATGTCAACTCAATGAAAACAAAGATTTGTGCTCGTTTTGTTCACTGTTGTATCCTCAGCCCCTTGAACAGCACTCAGCACATAGTAAGCAATCTCAAAACATGTATTAATTAATTTATTAGTTAAATAAAGTGCAGGTATTTCCTTTACTGTACACCAGCCACAGTGCTGGGTTATCTCAGTTTGATGCTCACAAAAAACCCGTAAGATAAGGAGTATTATTCTCCCCCGTTTTTCAGATAAAGGTTAAGTAGCTTACTGAAGATCGCACAGCTCTTAAGAGGTCAAGACAGAGCCTTTTCTCAGGTGTCCAACCCCAGGGTATATTCCCTTGTGGAGGCAGGGTGCCAGGCTCTGGAACACAGAGATGAAGAAGACACAATCCCTGTCCCCAGAAGTCTCTAGTCCAGTGGGAGAAACAGACGAGTAAGCAGACAACTATGACATGAGTCATGCAGGGGGCTCTGAGGGCTAACACAACCTTGGGAAATCAGGGGAGACTTCTCGGAAGAGGTGACATCTCAGTCAAGTCCTGAGGGACCAGGATTCATTAGTCATGGCAGGTTCTAGGCTGGGGAGGCTGGGGCAACATGTGCCAATTTCTAGATGAGAGACAGGACTGGAAGCTGAAGGCAGAGTGGGGGCAGGGGCCACGGAGAAGGAGCTGCGAGGGATGAGACTCAGACGTTGGCAGGGGATGGGAGGAGACCTTGCAGGGTTTCGAGCACACCAACTGCAATGCTGACCATGAACTAGAAGGCATCACTGCAGTGGTCCAGGCAGGGAAGGACGCAGCCTGAATGGGCCAAGTGCCACGGGACAGAGAGAGGTGGGTGGAGATGAGACAGGGTTGTCTGGCAAAATCACTGGGACTTGGGGGCAGGACTCTTGGAAATTCTGAAAGAGGGGCAGACTTGCTGGCCCATCAGTTTTGAGAATGGACATTTAGTAGAAGGAAATAATATGTAACAACCATCAGCCACGTGTTGCCGCTCCACCCGAACCCCAATCCACGGATGTTCACACTCACGGACACTAACGGGACAGGAAGACAATGCGAGGACGCATCCTCTACTGCCATCTGCGCCCTGGGGGCCACGGCCTTCCACAGGCCAGTCCGCATCCATGCCAGACCTTCAGCCCTGGGAATGTCTTGCTTTCATTCATCGCCTTGCAAAAGCGTCCACTCTGTTCCATTCCTTTAAAGGCCCCTGGCTCTCCTGGTGGTCATGGGAACGGAATAAACCAGCAGTTCTCAACCTTGTCCTACAACAACCCAACTAGGAACTAGGGTCTTCCATGTGCTGCTACCCACCTCGTGGAGAATGTGAGTCCTGCACAGACACGTCAGCTGCAGGTTACATGCCATTCCTGGTGCGCCTGCTACACCCCAGGACGTGCTGGGATTGACCACCCCTGGCATAGGAAGCTGCTGTGGGTGGACACCTGCACAGCCGTCCAGGAACTGCCCCAGGCTGTCGCTGTCCTTCCCTCCACTCTGCCCCTCCTCACTCCACCGCTGCTATGCTTTCAGCCAGCTCTGTTTTTTGTTTTTTGCAGTACGCGGGCCTCTCACTGTTGTGGCCTCTCCCGTTGCGAAGCACAGGCTCCAGACGCGCAGGCTCAGCGGCCATGGCTCACGGACCCAGCCGTTCCGCGGCATGTGGGATTCTGCCGGACCGGGACACGAACCCGTGTCCCCTGCATCGGCAGGCGGACTCTCAACCACTGCGCCACCAGGGAAGCCCTCCAGCTCTGTTTTTGATTCCTACCTATCCTCTAACCCAGGATCCCCTACAGGTACAGAGAATAGGTTGGCCCGGTATAAGAAAAATCCAAATTGTCCTGCACGTGTGTGGCAGGCCTTGGGTGGGCCTGGGAGACAAACTTGGCTCCACTTCAGGGGCTGCATCCTGGTCATCCTTACAGAGTTGCAGTGAGTCTGTGCATAGATGATGCTTACCAGGGTCTGTATCACCTGCGGGTGATGTAGCAGGACAGCACTGGGGGTGTTGCTAAGAAACGGTACCTGCAAGCTAGAAGTTAGATCTAGGTGCCACCGTTTCCTTTTCTCAACCACATAAAGTAACTGTGCTGGGTTTTAGAAGGTGGGGCTGGAGGGCTAAGACGTAAGGCAAACCCCACTTTGGGACTTCCCACAACCTGGCGCCTCTCACCTGGCCTGGCAGAGGCTGTCAGGAGGACCTAGGTGAAGCCACTTCCACCAAACATCCCCAGCTTGCAGACAGTACTGTCCTTGCCTTTCTCACGTTCACCAGTAGCTGCCGCTCGGTGTGAATGTGCAAAGGCTCCTTCACCAGCCTCCGACTGAGACATCTGCAGAGCCACTTCAGTGATTCAGTGATGGCCTCTCTAGACCGGGGTAGAGTTGCAGACCATCCCCAATTTCCGGAGCAGCCAGAAAGCCTGATTTTCATGTGAACATTTCTGAATTTTTAAGGACATAATTTAAACATATTTTTAAATTAAAAAAGGAAACAAGAACTAAAATTACACACCATGGGGCCAAAGGCTGTTTGGGCCAAACCACATATGTTTATGGGTCACGGTCATGGGCCACCGGCTCTGCATCTCCTTTGACCAAAATTCTGCTCTCTAGCCCATTACGTGGCTAATCGATGTCAACTCGTGCCTGGGTGGTAGTCACAAGTATCTCCAGAACATGACTTCTGCTGTCTGCAGGACACAAATCACCCCTACCCAGCAAAGCAGGTCTCCAGGACTTTCCCCAGTCACCCCGCCTTAGTTCCTGGTCACCACACAGCTCCGGGGACGGAGACCGGTCAGCAAGGAGGAAACTGCACTTATTTTTTCTTGGCTGCTTTCCTCTCCTGGTTTTTCTCCGCTGGCTACATTGTTATTAGGACCTCTCCTTTCGTTCACCACCCCATGAAGGTCACTGGTGGCAGGTCACCACTCTCATTGGCAAGGCTCAGGTCTCTGGGATGGCATTTGTCACCTCTGCCACCTTAGTGACCTTGTCAAGAGAGGACAGAGTGGAGTCTGAATGAGATGTGCAGTTCGTCACCACACCCTGGTGATCCTGAGCTTCTACCAATTAGAGGTAGAGGCAGATTAGTTCAAGTATCTGGGAGGGACTGGGAGACTCCAGTCTCTGCCCACCTCATCCACAGCACTGTCCCTGACTGACGTGACCGAAACAGAATCCAGGCTGGAGAGCTCTGCCTTCTCTCCATCACCCTGTGTTACCCCTGCCCTCGCATGGGCTCGTCCCATCCATCACCGCTTGGCTTCTTACCCGATAGAAAATTTTAACAACCCAGATTTTGGTGGCATCTACAGCTTTTGCAAGACTCCATTTATTTTAGCTTTTAGCCTTCCTGAGGCTATTCTTACAAATCCTGGCTTGGGACAGTCTTTCATTTATTTATTCAACCAAAAGTTTATTGAGCAACTACTATTTGCCAAGCACTGGGCAGTCATTAAGTTAAAACAGTGAAAAGTTACAGAAGCCTCTTCTACAAATAGTGCTGGAACAGCTGGACATCTGATCCAGCAATCACACTCCTTGATATTTACCCAAAGGATTTGAAAACGCACGTCCACACAAAAACCTGCACACGGAGGTTTACAGCAGCTTTATTCATAATTGCCAAAACTTGGGATCAACCAAGGTATCCTTCAGTAGGTGAATGGATAAATAAACTGTGGTCCATCAGACAACGGAGTATTATTCAGCGCTAAAAATAAATGAGATATCAAGCCATGAAAAGGCATAGAGGCATCTTGAATGTATAATCCTAAGTGAAAGAAGCCAATCTGAGAAGGCTACATACTTTATGATTCCAACTCTATGACATTCTGGCAAAGGCAAAACTATGGAGACAATAAAAAGATCAGTGGTTGCCGGGGGAAGGGAGGGTGGGGGAATGAATAGGCAAAGCACAGAGGAAATTTAAGGCAGTGAAAATACTCTGTATGATACTGTAATGATGGATACATGTCATTATACATTCGTCCGAACCCACAGAACATACTGTAAGGTCCGTTGGCCCGGGTGCAAGGAGGCCCGGGGGGGGGGGGGGGTAAGAGAAAACATCGACCAGTATGAGGTAGGAGAGGCATTGGGACATAACGACCTCACCTGTTCTGGGAATCAACAAGAGACTCTAACTTCCTGCCCAGAAAACAATGGGGCTGACGGGAAGGGAAAGTGGGCTTACGCCCCACAACAGACCAACCAACACCTGGCCCTGCTGTATCCTCACCAAATAAGGAATTACCCTGTATAGCAAACCACCCCCTCCCCTTGCAAGCCGCCTTCTGCTTTTACTCCAATAAAAATTCCCCTCATCCAGTACTGGACGCGACTTCTCTGGCCCTTTTCTCGCCCGGGAGCGCTCCCTAATAAAGCTCACTTGAAGCTTTCCTTTGTTTCGCGGTGCCGTTTTTGTTAAGATCCGACCTTACATTTGGTGCCGAAACCCGGGAGGGGTACCAAGCCCCGCGGGCTGCCGCACGGACCGCTCCTCCCCTCCCCCAGGAGACAACCAGGGAACCTCTACTCAGCCACCCGATCCGGCAGAAAACGGGGTAAGTCCCCTCCCTTGTTCCCTCCGACCCTCAGAGTCCCTGCCCACCGGACTTTCTGTCCTTAATCGCGGCCGCGTCAGGGACTCCTCCGTCCTCTCTCCGGGCCTCGGGCAACTGTGGAGACGTCCCAATCGCCTGACCGCCCTCCGACCTGCCGTGAATTGGAGAATGAGACCAGGGACGCCTCTCTCCCTCTGCATTCACTCAAGGACAGACTGGGGTCATGGGAACCTCACAATCGAAACCAGATCCTAAGACGCCCCTGGGGTGTCTCTTAGCCAATTTTACAGCCCTCGATTTCTCCCAAGATCACCGCTGTCAGACGGCTTATTTTCTATTCCACTGTGGCCTGGCCACAATATCCTCTGGACAATCAATTCTGAAGGGACTTTCGATTTTAACATCCTCCGTGATTTAAATAATTACTGCCACAGGACGGGCAAATGGTCCGAGGTGCCCTATGTTCAGGCCTTCTGGTACTTGCGCTTCCACCCCTATGTCTTAATTGCTCTACCTCCCAGATTCTCCTCGCAAAACAAACTTCTCCAACTCCCTCCGACGAAAACTCCTCCTCTCCTTTAACCGACCCCCCCCCCCCGCCCCGAATCTCTTGCTGTCCCCCTTTTACACCTCCCCCACCCTACCCTGAAGCTGTTCCCCCTTCCCCTGAAGCCGCTCCTCCCACTGCCCCCCCGCCACCGCTGTCAGCTCCTTTGCCCATATCCCTCCCCTCACCAATTAGCGCACACACGCGTTCGCATGATTCCCAGGATCCTAACCTCCTCTGTCCACTGAGGGAGGTAGCAGGGGCAGAAGGACTGGTCCGAGTCCACGTCCCCTTCTCCCTCCAAGATCTCTCTCAAATAGAAAAACGATTGGGTTCCTCCTCTGCTGACTCTTCCCGCTACATTAAGGAGTTCCGCTCTCTCTCTCAAGCTTATGATTTAACCTGGCATGATATCTTCGTGGTTCTGTCCTCTACCTTAACCCCAGACGAAAGGGAAAGAATTCACACTGCTGCCCGAAACCATGCAGATCAGGTCCACCTTACTGATAATTCTATGCCAGTCGGTGTAACCGCTGTACCGGGCACCGACCCAGGCTGGACTTATCAGGACGGCCAAGATGGCCGCCGTAAACGTGATCTCATGATTCAATGCCTCCTAGCTGGCATGCCGGCTGCTGCCCATAAGGTAGTCAATTTTGAAAAACTAAAAGAGATAACCTAAGAACCTAACGAAAATCCAGCTATCTTTCTCAATCGCCTTACAGAGGCCTTAACTCTCTACACCCGGCTGGATCCCGACACACCGGCAGGGGCAATGGTCCTAGTCACCCATTTTATTACCCAATCAGCCCCAGACATTCGGAAAAAATTAAAACGGGCAGAGGATGGCCCTCAAACCCCTATTCGAGACCTGGTAAAAATGGCCTTTAAAGTCTAAAATGGCCGTAAGGATTTGGCAGAATCCAGCCGACAGGCTCGGATGCACCAGAAGGTGGTTCTCCAAACCCAAGCTCTTGTGGCCGCCCTAAGGCCGGCCATCTCCCATGGATCACAGCATCCACGGGGTCTGCAGAAGGCAACCCCGCCAGGGGCCTGCTTCAAATGCGGAAAAGAAGGCCACTGGGCTCGCCAATGTCCCAATCCCCAACCTCCTTCTAAGCCCTGTCCCAGCTGCGGGCTAACGGGCCACTGGAAGAGTGACTGCCCTACGACTGGCCCTCCCTCAGCGTCTCCATGCTGGGGGCAGGCCAACCCTGCGGCATTGCCACTCGAACTGCTGGGATTGGCTGACGACTGACGGCGCCCGGACTCGAAGAACCCCATCACCCTCGCTGAGCCCAGGGTAACGCTACAGGTGGCGGGCAAGTCCATCTCATTTTTGGTGGACACGGGGGCCACCTAATCGGTTCTGCCTACCTATTCCGGGCCAGTTTCTCCTTCCCAGATCTCGGTTATGGGTATTGACGGCAAATCCTTCTCCCCATTTCAAACTGGTTTACTCCCATGTAATCTTGACGGGATGCCATTTACTCATTCCTTTTTAATCATGCCATTCTGCCCGGTTCCCCTCTTAGGCCAAGATATCCTCTCTTACTTAGGGGCCTCCCTCCAGCTGGTCAGACTTGACCCTAAAGTCCCCTCCTCCCAGCTCCTGCTTCCTCTTCTCGGTCTATCTATAGAACCCTCTCCCTCCTGCCCTCCTTTTTCAACCACACCATACCCAATCAATCCCCAAATTTGGGATACTTCTAAGCCCATAATAGCAACACACCATTCCCCTGTTCTCATCCGCCTAAAGGACCCCTCCAAGTTTCCGTCAAGGCCCGAATTTCCCATCTCCGAGACTCACCTTAGGGGCCTACAACCTATTATCACCAGACTCCTAAATCAGGGACTTCTTATCCCCACTGACTCTCCCTGCAACACCCCCATCCTGCCTGTCCGCAAAGCCTCTGGAGATTATCGCCTGGTCCAGGACCTCCGAATAATCAATGAGGCCATAATTCCTCTCCACCCGGCAGTACCGAACCCATACACCTTGCTCTCCCATATTCCCCCATCCACAACCCACTTTACGGTTTTGGATCTCGAGGATGCCTTCTTCATTATCCCCCTACATCCCGACTCCTATTTCCTCTTCGCCTTTACCTGGACGGATCCGGATACTCATACTTCCAGCCAGCTCACCTGGACAGTTCTTGCCCAGGGCTTCCGCGACAGCTCTCATCTCTTTGATCAGGCGCTGGCACGGGACCTCACTGCCTGCTCCCTTACTCCCAGCATACTCCTCCCATATGTAGATGACCTCTTCCTTTGCAGCCCATCTCTTAACCTCTCTAGACAACATACTGCAGATCTCCTCAATTACCTTGGCTCTCGCGGTTATCGGGTCTCCCCAGCCAAGGCTCAGTTATCTGTATCTTCTGTAACCTACCTGGGGCTCCACCTTACCCCTACCACAAAAAGTCTAACAACCGACCGCACCCAGATTATCCGTGAACTCCAACGCAAACACCAACAGTCCACCTCCCCAATTCCCGATTGGTGGCAATCCCCCCTTTTTACCTGGCTAACACCAATCTTGGGCCCCCTACTTCTGATTTGTATCCTGTTTATGTTTGCTCCCTGTTTTCTTAGGTTCCTTCGCAGGCGCATGGAAGAAGTCTCTCGAGTAGCCACAAACCAGATGCTTCTCGGCCCTTACACCCTGCTTCCTACAGAACCCCCCACTGGCTCTCCTTAAATCCGTGCCCCCGACCCCCAACGACGTCCCCACTCATGCAGGAAGTAGCCAGAGACAAAACGTCACCCCAATCCATCAAAGATGTCGGGATGTAAGGTCCGTTGGCCCGGGTGAAAGGAGGCCCGGGAGGTAAGAGAAAACATCGACCAGTATGAGGTAGGAGAGGCATTGGGACATAACGACCTCACCTGTTCTGGGAATCAACAAGAGACTCTAACTTCCTGCCCAGAAAACAATGGGGCTGACGGGAAGGGAAAGTGGGCTTACGCCCCACAACAGACCAACCAACACCTGGCCCGGCTGTATCCTCACCAAATAAGGAATTACCCTATATAGCAAACCGCCCCCTCCCCTTGCAAGCCGCCTTCTGCTTTTACCCCAATAAAAATTCCCCTCATCCAGTACTGGACGCGATTTCTCTGGCCCCTTTCTCTTGGACCAGTGAACCTCGCCCGGGAGCGCTCCCTAATAAAGCTCACTTGAAGCTTTCCTTTGTTTCGCGGTGCCGTTTTTGTTAAGATCTGACCTTACACATACAACACCAAGAATGAACACTAAGGTAGCTATGGACTTTGGGTGATTATGTTGTGTCAATGTAGGCTCACCCTTGGTTAAAAAAAAAAAATTCTGGTGACTGATGTTGATAATGGGGGAGGCTATGCATGTGTGGGGCGGGGCAGGGGGGGTTGAGAAATCTCTGTACCATCCTCCTGATATTCTTATAAACCTAAAACTGCTCTAAAAAAATTAAGTCTTAAAAAAAAGTTCAACAAGTTCCTTGATCCAATGACACTTTTATTCCACTGGAGGTGATAACTGGTAATTGAACAAGTATTATGTGCTCCGGAGACATTAAAACAGAGAGAGGATGCTGAGAATCCAGTAGGCAACTGCTTAGATAGAATACTAGGGAAGGTCTCCATGAAGAGGAGACATTCCAGCTGAAATCTATATAAAGAGAAAAGGCCACCCATGCCAAGATGTGGAGGAAAAGCTGTCTGGCAGAGGTAACAGCAGAGACCAAGGTCCTGAAGCAGGAAGGGGCTCAGCATGTGAGAGGAACAGAGAAAGTAGGTCAGTGTGGCTGGACCTGAGTGGACGTGGGGCTGCGTGATGTTGGAGGAGGGTAGGAGCCAGATGCCATGGGGCTTTTAGGTCAGGGTGAAGGCTGGCCCTTAATCCAAGCGCACCACAGGGCTCTGTGGAGGGGAGGGCTGAGGCCTGATTTTGATTTAGTCTGAGGTCAGTCTCTGTCAATCTCAACTTACTCGTGGGCCCTCTATGGTGCCACAAGCTTCTTGAAGGTGCCCCCACTTCCTTCCTCATGATAGCATTTACATAATCTGAATTGCATTTGAGAGCTTCCTGTGTCTCTCAGGAGCCCGAGCAGTGGTTTACCCCTAGTTCAGCCACCATGAACCAGTCATCCCCGGACCTCCCTTCCCCGCCTCCACTGGGCCTCAGTCTCCGCATCCACGAAGTGGGCGGGTAGAACCAAATGATGCATATGGCATTTCCGGTCCCATCACTCTAACTTTGGTTTGTGATTGGAAGAGGATGCAGCAGAAGTGGGATCCAGGAGAGAAACGAAAGTGAAAGATGGAAAACATTCCTCCAGCCTCCAGGAAAGTAGGCAGAGCTGGGGGTGGGGGGAGGGTAATGGGTGGGGGAGGGAGGTTTTTAGAAAGCTGGCCTGGCAAGGTCCCTGTGACCCAGACTTTCGCTTCTCCTAAACACCCCAGAACACCATGTGACGCAGCCTGGCCACAGAAGCAGCGAAGGGGGAAGCTAGGGGCTCCCAGGGTTTCTCAAGGAGCAGAGAGCTGGTCAGAGGCTGAGCCCGAAGGGAGAGGGCCTGGGAGGGGCGGCAGGGGAGGCAGTCTCGGGAAGGCGAGGAGTGGAGGAGACAGCGGGGCGGTGGGGGCACAGGGAGCCCCTGTGGGAGGACCGTTGTCTCCGGAGTGTGGGCCAGGTGTCACCAGGGGAGGGGACAACGGTTAAGAAAAGACGACCAACCGGAGAGACCCGCAGGAAAGGAGGGGGAGGGGCAGAGACGAGGAAAGAGAAGGGTCGGCAGTGAGGAAGGGTGGAGGAAGGAAGAAGAGTTAGGGGTGGGAGGAGGGGAGAGGAGAGAATTAGGGAGCGGGAAGTAGAATCTGGGTAGCCCCAGAGGCCCCAGGGGTAGAGAAAGACAGGGAGAGGGGACAGGGGAGCAGAGGGGAAAAGGGAGAGGAAGGGGGGACCAAAAGGGGTGAGAAAGGAGAGAAGGGAGCAGAAGAGAAGAGGGAGGCCGCGGGGGAGGGCCGGAGGGCTGCGGACAGGGTGGGGGTCTGAGAAGCGCAGCGGGGGCCCAGGATGCCCGGGCTGCGCGCCCCAGTGGAGCCCCGAGAGTCTGGGGAGCGCCGGCCGCTGCTGGAGCGCAGGCCGCGGGAGCCCCGACGGTGGTGGCGGGCGGCGGTGGCCGCAGTGCTGCTCGTGGAGATGCTGGAGCGCGCCGCCTTCTTCGGCGTCGCGGGCAACCTGGTGCTCTACCTGAACAGCGCCGACTTCCACTGGACGGGCGAGCAGGCGTCCCGCGCCGCGCTGGTCTTCCTGGGCGCCTCCTACCTGCTGGCGCCCGTGGGCGGCTGGCTGGCCGACGTATACCTGGGCCGCCACCGCGCCATCGCGCTCAGCCTCCTGCTCTACCTGGCCGCCTCCGGCCTGCTGGCCGCCACCGCCTTCCTCGACGGCCGCAGGTCCTTCTGCGGCGAGATGCTCTCCCTGCCGCTGGGGCCCGCCTGCCCCTCGCACGGCTGCCTGCACACCTCGCCCACCCCCTACTGCGCCCCCACCCTCTACGCGGTGTTGCTGCTGCTCGCCCTGGCCGCCAGCTCCGTCAGGAGCAACCTCACCTCTTTCGGTGCCGACCAGGTGAGTGACAAGGGGGCCCGCCCCGTCGGGAGGCCCGGGGCGTGCGGAGGGAAAGCGATGGACCCGGGAGTCAAGAGGCCCTGGCTGCCAGCCAGCGTGACCCCTCTCTGGGCCCAGTTTCTTTATTTGAAAGACGCTGTGGGGTTGGGGGTGCGGACCCCTACAACAAAAACGATGGCACAATAGTGATAGCCATAGTTGGCCTTTGACTATGTGCCACTTTCAGTGTTTTAACTCATTTCGTCCTCTTAACTACTTAGAAGGTAGGTAGTATTTTTATGTCCATTTTATGGAGTAGGACACTGGAGTTTCAGGATGTTTATCGGCCTGGCTGAGGTCTCATAGACAGCAGGTCGAAGAGCAGGTTAGGGTAGCTGCACATCAGGCCCCACACCTTGGGCCCCATCTTTGTGTGTTGTAGGGATCTAGAGGCAGGCGGGAGCCTCTTCCTGCCAGCTGTGCCGGAGGTTGAGTCAGGCCCACGTGTTCAGATCCCAGCTCTGCCACTCACCAGCCAGAGGCACCTGGGCCAATACCTTAACTTCTGTGCCTTTTTCTGTACACTTTTGGACAGAACATGGCACATAGGAGAAATTCAATAGATATTTGTTAAATGAATGAGTAAATACTGTGTAATAACATGGCTATATTTTGATAGCTCTACTCAGTGGGCTATTAGACAGTAATTTTTAAAAATATGTAACGTGACTTGAACAAAACCACATACAGTGTTAGTGAGCAAAAGCAATGCGAAATTGCCTCCAGAGTATGAGTGCAGCCGCGTGAAAAGAGCAGGTGTCAACAGAAGGGGGAACTGGAAAAAATTGTGACAGTAGTGTGACCAGGTGCCACTGGACTAGTACTTTTTCCCTAATTGCTTTAAAATGTTCTTTAATTGCATGTATTGCAATCAGAAAGGGGACATTTTGGAAGGAATATTGCATCCAGCTGGCATCCACGATGCGGCATCCAACACAATCTCCGGAGTCCTTACCAAGGAGTGACTCATCCAGCCTGTTCGGATTCCTTTGATGATGGGGGATTCAGTGCCCCCAGGACAGCCCCGTCCATTTCTCAGCCACCACTGACCTTCCTGCAGACCAGGAGACCCCCAATATCTGCCAGTGGGGATCTCTCAGCTTCCCTTAATTCTGCTCTTTCATTGACATCCCACTCCGCCCCCAGGTGCCCTTGACTTCACTGACCTCCAGAGGGCCTCAGCCATCTACTGCCTCCTGTCTGTCCCTCCTCTTGTGGCAGAACTGGTCTCTCAGAGGCTCGGCCACTGGGTAGCATGGACTCTGGGTGGGGCCAGGCCAGGCTGGAAGGCTGCCTGGGGGTCTGGCCTGATCCCTAGGACAGTTCAGAAACACTAAAATGATTTGAGACAGGGATGGAATCATTAGATTAGATTTTTTTAAATTCTTTTCTTTTTTTTTAAACCCCAAATTTGTTTATTTATTTTTATTTTTTGGCTGTGTTGGGTCTTCGTTTCTGTGCGAGGGCTTTCTCTAGTTGTGGCAAGCGGGGGCCACTCTTCATCGCGGTGCGCGGGCCTCTCACTATCGCGGCCTCTCTTGTTGCGGAGCACAGGCTCCAGACGCGCAGGCTCAGTAGTTATGGCTCACGGGCCTAGTTGCTCCGCGGCATGTGGGATCTTCCCAGACCAGGGCTCGAACCCGTGTCCCCTGCATTAGCAGGCAGATTCTCAACCACTGAGCCACCAGGGAAGCCCCATTAGATTAGATTTGAGTTCTTTAAAATGGCTCTGGTTACAGGGTAGGCAGTGGATGGGGGTAACACGAGTGGGCACACCAGAGCAGCGAGGGGGATGCTGCAGAATTCGGGGGGGGGGCAGTCAGATGGGGAGTGCAGGTGGGAGGGGGTGGCACCATCTGGCGGACAGCCATACCCAGGAACTGAGTGTTTAACACACTTGCTGATTTCAGAAAGGGCCATCCATCATTCTGGACAAAATGGCTGTTTATTTTGGGAGAGCTCATTTATATCCTGAACGGGCTGCCTGGTCCTCCCCTTAGAGTTGCAATTGTCATATTCATTTATATCCAATTAATAAATGGAGTGCCTGCTCATAATGGGACTTATTCAATTTTATGCTTGAAAGTCTACAGCAAGGATTTTCAGTGGGTGAGAATTCTCAGTGAGTGGACAGGCCCCTCCCTCCTCATCCCCAAGAGGACCCCTCAGAATCTCCAAGGGGATGCAGTTTTAAGCGCACCTGTGTGGACTAAAAGTTTACATTTGGAAAATGAACAAAATACCTAGTTACTTTTTTCCTAATGCAACTACAGAAATTAAAGCTTGATAAAATCTTAACTAATGGATATGTGTATCTCTGGGTGGAAGGAGAATAATGGATTCTGAGACCTGGGGAGTTATTGAAACGGTGATGGGGTACAGAATCATTTATCTAAAAAGGTGACCTCCAGACATCACTGCTTTCAAAAAGTACAGATGCCCGGGCCCTGCCCCAGATCTGCTGAGTCAGAATCTGGGACCAGGGTCTAGGAGAGGTACCGGCAGCCAGTGCAGTTGATCCAAGCCAGCAGACCGGAAGGGGGCCTGGGGCCTGGCTGTTGCAGATTGATCCAAATCCTGGGTAAAGATTTTCAGCCCTACTGCCCTTGCTGGGGGGCCCAAATTTTTTTTTTTCCATCAGGCCAGAACCCGCTCCTGGGGCCGTGTCTGGGACCACTTCTGCTTTCCCTGATTATGCCAACTTTGTCTGACTGGGAGGCAAGTTGTGGTGGGAGCACAATGGAAAACTCCATTTGCATCTTCAAACTGCAGAGGAAATTTTCAATTAGACTTTAACTGTTCTTTCAGTAATATGCACAAATCATATTTAATAATGTGGACCAGACCTGAGACCTTGACTGGCGTTTTTCTGACTATGAAGGTGACACCCAGTCTGGATTGCTCAAAGACAAAGGGATAAATCAGCTAGAAATGAACAAAGTGGCACCAGAGACATCTGTTGTGTGTACCGGCTAGTGACAATATAAAAGCAATGTGTGGGCTTCCCTGGTGGCACAGTGGTTGAGAGTCCGCCTGCCGATGCAGGGGACGCGGGCTCGTGCCCCGGTCCGGGAAGATCCCACATGCCGCGGAGCGGCTGGGCCCGTACCATGGCCGCTGAGCCTGCGCGTCCGGAGCCTGTGCTCCGCAACGGGAGAGGCCGCAACAGTGAGAGGCCCGCATACCGCAAAAAGAAAAAGAAAAAGAAAAAAGCAATGTGTGTCAAGGGCAGGAAGAAACAGCTGTGTCAAAATGTCCTGATCATGAACAGGTGACTCCCAAGAGAAGGGTTTATTCATTCATTCAACAAATATTATTGAGCATCTATTTAGTGATCAGGGTGAGGAGAGTGCCAGAACACCCACCCACTGATGCAAGAAGTGTCTCTGTGGGAAAGGGGGTGCAGGCACGTGGCAGGGTGCCCTCACACCTCCTTGGGCCTCACTCTCACCCTTGCCCGGCAGGTGATGGATCTTGGCCGCCATGCCAACCGCCGCTTCTTCAACTGGTTTTATTGGAGCATTAACGTGGGTGCCGTGCTGTCGTTGCTGGTGCTGGCCTTTATCCAACAGAACATCAGCTTCCTGCTGGGCTACAGCATCATCGTGGGCTGCGTGGGCCTGGCCTTCTTCGTCTTCCTCTTCGCCACCCCCAGCTTCATTACCAAGCCCCCCACAGGCAGCCAAGTGTCCTCCATGCTCAAACTCGCTCTCCAAAACTGCTGTCCCAGGCGGTGGCGCCGACACTCTGCCAGGTAAGGGGAGGGCTCTGGGTGAAGGGGCCACGTGATCCAGTTTAAAGACGTTCTGGATCAGCTCCAGTGGTAGCCCTTTATGAGGACCAGCTCCCCAGTGGGTTAGAGCTGCCCGCCATGACTGAGGCTGCTGACAGAGGTCAGGGTGACGGTGGTGGTATTGGCAGTGCACTAACTGTAGAAAGCATGAGGATGCTATGGTCTTGACAGTGACGGTGGCGATACAGATAGGGATGGTGGTGTTACTAGCGACAATGAAGATAAATGCTGGCAATGGTGATAACCATGGCAGTAGAGTGGTGTTTATGAAGACGATCTACCAGTGAAGGTTGTTGGGCTAGCAGTCTACGCTACCTGGGTATTACGTATAAGAAAGGCTAAGATGTCAGCCAAACTGGCTCCCTTTCCCATTAGCTGGCATTCAAGGGAGGAAGGTTCTGAATGGCCTTGCATGTGCACAATGGCTTCCTTTTGCCCCTCTCTTCCCTGAGTTAATTGCCTACTTATGCTAAGCAAACCTGTCTCCAGACCTTGGACCCAGTTACAGCTCCTGTCAGTGGGATCTAGACGGAAAAGGTATAGAACATGCTTTCCCCCAACCTGGTGCATTGCTGTAAGGTTTTGTTTGAATGGTCCATTGCTGCCTAACTGACTACCCCAGAACTTAATGGCTTAAGCAACCACCTTTTGTTACCCCTCAAAATCTTGTGGGTAACGGCTCAGCCGGACAGTTCTGCTTCTTATGATATCACGGCGGGCTGCGGTCACTGAGGACTTGAAAGGGCTAGAACATCCAAGACGGCTCACTTTCCCGGCCGGCAGTCGACGTTGTCTGTTGACGAGGACACCTCGGCTCTCGGCTCCCCTTCGTGTGGCCTTGCCCCCCAGGTGGCCGGAGCCTCTCCTGGCAAGGTATCTGGGCTGCAAGAGGAGGGAGCATTCCAAGAGGGAATGTTCCGGAGGGCAAGAAGTGGAAGCTGTCGGTCCCTTGAAGGCCTTTTGGAGGTTTGGAGTCCCAAAGCATCACTTCCTCCTCCTTCTGTTGGTCAGTGCAGTCAGAGCCCAGCTCAGATTCAAGGGCAGGGCAGCTAAAATCCACCTGTTAGTGGAAGAACAACGTCGCAGACTGGGTGGGGAGAAGCTGACGGTGGCTGTCACACCACACCGGTATCGTCCCTTTCGGAATCTCAAAGGATGAGGCAAGGCTCTTGGGCAAGTAGGGATTAGAAGCCTCTCAGGACAAAGGGCAAAGGGTAAAGGTTGATCTTTCCTGTCTCCTGATAATGTTCCCTCCACCCCTACTGCTCTATCCCTTGTTCTGTAGGGAGAGGGCTCCCATGTTGCCTGTTGAGGAGGATGGACTTGGAGAGCGCACTGGGGGGACTGGAGTGTCTCAAATTGTGACAGCCTCTCTCTCTGAGTCAGGCGCGGACTGGGGCTTCCCTGGCTCCCATGGCACACCAACACTACAAGCCAAAAACTCCCCCAAGACTCTGCTCGCCATAGCCTCTGCTCTTCCTTACCCCAGGACCCGAGGCCACAGCTTAGGATGGCCTTGATCGCCAACTCTGCCACACGGATGACAGTGATAGTATTGACAGTGGCAGAAAAATAATGGTGATAGAATGAGAACCCCACGGAGGGGATGGCTTTGGTGATGGTGATGACGGCAAAAGGGATGCCGATGGTGGAGCGGAGGACATGAGGGTGGCGATTTCTGAGATGATGTCTGTGATAGGTGGTGATAGGGGAGTGGGATTAAAGTAGCGGATGATGGGGGAGGTGGGAAGGCGGCCACGGTGGTGGTGACGGGTGATGGTAGCAGCCATTTTATCTGCTGCCTCTAAGGCCCCTCAGAGACCCTCCAGGCGCCCAGCTGCTGCCTGATCAGAGGTCTCCCCAGGCTGGCCCTTCCCCGCAAGAGGACATCGCCAACTTCCGGGTGCTGGTGAAGATCTTGCCCGTCATGGTGACCTTGGTGCCCTACTGGATGGTATACTTCCAGGTCAGCACCCCCGCCCTTTCGCTCTGTGGGGACTCGCTCCCCAGGCCCCTCACTGGTCTCATCTCTCATGGTAGATGCTCAGGGTATGTGGAAAGGGGGACGGGCTCACAAAGTGAACTGCTACCACGTAGCAGCTGGGGTGGCGCCTGGCGCTAAGCCGTCCCAATAATTACACTCCGGGTGGTAGAGCACAAGGAACTCTGGAGACGGGTCTGAGGCCCAGTGACTGAATAAGTCACCCCATCTCTCCGGGCCTCAGTTTCCTGTTAGACTAGAGGCTCTAACAGTTCTGCAGCATTCAGACTCTCCGACTTGGCAACGGAGGCCCAGAGAAGGTGTGTTGGTTGCCCGAGGCCCCACAGCAAGTTAGGGGCAAGCTTCGTCCCCCGAGTGCTTTGCAACAGTGGCTCCCCACCCTGGCCGCGCCTCAGAATCCCCTGCAGCGCTTTTAAAAAATACATATTCCCAGGTCCCACCGCAGACCACTGAAAGAGAATTGCTGGAGGAGTCTCCAGTGTAATAAACTTCTCAGGTGATGCTGACCCTTAGCCAGGTCTGAAAACCGCTGCTTCCCGCCCACTCCCCAAGGGGAAGGTTACTGTAGTGAATGTGTGTGCGGTGTGTGGAGGGTGGGCAGCAGCCTAACCCCGGCCTCTAATCCCCAGTCCACAAGGTCACTGCCTCCCACACACGCTCTGCAGGAACCTTGTTGCGAGCTGCAGAGGGTGAGGGTCATGCAGGGCCAGCCTGCTGCTTGGGGGTGGCACAAAGGCAGAAGGTGTCTATGATGGGACGTGTGTGCCCATGGTTGATCCCTAGTCGTACCAGTTGTCAGAATACTGACATCCTTCCATACCAGTCAGCAAACAGCTGCTGCCCTGAGCAACCCAAGTGCCCTCCTCTGGCCCCAGGCCCTCCTGCAGGATTCTCCCAGAGCCCCCTCCCTCACACAGCAGCTAATGGGATAACGGCCGGCATGGCGGGGAGCCCTGGAGCCTGCCTCTGCTGCTGTCCAGGGCCATTCTGGCAGGTCAGTGCCTACGCAGTCCCCGGTCGTGTCAACCTGTGGGGCTCAGCTTGGCCTCAGTGTCAGATGAGCGCTCCCTGCGGGGACAGCCATGCATTATCTTCCCCATGTCAACAAATATTTATCCACACTTACTCCGTGCCAGGCCCTGGAGACAAGAATGTGAGCCAGACCAGCTGGGCCTGGGCTCTGGAGCAAAGCTGCACGCACAGCCCTCAGGCCTGGGAACAGAGCAAAGGAAACTCCCGGGGAGGGAGGGGGGTGGGAAGGTCACTTTCCCCCTGAAGCGGGGCGAGGGGACAACCGCCCGGCTGCCCTGTGCTACTGCGGAGGAATGCCTGCCTTGGAGCTGGGAGCATCCTGGGATGGAAATGAGGCGGCCATCTCTGTTCCAGCCTCACCTCCAGCTCTCTCGGCAGATGCAGTCCACCTATGTCCTGCAAGGTCTTCACCTCCAAATCCCGGACATCTTCCCAGACAACCCTGCCAACAGATCCGCGGCTCTGAGGGCCCAGGGCAGTGGCTACAAGGTAAAAGACACACATGTGATCAGCCCCCACTTCAGGCCGGGCTGGGGGCTTCCTCTAAGAAAAGGAGGAGATGAAGCTGTCACCACACTCCCGTCCCCCAGCAGCACAGCATCCTCGGGATACAGGAAACGCACCTGGAGGCCCAGACATCCTGCCAAAAGGCTCGGGTGCATACAAGACTTCAGGTCAGCTTCACTCCCACCCACTGCTGCTCTGAAGCGGCCTCACGGCCCAGTTTGCACCAGGCCCTCAGTCAGGCACATTCGGGGCATTCCCAGCTCTACCGTGCTCCCTCCCTCTGTGGGACTCCTGGATGCTCAGATCTCTGCCTTTCACCAGGACTTACCAAACCAGTTCCTTGGCATTTCAGAGACTCTTAAAATCAAAGACCTTCAGAGCTGGCAGATAAATGACATACCTGCTACTAGACCTCCCTTCCTTGCCCGTGGCAGGCATCACTAATCTATCATGGCATTCTTTCATGCTGAGCCCATGAACATTCCAGGCAGCCACTACCAACCGACAGAAGTTGAAGGAACCTATTTGCCATCCCTGATCTAATCCATCCCCTAGTTACACAGCCGAGGAGCGTGTATTCAGGGGAGGGGAAAGGACTGACTCTGGGTCACCCAGGGACAGTCTGGATGGAGTCCAGGTCTCCGGACTCCAGCCCAGAGCTCCTTCTGCTCTGCTAGCCTGCCTCTCTTGGTTCCTTCTTTCCCAGATCCCTGAAGCCTGGCTCCTCCTGGCCAACGTCGTGGTGTTGCTGATCCTGGTGCCTGTGAAGGACCACCTGCTCGATCCTTTACTGCTGCGCTGCAAGCTGCTTCCCTCGGCTCTGCAGAAGATGGCGCTGGGGATGTTCTTTGGTTTCACCTCGGTCGTTGTGGCAGGTATGTCGGCCTGAGTGGAGGGCCTTGGGGAGGGGGCTGGCCTTTGTCTGGGGCTGGGGGGAGGCTGGCTCCACCAGGGGCCGATGCTGAAGCTGTGGGCCTGGGCCAAGTACACCCTCCACCCGTGGGTGCCAGTCTTGGCTTCTGGAAGGTGTGAGCTGAAAGAGACCCTCCTCCTTGAGTCCAGCCTCCCCTCGTTTTGACAGATGAGGGAACTCGGGCCAAGAGAGGAAAAAAAGATTTTCCCCGGTGGGATGTAAGCTTTCTGAAGGCAGGGGATTTTTTTTCTTTTTTATTCACTGCTGTGAATAATGCACATGGGTGCTCAAAAAATGTGTTGAATGCATTTTCCAAAGACACACAGCCATTTAGCAGTTGGGGGACATTTTTCCAAAAGTATCTATTATTTATTCTCTTCCCTCTTCCATTTCAAAAGGATCTGAAGCCTCTCATAAGAAAGAAGCTCTGGTAAAGAAGCCTTGCATGCTACTGCACAAACCTCAGCCCTTTTCACTTTGCGACTTAATGATCCTGAAGTTACTTAGTGTCTTTGAGCTTCATCTTTAAAATGGGGAGAGTAATTCATTCAGACCCTGTGCAGAGGCCAGGCTCCACCCTCATGGAATGTGGTCTAGCAGGAGTGTTGTGAGGATTAAACAAGATGAAGTCAGTAAAGCACCCAGCACCATGCCTGGAACACAAGTAGGAGCCAGAGGAATTAAAACTCAATAAGCAGTATTGTGTTGCAAGTATGAAAACCATACTAGATTCTTTTTCAGCTACATGCTTTCGTGCATTTTGTCCTATTTCATCCTCACAATAATCCTGGGGTTTTGATTCCTACTTCTTGCATAAGGGAACTGGGTCTCAGAGAGGTTAAGTGATCGGCCCAAGATCACACAGCTAGCCAGTGGCAGGACCAGGATTGGAACCCAAGTCACCTAATTCCATATCTGGTGTTCATTCCACTAGAGCACAGCTGTCTCCTAAGCAATGAAGGGGAAGGAGATAAACTAAACTTGAAAGCCAGGTTAGAAACGCTATTGTAATACTTGACGCTGCAGTAGAGGAGGCATATGATATCATGGGAACGGGGCTGGCTTTGAAACTAGACACGCTGGGGCGCAAATACAGCCCCAGTTACTTATCAGCTGTGTGACTCAGGGCTGATTGCTTAACCTAAACTTCTCTTTCTTACTTATAAGAATGCATATTAAATGCCTCGCCTATAACAGGCTCTCGGTTAACGAGAGCTGTTACAGTTATTGAGTGCAAAACCTAGTTCTGAGCTTCCTAGCAGCCAAGGCAAAAAGGGAAGGGATGGAGGGCCAGTGTTCTTTTCCTTACATGCTGCCTAGTCAATGACTGGCTACTTAGTGAATACCCACTACATGCCAAGCTCTGTCATGGGGCTAAGCTGCCTACAGTGGGCCTGACTGTAGCCCCTCTCCCCACCACCAGGAGTCCTGGAGATGGAGCGCTTAGAGTACATCAGTCACAACCAGACGGTGTCCCAGCAGATTGGGCAGAACACATATTATGCAGCACCACTGTCCATCTGGTGGCAGACCCCTCAGTACCTGCTCATCGGGATCAGTGAGATTTTTGCCAGCATCCCAGGTATCCTGGACCCCTCCCCTGCTCTCGCATGGGTGATGGGCTCTGCCTGGTGGTGCCTCGAAGTCAGAGGTCTCACGGGCACAGCCTCTGGAGCTTGTCTGCATGGAGGAAGGCAGGGTTTTCTGAGCGGGGCTGCAATCACCCCGTGGGGACTTATCAGCACTGGTTTGTGGAAGGCACTGCGACAGGCAGTGGGGATTAGAGGTGAAAAAGACATTCCCCATACCACCTGTCCCCACAGTCCCCCTGGTGCCATGTTCCCCACCCTCTGTGACTTTGCGGTTGCTGTTCCCTCTGCCTTCCCATTTCCCAGATTGGAAGTGAACTCCCATTTCCCCTTCAATTCCCAGTCTAACTGCCCTCTCCTCCATGAGGCCCTCTCCAAGGCCTCTGGGCAAAGGGGTTCCTCTCTGTCTTCCCTTTGTCCATGTGGCCCGGGGCAGAGGGAATGGGGCGGGGGAGACACTGGGAGATTTCTGAGGTTGAATCAAAATGATTTGATGATGGGGCTTCCCTGGTGGCGCAGTGGTTGAGAGTCCGCCTGCCGATGCAGGGGACGCGGATTCGTGCCCCGGTCCGGGAAGATCCCACATGCCGCGGAGCGGCTGGGCCCGTGAGCCATGGCCGCTGAGCCTGCGCGTCTGGAGCCGGTGCTCCACAACGGGAGAGGCCACGACAGTGAGAGGCCCGCGTACCGCCAAAAAAAAAAAAAAAAAAAAAAGATTTGATGATGATGCTGAAGGTGGGCAGAGAGGGTGGGCAAGAGAGAGGATGAGGACGGGGCTTCTGTCACTGAAATGGGAGGCCCAGGAGGAAGGGGAAGAGGGGTGACAGAGCAGTGTGGGAGCATCCAGGTGGAGGTGTTCAGGGGGGATGAGCAGGGCAGAGGCAAGGGGTCACCCAGGGGAAGCCAGGAGGGAGGCTTGGCTGGGGGAGGGGAGGGCTGTGGCCCAGCAGGCTCTGCGCCTCCACCAGCCCCTTGGGTCGTCCTTCCTCCCTCTCTGCAGGCCTGGAGTTTGCATACTCAGAGGCCCCGCGTTCCATGCAGGGCGCCATGATGGGCATCTTCTTCTGCCTGTCTGGGGTGGGCTCGCTGTTAGGCTCCAGCCTGGTGGCACTACTGTCACTGCCGGGGGGCTGGCTGCACTGCCCGGAGGATTCTGGTGAGTGTGGGGGGCCTCCCCGGGAATGGGACATGGGTGGAGAGCGACTTGGAAAGGTGATGCCAACTGCCAAGTGCTTTGACCCCAGGCAGATGGAAATGGCACGCTAGACTCAGTACGGGGCACTCGCCCAAACCTGGCCCAGCGCCCACAGCGTGGTCCTGTCCTGAGCCTCAGGTACCCTAACCGTCCAAAAGTAATCAGTGAACTCAGGAGACCTCCAAGGCACCTTCCTGCTTCCGGAACTCTGCCATTCTGGCTAAGGGTCACCTCTCTCTGTGGTACTTATGTTTTAAGCCCCTGAAAGAACAGCAAGCTACCAGGGCATTGTAGACGCCACAGGAGACACCCAGGGCAGCCCGATGCTAGTGGGCTATCTGCCCTGTGTTTTCAGACCCCACCCGCTGCCCACTTTGGCTTCAGCTGCCATCGCTGGGGGAGCCCCGCCCTGACCTGAATGCCAACCCCTCCTTTCCCCAGGGAACATCAACAAATGTCGGATGGACCTCTATTTCTTCCTGCTGGCCGGCATTCAGGCTGCCACAGCCTTGCTGTATATCGGGATCGCTGGTCGCTATGAGAGGGTGGCCCAGGGCCCAGCCTCCCAAAGCTGTCCCAGGAGGGACAGTGGATGAACACGGCCGCCACTCCCCGCTTGCCTCTCTCCCCCAACAGACAGCCGCAGGCCCAGATGGGGTTTCCTTCTCAGTTTATTCTGTACCCAACGTTAGGATGAAATGGTTCTCATAAATATGGGCCATGAGCCCTTCCTCACGACCATGGTCCATGACAAGGGGCAGGGCAGAGGGGGCCTGGGTGGGAGTCCTTGCGAGGGACCAGGCAGGGGACTCGCATCAACAAGCACCAGAGGATGAACAGGAGGCTGCCCAGGCTAGAGGCCGACGGCGCCGGGCCAGGCAGGCCGGGAAGGGTCAGGAGCTGCCCCGGATCCGTTCCATGTAGCTGCGCAGCTCCTCGGGGTCCTTCAGCCCCATGTCCTCACACACCCAACGGATGTCCTCCTCGCCTGCCACCAGGATGGACTGCACGGCAGGGGCCCCCCCGGACTCCTCGGGCAGCTGGGCTGGGGGTGCTGGCGCAAACGTCACAAACTCTACTCGCTTCCGCCGCCCCCCCGCTTCCTTCCTGGCCAGGGTGCTCGAGGAGCTGGGGGTGCCCCTGGCAGGGGCCTGGGCCAGGGTCAGGGCCTCCCCTCCTCCCCCACTCTCGCAGGGGCAGCCCCCCTCCCCCTTGGGCAGGCCAGAGGACTGCCGATCCAGCTGGCGGCTCAGGTCCTCCTGGTCAGTGCCCAGCCAGACCCAGTTGTGGGGCTGGGGGGTGGCAGGGGCGGCAGCACTGTCAGGGGGCTCCTTGCGCTGGTAGCGCAGCATGAAGACCACACCGTTGACCAGGAAGATGAGGATGGCCAGACAGAAGATGCCCAGCAGGGCGTACATGCCCAGCTCTAGTTCGGTGACCCGCTGCGGGGCGGGGACCATCTCCTCGTCGTCTTCCGCCTCCTCCCTAGCTTCTGCCTTCTCCTTCCCGGCCTCCTCTGCTGCCTGCTCAAACTTGCGCCTCACATCCCCGCCGCCCCCCACACTGCCTGCCGCCCGCCGTTCTCCACCCACGCTGGCCTCTGGGGCAGCTGAGCTCTGAGCGGGGCTGGATGGGAGGGCAGGGGCTGGGGTGGGAGCGGGGGACAGCCCTAGCCAGGCGGTGCCAGAGGCCAGGGGCACACGGTGGCGGCCCCGGCGGCAGGGCTCAGGCGGGTGCAGAGCCACATGCAGGGGCAGCCCCTTGACGCCCGCCCCACTCACCACCACCCCGAGTTGGGCGCCCCGCTCATAGGCTGGTAGCACAGCGCCGGGCTCCTCGGCCGAGACGGACAGTCCCAGGTCACGGTGGTTGTAGAGCTCAGCGGGGGCCAGGGTGTGGTCAGAGAAGGACAGCCATAGGGAGAGGGCCACCTCCTGTCGGGCACACAGACACAGGCAGAGACACGCCAGGGCACGCACGCATGCACACAGAGACCACTCCCACAGAGACAGGCCACACGGAGGAGGAGAGACCAGAGAGAAAACAGACACAGGCAGAGGGACAAAACACGGGGAGAGAGGGGACATGTGTCAATCACCTGTCTTCCACTCAGCCCCGGGGTCTGAGTCATCGGGAGGGTCCTCAGTTAGAGCCATCTAATAACCTCCCACTGCCACACTCCAGCCAGTCACTGCTTGATCACCTCCAGCCGCAGAGAGCTCACTACCTTACAGGGAGTCAGTCCTCATCCCGAAAACCCTAAGGTGAAGGGTGGAGGTACCTCCCATCCCCCTGTTATCAACCCCCAGCTGGAGATGTTGATCTCATCCCCCTGACCCCCCAGCTGTCACCTGCTTTGGGGCAGGAAGGGCTGACTGTGCCCAGCACGTGGCTGTGACCTCCCCGGGGTGGGCAGTGCCCCGGCTTAGGGCCAGTGAGATGCCCATCACTGGCTGCACCCCCAGCTCCAGCACCGAGACCTTGTCATCCGTCACAGCCAGTACCTGCTCCCCCAGGATGGAGTCAGACAGCGGGGAGCGCACCTGAGGGTGAGAGGGAGTTGGAAGTGTGTGGCGGGGCCCTCGTACACAGACAGCCTCCGCCCTCTGAGAACCCAGCACCCTTACAAAGGGATCTGGTTTGTGCTCCCAGCATCTGCACAGGCTTTCCCACCCGTAGCACCTCAAGACCTGGCTCCCACATACCCAACCTCAGCCCTTCATACTTTGAGGACTTCCTCCGTTACACGGGCCGCCCTATTCTGACCCAATCCCCAACCCCCCTGGGTTCATACCTCCCCAGGTACACCCTGGGCCTTCCGACACTCTTCACACCTGCCCATTAACATTATGGGAGTCACCTACACCCTTTTCAGGCCGTCTGCTCACCTCGATGGAGGTGACGCCGGGCTCCCGGCCCACCAGGACGCGGCCTCCCTCCAGCGAGGCGACACTCGGGTCCTGCACGCGGGCGTGCGGCGCCACGAGGTGGGACACGTCCAGCAGCCAGTCGGGGCCGAGCAGGTGGGTGAGGCGGCGGCCGCCGTCCAGCGGGTGGGCCGCGAAAGGGACGAGGAAGCGCACGCCGGCGCGCTGGTACTGCAGGCGGCAGCCGCGGACGCGCCGCTCGGCCTCCTCCGCCCTTGCCTCCTCGGGCTCCAGCACCCTGCGGGGAGCGGCGGCCCGGGGGCGGGGCGTCAGCGCGGGCCCCGCCCCTAGCCGGCCGAGGGCCCCGCCCAAGGGAGGCCCCCGGCTCCTAGTGGGCGCGCGTTCCCCAAGCCCCGCTCGCAGCCGCACCTCCGTGGTCAGGTCCTTCCACCCGCAGGCGCCGCGCCCCAGTCCCATTCCTGACTGGTGCCTTTGCCTATGCATCGAGCCGCTCTCGCCCTCCTCTTACTCCTAATTGGAACTCTGGTTATGCGTGACGAGACCCTCTCTTATGGGGGAGACCCACGGTGCTCACTCTCTGGAGGACCTGGGAGCTCAGATTCCAGAGGCCTGAGGCCACCTCGTCCTTGCGCTCTGGTGGGATCCCCTCAATATTTACTAAGTGCCATCTTAGGCTCTGAGGACACAGCAGGGAACAAAACAGACAAAATCCCCTCCTTCAAGGGCTTACATTCTAGGGGAGGAGTGTGGAGGGTAGTCAGACCACAAACAAGATCAATCAGATCACGTGGTATGTTAGAAAGTGATACGTACTATAGAGAAATAAGGCAGGGAAGGAGGAGAGGAGTGGAGGTCGGCAATCGCAAACAGCGGTCAGAAGCTGGGTGATGATGGGCGGGCAGGGGGAGAAGCAACCGCAGGCAATGGGGCAGTTTTTCAGACCCCAGCTCGGGCTTATGGCTGTGTCCCCTGAACCCTCAGTCCCAGAGCGACTTCGCCAAGGCCTGCCAGCTTCCCCAGGGCTCCACCTACCCTTCCGCTGGGCCAGGCACCCTCCAGCCTCGGACCTGCTCGAGGGTGGTGTCGGTGAGTTCGATGTGCAGGGGCAGAAGCGGGGCCCACACGGTCAGCCGCAGCGAGGCCCGCAGCCGGCGCCACCAGAAGTCCACCCGCACCCCCCGAGCACCCCGGCTCTCCTTGCCAGCCACAAACACAGTGTCACAGGCCTCGGACACCTGTGGGAGGGCAGAAGACGGGGGGGGGTGGGCTCAGCCACCCGGGACAGGTGTGGACCGGGGGGCATCTCTTGACCCCCATACCGTAAGAAAGGGGTACGGTTGAAATTCATTCTGTATCTTTCTGTAATGCGTGTCCTCAGATTAAGATTTCCCCATGCGGTCAAGATCCATTCCCCTGGCAGGAACGGCCCTTCCCTGCGTTCACCTGGGGCTCAGTTGGGGGAACTGGCTATTTGCACAGGACAAAATCTTTCTCCTGGCAGAGGGTTTGAATCCACAACTCTGGCTCCTCGTTAGTGCTGGCCCCTGGCTTTGGTGCCGGAGCCACCAGGTACGAGTGGGTAGGCAGAGGCTGAGGGCAAGGCAGACCTATCCCTCCGTGAACCCTCAGGTAGGAACCACTGACACAGAGGCAAAGTGCTGGCACAGGTAGCCAAAGACACCTCCACTCAGGCAGCCAGAATTTAGGAAATGCAGGCCCTGGGCTGCCCCTCTTAGGGGAATTCAAAATGGGGAATGTTGCCCTGCCTTTTTTTTTTAACCTCATGGGTCATTATGAAAGGCTCCAATAATAATAGTTGTCTTTACTTGTACCATTCGATAATGATTATATTGTATTAGGATTATGACAGCAGCCCCTGCTCTCTGCTGGATACTGTCTCAGGGTGCTTTTAATTCTTACAACATCCCTAAAATAGATTCCCATTTTAAAGCTTGGGAAACGGAGGCTCAGAGAGGTTGAGACGTGTCCACAATCACACAGCTAGCTGATAAACAAAGATGGGTTTCAAATGAAAACTTTCCCACCATAAAGTACATGCTCTTAACTCTCCCACGTCAGTTCATTTGCCAGTGCAGTAAGAACATGAAAGTGCCTAAGTTGGGGGTTTGGGGGTTGCACAGCTCCCACTTGACTCTGGAGAGAGTTGGTGGGACCAAAGCTGTGGTTCCCCTCATGAGGTTACTGGTGTCAAGAAGAAGCTGTTCTCTTCGGGACCTGAGTGGGGAAGGAGGAACGCTGTGTGCGCCACGTGTACACAAACGCATACGTGCCACTCACCTGCAGGACCTGTGTGTTGGCTGACTCGCAGCCGATGTGCTCTGTCACCTCCACCAGAGCTCCGCCACTGTCCACGGTGACAAGGCGCACAGGGACGTGCCGCGGCACTCCAGTCAACGGCGCCGTGTTCACCAGCTCCTCAGCCTGGGGGTGCAGGAGGAGCTCAGCCCCAAGCTCTTCACCTCACTTGGCCCCCAGCCTGGCTGGGAAGAGCTGGGGACCCCTTACCTTGGCCAGTGGGACGAGGGCTCTTATGTCCCGCTCCGACACCAGGATCTCCCACACCATTTTGTCCTTCTCCGCTTCGGGGGCCTGGCCTGGGTACTCCAGCTGCCATGTGACAGGGCGAGTGACTGCCACGCCCCCACTAGTGCCATTCTCCACCAAAAAGTCCACCCACAGGAACTCGGACAGTTCAAGGGGGCTGCTGGCCAGAAGAGAGAGAATCTGAGTGCTTGAGAGCGGCCAGGCACTGTTGTGAGCACTTCCTGTATTCATGAGGTAGGTCCTACGATTATCCCCATTTTACAGATGAGGAAACTGAGGTCTGGAGGTTATGTAACTCGCCCAAGGTCACACAGCAAAAAGTGGTAGGGCTGGGATTAAACCCAAGCATCCTGGCTCCAGAGCCCAAGTTCTTATCCACTCAAGATCCATGGAGCCACTTTACCAACCCCTAGAATGCTTGCTGGCTCTCCTGCCTTCCTGGGCCCCCTGCACTCAGGCCTCTGTCTTCCACAGCCATTGGGGTGGCATGAAGCACCAATGTCAATTTCGACCAAGTAGGAAGATTCACTTCCCAGTCCCAGAACTGCCACTTGACACCCTGAATAATAAATTACCTCACGGAACCAGCCTAGACGCTTGCTGGGTGGTACCTTATTTTCACAAACCCTAAGGGATGCATCATTATTCCCATTTCACAAGTGAGGAAACAGAGGCTCTGGTGGGGTAGGGCGGGGGCGTGCTTAACTGGCTTGCCCAAGTTATTTATCCAAAAAGTGTCAGAACTAGGATTCAAACAGGGGCTACAAAGCACATGGCCTTGACCCAGACTCAGGGCATGAATAAGAAGAGTTCATAAATGTTAAGAACTGCAACTGGGCTTTTGGGGGAACATTAATGGCCGGGAGAAAAGGGACCCATCTGCTGGTAGTGGGAGGCAGGGTAGCGGCAGTGAGGGTTGTGACTGGGCGGCCAGGATAGATTGTCATCACCTGGATTAAGACTCACAGACACTCACTGTACCTGGCACGTACCTGGGGATGGGGAAATAGTAGCTGAATGAACGAAAGATATATCTGCGTTGTGCTGCTTTCTCGAAGGAGTCTGCTCTTGTGCCTGCCTACATGGGAATATGGGGGCCGGCAGCCCCCTCCCCTCGGGCCCCCTAGATCTGCCCACTAGCACTCTAGTACCGTCCCTCCCCGCTCTACCCTTCGTGGGAGGGAAGTACCCACCTGGAGTCTGGCCCCGTGGGCCTGTCCTGGTGGCAGGTGATGAGCGTGGTGTGGTGCTTGGAGCCCTTGAAGCGGTCCAGCTTGGCAGTCCAGAGGGCTGGCTGGGCTGGGCGGGCAGCTGTCACATGCAGCCCCTTCTTTACCTTGATCCTGGGGAAGGGGACACAGGTCCAGTTTGTCAGGGGGGTGCTGAAGTGTGGAC
Source organism: Phocoena sinus (assembly GCF_008692025.1). NCBI lineage: Eukaryota > Metazoa > Chordata > Mammalia > Artiodactyla > Phocoenidae > Phocoena > Phocoena sinus. The sequence continues at coordinate 100,036,480 of NC_045770.1, read as the reverse complement.
TGGATCAGAGCGGGAAGATAAGGGACTCCAGTGTGAATCTCCTCCTCGCCATCCTCTGACCCAGAAGGACCTCATCTCATTGCAGGTCCTGCCACACAGCTCTCCCCCATTCAAAGACCACTTATGACTCCCCACTGCCCACAAGGTCAAGTCTTAGCCTGGCATCCGAGGCCCTCCAGGTTCCGGTCCAGCTTCTTCTTTGGCTGTGACATCTCTCCACGCACTCTTAGCTTTAGCTGCACCCAAAGTACACGAGCACGATGCCCTTCACGCCTCTACGCCTTTGCTCAGGCTGTACCTTCAGCCTGGTCTGCCCTTCCTTCCTTCACCTGCTCATTCTTCAAGTGTCCAGCAACACAGATACCATTTCCTTTAGAAAGCTCTCCCTGTGGCAGGATGAATTTCCCCTGCCTCCATCCCCCTAAGCCCAGCCCCTGCAGCACTTTGTACCTTCATCAGAGCATATAATCCAGTCCCTGCCCATCCACTCCCCTTCCCTACCACTAGGGGTCCCTTAGTGCCAGAGGGGGATGGGGCCTTGCTCTTTTCTGAAGGTCCAGAGTGGAGACACAGGGCATATTTCAAGTGTCTAGGAAGATCTAACGATGATACGAGTGAGAGAGGAGGGCGTGAGAGACAGGGAGATGCGACGGGCACCTGTGAGACACAGGGATGGGACACACACAGACCCGATTATGGGGTAGGCAAGTCACGCTCTGCAAAACCTTGGCAGTAGTAAGATTGGGGTGGGGGGGCTTCCCTGGTGGCGCAGTGGTTAAGAATCTGCCTGCCGATGCAGGGACACGGGTTCGAGCCCTGGTCCGGGAAGATCCCGCATGCCGCGGAGCAACTAAGCCCGTGTGTCACAACTACTGAGCCTGCTCTCTAGAGCCCCATGAGCCACAACTACTGAGCCTGCGCACCACAACTACTGAAGCCCGCACGCCTAGAGCCCGTGCTCCGCAACAAGAGAAGCCACCTCAACGAGAAGCCCGCGCACCGCAACGAAGAGTAGCCCCCGCTCGCCACAACTAGAGAAAGCCCGCACACAGCAACAAGGACCCAACGCTGCCAAAAATTAATTAATTAAATTTAAAAAAAAAAAAAGATTGGGGTGGGGGATGGCTGGGGGTGGGGCACTTCCTGAAGAAACGGACACAAAAGGAGGGCCTTCCTATGGGGAGGAGCCAGCTCTGTCCAAAGGCTAAGGACCCATGGTGAGGGTGGTAAGAGGGAAAAGACGCAGATGAATGGGACTAGGGCAAATACCTCTGCGGGGCATCCGAGCATTAACCACTCCCAGGCACTGCACTTTCCAGTTTTTAAGCCCTCTCCAGTTTCCCCTCCCTGGAGCCGCAACTGCCCTGTGGGTAACGTTAGCCCACTGGACAAAGGAGTCTCAGGGAAGCACCAGGGGAGGGGAGCTTCCTCCTTCTGATTCCAAGTACAGGGCCGTGCCCAGTCGCCGGGTCCTGCCTGCTGCCAGGGCAATCACAGTGCTTGGCCTGGAGTGGGTATGGCGGACCCATGTTTTGCAGAGGTCAAGGATTCCACTGAAGACTCCAAGAGGAAGAGGTACCTGCGCAGTCATCCTGCAGAGGTTCCGGCCTCTGACCCGCCCCCAGGGGCCCGGTGCTCACCGCAGGGTCAGGACGCTGGCTGTGAAATTGTGTTGAAGCAGGAGGGTGGCACTGAAGAGCTGGCCGGGCCGCACGGGCATGTCAGGCACCCGCAGAGTCACTGCCTCATCCAGGGGCACCTCTTGGTACTGTGGGGGGTCCACGGGGCGCAGCTCCACGTCGCCCACTGGGAGGGCCTGCTCTCCAGGGTCCTCCTCCCTGCCGGGGCCACAGCCCCCAGGGCCCTCGGCTGCCGGCTCCAGTGTGTAGGCCAGCTCGGCCCGCGTGGCCGAACCCTGGGAGAACCAGTGGGAGGGGAACTCCAGCTCCACCACACAGGCGCCCAGGGACGGCTGCAAAGACACAACGGCCATGGTCAGCGTGGTGGGGGAGGGGAGTCCCAGCACCCAGGGCGGGAAACCCAGAGCTGCAGGGGTCCCTGAGAGCAGGGCCAGCGCGGGCCACAGGCGCATGCCACGTGACACAGCCAACTGGCAACGCGACTGAGGCTAGGTCTCAGAACGCGTCCACTGGCCGTTCTTCCACCTTTGGGAGCAGTCTCATTCCACGGGGAACCAACCCCAACGCCTGCCCCTAATCATGCTCCAGGACGGCCCTGACGAGCACTCAGAATCCTCAGGCTTCTCAGAATCCCACAGCCCACAGAACACCTCTCTCCAGTGGAATCCTGTGCTAGACTGCGGAAGAGCAGAAATTCCAATAATAAAAGAAATGCGGACAATAATACAACACTCACTGAGGGATTGCTCTCGTGCCAGGCACTGGGCCAAAAGCTATTCTTGCACCCATCTCATTTATTCTCCATTCCAACTCAATATGAGGTAAAAATTGTTATCATCCCATTTTACTGATGAGGAAACTGAGCCTCAGAGAGGTTACGTTACTTGCCCAAAGTCACGTACAATGGACTGAACTCCTTAAGGGGGCCTAAATAAGAGGGACCCGCGAAAGCCAGCAGAGCAGGAATGGAGTCTGGTGGTCCATGACCTCCAAACCTCCCAGGAGTGGTGAGCCCTCTCTTCCCTACTCCGGGACCACCCTCTGGTGGACACAGCAGCAGGGCCAGCCCAGGTGCGGCCCTCACACTCACCTGGAAGCGGCAGGCTTGGTGAGCAGTGCCTGCAGGGTGTGTGGCGTGGAGCCGGGCACAAGGCAGGCTGCCAGGCCCCGGGGGCCAATCCTGCCCTTTGAGGTGGAAGAGGACGCGGGCGTGGGGCTCCGCTGGAGTCACAGCCGCTTCCACTGACACGGCCCGCACGTCCCACGGGACTGGTCGTTGGTGTGGCTCAGTGACCCGAGGGGGGACCACCTGGAGGAAAAACGGGGGTGCTCAACAAAGCAAGGGGTGGGGAGAAGCAAAAACTCAGGCTGGCAGGAGAGAGCCTTTATGGGCCTCCTTTTCCCCCCCTCTGGAAAATGGGGAGCTCAGCTAGGGCTGAGCGACACACAGCAGACCTTGGCTCTGAGTCCGGTTAGCCCAGGGGACTCTGGTGGCCCCTCCTTACCTGCTGAGTGGCGAAGGGTGGGTAGGAGGCCCGGAGAAGTGGCTGGGCCCTGGGCCAGGGCTGCAGGAGCAGAAAGGTCTCAGATCGGGAGCCCAGAGAGGAGTTGGCAGGTGGATAGTGGCCCACCTGCTGCACACGGAAGTGCTCGGGGGCATCCAGGAGCTCCAGGGCCGCCGGCAGGTAGACTGGGTCCAGGGGGTCCTGGTCACAGTCCACTGAAGAGGGAGAAGGGGGAGGGATGGTGACAGCTTTAAGGCAGGCAGGGGCTGAACTCAGCTTTGTCCCGGGGCACAGCAGTGGTGGGCGATGGAGGAAGAAAAGGGTTGTAAATGTCCCATCCTCCCAGGGTGTCGGGGGGAGTCTCCCCATTTCACAGATGAGGTAACTGGGACCAGGATTTGAATCTACACCCAGGACTGACTGCCAGCTTCTGAGTCATTCCTTCTTCTGCCTTCCACAGACCCAGGCCTTCCTCACGCCAGTAGAACCTTCCCAATGTGTCCTCCTCCCCCATTCCTGCCCCTTACCTACCTGCCTCTGACACCAAGGCATTTGTGGGGTACAGACCTCCCCAGACAGGGTCTATGTAGTAAAAGATGGTGATGAGGTGAGCTTTGTAGAAGTAGAGACCCTTTCTCAGCCCCTGGGTCCTCGGCCAGACTTGGCTGGGCATCTACTCCCCCTCCCTCTGCATCATCACCACGGCAACCTTGCACTGGTTTCCCGAACTTGCTGCCTTCTACCCCATCCCAACTGGGTATTGGAGTGCAAGTCTACAATGGGGGAGGGAGGCGGGAACCATAAGCCTGGGGAGAGAGTCAAAGTATTCAACCAACAGGCAGAAGGGCAAAGGACCCCTAAGACCATATTTGGTTTGTATCAACTGACTATTAGCCCTAAAAATAATAGTTAACATTTTTTGACAGAAAGCTATATGTTGGCTACTATTTTAAATACTTTACACGTATTAACTCTTTCGGGTTTTGTAATAGCTCTGAGAACTAGGTTCTATTAATATTAATCCCATTTTATGGTTGTAGAAAATGAAGCTGAGAGGTTCGGGGACTTGCCTGGGGTCCCACAGCAGGAACGTGATGGAGCTGGAAGTCAGAGCCCAGGCACCAACCATTACACACCCTGCCTCTCCACCCTCCACCTCTCTCCACCCTGGGCTGCTTTCCCACCGTGCACCCTGTGGGCTTCATTCCCTAGACTGTGGGTCTCTCCTCCTCTGCTGGGCAGCGCCTCCCTCCAGGGTCAAGAGTCATTGTCACCTTCTTAAGGAAGCCCCCCTTGATTGCTTGCCCTCCCACCAGTCCCCTCAGTCTTCTGCACCCCTGAATTAGTTATCTTCCTGTCTGTCGGCTGGGGGCCTTGTCTTACTCATCCCAGCATCCCCCATCCCTGGAGAGGATGTTCTGGGAGTCTGGAGACCTGTGTTTAAGTCCTAACTCTTCCTCGATTAGCCTTGGGTCAGTCATTTAACATCCTGGAGCCTCAGTTTCCTCACCTGTAGAACGAGCGAGCATTTAGTGACACGGTGGACAGGGGGGAGGGCTTTGTAAACTGCGGTGCGCTGTCCGGAGGAGGGATTATTGCTGCTGCATAATAGATGCGACAAGGCTTTCCTCTTCTCTGTGTGAGGGGTTATTAGGGCTCCTGCTGGGTCCCCTGGGGAGGGGAGCAGGTGGCTGAAAGCAGCCCTAGAGCCAGTTCACTCTCAGCCCCACTGCTGGGCTGGGGGACTTGATGGTTTCAACCTCCTTCCGGGCCCTCCCCAGCAAGGAACATGTGGCTGAGAAGCTCCACTCCCCGCGACCCCCGCCCCCAAGTGTAACAGGTGAGTGACTATGGCTCCCTGGGGGCAGACCCTGGCTTCTGGTCCTTCTCCTACTCCATACTCCACTGCCTGGATAATTACAAGATGCTCTGTGGCCTGACTCCCACGGACTCGCATCACTGAGAGCTCAGCTCTCTGGTGGGGGGAGGGGGCAGAGAATGCCTCGCTCTCTGTGGCATCATCCTCCACCTAGCAGCCTCAGCCCACGACAAGGGCAGTCGGCCTCCCACGCAGGGGCACAGGGGAGGCGCTGCCCCTTCCTCCAGTGATCCCCATACTCAGGAAGGCACCGATGAAGTAATTCCAAGGTCAAAGAGCTCCTTGGGGCAGGGGGAAGGCGGCTGCGGATCTCGCAGGTCCTGGGCAAAGGGGCTGCTCCCCGTTCCGTGGGGGCTGGGTTGATGGTTGCGGGGAGGAGGCCAGGAGCTCTCTGTACCGCAGATTAGGGAGCTGGTGCGTGCGGGACACGGGGCAGCCAGGTTAGACGTCGCGACTGGAGGGGAAACTCGTGGAAGGTGCGGGGACACGGCGAGGATGGGGGGAAGACGGTGAGAGCCCGGGGACCCCGCTGGCCTTGGGTCAGGAAGAAGTTGCCAGGTTACGCAAGTGAGGAAAGCCAGAGGCGCGAGGCTGGGGGCCAGATCCCAGGGGAAAGACCTCTCCAACCCTCAGGGCACGCTGCGGGGCGACCCGGCTAGGGGTTTAGTCCCAGAACTCGCGGGTTCCCGGCTCCCGAGCATCCCTCGCGCTCGGCCTCTGCTCGGGCCCGGCTGCCCCTCGCCCCGCCCCGCCCCTCCCCTCCCGCTGACCTCTCACGACGTCCAGGACGAGGGCCACCAGCAGGCAGAGACAGGGGCCGCAGGGCCCCCGGGGAGCCGCTGCCACGCGCCCCGCCATCCAGACGTTCATCCTTCCCACTCAAGGGCGGGACTAGGCGGGCGGTTCAGGTGGCCGCGGTCCTCCCGGCATCTCCCGGCCCGACCGGGCCGGCTGGGTCCCCGCCGCCCCCCAATCCGCGGGCCCGCCCGCCCCGCGGCTGCAGTTCCCAGACAATGGAGCGGGAGCTAGAGCTGGAGCAGGAGGGTGGGAGGGAGCGAACGCGGCTCACGGGCTGCCCCTCAGCCCTGCCGGGTCCTAGTGCCCTACGGATGCCGAAGCCCCAAGCGCCCCTGTGCTAGAGGTCGGGCAGAAGGCCACTTCCCCGGGGACTGATTTGCCTCTGCCAAAAGGGACACGACGATGTGTTCGGTTCGCTCCCTTTCGGAAGCTCCTGACCAATGAGGAAAAAGCACCTCCTCTGCCTCACCCCCACCCCACAAGCAGCTCTCCTATAAAGGCATCTGACTCTTGAACCAGAACCAGAATTGGGGGGGGGGGGGGGGGGCGGGACGTAGAGAACCGAGCTCGGGGGTGGAGAGGGGATGAGAGGGGCCAGGAGGGCCAGGTGACAACTGCTCTGACAGAGGAAGAGCCCCAGATGCAGGCAGCCCCATCCCTGGGAGAAACCTGTGGGTCTATGAAGAGGGAGGGCTGCTCTCTTTGCCGAGGGAAGGCCTGCCTCCCAGGTCCGGCCTCTGGGCGCAGCCTTGCCCGCCAGGCAGCGTTGGGAGAGGTCCAGAGCGGGGAACCTGGCTGCACGTTAGCCTTTCCTGGGCGGCTTAAAAAGGAAAAACCACACCCAGGCCCCTCCCCGAAATGCCTGATCCAATCTATGCCCCAGGTTGAGAACCGCGGCGCAGAACTCCTGTCTGGCGGGGAAGCAAGGAGGGCAGGCAAGCGTCTCTCTGGCTGGGGGCCAGCCTTCGCCACTTCTGCACACAGGGCTGCACGGGGTACCCTCCTCCCCCTCCCCCACAAGCACACTATTGCCACAGAGCTGGTCAGTCCTGCAAGTTTGGTAATGGGGGCGCGTGCCCTCCTCATCCCTCACACCCCTGGAGGGAAGGGTGACTGGTACCAGCCTTCTTTCGCACTCCCTTCCTTTCTCCCGGCTTCGCACTACCTGACACCTGCAGGGAGAAGTCGTGAAAACTGAGCAGCTCCACAGAAATGGGTTTAGCTGGAGAGAGGGAACAATCAAAGCAAGCCAGACTTTGAGCAAATACATCTGATCCGGAACTAGATAATAAAATAGCGTGCACTTTATTTGAAACCAACCAAGCGCTGATAAAAATATATTTCACTGCAGCTGTGATTCCATATCCAACGTCAACAGTAAGAACTGGGCATTTCCCGACTCTTCACACCACATGTGGGGCCTGGCAGAGGAGGCCACCCACCTCCACCAAAGCCTCGAAGGAAGCATGACCGCCCTGGTGGGGAGGGTGCAGCCCCAGAGCACGAGAAGGGAAGGGGCTGTGAGGTGCATCTCTGCTGTCTGCTCTGCGCTCCTCCTAGGCGACTGGTCAGCGAACTCCCTGGTGGCAGCGATGGAGAGAGGGATGGAGAACCGCCCGAGCTGCGCAGACAGGAAGATGAACCCTCCTTCCTCCTTCAGGGTCTCTGAAATCCCCACAGGGGATCTCATGGCCACTGCAGGGTCCTACTTGCAGGCACAAGCCTACGAAGCAGTCATCTTTTGCTCTGGCTGAAGGGAAATCCAGATTCTGAGAGGAACCACTTTCCTCTTGACACAAAGCAGCTACAGGGCAGCTTCGTACATACAGTACGGCAGCAGGCAGAGGGCCCCACTGGCTCGGATTAAGGCACTTGTAACAGATTCAATGTACATCCCGGCCCACTTCCCTTCCCCTCAGGCCCCAAATGCCCTGCCTCTTCCCCACGCTGGGCAATGAAGGGGAAAGGAGCATGCCCTGAGGGACTGTGGTTTGGTTGGAGTACAGGGCTAGAAGGAGAAAACAAGCAGGAAGGAAGCTGGGGACTTGGCAGGGGAGGAGCTAGAGAAGGACAGGAGAGCAAGAGCGTCGGAGGAAGGCAAGGCAGCCGCTGAGTCACGGGAGGCCCCTGGCAGTGATCAGAGGTGTCTGCCCGAGAGGAGGTGCAGAAGCTGGCGGGAGGCCCCCCACTTTCTCCTGGCTGAGACAGGGGGGAGCAGAGAAAGGGTGAGGAGAACCAACCCCAGACAGAGAACCACAGAGGACAGGGCCCCTGAGGACCAGTGGGGGGGTGGTCTTTCTCTCTCTCTCCGCTAAGGGGGCTGGTGCAGAGACAGCGTTCAGAGACAGAGCAAGAAAGGGGCAGGGGGCTGGGAGGAGGGCTGTGCGACCCAGAAGCAGCTCGGCTCTTTGGTATGACGAAGGTGGCAGCGTCCGGCGTCCTTCTCACTCCTCCTCCACACTCCGGGGCCCCTTGGCCGCTCGCCTCTGCCGCCAGCGCAGCTCTTCCACCTGGCGCTCCAGCCCCCGCACCTTGGCCTCCAGCTGGGCCCCCGAGGCCCGGGTGCCAGTGAGCCGGCTCAGCAGGGCGTAGAGCGTCAGCAAGGCCAGGAGGAGCAAGGCCCGGGTGGAAGGGTCGGGCACCGACCTCACCAGGGCCACAAAAGCGGCCAGGAAGAGGGCAAGCTTCAGGCCCCACAGGATCCGCCCCAGCAAGGCCAAGACCAAGCCGAGGAGCAGGGACAGCAGCCAATAGGCAACCAGGGCCCCCGCTCCCCACAGCAGGAAGGTCTGGACTTGGCCGGGGCTGAGCTTCAGGCCCTGGGTGAGGTGATCTCCTGGAAGGGGAGAGAGTCACAGAATCAGCCAACCTGGTGCCGTGGAAGGAGAGGTTTGGTCAAGAACCAAAAGCGGGAGGAGCCACACCCCCTCGCCAAGGAAAACTCCTTTCCCACGGGGTCATGGAGCTTAAATCTCAGCTCCGGTCCCAGCTGACTGTGGGTAGACTACTTCCCTTGGTTGAGGGAAGTAGTCAGGAAGGAGGTTGGTTCCCTTGGTTCCCTTCCTGCATCTATGAAATGGGAGTAACTCTCTGGGCTGTGGGTGACAGTTAGATGAGATGTTATGGCTTAGCACGAGGCGGCAGTTAGCAGCCTGCTCTTATGCTCGTCTCTGGGGAGACCTGGGAGACGCTGAGCAGCCGGGGAAAAGTCTAGACCCTGAAAAGATAAATGCCCACAAACAGGAAGGGACAGGCTAAGCTCCAGCTGACCTAACCATTCTCTGCCACTCACCTTCTAGCCCCAAGGCATTCAGCAGCTGTGCGGCAACCCCAGACAGAGTGAAGAAGGCCACAGAGATGGCCGATGAGACTGCCCACATCACCTGAGCCAAGGTCTGTGGGAAGAGCAGAGCATGGGTTGAGTCCGTGATTACTGACGCTCTTCTCTTCTGAGTCTCACCACCGCTGCCCACGAACATCTCCACCTGCCTCTCAGCCTGGCGGAGGGGTCCCTTCCACAGCCACCTTCCAGTGCATGGGGATGGACGGCGGGCCATTTCTCCTTCCTGTCTGAACTGGAACCCAGGACACTTGGGCCCTAATTCAACTGATATGCTGAAATACTTTGGCGGTAGTATGAACGTGGGCATGTGGGGGTGACCATCCAATCCCTGGAGTAGTCACTCTGTAAAACTGGGGTCCTCCTAGCCTCCCAGGCGATCATGAAGGTGTGTGAAGTAACAGCGGTGGAGGGCTAGGATGTTTCAGTGAAAAAGAAGTCAGTCAGCTCTTCTATATTATGCATTTTATAAATGATTGTTTCAGCCGTTTAGGACAACCTATCTAAAGTACGCACCAGGAGGCTTGGGATGCCATTAGGCAGAAGGGACAGCCCTGCCTAAGAGCCCTGAGTCATCCTCACCGCCACCTCTGAAGGTGAAAGAATGAACTCAGGTCTTGATATTTTGCCAATTTAAGCCTCTAGGTCAGATTTAGACCAAAGCCAGACTCTATAGTCACCGGTGACGTAGGTTGATAAAGATGGCTCATTTCCCAACCTTTCTGGCAAGAAAGGGCAGGAATAAGGCAAAGATGCGGGTGGAGCTAAAGGCCCCGGGGTAGGAATGAAACAATGAGAGTGCAAAAGGCCGGGGCTGTCTGGCTTCATTCTGTGGAACCGGGGGCTCTCTCCATGAACAACGGCTCCTCTGTCCTCAATGCGTGTAGCCACAGCAGGGAACACCTTCCTTACCTCAGAAACTAGGTGCGTGGTTTCTGGCCCAATCCAGGCATCCAAGGTTCCCCGCACAGATCGACCTATCTGGCTCAGGAGATCAACTGGGGCCTCCCTCTTCTGCTGGCCTGGTGGCATGAAGTCTCGATGGGACTGGGATGACGCTGAGTGGAGGAGGACGAGGGCCGCTAGGAACATCAGGATGGCTGTGAACACACGTTTGCCCCGTGGTGAGGCGCTGCCTGAGCCTGCCATGGCTGGGTCTGCCAGAGAAGAAGCACGGGGTGAGCGGAGGGCCCGAACCGGCCGAGAAACCCACTGTCCCGAGCATGACGGGCCCCAGCGCCCCCCTCCGCCCCTCCCTGTTAGCCGACAAAGGCAGAACTCAGACGGGCACAACCATCTCATTCACGGGTTCCTCTCTCACGTTCTTTACCACTTGCGTATTAACTAGCCAGCAAGTATCAGTCAATGCCTAAGGTGGATGAGAAGATCTCTCTAAGGCTTATTCCAGTTCTAAAACCCTGAAGGCCTGCCTTTGTGTCTTAGGTGCTTTGGGCATAAGAAAAAAAAATTATAAGACTATATGGTTTTGGGCTTCCCTGGCGGCGCAGTGGTTAAGAATCCACCTGCCGATGCAGGGGACACAGGTTCGAGCCCTGGTCCGGGAAGATCCCACATGCCGCGGAGCAACTAAGCCCGTGTGCCACGAGTACTGAGCCTGCGCTCTAGAGCCCACGAGCCACAACCACTGAAGCCCGTGCGCCTAGAGCCCGTGCTCTGCAACAAGAGAAGCCACGACAACGAGACGCCCTGGCACCGCAACAGAGTAGCCCCCGCTCGCCGTAACTAGCGAAAGCCCACGCGCAGCAACGAAGACCCAAACGCAGCCAAAATTAAAACAAACAAATAAATAAATAAATTTATTAAAAAGAAAAAGACTATACAGCTTCGTCCTCAAGGAGGTTATAATCTACTTAAGATAAAAATGATATTTATATTTTAAAAAACCTTAAAAAATAGCACTCGAATAGGATTACCGCTATGTAACGATGTAAAGAAAAGGGCTCAGTTAGGTGCTCAAATAAGAACCCACTGCACATAGGCCATTCGCTCTGCAGGACCATCACGTGAGGTGGGCGTTATCCTCCTCGCCGCTAAGGGGAGAGAGGAGAAGAAACTGAGACTTAGGAATTAAGCATTTGCCCAAGGACAAAGGCCAGGAGTTAAACCCAAGCTTCTGCTTCCAAAACGCAGAAGTGAAGGCGGCTGCTCATTGGAATCACCTGGAAGCTTCTGATACCTCTGCCCCAAGCCCCGAGCTTCTGATGTCACCATCTGGGTGTGGCCTGGGCTTCGACCTGCAAAAGCGCCCCAGGGGATTCCACTGTGCAAAGTTGAGACCCACTGATACAGAGGTGACCTCAACTCCCCAGCCCCAACATAGGCAAGAAGTTAAAGCACAACTTTTACGGAAAGATATTTTTTTTTTTTTTTTTTTTTTTTTTTTTCTGCGGTATGTGGGCATCTCACCGCTGCGGCCTCTCCCGGTGCGCAGCACAGGCCCCGGACGCGCAGGCCCAGCAGCCACGGCCCACAGGCCCAGCCGCTCTGCGGCACACGGGATCCTCCCGGACCGGGGCACGAACCTGCTCCCCCTACATTGGCAGGCGGACTCCCAACCACTGCGCCACCAGGGAAGCCCCGGAAAGATATTATTATCATTAACAGCAATTTAACCACGCGCCACCTATCTCGTGTAACCCTCACAACAACCCATCAGTTAGGTATTGTTCGTATCCCCCATTTTCCTGATGAAGAAACTGAGGGAGGATAAGTAGTAAGCGGGAGAGCCAGAATTTGAATCCAGGTGCATCTGACATCAGACCCGCTCACACACAGCACTGCGTTGTATCCTCTCCAACTTCAGTCTCAGAAGCGACTTGGAAAGTCCTACAATAGATTATTCATGAGCTTGACATCTACCAATCCACTCCATGAATTACTGGTGACAATTCACCTAACCACTCCGTGCTCTGATCTCATCTGTAATGTGATACTGTAGGCAAATTAAGATCCAACAAGTATCAACTCACTGAAGTACGCTGGATTCGGCCAAGAAAAACGTTTTCAGTTCCCAACTTCTTATTTGCCACCACGCTTGAGAAAAGTCAAATGGCACCAGCAAATCCCATTCTCTTCCAGGCTCAGAAATGAACCTGCAGTTCCAGGGTGTTTCTGTGATTCAGACCTGATGAGCAGAGAGGCGAAGCCATGTCGCTGAGGTAGGAGCAGCCAGGTGTTTGAAGTTTTTGTAGTTACCAGGGCACTACGGGAGTCGGCCAGAAATCTGGAGCCATCAGGATGGAGGAGAGCGAAGAGAAGATATTCCCATTCTTGTTTAGTGGGAAGGAGCAGGGTCCAAGAAGGGGTTATAAAAATATCACTCGGGGCACTTTCTGGCCCAGAAACAGCTGCTCTAAGTCCCTCCTGAGGCCTGTAGGTAAAGCAGGGCCGCAAAACATGCAGTTCATAGGGAACGACCTCAGGCTGGGAAGCCTTCTACTCTTTTTGGCACAAATCGAGAACCAGATGGTTCCTGCCTGCCAGTGGTCAGAGATGAGGAAAGCATAGGTCAGTTCCTGGTCTATCTGGGTCACGACCACACTGGGGACATAAAGAGCAGGGTTGCTATATTGGGTTGGATTCTATATCCGAGGACCTCCACCAGGAGGGATCAGATGTCGTGTCCTCCTTTCTGGAAGGTCAGGGTGACATGAGCTGCTGCCCCCTTGGCAGACGTCTGCATCCTTTGCCAGCCTCGACTTTCAGGCGGCCATTTGCTCCAGGCGAGGGGAGCTGGGGGACCTTGAAATAAACTCTCCACGGGGAGGCTGGCATTGCAATGCCAGCTGACCTTCCAAAGGGCACCGGAAACCAAATCTAACAGGATTCTGGAGTGTGCCCTTTGCAGATAAGAGAGCAGATTACTGGCTCGTCCCTTTCATCCAATTGTTTTCTTTAACAGGATTCTTTCTCATTTCTTTTTTTTTTTTAACATTTTTATTGGAGTATAATTGCTTTACAATGGTATGTTAGTTTCTGCTTTACAACATCCTTCTCATTCTTCAGCCCTCCTCCCACAAGGAGGCCACCCACCAGAAGATGACCCACCTGCTGGGTTCATACGTCATGGCTCTACAGCGAGACGTATGAGGTGGTGGAGTCTAACCCACCACCATTACGCCTCCTCACTTCAGCCCGATCAAATACTTTTTTTTTTTTTTTTTTGCGATACGCGGGCCTCTCACTGTTGTGGCTCTCTCGTTGCGGAGCACAGGCTCCGGACGTGCAGGCTCAGCAGCCATGGCTCACGGGCCCAGCCGCTCCGCGGCATGTGGGATCTTCCCGGACCGGGGCACGAACCCGTGTCCCCTGCATCGGCAGGCGGACTCTCAACCACTGCGCCACCAGGGAAGCCCTGATCAAATACTTTTAACAAAGAGAAGCCATGGTAGTCAGGAGCCGAAGCAGTCTTGAGCTCTGAGAGGAAGGATGTCTTAAACGTCTTCACCCCCTGCAATGCCTGACCTCAGAAAAATAGCAGGCACTCAACAACCACAACAAACTGTGTGTGTGTGGTGTGTACAGTGTGTGGTGTGTATAGTGTGTGTGTTGCTTTATAATTTACAAAGTGCTTGTTCTTTCACCATCTCATTTAACTCTTATAAGAATCGTATAAGATACTGCTACTCTCCACGTTTTACTCAGAAAACAATGGCTTGGAGAGATCAAGTGACTTGTTAAAGTACACGCATCGGGACTGGGACTTGACTCCAGAACCCAGGATCTAAACCTTGCCCTTTCGCTCCTTCCACACCTCCACTCTGCCTCAGTAAGACATGGTCCCTGCCCTCAAGGTGCTTAAAGTCCTGCCCCCAAATCAACAATCACAAAGTTAGAGGACTAACTATCCAGACTCCCACGAGGAGGCCACCCACCAGAAGATGACCCACCTGCTGGGCTCACACGTCATGGCTCTACAGCGAGACGTATGAGGACAGCAAAAAATTGGGACTAGACCGGCCACTTTTGCAACGGGACTCAGGAAGGGACGGGCTGAGCCGGGGAAACTGAACTGTGGTAGTGAGGAGCCACATATGTTTAGCTGTGGTTTGCTAAGAGGGTGGGGTGGGGGGCGGTCCCCACACCCCCTGCCAAGGCTCCTTCCTCCCGGTAGCTTCCTCTTGCGCTATGAATCACAACGTGGCAGGAGGAGCAGCTGACTTAGTAAGTACCCTCTGCCGGCTCTGATTTCCCCATCATTGAGGGACTTGCCCCTTTGGAGCAGCGGTTCTCGACTCTGGTTGCCCATCAGAAGGGCCTGAGCCGGTTTAAGGTAGAGGGTCTGCCCCACCCCACCCCAGGGCTTCCTTACTCCGACCCTCCCCAGAGAGGGGCTCAGGCTTTTGTTTTTAGAGCTCCCCGGGGATTTCTGATGCATAACGGGACAGCTGCCACAAATGGTCAGCAGCACAAGGAAAAGTCTACTTTGGGCAAAGCCCCCAGAGTGCAGCATTGGGCAGAGGACTCTAGACTTCCTTCTGTCCCAAGCTCAATTCTGCCACACACTAAAAGCCACTACCTTCTGTCTTATCACTTAACCTGTCTGAGTTTCAGTCTCCTCAAATGTAAAATGGGGTTAAGCAAGGTTAAGAGTTACTGCAAGGAGTTAACATGTTTCTGCAAGAACTTTGTAAACTGTAAACATCTATAGGAACGTTGCAGTACACAAATTGCCAATATACCACTCACTGCATTGTAGCATCATTTACCAGTTTCTATGCCTGGCTCCCCCATTAGACTTCGAGCACCTCCTCGTCAGACTTAGCTTTTCTTGGAATCGCCAGCGCCTAGCACAGAACAATGACTAATAAATGCTTGTTAAATGAGTATTAGAAGCCCGCCAAGAAGCGGTGAGGGTGGCAATGGAGAGCCATGGAGAGGTGCGGAGAGGAGGCTATTTTAAAGTTGATCCAAATATGCAGCGGCCACCCGAAAAGCACACGTGCGTGGAAAGGAAGCTGCTAGACCGGGTGAAGCTGCCCCTGAGAAGAATGAAGTCAGCGTCCCAGCAGGTGGGGGCAGCCCCCCGCTAAACCCCTGACAGCTGCTGCTGCCCAGCAACTGTTTGGGGGCCGGGCGACGGGCAAAGGGGCAGCCTCCCAGGAGCACGACGCCTTCCCCAGAACCCAGCCTTCCCGAGACAGGGTGTCAGTAGCGTGCATGTGCTATTTCGAACCGCGTGTCCGCTGCCAAGCTTGCTGGGTGGCGTCACCGGCAAGGGATGCGGCGCGGCCCAGGGATTCGGGGTACCCCAAAGGGCTCGGAGCGGGGCCGCGGGAGGCTGGGCCGTGGGCGGGAGTCGGAGGCGAGGGGCTCAGCGCTGGCCTCGTCCCCCGGCCTGACAACCACCCGGCCTTGACCGGACCTCGGGGCAGCGCTGGGAACTCTTCTCCCCGGAAACGCGCGCCTCCCCTGTTACCTACTAACGACGCCCCCTGTTGCATAGCAACGAGGATCCGAGTCCCCAGTTAATCTCCCCGCCGCGCGACGTCGGAGCCCTCTCTACTGGTGCTCGCCAGGCCTCGCGGCTCCGCCCTGGTCCCGCCTGTAGCGGCCGCCGCCGCAACCCAGTCCCGGGTACAGCCCCGGAGCCCCGGTCTCGGGTCGCACTCACCGGGCTCCGGCCACAGCTGTTCTTCACGTGCAACTTCACTAAAACGCGCCACTAAAGCCGCGCCTCAATATTGGGGCGTTGGTTTATCGTCTGCGCACGCGCGAGGTGGGATGCGCCCACGGACCGGCAGGCCTCCCTCACAACCCAAACCTGGTGCCGGTCAGCGCATGCGCCCTACCCTCTGATTACCTTTTTTTCCCAAGCATTCCCACGGAGAGAAGAATGGGGTCGGAAGTTCGAGCTGGGAACGGAAGTCTCTGGCAGGAAAGGGGAAAGAGGTGACTATATCTGGGGTATAGCGTGGGTAAACTGGATCTTTGGATTTGGAGTGGAAGCTTATCCGCCTCTAAAAAGCCCCTTGGCATTTCGGGGAATGTAGTTCTCCAGCTACGTGGTGCCTCCTGGGGCATTGTGGGAAATGTAGTTCTAAAGGCGCCTCAGAGCACCTGGTCTTTTGAGAAACTTTTCGCGCTAAAAAAGC
The DNA here is from genome assembly GCF_008692025.1 of Phocoena sinus. Lineage (NCBI taxonomy): Eukaryota > Metazoa > Chordata > Mammalia > Artiodactyla > Phocoenidae > Phocoena > Phocoena sinus. The sequence goes on along the minus strand of NC_045770.1, from coordinate 100,020,203 downwards.
ACAAAGGGAAAGGGTGTTAGAGGAGCAGTAAGAGAGGCACAACCGGGAAAATGCATCCTTTCGTTCTGAGAGCATTTCCACCCCCAAACTCTGCAGATGGCTCCTAAATGTTCTCCGAATTTTAGAAAGGGAAGGGAACCTACTCCCAGACCCATTTCTCTCTCTCTCTATATATAAAGGCAGCATTATGAGGGGGAACGCCAGGGGATTTGGAATGAAGTGATCTTTGGTCTGCTTTGTGATTCTAGCAGGTCACTTCATCTCTCTGGATCTCCTTGTTTCAACTTTGCTATTGTTAGAAAACTATAGGCTCGAAATGGAGTCACATTGCTAGGACAAGCCCCCAAACCGGGGATTAATACCTGACCTAGCTGAACTTTCAACCTCCCCCAGAAATGTAGTCTTAACTAGTCGGTCAGGAATTTTTTGGTCAGCACCAATGAGGCAATCTGTCACATGGGCTCTCTCTTGCCCCCAAAGGAAGATGAGATAATCTGCTATATAGACGCCTTTCATTCCCCATGGGTAGGTTACCTATGCCTAAAATAATCTCCTTTTCACTGTTTATGACTTCCATGTCCTGCCTTTAAATACCCTTCCCTTACTGTAGCCCTTTGGAGAGGTGGAATGCTGCCTGATTCATGAACCTTTTATAGCTAATTAGATCTTTGAAATTTACTGGGTTGAATTTTGTTTTTTAACTGTATAAAGTACTAGAAGGTCCTAAAAATACCTCTTCAATGCACAGTAGGTGTGGCGATTCAATGAAGTAAGGGGGGTGAACATGTTTTTAAAAACATCCAAGTAGCTGTCCAAATGCTTCTATCACATTGGTTGCCATAGGTAGGCTCCCCTTTGATGTTAAAACAGTTCCTGAAACTCAACACTCTAAAATAGAGCGTTTTTCCCCCTCCCTCCCTGAATCAGCTGTCTAATTCAGCCTTCGATAGCTCTGAGGAACTGACCCCAAGAGGTAGTGGGAGAGGCCAGTATATCTGTGACTTTGGCTAAATGGTATGTGCAGTCCAGCATATGTCTCAGCAGAAGGTTACTGCTAGCCATGAGGAACAGGTATCTCAGTTCAAGATTTTAGGGCTTTTCTAAGTATGGGAAGATGCAAGAGTTTGGGTTCATAAAAAATTTTCCTGTCATATTTAACTACCTAAGGGCCTGTTTTCTCAAAGCACAGAGTGGCGCATCCTGTCCTTCACCCTGAATTCCTTTCAGGGTGTACTGTAGGTCAGCAAGTATAGCGGCTAAGGACCAGTAGTGGACTAGTCCCTAGTAGCCTTGTGGAACGGGATGGTGAGTGGCATTCCTTGTTTTACAGTGCCTCCCTGTGGTCATAAATTTAACCAAGGTTTGGGAGGCATTTCATAACCAATTTGTCCCATGGGGCCAGTAAGGCTTATTTCTAGGTCAGGCGAGGATTTCGTGGATATGCCGCCTAATGTGAAATTACTGGACTAGACCCTGTTAATTGTAGCCGTAGAAGTATCTGAACCACCTGTATTACTAGTCTGTTATGGTTCAGGAAATGATTCTCTCTTCTTGCTTCTTCCCATATCTAGAGTTACACTGTTACCATCATTTATACAACTATATATTTGGTCAACTGTTTCAAGTTGCTTAGTCATTATTTTTGTTGGAGGCTCAATTACACATTGGGTAATACAAGAAATAACAATCTGGTAGAATAAGCAGAGTACAAGTAGTATAGCTAGCAGCATTAATAAAGTCTGAAGTAGGAATTTAAACTAAAAACTTTCATTAGGTGCAGCCCCTGGTCATCTGACCCAGTCTGTTCCATACCAGTCACTATATTTAAGGGTAATGATAAATTGGCATTGTTCATAAGGTACTCAGCCCAATTTCCCAATGTTATTAATCTTATTATCCTTAGTATAATTTAGTTGTTCCCAACATAAGGGGGCTTTTAAATTTAAACGACTGTAGCCTGGTGTTAACCATAAAAATCCATCCCATAACTGAGGGACAGTCTCTCCCAATAAGCAGGAGGTTATGGTTTTTGACTGAAATTTAGCTCATTGTTCCAATTGAGCTTGAGTGAGTAACCTTTAAAAAAAAATTTGTATTTGATGGCCAGGGTCAGAGCAGGTATGATTGATTGGCCAAGTGAGGGGGTCTCATCTAGTAATATCAATAGTGGCCTGAATGGAACTATAACTTCTTTCTTCTAGAAAAAATTTCCTAAGGGCCATTCAATCAGAGCCTTGGAGTGGAGAAATCCACCAAGGTAAACCAGAAGTACTGGACACAGGTAATTGACCATAAACCCAACAATTGGATTGATTTTTAAACTCTGCATAGGAGTTATGTACCGGTTGTAGAAACCAAGAAAACATTGTAACTGATCAGGCCCATCATCTTGGAATAGCTGTCTACTTCTGGTGTTGTCTTTTTTTCCTGGTGCAGGTGTAGTTTCTCCTCTGAGTGTCATTTTAAGTTGATGTTGAGGTCAGCAGTCCTCTCTATAGACCAGTCTGGTACAGAGGCCCTTTTTTTTTTTTTTTTTTTTCCTGGTACGCGGGCCTCTCACCGTTGTGGCCTCTCCCATTGCGGAGCACAGGCTCCGGACGCACAGGCTCAGCGGCCATGGCTCACGGGCCCAGCCGCTCCACGACATGTGGGATCTTCCCGGACCGGGGCACGAACCCGTGTCCCCTGCATCGGCAGGCGGACCCTCAACCACTGCGCCACCAGGGAAGCCCCCCAGAGGCCCTTTTTAAAGTGGGAGATAATGAATCCAAGAGTCAATTCCCTTCAGTTTCACTGCACATAAGCTAGTTAAGAGTACCTGATAAGGATCCTTTCATCTAGGTTGGAGAGAATTCTTTAAATGATGTCTTTTCCAGTATGCACAATCTCCTGGTTGCAGGTCATGCAACCTTTTAAAAGTTCAATTAAACCTTACAATAATGCAACTTAGTAAAAAGGAGCCATCTAGGAAGTGAGTCTTCGGCAGTAAATACCGAAACTCAAAGACCACTAACAGCACTAGAACTTAATATCCACAAAGGTATTACTGAAACATAATTCTTATCTCCAAAACCACCTTCATCTCTACCAAATATAGCCAAATTAAGACTAATTTGCTTGCAAAATGAGTCTGGTTTCAATAAACTTATACATAAGTATAATTGATCATATATGCTCTTTTAAATTGGCTTTGTTGGAACTTTTCATAAGGAATCTCAGATTTGAACTTTAAAAGTCCCCTCAAGGCCAGGAAAGACATGCCAAGGACTTGCCATCAGATTCTGTTTGGAATACCTATAAATTTGGGTGAAGCTCTTTCTTCTTGAGGTACAAAATATCTTGCGTCTGCCAGGAAGTGGCTTTCTTTATTCACCTGATAAGGCTGTTGGGGACCCTGTATACAAGATACCAGACTGTTTTTTCAAGGGATTTATGGCTCCATAAAGTCAATCTTAGTTCCTTAAAACTGTCTGGTCATATCTGAGCCTATGCACATCTCTCTCTATTATGACATTCCAATCAAAGCCTTGATAGGATAATGAATGTTTCCAATTGTGTGCTGTTATAAGGAGAGTAGATTCTTATTGAACTTATGCAAATAACCATATTGCCATGAAAATAAGAATACTAAGAGTTTCCAAATTCTGGAGGGATCAGGTAGAGAGAAAAGATAAATGTTTCAGTTCTGCTTACAAAGGTATAATTTACCAAATTGCTGTAAGTCACAGCTTGAGGGGAAAGGTTTGCGTATATCTGGAAAACAAAGATTAAAAGTCAATAATATTTCAGACAAAAAGTCACACTTGTTGATCTTGATACTTCATAGTTTTATGAAGCCATGAGGTTTTCCATTCGAATTCTTTACTTTCTTACCCAATTCAGCAGTATAATCTAAAAGTTATCAGAACCCTGTACTTATCAGAAAGTCCTTTCTATGAATCTTCTTGAAAATGAAGCATTTTTGCAAAAGCATCAGAGCAAAACAGTAATTATCTATAAATGACAAGAGACTTTAAAAGGCATAGTTAAAGACCTGATTATGATGCAATTGTCAGAGAAATTTAGTTATTTTTGTGACATAGAATATTGAAATAATAACTAGAATTATGACTGATAACATATTATGACTGATAAAATTATTAATGTTATAATGTAACATTATATCTACATTCAAATTTTAGAAATTTCATATAATTTCTAGAACATTTATGTTAATAACAATTACCCATAAACTATAACCTAAGAAGGTTGACAGATTGTTTAAAAGGTAGAGAAACTTTACATTCTGCTATCGAAAGCAGATCAATATTCCAAGAAAACTTTGCCCCTCTTAACAGAGAAAACCAAATTCTAATTTTGTACCAGCTTATTTTTAATATTAAAACTCATTCAACCAATTAAATTCATTCCAGTGTTCACCAGTCCTTATCACATACAAAACTCTTTTCCTAGATAACCTTCTATAACTTTCTTTTATACCTTCAGATTTTGTCCTATGCTTTACCTTTCTCTCTCTCTCTCTCTCTCTCTCTCTAACTTCTTTTTAGGACAAAATTACTTCCTTTTCCCTTAACAAAATTCATTTCCATTCCCTAAACCTTCTTTTTCCTTTACACACAAATATATTTTCCTTATTAATTTTTGGAAGTTTTAATTATATATTTTAATTATGTTCTTTAACCTTTAAAAACCTTAATTTCTAGTAAAAGCTAAGAGGTAAGCAATTATGAACTGTCTCTTAATTAGCATTCTGTAGAATGGCAAACTTATTAACTCTATTTATAATTTCTAAAAACATGTGCTTTCTTATTTTAAAAAGTCTCAATTAATAGTTCTAAATATTATTAGTTTCTCTGTAGAGGGAAGCCTATGTTACTGTTTCAGTATCTTATTTTATTTGTAAAGGATCTAGATAGTCAATAAACTTCTAGATACTCAATAAACTTTAACTTAACTTAGCAAAACTCTAAAGTTTCAAGTTACCAAAAACCTGGAGAAACTATTTTTAAGAAGACATACGATAAAACGTAATTTTTCCTAAAGAGTTCATCTAAAAATTCTTACCTCATTTACATTTAATTGACTTGTAAAAATCTTACTACGGCAAGTTATTTTTCTTGCTGACAAATTTTGTAATAGAGATAATAAGATCTTATTTGACTTTTAGTAAACCTACCTACAATAAAAATATTACACTTAATGCTGATTACTTTAAAGACATCTCAAGTTACCAAGTTACCAGTATTAATTAAACCAACAAACTTAAACTAACTTAATACCAAATATTAATTTAATACTGAATATTTCCCAGATCACATGAACCTGAAATCCATTTGGGTTAATTTATATTTCTGAGAATTTATATAAGTGCTTAATTTCACTTAAGCCAATTAAATAGAACTCATTTACAAATTAATGTTGGCAATATCACCTGCAGGTAGAAACATATCATATCTATAACATACACACAAACATGTAGACAACACAAACAGAGATCTCAAAGCTTCACTTAAAATTTAGTCATGAATTGGATATTACAATATAAAGCTCATTTGTTTATATAACAGAATAAGTTGTTTACTTGCTTGAGTTTAAAAAGGCCTCTTTTCCATTTTTTCGTCTCCAGTCTCAGGAATTGGAGATGGTCTAGATAGGTGAGAGTTCCTGAGAGCCCTGGTAGAACATTTACATCTCAAAGGCACAGGGAGAGAAATGCAAGCTCCTCCTAGAAGGACTTTTGTTCCGTTAGGTTCAGAATTTTGAAAAGATGTTTTATCAAACCGATTTCTCTAACAATGCAAAAACCAGTTTTGGAATGTTAAAAGAGCCCCATCTTGGCCATTTCAGGGTGGGATTTCCTTTAGGTCCCAATTAAGTAAGTATTTGCAAAAGTGTAAGTTCTGTGAATACATGAACCTGACTGGGGTGTTAGTTGGAGGTTGGCTGTTTGATGCTTCTCTTTTCTTCTTTTGGGAAACTCTATCCCACATTTTAAAGTTGGTTTGTCAGGATAAAATTACTACTGAAAACTGTATGGTGAGCCCAGGTGCTGTTTGTAAGCTTAATTCCTCTAAGGTGTCACCTTAGGGTCATTTCAGCTCTTTTACCTGTCTCCGTTTCTCCTTCTAGAGATCTAAAACCCCCGCAGGTGCTCGGAGCACAGGACGGCCAGTCCTTATGTGTGCATCCCTGGATGAGTGACTTTTTAAATTAATGAGTGGGAGACTTCCCTGGCGGTCCAGTGGTTAAGACTCCGTGCTTCCACTGAAGGGGCCACGGGTTCGATCCCTGGTCAAGGAACTAAGATCCCGCATGCTAGAAAGTGCGGCCAAAATTAGAAAAAAAATAAAAACAACAAGAACAACAGAGAACAAAAAAGACCCCAAAAACCTATAAGAAAAAAAAAATAACATAAATTAATGAGTGGGTTTCCCTATGGGGCTGCAGTACAGTATGAGGACTCACCTCCCCCTCTCCCATAAATTTCTCAGTTGCCTGAGAAAGCTGAAACCAGCTGGGAAGAGCTATGTCTCTTATCTTTGGAGCTGAAAGCTCTCATATGCTATCTTCACTTTTATTCTGACAAACCCTGTTAAAGTTTATGAAGCTGATTTGAGGAAAGACATCAGGTCAGCCTCCCACCCAGTCACCCAGTCCAATCGCACTGAAAGACTCCTCAGCCGGTGTCTTTCAGCAACTGAGCAAAATCTTCCCAGTGTCTCTCAACTGGGGAATAAGGCACCTCTTCTTGAACCTAAGTTGAAGGATAACCCGCTCCTCATACCAAGTTTAACAACCTCTGAATTAAACTCGGGATTGTCAACCAAGATGAGAGATCTGAGCTTAGGAGAGACTCAGATAAATTCATCTGGACACACCAAGGAGGCGGACGGGCGCAAGGGGCCCTTGCTGGTACCAAGGGTCTGGATCCTAGAGTTTACACAAAGGAGAGAAGTCTGCTCTGGGTTTCTCCCCTCATGGTCACCAAAACTCAACTGACAAAAAAGTGCACAACATACGAGCTGTGAGTTGAGTTTTATGCATTGTCTTACTGAGGACTAGAGCCCGGGAGACAGCCTCTCCAATAGCTCTGAGGAACTGCTCCAAAGAGGTAGGAAGAGAGGCCAGTATATGTGTGATTTTGGCCAAGGAGTATGTACAATCCAACATCTCAGTAGAAGGTTACTGCTAGTCACGAGGAACAGATATCTCTGTTCATGATTTTTTTTTTTAATGTTTGGGATTTCATTTTAATTAATTAATTTGGCTGCACTGGGTCTTAGTTGCAGCACAGGGGATGCCGTGTGCAGGATCTTTGTTGTGGCATGCGGGATCTTTAGTTGCGGCATGCGGGATCTAGTTCCCCGACCAGGGATTGAACCCAGGCCCCCTGCATTGGGAGCGTGGAGTCTTAACCACTGGACCACCAGGGAAGTCCGTTTCAGTTCACGATTTTAGTGCTTTTCTAAAGTATAGGAAGATGCAAGAATTGGGGTCATAAAAATTCTCCTGTTACATCTAAGGGCCTGTTTTGTGCATTTTTCCAAAGCACAGCGTGCCTCATCCTGTTCTTTGTCCTGAATTCCTTTCAGGGTGTACTGTAGGGCTGTGATTATAGTGGCTAATGATTTAATCCTTATAGGACTGGATGATAAGTGACATTCTTTGTTGCACACAGACTACACATGAGTAGCAATCAGTCTGTCCCCATGTCAGATTGTTTCTTTCCTTCAGATGTTTCTCAGACACATCCATCTTCCTCTGGACCTTCATCACTTCCTGCCTTGGCTAAGGGTCTCTTTCTTCCAGAACAGGTTCTGGTAGCATCCTGGGCAACACCTTCCAGCCTTTCTCACAGTTGCAACTTCACATTTGCTTTTGAGATCGTTTTTGATTTGTAGGACTACCAATCTCATGTCACTTGGATTTTCCTGTGCAGGAAATATAACTTTTTTTTTTCTTATGACAAGTTAATTTCTTTTCAACTCTCTTTTCCATCTGAGTGGTAGGAACACTCTTAGACAGTTCAGGGTTCTTCCCACCCTTGTTTTACAGGTTGTACACACCTTTTGGAAAATTAACATAGGGCCAAAGGGTGGAGGGGAAGAATTCACCTAATCCTCTTAGTTGTTTGAGCTGCATTGTCCCGGTTAATCCTCTGTCAGTTGTCCACACAGGTTGCAACTAAATCTTCCTGAGAAATGGAGCTTCTGGGTTTTTGACCAATGTGTACCTTTGCTTCCCAAGAAGCAGCAGCCTTGGCCTGGGGGAGCAGGGCATAGAGTTCCAGTCTCAAGAACCCACTGACAGCTATGCATATATCCCATTCCCCCACCTCTTTCCTTCCCAGCCTTAGGTAATCTTTATCTCCTTTGTGGGGAGATTGAGACTGGGGGCAGTGGGGAGGAACCTGAGATCATGTTCTCGCCTGTAATAGTTACTCCAAAATCAATTGCCCCGAATCCTTTCTATTCCCTGAGGGGCTTGTTTTGAAACTCAGAGCTTTGAAATGACTCCCCATTTCCTCCATCTTCTGTCACAGCCATAAGCTCCCCAGCACAGGGACACCTCTGGTTTTGCTCAGAGTGCTATCCCCAGTATCAAGTACAGAGCCTGACTAGCACATAGTGGATACTCAATAGATTTGTCCAACAAATGAATTATTGGGTCTTTCTCTCTCCCCCTCCAACCCATCCAGTTAATGTCTTCCAGAGGAATCTTCTGGAAATGTGGTTATCACTCCATAGCTGATCTGCTGTCCGGCTGTGAACCCAATCAAGTCTAACCACCTCAGGTTCAAGGTCCCCTCTAAACGGATCCATTTTATTTCCTACCACATCCAAGTACTTAAGATGCCTGGCCTGTCACGCAGCCTGTTATTCAACCAACAATAGTTATGACGTTCCTGCTCTGTGTTGGGCACCGTGTTAGACTCTGAGAAACAACAGTGACCGGAACAATCATGGTTTCTGCCATCACGGACTTTATGGCCTAGCGGAGAACCCAGACAGCAAACAGATACTTGTACATAATTAAATAATTAAATGATTATAGCTATCCAGAGTGGCTCAGGGGAGAATTACAGGGCACCGTGACTAAAATTCAGTCAGGGGTCAAGAAAGACGCTCCAGAGGAAGTACCATTTAAGGTGTGATTGAGTTTACTTTGGAGCGGATGGGAGGGGAGGGAAAGAAGAGAGGGAGTTGAGGAAAGTGTTCTGGGCAAACATAACTGGAACCAGCCAGAGTGGGTAAGTTTGAGGACTTAAAAGGCCAGTGTGGATGAGCAGAAGGTGAGGACTTGCCCAAAATCACACAGCAAATTGGTAGTAGAGGCAAGACCAGAACAGTTTCTTGGCCAGTGTGACTTTCTCTACCCATCTGCACCTGCGCCTACTTCACTGGGTCTTTCAAAGCGTATTCCGGAAACACTTGCCCGAGAATCAAGTGGGGCACGCACTGACAACGCATACTCTCTAAAGTAGACCCCAGGAAGATGCATTTTAAGAAGTTCGTTAAGAAATTCTCGCATACACCAAATTTTGCAAGACTACGGTCTCACGGTCCCCGCCAGCTCCGGTCCCAAAAGGGTGTCGCTGAATTGATTGACTTTAAAGTCCCACTGCATCATGGGAAATGTAGTTTCGGATCTCCTTTCCTAGCCCCTGGGAGCGCTTTACGGAACGAGCCGAGAGGGCCCGGAAATAGCCGAGTAGTTCCTGGCTCGCCCTTTCCTGCCCGATTGCATTCTGGGAAAGGGCAGCTTCCGTTAAGTGCCCGAGGCTGAGGAGCGCGGCCGGTCGCGGTCCCACGTGAAGCCCTAAGCGAGCGTCGCTCGGCGGGGCTGCTCCCCGCTCTTAGCGGAGCGTGCCGGAAGCAGCGGGGAACCGGAAGTGGCCCGCGGAGGCTCGGAAGCTGATCCCGGAGCCCGGTGTGAAGAGCCTTGGAACGCAGCGACGGCGCCATGTCCCTGATCTGCTCTAGTGAGTATCGGCTGCGGCCGATCTCGGGTTGCAGGAGGCCGGAGAGCCGAGCGGGAGGATATACGGGCCGCTGCGACGCCGGGGTTGGGGCGGAGGTGAAAATGGGGCTCCCGGGAGGCAGGGCGGCGGCCTGTCAGCCCGGGGGTCCTCCTTCTTAAGTGTGAGGTGCATTTGCGCTGCGCTTCACAGTTTACATAACGCCTCAAGCGTATTGTCGCAGGCAGCACTGAGGCCACCCATCTCGTTTGCGCAGTGGAACTGAGGCCTGGATAGAGGGGAGCAGGTGCAGGGGAAACAGGAAACCCTAGGGCTTGTGCAGGATCCGCCCCCGCTGGCGCAGGGATGCGGGCCTCAGTTTCCCCATCTGCAAAATGAAGCCCTCGTCACTGGATGTTGTCTGAGGCGCCTCGCTTGGGTAGGCAGAACTTCTGCAATTTGCAGAAGTTGCACAGTAGGTTAGAGGCAGTGACAGGGCTGGAAGCCAGGTCTCTGTTGGTTTACAGCGCGCTTGCAAGACTGTGATCTCGTTATATGCTCATAAGAATTCTCCAAGGCAGAAATAAACATCTGGTTTTACAGATAAGGATGTACGGCTCAAGGAGAATATGGCTTTTGTAGAACAGTACAGCTAGTAAGTGGCAGAGCTGCATGAGGGAGCCAGGTTCTCTGACCCTGAGTCCATGCTCTTTTCAAATGCCTTGTCCTGTCTTTCCTTTAGGTGTTTTATTGAGGCGTGCAGATGTTTTGCATTCTCATTGTTCATCCGGGTATTAGTCTCTCATTTTTTTCTCTCTTGGCTTCCTAACTCTCAAGCCCTTTACTCTTCTCAGAACCTCTCCATAAATCCAATACAAAGGGAAGAAGGAGCGAAAGGAAATGTGACTAGAAAAAGGAACCTTACACCTTAAAGAAATGACGGTGTGCAAAGTATTTTCACATTCATTGTTTGAACCTTGAGAAAGCTCTTTTCTGTTTTTCCCAGCTCCATCCTTCCTGTCATTTGCCCATCGGTTAGATGTTTACTGAGTGCCCGCTGGGCATCGGCATTGTTCTGGAAGGCAGAGACCAGCTATAATCCCTATCCTCAAGGGGTGTAAATGATAGCTCTGTTGGGGGTTGTTGTGAGGATGAGTTAATCGGTGGAGAATGTTTACAGTCGCCCTTGGCACCTAGTAAACACCACGTAAATGCTTTTTGTTATCCTAGCACTCGGTACATCGCTTCGTAATTTCTTTGTTTGAGAATCCATCTAGGCTCTAGTTTGAGATTTGAATGGCTTCGTGTGTATCTCTCTGTCCTGCGGTATAATGGGTGCCTAATCATTGTTCAAAAATGAGATGGGCGGGGACTGTTGACTGCTCTCTAGGTGCCTGGCTTCAGTAGTCCTGTAATAATTATTTATTGACTATCTGCCTGTCAGGAGACTGATGGAGAAGCTAGTTAGGTGGCTGGAAAATGTTCTGGGTACAGTCCGAAACTGGCTTGGTGTCACGTCTTGATTCCTCTTAGCGGAGTGTAGGGACGCGTGGTCTTGTGGCGGCCAGCAGTAGGTGGAGCATCCCTGCGGCCCTTTCACCAGCCCAGGCTCACTGCCTGCCCTTTCTCCGCAGTCTCCAGTGAGGTCCCAGAGCACCCGTGTGTGTCCCCTGTCTCTAATCACGTCTACGAGCGGCGGCTCATTGAGAAGTACATTGCAGAGAATGGCACGGATCCCATCAACAACCAGCCTCTGTCCGAGGAGCAGCTCATTGATATCAAAGGTGCCTGCTGGCGGCCTCAGTCCAGGGCCGTCCTAGCCCAGAGCCTGGGAGGATGGGAGGGGGTGCCTGCGCACTCAGGGAGGGGATGGTGGTCTGTTAGTGCAGGCCGAAGGGGAAAGAGCGGGGGGTGGGGGTAGAGCACCCTGGGTCATGGGCTTTCACATACACCTTCCCTCTCTTGGCAGTTGCTCACCCAATCCGGCCCAAGCCTCCCTCAGCCACCAGCATCCCAGCCATTCTGAAAGCCTTGCAGGACGAATGGGTAAGGCCCTGGAAGAGAACTGGTATCTTACCCACTTGAAAAGAAGGGATCACTGGGGCCTCCCTGGTGGCGCAGTGGTTGAGAGTCCGCCTGCCGACGCAGGGGACGCGGGTTCGTGCCCCGGTCCGGGAGGATCCCACGTGCCGCGGAGCGGCTGGGCCCGTGAGCCATGGCCGCTGAGCCTGCGCGTCCGGAGCCTGTGCTCCGCAACGGGAGAGGCCACAACAGTGAGAGACCCGCATACCGCAAAAAAAAAAAAAAAAAAAAAGAAGGGATCACTGGATTAGGACGTGGGGGTGGGAGGGATGGAGCATTACTTTCTCTTTTGAGGGGAGGGTGAGCCTGCTTCTTGACCTCACACAGATCTGGGCTCCACGCTTGTTCCATTGCCCACTTGCCTTGTCCCTGGGCAAGTTGCTCGTATCCAAGTCCTGCTTTTCCTGACCGTATGACATGGATTAGTGCCTGTCTCTCAGGGTTTCGGGAGAATTAGAATAAGATTAGAGTATAAACTTCATGATGTCAGGGGCTCATTTTACTCATCAATAGAGCCCCAGCACTGAGAGCAGCGCCAGGTACATAGTAGGTGCTCCAAAATGTGAATGAACGACTACATCTTGAGGATTGTCTGGCGTAGTGCCTGACACAGTGAGGGCAATCAATAAATAGCAGCTGTAGCATTTTTATTTCCTTTGACAAGGTGACGGCACGACATCTGAGATGTGCCGATAAATTAGAGAAGATGGGGATGGGAAAGAGTTGGCTCCCACTCCTGTCTGTGTGCCCAGGGTTTGGCGTGCGTAGGAGCTCAGGGGCATCTCCCAAAGCGTTCAGAGTCACTCAGATCTTGCTCGGGTCACCAGTACTGGTCTAGTCTTCTTATCAAGGGCTGACTCTTCTGCTGGGTGCTCCTCGCGCCTCCCTGCCCCCTCAGTGGCGTCTCCCTCTCCCAGGACGCAGTCATGCTCCACAGCTTCACCCTGCGCCAGCAGCTGCAGACCACCCGCCAAGAGCTGTCCCACGCTCTGTACCAGCACGATGCCGCCTGCCGTGTCATCGCCCGTCTCACCAAGGAAGTCACTGCTGCCCGAGAAGGTAGAGCCTCTCGCCTGCCATGCCCCACTCTGGGCTGGGCCTGTTTTATAATAGCCCGTTTCTGACATTGTCTTCTCTCCCAGCTCTGGCTACCCTGAAACCGCAGGCTGGTCTCATCGTGCCCCAGGCTGTGCCGAGCTCCCAGCCGAGTGTTGTGGTGAGTGTCCCCCCAGCCTCGCCAGCAGCCCGCGCGCACGTGTGTGTGTGTGTGTGTGTGTGTGTGTGCGTGTGCGCACACGCGCGCGGTGGCTCACACAGCCCTCCTCTGCAAGGCTCTCTGGCATTTCTGTGCTCGTCTCACCTTCACCTTTCTGCTCTTCAGGGTGCAGGCGAGCCGATGGATTTGGGCGAGCTGGTGGGAATGACCCCCGAGATTATTCAGAAGGTATGTCGTGCTCTCACTTGGTGGGAAGGCTGGTGGGTCCTCCCTTTTCACTGTCTGCCTGGAGTCCAATATAAATAAAAATCCCATCCATTTGGAGATGAAGTTGAGTGGTACAGAGCACAGACTCCTACTAGGCTGCCTGGCTTTGTGTTTTGATGTCACCAGTTATAAGCTTTATGACCTTGGGCTGACTTAACCAGTCCTGTGTCTAATTTGCCTTCTAAAGTGAGGATATTGGTACCTGCTTTATAGACTTGTGGGAATTTTAAAGGTTTTGATTACTGTTAAGTACCGTTTGTCGCTCTCATTAGGGTTCTTTGCAGATACTAAAACATTTTGTTACACGTTTTCATTTTTTTCCTTTTGAGGGAGACAGGACAGGAGTGATCACTTTCATTTTACAAATGAAGAATCTGTAAAGAATGTGAGGTTCAGATTCAAAGGCACAGCTCCCAAGAGGCAGAGCTGGCCCCTGAGTCCAAGTCCAGTGCTCTGTTATACTCAGGGGATCCTCCTTAGTACGAGTTGATAGTGTGTGTCTTTTCCAAGCCGTTCAGGTTGTCAGCATGCATCTCAGCTCTCATCTTAGTGGCGCAGGCGTGGTCTGGGAACCGTGCCATCTATCGCCTCTGTGGCCTTGGGCAAGTGACTTCACTTCTCTGAGGCTCAGTTTCCTACTCTGTGAAATAGGGTCATCAGCACCCACTTCATAAGGTTGGAATGAAAGTAAACAGAGATCATGCGCAGAAGCCTGTAGCGCAGAGCTTGGCAGGTGATGAGTTCTTGGTGATGCTCGTGAAAGCATAGATGTGACCAGCATTCACCGTGTTGTTTTCCTGGCAAAATAATTTGTCTCACGTTGAGCCTATTCCCCTCTGTCTTCCCCAGCTTCAAGACAAGGCCACTGTGCTAACCACAGAGCGGAAGAAGGTGAGTCCTCCCAGGGCCAGGGGCGGGAGCTGGCCTGGAGGACATGGCTGGCCCCTTAGGAGGAGGGGGGATGGCCGAGTCCTGCACTCACTGCCTCTTTTCTTGGGGGGCTTTTTCTTTCTCTCAGAGAGGGAAGACTGTGCCTGAGGAGCTGGTGAAGCCGGAAGAGCTCAGCAAATACCGGCAGGTGGCATCCCACGTGGTGAGTGGCGGAGTCCTGCAGACTTGGAGACACGGCCCTCCCAGGCTGTTTCTGGGGTGGGGCAGGTCAGCATGGCCTCTGGCTCTGCCCCATTTCTAGTCTTGGCCGCTGAGTTGTCAGGCTTCTCTTCCTGCCCAGCTCTGGCTTTCCCAGTAGCCAATGAGGGACTGACTGCATCCAGGCAGAAGTCCAAGTGCAGTGGATGAGGAACAGGAGTCACTTATGTTCCTGGGGGCCGGGGCCGGGGCAGTTGGGTGGCTTTGTGGCCTGCCTTGATTCGGCCGTGACTGGGTTTGATGTGGCTCTCTCTGCACAGGGGTTGCACAGTGCTAGCATTCCCGGGATCCTTGCCCTGGACCTCTGCCCCTCCGACACCAACAAGATCCTCACTGGTGAGAGCGGGCCTGGGGACAAAAGTACCTTCTTCAGCAGAGGGACTTGGGTGGGCCTGACGCATTTTTGGATCTCATTTTGGTCCTCCTCAGGTGGGGCAGATAAAAATGTCGTCGTCTTCGACAAGAGTTCTGAGCAAATCCTGGCCACTCTCAAAGGCCATACCAAGAAAGTCACCAGCGTGGTATTTCACCCTTCCCAGGTAAGGGCTCTCCTAGCACCCTCAGCCCTCATTCCTGAGCCCTGTTTCAGTGGTTTAGGGGCCCAGGACCAGACCCCCACCCCGTTGCCTCCTTGGTGAAGTGAAACGGGCCTGAGAAGGAGTGCCGACTCTCCAGCTCTGGCGGTTAGGGGCTGGGCTTGGGGTCGTGGGGTTGCCCTCTGCTCTGCGTCAGAGCTCCTGAAGCGTGGCCTTCACACCGGGGGAGGGGAGAAAGGAATTGTGTAGTTTGAAAAGCATATTCGTTGAAATGTTTTATGTTAGGAAAAGGGAAAAAACCCTACAGTGTTTATAACACAGCCTGTAGTAAATAAAGCTCAACAGAACCTTGCCTCATGTATCTGAGGAGGACAGATGGGTCTGTATTCCTACGGTCCTCCAGGCTGAGGGTGAAAACTTGACGTTAACCGCTGCAAGGGGTGTGGGTTAAAACAGATGGAGAGCTGCTGGTTTAGAGGGTAAGCAGCTCATTTGACCAGATTAATGACATTATGGGATTTGAGTTTTTACATCTAGGACAGTTTGGGACTGTAGAACAAGTGGCTGGATGGATCAGCTCTTCCCAGAGTCTTTTCTCTGTACCTTTAAGGAAATTAGAAAAATAACATGGTGAGCTTTTCACTAAACGAGATATGTTCCAATTGAAGCACTGTTTTCCTGCTTCCTGTGAGTTAATGTTATTTGCCTCGTGCAAGTGCATTGATGGAAGATGGTAGCTGGTTTTACCTTATAGTTTTAACATCCTAACTAACCAAAATAATTGGTTGGTGACACCATGTAAGTTTTTCTGGGAATTAACTTGCCCCCGGAATCCTTAAGTGTGGGATGCACTGGAACATGCCCTTGCAGCCCCTTCCGGGCCTGGCACTGTTCAGACCTGTGCCACCCCAGACTATTTAAGTAAACTGAAATTTAAAATTCAGTTTCTCAATTGCACTAGCCACATTTCTCTCTGGTCCTGGAAAAGGGTTGTGGGAAATTTCCCTCTGGTGCAGTTATCCTTTTTACCACTAGATGGCGGGGCCTCCTGCCGTTGGCCAAAGGCTGCTTAATTTCCCATTCTAATAGTGTTTACCCTGGGGCCCTCTTAGGCATCGTAGGGGCGGATGGGTGGTTCCAGGCAGGGCAGGGCTGTGGCTGTCCCCAGCCCTCTTCGCGGGCCTCTCACTGTCGTGGCCTCTCCCGTTGCGGAGCACAGGCTCAGCGGCCATGGCTCACGGGCCCAGCCGCTCCGCGGCATGTGGGATCCTCCCGGACTGGGGCACGAACCCGCGTCCCATGCATCGGCAGGCGGACTCTCAACCACTGCGCTACCAGGGAAGCCCCCCAGCCCTCTTTTGTAAGATGGTTGTGGTCCATCTCTTCTCTGTCTCTGATCATCTGTCTCCTTGCGTTCCTTTTAGGAGCTGGTGTTTTCCGCCTCCCCAGATGCCACTATCAGGATTTGGTCTGTTCCGAACGCCTCTTGTGTACAGGTTGTTCGGGCCCATGAGAGTGCTGTGACAGGCCTCAGCCTCCACGCCACTGGTGACTATCTCCTGAGCTCCTCTGATGACCAGGTGTGGTCCCAGCCAGGGACCCAAAGAGGCTCCTGGTCCCCAAACTCCTATATCCTGGGAGGAGGGAACATCTTACCAACCACAGCCGGTTCTACAGAACCCCAAGGAGAATGTTCCCTCTACCAAGAGGGGCTGGCCTTGCCAGGGTCTGCCGGCCTAGAGTCTTTGCCTTCCTGAGGGGCCACCAGAACCTGGGGACCCACTGTCTTACTGGTTCCGTTGTCTCTGTGTTTTCAGTACTGGGCCTTCTCTGACATCCAGACAGGACGTGTGCTCACCAAGGTGACCGATGAAACTTCTGGCTGCTGTAAGTTGCCTCAGAAGTGCTGGGCTCTTCATTTGCTGTGTTTTGTGTATTTTAATGTTTTATTTAGTCATTTGCCCATTTGTTCTAAAAACATACTTAACCACCAGTACCTGCTGAGTGCCAGGTGTGGTGCCAGCCCGGTGAGCAGTGGGAAGAGTGAGGAGCCTGCCTTGGCTGCACTTAGTCTTAGTCTCCCCTGGTGCGCTCTGACGCATGGCCGTCTCCCCTCTCCGCAGCCCTCACCTGTGCGCAGTTCCACCCTGACGGACTCATTTTCGGGACCGGAACCATGGACTCTCAGATCAAGATCTGGGACTTGAAGGTAGGACGTGGTGACCGCCATCTGCGGCCCAGGGCTGGAGCTCTTGGAACTGTGCAGTGTGATGAAGTGTTTATGGCACCTGGCCCCAGGGGTGTCCCAGGAGTGGACAGTGGCTCTGTGTGTGTGTGTGTGTGTGTGTGTGTGTGTGTGTGTGTGTGTGTGAGACACAGTAGGTGTGGTCGGGGGGCCCCAGGCTGGGCACCACCCCTGCTATTCCTGCTGGTTGTCCTCCCTGAAGGATGGAAGAGGACATCTCAGAAGTAGGACTTCGATGAGCTCCATTTTCTCCCCCTGACCAGTGGGTGACATTGTACTCCCTGCCCCCCAACTGTAGGAGCGCACCAACGTGGCCAACTTCCCTGGCCACTCGGGCCCCATCACCAGCATCGCCTTCTCCGAGAACGGCTACTACCTGGCTACGGCGGCTGATGACTCCTCTGTCAAGCTCTGGGATCTGCGCAAACTTAAGAACTTTAAGACGTTGCAGCTGGATAACAACTTTGAGGTGCGCCCCCTCC
The DNA here is from genome assembly GCF_008692025.1 of Phocoena sinus. Taxonomy (NCBI): domain Eukaryota; kingdom Metazoa; phylum Chordata; class Mammalia; order Artiodactyla; family Phocoenidae; genus Phocoena; species Phocoena sinus. The sequence continues at coordinate 100,002,268 of NC_045770.1, read as the reverse complement.
CTCCCCCCAGCTCTCTTGGTCGCCTCTCCTCCTCATTTGTTGGTTATTCACTGAATTACTCTAAACTGCCTCTGTTTATCCCCAGTTGCTCATAGTTGCTGCTCTCATGTGACCTCTCTCCTGATTCTGGCAGGTAAAGTCACTGATCTTTGACCAGAGCGGAACTTACCTGGCCCTTGGGGGCACGGATGTCCAGATCTACATCTGCAAACAGTGGACGGAGATTCTTCACTTTACAGGTAGAGGCTGGCCCTGGGATGCTGAGGTCTCTGGGTGCCCTGGCCCAGAGGAAAGTGGGAAGATCTCACTGTGTTAGGAATTTCTAGGGGTAGGCTTGCATTTGCTAAGGCCGCTTTTAATCGCTATCGGAGGCAATAGAGTTTAATGGCTAAGACAGTGAACTCAAAGAGTCAGACTGCTTGGCTTTAAATGCTGGCTCTACCACTTGAATCTGTGTGACACTGGGTAAGTTACTTAACCTCTCTGGAGAATGATAATAGTACAGCTGATCCTTCACAGATTCAGCCAACTGTGGGTCGAAAATAGAGCAAAACTCGAATTGGCCACACCCTGGCAACTGTTAACAGAACATTTATCTTATATTTACAGCTATTTACATAGAATTTGTGTTGTGTTGGGAATTATAAATTATTTAGAGATGATTTAAAGTATGTAGGAGAATGTGTGTAGGTTATATGCAAATACTACACCAATTTATATAAAGGGCTTGAGCGTCTGAGGATTTTGGTGTCTGCAGGAGTTCCTGGAACCAGCACCCCTCAGATACCAAGGGAGGACTATACACACCCAGTGGGGTTGTTGTGAGGTTTAGCTGAGTTTATATATACATACATGTTTTTAGATGAGTTTGTATAAATATATAAACATATAAAATACGAATGTACATAACGTATAAATACAGAATAGCAATACACATAAATGTATGTGTTTAGAACAGTGTCTGGCACGTAGGAAGGATGTGCTACTGTATCATTCAATACTGTGTCTTAGTCCACGGTGGATTAGAGCAATAAATAAGGCAGACCCAGTGTTTGCACTAACGGAATTTCTGGTCAGCTTGGGAAGGCAGATGTAGAGTGACTTCACCAGTGATGACTCAGGTGTGGTGCTGAGTACTAGCGAAGACGGGCATGAAATGCTGAGACAGCGGGTAGCAGGGCTGGCAGCCTCACCGTCGTGTGGCCCCGGGTGTGTGGCTGGCCCTTCTGGAGCTGTAGCTTCTCCATCTTTCAGTGGCGTTTTGACACTGCGGATTGTGCCAGCTGGCGCTGTGGAGGCGCCTGCGCGGTGACAGGGTGCCTCTCGCACCCTCAGGAGCTGAGTGAACGGCAGCTGCTGTTGTCTTTGTTCATGAAGTTCTTGTCCTCATTAGCAGGTTGTGGGCAGGGCACAAGCACCTTCTCCCACCCCAGATTCTACTCGGTGTGTGTGTCCCAGAGGTGGCCAGGCCTGACTGTGTGGCCCACGAGTTTTAACCTTCACTGGGCCCTGGTGCTTTGGTTTGGAGCAGAGTTAGGTGGAGTGGAGGGCTGGAAGCACAGGGTGGCTTTGTAGTGGGGAGCTGGTGGGCCGGCTGTGATCCTAGGAATTTGCACTGATGCCCATGAACTGCCCGAGCCCACCGAGGAGGGTTGCCCAGCCTCTTCTGCCTCTGCCCCAGCCCTGCCCTGCGCCAGGGGCCCAAGTTTCCTGAAGTTAACCCCATGAGCTAGAACCAGCTGATAGAATATTCCAGTTACACACAGGGAGTCAGAACTAAATACATACCCACCAGCCTAGCTCCCAGTCAGTTCTCGGACTTGAACCGAGCCGCGCAGAGCCGAATTGTAGCTGCTCCTAAAGCTTAGGTGGGGGAGACTGGCGTTCCACTCGGCCCAGCCACAGAAACCTGAGTGCCTGCCGTGGGCCAGCACCGAGTGAGGCCCTGGAGCTCAGTGCCGTGCGGGTCAGACTAGAGACCTGGCCTCGGAGATTGACAGGCCACGGGGAGGTCCATACGGGCAGAGGCCCGCAGGATGAGGAACACTGACGGGGGAGGACTGGATGGGTTGGGAGCGAATCATCAGGGGTCAGTGCTGAGACCCCGAGGAAGAAAAGCCTCCTCACCGTTGTCTCTTGTCTCTCCCCACAGAGCATAGCGGCCTGACCACGGGGGTGGCCTTTGGGCACCACGCCAAGTTCATTGCTTCAACAGGCATGGACAGGAGCCTCAAGTTCTACAGCCTGTAGGCCCCGGCCCTCCTGACAGGAGCTGGGCCTCATCTCAGTAGTGGGGTAGTGTTAGGGGTGGGGGGTGGGGACAGAGGAAAAGAGACTACTGGGGGGTGGGGGGTGTATGGGGCGGGACATTCGCATCATTTCCCTCTGGTCCGGGCAGCGGGCTGAGAGCCGCGGTGGCATGGACCACCCTCATCCGTGCAGCCTCCGGGCCCGCTGGGAGCAGCCGTGGGGCAGAGTCGGGGTGAGGCTGAGCCACGGGAACTGTGAAGGGGCTGGGCCAAGGGCTCAGGCAGGTTTTTGTAAGCAGCGATCTAGTTTTCATTAAAAAAAGAAAACACCAAACACAGCCACCTTCCTCTGTGTGTCTGTAGCAGGGAAAGTCAAGGGGAGGGGCACCAAGTAGAACTCTGACCACCAGGATGCCCGTCGTTCTTTTTTTTTTTTTCAATTGCACAACAGAAATAAAAAAGAAAACAAAAAGAAGCCTACAAGCCACTTGCCGGAATGACTCTTCCCGTCCCTGCAGGCCTTGACTTTGTGTTCATAGGGTCTCATGTCACTTGCCTCATGAGGTTGGCTCCCACACGAACCTGGAAGGGAGGGGGAAGGGCTGAGGGGCTGCCGGCACGCCTGGAGGGATTCCTCAGTTGTTTAGTCCGAGGTGACAGAACATCTGTCCCAGACTAGCTTGAATCAGAAGGTTTCTGTAACTCTGGTGTTTGAAGATTTGAAATAGAACTGGTCCCAGGGAGACAGCCAGCAAACAATAAATAAGCAAAAGGTCAGCGAATGCCCTATTTAATTAGGGAAATGAGGGTGGTCAGTGCGGCTGCTTTGGGTGGTCAGGGACGGCCTCTTGCAGATGACACTTAAGTTGAAGCCTGATTGACGGGAGCTAAAGGGGAGGTGGAGTGTTGCAGACTGAGGGGAGGTCCTAAGGCTGGAATGGAATGGTCAAGGTGCGTGGAGCAGGGGAAGGAGGCCAGTGTGGCCGGAGTGTGGCGCCACTGGGTGTGGCCCCGGGAGATCATCAGTACCCTTGAGAAGAGCGGTCCCAGTAGAGCGTTGGGGCGAGAGAAGTGAGAAAGTGGGAGGCAGTGATTGTAGGTAAGGAATCGTGCCAGGGAGGGGAGCCAAGAAATGGGGTGTCCCCTTGGGGTGGCGGTGGGGTCAAAGCATAGCAGTCCATGTTGACACAGCAGAGCCTTCTGCGTGTGCTTCGCTGGGTCCGTGCCGTGTGGCCACGTCGGATCGGGCGTGCCGTGTCTTCTAGGAGGGTCAGAATGCCTCTTAGCTAGTAAAACCCTTGAAACTCCTGCAGCAAAGAAACCATTTAACTTTTTGACCCAGTTTCCTCATAAATACTTGACAAGGAGAGCCTCTGTGTATGTGTGTGTAACCCCTGTGTCCATGGAACTCGCCTTTTGGAAAACATCCCAGAGTTTTAGCTGTTTTTAAACAGTGTGCAGTGAGCATCTTGAAGTATGCAGCCTTTTGCTAACTTAGGTTAGTTCTTACAGGTAACTTTCCAAGAGTGGAGTGGTAAGGCAGCGTTTGGCAGTTTTCCCACATTTGCCAACCAAAGTAGTACCAATTTGAAGGTGTGGCTCGGTGTGTGACGATAGGAATTTTATGTATCCTCAGCCAATTTGGGGTATTTCTTGTGATTTGAAAAGAGTATGGTTCTTCAGAAAAGACCCAACATGTAGTTCTGAAGCAGGACCAAAAAGAAGGGAAACTGCTGAGTGAAAGGTGGACCTGTAGAGCTGTCCGCTGTTGTTTGCAGGTGGTGGAGCAGCGTCATTCAAGGTGGGGGTGGCTGAGGACCCTGGGGGTGTCCTGGGGCCAGCACAGCACCAAACCATCTAATGGTTTCTGGCTAGATACTAAGATGCATTCTTAAGGTTTGCCTTCGTTTCCAGAAAAACTGGAAACTGCGGGACATACGGACAGAGGTTCTTGGGGGACCTGTGGGTTGGAAAGGGCACCGTGGTCTCCCTCAGATTGTGTGAAGCGTGTGTTGTATCCATGCAGATGTGCACTGGGGGGCGGGGCTTAGAGTATATCTCAGAGGGACTATAGTCCCGCTCCCACCCCCAGTCAGTTCCAGACCACTGCCCTAGAAGGACTGGTATGTGGATCGTAAGGCTCTGAAGTGCTTTCATCTCTCCTGCCCTCTTTCCACTCACGGGCAGAAGGGCTGTGTGCCAGACACTACATACATTTTCTCATTTCATGCTTGCAACAACCTTGCCTTTAGCTGTCCAGCAACTGGGCAGCTTCCTGCACCCCCACGGGGCTTCATGTCCCTTTGCAGTCCAGGGTGGGAGATAGGCTCTGGGACTCTGGGGACAGACTCTGGGTTTTGAGTCCCAGCTCTGGCGCCTAGTAGTGAGGGGCCTCGGTCAGGTGATTTAACTCCCGTCTGCTCAGTGCCTTCATCTGGAAGACGGGGGTAGTGTACTTATTAGGGACGTTGAAAGGCGTAAGCAGGTTAGTGTGTGAGCAGTGCTTAGGGCAGTGATGGACGTGACGAACGCCGTACACATTTTAACGGCTGCTGCTGCTACTTTTACTTCTACCGCGACACTGTTTGCTCTCCCCAGGGTCCCTGCCCTGCCAGGTGAGTGCCCTCACTCAGCCCGGGTTCATGCCTCTGGCATAGTTCTAACCACGTTACCTTAGAGGTGTTTATGCATTTGTCTCTCATAACTAGGTTTTAATCTCCCGAGGGCAGGACCGTGTACTCATTGCTGGCATTCAATTCACCGCTGCTGAGGGGCAGACAGATTCAAACCTGGAGCTCAGACCAGAGCCCAGGCTCTGTCTCTCCGCAGAAACAAAAGGCGGGGGTGGGGAGGGGTGGGGGTGGGGGAATGGATGACAGACTTCGTTATTTCAGCCAGAATGGAATGGAGAGCTGTCATCCCTTCCGCGTCTCCCCAGATCTCAGCTCAGCTGTCTTGCAGGTGAACCTTTTGGAAGTAGGGCTCAGTTGGTAGATTCTAAAGGGCTCACCTATTCCGGTCCGTTATTAGGCTCATGAAGTTTTGTAATTAATACTTACTGCATCCTACATGAGCTTGACCCCTTTGACGATCCATTCCTGGATCGTTCATGCCCGAGGACCCAGTCCCCAGACCCACCCTTGTCCCGTCCACTGTTGAAGCTTGCTTGGCCTTGGAGCACTGACCAAGGCGGCCACCTGGGGGCACTGTAGTAACACTAGTCTCCCCAGTAACACTGGCCCCAGGACCGAGCTGTCAGCACCACGGCCGGGCCCTGTTTTCCCCATTCCACAGACTGGAAACCATAAGTAGTAGAGCTGGGATTTTAAGCTGTCCGGCTACAGAGACAGCTGACTCCTCCATCATCAGCTGAGACAGGAGCGGGCAACTCCACGGTGTTCCAGGATGTAGTGCTATGGTTAGGCGTGGGCTCTGGAGTCAGAAGCCAGGTTTGAATCCCAGAGCTGCAGCTCTCTATGACTTATGTGTTTGTGTCTCAGCTTCTGCACCTGTAAAACTGAGTTAATGGTGCCTACGGCACAGGGCTGTTGTGTGCAGAGCATGGGAAGCACTCCATAGCTGGCTGCTTTTTCCCTGCTCCTGTCTGCAGTGGCATCCACTGACACTGCTGGGGTCCTGGTGGCCCTTGACCCTCCACGCCTGCGTTATAAAGGTGAGGGCCGACGTGGCCTTCTTCCTTCATAAATCTTACGTTTACAAGGCTCTGATAACACGAACTGGAACGTGATTAGGCAGAGAGGTGGGAGCACACAGGTGATACAACCGTGGGGCTGTAGAGTTCTCATAGAGGTGCCAATGCAGAGGACGGGGTGCAGCTGTTATGAAAGGTAAATCTGGGGAGAGGCGACATAGGCACATTTTGGAGAAGTAAAAATTCACTAGGTGGACCTAGGGTAGGCGTGGCTTGTGGAAGGAGAGGTTCTGGCAGCCCCACTGCCTTGCTGAAGTGAGGAGGAAGGAGAGAGCCAGAAGGGGAAGACGGACAGCGTGGAGGGTGGAGGGCAAGAATGGTGGAATAACGCCCAGCAGGTCGTCGTAAGGCAGGTTGGGAGGTGGCTGGTTTCAAACCAGCAGCGTGAAGTCTAAGATCTCATCTGAAGTTTTTCAGAATTTGGAACAGGTCTTTAACCAACATTTTAGAAGTTTTTTCGTTTTTTATTTTGATACATTCATTCAGAAGTGTCTAAAACATATCTTTTCAGTTTAAAGGATAATAACCACCCTTGTATCCACCACTCAGCTTAGGAAAGACAGCACTGGGGGCCTTCTGTGTGCCCTTCCAGGAATGCATCCCTCTTTCTCCCCCCCGCAGAGGAAACTGCTACCCTGAAATAGGGGTTCATTATTCCTTTGCTTCTATAATTTTGTCACTATATATTTTTCTTTTTTTTTTTTTTTTTTTTTTTTTTTGCGGTACGCGGGCCTCTCACTGTCGTGGCCTCTCCCGTTGCGGAGCACAGGCTCTGGACGCGCAGGCTCAGCGGCCAAGGCTCACGGGCCCAACCGCTCCGCGGCATGTGGGATCTTCCCGGACCGGGGCACGAACCCGTGTCCCCTGCATCGGCAGGCGGACTCTCAACCGCTGCGCCACCAGGGAAGCCCACTGTATATTTTTCTTCCTTTTTATCTTTGGACTTTGTATAAATGTAATCATTCAACTTGCTTTCTTTGACTTCACTTGCTCAGCATTGTTCCTGAGACTTAGCTGTGTTGATACACGTAGCTGTAGTTCTTCACTGTCGTGCCAACAAGGGCAAATGGCCAAACAGAACTCCCCCTAGGTTGCTGGAACAGCACTCACCAGAGACAGGGGGCAGCTGTACAGATGTGCAGGTCCCACACGGCGCATTCATCCTGGGCAGGGCGCTCTGGCGGATGATTCCCACCCTCAGGCTAAGGTACTTTTGAGCTGCCCGATTGGGAAGCACAGCTTCTCCTTTGTTGTCCTCAGGGGAAGGGAGACAGTAACAGTACGATGTAGCAGAACCTTGCTTCAGGCCCTAACCTGCCAGCTCCATGTTTTGTGGTGGGTGGGTGGCAGGGTGTTTGTACCAGCTCTTTCCCTTGACGGGATCCTGGGTCTAGGGTCCAAAGGATGCCGTTGCAGCTGTTTGATGTGGCTCGTGGGCAGCAGGACTCACTGCATTGCATTCATGGTTGGAGAAGCACCAGCCCCTCCTCTGACATAATTCAGGGGCTGGGGTCCAAGCTTTGTAATTGATCAGCGCCTTAGGCACTTGGCAGTGGCTGGATTCCATGGAGCCTTATAAGAGGCCTCCTTTTCTGGGAGGCCAGCCTGCAAGGGATAAACTTGGACAGGTTAACCCTTACTTCTCATTCACTGTAGAATCCCATTATAGGAATACCCCACACTGCACGTATATGTCCTATTGTGGGTAATGGATATATGGGTTTCCAATTTTTTTGCGATTATAAACAGTGTTTCTGTGAACATTCTGGTACAAGGGTTTTTCCTAGGATATTAACCTAGGAGAGGATTTATTATATAGATCATATTATAGGTAATGACAAACTTTTAAAAATGTATTTTATTCAAGTATTGATTTACAATGTGTTAACTTCTGTACAGCGAAATAATTCAGTTATACATATATATTCTTTTTCATATTCTTTTCCATTATGGTTTATTATAGGATATTGAATAGAGCTCTCTGTGCTATACAGTAGGACCTTGTTGTTTATCCATCCTGTATATAATAGTTTGCATCTGCTAATCCCAAACTCCCAGTCCATCCCTTCCCCACCCTCCCTCCCTCTTGGCAACCATAAGTCTGTTTTCTAATGACAAATTATTTTTCAACATGGTTGTACCAGTTTACACTCTGATTAGCAATGGATGAGTGTACCTGTCTCCATACCCTTGCCAACCCTTAATATTTTCTGATTTTTAAATTTTTGCTCATCTGGGGGTTATATTATAGTATCTTGAAGTTTATTTTCACATCCATGATTACTAATAAGGTTGAGCATCTTTTTATCCACTTACAGGCCATTTGAGTTTATCTTTTGCGAAGCCCTGTTTGTGCCTTTGCCTATGTTCCTATTTGGGTTGTCTTTTTCCTTTTGATTTGTGGCAATTTTAAAAAGCATATATAGTTTGGATAGTAATCCCTTATTGTGTTGCAACTATCTTCCCAGTCGGAGCCTTGTCTTTTCGCTCTTTTTTTTTTTTTTTTCCCAGTACGTGGGCCTCTCACTGTTGCGGCCTCTCCCATTGCGGAGCACAGGCTCCGGACGCGCAGGCTCAGTGGCCATGGCTCATGGGCCCAGCCGCTCCGCGGCATGTGGGATCCTCCCGGACCGGGGCATGAACCCGTGTTCCCTGCATCGGCAGGCGGACTCTTAACCACTGCGCCACCAGGGAAGCCCCTTTTCACTCTTTTTTATGGTGTCTTGTGATTTGGGGTTTGTGAAATGCTCATTTTATCTGTGACTTTGAGAATTCTTTGAGACTTTGGCTGAAATCATGTCTTCTTTTTTCAGTCAGGGTTTGCATTTGCTTCTGCTTGAGCCCAGACCACTTTAATTCTCACCCTGGGATCACTTTAAATTAAATTCAGCCCTTGAGGTTTTCTCCAAACTGAACTTTCAAGAGTCCTCACCCCTGCCCTAGACTAAGAATCTGGACTAGAGAAGAGGGAATTGTACTCTTAATCCTCAGGGTAGATTTTTTTTTTTCATCCATCCAGCACCATAGTCAAGATAGGCAAGATCCCTTGCTGCCCGCTTCCATGCGGTGGTTTGTTTCTCCTTCACTCTGGCCTGAAGATGAAGCCTCCTGAGTCCCAGCTTGGACAGAGGCCTACACTAGGCTCCCCATCTCTGGCAGCCTCTGGGCTGATCTGTAGTTCCCTGTGCTCATCAAAGCAGAATGTCAAGACCTCCAGGCTTCTGCAGAAATCCCAGAATAGCAGCTGGGCTCACTTCCCAGAATTTTTGTTTTTACTTTATTTTTGGCCTCTGTGCATGCCTTTTTTTTTTTTTTTTTTAATATTAGCTCAGCAATGTTTTAAACATGTTTTTAAAAACACACACACATAAATAATCTGGGATTTTAGTTGTTTGCTTCTGAAAGTTGACCTGGGTATCTGGTCTTCCTACTGCTGGAACAGAGTGGTACTTTTTCTTTTTAAAATTTATTTTATTTATATTTATTTTTGGCTGCGTTGGGTCTTCGTTGCTGCGTGCAGGCTTTCTCTAGTTGCAGCGAGCGGGGGCTACTCTTCATTGTGGTATGCGGGCTTCTCATTGCCGTGGCCTCTCTTGTTGTAGAGCACGGGCTCTAGGCGCACGGGCTTCAGTAGTTGTGGCGCATGGGCTCACTAGTTGTGGCTCACAGGCTGTAGAGCGCAGGCTCCATAGTTGTGGCGCACAGGCTTAGTTGCTCCGCAGCATGTGCGATCTTCCCGGACCAGGGCTCGAACCCGGGTCCCCTGCACTGGCAGGCGGATTCTTAACCACTGAGCCACCAGGGAAGCCCCAGAGTGGCACTTTTATGTAAAACACCCTTACAGAAATGTCTGGGCATGGAGTCACTTTACAGAGTTGAATTTTGCTTAAGTTGAAGAAACAGGCTGTGAAGTATTCTCCTTTTTATTTAAGGCAAAGCGCCATGATCTCAGTGTAAAGATGAGGGAGCCAGGGGTAGATGGAGAGGGTGGAGATCCCCCTTGGGTATCCCCTAGCTGCAGTCACGGCCCCTGGCCCTCTCCCCAAAAGGCAGGAAGAGAGAAAACCTGACAGGCGCCGAGCAGCTCTGCTTCCTGCCGCAAGTCAGCAAAAATGGTTTGTTAATTATCCCCATCAAGTCTGACTCAACTGTTCTCAAGGCTCAGGTGCCTTCTTATACCAGGAGGTGGTTTCAGGTGAGGGAAGAAGTTTTAAACTGGGCAAATTTGGACTGGATTTTGATATCCAGGAAAGTCAAAACTTAGATCGCTTCCCTCCAGGGAAAGCACAGGGAACTTAGCGCTGCAAGGACCTTCATTGTTCACATACTTTGTACATTTGTTTCTGTAAACAGGACCCTTTGACGTGGAACTGTTGACAGAAATCTATGTACAATGGAAATAGCGTTTGCCGAAGTTACCTATCAAAATCATGAGCCTGTATACACGCAACAGCAGGAGAAAAACACCTGCATTTACTTTTTACAAAAAGTGAATGGATACTTTTATGAGTATATAGGGTAGGGAAGGTCTTTGCTACATTTAAAGATAAAAATAGGACGGAAATAATATTCATCATTACATAATCCTTTCAAACAGCAGGATGGAAGGACCCCATGAAGAAAAACCAATGGCCAACTCAGTGGGAAACTTGAAACATGAGGATATCCACCCCTTGACTTGTGAAAGCTCTTTACAGACAAGGAAACAAACTCAGGAGGATAGATAAGAGACACAAAGAGGCGATTTATAAGATATAATCGGCTGTAAAGATGCTTGGCGTCTAATCAAAGAGGTCCATGTTAAATCAGCAATGCTGTTTACCCAATGATGCTCCGATAGGCAAAGCCGTAGAACGCTACTGACCTGTGATGGCAAGAGTGTGGGGAACAGGCACCCGTACGTTCCCAGAGCCCTACGGTCAAGAGGGATGTAGCTTTCAACCCAGCAGTTCTAAGAATTTCTTCTGAGAAAATGGTAGACGAAGAATTACACGCTTACATAATTGTATTCGAAGGTCAGGAAGTTCCCTGGTGGTCTAGTGGTTAGGATTCGCTGCTTTCACTGCCGTGGCCCAGGTTCAATGCCTGGTCAGGGAACTAAGATCCTGCAAGCTATGTGGCCTGGTCAAAACTTTTTTTAAAACTTGTTTTTAATTTAAAAAAAATTGTTTTTAAAAAAGGAGATCCAATATATAGTTCAACCGTGATACGAAGGAGAATGCAGCTGTTACAAGTAATAGGTAAGGACACAAGATGTCTACCTTCACATGAAAAAGAAAGTTAAAGAGAAAAGTTGGTTACGTAATGTGATTCCAGTTGGCATCTATAGACTCATGCTTGGTTTAAACACAGCATCGATGCCGTTCCCAGAACCACCCTTCCGTGCTGTTTAAACGCTCACAATGAGCTTGTGCAGTGAAGGCAATGGTAAGAAGAGTTGGCCCTGGATGGAGCTGAATCCCTGACCCCTCAGAGCCTGTCAGCCTGGCTCCTCCAAATAACATCCAAGCTGAGAATCCTCACTTATTTCACACTAACCCTGAAAAGTATATCCCGTAGGCCCTGTACAAGCCAGGAGGCTGGACAGAACAAGTCATCCCTAGTCACAGATGGGGAAACAGTCCCAGCTAAGGGGAGTTCCTTAACTAACTTCCATAGCAAGTGTCTGGATCTTCCTGCCTAAGTGCTCTATTCTGCTAGAAGAGCCTAAGGCAGCTGCTTCCCCTAGCCCTTCCTCATCCTGAGCTATAAGCTTGTCCTCATATGGGGAAGAAAAAAAAAAATTTAGGTAAGCATTAGTTTTGGGGCAGGAGGAAGAGAAATTCTGGTAGTTAATCGTACTCAGTAAATGTTGGCTGTTATGTACTATTCTAAGGATTCTTGTCTATTAATTCATTTTATCCAACACCCCTATGGGGATAGGTATTATTCCCATTTTACAGATGAGGAAACCGAGGCCCAGAAGAGTTCAATAACTCAATATCACACAGCTAGTAAGAGGCAGAGCCAGGGTTATAACTCAAACAGCCTGGCTTGTATTCGACCAGTATCCTGAAAACAGAAAAGATGGAGCTGGCCAGGGCTGGAGAGTGCCTCCATGGTGTCAAGGCCACGGGCCTGACTCAAGCACTGTGGTTCCCTTTACGCCACCTCTCTAACTCATGCCCTACCAAAGGCCAGAGAGGTATCTGAAACCAAGTTTGACTTCCCCACCAGATTCTCCAGCGGCCGGCTGAACCCAACCCATTCCACCTAGGTTGGGTTACCTTTCCCACCCTAGAAGCTCTACACGGCAGCAAAGACCTTTCCAGACCAACAAGTCAGAGGTGAAGGCCCATGTCATACATGAGCAGACGGTCGGCAGCACAGCCAGCACTGGTACTGACCTGTCTGGCAGCCGTGCCTGCTATGGCATCAGGCAGCATCAGGGCCAACAGGCTGCCATTCAGCCTGTGCCGACCAACCCTGTGTGGACCAGTCCCAGGGGCCAAGTAAGTGGGAAGGGGGGCTGGTAAGGGGAGGAGTAGCCAGCATCCGCTATGGGAGGCTGGGAGGCTCAAGGGGGCCTTGGGAGGAGCTTGTTCAAGTCAAGGTTAGTTCTTTCGGCCCCGGGAGCTCTGGATTCCCTCATCCATGACGGCAACCAAGTGGCATGCTTCGAGGATGCCCAGTCAGAACTCCTGTGGCTGTGAGAAGGTGACAAGCCCTCACAGGCCATTAGCCCCGCCAGGCTCCCGATTCCCAGCTACTGCTGTTCTTTGACTCTGCCGTGAGTTGACCTCCCCCTACCTTCTCATCCTGCTTTCTCTGCCTGGAATGCTGCCTTTCCTTGCGGAGAGGCAAAGTCTCCTAAATTCAGTCCCGGGAGGCACTGGACTGTACCCAATAATAGAGGCCGCAGTTCTGGAAGGACAGAGCTGACTCTGAAGCTCAAGTCTAAGCTGGGAATGATTCTGTCTAGTCACCACAAGTAGCTTTTCCACACCTGCTTTCACTAGGCTTGAAACAAGGGTCTATTCAGCCTGTTTACCTTCTGTTGCCTTCCAGGAGCTTCTGGGCTTGGCCTGGCTCAGGTCCACAAAGACGCCAACCCCTCGGACCAGGGCAACAGCCAACAGCAAAAGAATTACCCAGAGGAGAGGTCTTGGTTGCAGCTCATGGTGGAACCTGCCAGACAAAGGGATCTGAAGGATGGCAGGGCTGGGCAAGGGCCCCTCCAACTCTCTCCCCAAACCCCAGCCCTTGGTAATCACACTGGGCAGAGCTGAAGCTGCCGTTTTGCAGATGAGGTGGACCCTGGCTAGCTTAGCTTAGTTCCCCAATGAATTCAGTTACACCATCTCCTGCCCTCACTATAGCCAGAGCTTCCCCATCTTGTCAGCGCACCCTGGAGGGCCAAGGCCTGAGGGGCCTGCCCACAGCCTCATACCTGCAGGCCCCAGCGTAGACTCCCACCTGGAGGAATCCTCAAAACCCAGTGGCCCGGGAGAGCTCACCATGCTCTGGGCCTGGCAATGTCATTGTGGTGACCTGAGGCTCACTGCCGTCCTGCTCCCCACGTGGCTCAGAAGCCAGGAACAGGCCTGCAGACATGAAAGAACAAAGGACCCCCCTATTTTGTCCTCCACCCTGGACTCACCTGCAGCCCCAGAGCTACATGTGGTCGAGTAAGTCTTTAGCCCTGAGGGGCAGCAGGCAGAGGTGCCGCAAAGGAAGTAAACCTGGCGGGATGAGGATAAGATCAAGGCACGGGGCTGGCTTAGAGCCCTGGGCACGAAGCACTGAGGCAGGGACATGGCGTCTGGAACCCAGCCCAGGTCCACACTGCTGCCGGCCAGGCAGGAGGGAAGAGATCTGGGCATGCTGACCAGCCCAAGTCCCATGAGTTACAGAGTCATAGGTGCTGCTTCCCAATTTGGAATCTGTGCCTCCCTCGTTCTGGATGGCTCACGTCTGCAGTAGTGGACCCTGCGGGAGGGAACCGCTCTGCCGTGTAGAGCCCTGGCCCCGGCCTTCAGAGTCCCCCTGGGAGGGCCGACTTGCTCCCTTTGCCACCCGACAGATGGGGAGAGGGGATTCCGAGGACGTGGTGTTAACTGGGCAGCAGGAGAGCAGATGTCTAGCGCCCTCTCTTCCTGGCCCTCAATGACCAATGACTGGGGGGCAGGGTTGGGGGGGCGGGTTACCATGGCTTCCAGAAACACAAAGCCACGGGCAGCTCCCAAAAGGTGTAGAAGCAGGGACTTCCCTGGTGGTCCAGTGGGTAAGACTCCACGCTCCCAATGCAGGGGGGGCCGGGTTTGATCCCTGGTCGGGGAAATAGATCCTGCATGCATGCCGCAATGAAGATCCTGCGTGCCACAACTAAGACCTGGTGCAACCAAAATAAATAAATAAATTTAAAAAAAAAAAAAAAAGGGAGTAGAAGCAGGAGGAACTGACCTGAACCGGCACCCAGCAGCGTAACTAACAGGTACCCCTTCATCCAGCAGGCGAGGGGCTCTTGGCTCAGGAAGAGGCACACAGCTGAGCTGGTTATTCAGCTGCCCTCCCAGGTGCTAACCAGTGACATCTGTCTACATCTGATGGAATGTCATGCATCTATTTAAAATATATAGAGGGCTTCCCTGGTGGCGCAGTGGTTGAGAATCTGCCTGCCAATGCAGGGGACACAGGTTCGAGCTCTGGTCTGGGAAGATCCCACTTGCTGCGGAGCAACTGGGCCCGTGAGCCACAACTACTGAGCCTGCGCGTCTGGAGCCTGTGCTCCGCAACAAGAGAGGCCGCGATAGTGAGAGGCCCGCGCACCGCGATGAAGAGTGGCCCCTGCTTGCCGCAACTAGAGAAAGCCCTCGTACAGAAACGAAGACCCAACACAGTCAAAAATAAATATAAAAATAAATTTAAAAAAAAAAGACTGGGAAATATTTAAAATATATATATATATAGAGAGAGAGAGATCTGTCTATATTAAGGTGAAAGATTTATATTGTTCAGTAGAACGAAAGTTAAACAGTAGTGTGTGGCCTATGGTGCCATTTATAGATTATGTAGAAAATCCTAAATATACACTAAGTGTATCCATATTTACCGTCTGCAGAAGTTGAGTTATAAAAATTCAAAGCAGGGACTTCCCTGGTGGCGCAGTGGTTGGGAATCCGCCTGCCAATGCAGGGGACATGGGTTCGAGCCCTGGACCGGGAAGATCCCACATGCTGCGGGGCAGCTAGGCCCGTGTGCCACAACTACTGAGCCTGTGTGCCACAATTACTGAAGCTCATGTGCCTACAGCCTGTGCTCCGCAGCAAGAGAGGCCACCACAATGAGAAGCCCGCACACTGCAGCGAAGAGTAGCCCCCATTCACCACAACTAGAGAAAGCCTGTGCACAGCAAAGAAGACTCAATGCAGCCATAAATAAATAAATAAATTTATTAAAAAAAAAAAAAATTCAAAGCAGAGGGACTTCCCTGGTAGCGCAGTGGTTGAGAATCCGCCTGCCAGTGCAGGGGACATGGGTTCGAGCCCTGGTCCGGGTAGATCCCACATGCCGTGGAGCAACTAAGCCCATGCGCCACAGCTACTGAGCCCATGCTCTAGAGCCTGCAAGCCACAACTACTGAAGCCCACGTGCCTAGAGCCCGAGCTCCGCAACAAGAGAAGCCACCGCAGTGAGAAGCCCGCACGCAGCAATGAAGAGCCAACGCGGCCAAAAATAAACTAATGAATTAAAATAAAATTCAAAGCAGAATTATGCTGAACACATCATTTCTAGAGTCAGAAGTGAGGCCACTCTGGAGCACCATGCCCGGCTCAGGTTAGGGTTGATTGCCTTCGCGATCCGGCATTTTCCTTCCTCCCTCTGGAGTGGTTTGCAGGTCGGGGCTCACTGCCCTGCACAGCACTCAGGAAGACCAAGTCCCGTCTGGGGACCTTTGTCCGCATTAGCTCGCAGGGGGCTGGAGGGATTTGGTGACCCGCTCATCCCTGCCTAGCAGACGGGGAGCAGGCAGGAGGAACACATGCTTCTGAGTGGTCCCCCGCGGGCCCTCCAGGAGCCAGTGTCCAGGGGGCCGAAGGTGGCAACGGTGAAGCACTGGTAGTGAGAGTGGCAGGGCAGAGCTACCCTTCCAAGGCCATCATTCAGGTCCTGAGCTGTCCACCGAAAGGACACCTGAGGAGGTTGAGAAGTCAAGGAGGGGGAGGGGGAGGGGGCAGCTCCAGCACCACCGCCACTTGCCCGACTGGATGGGCCACTGGAAGGGGTTGGCGGTGGGAGCGGCCCAGTGCTGGTGCAGCACCAGGACCAGAACGGGGTCTCGTCCTCCTGCAGGAGCCAGACCTCCATGGGGTCAGACTCTTGAAGCAGCCCCACAATGGGGTGGTCCCCCTCCCTGTGGTAGGAACTAAAAGCCTTGTCTGCAGGGAGAGGGGCTCATGAACTTCGGTCGACTGTATGTCTGGGAAGTGGGGGTGGGTAGAGAAAGCACAGGGACACCGTATCCTTTTCCCTTGTCGATCTGCCGCTGAAGCCTCAGGGGGCTGTACTGGGTCACAGTGGCTGGATGGGGAGGAAAGAGGGACGCCTGGAGGGGCAGGAAGTCACTGGCATTGAAGACACAGTGGATGTGAAGCCTGAAGTCCCAGTTGGAGAGGATGGAGGAGAGAAGACACAGAATCAGCGCATCCAGATTACTGTACTATGTGGATGCGACATACGAGGCTTGGTCCAGCGGGGCGGATGGATGCCACCTGCAATCACCTGGGTAATGTGCATCGTTTTGCCCCGTCCTCTGCCCACCACGTCTTGTCTTCTCGGGACAGTTCGAGTCTGCTGTGCCAGGCCATCTTCTAGATGGAGAGGCTGGAGCCCCCTGGGGCTGACAGATGCCCAACCCTGTCCTGAAAGCTCTGTCATCTCACAGGACCCGGGTTTGAATCTTATCAGCATTCACTGGCCGCTTAACCTAAGCCCTCAATCTCTTCATTTGCACAATGGCGCTGACCCCCTCCCTCCAAAGGCTGTGCTTAAGGATCAAGTGAGGTCACGAGATAGCGCGCTGGGGTCATCCTTGTCCTTGCGGTTGTGGCTGGTCTGCCACTGGGTCCCGTGCGCCTGGCTGGCCTGCGTGGCACTGCACACACCCGGTGGGGGTACGGGCACGCCGGCACCCGGAGATGTTCTGCAAGAAGAGCTGACCCACCCTCCCCCAGCTCCTGAGCGCTCGACCTTCACTTGTACTTGTGGCAGAGCCCTGGGTTCGGGCCTGGGCCAGTGCCCTTGGGGAGGACGTCCTACCAATGGAGACCAGGGCCTGGCACAAAGAAGGTGTCAGTACTCACGAGTGATTCCACCCCGACCGGAAGGCCTTTCCTCTGCGGGGCCCTCCAGCTCATTCCTGATGGCCTACAGCTGTTTCGCCTTACGCTTCCCTTCTGTGATGAGTTCTGGCTAGCTCCCGTAGCTTTTAAATCCTGGTGTCCAAAGCATGACAGATTTGTCCCCCGGTCCCCCTGGGAATACATAACATTTTAAAGGAAAAGACATTTGAACCCTGATGCCAGCAGCCTGCCCCAGCCCTCATGGCAGGAAGGGTGGGAAAAAAAGACATCTGGAAACCCACTCAGTGCCAAGCACAGAATTCCTACACCCCGTGGTTACCATATTAGTTCAGGCTGAGGTTGGCGCCTGGCGGCTGGGGTTGAGACAGGTGTGACAAGCTCAGATGTCCTCAGGGGTTACCCCCTGGCATCCTGGGTTCCTGGCTCGTTTTGCCACCTGAGTCAGCAGGTGCCGGTGGCCCCTTTCAGTGAGGGGTTCTCCCTCAGCTCCTCCCCCACCCCACCCCGCACCCTCAGAGCTTCAGCCCCAGCTGTCTTCTGCCTCATCTGGGGCTTTGTAACCTCTGAGATCAGGAGGTGGCAACGGTCAGGCACAGCCTTGGCTTCTTCCTGGGGCCTGGAAGGGGACTTTTCAGCTCCTTGGTGCTTCGTTTCTCAGCTCAGTTCCTGGAGGGATAAAGGTGAGGGCTCTCGAGGACTCCGGCCCTCTCAGGCCCTGCTGTGGCTTCTGCCTGCCAGGCGTGGGCAGGCCCGGTCTAATGCTCACATCAGCTCTGGTTGAGAGGCGTTGCGCCGGCCTGGGGGGCCGGTGGTGCTGGGAAGAGGTAAGTAGCTCATCTGAGGTCACACAGTAGGTGATAGCAGAGCTTGGACATGACCCCAGATGGCTCCAAAGCCTGTGCTAAGCTCACCTGTGCTCCCTTCACACCCAAGCCCGCGGCCCAGCCTGTGTGAGGAAGGCGCCGTCCTACATGATGGAACCGTGTGGCCCCATCCAGATGCCGATGTTGGACACCAACTGGTTCTGCTGGATGCCGTCCACCTGTAGGAAGAGACAGCTGGGCGAGGCCCTTCCAGGGGGTGGTCATGGGCACCAGTGTGGCCCCCACTCTACCTGGACTGTGGTGTCACAGCAGGTGAGAGGGCCAGCCGTGGAGACCACGGAGGATCCCACCTCCTGGTTTCGGAGCAGCTGGGGGGCGGTGCAGACCAGTTGGACGTTGATTAGTGTTCTGCACACCAAGGCTGTTTCTCGGGACACCACCAGGACGAAGTGACTGTTTCTGAAGCACTGGACGGTCACTGGGACGAAGGCAGATCAAAGAGGAGGGTCAGTGCCTTGGGGTTCAGGGTCCATCATAAACACGGTGTGGGGAGGGCCTGGGCGACCGTCAGCATTTGAGGGCTGACCTGGCTTCTCTCACTGCCCTTTCTTGCAGTGGTAACTCCAGCAAAGCCTTCACAGACCAGACTTTCTCATGCAGGCAACAGACAGGCAAACTACACTCTAAAAGTAGGGTCACCATTTAATTTATCATCCACGCTGGAATGTTCTAGATCTACGGGAGGGGTACATGTAAAGATAGATTAACTGTTATCAGGCTGGGGCAGGTGGTCACCGCATCTAAAGATCTCTTCTGCGGTCCATTCTGGGGGCCAGGCTCTCCTGGGAACGGGGCGTGGAGCAGTTTCATCACTGGTGGGTGGGGTGGGGGAGGAAGCCCTCCTATTCCTTCAGCATTCAGGGGACAAGGGCCTTGCTTGGTCTGGAAAGTGGCGCCTGTGTTGCCATAGTAACAGGGACCCTCTCTGGTGTTGTCATGACAGCAGCCAGCTGATGGGCTTCCTTTGAACTTCTTCTCACTCTGCGGGGGATGTGCCTGGAGGCCACCTGGCACTCTTCCTGAGTCAGAGGGTACCTAGGTCTGGGGACAAGCGTGGTGAGGACATGAAAAGGAGCCACGTGGGCTGCAGACCTCCAGGGAAATGGAGGGCAGTGGCTTCGTAGAGCCCAGCAAAGGGCTGTCAGTCCCCCCGATCCTCAGGAAGGCTCCCGACAGAGTGTGCGCGCACGGAGGACTCCTCCGTGCCTCCGTAAGCTGGCTTGTCAGCGGCTCCCCACCGTGTTCCAAGGTGCCCCGCTGGGGTCGCGCTAGGGTGGGGTGGGTGGGTCCAGGGACAGTGAGGCAGGGGTTAAATGGGCTAAGCTGTCCTCTGGGGTAGGGCGGAGGGGGTGCGGATGAGGGGCAGGAAGTGAGAATGTGGTGGGCGGTGCCAGGTGGGAGTCCGGAGTCCAGGTGTGATCAGGTTTGGGACGGATGATCAGAGTGACCACTGGGCTGCACAGCTTCCACGAACACCCTCAGGCGGGAGTGCCCATCCTACAGGAGAGAGGGCGACAGGGGAGCAGCATCCGGGCAGAGGAAGGATCAGTGCCCAGGACTTAGCCTTCCTCGCCCACCAGCCCGTTGAGCGGCCTTGGCTTCCGATGTGTCCCTGGTCCTTGAGGGAACTCTCTAGCCTGACACTGTGTTAGGGCAAGCTGGTTCCCAGCCATGGGGTCTCCCCCAGAGCAGTGAGATCCCTACCTTCTCCAGCACATGGCAGTCTTTGTAATTGGCAGAAAAAGACCGTGCGCCCCTGGGGCTCGGCGGTCACCCGTGATGACAGATGGAGCAGCTGTTCACCTCAGACGGGTTCCCAATTCATCTGGAATGGGGGGAGGGGAGATGGGGATGGAGGGAAGGAGTCACGGATGCTGAAGGGGGAAGCCAGAGGCCGTTGGACTCTGCTGAGAAGACTCCCCACTCAGGAGAAGAAGTACCTCCTAGAGGTCTCCTGGGGGATTAAGGCCATTAATACCACTGTGGCTGTTACCGATAACAAACAAGAGAACAGACAATTAGATAATGTGGCCTCCTGGCTGGGATCCTAAAACAGAAAAGGACCTTAGGTGAAAGCTAAGGAAATGGACTTTAGTTATAACAATGTGTCAACATTGGTTCATTAATTGTAATAAATGTACCATCCTAATGTGAGATGTTAATTACAGGGGGAGCTGTGTGGGGTATATGGGAACTTTCTGTGCTATCTTCTCAGGTTTTCTGTAAATCTGGGACAGTTCTAAGAAATAAAGTCTATTAACAACAACCAGCCTGGCTCACAGACAGGGGCGCTTCCCACGCGCCCAGCAGGGTCCCAAGCCTTGCTTGTATTAGCTCATCAGGGGCCGTCCTCCGAGGGAGGGGCTGTCCCTGTCCTCAGTCCTCGTCTCCCGGAAGCCTTACCGCAGGGTCTGGAGGAGCCCAGCTCAGCCAGCGTTAGTCCCCACAGGTCGTTATAATTCATAGCAGCGGGGAGAGCATGTGGCCTGGTAGTTAGAGTCTGGTTCCAGTCCAGCCCCCTGGTCACTTTCTGGCTGTGACCTGGGACACATCATTTTTCTGAGCTTCGGTTTCCCGTTTGTGGATTGGGGTTGATATTGCTTACCTCGCAGGGTGACGGGAGACCGAGAGAGACAAATACTGGGGGTGATAAGTCATTTGTGACAACGACTGAACACTTGGTAGTGATCAGCTTTTACTGTGGTTAGCGCCGAGGTGGGGGAAGCTCCGTGCGTTAAGGGCCCTGGGAGCAGAGCAGGTAGAGCCTGCGAACCCAGAGGCAGGGCAGTTTCTGGAGGGAAGGCTGCCTGAGCAGAAGCAGAGGCGCCGGTGGGCACAGGGGGTGCCGTCGAGGGGAGCGGTATTGTGCCAAAGAGGAGGGGATTTGGGGGGGGGGGTGGGCAGGGCATAGAGAGGTGGGGAAACATCGGACTTAAGCTGGGCTGGGAAGGGGAGGAGATGTGGCTGGAGGGGGGCAGGGGCTGGTGAGGTGACCTTCCTGCGGGACGATGGGAGGTTTTCAACTTTTTATTTTGAAATACTTCCATTCTTACTGAAAAGAAGTTCCATATATCCTTCACCCAGATTGCTCAAACGTTAACTGTTAACTTCCTTTTACATTTGTTTCAGCGCTCACCTTCTCTCTGATTGTATGTACGCGCGCACACACATACACACACACATAATTTCTTCCATATAGCGTGAGAGAGCTGGTTGCAGACGTGACGGACTCTGAACACTGCGGTGTGTATTTCTTAAAAAACAAGCAACCACAGTTAAAAGATCAAAATCAGGGATTCAACATTGGTATGACACAACTGTCTAATCTATGAACCTTATTCAATTCACCTATTGTCCTCGTGCTTTTACAGCAAAGGAGAAGGATTTTTTCCCAGGCCAGGTCCAGTCCAAGGTCAGGACCATGTTCCTTGGGCCTCTTCCAATCTGGGACAATCCCTCTGTCTGTGTCTTTCATAGCGTGAATATTTTTGAGGAGTACAGGCCAGTTATTTTGCAGCATGGCCCTCATTTGGGTTTGTCTCGGGTTTCCCCCTGCTTAGACACAGTTTATGCATTTTTGGTGGTGTATGGGTTGCTAGGGCCACCACAACAAAATACCATAGGCTTGGTGGCGGAAACAATAGAAATGTATTTTCTCACAGTTCTGGAAGTTGGAAGTCCAAGATCATGCTGTCAGAAGTCTGGCTTCTTCTGAGGCTTCTCTCCCCTTGACTTGCAGGTGTCCGCCTTCTTGCTAAGCCCTCACATGTGCGCATACACTCCTGATGTCTCTTTATGGGTCCAAATTTCTTCTCCTTCTAAGCACACCAGTCTGATTGGATTAGGACCCACCCTAAAGGCCCCATTTTAACTTCATCACTTCTTAAAGACCCCATCTCCAAATACAGTCACATTCTGAGGTACTGGGGATTAGGGCTTCAATATATGAATAGAGGCACAGTTCAACCCATAACAGGCAGCAACACCCCAGAGGTGATGTTGTGTCCTTCTAGTTGCATTCAAACCCAAGGCTCATCGTACGGCTTGTCCTATTACTGCTGATAGATCTTTGATCACTGGGTGAGATGGGGTTGGCCAGGTTTCTCCACTCTACAGCTACCGTGTTTCTCTTTGGAAATAGAAAGTATATTATGGGGAGATATTTTGAGACTACTCAATTATCCCGCCTCTCAGCAAACATTCACCCACTGGTGTGCTGGTTCTCCAATCCATCATTCCTTCTGTCAATACGTTGCTTCGCATTCTGTTGTAACAGAGAGCTTTCCCTGATGGGGGGTTTTAGGTGCCAGGGAGAACACCAGACAGAGGAGTTGAGAGACCTGGATTCTATCCTGCTTTCACCTCTCAGGAGCCAAGGGACCTTCCCCATCTGTAAAATAGGCATGGAATTAGATAATACTCAGAGAGGTGTTTTCTAACGGATCACGGACCTTACTCATGAGGAAGGCATCTCTCCCAAGTCCCTGGAAAGGCAGAGAAAGAGCAGGGGAGCTTCCTCATGGCCAAGGGCAGAAGGATGCCTTCGAGAAAAGTGGTGCTGAGCTGTCCTGGAGAGAGAGGGCCCTGAGACCTTGGTCATGACTCTACATTCTCGCAAAGACTCACGGGCACCAGAGCTCATCTGCCCGATGCTGGGTGGCCTCAGCCTGCAGCGGCTTGAAGCAGGGTTTCAGTGCCCAGCCAGGGATTGAGGTCAGGTCACGGCAGTGAGAGCGCTGAATCCTAGTCACTAGACCACAAGGGACAAGTGGCCAGTTACAAAGCCCTGGCCCATCAGCTGTGTAGAGATGAATTTCCATATAGAGATGGAAAGTAGTGAAACAAGTAAAGTGTTTATTAGGAGGAAAAGGGTTACGTGTGGATAGACACACGGGCGGGCTGAGAGAGAGAGAGAGAGTCATGCCCTTGTGATAGTTTGAATCACTTATATGGGGCATTCCTTCCCGGTTTCCTTTGGCCAATCATCTTGCTTTGCCTGGTTCTGAGGCCGTATTTGGTTTATCTCAGAGTCCTCCCATGTGTGCACACGCATCTCTTAGCCAAGATGGATTCTAGCGAAGAGAGCTATGGGTAGGTTGACATCACTTACTACGAGATGATGCCCCCTCCCTTTTGACCTCTGAGGAGCCCTTCTGCACATGTAGAGTTGGGAAGGACTCCTTGACTTCAAGAATGAGGAATATTTGGTCTTTTATGTCTTTTCTGGGCACGGCTCAGCTATTCTTTTTTTTTTTTTTTTTTTTTTTTGCGGTACGCGGGCCTCTCACTGCTGTGGCCTCTCCCGTTGCGGAGCACAGGCTCCGGACGCGCAGGCTCAGCGGCCATGGCTCACGGGCCCAGCCGCTCCGCGGCACGTGGGATCTTCCCGGACCGGGGCACGAACCCACGTCCCCTGCATCGGCAGGCGGACTCTCAACCACTGCGCCACCAGGGCTATAGCTAAGGGCTATTCTTTTGCTCCTCATCTTGGAGTATCTGTCCGCAGGCAACAGACTCTGGCTGCTCAGCCTGGGGCCCATCTATCTCCTGCCTCAAGCCTGAAGCTCCAATGCTCACCCACTAGAGACCTTGGGAAAGTCACCTACCGGCTTGGTGACTCCATTTCCTCATCTGTATAATGGGGCTAATAAGGGGACATAAATTGTAGGGTTGCTCTGAGGATTAAATAAATAACCCATGTAAAGCACTGAGAACAATCTGCGTGTGGTAATCATTTGAACGTGATAGTGATGAAAACCACCGTAATTTTTTATGGTTGAGGACAGAGGGTCAGATCAGGGTGACTTGACTTGGAACCTCGGCTTCCCTCTTGGCCTCGTTCTAAACCTCAGTTTGTTTATCTCTTTCTCATCTTTTTAAACTTAGTCCTTTTTATTTTTGAAAATTGGACTTGAGTTTCTGAATCTGTAAAGTGGGATTAAAAATAAGGTCAAGGGTCTGTCCTTGTGGCACAGTGGTTAAGACTCCACGCTCCCAATGCAGGGGGCCCAGGTTTGTTCCTTGGTCAGGGAAATAGATCCCACAGGCATGATGCGACTAAGTGTTTACATGCCACAACTAAGGAGCCCGTCTGCTGCAACTAAGACCTAGTGCAACGAAGTAAATAAATAAATATTAAAAAAAATAAGGTCAAAGTCACTGAGGCGCTGAGAATTCCATGTCAGTTCTCCACCCCATCTGTTTTTTTTGTTTTTTGTTTATTTTTGGTTGCACCACAAGGCAGTGGAAATTCCCAGACCAGGGATCACGGATCAAGCCCGTGCCCCCTGCAGTGGAAGTGCGGAGTCTTAACCACTGGACCATCAGGGAAGTTCTCACCCAATCTGTTCTGCTAATAAAAGCCAGGGACAGAGGGAGGGTACCAGTGGAGGAAGGGGCCTTTCTAGGCTGGAAAGACAAGGCTGCCGGGGAATGGGATACTGTGATTTATGATAAGAAATATATATTTGGTTTTTGTCCCCATCCTGGCAGAGCTCCTAAACACCCTGGGAATTTCCTGGGAGGAGAGCAAAACAAAGGTGTCTTTTGTTATGTTGTTGAGGTTCCTTTAGGAAGGCACCTAGCGTTGGGAGCTTGCTGCCAAGGGAACCAACCACATGGTTAGAGGATTAGCACACATCCCCCCTTCCCCACCTCTTGGGAGGGAAGAGGGGCTGGAGATTGAGGTCACTCACCAACAGCCAATGATTCAATCAATCATGTCTATGTAGCGAAGCCACCATAAAACCCTCAAAGGACGAGGTTAAGAGCTTCCACTTTGGTGAACATGTGGAGATATGGGGAGAGTAGCACCCAGAGAGCACGGAGGCTCTGCGCCCCTCCCGTATACCTTACCCTGTGCATCTCTTCCATCTGGCTGTTCCTGAAAAACGTTTCTCTGAGATCTGTGAGCTGTTCTAACAAATTAATCAAACCCAAGGAGAGGGTCGTTGGAAACTCAGACTGATAGCCAGTTCAGATCAGAAGAAGAGGTGACACCTGGACTTGTGATTGGTGTCTGAGTAGGGGGAGGGGACAGTCTTATAGGACTGAGTCCTTACCCTGTGGAATCTGATGTTATATCTCCGTGGAGATAGTGTCAGAATTGAATTGCAGGCCACCCAGCTGGTGTCATGGGGAAAAAACCCCACACAAAATCATAGGGACCAAAGCATGTATGGGACCCAGCAGGAAGCAGGTCACCTCACCCCAGGGGCTTGCAGACAGACCCAGGGGAAGCCCTAGCCATGGTCCCTGTGTCATGGGGAAGAACAAAGCTGACTCCATATTGGATCTGTTTCTTTTACTTTAACCTCTGTATTCTATTTCTTTTGCTACAAGTTAATCACGAAAGGGATTTTGCCTATAAGCTTAAATTATACATAATGGCGCACCTCTGGGAACCCTGCCACCCAGGTAATGAGTGTTAAGCTAAAATCCCTTTGTTTAGCTCACAGGAAACATCCTGACCAAGCCCACCTGTGAATGGCTGTAGGAAAGAAGAAATTAACACATCCCCTCTGGAGTCTGGCTGGAACCGGGAAGTGTTTGACTTTACCCCCCCCCCCCCCCCCCCCCCCCCCCCCCCCCCCCCCCCCCCACCTTTTAGTATAAAAGAAGCCTGAGTTCTAACTCAGGCAAGATAATCCTTTGGGACACAAGTCTACCATCTTCTTGGTCTCCTGGCTTTCTGAATAAGTCGCTAGGCCTTGCCCCAACAATTGGTCTCTCAGTTTACTGGCAAACAGTGTGGCAAACAGTACGAACTTGGACTCGGTAACACCTGTGGATCCTGTTGGCTGCGGAGATGCTTCCCGAAGCTTGTGGAGCATGTTTAACAGCAGAAAGTCAGCCCTACTTGTCCTGCAGAGCTGATGACAATGAACCTCAGAGAGTCCAGTCATCTGGGAAGTGCTGGGTTCTGGTGCTGGAGCACCTTCTTCTTTTTTTCTTTTTTCCTGGTTTATTTATTTTTTACTTATTTATTTACTTGTTTAGGCTGTACCACGTGGCATGCGGGATCTTAGTTCCCTGACCAGGTATCAAACCCGTGCCCCCTGCAGTAGAAGCATGGAGTCCTAACCACTGGACCGCCAGGGAAGTCCCTGGAGCACATGCTTCTGAGTTCCAGCTCTTCTGCCCACTGGCTGAGTGGCCTTGGCTGGGCCACTCAACCTCTCTGTTTTTTTCTCTGGGAGTGAGTAAGATAACAGTCCCTACCATCCTGGATTATCTGGGTGCAGCATATATATGTAATGCATATAAAAACTATATCTGTATATATTTTTTGGTGAGGATTCACTGGCATACATGTGGGTCTGAGAAAAGTTATTAGTTAATAATAACAGAGAGTTACTAGTCCCCAGGGTTGTACCCACCACAGGTGAAAACAGAGTCTGGGAGAATTGCATCAGGCCATGAGTAACAGTGGATCCAGATTGGCCACCGTGAGGACCTGGGGGTTCCTTTCGGGCCTAATCTCCAATACTAGAGATTCGCGCTGTGCAGCAAACGCTCACTGAGAGCCCTCCCACGTGTCAGGCCCGCTGCTTGGCTTGGTGATGAGGAGATAAAACAGGAACTGTCTCTGTCCTCCAGTTGCTCGTGGATGGGGTGGGGAACAGTTGTGTGAAGGTTACCATGGAGGGCAGAGGTGCAGAGGCAGGGGCTGTGGAGGTAGGGTCTGAAAGGCTCAGCAAAGTCTTCCCGGAGGAGGTAACCCTGAGCAGCATTTTGAAGGATGAATAGGAGTTCACAGAGAGGCAAGGGAGGAAATGGTATTCTAGAGCAGGGAGCAAACAGCACAAGGGGGCAGAAACAGCCTGGTATGTACAGGGTGATGAATGCTGACATGATAGGAGGTGACTAGGGAGAAGCAGAAATGAAGGTGGAGGCACAGGCAGGGCCAGATCACTGAGGGGCTTATTGGCCATGTGAGGAGCTAAGCCTCCACCTGTGGGTGACGGTGGCATTAGGGTGCTCCACCCGGTGCAAGGTGTCATGTGGGGTCCTGCCCCTCTGCTGTGTGTGGCCAACCTCCAGGGCCTCCCAAGTAAGGGAGAATGGAGGGTCCAGGGCATGGCTCACCTGCTTCCTCTTGTGCATCTCAGTTCCTGTTTTATTGACTCTTTAAAGAGGACAGAAAGGAACATGAAAGCCTGCTTCCTAAGGCAGGGCCGGAGGGAGAAAGCCATTCTGGGCTTGGCCCCATGGCTGGGGGCAGTTGGCCTATTCCCTTGGACTGTTCGTTAAACACACCTGATGCCATGATCATGTGCTCTTGGGAGCCCAGAGACACTGACGATCACAGAAAGGGGTCTTGCCGCAGAGAATGGACTTGAGGACACTGGGCGGGGGAAGGGTAAGCTGGGGTGAAGTGAGAGAGTGGCATGGACATATATACACTAGCAAACGCTAAAATAGCTAGCTAGTGGGAAGCAGCCGCATAGCACAGGGAGGTCAGCTTGGTGCTCTGTTACCACCTAGAGGGGTGGGATAGGGAGGGAGATGCAAGAGGGAGAAGATGGGGGATATATGTATACGTATAGTGATTCACTCTGTTATAAAGCAGAAACTAACACACCATTGTAAAGCAATTCTACTCCAATTAAAGATGTTAGGAAAAAAAAAAGAAAGAAAGGGGTCTTGCAAGATGAGTGGGGGAGGGAAGAGGCATTCCAGGCAGCAGCAGCCGGGAGTGCAAAGGCTTGGAGGTGAGCCGAGAGGAAGGGGCAGGGACTGGCGGGCGGTGTGCTGGATCCCCAGAGGACTTGAAGGCTGCTTTGAGAACCTGGACAGTTCCCACAGGCAGCAGAACCCCCAACAGGGCTCTGTGACGCTCTGGTTCTTCTCCTCCAGGGCAGTACGTGTGGTGACGGGGAGAAAGACCTGACTTTAGCTCTTTCAGGCTTTGACGTCAAGTTGCCAAGCCATGGAGAAGGCTGTGCTTCAGGGCCTATGGCCTGTGCTCTGGGGTGGCTGCATCTTTCTCCAGGTCCTGGGGGGGGGTCACTGGGACAGCCCCCCTCCCCCACCAGTGCCACCAGGACCCAGCTGCCGCTCCCCGCTTCCGAGTGCACCAGACGCAAGGAACCGAGTTCTCCATCCCAGCCAAACCAGCAGCATCGGCACGCTCTGGGGAACTTGCTAGGAATGCAGATGCCCAGGCCGCCTCCCCAGACCCGCTGGACGCACGCACTAGGGTGGGGCACCCAGCAGTCTGGACGTCACAAGCCCTCCAGTAGGTTCTGAGGCACATTCAAAGTGGGACTGGCTGGTCTATTTGCCAAGGCCATGATCACGTCGCTCTCCTCCGGACTCCCGAGCGCCACACGGGCCCATCTGGCAGCCTGGCTGTCCTCCTGCCTACAGTGCTGGCCCGACACTGCGAAAGGGCTCCGCAGGGTTCTCTGATCGCATCTTCTCCTGGAGGCGCCTGTCCTCTGCTTTCAGCCAGGGAGCCCCAGCTCAGAGTCCGCAAGGCTCACGGGACTTCTCTCAAGTGTTCTGGTGCGGAACACCCCTCCCCGTGCCACCCCCCTACCCCAACTCCAACTCCTTCACGCCCAGGCCACCTCCCATATGGTGCCTGAGGGACTTGTGTGGGAGGCAGGTTTACACCGTGGGAGTGCAGCCAAGGGCCCTACAGGAACCCAACATCCCTGCCTCCTTGTTTAGAAAATGCCTTAGGGCACTGTTCATCTGGAGTACTTTCTTCCTTTGTTTTAGTAACTTTTCATAAATTGTCCTCGGGGATGGTTGGGAGACAGTCACCACAGTGATTACAGGATTGGAAACAAGGTTGGGGGAAGGGCAGAGGACTGGTGAGCGTTTGCAGGTGAGCAGGGCCGCCATCAGGGCTTGTGCAGAGTGTTCAGTGCTCAAGGGTACCTAGTGGAGGGGGTGAGGGAGGGCTGAGAGCCAGGAGGAGGGCTGGACCCCACCCCAAGCCTGATTCCCTAGAGCTAAGATATGTTATAGGAGGAAAGGAGGGATTCTTTTTTTTTCTTTTTTGGCCACACCACGTGGCATGCGGGATCTTTGTTCCCTGACCAGGGATCAAACCCATGCCCCCCTGCGTTGGGAACATGGAGTCTTAACCACTGGACTGCCAGGGAATTCCCAAGCGGGGATTCTTTCTAAGCCCAAAGAGCAGTCTGTGCACCACTTTGGGGCAGGGACTGTGCAGAAGGAGCACCTTTAAAAAATTCATATTGCTGTGAAGTTACTTGCCCAAGGTCACCTGCCACACTTCACTTGCCTGCATGGCCTTAGAGGATGTCTGTGGCCTCAGCAGGCTGGGTGTGGAGGGGGGTGGATGGGGATGAAGGTACTTTCCCCCGAGTGGAACGGAAACACCACCTAGGGAGGGCTGTAGGCACTTGTCTTCAGAAGACGGAGACCCTCCGTCACTAAGAGGAAAGGGACATTACCCTAGTGCTACTGATTTGTTTAATCAAGGCTCTTACTGATCCTCCGTCTTGGATGACAGTGAGCAATAGTTTCCCCGTCACATTCTTCACTCAGGATTGCAGTGTGTCAGCAAACTTATCCAGTGCCAGGCCCTGTATTAAGCCTGTACAAAATGGAAGAGTTTTGTAGAGTCAATCCTATGGGGGTGCCCTGGCCCTGATCTGGGGGTACTGAGTTCTTAACATGTTTTGAGTATCCTGGTGGCTGGGATGCTGAGGTTGGAGGAAAGGTCCCAGGAATCTTGGTCAGCGAACAGGAGTGAAGACTTTCGGGAACAGGTCAATGCGAACGTGTACAGTTCAAGCATCTCATCCATGGGCTCCGAGCCCGGCCAATTTTATCCATTACTTATTATTATTGGCCTGCACCACATGGCTTGTGGGGTTTTTTAGTTCTCTGACCAGGGATCAAAACCTGGGCCCTTGGCAGTGAGATCGTGGAGCTCTAACCACTGGACTTCCAGGGAATTTGCAGCCCCATTTAAAATAAAGCTGTACTGCCTTTGCCCTGCAGCCTATACCCATTTTTCCCCAAGAGGGAAGAAACCTGATTTTTTTTTTTTTTTTTTTTGTAAAAATTAATTCATTTATTTATTTATATTTTGGCTGTTGTAGGGTCTTCGTTTCTGTGCGAGGGCTTTCTCTAGTTGCGGCGAGCGGGGGGCCACTCTTCATCGCCGTGCACGGTGCCTCTCACTGTCGTGGCCTCCTCTTGTTGCGGAGCACAGGCTCCAGGACACACAGGCTCAGTAGTTGTGGCTCACGGGCGCAGTTGCTCCGTTGGCATGTGGGATCTTCCCAGACCAGGGCTCGAACCCGTGTCCCCTGCATTGGCAGGCAGATTCTCAACCACTGCGCCACCAGGGAAGCCCAAGAAACCTGATTTTTATGAGTACCTACTATGTGCTGGATGCTTTGTGAATGAGGACACCTCACTCCAGCCTGGGAGGTGACACTGTCGCTCTGGTCACAGATGGACAAGTGGGGGCCGGCAAGGGGAAGTGGCTTACCTCCCAGCTGGGCATGCGGGCAGCATGGACAGCCAGGCCTGTGTTCTTACCACGGCCCCGCCCTGCCTTCCTGGCCATAGAGCCCCTGGGGGCCCTCGCAGACGGGCCCCCCATGCTGCCCAGGCACATGGGAGGAGCCGCACCAGTTTCTTTCCTGAGGGTGATGGGGTCAGGGGTGGGCAGTCCAGGGCAGTGGACAGACGGACAGGACGCCCTCCTCCTCACTTCTCCTACACACCTGTCGCTCTCAAAAGCACCCCCCATGCACACTAGGGCTCACACTTTCTGGCTCACACCTGTGTCCCCACGTGCACTTGTACTTGACCTTGGGCTTTTGCAAAATCTCCTTCGTAAAGGGAGGTAGGATGAGCTGGGCTGCCAGCAGTTACATCCAGTCCGCATCAATGGAGATGGATGTTACTTGAACACCAGTGTGACAACTCACTCTCTAGCTGTCCCCGCCTCCCCCCACCCCAACCCGTAAATACACACACACACACACACACACACACACACACACACACACTCTGGGGCTGACATCTATTTCCTCCCTCAGCCTCCCTCCCCTGCCTCTGCCTGCCCGCTGCCTGCAGAAGCTGACTGCCTCTGGGGCTGGAATCCTGTGCTCCCTCTGTGCCCAGGTAAGGAGACGGTGGCCCCAGGGCTGGGCAGCCTCAGTGCCCTCTCTGGACCCAGAAGAGAAGGCACAGTTTTATCAAAGGAGAGGGCTGTTACCAGCTAGGATGGCAGAGGGTTGGGTTTACCAAAGACTGGAGGGGACTTGCTGCTCTGAGGAGGAAAGGACTACATTTTCCTAGGGAATAACTAGATGCCAGGTGCAGTGGTCAACCATTAAAGCTTCTCTTTCCAGACTCAGGAGCGATCTGGGGGGGAGGGTTACACGAGCAGTCTTAAGGTAAATGACCCAAGTGCACCCAGCCAGGAAGCCGAGGAGCTGGGATTCAAAGCCAGGTCTCTGACACCAAAAGCTGGTATTCTCTGACCCCAGCCCTCTGTCAAAACAGGACCTTCGCTGCTGGGCTCCCTGAGAACCCGGGGAGGCTGGAGGCCGGACTCTGTCAGCCAGGAAGCCCATACTGGGTGCTTTGTGAACGAGGACACCTCACTCAGCCGGGGAGGTGACACTGTCGCTCTGGGCACAGACGGCCAAGTGGGGGCCGGCAAGGGGAAGTAGCTTACCTCCCAGCTGGGCATGCGGGCAGCATACTCGGTCCCCAGCAGAGAGCAGGATGTGCTGTCTGAGCACCCCCATGGGACTTAGATGGGGCCAAAGGGAATGTTTCAGCGCAGAGTGGGGATGGCTCGTGTGTTTGCTGGGAGTGGGGTTCTCTCCCTTCCACCGCAGCTGAGGGACACTGGGCAAGTTGCTGTGCTTCTCTGAACCTTTGTTTCCTCTTCTAAAAAATGCGGTCTCACAGGGTCATTGTGAATGTAATCACTCTGCAGACTCTAGAGCTTGGGAAATACGAGCATTTTCAGGGAGCACAGGGACAACAGCTCCCCTCCCCCCACCTGCGTGTCCCCAGCTCCAAGCGGCTCACCTGCCAAGGAAATTCTAGTTTGATATCCGGCACACTCACCCTACGAAGGACCGTGGTCCCTGGAGAAGGGTGTGGATTTTCTCATCCTGGCCAACAGTGCCTCCCGTGGAAAGACGAATACTGAAGAACACCTCCCCCCCCCCCCCCCCCCCCCCCCCGCCTTTCCTTCTCTTCTTTCTCCATCATCTCGCGCTTAGAACAGAGGTAGAGGAAAGAGAACAGGCTGAGTGCTAAACTGTCGTTCCTCCACATGCCTGTGTTGTTCGGGAAGGTCTTGGGTAGGTGATTTTAAACACTTGAGTTTCAGTTTCCTCATCTGCAAAACGGGATGGAGAGAAGTACCAACAGTTTTCTTCTAGAGCTGTAGCAAGAGAGTACCTATGTAAAGGATCTACCACAGTCCCTGGCATGTCATGGGGGGCCCAGGACAATCCGAGTTCCCACCCCCTGCTCTCTGTCTGTCCCCACCTCCTGCAGGCAGCCTCCCACCCTGACCTCCTCTGCCCTCACTGATCTCCACTGGCTCCACATCAGATGGTCTCAGGTTATTTATTATTTTTTAAAAACTAAATTATTTATTTATTTTGGGCTGCCTTGGGTCTTCGTTGCTGCACGCGGGCTTTCTCTAATTGCGGCGAGCCGGGGCTACTCTCCGTTGCGGTTCACGGACTTCTCATTGCGGTGGCTTCTCTTGTTGCGGAGCACAGACTCTAGGTGCGCGGGCTTCAGTAGCTGTGGCGCATGGGCTTAGTTGCTCCACAGCATGTTGGATCTTCAGGGATTGAACCTGTGTCCCCTGCATTGGCAGGCAGATTCTTAACCACTGCGCCACCAGGCAAGTTCCAGCCTCAGGTTCTTGATGAGGCTGTGGGTCTGCACATCTGGCCAGGGGCTGGCTTCTCCAGCGCTTAGCTGAGTAGTCGCCTCAGTAAAATATCTGTTGAATGAGTATGAACAGGGCTGGGTTTCCTGGGGCTGGCCGAGCGCCTGTGGCTGCCCCTGAGCAGGGGAGAGGTCTTTTGGCCCTACTGGGCCTCCGGAGCCCAAATCTGGTAGTTCCTTCTGCCCAGCTCTCTCCCTGCTCTTATCTTATTTCCTCTTAAACTACCAAAGGAGGGGCTGGCTCCACTGCTTGCAGTCAACACACCCAACCAGCCACCACTCTGGGAGCGAAGGGCCACAGGACGATCTGCAGAGAGGCAAGGTCCGGGGGTGCCGTGGGTGGGTGCGTGGGTGGGTCATCCCTTAAATGCACGGACTCCGCCTTCCATTCCCATCCTCCAGCCCAGCTGAATCCTCCTGCCCTTCAGGGGGGCCTCGCTCACACCCCAGCGCTCTGGGGATTGGGAAAAGGAGCCCTTCGTGGCCTGACCTTGGTTCCTATTTCTCCAAGTGATCTTAGGCCATCTGCTTAATGATAATCGCAGCGCCATTGATGCAGTGCTTCCTGCACGCTTACTCTTGCTTGAAATGCTTATATATATTATTAATTCATTTAATTCAACAACCAGCAACCCTATGACCTAGACCCTGCCCTGTATGACAGCCATCCATGTTACGGAGGAGCAAACAGGCTCAGAAAGGTTAAGCGTATTGCCCAAGGTTGCACAGTGAGCAGGTGGTGGGGCTGGGATGTCACCTCCCCACCTTACTGCCCTTGCTCAACTTCATTGATCCCCAGGGGCCTCACCTATAACTGTCATGGGTCAGAGTCCCATCTCCTGGCCAGGGTTGCCCGTTTCCTGGCACTGCTCACCACAGTGCCTCTTTCTCTCCGCCGCAGAGCCCACGATGTCGGCCAACGTCACGATGAAGCCCCTCTGTCCCCTCCTGGAGCAGATGAGCCGCCTCCAAAGCCACAGCAACTCCAGCATCCGCTACATTGACCACGCGTCAGTGCTGCTGCATGGGCTGGCCTCGCTGCTGGGCCTGGTGGAGAACGGACTCATCCTCTTCGTGGTGGGCTGCTGCATGCGCCAGACCGTGGTCACCACCTGGGTGCTGCACCTGGCACTGTCTGACCTGCTGGCCACTGCCTCCCTGCCTTTCTTCACCTACTTCCTGGCCGTGGGCCACTCCTGGGAGCTGGGCACCACCTTCTGCAAGCTGCACTCCTCCATCTTCTTCCTCAACATGTTCGCCAGCGGCTTCCTGCTCAGCGCCATCAGTCTGGACCGCTGCCTGCAGGTGGTGCGGCCCGTGTGGGCACAGAACCACCGCACGGTGGCCGTCGCTCACAGGGTGTGCCTGGCGCTCTGGGCCCTGGCCGCCCTCAACACCGTGCCCTACTTCATCTTCCGGGACACCATCCCGCGGGTGGACGGGCGCGTCATGTGCTACTACAACGTGCTGCTCCTGAATCCCGGGCCCGACCGCGATGCCACGTGCAACTCGCGCCAGACGGCTCTGGCCGTCAGCAAGTTCCTGCTGGCCTTCGCCGTACCGCTGGCCATCATCGCCTCGAGCCACGTGGCCGTGAGCGCGCATTTGCGCCCACCGCGGCCGCCGGCGGCCCGGCCGCTTCGTGCGCCTGGTGGCGGCCGTGGTGGCGGCCTTTGCGCTCTGCTGGGGGCCCTACCACGTGTTCAGCGTGCTGGAGGCGCGGGCGCACGCGGACCCGGCGCTGCGGCCGCTCGTGTGGCGCGGGCTGCCGTTCGTCAGCAGCCTGGCCTTCGTCAACAGCGTGGTCAACCCGCTGCTCTACGTGTTCACCTGCCCCGACGTGCTGCGCAAGCTGCGGCACTCCGCTGCGGAGCGTGCTGGAGAGCGTGCTGGTGGACGACAGCGAGCTGGGCGGCGGGGGGCGGCAGCAGCCGCCGCCGCCGCCACACCTCCTCCACCAACACCTCGTCCTCCTCCTCCTCGCTGGGCGGCCGCCGCCTGTCCCCGCTCAGGCCCGCAGCCTGCTCGGCTGGCTGCGGGGTGGCCGCGCGGCGCCCCCCGCAGCGGGACCGGGCCCGAGCCCGATCCCAGGACGAGCGGGGCCCCCTGAACCGGGCGCTGAGCACCACCTCGGCGTAGGAGGCACGGGCCGGGGATCGCCAGGCTCGGACCATTCTCCCCCCGCCCCCGGGAGGCAAGAGCAGGGAGCAATTGCAGCAGCTTCCCCAGGGCCCGGACGTTTAGTCGGAGGCTAAGGAATCTGCATGTTAAAGCGCCCCACGTGACTCAGTGTATCCTTTTCAGAAACGAAGTGAGCTAAAGCCGTGCTTCTCAAACTTTCTTATGCGGTAGTCACCCAGGGATCCTGTCTGCTTGAACGGGCCGCCGGGCGGGTCTGCTGACAATCTGCATTTCTAACAAGCTTTCAGGAGGCGATGGGACCACACTCTGAGTAATGCGAGGTTAAAACGCTAAGACATCTCAAACTAGGGTAGTGGACGCCCCAAGGTACACAGGACGCATCTCCCTAAAGCTGTTTTTAGCAGATGATGGGTGGGGTGGATTTTTACATTAAACCAGTGATGTAGTTTTGGAGTAGAAAGCAAGAGAGGAAAAGTTTGGGAAGCACTTCCAGTCTAACCTTCTCGCTTTGGTCATTTAGTTGCGCTTTACTTAACTACACGCTTTATCCCACAATCTCCAGGGGCAGGTTCTATTAGCCCCACTTTTTACCATGTGCAAACTGAGGTGCAGGGAGGTTAGGTAACCTGCCCAAGGTGCAGGGACTGCATACCAACCATTAGGCATTACCTGTTCAATTACTATTTAGTAGGTGAAAGGGCACCCCTCACATACCTAAGGTCCTTCAGATAGCAGCTGCATGGGGGCCCCCATCTCTACCTGTCCGACCCAGCATTGCCCGAAGTGGAAAAAGCAAGGGGTGCTATAGTCAAAAGTTTGGGAAACCTGTGCTAATCAAAGTGCAATGGACATCCTTACTGAAGGTCTTTAGTGTTTGGATGAGCCCCGCAACCTCCGTGACCACAGCCGGTGATATTTCCTAGCTCATCTGACACATGTGCCAGCCTACAGTTCCCTGGGACGCCCTCTGAGCAATGCTGGTAATCCCTAGATCTGTGAAGCACCCACCTCCCTCCCGACCGCACAGGGCTGCAGCAGTGACCCCCAATTTGTAGGCGCGAGGGGTAACTTACCATAGCATCTCCACTCTACCATGTCTGTTTAGCTCAGCATCCCAGGGCCGGGTGCAGAGTTGGTGCGGTACACGTTTGGTGGATGGAACGTCAGTGGAAGAGCCAGAGGAGAAACTCTCCTGGGATCTTGGTCCAGTGTTCCCTGTGCCACCACTCGCAGCTGAGCTCCCAGCGTTTACTCTCAGTGCCAGGCAGGGCCCGGCCCACAGCAAGCGCTTGGCAAATGGAGCGGTCGACGGACATCCCATCTCGACCTCGCCCGTGCTCCCTCCTACCCGCTCCCCTGCTTCACCGAGCACTTGGCGCCAACTGACACACAGTACATTTTACTTGTTTATTATGTTTTCTCCACCAGAATGAAAGATCCTTGAGGGCAGGGACTTTTGTCTGTATTCCCTGGCACCTGGAATTATGCCTGTACACAGCAGGCCTTCAATAAATATTTCTGCTGTAGACTGGGTGGCATGAGTTAATCAGATCTCTGGGGCTTCTGCAGAGTCTGGTACAGGAAAGGGGGAGCTAGAGAGACCCTGCCCCCTGCAACCTCCCCATTTTAACCTTAAGTGTTGAAAAGTGGGGCAGAGCTGGATTCAGTCTGCTGGGTGGCAGGGTCAGTGGGATGCAGAGGGAGCCAGAGCAGCCTTTGGGGAGCTGTGTCAGGCGGGGAGGTGGATTCCTGACTTCCGGCCTCCTGGCCTGGGTTAGACCCAGGACTCTGAGACAGAACATACATATTTTGGGGAGTCACCTGCCAGTCACCAGCTCCCTGAGGAACCAGAAATTACTCTTCGTGGTTTGAAGGCACTTGGAGAGGAGGGGGGAGGGGAGGGGGAAGGGGGGAGGGGAGGGGGAAGGGGGGGAGGGGAGGGGGAAGGGGGGGAGGGGAGAGGGAAGGGGGGTAAGGGGAGGGGCGGAGGAGCGAGCTGACCCTCCTCCCTCCTCCAGTCTCTGCCAGGTCCCAGGCTACCTCTGGGTCTCTGTGCCACAAAGACCTGCCTGTGACCCCTTTTGAAGGCTCAGAGCCCCGTCTCGGGTGGAGCCATGGAGCTGGAGTGCTGGGTCAGCGGAGGCGTGTGGCCGCCATGCGTGACACGGTGCTTGGCCTCGGCCACGCTGAGCTCAGACCTTGGCCGCTGGCCGCCGTGGCGGCTGCTCCTGCAGCTGGGCCAGCGTGTCGCGCTTCTCAATGGAGTGCAGCTGCTGCTTCTTCGCTCGCCTGAGCTTGGCGGGGTTTCGGATCTGGGGGAGGTTGAAGGGAGGGCGTTAGCGTGGCTGGAGTCCCCGCCCTGCTCCCCGGGGAAAGGGAAGCCACCGCGGGGGGCCTGGGACTGCGGCACGAGCAGGGGCCGTGAAGCAGGGGTGCCAGGGTGTCTGGAACACGACATTCAGCCTGGCCGCGTCCCGTCCGCAAGCAGGGCAACGCTCACCACTTGGACGATCTCCGCCTTCCGCTCATTCTCCAGGCGGCGTTTCAGGTTCTCAGCGCGGCGCTGCTTCTTCTCCTGGACACACAGGGGAAGGGGATTGGGTCTGGGAGCCGAGGCGGCCCTGGTCTCCCAGGCAGTGAGAGCTGACAGAATTCCCAGGGAGGAGTGCAAAAGGCCCACTTATCCCGGCTCCAGGTTGTTCCTGGTGCTGGGGGGTGGAGAGGCAGCAAGGAACCATCCCTGTGCCCCTGGGACCAGCATCCAGAGGCCCACTCCGGTGGGCAGTTCCTGACTTCACCTGAGAAGGGGGGGCGCCTGGTCAAGTGGCTGAGGACACTGGGGTTGGAGGGGGAGGGGCGGGGTAAGACACAGGTGGCACCCCACCTGGAAACTCAGGCCCATGTAGACGGTGGTTCCTCTTACCACGGCCCTCATCAACTGCCTGGGGAGAAGGGGTGGCTGGCCCTTTCCCTCATTCCCGTCCTCTCAGTCTCCCCTCTCCCCCTGAAGCCCACGAGCCCCTAGAATGCAAGGGCTGGGGTGAGGGCTGGCCTCCTAGATTCACCCTGGCGCAGGACGGGGAAGGGTGGAGGCTGCAGAGAAGAGGCTCCGGAGCATCTGGTCCCGGTTTGAATCCTGACTCTGCTACTTCCTAAATGTGTGACCTTGGCCAAGTGGTTTAAGCTCTGTGCCTCAACCTCCCATCTTTAAAGTGAAGATAATTACATAAGATTGTTTTGAGGACTAAATGAATGACCACACATACAGGGCTTGGAACAGTACTGGCCCACTGGGAACACTTAGAAGATGAATGTAGACGGAGTCTTCCTTGGGAATGGCTACGCTGACTGCTGTCCCTGGTGGGGCAGGGCAGGGACGGTGGCCCCAAGGCTGTGCATGGTCAGGGGCCTCCCTCGTCTTTGGCAACACAGGGTAGGGGTGGCTTGGGCCCGGAGGGAGAAAGGAGAAGTGACACTTGAGCTCCCGGAGGCGCAGGGGAAGGTCTGGGCTCGGGGCTGGGCAGGGGCACCTCTAGAGGGGACGGTGACAAGAAGGTTCTCTCTTGCCCAAGAGGGAGCCACGGCCACACAGGAAGCTAGATAAGGCCTCAGCACAAGGTGGAGGCCACATAGTCTGCAGGGTCTCGGCCGTAGGCTGAGCTGGGGCAACTCAAAGCAGGGGACAGATGACCAAGTGGCTGACCCACCCCCTCCCCTCATGGCCAGGCAGGGACTGCAGGCTGGGGGCAAGGTGTCTGACTCCTCCGGTGGCCTGGGGACCACGAGGCGAGTGACGTCCCACTGAGAAGTCCGCTCCTGGTGGATCTACACCACCACCTCCCTGTCTGCCTGCTGGGGCTTCCTGGAGGCTAAGAGAGGTTGGGCGTGAACCTCTAACAGGGCACCTGTGGCCCTGAGATGAGCGTGAGGGAGAGCTGGAGGAACGCGCAGGCCGTCCACTCCGCTGATGTGTAGCAGCTGTGTCTTGGGGAATGCCAGCAACACCCCAATGAGGCCTCCAATCTGTATGCCCTTCCCACCCTTCCCCGGGGCCCCGAGGCTGGAGAACGGCTCTTTTTTTTTTTTTTTTTTTTCTTTTTTTGCGGTACGCGGGCCTCTCACTGTTGCGGCCTCTCCCGTTGCGGAGCACAGGCTCCGGACGCACAGGCTCGGTGGCCATGGCTCACGGGCCCAGCCACTCCGCAGCATGTGGGATCCTCCCGGACCGGGGCACGAACCCGTATCCCCTGCATCGGCAGGCGGACTCTCAACCACTGCACCACCAGGGAAGTCCTGGAGAACGGCTCTTGACCAAGCCCCTCCCACCCCGGTCTGGCCGACCCCTCCCACCCCGGCGTGGCCGGCCCCTCACCTGCCGGCGCCGCTCCTTCTCCTCCTGCAGGCGCCGGGCGAAGTCCTTGGCCTGCTTCCTCTCCTGCCGGTCCTGCATCTTCCGCCGCCAGGATGTGCGCAGGGGCTTGTCCTGAACCATCTGGGAGAACCTGCATGGGGGACACTGGATGCTCTTGGAGTCCGCGGGATGCCCCGGTGCCCTCCCTCTGGGCCTCCTTCCCTACCTGCCTGCTTGCCCGGCAGTCGACCCTCCGGGTCTGTAGAAACTTGGAGCAGGAAAGGGCCCTGATCACGCCCACTGCCATTTCTTAAGCCCTGGTTACGTACCTGAGGTGGGAACTCCTGTTCCCTCCAGTTTATAGAGGAGCAAACAAAGCCTCAGAGAGGTTAAGGAATTGCCCAAGGTCACCTTGCTCCTGAGCAGCCGTCTGTGACCAGAGTCCGGGCCGCATGGCCTCCACCGCCAAGCTCCTCTGCTCCGGCCGAGCGCAGAGGGCTGGGCGTGGACGCCTCTGGAGAGGGGGCTCACTCCCTACTGGGGCGCCCATGTCATCTCAGAACAGCGCAAATGGTCACGGTCCCCTGCAGTGATTCAGAACCTCTGTCCCAGCAGGGGAAATGTGAAAATGGAGTGGGTGCTAGGGAACCTCAGGGAAGTCTTGATTTTCTAAAGTGATAGTGACACGGTCACAGAAGCGAGGTTACCTCTGTAAGAACGCACACCGCCAGGATCTAGGGGTGGACGATAAATCGAGGACGTGCTGTAAAACATTCCGGGAAGACGGAAAAACGTCAAGGAGCAAGAGGACACTAGACCAGGAAAAGGCTGAGGGCTGCCGAGACTGGTGATGAGGGCTTGGGGGTTCATGCAGCCGTGCCGCCCCTTTTCCGGAAGCTTTCTCCTTGAACGATTTGAAGCCTGTTCGGGTGTCCCACGGGCCTTCTTTCCCCCTCAGCACTTCCTTTCGTAGTGGCCTTTCCGCCTCCCTCGATAATTTCTTGACTTCCAAAAGAGCTCCTGTTTACCCACGTCCACTCTACCATGCCCCAAGCGGTCACAGCAGTGGGCTGCAGTGGGCACCAGGCCGAGCCCACTCCCGCCCCTGGGGAAGGTCAATACGGCTCTTCGGGTTCATCTTTCCCCTTTCTTGCTCCCCAAGAGTCTGCACATACAGCCTGGACCCTGACCCCACGCCTGTCCGTCCTCAGCCTGGTTCTGCCTACCCCCCGCCCCCACTCCCCAGTTCTGCCTGCCTGCCCCCAGCACACACCCCACTGCTTCTTCTCCCCCTCCCCTTACGTGGAGACAAGAACCATTCCCATTACAAAGGGTGGTGGGAGGATTAACGGCTCACGGCCGAGAAGCAAGCACAGTGCTCTGCGTATAGTAGGTGCTCAGTGAATCCACCCTTCAGAGAAGGGAGACGGTGCACCCAGGGAGCGCTGGGCAGAAGGTGGCATTAGGCCTGGGCACGGGGGTGGGTGGGTGGGTGTGTGCTTCCCAGCCTCGGCTCCGCCCCCCCCCCCCCCCCCCCCCCCCCCCCCCCGCATCCCCACTTTGCTGGGACACCTCGTGCAGCAGGTGCTGCCCCTGCCTTCTCGGGGCTCACTCACCAACTGCTGAAGCTGCTTCCTCAAAGGTCGCAAACACCCATTCAACAGCCCCTCCAGCCCTTATCCGCAGGCCTGGCGCCGCTTCTGAAGGCGCTTTCATTCTACTGCGGCAGCTTCCTTACTGGTCTCCCTGGTCTCCCCTCTGCCCTCCTAAAGGTCTGTTCTCCACAGGCCAGACCGGTCCTTGCAGAGGTCAGATCGCGTCACTCTTTTGCTCAACACCTCCCATGGCTCTCACGCTCACTCAGGTCCCTGCAAGGGCCCACGTGGGCCCACGTGACCTGGCCCT
This sequence comes from Phocoena sinus, assembly GCF_008692025.1. Taxonomy (NCBI): domain Eukaryota; kingdom Metazoa; phylum Chordata; class Mammalia; order Artiodactyla; family Phocoenidae; genus Phocoena; species Phocoena sinus. The sequence goes on along the minus strand of NC_045770.1, from coordinate 99,960,758 downwards.
GTGACCACTCTGACCTCACTCACCTCCTACCGCTCCCCTTGTGCCCAGTGACGAGGCCTCTGGACTTTCTGTTCCCCTTGCCTGGGTACTCTTTCCCAGTACGTTCATTCAGGCCTCTGCTCACATCCCTGTGGCAGTGAAGCCATCTGTAATCACTGTGGCAACGCCCTGCACCTCTTGCTTTGTTATTTTCCTGTATTGCCCTAATTACTGATATATGTATATATTACGTGTTGGTTACCCATTTCTCACAACTAGAATGTTTTGTTTATAGCCATGTTTACCCCCAGATCCTAGCTCAATGAAATATAAACTGGTTGAACGAATGAACTACCTTCTGTTCTCATTCATCTACTTGTTTGAGGTAGGCATTGAGGTGCCTACCATGTGCTGGGCGCTGGGGAGAATCTAGCCACTGTAGGTAAATCCTCACTCTCCTGGAGCCTCTGGTCTAGAGGGGAAGCTGGCAGCTGACAAGAATCACACAAGTAAACAAGCATTTGTGCAAATGGGTGTGTTACAAAAGATACAAGGTACAATGACAACACATAGCTTGAGGACTTAACCCTGGTTGGGTTGCACAAAGAGGGCTTTTCCCAGGGGGTGCATGTTTAAGTGGAGCCCTGGAAGAGGAGCAGGGAATGGCCACGGGAGGAGCCTTTCAACAGAAGGAACAGCATGTGCAAAGGCCCTGAGCTGGGAGGGAGCGTCACCTACAGGGGGTACACAGAGGGGAGGTCAGTGTGGGAGACTTAGTGATGGCAGAGATGGCAGGGGAGAGGAAGACGTCTGGAGCGCAGCTCCAAGCAAACAACAGGAAGCTGGGAAGCATTTCAGCTCGGGCAGGAAGCTGGGACAAAATACCCTTTCTCTTGCTTCTTGGTATCCTCTGCTGACCCTCTCTTCTCCTGGCCTGTGTGTCGGAGCAGCCTCCTCACGCTCAGTGAGCTCCTCTCCCCGCCGTCCACCTCCCGAGTACCAGGACTCCAGGCTCCCATACTCAACTTGCTCACCATCCTCTCCCCACCGGAACCAACCTCTTCAACTGGTCCCACATGGCCATCAGTGGCCCCACCATTCTCTGGGACCTGCTGGGACCGAGGTGGAGGGGCAGCACCACCACCCACTTCTCCAAGTCCAACAGTCGCTCCATCTTCAAAGTCTCTGATTGGTGACTTGTAGGAAATCACTCCCTCAGTTTCAGTTTCTTCTCCGTTTAAGGGGGGAGGGGCTTGGGGAAGGGGAATAATGCCCACCGCCTTGGGGTTTAGGGGGTCAGCAAAATGACATCTGCAAAAGGCCTAGCACAAAGCTTGACGCATCAGTCATCCCTTAGTAAATGTCCGCTTCTTCCGTAAAATCACTGCCTTCCCCTATGGGCCCTCACAGCCACGAATTCCTGTCTGCCCAGTGGTTCCCAGTAGCTAAAACATTAACTGGACCCCACCTCTTCTTCCTGGCAGCCTAAACATTTCCTTCTTCAGTTGCGCCTCTTTGTTCCTTCACTCAACAAGCATTTAATTGAGCACTTACTGCCCGCGGCACAGAAAGACAAGACCTCACGCCTACCCTTTAGAAGGGATAGTTAGGGAGTTTGGGATGGACACATACACACTGCTATATTTAAAACAGATAACCAACAAGGACCTACTGTAGAGCACAGGGAACTCTGCTCAATAGTATGTAACAACCTAAATGGGAAAAGAATTTGAAAAAGAACAGATACATGTATATGTATAACTGAATCACTTTGCACCTGAAACTAACCTCTTTGTGTGACTCCCCCAGTGATGTGAGATCTCTCCAACCTACGGGCTATCTCCTGGCTGCATCCAGGCTCCAGCACCACACAGAACCCCATCCCTGCCCAGCTGTCCCCCACCTCACCTCTTCTTTGAGCGGTCCTTCCACACCCGTCCAGACTTGGGCTTCCCCTTCGGGATTTTAGGAACCTCCTCCTTCTTCGGTTTCTTGGACGCTGCGGCCTGGGCTGAAGAACCTTCTCGCTTCTTTGGCCCGAGGCCGTCTCTCTCCGGCTGCCCGGCCGGCGGTGGCTTGCTCGGCTCACGCTGATCCCGTGGGGAGCCGGGCGACTGGGGTGTCAGCTCCTGCAGTGGCTGAGAGGGCTCGGGACCCGGCGCTTGCTGACCGGGGTAAGGCTCTAGTGACCCTGGGCTCGGCTGCAACTGATGTCGGGGGGACCCCGGGGTCGGCTCCTCCTTACTCTTGGGCGACTCCGAATCCGCTTCTTCTCGGTCCTGGGAAAACTTTGGTGACTCCCCACTTGGCTGTGGCTGAAGTCGGGAGAATTCAGGACTCGATTCCGGCTGTCTTTGGGGCGACTCCAGGCCTGGGTCTCGCTGACGCTGGGGCGACCCTGGGCCCGGCTCTGGCTGCTCTCGGGGGGGACCCCAAGCCTGCCTCCTCCCGTAAACTGGGTGATTCAGGGCTTGTCTCCGGCTGACGTCTGGGAGACTCCAGGCCAGGTGGCCGCACACTCCGAGGAGACCCGGGCGAAGGGTCTCTCCTTTCTTCTGGGTTCGACTCGAACTCCACAAGGGCCCGTCTCGCCCGCAGAACTGAGGTGGGGTTCTCGGGGGATTCAGGCTTTAGTCCTTCCAGCCGCCGGCTGCGCCTCAGCGGCGTATCCATGGCCCGTGCAGAGTTTCCAAACGCGAGCCCACGTGCAGTCTCTGGGACTACCGGCGCCGTCCTATGACGTTATAACCCCGCTACGTCTGCGCCGGGCAGGAGGGGCTGTTGCCTCGGAGGCCATGTTGGTGACGGGCGAAGAGGCTCAGGGAGGAGTCCGGGGAGAGCGGGCGTTGGGTTTACTAGGCGCATGCGCAAAGCGCTTTGGCTTATTTACCTGTGATTGAAGAATGAGTTGCAGCTTGAGATCCGTATTCACCTTGCCTGCGAGCCCAGTCTCCGGAGGGGAAAGAGAGTGTGCAGGCGGAAAAAGGTAGAAGGGGTCGCATTTTCGGGAGAGAAGAGGATTGGAAAAAGATCCAGGGAGCCTGTAGACAAGGCTGGATAGAAACTTTGCTGCTAACTCACTTCTTTACTGCTAACTCAGCTTCAGCGCTGAGCACAGCCCCACCTGCTGAGTCACTGCGGACAGGACACAGCAGCAGGAGTGAGAGTATCAGCGTATCAGATGGGCCCCAGGGTGTCCTGACTGCTGATCAAGAGGAGGTGAGGAGGAGGAAAACCCAGGCAAGGTTCCTGGAGGACGGAAAAGTGGATTGAGGATTCCTTAACACCTCTCACCCCTCGGCTGGTGCCATACAGCATCCAAAATGCACCCCGATGAGTTTAGCCTGTTGAAATCACCTCCCCAAGGGTAAGGCGATGGCAGGCTTCTTCACTAACCTTAGAGGTTGTCAGAATTAGTTGCACCCTTGTGCTGTAATCCTGTGTCAGTCCCTGCCTTCCTGGCCGCTCTCAGAGACTCCACCTGCAGGCTCAGCGGCCTTGGGCCCTTTGCTCCTGGACCAAGGAAATCCTTGCAGTGAGGCTTTGTCTCAGTGCCCCAGCGCAGCAGTGCAGCTCCCCGCTGCAGAAGCAGCTCAGACCCCTCCTTGGCCAGCTCTTCCAACCCCCCAATTCTCAGTTCCTTAAATCCCCTGCCCCAGCCTGGACGCCGAAATGGCCTGCCACTCAGATCCACACCTGGCATGCATTACCAGGGCTGTGGAGACGGCACACCACCTCACTGCCCTGCCCTACCCTGGGCCCCCTCAGCTCTCCTGGCTTCCTGAGCACCCGTCCTCAGCTGGAGGGATCACTCTCTAATGCCAATTGGGTCGTATCCTGGTTCCGCTTAAAATACTTCAGAGGGTGATCTCAGGTCCCTGCCAGGTGATGTAAGAGCAGGGGATGCTTTACAGACATCCTTCAGATCAGGTGAGGAGACCCCTAGTCAGTGGAGGCATCAAGCGATCTCCGGCCCAGAACCATCACTTCCACCCAGGCTCAGTTTGTCATTGTCATTATAAATGGTGTGCAGGGGCCCAGGGGACATTCCTGAATTTTTCAGAAAAGGTTGGTGTGACAGTTGCTATTGGAACTCTGTTCTCATATGCTCTTTGTCTACTGCAGGCATCCCAGCCTCCTGCCCTCGGGGGAAAGGATGCTGAGGGGGGTGGGTCTTCTACAGTCTCCCAGAGGCCCCAGCAGGATTGAGCCCCAGTTTCTACGAAGGCAACCTGGTCATTCATGCACCTCCTTTTGGCTTCTCTCCTGTTCCTGTCTCAGCTTCCCACTCCCTTATAGGTGCTTGCTGGGGTCATTTTCTTTCTTTCTTTTTTGGCGGCGCCGTGTGGCGTGTGGGATCTTAGTTCCCCGACCAGGCAATGGAACCCTTGCCCCCTGCATTGGGAGTGAGGAGTCTTAACCACTGGACAGCCAGGGAAGTCCCCTTGCTGGGGTCATTTTCTGAATAGACTATTTGCATTTAAATCCTTGTCTCAGAGTCAGCTGTGGAGGAACCCAGCCAAAAACACTGGGACAAGCAATTATTGGACCAGGAATTCTTTCAAGTGCTCTATATGTACAAACCCACTTAATCCTCACAACCCCCCTGTGTGGCAGGTGCTGTTGTTATTACTCCCATTTCACAGATAAAGAAAACTGAGGCACAGAGAGGCTGGGACACTTGTAAAGGTCACACAGCAGAGAAATGGTGGAGGCGGGATCCACATGTGGGCTTCTGACTGCAGAGCCACAACACTTAAGAGTAAATCTCCCTGTTATCCGTGTAAGAAAACCAAGGCACAGGAAAGCTAAGCTGTTTGCCTAAAGTCACACAGCTCTACATCGACGAACAAGGACTACATTTCCGGTGCTGACAAGCTTAGTTGCCTTGCAACTGTCCCTCCCGTGGGCCTCCCTCAACCGCTCCTCACACTGATCTTGGTCTGCGCACTGGGAGATGCTCGGTGCCAGGTCGCCTCAGGGGCCTGCCGAGGCTCTGTGTGCGCACGCGCGGGGCAGAGTGGGCTGAATCAGCAATACCGGCTTGTTTATGTAACCTGAGATCTGCTGACTGAAGGAAACTGTGTGCCCACAGATGACGGGAGATACAGATCAGGTGTTCTTCTCAGAGCCATTGAGCCTCCATCCAGCCACAGGTGCTGTGGTTGAGAGGGTTTGACATATCAGGTTTGAGATGTCAGGCACCCGTATCCCTGTATCCTCTGCTCAGCACCAAGATCAGAGATGGCTGGGGAATGGGTCCTGGCAGACACCAGACGCACTCCTTGAGCACTTGCTCAGTGCCGGGCCTCCCCTGGGTGCTCATGAATCCCCTGGGACGTCGGTGCAGGAGGGTGGTTGCAGCACATGCTGGATGAGTGTTTGCTGTATAAGTGAACGGGCAGGGAGGAACATCTGCGGTTTACCAACGAGGAAATCCAAGGCTGGGACAGGCTGTGATCTGGCACAGGGTGACCCAAGGAGAGGGTGCAAGGTGCAAGGTCAGGGCTGGAACTCGGGGCTTCCTGACTCTAAGCCCAAGCGCTCACTCTCACATGCATTGTGCTCAGGACTAGGAGACGGGGGCTGAGGATGTGTAAGGACTTCCTCGGTCTGGGAGGGTGGATCTGGCGCCGGGGACATCGCTGAGTGTGGCTGGTGTGAGAGCACGGCCCCGATGAGGCCCCGACGAGGCGGAGGCATCACTGCACTTGACCTGCCCACGCCTGCCCTTCACTGGGTCACGTGGGTCCAGGCTGCTGTCTGTTCCACTCAGGGTTCTCAAGTATTTGAAGACAGTTTTCCTGTAGCTTCCCCAGAATTGTCTTTTATCCTGGATGAACATCTGCTCCTCCAGCTATCTCTCCCACAGCGGTCAGTCTCTGCGGAAGACACTGGTTCTCTACAGCCTTCAGACTGTGGTGTCCAGAGCTCCTGCAGGCACCCAGGGTTGATTGTCCCACAGAGAGCCGAGTGGATTTGTCACCTCCCTGCTCCATGGTCCCTCTCAGTATGGCCAGGCACCCACCCTCTTTTCTCAACAGTGAGCTGCCAATTGAAACACCGTCTGGTTCCAGCTGCTGATCCCGGGATCCTGGACGTGAGTGTTGGCTTTTCTAGACAAGTGCGGAATGTGTCATTTGGCCATGCTACATTTTGCTTTGACCCCTCTGGAGACCCAGTTCTCCTCCTTCGATCTTTGCTGCCCCCTCCTCCTGTGGGCGTGTGAACAGCTGCTCTGGGCACCGCGGATCAGGCTTTCCTGAGAACCTGCAACAAAAGCGACGACGTTATCATGTCTGTTCTTATCATGGGTTCTTTCTTAATCTTGGAGGTTCATCTTTTCTGCGCATTCCCAGCAGCTCGCGAGGAGTTTCAGATCCTCAAGAGGAGGAGGCAGAGACCTCAGCGGAGGGGCCAGGGGGAAGGACAGGCAGGAGTGGCACCTGGGACCCCCGGGCGTTGCCAGGGTGCAGAGAAGCTGACTTGATTGGGAAGGGACCCCTCTGCAAAGCTCTCGTGAACCCGCAAAGCTTATCTCCTGATCCCCTCGCAGCATCTGCAGGTTTTGCTGAAACAGGAAGGGGTGGATGTGCTACTGCCGGTGCGACAAGACCTCCCTCCGCCCTCCCACACCCCCGGGCCCTCGCCAGATTCCACAGTCTGGTCCGCTGCCCAGGAAGGGAGCGCAGGGGTGGGCTGGGGAATAAACATCTGTGCCAGGTGGGAGGAAGATACCCCGAGAAGGGAGGCATGGCAACTCGTGCCGCATCTCACCCTCACCCCAATGTGCCCAATAGCAATGCTTCTCAAACTTGGGTGGGCATCGGAATCACACAGAAGACATGTTAAAAGCCAGATTTCTGGACCCAAACTCCAGACATGATGATTCAGTAGGTCTGGGGTGGGCCTGGGATTCTGCATTTCTACAAGCTCCCCGGTGACGCTGCTGTTGGTACGTGGACCACACTTAGGGGAGCTGTGTCCTGCTGGAGGGAGTGAGAGATTTCCTGTTTCACCTTCGTGGACGGGGCTGGGGCTGAGTTCCCCATCATCCTACCGTTTACTCATTCACCAAATACTGATTGAATATTTACTCTGAGAGGCACTAGGAGTAGAGCAGGGAGCAGGGCAGTTGTGGTCCCTGCCTCGATGGCACTTACATTGTCTTGGGGCACTTGTGTTAAACACTTGAATCTCAGAACGACCCTTTGAAGGAAGCTGAGCAAGAATCATCATCCCTATCTCACAGGTGAGGAAATAGCATCACAGAGAGGTTACGTGCCTTGCTGAGAGCCACATTAATGTTAAGTGGTAGAGCCTGAACTCAGGACTTCTCAACTCAAAATCTGGCCACCATCCCCTGGCTGTGAAACATCTCAGTTTCATGGGGCTGGATTTCGATGGCAGAGATACAGACCCTGGACACGTGTCCGTGGGTGACAGCTGGGGGCTTCATTCTTATGGATGGAAGGTGAGCTTGACAGACATACCTCCCCACACACCCACACACACAGGATAACTGCAGAGTTTCACGGTGACTCGCTTCCCCACCCTTCCTCGCTGTTCACTTACCCCTCTCCTCTCATTTCCTCTAACATCTGGTTCCTCTGCAGCTCTGGCCCCTCCTCGGTGCCATATCTGCTCCAGCGAGGGTGGTCTCCTCCATCCAATATGGCAGCCTCATCTCCATGGCAACCCCTGGAGACCTTGCCTTGGTGACCAAGGCGCAAATTATGAGGCCCCTTTTCTGAAGCACAGACCAACGAGGCCCCTGATTTGAGGATGGGAATCTCCTGGCCCTTTGGCAAGGGAATCTCTGCTCTCTCTCCCCCTCTGCAAACTCTAGCAGTGAACAAAAACCAGCCCTGTATCAGACTGAGCTGGTAAGCTGAGATTTCCCTTCAGTCAGTAGTCTTGCTTCTCCATTCCTCTCACACTGCGTCCAAAACCTCATGCTCCGGGCCTCCCTGGTGGCGCAGTGGTTGAGAGTCCGCCCGCCTGCCGATGCAGGAGACGCGGGGTTCCTGCCCCGGTCCGGGAGGATCCCACATGTCGCGGAGCGGCGGGCTCGTGAGCCATGGCCGCTGAGCCTGCGCGTCCGGAGCCTGTGCTCCGCGGCGGAAGAGGCCACGGCAGTGGGAGGCCCGCGTACCGCAAAGGGAAAAACACCAAAAAAACCTCATGCTCCTGGAGCCCAGTGGATCAGCCAGGCTCATTCTTCTGGACCCCACACCCTAAGGCTTGCTCTACCGAAGGATCGTTATAGAAAGGAACAGATCATTTCACCCTAAAGACCCCTTCATATGCTTACAGATTTAAAAGCATAGTGTTTCTGGTAAATTTTAAGGACATAAAAATTATAGCAAATTTGATGAGAAGACATTTTATTGCTGTGGATTAGAAAAACACAAAAATATACCAATTCCACTGGCAGTTTAAATGATAGAGATTCCGTCCACAGTGGCTACCAAGCATGGAGGGCGTTTGCAGGTATTATCTCATTTAATCTCAGGCAACCTTATGAGGAAATTAATCCTACTGCCCTGGTTTTTAGAGGTGAAGGAAAGTGTTCAGGGACGGGCAGTTGGGGACAGGCAGAGAGAGAATTCAAATCCACGACTCTGCCTCCAAAGCAAGTATACCTTCACCTATACCACTCTGCCTTCTGTGTTTTAGGCACTTGACTTAAATAAAAAAGAAATCCTTTCTTTAGCCTAGGCCTAATTTTCGATTCTTTAAAAAGTCCCGAGGCAGAAATTTCATGTTGTTAAGAAATTGTATGCCTTCCACACAGAGCAGGACTTATTATCAAACTTACTGATTATAACTTTGCTTACTTGGTTATTCTGCTGCTCCTTTGTTTTCTCTTCAAAATAACATATTACACAACACTCAGATATTATCGCTCTCTGCTTGAGTTGTTTTAGTTCTCTGCCTGTGAGATGACTGTGGGTAGATCTAGATACCCCACATTTTTGTTCTTGGAAATCAGACACAGAAGTTGTAGGAGATTACAATTTTAAAAGCTGGCTGTGGGACTTCCCTGGTAGTCCAGCAGTTAAGACTCCATGCTCCCAACGCAGGTGGCCCGGGTTTGATCCCTTGTCAGGGAACCAGATCCCACATGCCGCAACTAAAAGATTCTGCATGCCGCAATTAAAGATTCTGCACGTGGCAACAAAGATCCCTCGAGCCACAACTAAGACCCGGTGCAGCCAAATAAATAAATATTAAAAAAAAAAAAAGTTGGCTGCAATGGTGCCTCCCATACATGTGTTCTTCTATCAGTGTGACCTTGACACCGTTTCCCTTGAGTAGTAGGACCTTTGTGATTGCCTTGGCCAAAAGAGTATGGCAGAACTGTTGCTCTGGGACTTCTAAGCCTAGATAAGTCACGTGCTTCTGCCTGGCTATTATGGGGTGCTCACTCTTGGAGCTTAATTGCCATGCAGTGAGGAAGCCCAAATCATCCCATGTGAAGAGACCATACAGAGAGTCCAGTGAAGGTGCTCCAGCTGACAGCCCAACTGATGTCCCAGCTGACAACCCACATTGTCTGACAGGCATGAGCAAAGATACTTCCAGATGATTCTAGCTTCCACCTGTCAGGTCACTGCCAACTTTGAGTCTTCTTAGGAGAGGTCCCAGAAATCATGGAGCAGAGACAACCTCTCTCCACTATGCCATGTCCAAGTTCTGTGCCACAGAATCTGTGAGCATAATGAAATGGTTTTTTTACACCATTAAGTTTTGGGGTGTTTCTTACACAGCAATAGTAACTGGAACCAGGAGATACTTTCTCATAATCAGGAGTCTACCTCAAGGTGGCCTCTTTTGCACCTTCTCCCGGGGCAGGTGTGATTGGCAAGGACGACACCCAGTCGTAGCCCCATGACTTTATTAGAGGCAGATTGATGGCAGAAGCAGATTCCTTGTTCTTTAGTCTCAGTATATTAATACATTTTACTTGTTTACTTGTCTATTGTTTATCTCCCACTGACTAGAATGTTAGTTCCCCATGGACAGGATTTTTTTTTTTTGTTTTGTATGTTACTACATTCTCTTTTTTTAAAAATATAAATTTATTTATTTATTTTTGGCTGCATTGGGTCTTCATTGCTGCACGCGGGCTTTCTGTAGTTGTGGTGAGCGAGGGCTACTCTTTGTTGCAGTGCGCGGGCGTCACACTGCGGTGGCTTCTCTTGTTGTGGAGCGCGGGCTCTACGTGTGCGAGCTTCAGTAGTTGTGGCTCATGGGTTCTAGAACACAGGCTCAGTAGTTGTGGCTCATGCACTTTGTTGCTTCACGGCATGTGGGATCTTCCTGGACCAGGGCTCGAACCCGTGTCCCCTGCATTGGCAGGCAGATTCTTAACCACTGCGCCACCAGGGAACCCTGTATGTTACTACATTCTTAGAGCCCAGACTAGTACTTGGTACTTAGCAGTTGCTCAGTAAGTAATTTTTGAATGAATGAGTGAATGCAGATGAAACATCAGGTGAGCACACTTTTTGATAATGATTTCTAAAGAGAATTTAGTTAACATTACCAGGTTCTAGTTATTATCATAATAGAAAATTATTTTTTGGATAATGGCAAGCTCACATTGTAGTGGGAATTTCTTGTGAATCATAGTAGAGAATAGACTAGAGAAGAGGCGAGAATAATATGGAATAGTTAAAAGAGTTAGGAATTAATAATTCATAGTTAAGAGTCCCAACCTCTTCTTGAAATAAAGGAAAAAATGAATCATTAAATGTGTGATGAGCAGTTGGATTTCAGGTCTGTGCTAAGCAGTTTGTTCAAGGAATTTGTTCCTGGACACTCCTCTAAAGAGGTTTAGAATCAATCATCAAACAAGAATCGATTCAGATGATCTTTGTTGCCTGGTGTGTGCTGAGTGTCAGGGGAACCACAAATAAGTGTGCGGTGGGGATGCTGTCCTCAAGTTATGTTGAGTCCAGCTGGAGAGGTAAGACTGAAGTCTGTGAGACCACCAGCCCAGCAAGGCAAGCTAGGCCCAGTGGTAAACCTGTAGGGTTTTACCTGCTGAGGCTTCTGAGGGTGAGGGAATGCCTAGGAGGACTTCCTGGAGGAGGCAGGTCCAGGGGGGATTGGCCAGGTGGGCAGCTTCCCCAGCTGACTCAGAGGAACACTGAAACTTCACAAGGGGTCATCAGAGATCAGCTTCCCTATAACTTGGGTTTCTATCCGTAAATACTCACATAGCTGGTGGAAAAGGAAATTAGTGTTCCTTTTACCCTAATACCCTTATGTAGATAATTAGGTAAGTACTTAAGTAGATAATACCCTTAAATAGGAAGAAAAATTTCTCCTCCCTAGCACCAGCCCACCTCCATAGGGTCTTTTTTGTGATGCACCTTGCAAGATTCTGTGCCTACAGGCCTCTCTGGCCCTGAGACCAGCCAGCTGACAGCCCCTGGAGTGGGCAATACCAGGCAGCTCAGATTTTGAAACCAAATAATGCACAGCAAAGGGCTGTTTACCAAGAACGTATCTGCAAGCCTTTAAAACGTCTCCTAAAACGCTGTTTGGTTGCAAAAGAAAACTACAGAGAGAATAACAGCTACAGAACATCTGGAAACACCTGGTCACTATAATTGGAAAAGGATTTGTTATGATCCCCCAGCAAGTCACCTTTGCAGTTTGTAACTGTGTGAGGAATTATATGATTGTGTATGTAGAAAAACCTAAAGATTCCACAAAAAATGTTAGAACTTACAAATGAATTCAGCAAGGTTGCAGGATACAAAGTCAACATATAACTATCATCAGTTGTGTTTCTCTGCACTAGTAATTACCAATCAGAAAAAGAAATTAATAAACCATTTCCATTTACAACAGCATCAAAAAGGATAAAATACTTGGGAATAAATTTAACCAAGGAAGTGAAAGACTTTTACACTGAAAACTACACAACAGTGCTGAAAAAAAATTAAAGAAGATAGCAGTAAATGGAAAAGTAGCCCATGTTCATAAATTGGAAGACTTAACACTGTTAAGATGTCAGTACTACCCAAAGTGATCTACAAAGTCAATGCAGCACTTATCAAAATCTCAAAAAATTTCTTTCAGAAACAGTAAAATAAATCCTAAAATTCATGTGAAATCTCAAGTGACTCTGAATCATCAAAACGATCTTGAAAAAGAACAGAGTTGGCAGTCCCACACCTCCTGATTTCAAAACTTACCTCAGAGCTATACAATCAAAACGTTATTAACATTAAAAAGATAATAAAGAAATACTATGAACAAATTTATGCCCACAAATTTGATAACTCATATTGAATAGACCACCTCCTTGAAAGACACAATTTGCCAAACTCACCCAGGAAGAAACAGAAAATATGAAAAGGTAATGTCTATAAAAGAATTTTAATCAATAATTAATAATCTTCCAAAACAGAAAGCACCAGGCCCAAATGGGTTCACTGGTGAATTCTAGTAAACATTTAAGGAAGAACTTATACCAACTGTTATCTTTTCCAGAGTACAGAAGCAGAGGGAATACTTCCTAACTCATTCTGCAAGACCAGCATTACCCTAACACCAAAGCCAGAGAAAGATATTACAAGAAAACTATGCACCAAGATCTCCCATGAGCACAGATGCAAAAATTCTCAACAAAATATTATAAAATTGAATAAGAAATGTGTAAAAAGAATTATACACCACAACCAGGTAGAATTTATCCCAGGTATGGAAGGCTGGTTCAATATTCTAAAGTCATTCAGTGAGATTCATCACATAAATAGGCTAAAAAAGAAGAATCACATGGTCATATAAATAGATGCAGAAAAGGAATTTGACAAAATCCAATTACCATTCATGATAAAAACTCTTAGTAAACTAGGAGTAGAGGGGAACTTCCTCAACTTGATAAAGAGTACCTACCAAAAAAAACACAGCTAATATCATACTTAATTGTGAGAAACTCAAAGTTTTCCCGCTGAAATCAGGTAAAAGGCAAGGATGTCCCTTCTCACCACTTCGTTACAACATCATACTGGAAGCTTTAGCTAATGCAATAAGAGAATCCAGAAGAATTGACGGAAAAACTACGGACGCTAATAAGTGATTATAGCAAGATTGCAGGACACAAGGTTAAAAGAGAAAGGCAATTTCTTTCCACTGGCAATGAACAAGTGGAATTTGAAATGAAAAACACAATATTACTTCCGTTAGCACTCAAACAAATGTAATACTTAGGTATAAATCTAACAAAATATGAACAAGATCTATATGAGGAAAACTACGGAACTCGGACAAATGAAATCAAATGAGAACTAAATAAACTGAGAGATATTCTATGTTCATGGGTAGGAAGATCCAATATTGTCAAGATGTCAGTTCTCCACAACTTGATCTATAGATTCAAGGCAATTCCAATAAAAATCCCAGCAAGTTATTTTGTGGATATCAACAAGCCGATTCTAAAGTTTACACGGAGAGGCTAATAACCCAGAGTCCGTAACACAATATTGAAGGAGTAGAATATTCAGAGGACTGGCAGCACGTGACTTTAAGACTTAGTATAAAACTATAGTAATAAAGACAGTGTGGTTTTGGCCAAAGCATAGAAAATAAATCAATGGAACAGAATAGAGAACCCAGAAATAGACCCACACAAATATGGTCAACAGATCTTTCACAAAGGAGCAAAGACAACTCAATAGAGCAAAGTCAGTCTCTTCAGCAAATGGTGCTGGAACAACTGGACATGCACATGCAAAAAAATTAATCTAGTCACAGAACTTACACCCTTCATAAAAATTAACTCAAAATGGATCACAGACCTACATGTAAAACATCAAATTATAAAACTCCTAGAAGATAACACAGGCAAAAACCTAGATGAATTAGGTATGGTGATGACTTTTTAGATACAACACCAAAGGTATGACACATGAAAGAACTAACTGATAAGTGGCACGTCATTAAAAGTTAAAACTTCTGCTCTGTAAAAGACAATGTCAAGAGGATGAAGAGACAAGCCACAGACTAGGAGTAAACATTTGCAAAAGACACATCTGATAAAGGACTGTTATCCAAAGTATACAAAGAATTCTTAAAGCTCAACAGTAAGAAAACAAACAACCCAATTAAAAAATGAACAGAAGATCTGAAGAGACATCTCACCAAAGAAGATAAACAGATAAGTCAATAAGCATATAAGCATATGAAAAGATGCTCCACATCACATGTCTTAAGGAAACAAAAATTAACACAACAGTGAGATACAACTACACACCTATTAGAATGGCCAAAATCCAGAACATTGACAATACCAAATGCTGATGAGGATGTGGAGCAACAGGAACTCTCATTCATCGCTGGAGGGAATGCAGAATGGTACAGGCACTTTGGAAGACAGTTTGGTGGTTTCTTATAAAATGAAACACACTCTTACCATATGATCTAGCAATTGCATTCTTTCGTATGTATCCAAATGAGTTGAAACCTTATGTCCACACAAAAACACAGATGTTTTTAGCAGCTTTATTCATAACTGCCCAAACTTGGAAGCAACCAAGGTGTCCTTCAGTAGGTGAATGGATAAATAAACTAAGTTACATCCAGACAATGGAATATTATTTAACACTAAAAAGAAATGAACTATCAGGGCATGAAAAGACATGGAGGAAACTTAAATGTATATTATTAAGTGAAAGAAGCCAGTGTGAAAAATCTACATACTGTTTGATTACAAGTATATAACATTCTAGAAATGGCAAAATTATCGAGACAATAAAAATTTCAGTGATTGACAGGGGTTGGGTGGCGGTGGTGGTAGTGGAGGATGACTAGGTGATGCTCAGAGGACTTTTAGGAGAGTGAAAAATACCATGTGTGATATCATATAGATGGATACATGTCCTTATACATTTGTCAAAACCTATAGAATGTACAACACCAAGAGTAAATCGCAATATAAACTATGGACTTTGGGTGATTATAATATGCCAATGTAAGGTTCACCAATCATAAAAAATGTACCACCCTGGTGAGCAATGTTGATAATGAGTAAGGCTATTCATTTTGGGGGCAGGGTGTATTTGGGAAGTATCTGTACCTTTCCTTCAACTTTGCTGTGCACCTAAAACTACTTTTAAGAAATTAAAGTCTTAATAAAAAAAAAACAAACAGAATGAAACAAGCAAAAAGCCCAATGTGGTACTGGTATAAAGATGATCATATATGCCAATGGAATGGAATGAGACGTCAGAGATAAACCCTCACATATATGGCTAAATGGTTTTTGTCAAGGGTGCCAAGACCGTTCAATGGGGAAAAACAATCGTTTCAAGAAATAATGCTGGGAAAACTGAGTATCCACATACCAAACAATGAAGTTAGACCTTTATCTTACATCATATGCTAAAATTAACTCAAAATGGATCTAAGACCTAAATGTAGGACCTAATACTATAAAACTCTGTAGTGTAAATGCCTGACATTAAGCTTTTTGATTATGATATAAACGTTTGACATTAAGCTTTCGATTGCTCAGGTATCCATTTCAAAGACATCCCTCTCAAATAAACATATTGCAACTGTATTGACATAGCATCTAACAAAACAACCAGATTAGGAACCAGGCCACCTCCACCTATGAAATTCTCCTTTTAGAAAGCCTTGGGTAACCGAGAAAACTGACTGCGTGAGAGACACCACTTCTCCCTTCTCATGCCCTAATTCCCGGTGTTATGCTTTAGATTCACCAGTAGTAGTGAACTCATGAAACACTAGACATTCCACCCTTGGGCTCTAATGAGGCAGAGCCCCAGGTCCAGGCTCCCTTCCTCTGTCTCCGCCCACAACTTCACTGTGTGGCTCCAAGGCTTGCTCTGTAACCTCCAGGACCTGTGAGTAATAAATCTTGTTCTTAAAAGTTCCCTGATGGTTTCTTGCTGAAGTGTGCCCTGTGATCATAAGAACCGCAAGGGGTGGTCCAGCTACAACATGGGCCCCAGTGGGGGTGGGGTGGGGAATGTTTGTGGGGCTCACGATGAGTAAATCTGGGCCCAGAAATTGTCTCAGATATTCCCAGCTAAGAATATAACTATCGATAGGCTGGGACAACACAACATTCTTCGTAGAAGATATAGGAGAAAAGTTTCATGATACTAGATTTGGCAATGACCTTTTTGCATATGAGGTTAAACACACAGGCAACAAAAGAAAAGACGATAAATTGAACTACATCAAAATTGAAAACTTCTGTGCATCAGAGGACATAGAGTAAAAGGCAACCCACAGAACTGTATAAAAATTTTCAAATCATGTATCTGATAAGGAGTAACTATCCGGAAAACATAAAGAACTTCTAGCATTCAACGACAACAAAAACATACAACCCAATTAAGAAATGGGCAAAGGACTTGACATGTGTCTAATGAAGATATACAAGTGGCCAATAAGTACATGAAGTGATGCTCAACATAACTAATCATTAGGGAAATGTTTATCAAGACCACAATGAGATATTACTTTACACTTTATTAGGATGACTACCATCAAAAAAGCAGAATACAACAAGTGTTAGAGAGGACGTGAAGAAATTGGACCATTCATGCACTGTTGGTGGGATTGTAAAATGGTACTGCTGCTATGGAAACAGTTTGGTAGCTTCTCCAAGGTTAAACATAGAACTACCAATCGACCAAGCAGTTCCATTCCTAGGTATATGTATAAAAGAATTGAAAGCAGGGACCTGAAGAGATATTTGTATACCTCTGTCCATAGCAGCATTATCTACCATAGCCAAATGTGGAAGCAACCCAAGTGTCCACTGACGGATGAATGGATAAATAAAATGTGGTTATATACACAATGGAGTATTTCTCAACCTCGAAAAGGAAGGACATTCTGGCATATACTACAACATGGTGGAACCTGGAAGACATGTTCCCTGAGCTAATCACAAAAGGGCAAGTGTTGCACCATTCCATTTATCTAGGCACTAGAGCAAGTCAAATTTATAGAGACAGAGAGAATGGTGGTTGCTAGGGGCTGCAGGGACGGGGGGATGGGGGAGTTATTGTTTAATAGGTATAGAGTTTTAGCTTGTAAGATGAACAGAATTCTGTGGATGGATGGTGGTGATGATAGCATAAGAATGTGGATGTACTTAATGCCCCTGAACTGTACACTTAAAAATCATTTTTGATGGTAAATTTTATGTTATGTGTATTTTAGTACAATTAAAAATATGTATTACTTAAATCTTCTTTTTCAGCAAATCTTCTCTGATACTCTGCTGGCAAGGGCACGGGGGCAGCCTTGATACGGCTGGGTGGGGTAGATTCCTCACTCAGCCTCCAATGACACTGGTGGGTGGGGGTAGGAAGAGGGGCACCTTACTTAGGGTTCACCACTAGGTGACACCCCCATGGCTCTTTGGGATAGGATCACCACATTACTGCTCCCCCATGTAGCCTATACTGAAACTGGGGAGGCTGGGGAAGGGTGCTCATTTCTGCTGAGAGATGATGAAAGTCTCAGCCTCCCACTTGGCTGTCTCTGGCACCAACCGGGGGAAGGGGAAGGGTGTCATGTTTATAGCCAGTTAATGGTGGAAGTCTAGGTTCCTACATGGCCTTTGTTTATGGAGGTGGGGCCCATAGATTTTCCTGTGGTGTTTGAGTAGAGTGGGTCAGTTATTGTCTGAAAGTTTTCCTCGATCTATGGCTGAGAAAA
Source organism: Phocoena sinus (assembly GCF_008692025.1). Lineage (NCBI taxonomy): Eukaryota > Metazoa > Chordata > Mammalia > Artiodactyla > Phocoenidae > Phocoena > Phocoena sinus. The sequence continues at coordinate 99,943,055 of NC_045770.1, read as the reverse complement.
TAGGGTTTTCTTGGTTTTGTTTTTATTTTTTTGTCTGTGCTTAATAGTATTTTTGGGTCATAGGCTTCTTAAGCACCCAGTTCAGGATATTTGAAGAAAAACAAACAAATAAACAAACAAAAAAACCTCAGGAAACTCACCACCAGGTCATTCTTTGGATGCCAAGGTCCCTAGCTCTTCTGCCTCCTCTGTGCCTTTCAGTTTCCTTATATTTATCCAAAGTTTTAGCTGTAATTAGTGGTAGGAATAGGGAGAAATGTATCTACCTTATCTTGTCCAAAATTGCAAAGTAGAATGTTTTCTTGACTGAAATGAGACCTAAACCCTTGGATAATGGTCGATATCGTTAGAAGGACAGTGATGTGGCCAGTAACAGACATATTCTCAGAAACACTTTATGCCTTCTCCATACCCAGATCAGATTAGTGGAGAAGTGGGTTAGGAATCCAAGTCTCTAACACCATAAAATTGGGAGTGAGGAGAGGAAACTTTGGGTTCACTGCTTGCTTTATATAAGGCTCTTAGTACAATTCTTGTAGAGGATCAGGTAGGTCTTAAATAAGGGAAGGCAATAATAGACTTGAGATGCTGGGAATATTCCTGGACCAAGCTTTACTCCTGCTGGTTTAATTCCTAATCTGGCTCCATCATCCAACAATATGGGTGGCTAATGCAAAAGGATATAACCTGCTAGATTTGATGGGAGTTGACTGGGAAAACAGTGCCATGTCTGGGGGATGATGTCAAGAACATGGCACCATTATGATTATCATCCACAAAGCTCTGTGGTCTGCAGCTTCTCTTGAATATAATTCCCACAATCTGACCGCCTCATTTGGGACCATGTCATCACCAGCTCAGCTTACAATCATTTATAGATGCCAAAAAGGGATTTTATACCCATTTCCAGACTCAGTATATTTGCTGGGAGTACTACTAGGTTGTAGTGGTTTTGGGGTATTTAAATGTAGCTGATAGATTGATAATTTTTGCTTTATTTAACTTTACCCTGATACATAGTTGATACTTTCAGGCGGCATGTAGAGAATGCAGATATTATTACATAACCATTTCAGGACACTTTAATGACATCTCTTTAATTTGGGGAGTTCATAATAGAGGTGGTTAAAGTCTTCTCCTTTTTATATTTAGAAATTGCAACACTACAGTCATTTATTCACTCAAGTAGCCTTTAGTTCTTACCTCCAACATTCTTGTTTCCTCTCTTATCCACACACGATTTCGTGGCATTTTTCACTAAGATACAATAAAGAAATGAAAAGATAAATGTTTCTTTTCTATAGGAAAATATGAAAACAAATAAATATTAATTATATTCTTGGGTAAGATACTTAAAATTGAGGGAAATCTAATCCTAGAGCTGCTCATTTTTCACTTCACTGAGAGATGTTTTTCATCAAACCGTCAATACTACTATCTTGAAAAATCCAATAATTAGTTCTCAGGTAGTTTGGTTCATTTGACAACCTTACGTTGGACTGTAGTAAGTAGCATATTGTGGCTGCTCCCATCCGTCAGTCCCTCTAGAAATTACCCAGATTCAGAAAACTTGGACTTTTTCTTGCTATGGTTTATTCTCTTACGCCATATTGTCTCCTTCCAACTAAAGTCTGGTGCAGGGACGCCTGACTGGCAGAACACGTATGTCTACATCAGCTGCACAGGAGGCTAAAAAGTAAAGTGCTATATATTCTACTTTGTAAAGGTGGGCTTCCCAAGTTGGGGAACCTATGAAAATGTAGGAAAGGTATTCAATAGATAAGACACTAAAAGCTCACAGACAGCTATCATTAAAGCTGTGGATAACCTCTGGGATTTCTGTATAACTCATTTCAGTTATCCTTAGACTCCATATTTAATATCCATGAGAATTTTTCCTTAGTCCTAGCTAGCTGGGCCAAAGGTGAACATCTGACACAAAGTGGGATCATAATATACTCTCTCCCAGGTTGTTTAGGCCAATTTCTTGATGGAGAGATGTAAAACCTTGGGAGCAGTGGTGTTGCCATGCTCTACCCTAATGGACAGAGTTGTAGAGAAAGTGAGTTTGGAGAGTGAGAGAAATAGAGAGGACACCCAGAGAAAAGAAGAGATGAGAAGTAGCAGAACTTGCTGAGTTTCGGATGGCTTTCAATGTTCTAGTTCCAACTGCTTTTGGAAACCTGGCTAACTTCTTGCCCTTACATTATATAATCATATCTGTTCATACATTACAACAAATATACCTTCATTTTGCTAAAACTAGTAAGAGAGAGCTTCTGTTTCTCGCAACCAAAATGTCTTTTAAAAAATTCTCTTTGTCTTCTAACTTTTCTCACATGGCAGTCCACTCTCACAGTCTACTCTCCTGAATCTCCAATGTCTGCCTCTTTTTATTTTTTCCCAGCCTCTTCTTTATAGCCATATCTGAAATCTAAGACTTTGTCTTTAAATTCTTAACGAATAAACTTTTCCTTCCATTTACTGGCACTCTTAAGGTTTGAGTTCTCTAAGCAGGCCTGTCAACGCTTGAAACTGAGAAGAGGTAGAAAGGTATAGTGGAAAGGGTCATCAAATTTGAGTTCAAATCTTGTCCTTATCCATATCATTTATTCTTTCAAAGGGTGTTTCCTCAGCGGCCAAAAAACCCTGTAGGATTGTGTTGGGGAGCAAATAAGAGAAACTGGTACAAAACTGAAACTCACGAAGAACTTGCGTTGGGAATGCCTGCCCTCAGGGCGGTCTACACCGACCACGGATCCCTGCATTCACTTCATCACAGGGCTAGCTAGACGGGCGTGATCTCGCAGGTGATGCCCTCAGTTCCGGACTTTTCGTTCCGGAAGTCCTGGCGGTAGCACTTGCCGAGTGGGTCCTGCTTCCTCGGTTGTGCCCCTCATCGCCCCCAGCGCGGTTCCAACGCCGCAGTTGTGACCAAGAGCTCGGCTTCCGGGCGCGGCTGCGCGAGGAGCCCCGCGGGGATACCTGCGCGGTAGGGGCCTTGGAGCTCTGATGGATCTGCAGGCTCCCAGGACACAGATAGGGAATGAGATGTTGGGGGAGGGAGTTAACAGAGACAAAACCCTTTGCTGCCTATATTAGCATCACAATCTGGGCCATGCCTGATTTCCCTGGCTGCCTCTGCAGGGACATCCATCAAACACATGCCCTCCTCTCCATTTTTCTGCTAGGTTTGTATCAGCAACAGTCTTTCTACCTTTAATCTTCACAAGGTGTAGAGGGAAGAGTACTGCTCAGCAAACCTGGGCTCTAGTCCTTAACTCTCCTTTTTATTAGGTGCATAAGTGCTTGGGCAAAATATTTATCTTTCCTGTTCCTTAGGTTGTTTTTCTGTACAATGAGATGATATATTTTCTGTGTATCTCCCATGTTCACACTAAGTTAAGTTAGTGTGAACTAAGTTCACACTCTGAGAACTGAAATCGGGTTATACAAGTTTAAAATATGCTGTAATCAGGTCCCCAAACCGAATATGTTAGAATCCTAACTTGAGAGCCATGTCCATGATTCCATGATGCCGGGTACTATGGAGAACTTTTTTTTAAAAACAACTCAATAGTCTGTAAAGGCACTGTGTCTGTGTCTGACACATAGTAGAAGTGAATAAATGAACAAAATGTTTTCTATTCAAACTCCCTCGTTTATACTGAGTCCCAGCTTAAGAGTATAAATGATTTGCTTTGATGGCTAACTAAAGACAACATTATGGTAAGGGAATGTAATTAGCATTTGTTGAGGCTTTAGGTGCTTGGTCTTTTACATATTGTATAATTTATTGAACAAATTACCTGTTAAGCATCAATATGTGTCAGGTACTGGTCTGACATATTGGGGATAAAAGCAGTGAAGAAGAAATATTTCTGCACCTCATGGAGCGTACCTTGTGGGAAGGTTCAGGGTGAAGGGAAGGGATGAGTGTTAGTGTTAGGAGGTCAGGGAGATGAACAGGATCCAGCGTAGGAGGTAAAGAGTGGCCAGAAAGGTACCTGAAGAGCCCTGGAATCTAAGAAAATTATGCTAAAAGCCTCCTGGATGGTCCATTAAGATGAGGACTGAGCATTGCTCGTTAGATTTTGCAATACGGAGGTCACTGCTGTCACTGACAAGAATAGTTTTAGGGGCAAGGTAGAGGCCAAACCCTAACTTGGAATGGATTCAAGAGAGAATGAGAGGAGATAATTTGGACATAGTCAATACGGAAAGTTTTTTTTGAGTTTTGTTTTTAAGGAAAGAAATGGACTCACGTAGAGGGGAAAGTAGTCAAGAGGTTTTTGTTTTGTTTTCAACAGGAGAAATATTAACATGCTTTACACACTTGTGGGAGTGATCCAGAAGAGAGGGAAAAACTGATGTCACCAACTGAAGTGAGGATACAGTGGGAAGTCTTTTGACTGTGTCCCCTGGAACCTGCCTTTTATTGGGCACAGTCGGCTTTACGTCTTTGACCTCTTCACAAGAAACGTTCTGTACCTCCTTGGCCTGAAAAACCTTGCTTTGTTTTGAGGGCAACGCTTTTCTAAGGACTTGCTCACTCTCTGGAACCAAGAGTCCTCGGGTAGCTGAATGATGAACACATTTTCTGTGAATTCTGCTGGAACTTCAAGACCCATACTGCCCAAACCAGCAGCCACCAGCCACATGTGGCAGTCAGGCCTTTGAAATGTAGTTCGTCTGAACTGACATGTATTTTAAGTGTAAAATGCACACCAGATTTTCAAGACTTGATATGATAAAAAGAATGTGAAATATCTAAATAGTTTTGAAATATCTGGTTAAGGAGATGTATTATTAAAGTTAATTTCACCTGTTTGTTTACTTTCTTAGGGTGGCTACTAGAAAATTTTAAATTACACACATAGCTCATATTATATTTCTATTGGATAGAGCTATTCTAGATCTTTTCACTCTCCTATAAACCTCTTCCCTCTTTCAGCTCATCTTCTTGATGCCTTTTCTCTACATTTACATAAAATCTTAACAACAAGGCCAAAAAGGCACTATGTGAGCTGGTTCTGCTTATCTTTCCAGCTTCATCCTTAATCACCTTCCTTTTTTTTTTTTTTTTTGCGGTACGCGGGCCCCTCACTGTTGCGGCCTCTCCCGTTGCGGAGCACAGGCTCCTGATGCGCAGGCTCAGCGGCCATGGCTCACGGGCCCAGCCGCTCCACGGCATGTGGGATCTTCCCGGACCGGGGCACGAACCCGCGTCCCCTGCATCGGCAGGTGGACTCTCAACCACTGCGCCACCAGGGAAGCCCTCACCTTCCTTTTTAATCAATGAGTTCTAGACACACCACCCTCTCAAACCAGCCAATCCTTTTCCCTTCTCAGGATTTTGTTCTATTTCCTCTGCTCGGAGCACTTGTCTTCTGACTCGGAAAACGGCTTGAAAAATCACCTTCTTAGAAAAGCATTTATTTCCTATCCAAAATAGTGCCAACCACCTACCCCACCTCTCTTCCCATCATCCTGTTCATTTCCTAAAATGCATTTTCTAATGCCACACTTCCAAAATTCTCTTGCTAACTCATTAAAAAACAAACAAACATATGTATCATTTATCTTCTCCTTCAGCTCCATTAGAGTAGGGGTCTTGTCTGTCTTTGTTTACACCCAGGGTCTAAAACAAGGGTGGATGCGTAAATAGATGCTAAATGAGTGCAAGCAATAAAGATTGATTATATATATGATAACATAGGAATATTTAATGTTTTAGTCAAATTTAGAACATATGTGGCTGGGTAGTATTAGAATCTATGTTTAAGTGTTACTGTAAATTATAGAAATTAAAAATAAATGATTAAAGCTAATTTAAGTAATTATGGCTAAAACAACTTGCTTTTTCACCATGTCTGTCTTTTCCTTTAGTTTCGAACATTTGACTCTCTCCTAGTTCTCTGTGGACTCCTTGTGGACTCCTTCCCATGGCCTTAAATGATATTCTTCCCTAGGGTCCCTTCTATTTTCCCTCTTGTAAGAAATCACAATTAGAAAGACCCTTGGACTAAACAATTTAGTTTACAAACTTTAAGAGGTTTTGTTATTTGACTAATATTGTGATTTGGTTTTTTTTTAACTCTGATTTTAAGGCCATTAGATGGGGCCTGGGTTCTCTAAGACACCATCTGGCCATTACTTTGTAACATTTTATAGCTGGTTGCTTGTGGACATTTGGTTGCTGGATCTGAGCTTTCTTGACTGGAAATGCCATTTGTATAGATGGAGTGCACTACCTTCAAAGCTGAATTACTGCAAGAGGGAAGAGATATGGGATCATATGTATATGTATAACTGATTCACTTTGTTATAAAGCAGAAACTAACACACCACTGTAAAGCAATTATACCCCAATAAAGATGTTAAAAAACAGAAAAATAAAAATAAAAGCTGAATTACCATGTTAGAATTCTCTACTAAATTCCTAGTCTCATATTTCCAACTTCCTAATAAATGTTTCTACGTAGATTGTCCAAAAGCACCTCAGATAAAGAACAATCCAATCTAAATTCATCATTTGCCTGTAAAGCTTTTCTTTTCCCTCTATTCCAGCTAACTCCCAAACCCCAGCACTGGTGTCACTTGCAAATATAATCAATCTCCAAATCCTGTTGATTTTCTCTTCCACGTACATGTCAAGCTTTTCCTCCTTGTCTTCATCTCCCACTATTCTAGTTGTAATACGCATCATCTCTCCTCTAGAAAACTGCAGTTATTGTCTAACCTAGATAACCCATGTTTGGAATAACAGCCACCTCAGATCCTCCACGTTCCGACTACAAGGAGCTAAGCAGAAGTCTGGTGATGCTTCTTACTGTGTTTCCACAGTGGGCCACCACGGACAGGCTGAAATTCCAATGCCTTAGCGTGTCATTCACATTATATTATATTCTCCCCTTTCTACTGTGTAGCCTCACTTCCCACCTTCTCTCCAATAGACACCATGGTTCATCTTCATCAAACTACTTGCCGTCCTACAAATATGCCATGCTTTCTTCCTTTGGTTAGCACAGGTCAAGTTGCCATTGCAATATGAAGTCATTTTGCCTAAATCTCTATTTTTGAATGAGTCTCATTGTCTGGTAAGTAGGGAGATACCATTATCAGACATTAGAACGTCTGTGTGCGTGTGTGTGTGTGTGTGTGTGTGTGTGTGTAGCATTAATCTATTTTCCTTTTTCATTCAATTTCAGAGTCTGGCTCTTAATTTTATTTTATTTTTTGTGGTATGCGGGCCTCTCACTGCTGTGGCCTCTCCCGTTGCAGCACACAGGCTCTGGATGCACAGGCTCAGCGGCCATGGCTCACTGGCCCAGCCGCTCCGCGGCATGTGGGATCTTCCCGGACTGGGGCACGAACCCGTGTCCCCTACATCGGCAGGCGGACTCTCAACCACTGCGCCACCAGGGAAGCCTGACATCTCTACTTTAATATCTCATAGTTATCTCAAACTCAACTTATTCTGAATGGAATTTATCACTTTATTCAATCCTGTTGTGTCTTCTAGATTTTGTATCATTGCAGGTGTCACCCAATTGAGAAATGGGGGGATCATTTTAGATTCTTCTTTTTCCCTTCATACTTTATATGTTTAATCAGTCAACAAAACTAAAACTTACCCTTTTTTCCCTGCTTGTCTGAGTCACTGCAGTAGTTATCCATTACTCTCACACACACTCTAGTTGTTCGTTATCAAATTTGTCCTTTCTAATGCATTTCCGTCTATTTAATACTTTTTCAAGCATAAATCCAAGCTTATCACTTCCCTCCTTAAAAGCTCTTCGGGGGGGACTTCCCTGGTGGTGCCGTGGTTAAGAGTCTGCCTGCCAATGCAGGGGATATGAGTTCTGGCCGTGGTCTGGGAAGATCCCACGTGCCATGGAGCAAGTAAGCCCGTGTGCCACAACTACTGAGCCTGCACTCTAGAGCCCACGAGCCACAACTACTGAAGCCCACGTGCCTAGAGCCCATGCTCACAACAGGAGAAGCCACCGCAATGAGAAGCCTGTGCACCGCAACGAAGAGTAGCCCCCGCTCACTGCAACTAGAGAAAGCCTGTGCGCAGCAACGAAGACCCAACACAGCCAAAAATAAATAAATAAATAATTTTATTTTAAAAAAAAGCTCTTCAGTGGTTTCCCCGTCTGCGAGGTACAGTTCAACACTTTAGTCATCATCTTTGATGATTTGACTCTATCACCTGGTCTCTTCCTACTTCTCCAACTCTCACTCTTAACTTATTCCTCCCTGTTATTATGTTTCAATGATATATATTTATTTTAGCTACTGGAATATACTATGATCTTTTTCACATTTCTGTTTTTGCATGAGCTAATCTTTCTATTCCAAATGTCCGCCCACCTTGCAATCTGCTTCGTAAACTATGATTAATCCCCTGCTCAGAGGTCACATTCTTCGTAAAACTTTATTCCTTATTTCCCAATAGAAGGCTCATTATCTTTTCTGTGCTACTTTTCTCCTACTTCTGTTAATACATGTATCACGCTGCAGTACTGATTTGTTACCTGTTTGTTTCCTCCCTTAAAATAAAAACTTTTCGTGATGAAGCACCTTATTAGTTTCTGATACGCCAAAGTTTAACATATTCACTGGCACACTGTGGACGCTCAATGAACGTATGTAAGCTAAGCTGAACATTCTTAGAACCACAAAAACTTAATTTGTATTATTAGATAACAACTGACGAAACCTCTTGAGAGACAAGGCAGAAAACGAACAAATAAGAAACAGCAGCACATTTAAAAGAGAGCTACACACATTCACTGGCATGAGTCATATCGCTGAGCAAGGCTTTCTGAAGTTCTTTTCCACATATGAAGAAAGGATGAATCTGAATTCACACAGATCCTCGGGACGTTTTCCTTAGTATGCAAAAGCAGCCTGTTTGCTTTGAAAAGCAATTGAACAGGTGATCCAAGCAATGAGAAGAAATAAGAAGGGGGAATGAAAGGGAAGAAAAAACAGCAGAGACTTTCAGGGCAGAAAGGAACTTTAATGAGAGGAGCAGTCAATGAAGGGACTGAATTGGATGACTTCTGATTCCTACTTTGCTCAGGTAGCTAGCTCAGGTAGAAGAACTCAGACTGAAATGTACTCTTTACGTGTAGAGGCATAAATTATTTAAAATTCTCCTGAGAATTATACAATATCATGCTCCAAGCCTGTGTAGCTTGTACTCTAGAGACAGTCGCGAGTCTTTTTTTTATGGTCTCTTACAAAAGCTCCGTTAGGAAGAGGTGACAGCTCTTCAGAGTACCTGGAAAATAAATTCTTCCTTGTAATAATATCATATTTAATTAGGGAAAAGCTTTCCAATTGGAGCCTACAAAAATATGTGTGAAGAATTTTCTGAAATACTGAAAAGAAAAATTCAACTTGTTTTGTATTTTCTCTTGCACAAAATCTGTGGACTTTGTAGCAGCTTTGTTACACAGATATATCATCAGGGCTCACATCAGGTAAGAGCACCGGGAAAATTCTCACATTTCTAAGGTTTTTTTTTTTTTTTTTTTTTTTTTTTTTTTGCGGTACGCGGGCCTCTCACTGTTGTGGCCTCTCCCGTTTCTGAGCACAGGCTCCGGACACGCAGGCCCAGTGGCCATGGCTCACGGGCCCAGCCGCTTCGCGGCATGTGGGATCTTCCCGGACCGGGGCACGAACCTGTGTCCCCTGCATCGGCAGGCGGACTCTCAACCATCACGCCACCAGGGAAGCCCCTCTAAGGTTTTTAAAAAGCACTCTCAGCTTCCTCTGTAACAGTTGTATGATCATCTTCATTTTTGTGACACTGAAAAAAAAATTAACTTCTTATAAATCACATTATGATTCCTAAAATCATACAGGTAGTAAGTACTTAGTTGGTTAAAAATATAAGCAATACTGATGTTTATAGAATAAAATGTTAAAGTGCCATCTGTCCTCTTTCTGTTCCATCTCTACCTCAACCCACTCTCTTACTTGCTATTGAACCACTTGTAACTTTTGGTATACTCCCAGGCTTTTTTTTTTTTTTTTTTTGCAGTACCGGGCCTCTCACTGCTGTGGCCTCTCCCGTTGCGGAGCACAGGCCCCAGACGCGCAGGCTCAGCGGCCACGGCTCACGGGCCCAGCCACTCCACAGCATGTGGGATCTTCCCGGACCGGAGCACGAACCCGTGTTCCCTGCATCGGCAGGCGGACTCTCAACCACTGCGCCACCAGGGAAGCCCCCTCCCAGACTTTTATAATAAAATATTTATGGTCTTCTGCAACATGAACAGATGCCGGCACCCCAAAAGTCACCTTGTCATGACATTCCCAATTATTACCCATTCCTTCCCTTGAAGGTAATGCCGTTTTGACTTTTAGGTAATCAGTCCTGTCTTTTCTTTCTAATTTTACCAACAGCTTCCATCCCTCCCTAAACATTATAGTTTAGCTTTGGTTTTGCCTGATTTCACACTTCCTATGAATGGAATAAAAAAGTATGCATTCTTTTGAATTTGCCTTTCAATATTCAACATTATATATATGAGATTGATCTATGCTGTTAAGTGTAGTTATTGCTTATTTTAATTTCTATGTAGAATTTTTTTCTCAATATATTCACCTCTCACTGAATGCATGTCCACTTTGGGACCATGATGAATAATACTGATATATATGTTTATTTTTTTTCCCTAGAAGTATATCTTGCTACATGTGTACACACAATTCTGTTGGGTGTATAACAAGGACTGAAATTACTGATCGGGTATGCACAGCTTAACCTTCAGTAAATAATGCCCCAAAGATTTTCAAAGTTGTTGCAGTAATTTATATGCCAATTAGGAGTGTGTGAGAAATTTCTTTTATCCATAGTCATTACCATCACTTAGAACTGTACTTTGAAATTTAGTCTTTCTGTTAGGTACTTAACATCTCATTGTAGTTTTATTTATTTATTTATTTATTTTATAAATTTATTTATTTATTTATTTATTTTTGGCTGTATTGGGTCTTCGCTGCTGAGCGCGGACCCTCTCCAGCCACGTCGAGCAGGGACCACTCTTCATTGTGGTGCGTAGGCCTCTCACCGCGGTGGCCTCTCCCGTTGCGGAGCACGGGCCCCAGGCACGTGGGCTTCAGCAGCCGTGGCACGCACGTTCAGTAGCTACGGCACGCGGGCTCTAGAGCACAGGCCCAGCGGCTGTGGCACACGGGCTCAGTCGCTCCATGGCATGTGGGATCCTCCTGGACCAGGGCTCGAACCCGTGTCCCCTGCACCGGCAGGTGAATTCCCAACCACTGCACCACCAGGGAAGCCCTGTAGTTTTATTTTAATGTTATTTTTGAAATGGCTGGATTTACATCTGATGCTTTGCTATTTTCTGTACGTCTCACGTCTTTTATGCTCCTCCTTGTTTTTTTTTAAAATTAAATACTTTCTGTGTATTATCTTAACTTCTTTGTTAATTTTATTTTGCTATGATTTGGGGAATTTTCTTAGTCACTGGTCAGGGATTACAATATGCATTTTCACTTCTCACAATCTGCTTCAGAGGAATGCTAATTTAATTCCAGCAGAATACAGAAACTTTGTTCCCATGTAGCTGTATTCCTTCCCCTTCCTCTGTGCCTTTGTAATCTTTGTGTATGCCTTTATTTCACCTTCATTTTTGAAGGATAGTTTTAAAGGATATTGAATTCGTGCTTGACTGTTTTTTTCCTCCAGCACTTGAACTTGCCATCCTCCTACCTCCAGGCCTCCGTTGTTTCTGATGAGTCCGCTGTTACTGTGGTGACTGCACATGAAGTCATTTTTCTCCTGCTGCTTTCGAGATTTTCTTTTATCCATTTGGCTCTGAGGCGTCTAGGAGTGAGTCGTTTTGTGTTTATTCTAACTGGAGCTCACTGAGCTTCTTAGATGGATAGGATAGAATTTTTCTTCAAATTTGGGAAATTTTGGGCCATTACTTCTTCAAGATTTTTTCTTGTCCCCCCACCTTCTGCTATTCTCATTATGCATATGTTGGTGCACTAGACAGTGTCCCCCACATCTCAGAGGCTCTGCCCATTTTTGTTTTCTGTTCTTCAGACTGGATGATCTATATTGGTCTATCATGTTTGCTGATTTTGCTTTCTGTCAACTCAGATTTGCTCTTGAGTTCCTCTAGTGGGTTTTTCATTTCAGTAATTGTATTTTTAAATTCCAGAATCTCCATTGGGTGCTTCTAAATAATTTCACTCTCTTTTATTGATATTCTTATTTATTAAAAGATTAACAGCTTCGTTGAGGCATAATTGATATACAAAGAACTGCCTATATTTCATGTGTACTATTTGATATATACAAACATAGTGATACCATTGCCACAACCAAGGTAATAGACATTGATACTCTTATTTGATGAGTCATTGCATCATCCATTAATTCTTTAAACATGTTTTCCTTTAATTCTTTGAAGTCTTTCTTTGTGAAGTCCAACATTTGTTCTCCTGTCCCCTCAAAAAAACTGTATCTATTGATGACTTTTTTTTTCAAGTGTATGGGACACTATCGCCTGTCCTTTGCATGTCAAATGTTTTTGCTGAAAAATGAATATTTTAGATAACGTATTTTAGTGACTGGATTCTGATTGCCTCAGCTTCCCTCTGGAGTGGTTGTTATTGCTTTCCTTTGTGACCTGCCTGTACTAATTCTAGTGGAGTCTGTGTCCCCTGCAGTGTGTGGCCTCTGATATATCTGCTTACTTTTTCCTAGTTTTTAATTATTGTTTTTATTTGTAACCCTGGTCTCCTAGGGTTCTCCCCTGGGTCAGAATAAGTGGGCAGCCAATGACTGCTTAGAGGTCATGCTTAAACACCTTGTTATGGGCTGAACTGTGTTTTCCCTCAAGTTCATGTTAAAGTCCTAACCCCCAGTGCCTCAGAATGTGACTGTATTTGGAGATAGGGTCTTTAAAGCAGTAATGAAGTCATAATGAAGTCATCGGGGTGGGCCACAATCCAATATGATTGATGTCCTTATAAGAAGATGGGATTAGGACACAGACACATACAGAGGGAAGACCATGTGATGACACAGAGAGAAGAAAGTCATCCAAGAGGCAAGGAAAGAGGCCTCTGAAGAAACCAACACTTGCCAACACCTTGATCTTAGAATTATTCCAGCTTCCAGAATTGTGAGAAAATAAGTTTCTGTTGTTTAAACCATCCAGTCTGTGGTAGTTTGTATGGCAGCCCCAGCAAAGTAATATACATCTTAAGCTAGTCAGACTACCACACTTTGTCAACGAATCAGTATAGCTTAAGGAAGGTATTCAAAGTTTAGGCCATTTGTAAATCTGTCACAGCTTTTATCCCGTGTTTGCGAGGCCTCTTATTCAGCCAGGAGTGAGAGCTTACTGGGGCCCTCTCCAGTCTCCTTAGTGCGTGCATACTCTCACCCAAATTTGTAATATTCCAGGCCACAAGGGATAAATAGGATACTATCAAGGCCCACTTTGGCTATCTTTTTCTCAGAATCTCCCTGTTAAGTTTCTGGCTGGTTGCCAATTTCTCGCCTCAGCAAATATCGTAATCTTAGTTAGGCTAGGTGTTATATTGGCTTTTACAGATTGTCTGCAACGGAGATCGCTACTGTTTTAATACCCCTGGTCATAAAACTTTCTTTGTTCTGCTCCAAATAAAATAAGCCCTCTCCAGCAGTGGTCCTCACAGTCTGACTCACTCAGGTAAACGTCTGCAAAAAGGAACCTGGGGCTGAGGGGGCAAGCTGGAAGGAACTAGAGCCGCTCCAAGCTAAAATGTCACAGACATCCACTGTTCTTACCCAAGGTTCAGTAACTTTTCTTAAACAAACACTTCTCAATTTGTTATATGCTTTGGTAAATTTCCAGAATCTTTAAAAGGTCGTTTATTGACAATTTTGTTCAGTTTTTTTTTTTTTTTTTCGGTACGCGGGCCTCTCACTACTGTGGCCTCTCCCGTTGCGGAGCACAGGCTCCGGACGTGCAGGCTCAGCGGCCATGGCTCACGGGCCCAGCCGTTCCGCGGCATGTGGGATCTTCCCGGACCGGGGCACGAACCCGTGTCCCCTGCATCGACAGGCATACTCTCAACCACTGCGCCACCAGGGAAGCCCTGTCCAGTTTTATAATTTCTTTTAAGGGAAATCTGCCATGTCCTCACCCAGCCATTCTGGAAGCCCCACCATTCCCTTTTCTTAGAAAATCCTTTTTCGTGTAGTCTCATAGTTACTTATGCACTTCAGTTAGTCTCTGCTCAGAGGGTCTTCCCTTACCATCCTATGTAAAATAATCTTTGCCTTACCTCCTTACTGTGTTTTGTTTTACTCTATAACACTTTTCCACTTCCTGAAATTATTATATATTTGTTTGTTTATTGTCTTTCTCTCCCATTGGAGTGCAGGCTGCTTGATGGTTGGGATGTTGTTTTGTTGATCACTGCAACCTGAGTGCCTATTACATTGCCTAGTAAATAATAGGCCCTCCATAAGTATTTGTGAAAGAATGAATGATATCTCGTTTTTTTAAGGTTGAGAGGAAACGTCTCATCAACTTTTGTGGGATTGTGAATTAATACAGCATTTTGGGATGCTATTAAACTTGCAATTACACTTCTAGGAAGCAACCACCTACAGACATACTAGTCTTGTACGCAAAGATATATGTAGTGGGATGTTCACTGCATCATTGTTTATAACTTAAACTGGAAAGAAGTTAAATGTGCAGCAGCAATAAAGGAATGTTAAAATAAATACTAAGGAAAACTACGATGCTATTAAAAGGCATTGTTTACATATGCTTACAATGGAAAGATGTTCATGATAGCTGAGAAAAAAAGCATGTAACAAAATAAGATGATCACACAATTAGTAAGAAAGAAAAGTGCATGTATGTGTGTGCATGCCTTTTTGTATAGATTTTGATATGTGAGCATGATGGGGACTATATTAAGAGGAGAATAACATTTTACTCTACAATTTTTTTACATTTTAATATTCAGTTTCACATATTACTTTTGTAATTTTATAAACAAAAAAGAAAAAATTTAAAAAGTAAATATTATCACAAATTCTATGTTTATTAGTTCCAAACATATTGTATCAGAACCCTGCATCTCCTGCTAGAGTGTGCTTACTAGAAACCTACATCTCTAGATTTGCCAGAGGGTTACATCAAAACTTACCAGACCAACACAGCCGAAGATCGTGTATGTGAAAGCAATACACAATTCCAAGGGGTAGAAGCCCAGTAAAACATGTGAAATTTCTCTCCCAAGTTTCTGAAACCAGAAAACAGGGAGACATCTTGCATTATCATCTTTTGTAAAAATTAGAACAATTTTTTTATTGAAGTATAATTTACAATGTTTTGTTTCAGGTATACAGCACGGTGCTTCAGTTATACATGCATATATGTGTGTGTGTATATATATGCGTGTGTGTGTGTGTGTGTGTATATATATATATATATATATATATATATATATATATATATATTCTTTTTCAGATTCTTTTCCCTTATAGGTTACTACAGAATACTGAGTACAGTTACCCATGCTACACAGTAGGTCCTTGTTGGTTATCTACTTTATATTCAGTAGTGTGTATACATCAATCCCAGACTCCTAATTTATCCTTCACCCCCTCCCTTTCCCCTTTGGTACCATAAGTTTGTTTTCTCTGTCTGTGAGTTTATTTCTGTTTTGTAAATAAGCTCATTTGTATCTATTGAGATGATCGTATAGTGTTTACTCTTTAATTTGTTAATATGGTGTATTACACTGACTGATTTGTGGATATTGAAAAATCCTGTATCCCTGGGATAAATCCCACTTGATCATGGTGTATGATCCTTTTAATGTATTGTTGGATTCAGTTTGCTAGTATTTTGTTCAGGGGTTTTGTGTCTATGTTCATCAGTAATATTGGCCTGTAATTTTCTTTTTTTGTGTGGTATCTTTATCTGGTTTTGGTATCAGGGTGATCACGGCCTCAAAGAGTGAGTTTGGAAGTGTTCCTTCCTCGGTAATTTTTTGGAATAGTTCCAGAGGATTAGGTGTTAACTCTTCTCCAAATGTTTCGTAGAATTCACCTGTGAAGCCATATGGTCTTGGACTTTTGTTTATCTAAGTTTTCAAATCACAGATTAATTTCAGCATTTGTAATTGGTCTGTTCATATTTTCCATTTCTTCTTGGTTCAATCTTGGGAGATTGTACCTTTCTAAGAATTTGCCCATTTCTTCTTGGTTGTCCATTTTATTGGCATTTAGTTGCCTGTAGTAGTCTCTTATGGGCCTTTGTATGTCTGTGGCATCAGTTTTAACTTCTCCAATTTTCTTTCTAATTTTATTGATTTGGGCCCTCTCGTCTTTTTTCTTGTGTCTGGCTAAAGGTTTAGCAATTTTGTTTATCTTTTCAAAGAACCAGCTTTTCATTTCATTGATCTTTTCTATTGTTTTCTTAGTTTCTATTTCATTTATTTCTGCTCTAATGTTTATGATTTCTTTCCTTCTACTAACTTTGGGTTTTGTTTGTTCTTCTTTCTCTAGTTGCTTTAGGCATAAGGTTAGTTGTTTGAGATTTTTGTTTCCTGAGGTAAGTTTGTTTCACTATAAACTTTCCTCTTAGGACTGCTTTTGCTGCATCCTATAGGTTTTTTGGATCGTCATGTTTTTGTTTTCATCTCTAGGATTTTTTTTAATTTCCTCTCATTTCTTCAGTGATCTGTTGGTTTAGTAACATATTGTTTAGCCTCCACGTTTGTGTTTTTTGCAGTTTTTCTCTGGTAGTTTATTTCTAATCTCATAGCCTTGTGGTTAGAGAAGATGGTTGATATGATTTCAATTTTCTTAAGTTCACCGAGGCCTGCTTTGTGGCCCAGCATGTGATCTCTCCTAGAGAATGTTCCACGTGCACTTGAAAAGAATGTGTATTCTCCTGATTTTGGATCGAATGCTCTATAAATATCAGTTAAGTCTGTCTGGCCTAATGTGTCATTTAATGTTAATGTGTCTGGCCTGTTTCCGTATTGGTTTTCTGTCTGGGTGATCTGTCCATTGATGTAAGTGGGGTGTTAAAGTCCCCCACTATTATTGTGCTACTGTCAATTTTTCCTTTTATGTCTGTTAACATTTGCCTTATACATACTGAGGTGCTCCTATGTTGGGTGCATGTATTATATATTTACAATTGTTGTATCTTCTTCTTGGATTGATCCCTGGATCATTAGGTAGTGTCCTTCTTTGTTCCTTGTAACTGTCTTTAGTATAAGTCTATTTTGTCTGATATAAGTATTGCTACTCCAGCTTTCTTTTGAGTTCCATTTGCATGGAATCCCTTTTTCTATACCCTCACTTTCAGTCTGTATGTGTCTCTAGATCTGAAGTGGGTCTCTTGTAGACAACATATATACAGGTCTTGTTTTTGTATCCATTCAGCCAGTCTATTTCTTTTGGTTGGACCATTTAATCTGCTTACATTTAAGGTACTTATTGATATGTTTGTTCTTATTGCCATTTTGTTAATTGTTTTGGATTTGTTTTTGTAGGTCTTTTTTTGTTTTGTTTCCTCTTTTGTTCTCTTCTTTAGCATTATGTTTGGATTCCTTTTTCTTTTTTGTGTGTATATGTATTATACATGTTTGGTATAGCAGTCTATGTATATATCCATGATTGTTTTAAATTGCTCACCTCTTAATTTCCAGTGCATTTAAAATATCCTCTATTTGTACTTTCTTTCTCTCACAATTACTAGTTTTGATATCATACTTGTGTGTGGATGATTTCCTACTTTTACTGTATGCTTGCCTTTACCAGTGAGCTTTCCCATTTTGTAATTTTCTTGTTTCTAGTTGTGGCCTTTTCTTTTCTGCCTAGACAAATTCCTTTAGCATTTGTTGTAAAACACGTTTGGTGGTGCTGAATTCTTTAAGCTTCTGCTTGTGTGTAAAGCTTTTGATTTATCCATCAGATCCGAACAAGAGCCTTGCTGGGTAGGGTATTCCTGGTTGTAGGTTTTTCCCTTTCATCACTTTAAATACATCATGCCACTCCCTCCTGTCCTGCTGAGTTTCTCCTGAAAAATCAGCTGATAGCTTTATGGGAATTCCCTTGTATGTTATTTGCTGCTTTTCCCCTGTTGCTTTTAATATTTTTTCTTATCTTTACTTTTTGTCAATTGATTACTATGTGTCTTGGCATGTTCCTCCTTGGGACTCTCTTCGCTTCCTGGACTTGGGTGACTGCTTCCCTTCCCACTTTAGGGAAGTTTTCAGCTATTATCTCTTCAAATATTTTCTCTGGCCCTTTCTCTTTCTCTTTTCCTTCTGGGACCCCTATAATGCAAATGTTGGTGCATTTGATGTTGTCCCAGAGGTCTCTTAAACTGTCATTTCTTTTCATTCTTTATTCCTTTCTATGGCAGTGATTTCCACCAACCCCTCTGTCTTCCATCTCACTGAACCGTTCTTTTGCCTCATTTATTCTGCTTTTGATTCCTTCTAGTATGTTTTTCATTTCAGTTATTATATTCTTCAACTCTGGTTGTTCCTTATATTTTCTTTGTTAAAAACTTCTTGTAACTTTTCCCTCTGTATATACTCTCCCTGAGTTCTTGGATCACACTCACAATCATTATTCTGAACTACTTCTTGTGTGTGACTGCTTATCTCCACTTCACTTAGTTGTTCTTCTGGGGTTTTATCTTGTTTCTTCCTCTGGAGCGCACTCCTTTGCTGTCTCATTTTGTTTAAATTTCTATTTGTATTTTTATGTACATGGTAGGTTAGTTACATTTATCGACCTTGGAGAAGTGGCCCTCTGTAGGGGATGTCCTATGTATCCCAGCAGTACACTCCCCTCTCATCATCCAAGGGCCAGGGGCCAGCTGGTCCCAGCGTAGTTTCTGATCTGTGTTGTAGAGTCATTTCTGCAGGCTGGAGAATCATAGTTTTCTTGCTTCTGGTGTCTGCCACCTAGTGTGTTAATAAGCTGGTTTAGAGGCTTGTACAGGCTTCCTGGCAGGAGGGGCCAGTGCCTGCCTACTGGGGGGTGGAGCTGGGTCTTGGCCCTCTGGTGGGCGGGACTGTGTCAAGGGGCATGTCTAGATGTGGCTGTAGGCTCAGGATGTCTTTAGGCAGCCTGTCTGCAGGTGGGTGGGGCTGTGTCCCTCGCCTAGTTAGTTGTTTGGCCTGAGCCATGCCAACACTGGAGCCTACAGGCTGTTCAGTGGGGCCAGGCCTTGGCGCTAATGACCAAAGCAAGATGTTGCCTAGAGGAGCGTTCATGCAGAAAAGTGCCCAGTCCTTATGTGGTTCTCTCAGCTAAGAACCCAGGAAAACCTGAAGAAGCAGAGAGGAAGCACATGGAGATCGGCCCTCTGCCCAGATTGTGGAAAAGCCCAGAGGACACACTGCCCTCACTTGCATTGTTATCTTTAGTAAGTGCAGATATGGTCATGGAAGGAGTTCCTAATGTGAGAGTCAAGGAAAAGGGAAACAGAAGAATAAATAAGCCTCTTTCACCGTTTGACTTCCGCAGGCGTTCCTATGCCCGTGCCTTCTGCGTGCTTTCCGAGCTTTCATTCCCCCAATTCATTATCTACAGCTTTCATTCCCCCAATTCATTATCTACAGCTTTCATTCTTGATCTTCATCACTCAGCGGTCTTGTCTCAATTCTTACAACGCTTCATCCTCATTCTCTTCACTAGAGTCTCTGGCACAGCTCACTATCCAAACTCTTCAGTCAACAGGACTTAGCTATTCTGTCTCCAACGATAAGACGGCTACCAGGAGGTTTTATCAAGCGATTCTCATCACTAAAACAGCCATTATTAATTACAAAGTTACTTAAATTTACGTGTGTGAAAAGCTCACACAGAAACTGCTATAGTATCAGATGGAAGAATGCATAAATTCGAAAAGAGAAACATTTCACTCGGAAGTATAAGGTGATTGTGATTTCTGGGATAAATAAAGCACATCCCTTTTGTTGCTGTTGGAGAGGTACTTTCAACTACATATGACGATGATGATTTGGTACTAAGCCTGAAAATAAATGTAGTTTCTGTGCTGGCTGCGGAAAGACAAGAATGAGATTCTGACCTAGAAAGAATAACATCATAATTCCCTCTCCTTCCATTCCTTCATCTTCCCCCCTTTTTCTGTTGGGTTTATTTAATGCCTTTTATAAGCAAGAAATTATCAGGTGGTAGAGATTAGATGGTAAGAATGAAATGACAAAAAATTCCTGATTTCTCAGTTTATATTCAATAGAAAATATAGAAAGATAATATAGGGTAACATATGATAAGGTTAAAGATGTCCAAATGGATAAGAACTTGATCAACAATTATACGGGACAGGAGACGCACCTTAAGCCATTCATATCTAGGAAGGCTTTGTAAAGAGGTAGGACCTGTGAAATAAAGACTAAGGAAAATGAAGGAGGAAAGCAATATTCTAGGCAGCTTTAGTTTACTTGTTTCTTTGTAACCTATTTTGTTTCAGAAAGAATTTAATAACATAAATTAAGAGTGTGGGGCTTCCCTGCTGGTGCGGTGGTTGAGAGTCCGCCTGCCGATGCAGGGGACACGGGTTCGTGCCCCGGTCCGGGAGGATCCCACATGCCGCGGAGCAGCTGCGCCCGTGAGCCATGGCCACTGAGCCTGCGCATCCGGAGCCTGTTGCTCCGCAATGGGAGAGGCCACAACAGTGAGAGGCCCGCGTACCGCAAAAAAAAAAAAACAAAAAAACGGTAAAAAGAGTGTGACAAAATACTTAAGAAATGGAGACATTAAAAAAACCAATAATAAGGCTAAATTATATATCACATGACCTACAGTTTGATAATGTGAGCAAAAAACTGAATGCAAGAATGAACATAACATTTTTTGAGAAAATGATAAAGCATGTTTAATTCAGGTAAAGTGTGCATTCATGATGATATTAACAGGAAGATAAAGAAAAGACTGTAGGGAGTTTGAAATGGCAAAGTAAAGAATTCTCATTTAATTATACTGACAGAAACATAATCATAGCATTTTAGGTGGGAAGTACTTGTGACCTCTTAGTTGGCAAGACTGTAAAAAGTAATTTTGCCCACACTCCGTAATTTATGTGTGTTAGTGATATTCTCAGACAAACCCTTCCCCTGAAAGTGGCAAGTTGTGTGCCAGAGAAGTTCAGATAGGAAAAGAACAGAAAGAGTGACTGAGTTCTCAACACATAACTTAAGCCTCTGAATCCAGCTAAAGTCAGTAAGTGTTCTTTTTTGGGAAGTCAATTTGGGCTGTATTTCTTGTCACAACCAAAAGATCCCTAATTAATAAAAATTTAAGTAAATGATAAACAGTACTTGGCAATTGGGAAGACAGTGAAAAGATAAGGGTGAGGATTACATCAAGGTTTTGAGCCTAGGACACTGAAATAAGGGAGTCTTGCGGTACAGTACTTTTGAGGAGGTAAACATTTTCCACTGTATATACATTGAGTTTGAGATGATGATGACAGAAGCATATCCAAGTAGAAAAGTTATTAGAACATTAGAACAACAGGCTTGGAGTTTGGGAGAGACAGAGCAGTTAACTAGTAGATATGTGATAGCATCTTCTCCGTTACACATAAAGAAACTAAAGAACGGGGAAGTTAAGAAACTTGTCCAAAGGGTCACACAGTTAGTGAATATGAAAGGTAGTATCTGAACAAAGGCAGTCTAGCTCTGGATTTATTGTATGAGAAGTATTTTGCAGAGGCATGAACTTTTGGGGATAGCTGAACCTATCTGAGAACACTGATAACTTGATGAGTTTGTGGATTTAGCCAAGCCACTTTTTTATGTTAGAAAGATGGCATATGAAAAATCTTGTAAAATATCGATTGCCTTAGAAAATGTAGGTATATAATTCTATAAGGCCTCTAGGAAAAGACAGTATATAAATTCATTTTGTGTAACTAATCACAGCAAACGAAGCTGAAACTTGTGTTTGGGAGATTGTGAAATTGATCATTAGTACTGAGTTCACGTCAGACAAACACAGTGTAAAATGGTTTGTAATACTGTTTGCAAAGGTAAGTCTTGGCAATTGTCCCATATTATCTTAAACTAAGACGATAAGCTTATGAGTAAGAGTGGTAAGCTAAAATAACTTGAAACAATTCTATACTTACTAATTCCACCCCTCCCTATCTCTGCCCTTGAAATAAGAATTGAAGATACGTAGATTGGATTTCCAGGGCAAATGAAAAATTTTCTTACAATTTACAGGGAAAATCTGATGCATGCTTATTTAAATCGATACATCACTCATGACAGACAATCTATTTGGAGGTATTACTGCATCTTCTCTCATCATCTTATTGTCTTCTAGGCTTTTGTTCTCCATGTTTGGATTCCTTCATCTAATGGTCCCCTTTATAATATACTGCAGGCATGGAGAGAGGGTCTATAGCGGAGGACAAGGAAGCTTATCCCTCATCTAGAATAAGCCTTCTACTCAGAATTATTTTGAGTTAAAATTTCAAATTGTTATTTGTTTTATTCTGTGGTTCAGTAACAAAGAGGCGCTCCACTCCAATCCGTTCTCCATTTAAATGGAAGATTTTTATAATTATTGCTGAAGTCTTTTGCAGCACTCATATTCTGTTATTCAGAATTTAAAGTCAACACAACTGAAATAAATCTACTGTCATATCAGTAAAGATATTTCCATTTACTGGAGAACGTTACTATCTTAAAAAGAAAGATAGTTATTTTTCTGGTACAAAGTATGTGATTGGATGTTTAATTGGATGGAAGCAAGGCAGATTCATACACGTTTGGCATTTGAGGACTTAAAGCAAAATTCATGTGAGACACAAAAATAGGCTATAGATGAAAATATCTATGTTAAACCAGAAATGAGTAGCTGTATACAATTCCAACTACTAGATGCATCAACAGCAGGATTCCTTTGTTGATTTGCGGGAATGGTTTTAACGTCTAGGATTATACTTCTCTTTCATTAAGAGAGTCATCCTAATGTGTGTATACATATACGTATACATACACATGTATGTATATATATATCCTACTATATATATAACTTATCACTGAAGTCTTCAAATTTTTTACTTTATTTTAATTGGGCATGTCAAGATTTCAAACATTCTATTAATATTTACCAAAAAAAAGGTTAGAGTTATTTTTGAATTAAAACTTTCAATCAAGAGCTTACTACAAAATCAAAGAATTTCATGGGGGCCAAAAAAAGCCTTATTTTACCTCCTCAGGCTTCAAAATCTCTGAAAAGAATAATTTTGAAATTAAGATGTTCCTATAGAATTGGTCACTTACCGCTTGTCTGTAATTCCTATACGACACAGACTCAAAAGAAGACAACTCCATTACCGTTAGAGCCACTGCAATAACGGCAACAATTATGCATAAGATGTTCATGACCATAGTACATGTAAGCTGAAAAGAAGATACAGGTTTATTACACTCAGAATAAACAACTTGGTTAAACAGTTTGTATTGCTGAAAAAAAAAACTCTAGTTAAAACTTTGATCTAGTTTCTGAAGCTTTAGAAATGTTGGTATATTTGCCATCAGAGTAAAACCTTTTTCTGTTTTATAAGAAACCCAGTTAATCTGGAGGAAACATTGAAATATCACACCAGTACGCGTCACCCTTCCATGTGGGCTCAAAAGTATTATATTTTACAATCTTCTGAGTCAGTTGCAAGAAACGCTTATGATAGATGATTTGAACAAAAGGAGTTCTACTGTAAAAAGAAAAAAAAGATGAAAAATGACTGCTTGTAGAAACAGGCCAAATAGGATTCAATGAATTTTAATCCTGGGTTTTCATTCTCTAGGGAAATCCATCAATATCTTTGGATATTAGTTTTTTATCTGTACAATTATGAGAGCAGACTAATTAATTTCTAAGGTATCTTTTAGCTCTAAGAGTCTAAGTTTTTTTTCCTTCCCAATATCTTTCCACCTGTACTATAGATGGATCTTTATTCTGAACAGATTTTCTATTTTGCTGCAAGGTACAACTGTGTTCCCAAACTGGAGTTAGGAAAATGAAGTTTTACAGCAGAATTATGTCTATATATAAAGGCATTAGGTCCTATTACATTTTTTTCTAACGGTAAAATTCACACAATGTTAAAAGAAAGTAGAACACCAAACCAAAAAAAAACTCCACACTTAAACTTAGAAACCTTTATATAATATGATTGTAACTAATACAGCATGTTTGTCTACATTAAATTATATGCTCCTAGATTTTCAATTAATTCCTTCATTTATTTTACAGGTAGGGTAGATTCCTTCACTGTTTAATGCCCACCGTCTTTTCACTAAAACCTACTTAGCTTTGTGACAAGCGATTTCTAGGGTACCGTAAACATTTTAACTTACCAGGCGTGGAGATGGATGCCTTGCTACTCTTATTATGGAGACTCCTGAAATGATAAACTGGATATAAAAACATATATTTATAAAGACTCATTGACAATGCTCATCAACTTAAAAGTATTTTTAATAACTCGCTCTTCTAAGTCAACTACTTTTAGAATATTAAGAGTAAAAAAATATAAAGAAGTTTCAGTGGAAGAGGTGGTGACAAGTTTGTATCATATAGTAATGAAGATAACAGTATGGTCACTAATAACAGAAACATATAGGGGACAGTGGGCATAATTCAGACAGTGGGTTGTGGAATATGCCAAAGACGACTTGAGCAGTCCTGAATCAGGGACCAAGTTTGCTTATATCTGTGCATGCTTTCTGACCTCATTCGATTCTTACTTCTAATGCTATACTTCCTATTGAGATGCTGTCACTGATTATAATTACTGTGTATGAAACCAGATGTAAAAAAGTAGTCCATGAATCTATTCCGGATGGTGTTTGTACAAAATACATCTCTTAACTGAGACTGTAGCCATTATTAGCCTAAGAGCTGCTATTCATGTTTTTGCATTCGTTTTGTTAAAAAGAGGTTCCATTATTTCATACCAGGCTACTTTGTCTATTTCCCAGAAGTGTAAAGCTATGTCATATTGTTTGAATGTGGGCTGCACAATCCCTGTGAAATATTCCTTTTGTCTTATCCGTTTCAGTGGTTTTGACAAAGATCTAAGTTAAAGGCTAATTTGTGGAAAAATAGCATTCATACTCTACACCACATACGGGAAGCCCACACTTGACGCTTACTAATCATTCAAGGATCACTTAAGTCTACACACTCAGCACTTCATTCTGGAGCAAAACTGAGATTTCTAAGAAGGTACACAGTGAAGGTAA
Source organism: Phocoena sinus (assembly GCF_008692025.1). Taxonomy (NCBI): domain Eukaryota; kingdom Metazoa; phylum Chordata; class Mammalia; order Artiodactyla; family Phocoenidae; genus Phocoena; species Phocoena sinus. Next base: position 99,917,732 of record NC_045770.1, on the reverse strand, counting down.
GAACTAGTTCAGAACACAAAGTGAAAATACCTTGTGAATTTTAAACTAGTGCTAACTAGATTACCAAACCACGTGCTTTACAAAATGCCTTTCAAAGTTTGTGACCTAAATGAGAAGGTTTGCATTGGATTATATTTAATTGAAATTTTAGACAACTTATTCTAGAAGCTAACCATGCTATTTTTATAACATGAATGATTAAAAACATTGAAGGACAGGAATCATTTATCTGGATTTTATCTGCAAATTTACTATTTTTCTCCTATTAGTTTACAAGGCAATGCTTTGACACCTATAAGCCAATGTACAAAGGCAGTGGCTCTCCTAGAGGCCACTGCTTCCTTTATCGCCCTCTCAAAGGGTGGCCATCTTATCTCCTACTGCCCTTCCATCACCGGTTCTAAGCACGGGTAAGTGGTCTCCTCGCCCCTTACTGTTACTTCCAACCATTCTTTCTCCTCCAGCTTTGAATCAGATGTCACCAGATTCTATCACCCACTATCCCTTCTGGTTAAAGTTCTATCACCCAGTATCCCTTCTGGTTGAAGTCATCTACTGACCCCTTGGTCATTCTTCTATTTCTAGGTGATTTTAATTCTTTTCTAACCTTTTCTCTCACACCTCTTAATCCTTGGTAATTTCAGAGTATTACTTATATGATCTTTCTTATAACCTGAGTTTGTAGTTCTTTGAATTTCTCTCCTCTAGTCCTTTGACTCTATCTTATTTCAGTCACTCACTCCCATGTTCATTCTCTTGTACTTATTTCCGTCAACAGGTGCAACACCTTCCAAATCTCAATTTTAATGATCTCACTCTGTCCACCACCTCCCATCTTTCTAGCTCACAACCTGCAGTATTGCAACTCTAACAATCCTTTGACCCCATCTGGAGCTATAATCTGAGCCCCTTACTTCTGTTATATTCTTTCCTTCACCAGCTTCAATCCCATGGTCAGCTATTAAAAACGCTCATTTTTATACACTCTCAACTCCTTTGCACCTTCCTTGTTGGATCACAGTTGTATGGTTAAACCAGAATCTTGATTAAATGCAGTTGTCCTTCTTACTACATGCCTGCGTCCATCAGCTGAACATGGCCTGAGAAAGATGTACGTAACCATCTTGACCCACCTCACTAGACAATCATGTTCTAAAAGCTTAAGTGAGTCCTTAAGCTGCATGAAAGTCATACTACTTTTCCACGATCCACAGACTCTCTCTCGCTTTTCCTAGATGGTTATTTCCTATTCTCCTCTCTCTACTCAAACACCCAATCCGTTCTCCATTCACACTCTCAGATCATGAACTTGTTTCCTAAATTACTGAGATATTTGAGGTCATCAGAAGAAAAGTTCCACAAGCTCCCAACACCCAACTATCTACCTATAAAATTTGTCCTTTCTCTCTGGCCCTCTACCTTCCCTCCTGTTACCTGCCTGGACACTATTTACATTAAAGGTGGATAATTTTTTGTTGGGGGCTGTCTTGTGCATTAGAGGATGTTTAGCTGTATCCTTGGCCTCTGCTTACTGGATGTACACCCACAGCTGTGAAAACCAAAAATGTCATCACCAAATGTCCTCTGAGGGGAAAAATCACCTCTAGTTGAGAACCACTGCTAGAGATCAACTGTCCATACTCCTAGCTATTTGTATATTAAAACGCTTCATTTCTTGCCTACCCAAGTCCATGACTCTAATAATCCCTCCCTCCCCCCATTTATCTCATACATCATCAATTTTATCTCTTCTGGTTCAGTCCCTTCAGCAAAAGACATGAAACAACCTACTGAAACAAATGAGCAAACCCTGTCCTGACCCAAGTTTCCCTCAACTACTACCTCATTCCTCTATACCACATTACACCAAAGCCCTTAAAGGAGTTGTCTGTATTTGCTGTCTCTAATTCCTCTCCTCTCATTTTTAAATTTTATTTCATTTTTTAAGTTTTTGGCCTAACCCATGGCATGTGGGATCTTAGTTCCCTGAACAGGGATCGAACCCACGCCTCCTGCATTGGAAGGCGGAGTCTTAACCACTGGACCGCTGGGTCTCTCTCATTATTTTTTAAACCAATTCCAATCAGGCTTTTGCCCGACCTTCCGATGATACTATTTGTCACGCTTACTATTGGCCTCCATATTGCTAAACCCAATCGACAAGGGCTGTCGATTCTCAGCCCTTGTCTTATTTGACAACATAACACAATTTAATATAATTGATCTTTCCCTATTTCTTTGTTCACTTGGCTTTCAGGATGTACTCTGCAGACTTTCCTACTACCTTATGGCTGTAAGAAACCACAGAAGAGTGCAGGTGATGACAAACTTAGAAAATTTGCGAGTATAGACTCATTGTGTGAGGAACCTAAGGTAAAGACCCTAAATACGAAAATTAACCATGCTAATGGAGATTATGCTTAAGATTCTGTCTTTCACACATCTAAGGACAATCCAACCTATGGTTGTCATTGTGTGTTCACGCCTATATCTACATCTCTTGTAATAGTACTGGTAAATTAAAGGTGCTTCAAAAATACTTGTTGAAAAAAGAAATCTGATTTTGAATAAATTACCAACATGGGATTTAGTTACTTAGCTCTCCTGAAAATTTTGTTTAGAAACTGTTCCCTATGTTCCACTAGTGGCATGAATATTATTTACTGAATGATTAAATAATATAGATATATTCTACTTACAATAATTCCCCATAAAGAACATCCTGTTTTGTAAGTTATAGGTTCATATGTCCCAAAGACTCCTTTAATTTGTCCTATATACAAAATCAATAGGAGATGCCACATGAAAACACTAAAGATGCCAATCATAATCTGGATAGCCTATGATGAGAAGAGAATGCTATTAGTATCAAAACCATGTAAGTGATAACATAATTCCAAAAAGTGCTGACTATGAGAAAAAAATTCAACATTTTGTTTTTTACAAAAGATGAAAGTAAAATAGAAATGCATTTAACTATGAAATTTCTGGATGGGTTAGTCCAAAAAGAGGGCCCTTACCAGGAATTACTGAGGTTTACCAAATAGGAATCAGTCATAGTTGGAGCATCAGACGGTTCAACAGTAATTCTGGTGAATTCTCCCATAGAAAAGTCGACAATCTGACTCTACTACTGGCTATCCTCCCCACCTAACAAGTAATGACGTGACAGGAGAATACTGAGGTTACTTCTTTTCCTTCAAGGCACATTTGGTATGGATCTTTTTTCACAAGCATGCTGAGGTGAGGTAGAGTCAACACAGAGATACAAAGAATACCCAAAGTAGACTCACTTGCACAAGGTCTTCCTATTGGTAGGGGAGAATTATTACTCAACTTTAATTTCTAAAAAGACAATTATAATCCCAGTAAATATGTACCAGTAAATTTCTGAATTTATATGTAAACTGGTATTTCAACTATGAATCACATTTTTAATTACTCTTTAAAAATTTCAGAGGATACATTATCTTCACTTTCATAAACTTCAATAGGAAGCTATTTAATGTTTTAATTTTAATGGATCCAGTTCTTTGTAAAGCAAGTAATCTATGAAACATAAATGCAATTGGCTCATATTAAAGATATGGTTTAGAGACTTTTTTTTCATAGAAAACCCACTTTTTTGGGTAACAAACTTATGCATTTAGATTCAGATTTTAAGGTTTCCTCTGAATCAAATTTGGAAGAATGAAACTATTTTCAAAGGTTCTTTGGATCTGACTGGGAGAAAATCCTTTACTAGATCTCAAAATCCTTGAGAGCCTGGAATTTAGTTGTTCCACTGTTGTCACCAGCCTCTAACATGGTGCCCAGCATAGAGCAGGCACCCAGTAAATACCTCTTGAACAAGCACGTCAGTACCAAGAACATTAATTCCACATGACTTTCTGTTAACTATAAAAGGAGGGAGTGGGCTTGAGAAATAGTGTCTACTTTTATATGGACTGCAGCTTTTCTATATAAAACTAAGAAATACCTAAGTAGCCAAATCTTGTAAAGGGCTCTTACAAGAAAGCAAGGCTGCTAGTATCTGGAGAAGGGCAAAATGACTTTTCCCATTTAAGAAGTATTCTTAACCTAGAGCCAATGAATGGGTTCTAGGAGGTCATATGCTTCCCTTTCCACACACATAAATGAGTGCAAAGGATTATGATATGTATATGAGTCTGGGGAAAAGATGCAGAGCTTTCTTCCTATGCCCAAAGAAGTCTGTGACTTGAAAGAGGTTAAGAATCTCTGCTGAACAAGTCAGGTAGGAGACTTAGATAGCTGGTCTACACAGTAGCCAAATTCAAAGGAGAAGTTCACATCCAGTGGGAAAAATTTTTTTCCCCCTCAGAAGTGATCTTTGAAATTCCTTGGTGTTTATTAAGAGAGGTAGATAAACTCTGTCTATACTTTAATAGAAAAGACAAATTAATAATAATAGTCCTACTGCATAGACATCAATATAGTAATTAAAAAGATCAGCGATACATCTCTCTCACACTTAAAAAAATCTTTTTTCTTTTATTACTTTTTTGATTTATCCATTACTCTGTGTATATTGATTTAGTCAGTACACATATCTAAGCACATATTTGTTTATAAAGGGCAATGAGATCACATTTGTAGAAGGCTATCAATATTTTTTTAAAAACCCAAAAACGTTTACCCTTTTGACTTAACCAAATCTGCTGCTCTCCAGATTCAAGAATATTCCTTATTAAATAGAAATAGTGCACGATCCGGAATTTAGCTAAAGTGAAGTCTTACTTACCCCTAAAACAAAAGAATCTGCTGTAGAGACTTTTGAACAACACGCACGTAGAGCAATACTACCAGCATTGCCTCTAGATGATTATGTCTCTAATCTTTGGCGATGTTTTTATTAGCAAACGTCTACAAAAAACAGTACAAAACACATATACACGCTTTGTTCAAAAGAAAGTACTTAAGTTCATTTCTTTTCTTATGGTTTTGCAACCATCTCCCCAAACTCTGAAGCAATCGCTTTTCCACGGCTTAATTGTTAGAGGCAATTTGTATCCACCTGTTCTGAATAAGTCTCCATAACTGAAAAGCCTCCCTCTATGACTAAAAAATATTGGTATATTACAGATATTTTCTCTGAGTAGTGAACAGTGTCTCTGGATGATAAAGTATAAAGAACACCTAAGGAATGGTGTTAGAGGATTTTCAGTAAAGCTGTTCACAGTTCATTTGCAGTTCATAATCAATTCGGTGTAACTCATAATGCCATGTTGGCATTTTTAAAACCAAATTCTTGGACTTAAATTCATCATGGGCTTGTGATTTTTTTCTGACACATACTTGCTACCTAGTTTTTCTTTCTGTAAGATGAACTTTTTCCTCCATGAGACCACTTATCAAAGTTGCTTCCACAATCCTAAAGGTTCTTCCTGTTTTGTTTTGTTTTTTTCCTGCTATTCCTGCATTTTCCCCTGATGTTTAAATCACCTTCTTACTTACGCGAACATTAAAAACTTGGCTCATAATTGTATCCCCTTCTGGGATTTTATCCACTTTTGGATCTGAAATTACACTGTTTAACATCTTCTAACACGGCATACTTAGGTCAACAACATGAGTTACACCATTTAGCCATCCAGGTGATCATCTAGAGGATGATCTCAAAACTTGAGCCTTGGACCTTCCAGAAACGAAAGAGGAGTTTGACTAAATGATCTGTCATTCGCTGCACCCTTAAAATCTCATGATTTGATTATTTTAATGAGTCTCTGGTTTCTAAATTTGATTTCCTGAATGTCTCTTAATTCTATAAAGTATAGAAACAGAAAAGGCTAGGTAAGAATACAAGAGCTGGTGAAAGCAAATAGAGAACACAATATGTTAATAACTGAATTACAACTAGTAAGCTTTATATATTCAAACATCACCTTTGAGAAATACCAAAGAAAGGCAACCAGGATTAATAGGCAACCAAGATTAACCACTCTGTCAGGTTTAAAAGACACAGAATTACAGAATTCATATATAGAGTAATGAAGAAAATTCATATCTAGATTGCTATTGTCACTTTTCAGATAAGAGGAAAATAATAAAAATAGTAAGCCCTTTTGTGTATATAGAAAAAGTCTTTTCACATTCATAGTTTATGGTGGAAGCACCATGAGTGCTTGGGAAGTAGAACATTTAGCATCACTATACTCTCCATCAGGCTCCCACCAAAACTACTTCAAATGAAGTATTCATTAAAATACTAAGAAAAAAAGTGTGTGTGTTTAAAATCGTCAATTTAATTGACAGTAGGAAGAAACTACTAAATGCTACAATATATTCCTGCAATAAATGATGGTTAGAAGTTAAAAAAAATTCTGCATTGGGTTACTCTACTACCCAGTTAAAAACCAAAAGTAGAGTATAAAAATAAAATTAATCATTTATTTGTTTTTATTTTCTGGTGATCCCGTCACTAACCAGAAAGCAGCTGCAGGAAAGCCCTTATTCTCAACCCTATCCTCACTCCCCTAAACTTGCGTTACACAGAAGTTCTGGAATCACACAGAGCGCATGTCTAGAAACCACTTCACCATGTTTAGCATTTTCAGCAGGGGTGCACCTCATTGTCTTCAGAAAAAAGTGCAAATTCTTCGGCAGGGCCCATAAAGCCCTTCATGAACTGCTCCCTGCCCACCTTATCGGCCTCATCCTGGCCACTCCCTCAGTTTCAGCCCTAACAGGGGCCACGGCAACCTTCTTTGAGAAGCCTCCTCTGCCTCGTAGGTCTGTTAGATACTCCTCTCGTTGACCCCCTAACATTCTGTGCATACTTCCTATCAGGGTGTAGTCTTAACTTTTGATTTTCAGGACAGGCTTCCAAGTCAGTGTGAGCCCAAGAAGTCTAGGAATTCATTTCTGTGTGTCCAGGGCCAGTCCTGCACTGCAACCAAGAGACTCAGACTTTATGAAATAAGCTACGAGATATTACCTCATACCAGTCAGAATGGCCATCACCAAAAAATCTACAAATAATAAATGCTGGAGAGGGTGTGGAGAAAAGGGAACCCTGTTACACTGTTGGTGGGAATGTAAATTGGTGCAACCACTATGGAGAACAGTCTGGAGGTTCCTTCACAAACGAAAAATAGAATTACCATATGATCCAGCAATCCCATTCCCGGGCATATATCTGGAGAAAACTCTAACTCGTAAAGATGCATGCACCCCAATGTTCTTAGCAGCTCTATTTACAATAGTCAAGACATGGAAGCAACCTAAGTGTACATCAACAGAGGAATGGATAAAGAAGATGTGGTGTGTGTATACACACACACACACACACACACACATATATGCACTATGGAATATTACTGAGCCATAAAAAAGAATGAAATAATGCATTTGCAGCAACATGGATGGACCTAGAGATTATCATACTAAATGAAGTAAGTCAAAGACAAATATTATATGATATCACTTCTAAGGGGAATCTAAAAAAATAATACAAATCAACTTATTTACAAAACAGAAACAGACTCACAGACATCGGAAATGAACTCTTGGTTACCAAAGGGGAAAGGAGAGGGGGAGAGATAAACTAAGAGTATGGGATTAACAGATACACACCACTATACATAAAACAGATAAACAACAAGGGTTTACTTTATAGCACATGGAACTAAATTCAATATCTTATAATAAGCTATAATGGAAAACAATAAGACTGTACACCTGAAACAACACAATATTGTCAATCAACTACAGTAAAATTAAAACAAACAAACAAAACAAAAAGACTGGGCGGGCAGGTGGGTGGGTGAGTCCAGCCCCTGCAAAGGGAGGGAAGGAAGAGACAAGAAAAGGCGGGTGAGGGTGGGGAGACATTGAATTTGGTCTCCACGCCTCGCCGGGGCTTTTAACACTTAACAAACCCCGAAAGCAAAGCGATATCATTACCCCTCATTTTACTTGTTCAAGGTCCTTTCGCCCTCCGAGGTCCAGGTCCTGGCTAAGGGTGGTGGTGGGGGGGGGGGGGTCCTTGCTGCGACCGAAAGCGATAGCGCTGCCCCTGAGCGTTCGTCCAGACTGGGTCCTCCCACCAGTGCCCAGGCCCGGCTGAGGACGCGGATCTCTGCTGGCGGCACCCTCAGGCCCAGGTCCCGAGACCCTGCCCAGCCGTCATCAGGGAGAGCGCAAGGCACCCAGGACCCAGCCGGCCCTGAGGCTCCTCGGGTGGCTCAGGCCTCCAACTACACGGCGCCGCCGTGGGATCCTTGCGCGCATGCGAGCGAGCGGGGTGTTGCGGGAGGGGAGTGCACGTGCGCAGACTCATTAGAGTCTGGCGGGCCATTTTCTCGGAGCCGAGCAGACTAGCGCTGGGTGTCCCTAGGAATGGCTGCTCCAAACCACGGTTTCTCGTATTTGCCTTTCTGGTGCGTTTCTTATATATATATCTGCTGCAGAGCGACCAGGGTCTCTGATGAAAAGTCAGTCCTTCACCGTTCTCAAGAAAAATTGTGGCCACAAATGCACTTTAGAAGGTTTACATATTGAAAAAGGCAAGTAGCTGAGTCATTGACTCTTTTTAAACGTTAAGTAGTCAAAGACGGAAATTAATGAAGAGACTATTTAGCGAGACACCGGAATGACCTTTTGATCTACCTGCTGAGGTGAGTTTAGCTTTCAGGTTATACCTGGCATTAGCTTTCTATTGGATGTGGACAGTAGTTAAAACAGTGTTTATGAAGAGATGTGTAAAGAAGTAGGGGTAGCAGCAGCTAGAAGATAGATAAGAGGCAGATCTGGGAAGGTGGGAAAACAGCGAACTCAAGCCAACGTTGTAATCTTGAATTGGCTGAAAGTAGAGATCACCCTGTTACGCAACCATTATGACTTCGGCATTAAAGTACCTGGAGAGCACATGTTCCTGCAGCTCCTGAACCTTGTGAAATGTAATTTATTACAGGAACATTTATCTTGGCATTTTGGAAGTTAAAAGTCAGGTTTGGGATGTAAATATTTAGTGAAAGATAGCCAGTGATCAAAACATCCAGAAAGAGAAACTGACTTTTCTTTTATAAAGAAGTTGCCTAAGTGCCACTAATACCCTTGGCCAAAGCACAATTACAGGTATGTCTTAAAGCTGCAAAATCTTTTATGATTATTTTATAGCCTGAAAATCAGTTATAAACTCAATAACTTTATCTTTCGCCCCATGGCTAGCTTCCTTACCTTGTGACTCTAAAGCCTCCTCAATTACAAGAAAAGTATATGCCAGGGTCTCCTAAAACCTTTACATTTTGTATTGGTCAGTATATCACTGAGGGTTACCTGCCTAAGAGCAGAGAGGGTTCTGACAATATTAAGCATTCTGTGTGCTAAAGAAAGAAGAGCTCCCTTGAATGTGTCTTCAATCTCAGGACTATGGATTTAGTAGAAACGAGAGTCAGTTCTGATGAGATGGTGCCCTGTTGTAACTTGCTGCCATGATTGATTGATTGATTGTGAGACAAGTGAAGTATCTTTTCCTTTTATTTAAGGTTTAGCCAACAGTCTCTGGAAATTATCTTGGATTTGATGATTTTCTTGGATGGGGGTTCAAATATATATTAATATTTATTCAGTGACTATGAATACATATTCATTCACATGTATTCAGTACGAACATAGGTGAGAAGAGATGAGCGAGTCAAACTGCGAGACAGTCCAAGTTCCTTGGTACTTAATTCCTCTGATAATATCACAGATCGGTAGGCCAACCTTACTTTTCTCTGTCCCTGTAACCTGGATTTAGAAATTCAGAATTCATTTATTTTTAATTTTTATCCTTTGGTCCTCAATAATTTTGCATCCTTCAACAATGAAGAGATAGTCATGGTTTGACATCCCATTTGACTTTTAATCTTTGTTGTCTTAAATTTTTCTCCATGCAGATTATGTTGTTAATTTCCCTTGAATTGGTTCTCAGGATACAAAAGACATTATGAGGAAATGTGGTGAGACCACCATGCCTGATATAATGCTGTTAAAACCATTGTTGGGGATCATTGCAAGGACTCTGTAAGCCCTGATAAAATATCTTGTCCAAATTGCTACACGAATTTCATTTTACTTATACTCAGGAGAAAACAGATGCTTCCTCTCTGCAAACATCAGACTGTTCTAGTAAGAAAAATGGAAATAAATCTCTGTAATGCTGGGGCACCAAAGCAATTGAGTTTATTGTAGAAGTGCAATATGTATAAATATTTATATAAATTAAATATATGTGTATGTATACACATACACACACATATATACCTATGTAGTAGATTTCAGTTTTTATATATTCCACCCTTGAACAAGGTGAGGGACCCCCACGCAGTCAAAAATCCACCTATAACGTTGTAGTCAGTCCCCCATTTCCATGGTTTGGCATCCATGGATTCAACCAAGCACAGACTGTATAGTGCTGGATTGTGTATTTATGTATTGGAAAAAAAAATCTGTGTATAAATGGACCCATGCAGTTCAGACCGTGTTGTTCAGGGGTCAACTGTAGTTTAAAAATTAGTTTTCTTTTTTTCCCCACATTTACTATGCCCAGGCAATGTTATATGGCTAACAGGTGTTTAAAGATAAGCTAAAATACATTAAAATTTTGAAGAGTTTGTTTGAGCAAACATTGATTCGAAGCTGACAGCACCAAACCAAAAGTGGATAGAAGCACTCTGCCGACAGGAGCTAGGGGAAAGGTTTTTATAGAGGAGACACAGAAGCAAAACAAGGAAATTATTTGATTGGCTATAGTTTAAATGGTTGCCTTATTTGGGAAAGTCTAGTTGGATGTTTATGATTAGCTGTTCTTAAGTTTCGTTTTCGAGCACGTTTACTCTGGTCTAGGTTTCGGTTTGCTGACGTAGGCTACCAAGGCATCAAAGCCACCTCAGTCTAATGGGCTCCTTGTTTAATTACTTTAACACATTGGCTTATCTTACTTAAACTTTCCAATATGCCTATGATGTACATACCATTGTTATCATTATTATTATTTTTAAAAATTTATTTAGGTATGTATTTTTTGGCTGCACCGTGCGGCCTGCGGGATCTCCGTTCCCCCACCAGGGATTGAACCTGGGCCATAGCAGTGAAAGCCCTGAATCCTAACCACTTGGCCACCAGGGAGCTCCCTGTTAGTCATTGTTTTAACAGCTGAGAATACTGAGGCTTGGGGAGGTTAAGGGTCTTGTTCATGTTCACAGCTTATAAATTGGAGAGTTGTGATTCTAACTCCAGCAGTCTAGCTCCAGAATCTGCACCTCACTTGCTTTCTCTAGGCCTCCTTCAGGAAGAATTCTGCCCAGGACTGTCATGAGAATGCATGAAGAATTCTGTTGGCAAAATCACAAGGTCTAGGGATGGTTCTCAGCTCTAGTCTGCACGTACTGCACTGCACATACTGGGCTTTTATGGTTCCATATAAAATTTAGAATTATTTGTTCTATTTCTGTGAAAAATATCACAGGTATTTTGATAGGGATTGCATTAAGACTGTAGATTGCTGTGGGTAGTATGCATATCTTAACAATATTAATTCTTCCAAACCAAGAACACGGCAGGACATCTTTTTTTTTTTTTTTTTTTTTTTTTGGTACGCGGGCCTCTCACTGCTGTGGCCTCTCCCGTTGCGGAGCACAGGCTCTGGACGCACAGGCTCAGTGGCCATGGCTCACGGGCTCAGCCGCTCCGCGGCATGTGGGATCCTCCCGGACTGGGGCACGAACCCGTGTCCCCTGCATCGGCAGGCAGACTCTCAACCACTGCGCCACCAGGGAAGCCCTACGGTGGGATACCTTTTCATTTCTTTGTATCATCTTCAATTTCCTTCATCAGTGTTTCATAGTTTTCAAAATATAGGTCTTTTACCTCCTTGGTTAAGTTTATTTCTAGGTATTTTATTCTTTTTGAACGAGATTTTTTTTTTTTTTTTACTTTAGGATAGTTAATTGTTAGTGTAAAGAAATGCAGCAGATTTCTGTATATTAATCTTGTGTCCTGAAACTTTGCTGAATTCATTTATTTGTTCTAAGAGTTTTTGGGTGGAGACTTCAGGGTTTTCTATATATAGTATCATGTCATCTGCAAATAGTGCCAGTTTTACCTCTTCCCTTCCAACCTGGATGCCTTTTATTCCATTTTCTTGTCTGATTGCTGTGGGTGGCTAGGACTTCAGATACTATGTTGAATAAAGTGGCGAGGGTGGGCATCTTTGTCTTGTTCCTGAATTTAGAGGGAAGGCTTTCAGGTTTTCACTGTTGAGCATGATGTTAGCTGTGAGTCTGTCATAAACGGCCTTTGTTATGTTGAGATATGTTCCCTCCATATCCACCTTGATGAGAGTTGTTAGCATGACTGGGTGTTGAATTTTGTCAAACGCTTTTTTCTGCATCTATTGAGATGATCATGTATTTTTTCTTCTTTTTTTGATCAGGTGCTTTTAATCCTTCCTTTTGTTAATGTGGTGTATCGCATTGGATGATTTGCGAATATCGAACCATAATCCTTGTGTCCCTGGAATACATCCCACTTGAACATGGTGTATGATCCTTTTTTATGTATTGTTGGGGTCAGTTTGCTAATATTTTATTGAGCATTTTCGAATCTATATTCATCAAAGATATTGACCTGTAATTTTTTTTTTTATAGTGTCTTTGTTTTTGGTATCAGGGTAATGGTGGCCTTGTGAAATGAATTTGGGAGTGTTTTACCCTCTTCAGTTTTTTGGAACAGTTCAAGAAGGATAGTTTATTATCACTTTTTAATATGTTTGGTAGAATTCTCCTTTAAAGCCATCTGGCTCTAGACTTTTGTTTGCTGGGAGTTTTTAAAATTACAGATTCAATTTCATTCCTAGTGATTGGTCTGTTCAAATTGTCTGTTTCTTCCTGATTTAGCCTTGGCACGCTGGAGATGGAGGGGCTAGAGCCATTGCCGTGTGTGAGGTGGGGTTCCCCTCTACTCAGTGGCTGACAATGCCTTGTGAGGGGGTCAGATACCAAGTTGCTGGGGCAGAAGCTCTGAGCCCAGGGTCGGCTCTGTTCTCTTTAGGTGTGTGCTTTCTCTCTCCCAGCACTGGGACCCTTGCCCCACGGTGGAGCAGTGCTGAAGCAAGAGGGGGACACGCAGGCTCTCTGCTCGTGACAGGGTATGGGCTGTGGAGGGTCGGCCACAGGCAGAGGTCTCAGCTGCCTCCGATGTGCCACCTCTGCAGGTGCCAGCAGTTGTTGCCCTCGCCCTGCTCAGGTGCAGCCCCGGGTCCGAGTCCCAGACCAAGCTCTCTCCTTGGTAGTGGCAGCCCTCGGTCCAGTGCAGAGCTGTGACGTAGAGTAAGAATGGCTGGAGTGTTCACTGCGCTCATGCTGGGTTGCCTGGTGGGGGGCAGTTGCGGGACACTGGACATGCACTAGAGCAGTCCTTGGGGGCAAGCCAGTGCTCTGGGGCTCCTCACAGGCAGAGTCCAGGCTTCCCACAGCCTTCCTGTCAGTCCCAGAAGCTCTCCAACCAGCCAAGGGCTCATCTTCCCCACGTCAGACCTCTGGGCTGTGGTGCCCAGTAAGTGGTTCATACCCTCACTCCCTAGGGTGGGTGTCCACCCATGTAATCTCCCTTTTCCCCTGAGTTGCCTCCTGGGGTCACAGATCCTGATCTGATCACTTCTCTTCCTTTACCTGATTACATATTGTATCTGTCTTACAGGCTTGGTTGTACAGGGGTCCTTCTGCCAGTTTCCAGTTAGTTTTCAGTGAGGATTGTTCCACATGTAGATTTTCAAAAAATTTTTGTACAATTTTTAAAGGTTACTTTCCATTTGCAGTTATTACAAAGTATTGGCTGTATTCCCCGTGTTGTACAGTAGTACATCCTTGAGCCTGTCTTACACCCAGTAGTTTGTACCTCCCATTCCTCTACCTCTATATAACCCCTCCTCCCCACACTACTGGTAGCCACTAGTTTGTTCTCTATATCTGAGAGTCTGCTGCTTTTTTGTTATATTCACTAGTTTGTTATATTCTTTAGATTCTACATATAAGTGATATCATAACAGTATTTATCTTTGTCTGACATTTCACGTAACATTATGCCCTCCAAGTCTATCCATGTTGCTGCAAATTGCAAAATTTCAGTCTTTTTTATGGCTGAGCAGTATTCCATTGTATGTATACATACAACATCTTCTTTATCCATCCATTTGTTGATGGACACTTCGGTTGTTTCCATATCTTGGCAATAGTAAATAATGTTGCTGTGAACATTGGGGTGCATATATCTTTTCAAATTAGTGTTTTTGTTTTTTTCTAGATATATACCCAGGAGTGGAATTGCTGGATCATATGGTAGTTCTATTTTTAGTTTTTTGAGAAACCTCCATACTGTTTTCCAGTGTCTGCACCAATTTACATTCCCATCAACAGTGCACAAGGGTTCCCTTTTCTTCACATCCTCAGCCACATTTGTTATTTGTAGACTTTTTGATCATAGCCATTCTGACAGATCAAAAAAATCTCGTTGGGGGTTTGATTTGTATATCCCTGATGATTAGTGATGTTGAGCATCTTTTCACGTGTAGATGTATTTCTTTTTAAAATTTATTTTTGGCTGCATTGGGTCTTCGTTGCTGTGCGAGGGCTTTCTTTAGTTGCAATGAGCGGGGGCTACTCTTCGTTGCGGTGTGCCGGCTTCTCATTGTTGTGGCTTCTCTTGTTGTGGAGCACGGGCTCTAGGCGCACGGGCTTCAGTAGTTGTGGCATGTGGGCTCAGTAGTTATGGCTTGCAGGCTCTAGAGCACAGGCTCAGTAGTTGTGGCGCATGGGCTTAGTTGCTCCACACCGTGTGGGATCTTCCCAGGCCAGGGCTCGAACCCGTGTCCCCTACATTGGCAGGCAGTTTCTTACCACTGCGCCACCCGGGAAGCCCGTGTAGATGTATTTTTGATGCGTTTATGGTGGGAGGCGACTTCCGTGTTCTCTTACTCCACCATCTTGAGCGATCCCCGTACCATATTTTATTTTATTTTTTTTTGCAGTACGCAGGCCTCTCACTGTTGTGGCTTCTCCCGCTGCGGAGCACAGGCTCCAGACACGCAGGCTTAGCGGCCATGGCTCACGGGCCCAGCCGCTCTGCGGCATGCGGGATCTTCCCAGACCGGGGCACGAACCCACATCCCCTGCATCAGCAGGCGGACTCTCAACCACTGCGCCACCAGGGAAGCCCACCCGTACCATATTTTAAAGTGTTGCTAAATGTTTGGGGGAGTGAGAGGAGTTGTGAAAAATAAAATAAAATTGTGAGTGAGGCTTAAACTGGGTGAAGACCACATGTGGAGAGAGAGATTGAGTGAAGCTGGCTGAGTACTGCTGAGCTGGTAGAATTGAGTAAACAGCTACCCATTTTTAGAGTGAAGTCAGGGTACTGAGGCGTGGAGGAGAGGTGGGCTTGAGGAGAGGAACAACATTTCTACGTGATAAATTGTAGAGAATAGTTTGGAGAGAGAAAGGCTTTGTTTGTTTTCATTACGAAATGAAGGGAGAAAGGCAGAAACAGCCGGTTTTAGGGAAATGCTGCTGTCTGAGACCTCTTCAGCCTGTGGGAATGAGGAATCACTGGCGATATGGTCACACTTGCCTGGCTTGCACCCCTACCTGCCCAGGCACACCTCAACTATCTGCCCATCCCCACTTCCGAAGTATTTCTGGGAGTCCCCAGAATCTTCACATTGTTTTCTAGCACCACAGGCCTCTGCTGAGCCTCTGCCGCGTGTGTGGGGCACCCAGTTTCCTTCTACATCTTAGCCTTCTCGGGCTTTGCAGCTGCTTCTCTGGGAGAAGGCCGCTTGACCCCAGCTGCTATCTCCCAGCTCACCTCAAGCTCCGAGCCCTGGGGGTGTTCAGACAGCCTTGCATTTTCTTCGGTCCTCCTTACAGAGCAGGAACCTGGTTATAGTCCGTGCACAAATGAGGAGAATACGCCTTTCTCCAGGGGGATCAAACCCATCACAGAGGCCAGGCTGGGAACTGGACCTCACTTCCTGGTCTTTCAGCTCAAGCTTCACATACCTGAACTCACAGCTTCCTCCAGATCTTTCCCCTGATTCAAATCACTCCTGCACATAGATGCCTAGGGACTCCCTGCACACCCCCTCCCAATCACCCAAATTCAGGATAGGTTTGGCCAGCTCCTTGGGAGAAGGGGACAATTGTGACTGATTGATTTTTAGAGGGATGTGACAAACGCAAAACACGCTCTGGGAAAAAGAGCTTCCTGAAATGTTGTGTAGGCCTGGTGTGAATCAATGATATGTATGTATCTAAGATACATTTATGGATTTTGGAAAGAATTCTTTTCTTTTTTCTTTTTTTTTTTTTTTTGGTTTCTGGCTTAAGTATTATTTTTTTAAAGTTTTAATTTTTATACATTTTTAAAGGTCATTTTCCATTTACAGTTATTACAGAATTGTTGGCTATATTCTTCATGTTGCACAATACATCCTTGATCCTATCTTACACCCAATCGTTTATACCTCTCACTCCCTCACCCCCATATTGCACACCCCCCTCCCCCCACTGGTAACCACTAGTTTGTTCTCTATATCTGTGTTTGCTTTATTTTGGTTATATTTACTAGTTTTGTTATATTTTTTAGATTCCACATATAAGTGATATCATACAGTATTTATCTTTCACTGACTTATTTCACTTAGCATAATAGCCTCCAAGTCCAGCCATGTTGCTTCAAATGGCAAAATATTGTTCTTTTTTATGGCTGAATACTATTCCACTGTATATATGTACCACATCTTCTTTATCCATTCATCTGTTGATGGACACTTAGGTTGTTTCCATGTCTTGGCAATTGCAAATAATGCTGCTGTGAACATTGGGGTGCATGTATCTTTTCGATTTAGTGTTTTGGGGTTTTTTTGGGGGTATATACCCAGGAGTGGAATTGCTGGGTCATATGGTAGTTCTATTTTTAGTTTTTTGAGAAACCTCTATACTGTTTTCCACAGTGGCTGCACCAATTTACATTCCTACCAACAGTGTACAAGGGTGGAAAGATAATTCTTGAACCCGTGTATTTCATGATGAATTATTAACCTTAGAATTGGAAGACACCCTAGAGGTCTAATAGTAACCTGTATTCTTCTGAGGAATGAAGAGACTAAATATAGGATGCACTTTGGTTTTTCTCATACAGTTTAAGTTATATTTTTGGGGTGAAGTCTTTGTACTTAAACCCAGCATTTGTTACTTGTACCTGAAAAAAAAAACATGTGTACACTGGCATTTCAATAAAGCCCACTGTATCCCATTTTATACTACCCCAAGTAAAAAGTGCGTAAAATCTTAATTTTATGTAATTGAATAGCACAGCGTTTGGTCACAAAGTAGTAACGTAATACCTTTTTTGAGCAAATGAATGAATTAATGAATACGTTTTTAGATATTCCAGAATGAAACTACCGTAAGGGCTTTAAATAGCATCATATTAATAGTAGGCATATACCTTCTGTGGTAGATATCACACTTCTACCTGGACACCCTGTAAATCATCATCAAAGAAGTTTTATCTGTCCGCTTTGCAACATTTCGTCAGATCTCCTACTTAACAACCAATAACAAACCAAATGAATGAAAAAATACCAAAAAAGGCTTATGTTCCTAGTAACATTTTATTGAGGAAAGGGTAACGTTAACAGGAAATTTTCTAACTTCAAGAGAGCTGCAGTCATTGCCGGTCCTCTGGCCCTTCGCCTTTGCCAGCGAGCGGTAGTGGCATATGTAGGAAGAAACAGTGGCGGGGAGATCCATGCAGTTATCATTCGTGATAAACTAAGAACAAATCTGAAACACAGTCTTTAAAGGTCCGCAATCATCGTGGAGAGTCGAGGCCGCTTCTTAAGAAGTTTCTGTGGGTAGTTTTACCCCATGAGATTGCACTGAGCCTCCTTTTTCTTTTAATACCTAGTGGTATGAGGTGGTATGAGCTTGGTGGCCATCGTTTCTGGGAGGAACTGAGGACCACCCTGTTGTCAAGGGACTATTTGCATACACAATTGGAATACCAAGGACAGACTGGAAAGAATGAAACAAGCAAACAGTATTGTCACTATAATCCTGTTCAGTAACCTCCCTGGTCCCATCAGGGAAGAGGGCCGAGAGCGCTGTGGTAAGCCCGCAGTGGGACTCAGCTGACCCTGAAGCCTGTATTCCTTCAGTACATACTGAGATCATCTTCCAGAGAAGAGGCCCAACTCACCCCATTGGTGTTGGTGCTTGCTTGGCTGGCAAAACGGACTGTGACGCAAGTTATGCAAAACTCCTAAAGAGAGAAGACGGTCAGCATGGCTGAAATTCCTCTCCCAGCAAGCTGAAATCAGGAATAAACACACTGAAATGTTGACTGAATTAGGAGGGCTTCACCCAGGCTTCAAAAAGTTCTGACTCATCACATGTACTATTGCCTGTACTCACCTAGCTCTGGGATCATTTCTCTGTCATCACATGCTTATTTCAGGGGAATGTAAATTCACTCTGGAATTTCTTTAAAATGCCAGGAGACTTCCCTTTTTGCCGGTAGACTGTTTTATTTAGAAACATTAGAAAGGAAGTAGAGTTTTTTTCTTTGCAGTGGCCTTTTTTTATAATAAAAATTTACTTGCTCATTAAAATAAAAAAATAAATCAAGTTACATAGAACACAACCAATCATCCCAAATGCCACTGCCCAGAAATGAACTAAATGAACATCTGAGACCTGTTATTCTAGAACTCTATGTATGGGCGAAAGGCAAATAGAAAAATCGGATGCAGGGACTTCCCTGGCGGTCCAGTGGTTGGGACTCTGTGCGGATTCCACTGCAGGGGGCGCAGCTTCGATTCCTGGCCGGGGAACTAAGATCTGGCATGCCGTGTAGGGCAGACAAAAAAATAGAAAAAAAAAAAGAAAAGTGGTTGCATGGAGAGACAGCAAGAGAGAGAAAAAAGGAGAACAAGCAAGGGAGGGAATGAGAGAGCAATAGAGGGAAACACCGTTTTTTAATAATGGAATCGTTTTTACTTCCTATTTTGAAATAAAAGTATTACCCGATTTTAAAAGAACAAAAAGAAGTCAAGTTTACGAAATCCACGAAGAAGTTGACATCATTTTAAACCTACAAGTTTCAGTTTGAGGCAGTTATTAGATGATTGTTTATTATGAAAAATGAGAGATTAGCATGCTTGTTTTACCTCTCATCTTCTCTCTTCACCTCTCTCTTCACCTTCCAGTTTTTGTGCTTTTCATGAATCTCCTTACACAGCTTCTCCTTGCGTTTCTACATTCTTGATTTAATCTACCTCGTGTATGGTTGAATATTACTATTCTTTTTTTTTTAGCAGCAGTGCCCATGTGTGTTATTGTTGTTTTACTGAGAGTATCTTCTTGTTGCTTTTATACTTTCACAAGGATTTTATTGGACGTGTTATTCTTTTTTTCTTTTTAAAATTTTTTAAAAAATTTATTTATTTATTTTTGGCTGCATTGGGTCTTTGTTGCTGCGTGCGGTCTTTCTCTAGCTGCGGGGAGCGGGGGCTACTCTTGGTTGCAGTGAATGGGCTTCTCATTGCAGTGGCTTCTCTTGTTGTGGAGCACAGGCTCTAGGCGTGTGGACTTCAGTAGTTGTGGCTCGCGGGCTCAGCAGTTGTGGCTAGCAGGCTCAGTAGTTGTGGCACACGGGGCTTAGTTGCTCCGTGGCATGTGGGATCTTCCTGGACTAGGGCTTGAACCCATATCCCCTGCATTGGCAGGCAGATTCTTAACCACTGCACCACCAGGGAAGTCCCTGGACTTGTTATTCTTGAGTCACATTTTCTTTTCATCAAAACTCTATAGATATTGCTCCATGATTTTCCCTCACTGAATGTTGTTGTAGTAGAGACTGAGTCAAGCTGATTTATTTTCCTGCTTGTAAGTAATTTGATTTTTCTGCCTAAAACCTCAAAGAATCCTTTTCTATACCTTATGCCTTAACAAGGATACATATATTTCAATATGTATCAGTATCAATATTGATACCTATGTATCTGTATCTGTATCTCACTTATTTTGCATCTCTTTCTCCTAGTATAGGTTATTCTCATTCAGTGTGCAAATACAGTTACTCTTTTATTTCCAGGAGCTTTTTTTCCCAGTATTTCTGTATACCCTTTAGGAGTCTTCCCTATGTGACTACCCATGAGATGGACCACGAAGGGGTGCCCTTTCTGCCCTAGTCCATCTACAGAGGTGACTCTCCCACTTTATTCTCTAGTCCTAGAGATCACATGACCAGGAGTAGGGCTGGAATAGAAAAAGGGATTTACTACTAGAGCTGCTGTACAGTAATAAGAAATAAAATATAGATCCACTCTAAGTGAGTGGAAGGAGAGGAGGCACATGGTAGGTGATGGGATACTTACCACTGCCCAGTAGTCTTGATTAGGCAGCCCATTAATGCTCACATCCACCAGCAACAGAATCACCCCAATGAAGGCAAAGACAGAATTAACAATGTTCATTCCTAGGCTGCCTTTTATCTGAGGGAGATGGCAGGCAAAGTAAATCATATGTAAGATGAGTGAAATTAAATGAAATAAGAAGCAGTTAAATCTAACGGTTCTTAATCTTTGAAATCTTGAAAAAAAAATTGAAATGATTTTTTTCCTCTTCCCTTCTGGATAGTTACCATGAAAACTATTCTATATGCCACCTAAATGTAGGGTATTTCTAAGATCTGTAGAAAAATGTAAATAATACAAAGCAGAAGCTCATCTATTATATTTGTCTAAGCCTCATGCAAAATAACAATTATATTCCCTTTTTAAAACAATAAAATGACAAACTTATAACGAGCATTTTTTCTGTGACAGTCACTGCACTGAATCATGTAAAGGCGTTATTTTGTAGAACTCTTACAACCACTATATGAGGTGGTACTATATAGCATCCAATTTTATAGATGGAAAAGTATATACACACAAAAAAATCTGTGTTGATAAATTTAGGAATTCATGAAACCCTTGTCTTTCTAAGGACTAGATAGATACAGAATGAGGAACTTGTTAGGCTTTTGAGGGTAGGGGTAAATGGGCAGAGTATAAAACGTTCCCCAGTTTCTACAAGAAGGCTTTGAAATTCAGCAGAATAATTGTGAAACCAAGTCCTCAGCTGACTTGTTAGGAGTTCTTTGGAATGTACTACTGCTTCAGCATGCCTTAGATAGTCTTCTGAAGGCCTCTAAAGGGCTCCTAGAAGAATCGCTTTAGGTATAATTTTAGCTCTCTTCTCCAAATGGACAGATTCTATGCTTGGACAAGCGTAGTTAGAGGGAAGGATCTCTAAATCATGCGGTGAAAGGATATTTTATTTTGTTTTTGGTTTACAACAAGAGTAGTCAAGATTAGACTGATTTATTTTATTTTATTTTTAGTCAAGTGTACTCTAGTCTGGGAAAGTCTGAGTAACATGACTCTGTGTTCCTGTTTTCCAGTTCTTCCCTCTTGTGCTGGATTAAATATAATCTTGAAACCACTTCCGTTCTAGTTGTCTCTAGTTCTTGGCAAACCATTTTCTTTCTCCTGTTTCAAAAGTGGACCAGGAGATTGCAAAAGGTGGAGTGCTGTGACAGAAAGAATTGAAAGGCCTGTCCCAGGGATTTATGGACTCTTCATAGGTACTGAGCTAGGTGTTTTTCATGATGATCTGAAGAACTATAAAACAAAAGTCAAATCTGGATAAGACTAGGAGACATGCACAAAGAAAAAATAACAATACAAGGCAAGGCAGAACTGCGAAATAGCAAATGCATAGTAGAGTCTTTGATACTGAAGTGGCAAGAGGGTGTCCCCTGGCTTCTTTGTTTCTGTTTGGAGTTTCCCCCATGCAGTGTGACCCCAGTGAACCAGGGAGCCTTGGAAGTAAACAACCCCATCTTTACTAATTTCCACTCTTGTGAATTAAGGAGTCGGGATGTTGAGCTCTGCCATTTCTGAGTGGTAAATTGTGTAGACCATGTGAGGGCATACGTACCATGGAGGCAACCCACAGATACTTCTGGGAAAAAAATGCTCCCCTTCTTATTTGCTGAATCTGCCTTCTCAGTTTTCTTACCCAAATAAGTTAATCTTTAAAGGGGTTGAAAAATAGAAACATTCTAACTTACCAGACAAGGGGAAAACTGCTTGGATGCCGAAATAGAGAGTGCTCCAGTAATAATGAACTGTAGAAAGAAACAAATTTATTTGTGAAATGATGGGTCCTTTGATTTTTCCTGGGAAATACTTCTCTTTATATGATGAAAGGTTGACCTATTTATATTTCCCTCTTAAAAATTCCTCTTGTACTTCTCAATTTTTTGGAGTAACTCTCGAGGTTTCTATGTCCTTTTGACATCCTTTTCTTTTTTCTCCTTAGTTTCTCTCATAAAAAGACCTCATTCCCTTGTAAGTTTTCCTTGTTCGGATGACTTCTGACCTCACTGCTCAGTCTCTTCTCATGATCAATTGCATATTTTTAATCATGTTCCCGATCACCTCTTTTTGCCACTGTCCACCCAGCACATACATTTCCATCTAAAATGTAATAGGGAAATAAAACTTTGGTTTGCTGGTTACTTGATTAGTGTAAACTTTAGGGTGTGAGTTTAGGCTGCAAGTTAAAATGGAGAACAAAAGCTCTTCTTTATTTAATTCTCTATCTAATTAATATCTAATATTAATATCTAGTATCTAAATTCTCCAGCTGATCAGATGCAGGGCTTATTAAAAGATGAGTTGTACATAGACTGGGGACAGCTATACTTGATAAGCTGAGAAGGACAGCTGTTGCAGCAGGCTACTCACAGAGAGGTCGCCCCAGAATGGATATCCGTCAATAAAAGACAAGGAAGCAAAACCCAACTCTTGGTTATAAATAGAGGCCATTATACCCCAAATAATTCCGAAGTCAATTGTGTGTCAATCCAGTCATGATCTGGATTGCCTGAAAAAAGAAAACGGACATTTAAAAATTGCTTCCTCATCTTCAGGCACCACTGAGACATCACTATCATTGCTGCTGCTCCTCATTTATTGTCAACTCTGTCAAGATCCATGCTGTCATTTAGCTATACCTCTACAGGAGGTGGGCCATTATGACTTTGACATACGCTAGGGCCATGGCCTCAGCGTAAAGCCTTGTTTTTTTCTTTCTTTTCTTCACATCTTTATTGGAGTATAATTGCTTTACAATGGTGTGTTAGTTTCTGCTTCATAACAAAGTGAATCAGCTATACATATACATATGTTCCCATATCTTTTCCCTCTTGTGTCTCCCTCCCTCCCACCGTCCCTATCCCACCCCTCTAGGTGGTCAAAAAGCACCGGGCTGATCTCCCTATGCTATGCGGCTGCTTCCCACTAGCTATCTGTTTTACATTTGTTAGTGTATATATGTCCATGCCACTCTCTCACTTCGTCCCAGCTTACCCTTCCCCCTCCCCGTGTCCTCAAGTCCATTATCTACGTCTCCGTCTTTATTCCTGTCCTGCCCCTTGGTTCTTCAAAAACTTTTTTTTATTTTTTTATTTTAGATTCCATATGTATGTGTTAGCATACGGTATTTGTTTTTCTCTTTCTGAATTACTTTACTCTGTATGACAGACTCTAGGTCCATCCACCTCACTACAAATAACTCAATTTCGTTTCTTTTTATGGCTAGTTAATATTCCATTGTATATATGTGCCACATATCTTTATCCATTCATCTGTCAAAGGCCACTTAGGTTGCTTACATCTCCAGGCTATTGTAAATAGAACGGCAATGAACACTGTGGTACATGACTCTTTTTGAATAATGGTTTTCTCAGGGTATATGCCCAGTTGTGGGATTGCTGGGTCGTATGGTAGTTCTATTTTTAGTTTTTTAAGGAACCTCCATACTGTTCTCCATAGTGGCTGTATCAATTTACATTCCCACTTCTCCAGCATTTATTGTTTGTAGATTTTTTGATGATGGCCATTCTGACTAGTGTGAGGTGATACCTCATTGTAGTTTTGATTTGCATTTCTCTAATGATTAGTGATGTTGAGCATCCTTACATGTGTTTGTTGGCAATCTGTATGTCTTCTTTGGAGAAATGTGTATTTATGTCTTCTCCTTTTTGGATTGGGTTGTTTGTTTTTTTGATATTGAGCTGCATGAGCTGCTTGTAAATTTTGGAGATTAGTCCTTTGTCAGTTGCTTCATTTGCAAAATATTTTCTCCCATTCTGAGGGTTGTCTTTTCATCTTGTTTATGTTTTCCTTTGCTGTGCAAAAGGTTTTAAGTTCATTAGGTCTCATTTGTTTATTTTTGTTTTTATTTCTATTACTCTAGGAGGTGGGTCAAAAAAGATCTTGCTGTGATTTATGTCAAAGAGTGTTCGGCCTATGTTTTCCTCTAAGAGTTTTATAGTGTCTGGCCTTACATTTAGGTCTTTAATCCATCTTGAGTTTATTTTTGTGTATGGTGTTAGGGAGTGTTCTAATTTCATTCTTTTACATGTAGCTGTCCAGTTTTCCCAGCACCACTTATTGAAGAGGCTGTCTTTTCTCTATTGTATATTCTTGCCTCCTGTATCAAAGATAAGGTGACCATATGTGCATGGGTTTATCTCTGGGCTTTCTATCCTGTTCCACTGATCTATATTTCTCTTTCTGTGCCAGTACCATACTGTCTTGATTACTGTAGCTTTGTAGTATAGTCTGAAGTCAGGGAGCCTGATTCCTCCAGCTCTGTTTTTCTTTCTCAAGATTGCTTTGGCTTTTCGGGGTCCTTTGTGTTTCCATACAAATTGTGAAATTTTTTGTTCTAGTTCTGTGAAAAATGCCATTGGTAGTTTGATAGGGATTGCATTGAATCTGTAGATTGCTTTGGGTAGTATAGTCATTTTCACAATGTTGATTCTTCCAATCCAAGAATATGGTATATCTCTCCATCTGTTTGTATCAATATGGTATATCTCTCCATCTGTTTGTATCATCCTTAATTTCTTTCATCTGTGTCTTATAGTTTTCTGCATACAGGTCTTTTGTCTCCCTAGGTAGGTTTATTCCTAGGTATTTTATTCTTTTTGTTGCAGTGGTAAATGGGAATGTTTCTTTAATTTCTCTTTCAGATTTTTCATCATTAGTGTATAGGAATGCAAGAGATTTCTGTGCATTAATTTTGTAACCTGCTACTTTACCAAATCCATTGATTAGCTCTAGTAGTTTTCTGGTAGCATCTTTAGGATTCTCTATGCATAGTATTGTGTCATCTGCAGACAGTGACAGCTTTACTTCTTCTTTTCCAATTTGTATTCCTTTCATTTCTTTTTCTTCTCTGATTGCCGTGGCTAGGACTTCCAAAACTATGTTGAATAATAGTGGTGAGAGTGGACATCCTTGTCTTGTTCCTGATCTTAGAGGAAATGGTTTCAGTTTTTCACCGTTCACCATTGAAAACGATGTTGGCTGTTGGTTTGTCATATATGGCCTTTATTATGTTGAGCTAAGTTCCCTCTGTGCCTACTTTCTGGAGGGTTTTTATCATAAATGGGTGTTGAATTTTGTCGCAAGTTTTTTCTGCATCTGTTGAGATGATCATATGTTTTTTTCCCTTCAATTTGTTAATATGGTTTATCACATTGATTGATTTGCGTATATTGAAGAATCCTTGCATTCCTGGGATAAGCCCCACTTGATCAGGGTGTATGATCCTTTTAATGTGCTGTTGGATTCTGTTTGCTAGTATTTTGTTGAGGAGTTTTGCATCTATGTTCATCAGTGATATTGGCCTGTAGTATTCTTTCTTTGTGGCATCTTTGTCTTGTTTTGGTATCATGGTGATGGTGGCTTCATAGAATGAGTTTGGGGGTGTTCCTCCCTCTGCTATATTTTGGAAGAGTTTGAGAAGGACAGGTGTTAGCTTTTCTACACATTTTTGATAGAATTCGCCTGTAAAGCCATCTGGTCCTGGGCTTTTGTTTTTTGGAAGATTTTTAATCACAGTGTCAATTTCAGTGCTTGTGATTGGTCTGTTTATATTTTCTATTTCTTCCTGGTTCAGTCTCGGGAGGTTGTGCTTTTCTAAGAATTTGTTCATTTCTTCGAGGTTGTCCATTTTATTGGCATAAAGTTGCTTGTAGTAATCTCTCATGATCCTTTGCATGATCCTCTGCAGTGTCAATTGTTAGTTCTCCTTTTTCATTTCTAATTCTGTTGATTTGAGTCTTCTCCCTCTTTCTTGATGAATCTGGCTAGTGGTTTATCAATTTTGTTTATCTTCTCAAAGAACCAGCTTTTAGTTTTATTGATCTTTGCTATTGTTTCCTTCATTTCTTTTTCATTTACTTCTGATCTGATCTTTATGATTTCTTTCCTTCTGCTAACTTTTTTTGTTGTTCTTCTTCTTCTTTCTCTAATTGCTTTAGGTGTAAGGTTAGGTTGTTTATTTGAGATGTTTCTTGTTTCTTGAGGTAGGATTGTATTGCTATAAACTTCCCTCTTAGAAATGCTTTTGCTGCATCCCATAGGTTTTGGGTTGTTGTGTTTTCTTTGTCATTTGTTTCTAGGTATTTTTTGATTTCCTCTTTGATTTCCTCAGTGATCACTTGGTTACCTAGCAATGTATTGTTTAGCCTCCATATGTTTGTATTTTTTACAGATTTTTTCCTGTCATTGATATCTAGTCTCATAGCGTTGTGGTTGGAAAAGATACTTGATATGATTTCAATATTTTTAAATTTACCAAGGCTTGATTTGTGAGTCAAGTTATGATCTATCCTGGAGAATGTTCCATGAGCACTTGAGAAGAAAATGTATTCTGTTGTTTTTGGATGGAATGTCCTATAACTGTCAATTAAGTCCATGTTTTTTAATGTATCATTTAAAGCTTTTGTTTTCTTTTTTATTTTCATTTTGGATGATCTGTCCTTTGGTGAAAGTGGGGTGTTAAAGTCCCCTATGATGAGTGTGTTACTGTCAATTTCCCTTATATGGCTGTTAGCATTCGCCTTATGTATTGTGGTGCTCCTATGTTGGGTGCATAAATATTTACAATTGTTATATCTTCTTCTTGGTTTGATCCCTTGATCATTATGTTGTGTCCTTCTTTGTCTCTTGTAATAATCTTTATTTTAAAGTCTATTTTGTCTGATATGAGTATTGCTAACTCCAGCTTTCTTTTGATTTTCATTCGCATGGAATATCTTTTTCCATCCCCTCACTTTCAGTTTGTATGTGTCCCTAGGTCTGAAGTGGGTCTCTTGTCGACAGCATATATACAGATCTTGTTTTTGTATCCATTCAGCCAGTCTGTGTCTTTTGGTTGGAGCATTTAATGCGTTTACATTTAAGGTAATTATCAATATGTATGTTCCTATGACCATTTTCTTAATTGTTTTGGGTTTGTTATTGTAGGTCTTTTACTTCTCTTGTGTTTCCTGCCTAGAGAAGTTCCTTTAGCATTTGTTGTAAAGCTGGGTTGGTGGTGCTGAATTCTCTTAGTTTTTGCTTGTCCGTAAAGGTTTTAATTTCTCCGTCAAATCTGAATGAGATCCTTGCTGTGTAGAGTAACCTTGGTTGTAGTTTTTTCCCTTTCATCACTTTATATTTGTCCTACCACACCCTTCTGGCTTGCAGAGTTTCTGCTGAAAGATCAGCTGTTAACCTTATGGAGATTCCCTTGTATGTTATTTGTTGTTTTTCCCTTGCTGCTTTTAATATTTTTTCTTTGTATTTAATTTTTGATACTTTGATTAGTGTGTGTCTTGCTTGGCATGTTTCTCCTTGGTTTTATCCTGTCTGGGACTGTCTGCGCTTCCTGGACTTGATTGACTCTTTCCTTTCCCATATTAGGGATGTTTTCAGTAAAGCCTTGTTGGAGGTATTTGGGGAGGCTTGTTCATGTGGCCCAAGGATTCTTCAAAAAGTACTACTGCATAGGCATGCATTAGCATCCCCTGAGAGCCTCCAAGACCTTAGAAAAAATTGTGTAACTGTGACTTCAATGACTGTGTTTTGCAAATGGACCAGTTCTCTGCTTGGGTAATCCGAGTTCTGGGGAAAGTATCAATGAAGAAAAAACAATTTATTAGGCATTAACAATATGCTTGATAATTTCTAAGCACTTTACATTTATTGTACATGTAATCCTCCCAAACAATGGGATGGAGACCCAGAGACTTTAAGAAATTAGGTATCTGTCTTACTCTGTTCAGGCTGCTGTAACAAAATACCACAGACTGTGTGGTTTATAAACAACAGAATTTTATTGTGCACAGTTCTGGAAGCTGGGAAGTCCAAGTTCAAGATTCCAGCACAGTCACCTTGTGGTGAGGGCCCTCTTCCTGTTCACAGCCCGTGCCTCTGTGTCTTCACATGGTGCAAAGGGTGAGTGATCTCTCAGGAGTCTCTTTTATAAGGCAATAATCTCATTCACGAGAACTCCACTCTCATGACCTAATAAGCACCTCCCAAAGGCCTACCTCCTAATACTATCATCTTTGAGAGTTAGGACTTCAACTTATGAATTTTGGAGGGAGACAGAAACATTCAGACCATAGCAGTGCCCAAGGTCACACAATTACTGAGGGGCAGACCTGAGAATTTTTTTTTTTTTTTTTTTGTGGTACGTGGGCCTCTCACTGTTGTGGCCTCTCCCGTTGCAGAGCACAGGCTCCAGACACGCAGGCTCAGCGGCCATGGCTCACGGGCCCAGCCGCTCCGCGGCATGTGGGATCTTCCCGGACCGGGGCACGAACCCGTGTCCCCTGCATCGGCAGGCAGACTCTCAACCACTGCGCCACCAGGGAAGCCCCAGACCTGGGAATTTAATGCAGCAAATTGACTCCAGAGCCCATGTCTTAACTATCCCCTCAGGCTCAGCTTCACTTCTTCCATGAGCTCTTCTTGATTGTACCAGTGAATTTAAGCTATCTTGTTTTTCTTTTTTAAATTCTGTTGTATCTTGTGATATAAATCACACACCTTATTTCTTAGTTTTGTACTCATTTATATTGTTCTTTTTCAAATTGCAGGTATGCAAACATTTCCTTATTGGCCCATCATGTATTCTCAGACAGTGGATACATCTTAGTACCTCTTAGTATACCTTCTTTCATCCTTGATAAACAGATTTGTGAGAGATAACTGTTGCTAGATTGGACTGGACGTTAATTGTTTCTTTCAAAGTTTACATTTTATCTGTCCAGGAATACTGAAAATACAGTGATTGCTGTGTTTATTTCTTTAACAAGTAGCTACCAAATGCAATTAAATTGAATCAGGATTAGAAAAGAACCCCACAGCTTCCTCAACAATGCTAAGAGATTAATATTTTTTGAATAATGAAGTTGAGACTCTGATAAAAGCTGTGAGTCTTCTCCCCTAAAAAACCGTTCTTCCATATCCATATCCGTGGCATGTGGGATCCTCCCGGACTGGGGCACGAACCCGTGTCCCCTGCATCGGCAGGCGGACCCTCAACCACTGCGCCACCAGGGAAGCCCTCTATTCTACTTTATCTGCCTCCTCCCTGTTCTTCAAACATGCCACATTTTCCTCGAAAGACCTTCTGACTTTACCGGGAACCTCTTGCCTGACATCCACAAGGCTTACTCCTCACTTCATGTCTTTGCTCACATGTCGTCTTCTAAGGAAAGCCTGCTCTGACCAGCTTGAAACTGCTACCCCCTCACTGCCTGGAACTGTTTATCCCTTTCACACTTCTTTATTCTTTCCATATATTTTATCAGCTTCCAGCACACTGTGTACCTTAATTCTTTATTATGTGTGTAGTCTGATTCTCCCACTAGGTTCTGAGCTCCATGAGGGCAGAGGTTATGCCTGATTTGTTCTCTGCCGTAGTCCCAGCGCCTGTATGGGGCCAGCTGTGTGGTGTGCTAGTTTGTGCCAGTGGCCCAATGGGAGCAGGGAACTTCCTCTCTCTGGCAGGAGGAGGATCTGAGAGGCCACCTCCCAGCTTACATCTGCCTGCTGCAGGGGGGCCGACGCTCAGTTTTACTTTCCTGTGATGGCTAGAAGAGTTCTGGCATGTAATGGGCACTCAATATAATTTATGGAAGCCTCTAGCAGAGAAGTTAGAGCTGCACACAGGGAGGGACAGTACCACTTGGAGGAGTTGTGTTAGTGGCGTGAAAGAGGTTCTTCAAAAGCACAGCAAAGGAGCGAATAATGCCACCTATGCCAGTGGAGTCTTCATGTACTTATAGGGCTTATTTTATTTGCAGTGCCTCTATGAACTAGATTAGGAGTGGTCAAAGTGCCCCGTATGGAATTGACCTGCAGTTAAGTCATAACATCTCCATGGGCACTGGGTGAGGGGAGAGCAGATGGAATGGCCCCTAGTTCTTTCACACCCAGTTTCCCCAGACAGCCCATTTGTAGTCCCTTCTGTTTTTAAGGCAGCCTTCAATATGAGCTTGCCTCTATACGAATACCAGGCTTGAAACTAATCCAGAGACAGGATGGAGGGTACCCAGAATATCCTTTGCAAAAGTGAGATCAAGCTAGAAGTGGTGGCATTTCCAGAATGTCAGTGTTACTGCATCATCCTGCTATGAAGAATCCTTTGTCACCCATTAGATTTTTGCTTGAATCCAAAGTAAAATGAATCTACATGCAGACTAATTATTTCTACCTAAAAGGGATACTGTTTTCAGGGTAGCATTCCAGCCTTTCTAATGATTGGGCGTATGTCATGAGATCATAAACTTCTCTCCACCTATAGCTTATAAGCACAATAAAACCTTACAAATGCAAAATAAAAATTCTAGTAGTAAGTAGACTTACCCCTAGTGCCTTTGCTTCTTCTTTAAAGCTTGTAGCTGCTTCTCTAGCTTAATTTACCATTTGTATATTTCCTGGAGCCTGCCGACTGTTGGTGAAGGTTCCTGGAGAAGTAATGAAGGGAGGCTGACCACTCTACGCTTGGTTTCCTAGGCTGATGAAACTCAGAGGTTGTTGAGACCCAGGAGCCGTAGAGTAGCTTGGTGGGTAGGGATTAGGTTTGGTTTCACACATTCTGGGGAAGGCTGTTGGCTTGGATGACATCATTATGTCCTAAGTATTACAAAACATAGCAAAATGATAAATTTACCCAGAAAGGAAACTAAAGAAAATCTTGTCAAATGTCCATTATCTATGCAAATGAAGGAAAGCAAGTGAGCAGTTAATGGGCAATGACAACCAATATGAGTGATACTTATTTGACTTTGGAATCCTGTACATCCTACAGTTTTAAAGAACGGAAGGAGGGGAAGATTAGGATACATTTACTTTCCAATTCCCATTTGATTTTTTTTTTTTTTTTTTTTTTTGGGGTACGCGGGCCTCTCACTGTTGTGGCCTCTCCCGTCGCGGAGCACAGGCTCCGGACGCACAGGCTCAGCGGCCATGGCTCACGGGCCCAACCGCTCCGCGGCATGTGGGACCTTCCCGGACCGGGGCACGAGCCCACGTCCCCTGCATCGGCAGGCGGACCTTCAACCACTGCGCCACCAGGGAAGCCCTTCCTATTTGATTTTGTAAAGTGTTTATATATATTGATCTTCTGTGAGTTCATTGCATCTGAAGGACAACAGAAAGAGGGAAGAGATGGTGGTAGGCAGAATAATGCACCCTTCTCCTTTCCCCAAAGATGTCCACATTCTAATCTAGGAAATTGTGAATATGTTAGGTTACATGGCAGAGGTATTTAAGGTTGCAGATGGCATTGAGATTGATAATCAGCTGACTTTAAAACAGGGAGATTTTCCTGGATTATTTGGGTGGGCCCAGTGCCATCACAAGGGTCCTTAAAAGTGGAAGAGGGAGGTAGAAGAGAGTCAGAGAAAGAGATGTGATGATGGAGGTAGAGTTAGAGAGATGCTGTGCTGCGGGCTTTAAAGAGGAGGAAGTGAGCCATGAGGCAAGGGATATGGTGGCCTCTAGAAGCTAGAGAAAACAAGGAAAACAGATTCTTTCCTAGAGATGTCAGAAAGGAATGCAGCTCTGCTGACACCTTGATCTTAGTCAGTGAAACTGCTGTTGGATTTCTGACCTACAGAACTGTCAGATGATGAAGTTGTGTTGTTTTAAGCCACTAAGTTTCTGGTAATTTGTCATATCAATAAATAGAAAATGAATATAGAGGTCAAGAATATGATTGGAATATGAAAGGCAGTCCAAGATTTAAAATGATTTGTTAATACTTTTCCGGTAGATAATTCACCTATGACCAATTAAGTTAATTCTCTCATTCTTTAAGAAAAGTACCCTTGAGATTCCCTATTCATTTTTGTCCTTCTGGAAGCATAGAGTATCTTAAGTCCTTGGTGGGAATTTTATCGGAAATAAATCAGCACAATTAGATATGGACAGCAATCATTATTAATCCTTGAAAAAAAAATCATGACACAAAAAAATTGTCTTCTTTGTCCTTAGATTCCTTTTTTGAGACCTCCTCCTCAAACCATTTTCTTGTACATCATGAATCTCAAGAAGGTAGGCGTTGTGGATGCCCTCATCCCTGGTTTGAAGTGTGATTAGCCTACTGGAGCTTTGCACCACTGGTGTTTTAACAGGAACATTTATTAAGACCTTGTCCTCATAGAATCCTGAAATTTCAGGGTAGGAAAGAGCCTTTCCAATTACCCTATCCCATTCCCCTTGGTTTACAGAGGAAACACTGAAGCCACGACAGGTGAAATGCATGGGTCAGGGTTATACAGGCCACGTGTGGCGGAGTCAGGACTACAATATGGGCTCTTGAGTGCTGGTGGGGGGCCCCCTCCAGCCACTCTGCTCACCCAGAAGGCTTACAGAGCTTGCCTTCCAGGCCACCGAGTGACGGGGGATTGACGCTGCACCTGTAACTACCCAGCAAACAAAACTACTGGTTTCTGATGCTGTGGGGAGGACTTTATAAACCAGACTGACTTCTCAGTGATTCAGTAATTAAGTTAGCAAGGCCTCTGCCCAGCGAGCCTCGGGTGAGCTGTCCAGAGAGCTAGCATTTCATTAAGCGCTTACCGTAAGTACAGTGGGGGCTGTCTCGTGTCATGGTTATGAGCATGAACTTGGGGTTAGCATTCTGGCTCCAACACCAGCTCTGTCTTTGGCAGGTTTGTTAGCCACTCTCTGCCTTAGTTCCTTGTCTGTACAATGAGGATAATAAGAATATACTCCTTATAGGGTCGCTTTAGAGTGTTAAAGAGTTATTCCATGTAAAGTGTTTAGAATTGGACCTGTTACAACTGCATGGGTTGGCTATATTATTATTGCTGTGTTAAATAGGTGAGATATATTATCTCTCTAAGTTCTTACAAACACCCATGAGGTAGGTACTAATAACATCATCCCCGTTTCACAGTGAGATAATTAAATCCAGAACCTACACTCATAACCCTTACCCTAAGCTGCTCAGACGCTGGATACAATTGCAAAAGGTTGAACACTCACTATAAAGGCAGAAAACACATTTTGGAAACATCTGATGCCAAAGGGACTACTTTTTCAAAGTGGAAACATTTTAATCTACAGATGGTTATTGAAACATGGAAAAAGAATCAGTTCCACAGCTAGGATTCTTGGAGTGACTCACTATAGCTCTGAAATGACATTTGAGAATATGAAGTTTTTATATCCCATGGATCTGGTTTCTGTGGCCACTTAGTGTTCAAACTCTCCTAATCTGCTACTTCACTAATCCCCAATCTGCTACTTCGCTAACTGTGGGAACTTAACTTTCTTAACTAGATCCCTGTTAGTCCCTGTGACGCAGCTGTAAAGTGAGACTAATGATGCCGTTCAAAGGGGCTGGCGGGAAAATCAGATAATCCTAAGTCCTTAAGTCCTGGGAAGCTGTTGGAATAGTGCCCAGCACTGTCGGCAAGAGCTTGAGAAAAGGTAACTGTCATTCTATTATTAGAGCCAAAAGTCTTCTATCCCTGTTTAAACAATGGATGTGCCATATGGAAAGTTTATCATAGAAACTGAACTTCAGAAGGTCAGTGGAGATAGGAGATGGGGACGCACAGTACAATAATTAACCAGAACAAGAATTTTCTTGAGTTTTTAAAAAAGTATTAAAACAAACTCTTTCAGGAATTCCCTGGCGGTGTAGTGGTCATGACTCCACGCTTCCACGCTTCCACTAAGATCCCACAAGCCACGTGGTGTGGCCAAAAATTAAAAAATAAAAAAACCAAACTATTTCTACATGTATGTGATCTCATTACCTCCTTTTTTGGTTATTGATCACTGTAATTTTTTTTGTCTCATCGAGTAATTTGACAAGAAAACTCTAGACTTGTCATCTATTTATCAACATTTTTAAACTTCATATCTGCTGTTTAGTTCCTAGACCAAGGCCTATTAGTTCCATATAGAACCCAAATTATTAATAGTTTTATAAAGATTACACTGGTCTCAGATGCATTTTTTTCCTGGTTCAAATTCTGGTTTTATAAAAAGGATTAAAGAGCTGAGCCAGTCTCAATTCTTTCAGTTTATGCCAAAGTGACTTAAGGTGTAAACAGCCTTAATGGCTCTATAGTTTGTTACAAAGGGAGGGTAGAATGCTTGGGGGAATAACTAAGCAGTTATTCAGTTGAAATGAGGATAATCCCGTAAATGATAGAAGAAAAGGGAAACCAATGAATAAGCTCTTTTCTTAGATTCCACCTACTGGCTTAGTACAATTTTTCTCTTGACCTTTGGTTAGATATTTACTGTTGGTTGCCTTTTTTTCCACCTAAAAATTAGAGCAAATGTATTTATTTTTAAGCACAAGGAACACAGCAAAAAACAGAAGGTCCAATGGGATAAAAAGGCAGGACTGTTAGCGATAAGAGGGAAGCTCAGCAAGTTGCTCTGATTAGATAATTTCAAATAAAAATTGGAAAAATTTACTTGTTTCTAGTTTCTTTCTACCTCCCTTCCACACTAATTTCACTTTTAACATTACGGGGTGAAGTTGACTACTGTCTGTGAGAAGACATTGTAGCATATAGTGAAACATAACACCAGATCATTTCCACAGTATCACCCAGTGTATCTGCAAATAACGATACCGACCTAGTCAAAATGAGTGATTTTCCCCACCTGTTTTTGTTTTTGCCATTAAAAAAAGCCCCTTCATTAAAATGCATTACAGAACGAAGTGCTGCGGTTTTCCTGCTGGTGCTGTCGTTGGGTGATCTGCACACCATCGTCACTTGCTCACAGCGGCTTCCTCCTTGATTAATCTTCATGGAATGGCATACATTTGAACCTCCTGTCACCTTTTTTAGCATTAACTTTTGATTGTTTTTTCTTGAAGTATCTTTTACCTGTTTTATAGTAACTGCCGTTCTCTTTCATTCCTCTCCTGGTTTTCTTTCGTCCCTTGTCGCATTTCTTTCCTGCTTCATCCCTCTTATGGTTTCTTATCTACTCGCCCAACAGAGAGTCAAGAGTTGGCACCATTTCTCCAGCCTGGAAAACGGAACGCTGCAGAGAACCCACGCAGGTAGACCAGCCCCACCGTTGATGCCCATTGATTTGAGTGAAGAAATAGGTAAAGATGTGTCAGTGGACTCACTCCGTTCCTTTGGCACCTCTCTGCTTTCTGTCGTTTTCCAAGCTCTGACGTGGTCTGAGATACTTACTTGGATATTATTAGTACTTTTTAACTTCCTTGTTTCAAACCAACCTGTCTCCTACCTTTATTTAATTCCAAAGTCCTTTTACCATTGACTCTTCTACCCTAAGTGGATACATAGGCCCATTGGTAAACTTTGGAACATGCTGTGCTTTCAACTTCCCTCTCCTTTGTACTGGGAAGTCTTTTCTGAAACCCCCAAACCCTTAAGTGCTCATTTTCTCCAACCTCTTTGCACTCTTTGATATTCATTAGTGCAGAATCATATTGCCTTTTAATGCCCTATATGTTAACTAAACAAAATTGGAAAATATAGATAGTAAAAAAGCAAGAGTAAGAAAAAAAAGCATCCATAATGCCACAACTCAATGGTAATAGTTTTATTTAGATTTTTAAATGCTTGTATGTCAATAGGTATTTCACATAGAGACACATGATTTTGAAAATCACCCAATTAGGATCATGTTGTTTAGCTTAATGTCTTCTGAACACCTTTTTCATGTCAACAAATATTTACTGTAATTCTTTTTTTAATTGAAGTATAGTTGACTTACAATAGTATATTGGTTTCAGGTGTACATAGTAATTTGATATTTGTATAGATTTCACTCCATACAAAGTTATTATAAAATATTGACTGTGTTCCCTGTGCTGTACATTACATTTTTTTTTTCTTTTTGTACATTACATTTTTAACAGTGGCGTGCTATTCCATTTGTCGGAAGTGTCCTGTTACATTCCAATTATTTATTTTCAGTCCTGTCTCACAGATACAAATAAATGTCTTGTGGGCAGAGATCCTTGGGGCAGGGCCGATGTCTGTCCCCACCCCCACTCTGTGTTCTGTAGTGTCTCAGACGTGGTAAACTCATTACATGTATGTTGAACAAGTTATGGTGAATACAGATTCCTCTTCCATGTTTTTTTTTCCCTTATGTAAAATGGACAAAAAAGATACTGAAGATTTATTAATGCTTTGAGCTTTAGAAAGTGACAATTTCAGGCAACAATACTGCTCAAAGGCTGAAGGTAATTTAGAGAACACGAACTCAGCTTTGTTTTAGAAAGACCACAGAATCATGGTGACTCATCATTTGTGTGATTCACGTTATCCAGGCAGCAGAAAAAGAACGGTAAAATGAATGGTGGTTTTTTTGTTTTTTGCATTAAATTAAATTAATTAATTAATTTAACATCTTTACTGGAGTATAATTACTTTACATTGTTGTGTTAGTTTCTGTTGTATAGCAAAGTGAATCAGCTATACCAATACATATATCCCCATATCCCCTCCCTCTTGCGTCTCCCTCCCACCCTCCCTATCCCACCCCTCTAGGTGGTCACAGAGCACCGAGCTGATCTCCCTGTGCTATGTGGCTGCTTCCCACTAGCTATCTGTTTTACATTTGGTAGTGTATATATGTCCATGCCACTCTGTCACTTTGTCCCAGCTTACCCTTCCCCCTCCCCGTGTCCTCAAGTCCATTCTCTACGTCTGCATATTTATTCCTGTCCTGCCCCTTGGTTCTTCAGAATAATTTTTTTTTTTTTTTAGATTCCATATATATGTGTTAGCCTACAGTATTTGTTTTTCTCTTTCTGACTAACTTCCCTCTGTATGACAGACTCTAGGTCCATCGACCTCACTACAAATAACTCAATTTTGTTTCTTTTTATGGCTGAGTAATATTCCATTGTATATATGTGCCACATTTTCTTTATCCATTCATCTGTCGATGGACAGTTAGGTTGCTTCCATGTCCAGGCTATTGTAAATAGAGCTGCAATGAACATTGTGGTATGTGACTCTTTTTGAATTATGGTTTTCTCAGGGTATATGCCCAGTAGTGGGATTGCTGGGTCGTATGGTAGTTCTAGTTTTAGTTTTTTAAGGAACCTCCATACTGTTCTCCATAGTGGCTGTATCAATTTACATTCCCACCAACAGTGCAAGAGGGTTCCCTTTTCTCCACACCTGCTCCAGCATTTATTGTTTGTAGATTTTTTTTTAATTAATTAATTTATTTTTGGCTGTGTTGGGTCTTTGTTTCTGTGCGAGGGCTTTCTCTAGTTGCGTTGAGCGGGGGCCACTCTTCATCGCAGTGCGCGGGCCTCTCACTATCGTGTCCTCTCTTGTTGCGGAGCACAGACTCCAGACGCCCAGGCTCAGTAGTTGTGGCTCACGGGCCTAGTTGCTGTGCGGCATGTGGGATCTTCCCAGACCAGGGCTCGAACCCGTGTCCCCTGCATTAGCAGGCAGATTCTCAACCGCTGCGCCACCAGGGAAGCCCTGTTTGTAGATTGTTTGATGATGGCCATTCTGATTGGTGTGAGGTGATATCTCATTGTAGTTTTGATTTGCATTTCTCTAATGATTAATGATGTTGAGCGTCCTTTCATGTGTTTGTTGGCAATCTATATATCTTTGGAGAAATGTTTATTTAGGTCTTCTGCCCCTTTTTAGATTGGGTTGTTTGTTTTTTTGATATTGAGCTGCGTGAACTGTATGTATATTTTGGAGATTAATCCTTTGTCAGTTGCTTCATTTTCAAATATTTTCTCCCATTCTGTGGGTTGTCTTTTTGTGTTGTTCATGGTTTCCTTTGCTGTGCAAAAGGTTTGAAGTTTCATTAGGTCCCATATGTTTATTTTTGTTTTTATTTCCATTTCTCTAGGAGGTGGGTCAAAAAGGATCTTGCTGTGATGGCACAAAAACAGAAATATACATCAATGGAACAGGATAGAAAGCCCAGAGATAAACGCATGCACATATTGTCAACTTGTTTTTGATAAAGGAGGCAACAATATACAATGGAGAAAAGAGAGCCTCTTCAATAGGTAGTGCTGGGAAAACTGGACAGCTACATTTAAAAGAATGAAATTAGAACACTGCCTAACACCACACACAAAAATAAACTCAAAATGGATTGAAGACCTAAATGTAAGGCCAGACACTATAAAACTCCTAGAGGAAAACATACGCAGAAAACTCTATGAATGGTGTTTTTTTAAGCCCAGAATGATCTCTCTTCTGGTGACCTTCCAGACCCACCTCCATGCAGTGAATCTTACTAATAAGACTTCTGCATTGTTCTCTCTCCTTCCTGGTCTTATAACTGTGTGGTTGGTGCCAATAGTGATGTGATTGTGCCAGGTATTATTTTGATTCTTATTTCTTCAACCACCCTATTTGTAAGAAGCCAAGAGCTGTAGTATCATTTTATAATCTCTTTTGCATTATTAGTTTAGCAACATGTTCGTAAAACTGAGCTTTACAGAAAAGTGACTAATGTTGCTAATTAAACATTAAGTTTTGAAATATAATGATTCATTTTTATAACGGAAGAGAAAGCTTCTTTCTTAAGCCAATATGGAGCTCATTGTTCAGAGTTTAGAGTTTGGAAATAAGGGCTACCAGTAACTGTAAGTGTTCTAGAAAATTATGTTCCCCACCTTTAGTGATCCTTTCAACTAGGTGAGAGAAAGTTATACCCGTGGTGGCAACCTGTGGGTTTGGGATTGCAATTTTATGACCTGTGACTGGAAGGATCTGCAGAGAAAGTATGGACATTTTATCAGTAAATAATGAACTTCCAATTAAACAAGGGGTATTTAATAGTAGTGACTATTATTATTATGATAATGGAGATAGCAATTATTAAAAACTAGAAGATTGGTTCAAGATGGTGGAGTAGAAGGACGTGCTCTCACTCCCTCTTGCGAGAGCACCTGCATCACAACTAACTGCTGAACAATCATCAACAGGAAGACACTGGAACTCACCAAAAAAGATACCCCACATCCAAAGACAAAGGAGACGCCGCAATGAGATGGTAGGAGGGGCGCAATCACAGTAAAATCAAATCCCATAACTGCTGTGTGGGTGACTCACAAACTGGAGAACACTTATACCACAGAAGTCCACCCACTGGAGGGAAGGTTCTGAGCCCCACGTCAGGCTTCCCAACCTGGGGGTCTGGCAACGGCAGGGGGAATTCCCAGAGAATCAGACTTGGAAGGGTAGTGGGATTTGACTGCAGGACTTCGACAGGACTGGGGGAAACAGAGACTCCACCCTTGCAGGGCACACACAAAGGAGTGTGCGCATCAGGACCCAGGGGAAGGAGCAGTGACCCCACTGGAGACTGAACCAGACCCACCTGCTAGTGTTGGAGGGTCTCCTGCAGAGGCAGGGGGTGGCTGTGTCTCACTGTGAGGACAAGGACACTGGCAGCAGAAGTTCTGGGAAGTATGCCTTGGTGTAAGCCCTCCCAGAGTCCACCATTAGCTCCACTAAAGAGCCCGGGTAGGGTCCAGTATTGGGTCACCTCAGGCCAAACAACCAACAGGGAGGGAACTCAGCCCCACCCATCAGCAGACAAGCAGATTAAAGTTTTACTGAGCTCTGACCACCAGAACAACAGCCAGCTCTACCCACCACTAGTCCCTCCCATCAGGAAACTTGCACAAGCCTCTTAGATAGCCTCATCCACCAGAGGGCAGACAGCAGAAGCAAGAAGAACTACAATTCTACAGCCTGTGGAAGGAAAACCACATTCACAGAAAGACAGATAAGATGAAAAGGCAGACGGCTATGTACCAGATGAAGGAACAAGATAAAACCCCAGAAAAACAACTAAATGAAGTGGAGATAGGCAAACTTCCAAAAAAAGAATTCAGAATAATGATAGTGAAAATGATCCAGGACCTCAGAAAAAGAATGGAGGCAAAGATCGAGAAGATGCTAGAAATGTTTAACAAAGACCTAGAAGAATTAAAGAACAAACACTTAGAAGAATTAAAGAACAAACAAACAGAGATGAACAATACAATAACTGAAATGAAAAATACATTAGAAGGAATCAATTGCAGAATACCTGAGGCAGAAGAATGGATAAGTGACCTGGAAGACAGAATGGTACAATTCACTGCTGCAGAACAGAATAAAGAGAAAAGAACGAAAAGAAATGAAGATTGCCTAAAAGACCTCTGGGACAACATTAAATGCACCAACATTTGCATTACTCGGGTCCCCAAAGGAGAAGGGAGAGAGAAAGGACCCAAGAAAATATTTGAAGAGATCATAGTCAAAAACTTCCCTAACATGGGAAAGGAAATAGTCATCCAAGTCCAGGAAGCGCAGTGAGTCCCATACAGGCTAAACCCAAGGAGAAACACACTGAGACACACAGTAATCAAATTGACAAAAATTAAAGAGAAAAAAAAATTATTAAAAGCAACAAGGGAAAAAACGACAAATAACATACAAGTGAACTCCCATAAGGTTAACAGCTGATTTCTCAGCAGAAATTCTACAAGCCAGAAGGGGGTGTCACAATATATTTAAAGTGATGAAAGGGAAGAACCTACAGCCAAGATTACTCTACCCAGCAAGGATTTCATTCAGATTCGACGGAGAAATCAAAAGCTTTACAGACAAGCTAAAGCTAAGAGAATTCAGCATCACCAAACCAGCTCTACAGCAGATGCTAAATGAACTTCTCTAAGTGGGAAAAACAAGAGAAGAAAAGGACCTACAAAAACTAACCCAAAAGAATTAAGAAACTGATAATAGGAACATACATATTGATAATTACCTTAAATGTGAATGGATTAAATGCTCCAACCAAAAGACACAGGTTTGCTGAATGGATACAAAAACAAGACCCATCTATATGCTGTCTACAAGAGACCCACTTCAGACCACGGGACACATACAGACTGAAAGTGAGTGGATGGAAAAAGATATTCCATGCAAATGGAAATCAAAAGAAAGCTGGAGTAGGAATACTCATATCAGATAAAATAGACTTAAAATAATGTTACAAGAGACAAGAAGGACACTGTATAATGATCATGAGCAATACAAGAAGAAGATATAACAATTATATATGCACCCAACATAGGAACACCTCAATACATAAGGCAAATGCTAACAGCTATAAAAGAGGAACTTGACAGTAACACAATAATAGTGGGGGACTTTAGCACCTCACTGACACCAATGGAAAGATCATCCAGACAGAAAATTAATAAGGAAACACAATAGATCAGATGGATTTAATTGACATTTATAGGACATTCCATCCAAAAACAGAAGATTACATTTTCTTCTCAAGTGCACAAGGAACAGTCTCCAGAATATATCACATCTTGGGTCACAAATCAAGCCTCAGTAAATTTCAGAAAATTGAAATCTTATCAAGCAGCTTTTCTGCCCACAATGCTATAGGATAAATTACAAATAAATAACAGGGATAAAAACGTAAAAAAC
Source organism: Phocoena sinus (assembly GCF_008692025.1). NCBI lineage: Eukaryota > Metazoa > Chordata > Mammalia > Artiodactyla > Phocoenidae > Phocoena > Phocoena sinus. The sequence goes on along the minus strand of NC_045770.1, from coordinate 99,875,795 downwards.
AGAAACACATGGAGGCTACACAATATGATACTAAATTACCAAGAGATCACTGAAGAAGTCAATGAGGAAGGCAAAAAAAACCTAGAGACAAATGACAATGAAAACACGATGATCCAAGACCTATGGGATGCAGCAAAAGCAGTTCTAAGAGGGAAGTTTATAGCAATACAACCCTACCTCAAGAAACAAGAAAAATCTCAAATAAAAACCTAAGCTTACACCTAAAGGAACTAGAGAAAGAAGAACAAACAAAATCCAAAGTTAGTAGAAGGATAGAAATCATAAAGATCAGAGCAGAAATAAATGAAATAGAAACAAAGAAAAGAGTAGCAAAGATCAATAAAATTAAAAGCTGATTCTTTGAGAAGATAAACAACTTTGATAAACCTTTAGCTAGACTCATCAAGAAAAAGAGGAAGAGGACTCAAATCAATAAAGTTAGAAACAAAGGAGAAGTTACAGTGGACACCGCAGAAATACAAAGCATCCTAAGAGACTACTACAAGCAACTCTATGACAATAAAATGGACAACGTGGAAGAAATGGACAAGTTCTTAGAAAGGTATAACTTCCAAGACTGAACCAGGAAGAAATAGAAAATATGAACAGACCAATCACAAGTAATGAAATTGAAACTGTGATTAAAAATCTTCCAACAAACAAAAGTCCAGGACCAGATGACTTCACAGGTGAATTCTATCAAACATTTAGAGAAAAGCTAACACCCATCCTTCTCAAACTCTTCCAAAAAATTGCAGAGGAAAGAATACTCCCAAACTCATTCTACGAGGCCACCATCACCCTGATACCAAAACCAGACAAAGATACTACAAAAAAAAGAAAATTACAGACCAGTATCACTGATGAATATAGATGCAAAAATCCTCAACAAAATACTAGCAATCACAATCTAACAACACATTAAAAGGATCGTACACCATAATCAAGTGGGATTTATCCCAGGCATGCAAAGATTCTTCAATATATGCATATCAATCAGTGTGATACACCATATTAACAAATTGAAGAATCAAAACCATATGGTCATCTCAATAGATGCAGAAAAAGCTTTTGACAAAATTCAACACCCATTTATGATAAAAACTCTCCAGAAAGTGGACTAGAGGGAACCTACCTCAACATGATAAAGGCCATATCTGACAAACCCACAGCAAACATCACTCTCAATGGTGAAAAACTGAAAGAATTTCCTCTAAGATCAGGAACAAGACAAGGATATCCACTCTCACCACTATTATTGAATGTAGTTTTGGAAGTGTTAGCCATGGCAATCAGAGAAGAAAAAGAAATGAATAAATACTGGAAAAGAAGAAGTAAAACTGTCACTGTTTGCAGATGATATGATACTATACATAGAGAATCCTAAAAGTGCCACCAGAAAACTAGTAGAGTTAATCAATGAATTTGGTAAAGTTGCAGGATACAAAATTAATGTGCAGAAATTTCTTGCAGTCCTATACACTAACGATGAAAAATCTGAAAGAGCAATTAAGGAAACACTCCCATTTACCATGGTAACAGAAAGAATAAAATACCTAGGAATAAACCTACCTAGGGAGACAAAAGACCTGTATGCAGAAAATTATAAGACACTGATTAAGGAAATTAAAGATGATATAAATAGATGGAGAGATATACCATGTTCTTGGATTAGAAGAATCAACATTGTGAAAATGACTATACTATCCAAAGCAATCTACAGATTCAATGCAATCCCTATCAAATTACCAGGAGCATTTTTTACGGAACTAGAACAAAAAGTCTTAAAATTTGTATGGAAACACAAAAGACCCCAAATAGCCAAAGCAATCTTGAGGGAAAAAGACAGATCTGGAGGAATCAGACTCCCTGACTTCAGACTATGCTACAAAGCTACAGCAATCAAGACAATATGGTACTGGCAGAAAAACAGAAATATAGATCAATTGAACAGGATAGCAATCCCAGAGATAAACCCATGCACCTGTGTTCAACTAATTTATGACAAAGGAGGCAAGGATATACAATGAATAAAAGACAGTTTCTTCAGTAAGTGGTGCTGGGAAAACTGGACAGCTACATGTAAAAGAATGAAATTAGAATACTCCCTAACCCCATACTCAAAAATAAACTCAAAATGAATTAAAGACCTAAATGTAAGGCCAGTCACTATAAAACTCTTAGAGGAAAACATAGGCAGAACACTCTTTGACATAAATCACAGCAAGATCCTTTTTAATCCACCTCCTAGAGAAATGGAAATAAAACAAAAATAAACAAATGGGACCTAATGAAACTTAAAAGCTCTTGCAGAGCAAAGGAAACTATAAACAAGATAAAAAGACAACCCTCAGAATGGGAGAAAATATTTGCAAATGAATCAACAGATAAAGGATTAACCTCCAAAATATATAAACAGTTCATGCTGATCAATATTAAAAAAACAAACAACCCAATCCAAAAGTGGGCAGAAGACCATGACCAAGAGGCACATGAAAAGCTGCTCAACATCACTAATTATTAGGGAAATGCAAACCAAAACTACAATGAGGTATCACCTCACACCAGTTAGAATGGGCATTATCAGAAAATCTACAAACAACAAATGCTGGAGAGGGTGTGGAGAAAAGGGAACCCTCTTGCACTGTTGGTGGGAATGTAAATTGATACAGCCACTATGGAGAACAGTATGGAGGTTCCTTAAAAAACTAAAAATAGTATTACAGTATGACCCAGCAATCCCAGTACTGGGCATATACCCAGAGAAAACCATAATTCAAAAAGACACATGCACCCAAGTTTTTATGGCAGCACTGTTTACAATAGCCAGCTCATGGAAGCAACCTAACTGCCCATGGACAGACGAATGGATAAAGAAGATGTGGTACATATATACAATGGAATACTACTCAGCCATAATATAGAATGAAATTGGGACGTGGATGGACCTAGAGACTGTCATACAGAGTGAAGTAAGTCAGAAAAAGAAAAACAAATATCATATATTAACGCATATACGTGGAATCTAGAAAAATGGTACAGATGAACTGGTTTGCAAGGCAGAGATAGAGACACAGATGTAGAGAACAAATGTATGGACAGCAAAGCGGGGAAGCAGGGATAGAGTGGTGGTGGGACGAATTGGGAGATTGGGATTGACATACATACACTAACATGTATAAAATAGATAACTAATAAGAACCTGCTGTATAAAAAATAAATAAGAAAGAAAAGTAAAACAATTATTAAAAACTTACACTTTGATACACCTAGTTCTAGGCTTTTCTCGTCGATTAACCTCTTGAAACTTAGAGGGCTTAAGCAGCTTGCCAGGGTCATAACAGCTAGTAAATGCCGAAAGCTAAGGCCCCGCCAGTACCACTCTTATATATGTTGTAACACCTGACTTTCATAGTGTGGTTGGGAAATTGGGCTGCTCTCTGACTTTAGTAATTTCTCTAGAGAAATGAGCATCAGCCCTTTAAGTATACAAATATGTTCCTTCCAACATTTTTTGAATGGAATTCTCTCAGTAGGTTTTGTACCTTAGGGGTACTACCTTGGGTAGCTATGTCATAATCCACATTTCTTTTGTCTACCACTTTCTTCATCACATCCCTTTGTTACATAGAAGGAAAATAAGATGGTGATGCATGAACCACTGAGTTATGTTTTGTTAATATTCATTCTCAAGTCAAAGGCTAACATGCCTTTTTTAAAGAGCTACTTTCTTTTTACCAACAACATAATACCCTTACTTATTAAAATGAATTTTCAGCAGGATTTCAAGTACTCTCATGTTGTTTACATGAATCATATTAATTTTTCAGTCAACTCAAAGTACTCTCCCACTCCATTTCTCCAACAAGTGGACAGAGGTTGCATTCAATTTTTCTTGCCAAATCACTGTTGCAATTATATATAATATTTCACTGGCTTTATATTGTCGCTGAATTATCATTTTAGAAGTACATTAATCTGTGCCTACTTGATTTCTCAAAAACTGGAACAGTCAAAAGAGTGGTATGGGCCCTGTGAGAGAATGCTGTGTGGATTCCCAAAGTCTGCTGTCTTTTTGGTGTAGCATCTGAGCAGTGCAGGCTATCTGCTAAGGTAGCTTTCTGGGTACCACAAAGTGGTTAGCTGTTTCCTGTTTTCTCCTGTTTGTTGCTGTATAAAGATAGCTTGTAGCAGATAAATTGCTGGTCTGTTTATTAAAATAAGCACAATCTTCTAGGATTTGCATGTAAATAACTGGGTGAACTTATATGGGAAAAATATTATGGAAGCAAATGATTTGTTCTTTTGGGCAGTAAAATTTTAGTGTGTTTATGCTTATTAATACTCGATTGTATAACCATCGGATCTGTTATTACAATTTAAATACAATGAAAATACTTCTCTAGTTAGCTTTTCTAATAAGCAAATCATTTTAGAAAGTTTTAAGTCTGGGGAAATTGGCCTAACTGTGGAGCTGGATTCCTGAGAAATGAACCAACAGTCCAAATTTCGGGCAAAATCCTGAGAGACGTGGTCCATGAGCTTGATTTCTGCAGGTGTGAGGCTCCATGCCTGGTTCTACAGTGGAGTCAAGTATCAGGATCACCGGCCCAGGAGACAGCCCTCCAGCTCAGTGCTTCACAGACTATCTGTGAAGAAAGACCATTAAAAAATTTCCAATCCATTGTGGGCCAACACTTTTGTAAAATATGAAAATAATGACTTACTAGGAAAATAAAATTAAAAAGACAACATTTCAAGTCCAATTTTTTTTTTTTTTTTTGCGGTACGCGGGCGTCTCACCGCTGTGGCCTCTCCCGTTGTGGAGCACAGGCTCCGGACGCGCAGGCTCAGCGACCACGGCTCACGGGCCCAGCCACTCCGCCGCATGTGAGATCTTCCCGGACCGGGGCACGAACCCGTGTCCCCTGCATCGGCAGGCGGACTCTCAACCGCTGCGCCACCAGGGAAGCCCAAGTCCAATTCTTTTGTTAGAATCAGTAGGCATAAGATTTTGTTCTTCCTTTGTAACTTTTGGTTTACCTACCGTTTTGAAAGGACACAAAATGTAATATATTAATTGCCTATTAGTCAACATTTTCAAATTTATGATTGTTTTCTATTTTCTCAAGTTATGTTTGTTTAGATTATATTTATTATAACATAAAGTAACAAAGGAAGAAGGTACCATATTAAAAATCTGTACTCACACTTGGAATGAACATTGTGTATGCTACTATATAAAGTCCCACATTTAAATGACCTTTTTTTCCCCTTGCTTAATTTGTTTAATCTAAATTGGATTGATGGCAGTGCTGCTTGCAGAGGAGTTAAGAAAAAATCCTCTGTATTTTTAAACTGTTTCTATCTTTTATTTTAATAACACCCAGAGTAGAGAAATCATTTTCACGGTAGTATGTTGACAGGAACAGAAGAGATTTTAGAATAATTTCAGCAAACACAGGATATTTATTTTAAAATTTGACCCCAAATAAGGTAAGTGATGCTGTATTTTCATAATACATTCCAGTCCAATAGTAGTTAGTTTCAACAATTTATCTTGTAAAGTTATAGAATAACTTTTTTTCCTTTGACAAAAAAAATGGATTCTGGAAAGATGAACTTTTAATTTGTGGACCTTCTTTTGATGGAATATAAAATTCAAAAGGTGATTACTAATAGATTCTTGCAGATGTGTAATATCAAAATCATCAACCGTTTCCTTCCTAGTTGTTGTTCAGTTAGGCTACCTGTGGTCAGTATCCACAAACATTCTGTTTTTCTAACCTTCTGGTGTTTTTTGCCCTTGTACCTTACCTACCTTTGTAAAACATGTTGCAGTCCTTCTTGGCCTGGAATGATTAAGATCATTTAAATACTGAAGATCTCAATCAAATAAGCGAGTCTGGTCATAGTGACAGTTTTGAAAAGTTGAGACCGAACCGTCTTCTTATCTTGGGGAAACACAAACAGTTCATTCCCTGGTTCAAATATTCTCAACAGAATTTTCTCATTGAATAGTAACTTATAAATAATGCTTACATTTTCTCAATTTTTCATGTTGTTTGGGGGAGGGTGGCAGGTGTACCTGTGAAACCAACCTTAACATATCGCATGTTGTAATGTGGACCTGTGGGGCACAACCAACATGACCACACCACATGCAGCTTGCTACACAACTCTGACAATAACCACACGGGTCTGTACCTTATCCAGTGAGGTGAGAATCACTAAATGCTTGACTCTTGTTTTCTGTATTTATCTTCTTACTAACTGGTTTTTTTTTTGTTTTTTTTTTTTAAAGAGCATTCCACCAGTGGTCTGAGTTCTGTGGTTTGAGGAGCACCAGCCTATGTCAAGCATCATGGCTCCATGTTTTCCAGACAGGCTTCATCCTGCAGCCAGAGGTACAGGAGGCCAGATCCAGCTTTCTGGGAAGGGGAATGGTTGAGGGATAGGTCACTCGGGCTGGAGGTCTCAGTAAAGAAACCAAGGCCCAGTCATACAAACTGGGTCAGAATAAGGATAGGAGGAGGAGAGCCAGAATGCTTAGGGCTCCTAGAAGGTCTGTGGAAAAATAAGACAGATTCTAAACCTCAATCTCTAGTGGTCAAAGGATGGTGGTATATTTGATATCAGGTTAGAATTGGTTTAGAAATAACGTCACATGCCATCTATTGGACACTATTCGGCTTTACATTAATCTCTGTTATTTAATTCTCATGAAAATCCTGTAATAGATTTAAGTGCCATTTTACACACGAGTGAGCATGGTGAGCAACCTGATTAAGATCGTACAGTCAGGTAATGTGTGAGGGTTAGAAGGTCTGTGTCCACGTATGTCAAAATCTGTCTTGAAGCCGTGCACCTGTAGGGAACTGGGTCTGACTGGGTCTGCAGGTCAGTATGAGCCAACCAGGAAGAATGGAGTCAGACAGAGGCAGAAGGCACTCCGGAATGAATGAACGCATAGGGCTTCTATGGTGTGGCTTTTCACAAGGCTTCGGAAACTTTGTATGGCGGCTAATCCTGAGTAGCGCCCTCTAGTGGCAAGTGTGGTCCTGAGACGCAACCATGACACGATGGTGACAGATTTCACCGCCAGATGTCCTTCATGGTTAATCTTTGCCTTTTTTTTTAAATTTCTTGCATGTTTTGGGCAATTACACTTTCTATTCTTTTTCTGAGGTACCAGGAAGTTACCTTGGAACCTTGACAAGGCAAGAAAATGTGTCCTTTTTCTTCTCCCCTGGCACTGTGCAAGCCTAGAAAGTGACAGATGGTTAGGAATCTTATAATATTGCTTGCAAGTACGTGTATTTGGGTCAAGTGACTTGAACCTAAAGAAAGTGTTTGTCAAGTATTTAACATCTAGGCAGAGGAAGGTAAAGCTGAGATAGCATAAAGTTAGCAGCAACAGAGAAAACAAGAAGGGTATGCTGTTATGGAAGTTAAGGAGAAAGTGTTTTTTGTTTTTTTAAATTTTTATTTATTTATTTTGCGGTACGCGGGCCTCTCACTGTTGTGGCCTCTCCCGTTGCGGAGCACAGGCCCCGGACGTGCAGGCTCAGCGGCCATGGCTCACAAAGGACTAGGGTCACGAAACGAATTAGTCCTTAATTCAAGGTCTTCAGTAAACAAACACTTTTGGACCCGAGAATATATTTGAAGTGATTATAGTCGAAAACTTCCCTAACATGGGAAAGGAAATAGCCACCCAAGTCCAGGAAGCGCAGGCTAAACCCAAGGAGAAACACACTGAGACTAATAGTAATCAAATTGGCAAAAATTAAAGAGAAAGAAATATTATTGAAAGCAGCAGGGAAAAATGACAAACAACATACAAGGGAACTCCCAGAAAGTTAACAGCTGATTTCTCAGCAGAAACTCTACAAGCCAGCAGGGGGTGTCACAATATATTTAAAGTGATGAAAGGGAAGAACCTACAACCAAGATTACTCTACCCAGCAAGGATTTCATTCAGATTCGATGGAGAAATCAAAAGCTTTACAGACAAGCTAAAGCTAAGAGAATTCAGCACCACCAAACCAGCTCTACAGCAGATGCTAAATGAACTTCTCTAAGTGGGAAAAACAAGAGAAGAAAAGGACCTACAAAAACTAACCCAAAAGAATTAAGAAACTGATAATAGGAACATACATATTGATAATTACCTTAAATGTGAATGGATTAAATGCTCCAACCAAAAGACACAGGCTTGCTGAATGGATACAAAAACAAGACCCATCTATATGCTGTCTACAAGAGACCCACTTCAGACCACGGGACACATACAGACTGAAAGTGAGGGGATGGAAAAAGATATTCCATGCAAATGGAAATCAAAAGAAAGCTGGAGTAGCAACACTCATATCAGATAAAATAGACTTTAAAATAAAGAATGTTACAAGAGAGAAGGAAGGACACTACATAGCGATCAAGGGACCAATCCAAGAAGAAGGTATAACAATTATAAATATATATGCACCCAACGTAGGAGCATCTCAATACATAAGGCAACTGCTAACAGCTATAAAAGAGGAAATCGACAGTAACACAATAATAGTGGGGAACTTTAACACCTCACTTACACCAGTGGACAGATCATCCAAAATGAAAATAAATAAAGAAGCAGAAGCTTTTTATTTTTTATTTTTTTTTGCAGTACGCGGTGGTCTCACTGTTGTGGCCTCTCCTGTTGTGGAGCACAGGGTCCGGATGTGCAGGCTCAGCGGCCATGGCTCATGGGCCCAGCCACACCACAGCATGTGGGATCTTCCCGGACCGGGGCACCAACCCGTGTCCCCTGCATCGGCAGGCGGACTCTCAACCACTGCGCCACCAGGGAAGCCCAAGAAGCAGAAGCTTTAAATGACACAATAGACCAGATAGATTTAATTGATATTTATAGAACATCCACCCAAAAACAGCAGATTACACTTTCTTCTCAAGTGCACAAGGAACATTCTCCAGGATAGTTCACATCTTGGTTCACAAATCAAGCCTCAGTAAATTTAGGAAAACTGAAATCATATCAAGCATCTTTTCTGACCACAACGCTATGAGATTAGAAATCAATTACAGGGAAAAAAACGTAAAAAGCACAAACACATGGAGGCTAAACAATATGTTACTGAATAACCAAGAAATCACTGAAGAAATCAAAGAGGAAATAAAAAAATACCTACAGACAAATGACAATGAGAACACGACGATGCAAAACCTATGGGATGCAGCAAAAGCAGTTCGAAGAGGGAAGTTTATAGCTATACAAGCCTACCTCAAGAAACAAGAAAAATCTCAGATAAACAATCTAACCTTACACCTGAAGGAACTAGAGAAAGAAGAACAAACAAAACCCAAAGTTAGCAGAAGGAAAGAAGTCATAAAGATCAGAGCAGAAATAAATGAAATAGAAACAAAACAATAGCAAAGATCAATAAAACTATGAGCTGGTTCTTTGAGAAGATAAACAAAATTGATAAACCATTAGCCAGACTCATTGAGAAAAAGAGGGAGAGGACTCATATCATTAAAATTAGAAATGAAAAAGTAGAAGTTACAACAGACACTGCAGAAATACAAAGCATCCTAAGAGACTACTACAAGCAACTCTATGCCAATAAAATGGACAACGTGGAAGAAATGGACAAATTCTTAGAAAAGTATAACTTTCCAAGACTGAACCAGGAAGAAATAGAAAATATGAACAGACCAATCGCAAGTAATGAAATTGAAATTGTGATTAAAAATCTTCCAACAAACAAAAGTCCAGGACCAGATGGCTTCACAGGTGAATTCTATCAAACATTTAGAGAAGAGCTAACACTCATCCTTCTCAAACTCTTCCAAAAAATTGCAGAGGAAGGAACACTTCCAAACTCATTCTGTGAGGCCACCGTCACCCTGATACCAAAACCAGACAAAGATACTGCAAAAAAAGAAAATTACAGACCAATATCAGTGATGAATATTGAGGCAAAAATCCTCAACAAAATACCAGCAAACAGAATCCAACAACACATTAGAAGGATCATACACCATAATCAAGTGGGATTTATCCCAGGGATGCAAGGATTCTTCAATATACACAAATCAATCAATGTGATACATCATATTAACAAATTGAAGAAGAAAAACCATATGATCCTCTCAATAGATGCAGAAAAAGCTTTTGACAAAATTCAACACCCATTTATGATAAAAACTCTCCAGAAAGTGGGTGTAGACGGAACCTAACTCAACCTAATAAAGGCCATATACCACAAACCCACAGCAAACATCACTCTCAATGGTGAAAAACTGAAAACATTAACTCTAAATCAGGAACAAGACAAGGATGTCCACTCTCACCACCATTATTCAACATAGTTTTGGAAGTCCTAGCCACGGCAATCAGAGAAGAAAAATAAAAGGAATACAAATTGGAAAAGAAGAAGTAAAACTGTCACTGTTTGCAGATGATATGATACTATACATAGAGAATCCTAAAAGTGCCACCAGAAAACTAGTAGAGTTAATCAATGAATTTGGTAAAGTTGCAGGATACAAAATTAATGTGCAGAAATTTCTTGCAGTCCTATACACTAACGATGAAAAATCTGAAAGAGCAATTAAGGAAACACTCCCATTTACCATGGCAATAGAAAGAATAAAATACCTAGGAATAAACCTACCTAGGGAGACAAAAGACCTGTATGCAGAAAATTATAAGACACTGATTAAGGAAATTAAAGATGATATAAATAGATGGAGAGATATACCATGTTCTTGGATTAGAAGAAACAACATTGTGAAAATGACTCTACTACCCAAAGCAATCTACAGGTTCAATGCAATCCCTATCATGCTACCACTGGTATTTTTCACAGAACTAGAACAAAATATTTCACAATTTGTATGTACACACAAAAGACCCCGAATAGCCAAAGCAATCTTGAGAAAGAAACACGGAGCTGGAGGAATCAGACTCCCTGACTTAAGACTATACTACAAAGCTACAGTAATCAAGACAATATGGTACTGGCACAAAAATGGAAATGTGGATCAATGGAACAGGATAGAAAGCCCAGAGATAAACCCATGCGTATATGGTCACCTTATCTTTGATAAAGGAGGCAAGAATATAAAACGGAGAAAAGGGAGCCTCTTCAATAAGTGGTGCTGGGAAAGCTGGACAGCTACAAGTAAAAGAATGAAATTAGAAAGCTTCCTAACACCATACACAAAAATAAGCTCAAAATGGATTAAAGACCTAAATGTAAGGCCAGACACTATAAAACTCTTAGAGGAAAGCATAGGAAAAACACTCTATGACATAGATCACAGGATGATCCTTTTTGACCCACCTCCTAGAGTAATGGAAATAAAAACAAAAATAAACAAATGAGTCCTAATGAAACTTCAAAGCTTTTGCACAGCAAAGGAAACCATAAACAAGACGAAAAGACCACCCTCAGAGTGGGAGAAAATATTTGCAAACGAATCAATTGACAAAGGATTAATCTCCAAAATATATAAACAGCTCATGCACCTCAATATTAAAGAAACAAACAACCCAATCCAAAAATGGGCCTAAGACCTAAATAGACATTTCTCCAAAGAAGAAATACAGATGGCCAAGAAGCACATGAAAAGCTGCTCAACATCACTAATTATTAGAGAAATGCAAACAAAACTCCAATGAGGTATCACCTCACACTGGTTAGAATGGGCATCATCAGAAAATCTACACACAACAAATGCTGGAGAGGGTGTGGAGAAAAGGGAACCCTCTTGCACTGTTGGTGGGAATGTAAGTTGATACAGCCACTATGGAGAACAGTATGGAGGTTCCTTAAAAAACTAAAAATAGAATTACCATATGATCCAGCAATCTCACTACTGGGCATATACCCAGACAAAGCCATAATTCAAAAAGACACATGCACCCCAATGTTCATTGTAGCACTATTTACCATAGCCAGGTCATGGAAGCAACCTAAATGCCCATGGACAGACGAATGGATAAAGAAGATGTGGTACATATATACAATGGAATATTACTCAGCCATAAAAAGGAATGAAATTGTGTCATTTGTTGAGATATGGATGGATCTAGAGACTGTCATACAGAGTGAAGTAAGTTAGAAAGAGAAAAATAAATATTGTATATTAACGCATGTATGTGGAACCTAGAAAGATGGTACAGATGAACCGGTTTGCGGGGCAGAAGTGGAGACACAGATGTAGAGAACAAACGTATGGACACCAAGGGGGGAAAGCCACGGTGGGGTTGGCATGGTGGTATGGTGAATTGGGTGATGGGGATTGACATGTATACACTGTTGTGTATAAAACTGATGACTAATAAGAACCTTCTGTATAAAAAAATAAATAAAATACAAAAATTCAAATACAAAACAAAACAAAAAATTGTGTACTCATTCAGTGGGATACTACACAACAATAAAACATAACAAGCTATTGATCCATACAACACTGATGGATTGCAAGGGTATTATGCTGAGTGAAAAAAGCCAATCTCAGAAGGCTACACACTGTATAATGTCATCTATTAACTATTCTTAAAATGACAAAATATTTGATGGTGATTGCCAGAGGTCAGGTATGGGGGTGCAACTATGAGGGGATGATACAAGGGAGTTTCTTTGTGGTTATGGAAGCGTTCTGTATTCTCAAGGGAGTATTTTTTGGGATAGTAGAATTGTTCTGGGTTCTGATTGTGGCGGTCATTACATGAGTCTACACATGTGATAAATATACACACACTCAAGTGTATGTACTGTAAAAGCAGATAAAATCCAAATAAGTTCTAAGGTTTAGTTAATTGTACAATACTGTACAAATGTCAATTTCCTGGTTTTGGTAAATTGTATTATGATTATTTAAGATATGAACATCGGGGAAGCTGGGAGAAGGGTACCCAGGAGCTTTTGTACTATTTTAGCAACTTCTACGTGAATCTAAATTCGTTTCGAAATAAAAAGTAAAAACAAAAACAACAACAAAACAAACCTAGGTGGATGTGAGGTTGTAAATGTAAGCATTAAAGATCGTGTTTGAAAAAGAGAGAGGGAAGTTAGAGCCCGTAGAGGTTAACGACATGATGGAATATAATGCAGACACACTGGTTCAGATTCCTACTCTGTCTCTTGCTGCATGTGACCCTGGGCAGATTAGTTAACTTCTCCGTGCTTTAGTCAACTTGTGTTTGAAATGGGGAAATAGCAGTATCTATGCCAAAGAAAGGGTTATTGTGAAGGGGACACGCAAATATGTATGTAAAACAGTATAGTGTTTGACACATGGGAAAGACTCAAAAAACTTTCTTTATTTGCTTAGAGGTGGGGAAAGTATCGTCAAGGCTCAGGTTAAGTGGCTGTGGGGAAAAGGGCAAGTGCAGGATCCCAGAGCAGCGGCAGAATCGTCATGGAGAGACTGGGTCAGGGTTGCTGTTCATTGGAGGAGGATTCTTGACATATAGAAGACACAGATGGGATTCACCAGCTGGTGTGGGGGACAGGACATTAAAAGATACAGAGAAGAGGATTCCCTACAAATGGTGATTTGAACTACCTCTCCCCTCTCAGACAGAGATATTTTTAAAATAATAAAGTTTTTAGATTTGAATATTCACTCTTGGATGGACAGCAGGCATCTGGAATATAAAATTTCCAAGAGGTGGCTTCTTTGTTTAGCTTAAATAAATGATGGCTGTGTCTCAGAAATATTCTACCTTCCAACACGACAAAAATCATTTTCTAAGGAAGCACTTTTGCTTTGCTTGTCTGAAAAATATGAACATTATATGACATTCTGTACCCACAAAAAGAATTTCTCATTAATAATGCAAAAGCTAAGGTGTGTTTGGGGGTGTCTTGTAAAGTTAGAGAAGGATCATGGAGAAAAAAACTCAGGGACCCTGAGAGATTAGGTCCATAATGCACCTCCTTCACCTCTTACTCCAGAAAGCAATAACTGGGGGAGAAGAGGAAGAGAACAGGATGTCCATCTGGTGATGGAGATTGGGGCAGGCCAGTCCTATGTTCCCCACTCCCTCACCTCTGCTTGCTAATGTTGGGATGGGATCAGGCTCCATTTCTCCCACTCACAACCCCCAGTGTGAATATAAAAGGTAACCACCAAACATGACCAGGATGCTCATCCTTTCTAATATGTGGGACCCAGATCTGGGGAAGAGTCAATTATTGACACAAAGGCACCATTAATGGCCCATGTTTTCGTGGCCCACAGTATTGGCCAAAATTAAATTCTCATGCTGCTACTTTTTTTGAAAAATTTAAGTATAACTGACCTACAACATATATTAGTTCCAGGTGTACGACATAATAATTCAATATTTTTATACATTGCAGAATGATCACACAATAAGTCTAGTTACCATCTGTCACTTTACAAGGTTATTACAGTATTATTGACTATATTCCTCATGCTGTACATTTCATCCCCATGACTCATTTATTTCATAACTGGAAGTTTGTAACTCTTAATCTCTCTCACCTATTTTACTCATCCCCCCACCCAACTCCCCTTTGGCAACCACCTGTTTGTTCTCCATATCTATGATTCAATTTCTGTTTTGTTATGTTTGTTCACTTGTGTTTTTAGATTCCACATATAAGCAAAATCATATGGTATTTGTCTTTCTCTGCTTGACTTATTTCACTTGGAATAATACCCTCTAGGTCCGTCCATGTTGTCGCAAATGGCAAGATTTCATTCTGCTTTATGGCTAATATTCCGCTGTGTATACATGCCACATCTTCTTTATCCATTCATCCATCAGTCAACACTTAGGTTCCTTCCATCTCTTGGCTATTGTAGCTAATGCTGCAATGAACATAGGGTGCACATATCTTTTCAAATTAGTGTTTTTGTTTTCTTTGGAAAAATATCCAGAAGTGGAATTGCTGGATCATATGGTAGTTCTACTTTTAATTTTTTGAGGAATCTACATACTGTTTTCCATACTGGCTGTACCAATTTACATCCCCATCAACAAAGCATGAAGATTCCCTTTTCTCCACATCCTCACTAACACTCATAACTTGTCTTTTTGAGAACAGCCATTCTCAGAGGTCTGAGATATCTCATTGTAGTTTTTATTTGTATTTCCTTGATGATTAGTGACATTAAGCATCTTTTCCTGTGTCTGTTGGCATTCTGTATGTCTTCTTTTGGAAAATGTCTCTTTAGGTCCTCGGCTTATTTTTTAATCGGGTTGTTTGTTTTCTGATGTTGAGTTGTAAGAGTTCTTTGTATATTTGGGGTATTAACCCCTTATCAGATACATTGTTTGCAAATATGTTCTCCCATTTCGTAGGCTGCCTTTGTATTTTGTTGATAGTTTCCTTCACTGTGCAAAAGCTTTTTAGTCTGATGTAGTCCCGTTTGTTTATTTTTGCTTTTATCTTTCTTGCCTGAGGAGTCATCTCAAAAAAATATTGCCAAGACCACGTCAAAGAATATACTGCCTATCTTCTTCTAGGAGTTTTATGGTTTCAGATCTTACATTTAAGTCTTTAATCCATTTTGAGTTTATTTTTGAATATCGTGTGAAAACGTAATTTGATTCTTTTGCATGTAGCTGTACAGCTTCCCAACACCATTTACTGATGGGGCAGTTTTTTCCTCATTGTATTATTTATTCTTGCCTCCCTTGTTGTAGATTAATTGACCATAAATGCGTGGGTTTATTTCTGAGCTCTCTATTCTGCTCCACTGATCTATGTGTCTGGCTTTGTGCCAGTACCATACTGCTTGGATTACTGTAGCTTTGAGGTATAGGTTGAAGTCAGGGAGCATGATACATCCTGCTTTGTTCTTCCTCAAGATAGTTTTGGCTATTCAGGGTATTTTGTGTATCCATACAAATTTTAGAATTATTTGCTCTAGCTCTGTGAAAAATGCCATTGATATTTTGATAGGGATTCAGGGTGCTACTTTTATTTTTTTAAACATCTTTATTGGAGTATAATTGCTTTACAATGGTGTATTAGTTTCTGCTGTATAACAAAGTGAATCAGCTATAAGTATACATATATCCCCATGTCTCCTCCCTCTTGTGTCTCTGTCACACCCTCCCTATCCCACCCCTCTAGCTGGACACAAAGCACCAAGCTGATCTCCCTGTGGATGAGGCTGCTTCCCACTAGCTATCTATTTTGCACTAGGTAGTGTATATATGTCCATGCCACTCTCTCACTTCATCCCAGCTTACCCTTCCCCCTCTCTGTGTCCTCAGGTCCATGCTCTACTTCTGTGTCTTTATTCCTGTCCTGCCCCTAGGTTCTTCAGGACCATTTTTTTTTCTTTTAGATTCCATATGTATGTGTTAGCATACAGTATTTGTTTTTCTCTTTCTGACTTACTTCACTCTGTATGACAGACTCCAGGTTCATCCACCTCACTACAAATAACTCAATTTCATTTCTTTTTATGGCTGAGTAACATTCCCTTGTATATATGTACCACATCTTCTTTACCTATTAATCTGTCGATGGATGTTTAGGTTTCTTCCATGTCCTGGCTATTGTAAATAAAGCTGCAGTGAACATTGTGGTACATGACTCTTCTTGAATTATGCTTTTCTCAGGGTATATGCCTGGTAGTGGGATTGTTGGGTGGTATGGTAGTTCTATTTTTAGTTTTTTAAGGAACCTCCATACTGTTCTACATAGTGGCTGTATCAATTTACATTCCCACCAACAGTGCAAGAGGGTTCCTTTTTCTCCACACCCGCTCCAGCAATTATTGTTTGTAGATTTTTTGATGATGGCCATTTTGACTGGTGTAAGGTGATACCTCATTGTACTTTTGATTTGCATTTCTCTAATGATTAGTGATGTTGAGCATCCTTTCATGTGTTTGTTGGCAAACTGTATGTCTTCTTTGGAGAAATGTCTATTTAGGTCTACTGCCCGTTTTTGGATTGGGTTGTTTGTTTTTTTGATATTGAGCTGCATGAGCTGCTTGTATATTTGGAGATTAATCTTTTGTCTTTGCTTCGCTTGCAAATATTTTCTCCCACTCTGAGGGTTGTCTTTTCATCTTCTTTATGGTTTCCTTTGCTGTGCAAAAGCTTTGAAGTTTCATTTGGTCCCATTTGTTTATTTTTGGTTTTATTTCCCTTACTCTAGGAGGTGGGTCAAAAAGGATCTTACTGTGGTTTATGTCATAGAGTGTTCTTCCAATGTTTTCCTCTAAGAGTTTTATAGTGTCTGGCTTTATATTTAGGTTTTTAATCCATGTTGAGTTTATTTTTGTGTATGAGGTTAGGGAGTGTTCTAATTTCATTCTTTTACATATAGCTGTCCAGTTTTCCCAGTACCACTTGTTGAAGAGGCTCTCTTTTCTCCCTTGTATACTCTTGCCTCCTTTATCAAAGACAAGGTGACCATATGTGTGTGGGTTTATCTCTGGGATTTCTACCCTGTTCCATTGATCTATATTTCTGTTTTTGTGCCAGTACCATACTGTCTTGATTACTGTAGCTTTGTAGTATAGTCTTAAGTCAGGGAGCCTGATTCCTCCAGCTCCATTTTTCTTTCTCAAGATTTCTTTGGCTATTTGGGGTCTTTTGTGTTTCCATACAAATTGTGAAATTTTTTGTTCTAGTTTTGTGAAAAATGCCAGTGGTAGTTTGATAGGGATTGCATTGAATCTGCAGAGTGCTTTGGGTCATATAGCCATTTTCACAGTGTTGATTCCTCCAATCCAAGACCATAGTATATCTCTCCATCTGTTTGTATTATCTTTAATTTCTTTCATCAGTGTCTTATAGTTTTCTGAGGGTAGGTGTTTTACCTCCTTAGGTAGGTTTATTCCTAGGTATTTTATTCTTTTTGTTGCAGTGGTAAATGGGAGTGTTTCTTTAATTTCTCCTTCAGATTTTTCATCATTAGTGTTTAGGAATGCAAGAGATTTCTGTGCTTTAATTTTGTAACCTGCTACTTTACCAAATACATTGATTAGCTCTAGTATTTTTCTGGTAGCATCTTTAGGATTCTCTATGTATAGTATCAAGTCATCTGCAAACAGTGACAGTTTTACTTCTTCTTTTCTGATTTGGATTCCTTTTATTTCTTTCTCACCTCTGACTGCTGTG
This sequence comes from Phocoena sinus, assembly GCF_008692025.1. Lineage (NCBI taxonomy): Eukaryota > Metazoa > Chordata > Mammalia > Artiodactyla > Phocoenidae > Phocoena > Phocoena sinus. The sequence goes on along the minus strand of NC_045770.1, from coordinate 99,857,665 downwards.
GCTAAAACTTGCAAAACTATGTTGAGTAATAGTGGTGAGAGTGGCAACCTTGTGTTGTCCCTGATCTTAGTGGAAATGGTTTCAGTTTTTCACCATTGAGAACGATGTTGGCTGTGGGTTTTTCATACCTGGCCTTTATTATGTTGAGGTAAGTTTCGTCTATGCCTACTTTCTGGAGGGTTTTTTTTATCATAAATGGGTGTTGAATTTTTTCAGAAGCTTTTTCTGCATCTATTGAGATGATCATATGGTTTTTCTCCTTCAATTTGATAATATGGTTTATCACATTGATTGATTTCCGTATACTGAAGAATGCTTGTGTTCCTGGGATAAACCCCACTTGATTATGGTGTATGATCCTTTTAATGTGCTGCTGGATTCTGTTTGCTAGTATTTTGTCGAGGACTTTGCATCTATGTTCATCAGTGATATTGGCCTGTAGTTTTCCTTTTTTGTGCCATCTTTGTCTGGTTTTGGTATCAGGGTGATGGTGGCCTCATAGAATGACTTGGGGAGTGTTCCTCCCTCTGCTATATTTTGGAAGAATTTGAGAAGGATAGGTATTAGGTCTTCTCTAAATATTTGATAGAATTCGCCTGTGAAGCCATGTGGCCCGGGGCTTTTGTTTGTTGCAAGATTGTTAATCATAGCTTCAATTTCAGTGCTTGTGATTGGTCTGTTTATATTTTCTATTTCTTCCTGGTTCAGTCTCAGGAGGTTGTTCTTTTCTAAGAATTTGTCCATTTCTTCCAGGTTGTCCATTTTATTGGCATAAAGTTGGTTGTAGTAATCTCTCATGATCCTTTGTATTTCTGCAGTGTCAGTTGCTACTTCTTTTTCATTTCTAATTCTGTTGACTTGAGTCTTCTCCCTTTTTTTTTTTTGATGAGTCTGGCTAATCATTTATCAATTATGTTTGTTTTCCCAAAGAACCAGTTTTTAGTTTTATTGATATTTGCTATTGTTTCCTTCATTTCTTTTTCATTTATTTCGGATCTGACCTTTATGATTTCTTTCCTTCTGCTAACTTTGGGGTTTTCTTGTTCTTCTTCTTCTAATTCCTTTAGGTGTAAAGTTATGTTGTTTACTTGAGATGTTTCTTGTTTCTTGAGGTAGGATTGTATTGCTATAAATTTCCCTCTTAGAACTGCTTTTGCTGCATCCCATAGGTTTTGGGTCGTCGTGTTTTCTTTGTGATTTATTTCTAGGCATTTTTTGCTTTCCTCTTTGATTTCTTCAGGGATCTCTTGGTCATTTAGTAGTGTATTGTTTACCCTCCATATGTTTGTATATTTTACAGTTTTTTTCATGTCATTGATATCTAGTCTCATAGCGTTGTGGTCGTAAAAGATACTTGATATGATTTCAATTTTCTTAAATTTACCAAGGCTTGATTTGTGAGTCAAGATATGATCTATCCTGGAGAATGTTCCATGAGCACTTGAGAAGAAAGTGTATTCTGTTGTTTTTGGATGGAATGTCCTATAAATATCAATTAAGTCCTTCTTGTTTAATGTATCATTTAAAGCTTGTGTTTCCTTATTTATTTTCATTTTGGATGATCTGTCCATTGGTGAAAGTGGGGTGTTAAAGTCCCCTACTATGATTGTGTTACTATCAATTTCCCCTATTATGGCTGTTAGCATTTGCCTTATGTATTGTGGTGCTCCTATGTTAGGTGCATAAATATTTACAATTGTTATTTTTTCTTCTTGGATTGATCCTTTGATGTTTATATAGTGTCCTTCTGTGTCTCTTGTAATAGTCTTTCTTTTAAAGTCTGTTTTGTCTGATATGAGAATTGCTACTCCAGCTTTCATTTGATTTCCATTTGCATGGAATATCTTTTTCCATCCCCTCACTTTCAGTCTGTATGTGTCCCTAGGTCTGAAGTGGGTCTCTTGTAGACAGCATATATATGGGTCTTGTTTTTGTATCCATTCCTCCAGTCTATGTCTTTTGGTTGTAGCATTTAATCCATTTACATTTAAGGTAATTATCGATATGTATGTCCTATTACCATTTTTTAAATTGCTTTGGGTTTGTTATTGTAGGTCATTTTCTTCTCTTGTGTTTCCCCTAGAGAAGTTCCTTTAGCATTTGTTGTAAACCTGGTTTGGTGGTGCTGAATTTTAGCCTTTTCTTGTCTGTAAAGGTTTTAATTTCTCCATCGAATCTGAATGAGATCCTTGCTGGGTAATCTTGGTTGTAGGTTTTTTCCCTTTCATCACTTTAAATACGTCCTGCAATACCATTCTGGCTTGCAGAGTTTCTGTTGAAAGGTCAGCTGTTAACCTTATGGGGATTCCCTTGTGTTTTATTTGTTGCTTTTCCCTTTGCTTTTAATATTTTTTCTTTCTATTTAATTTTTGATAGTTTGATTAATATGGGTCTTGTGTTTCTCCTTGGATTTATCCTGTATGGGATTCTGTGTGCTTCCTGGACTTGATCGAGTATTTCCTTTCCCTTATTAGGGAAGTTTTCAACTACAATCTATTCAAATATTTTCTCAGTCCTTTTCTTTTTCTCTTCTTCTTCTGGGATCCCTATAATTCGAATGTTGGTATTTAATGTTGTGCCAGAGGTCTCTGAGACTGTCCTCAATTCTTTTCATTCTTTTTTCTTTATTCTGCTCTGTGGTAGTTATTTCCACTATTTTATCTTCCAGGTCACTTATCTGTTCTTCAGCCTCAGTTATTCTGCTATTGATTCCTTCTGGAGAATGTTTAATTTCATTTATTGAGTTGTTCATCATTGTTTGTTTGCTCTTTACTTCTAGGTCCTTTTTAAACGTTTCTTGTATTTTCTCCATTCTATTTATTTGATGGAGTTTTTTGTCATTTCTTTTTCTCTGTCATGTCTTCAAAATTCTTCAGTGTTTTTACAATTCAAAAGTATATTTTAGAAGTTATTTATTTTATTTTTTTTGAATTTTATTTTATTTATTTTTTTATACAGGAGGGTCTTATTAGTTATCCATTTTATACATATCAGTGTATATATGTCAATCCCAATCTCCTAATTTTTCACACCATCATCCCCCCACAACTTTCCCCCTTTGGTGTCCATACGTTTGTTCTCTACATCTGTGTCTCAATTTCTGCCCTGCAAACCAGTTCATCTGTACCATTTTTCTAGGTTCTACATATATGTGTTAATATACGATATTTGTTTTTCTCTTTCTGACTTACTTCACTCTGTATGACAGTCTCTAGATCAAGTAAATTTCTCCATTTCTTCCAGGTTGTCCATTTTATTGGCATAGAGTTGCTTGTAGTAGTCTCTTAGGATGCTTTGTATTTCTGCGGTGTCTGTTGTAACTTCTCCTTTTTCATTTCTAATTTTATTGATTTGAGTCCTCTCCCTCTTTTGCTTGATGTGTCTGACTAATGGTTTATCAATTTTGTTTATCTTCTCAAGGAACCAGCTTTTAGTTTTACTGATCTTTGCTATTGTTTTCTTTGTTTCTATTTCATTTATTTCTTCTCTGATCTTTATGATTCCTTTCCTTCTACTAACTTTGGGTTTTGTTTTTTCTTCTTTCTCTAGTTCCTTTAGGTGTAAGGTTAGATTGTTTATTTGAGATGTTTGTTGTTTCTTGAGGTAGGATTGTATTGCTATAAACTTCCCCTTTAGAACTGCTTTTGCTGCATCCCATAGGTTTTGGGTCATTGTGTTTTCATTGTCATTTGTTTCTAGGTATTTTTTTATTTTGTCTTTGATTTCTTCAGTGATCTCTTGGTTATTTAGTAACGTATTGTTTAGCCTCCATGTGTTTGCGTTTTTTAAGTTTTTTTCTCTGTAATTGATTTCTAATCTCATAGCATTGTGGTCAGAAAAGATGCTTGATATGATTTCAGTTTTACTAAATTTACTGAGGCTTGATTTGTGACCCAAGATGTGATCTATCCTGAAGAACGTTCCGTGCGCGCTTGAGAAGAAAGTGTAATCTGCTGTTTTGGGATGGAATGTCCTATAAATATCAATTAAATCTATCTGGTCTATTGTGTTATTTAAAGCTGTGTTTCCTTATTTTCTGTTTGGGTGATCTGTCCATTGGTGTAAGTGAGGTGTTAAAGTTCCCCACTACTATTGTGTTACTGTCGATTTCCTCTTTTATAGCTGTTAGCAGTTGCCTTATGTATTGAGGTGCTCCTATGTTGGGTGCATATATATTTATAATTGTTATATCTTCTTCTTGGATTGATCCCTTGATCATTATGTAGTGTCCTTCCTTGTCTCATGTAACATTCTTTATTTTAAAGTCTATTTTATCTGATATGAGTATTGCTACTCCAGTTTTCTTTTGATTTCCATTTGCATGGAATATCTTTTTCCATCCCCTCACTTTCAGTCTGTGTCCCTAGGTCTGAAGTGGGTCTCTTGTGGACAGCATATACATGGGTCTTGTTTTTGTATCCATTCAGCGAGCCTGTGTGTTTTGGTTGGAGCATTTAATCCATTCACGTTTAAGGTAATTATCGATATGTATGTTCCTATGACCATTTTCTTAATTGTTTTGGGTTTATTTTTGTAGGTCCTTTTATTCTCTTGTGTTTCCCACTTAGAGAAGTTCCTTTAGCATTTGTTGTAGAGCTGGTTTGGTGGGGCTGAATTCTCAGCTTTTGCTTGTCTGTAAAGCTTTTGATTTCTCCATCAAATCTGAATGAGATCCTTGCTGGGTAGAGTAATCTTGGTTGTAGGTTCTTCCCTTTCATCCATTTAAATATGTCATGCCACTCCCTTCTGGCTTGTAGAGTTTCTGCTGAGAAATCAGCTGTTAACCTTATGGGAGTTCCCTTGTATGTTATTTGTCGTTTTTCCCTTGCTGCTTTCAATAATTTTTCTTTGTCTTTAATTTTTGCCAATTTGATTACTGTGTGTCTTGGCATGTTTTTCCTTGGGTTTATCCTGTTTGGGACTCTCTGCGCTTCCTGGACTTGGGTGGCTATTTCCTTTCCCATGTTAGGGAAATTTTCGACTCTAATCTCTTCAAATATTTCCTCTGGTCCTTTCTCTCTCTCTTCTCCTTCTGGGACCCCATAATGTGAATGTTGTTGTGTTAAATGTTGTCCCAGAGGTCTCTTAGGCTGTCTTCATTTCTTTTCATTCTCTTTTCTTTATTCTGTTGCACAGCAGTGAATTCCACCATTCTGTCTTCCAGGTCACTTATCTGTTCTTCTGCCTCAGTTATTCTGCTATTGATTCCTTCTAGTGTAGTTTTCATTTCAGTTATTGTATTGTTCATCTCTGTTTGTTTGTTCTTTAATTCTTCTAGGTCTTTGTTCAACATTTCTTGCATCTTCTCGATCTTTGCCTCCATTGTTTTTCCGAGATCCTGGATCATCTTCACTATCATTATTCTGAATTCTTTTTCTGGAAGGTTGCCTATCTCCACTTCATTTAGTTGTCTTCCTGGGGTTTTGTCTTGTTACTTCATCTGGTACATAGCCCTCTGCCTTTTCATCTTGTCTATCTTTCTGTGATTGTGGTCTTTGTTCCACAGGCTGCAAGATTGTAGTTCTTGCTTCTGCTGTCTGCCCTCTAGTGGATGTGGCTATCTAAGAGGCTTGTGCAAGTTTCCTGATGGGAGGGCCTGGTGTTGGGTAGAGCTGGCTGTTGCTGTGGTGGGCAGAGCTCAGTAAATCTTTAATGTGCTTGTCTGCTGACCGGTGGGGCTGAGTTCCCTCCCTGTTGGTTGTTTGGCCTGAGGTGACCCAATACTGGACCCTACCCGGGCTCTTTAGTGGAGCTAATGGTGGACTCTGGGAGGGCTTACACCAAGGCATACTTCCCAGAACTTCTGCTGCCAGTGTCCTTGTCCTCACAGTGAGACACAGCCACCCCCTGCCTCTGCAGGAGACCCTCCAACACTAGCAGGTGGGTCTGGTTCAGTCTCCAGTGGGGTCACTGCTCCTTCCCCTGGGTCCCGATGCGCACACTACTTTGTGTGTGCCCTGCAAGGGTGGAGTCTCTGTTTCCCCCAGTCCTGTCGAAGTCCTGCAGTCAAATCCCACTAGCCTTCAAAGTCTGATTCTCTAGGAATTCCCCCTGCCGTTGCCAGACCCCCAGGTTGGGAAGCCTGACATGGGGCTCAGAACCTTCCCTCCAGTGGGTGGACTTCTGTGGTATAAGTGTTCTCCAGTTTGTGAGTCACCCACACAGCAGTTTTGGGGTTTGATTTTATTGTGATTGTGCCCCTCCTGCCGTCTCATTGCAACTTCTCCTTTGTCTTTGGATGTGGAGTATCTTTTTTGGCGAGTTCCAGTGTCTTCCTGTCAATGATTGTTCAGCAGTTAGTTGTGATTCTGGCTCTCCTGCAAGAGGGCGTGAGAGCATGTCCTTCTACTCTGCCATCTTGGACCAATCTCTCAGAAGTCATTTAAAGTGATAACTAGTTATCTATTTTCTTAACATCTTATTTGGATTCCATAGAAGGAACTTAGAATAGTGGACCTCAAACTGCTACACATTAGAATCACATGAGAGTTTTTAAAAATGCAAGTTTTCTTAAAAGAAAAAAGAATTATGTGTCTGCTTCATTGAATAAGTTTTAATGAAGTTTTTTTACCATCTTATGACTTGGATTGTTCCTGTCATAAACGTAGATTTACTGCAGCTGTTTCCTGCAAAATGCAAAAGCATAACTTTAAGTTTCATTTCCTGTACAGATAAAAGCACAGAGAGTCGTTGATGGATCCCTGGGCAGCTCTTTCCCTGCAGAAGCTGATGAAAAATGGTGCCCAATAGTTATGCTATGAGTGCTTCTTGACATCTTAGGGGGCCAGTTACTTCTCCCTTCCTTGATCTCACCTGGTTCCTGGAGTAATACTGCTCCTGTCTGATGCTGCAGCCCACAAATTTGTTTCTACCATATTGGCTGTGCTGGTTGTTCCTATCAAAGCTGAGGAAATATTGTTTTGAAGATCAAAAACACTGTAAAAGCCACACACAGTTGTCAGTCAGTTGTTAGAATGTTAATAAGTTGGCAGTGAAACGCCTGAAGTGAAAAGTGTCCAAACTTTCCAATATCCTCTTGACTGCTCACCAGTGACAGCAGATTAATGCCTTAATGAAATTTAATGATGTAAATTCGATAAAGGCAGGAATTTTTGTCTGTGTTGTTCACTGCCTATATCCTCATCACTTAGAACCAGGCCCACGTGCAATAAATATTTGAATTTGTTAAATGAAAGGTACCCTGTGCCTATCTGTGCTTGCAGGTTTTAGACCACCCACTGTTCTGGGTAATTTCTTGCCCTGTTTCTCAAACCATCGGTTATCTCTCTACCATCTTTTACAACCAAACATTCCCAAAGCAGAATCTTCTCTCACAGCTTAAATGTTTCCATGTCACATTCAATTTTCAGTGAATTGCAGTCTTTCTTCTCATCTTAATACCTTTCTAAAATTGTTTCCCCTAATACTGCTAGTGACGACCTGTTAGCTGTATCCAGTGAGCTCTATTCAATCCCCGTTCTTTAGGATTTCTCAACAACACTGCTCTGCTTCCTCCTGGCCCTTTGAGATGCTTGTCCTTCCTTAGCTTCCCAAACAGGACATTCTCTTAAATCCCTTTCCTACTTTCTTTGACATCCTCAATTTCATCTTCACTAATTTCACTTTCTCAGACAGCCAGATGTGAGCATTCCTTACAAGGTGTCACCCTCCCCTGGGAACTCTCATTCATTCCCATAACTTACCAATTTTAGGTGAATTCTTCATGCAGTGCCATGTTCTTTCAATCCTGTTCTCTCATCTGATTTTCAAGCTTGCATTTCCAGCGATTTGCAATGCATATCATAATGAATCTTCAATCTATGATGTGAAATCATAGAACTGCTCCATTCTGAGCTCATGATCCAGTTCCCATGCTTCTCCTTTCTCAGCTTCCTATCTCCCTCTTTTAGCATCATCACCGTCTAATGCCCTTCCTACTTCCCATCATCCAAACCCAAAGCTGAGAGCTGTTTTGATTTCTTCCTCTTTTTCACTCCTTATATCTAATAAATTCCTTCACATTTATTAAATCCTTTCTACCCCCAAATGTCTAAAATATAGCCCCCCACCTTTATTTCTAGTCTTTAATTCAGGTCTAGCTCCTTGTTTACTCCTATTGTCTCACTTGTTTTATAAACTATTAATTGTAATTTCTTTCTTCCCTTCTCAGCTCACCTCCAATGATTCTCTAATACTTATGGATTAAAGTCCAGATGCCATGAGCATTTAAGACCCTGCATAGTGTGGTTCCAGCCTTTGTCTATTGCCTTAAGTTAATTACACCCTGAGTTAACCATGATCCATCTAGGCTCTTCTGATTGGCTGTGAACACAACTAGAATGTTTCTGTTTCATCCTGTATAGGTATTGTTCCTCCTACCTGGAATGTTCTTTTTCTCTTATTATATAATTTCTACTTATTCCCTAAGATTCAACTCAAATCCCTTCTATTCCATGAGATTTCCTGGTAATATCCTAGCCTTCATTGAGCTCGTTCCTATAATATTATGGAGCAATTATTTTGTGCTAGGCATTGGAGCCTTTTACTGTTACTTAGTCCTTCCTGGCTATCTTATGTCACTTATCATCTCTTTTAAAATTATTTTTATTGGAATACAATTCACACATCTTTTAAATTTTTTTAAATATATTCACAAAATTATACAACCATCATTGCACCATTATATAATTACAGAATATTTTCATCTTGCCAAAGGAAACCCAACTAATTAACAATCACTTTCTGTTTCTCCTGCCCCCCTGTCTTCTGCCTATATCTATTTTTTGTTTTTATGGATTTACCTATTATGTGCATTTCATATAAATGGAATCATATAATATATAGTTTCTTATATCTGACTTCTTATACTTAAAATGATATTTTTAAGGCTCATGTATGTTATGACATGTACCGGTACATCATTCCTTTCATGGCTGAATAATGTTTCATTATATGGATATACCACATTTTCTTTATCTGTTCATCAGTTGATAGACATCTGGGTTGTTTCCACTTTTTGCCTATTATGAATAACGCTCCTATGAACATTTGTATAAAAGTTTGTGTGTGATCCTGTGTTTTCACTTTTCCTAGGTATATACCTAGTAGTGGACTACTGAGCCTTACCTTATAGTAATTCTATGTTTAGCTTTTTGAGGAACTGCCAAACAATGTTTCAAAGCAGCTACACCATTTTACATTACCACCAGCAATGTATGAGGGTTCTAATTTTTCCAAATCCTCACCAAGCTCGTTACTTTCTTTTTGATTATAGCCATCCCCATGGGTGTGAAGTCATATCTCATTGTGGTTTTGATTTGCATTTCCCTAGTGACTAGTGATGGGCATCTTTTCATATGCTTATTGACCATTTGTGTATTTTCTTTGGACAAGTATATATTCAAATCCTTTGCCCAAGTTTAAATGTGTTACTTGTCTTTTTATTGCTGAGCTGTAAGCTTTCTTTATACGTTCTGGATACTAGACCCTTATCAGATATATAATTTGCAGATATTTTCTCCCCTTCTGTAGGTTGTTTTCACTTTCTTTTCAGTGCCCTTTGCAGCACAAAAGTTTTTAATTTTGATGATGTTCACTTTTTAATTTGTTTATGCTTTTGTTGTCATACCTAAGAAACCATTGTCTAACCCAAGGTTATGAAGTTTATACCTATGTTTTCTTCTGAGAGTTTTGTAGTTTTTGCTCTTATATTTAGGCCTCTGATCCATTTTGAGTTAATTTTTGTATGTGATATGAGGTAAGTGTCCAATTTCATTCTTTTTTGCATGTGGCTACCCAGTTTTCCCACCACGGTTTTTTAAAATATTATTCTTTTCCCATTGAATTTTCTTGGATCCCTACTGCTTACCTTTTAACATATATAGTTTTTATCACCTCTAGTTAGGCAGTAAGATTTTTGAGGGCAGGGGGTTTCTCTTATATTTAGGTATACCCTCTGTACTTAACAGGTTGCCCTACCCATAGTAGGTGTCTGATGGATAGATTACTAACGTCTGTCTTTCCAACCAGATAGTAAGCTCTTAAAATGAGAGGACTTGCTTATTTTTGCTTACCGGTAGGCTGGGATCAGTAAGTACTTTTGGATGATTGAATTAATGATTTCCCAATGATGAGTTCGTGTCTTACTTCAGGATTTTTGTTCTCCCTTGCAGCAGGATGCATACTAGGTAAGAGTAATTTTCTTACAGTAAGTCACCAAGGGAAGAGGTGAACAAGGGGCAAACATGACTCCATGGGAAAATCCTAGCTTAGCTTTGATTTTGCCACCATATGATTCTACCATATTCATTTTAGATTGTTTGGTCCTCTTAAGCTCAGAACACATAACCAGGTTTTGAATGAAAGGAAACCCCTTTAAGGTTTAGACTTAGGAAATTTTCCGATTTGTGTTTTAGGTGATGTACCAAGAATTTAAAACAAATCAAATCCAAGCTACCATTTCTGTGTATTGGACTTTTCTCTTCTGAAAGTGTAATAAAAATGAATTCCCTGGTTTTTAACCAGTGCCAGTACTTCCTATTGGTGGGCTTTGACAAGGCCTAATGTGTGAAAACATATTTTGAATAATGAGAACAGGAAATATGTTTCTTCCTTGCTCATGGTTTCTGCAGCTATAAAAGTGATTTGCAAAAAAAAAAAGAAAAAAAGGAAATACGCTAAGTATCCAATTATAGAGGAAGGGTGAATTTATTCTATATTGATTCAATGAAGTGCCAAGTTGCAACTAAAAATAATACTTAAGAAAATTATATACCAGTAAAGAAACATATTTATGATATAAATTTAAGTATAAAAAGATTACATTGTGCAGTGATTGCAACTAGGTAAAATTATGTACTGTTGTGAACTAAGGTGATCAACCATCCTGGTTTGCCTCGGGCTATCTGGTTTTTAGCACTAAAAGTCCTGTATCCCAGGAAATCTCTCAGTCCTGAGCAGAGTGGGGTGGTCCGTCACCCTACTATGAACAAATTGCCTAAGAGATAATTGGGGAGAAGGTCATAGCAAGGATTTTCATTCTTTTCTAAGAGTAGACATCAGTGGTGTCTCGTTATAAGGAGTTAATTTGAGGTCAGAAAAAACTAACTATTTGAGGTCATAAAAATGAATAAAATAAACTAAAATTCTTAAGGAAACCATGAGTTTGGAGAAGGATGCTCATATATATTTCAGAAGTGGAGAAAATGAGATAGAAATAAGATCTTGTCTCTTTTGAAGGTTTTCTCACTGAATTTTGCCTTGAGTCTGCCATTGCCACAACCTCTTCCCTTTCCCCTAGTCCAAGGCAGGCACTGGTCCTAGTCTACCACCATATATTCCAGTCACATTCTGGACCGCAGACAGCAAGGAATGTGTTATTAATGACCTGTTCCAGGAAAATTTTCTACAGGAATATGTGTGTGTGGTAGAATATGTTGACATGAATAGTCGATGTCTTGACATCTTACAGTTCAAACCCAGATTGGGATTATGTGAATATGAGCTTAAGGCTGCTGGAGCCACCCATGGTCAGAATGTTACAAGAGTAAAGAAGATTAGAGAAACACCATGTTGGAGTCATCTGCTGTAGAAGAGAACACACATATAGTTTTATTCATTTAAAGCCATTTTCGAGGACATAGACTGAAACGTCCCACCTCCTTTTTTTTTTTTTTTTTTTCCTAATCACAGGAATTATCTTCCATTGGTGGTCAAAGTGGAAATAGCACTGAGAGTGGAAATTACATTGTCTGTGTACCTACCAGAGTCTGACAGCACTCGGCATGTAGCAAATGCTCAAATGTAGCTGATAGCTTATAGTGACGTCTTCCTAGTTTAACATTCTTTCTATGTAGGGTAGTAACGTCTCTGAGTATGAAAAAGAATCTAGAAATAGGGTAAATATTCCCTGAGATTTGGCATCATAAGTAATTATGTTATTTTCAAGCATGATCTTCTTTCTCAGAATGTCTATAGCACTTAGTGTCTGCATTCTATAATCTGACAGCTAATTGTATATTAATGATTTTTCAAAGGTTGTGAATGTCTAAGTCTTTTTGTCCCCAAGGGGTAAAACTTGACTTCTGACTCTTTTGTGTGTTTCTCAACACCTGTTTCATGCTGGTCAGAGAGCAGGTGCTGATAAAACCTGTTGACTTGGCTCTAGTAGTTTATGTAGACATTGGATAGGCAATTTGGTTATTTCAAGCATTATAGCATTTGAATAAGAAGATCTAGGTATGAAACAGGCTCTCAAAATTACTTGCTGTGACCACTGACAAATTACCTTTACTTATTTATTTACTTATTTTCTCTTTGAACATTTGTAAAATAGGGATAGGGATTTTTTTTCCTTGATCGTGGAAGCTCAATTGCAATTATTTGATAAAATACTTGGTGAACTGGAAAATATTATACAAATACAAGTATTGATTATCCTTTGTAATTTGGGTACTCCTCGTGGCACTTTTTCTATCATTCTTTCTTCCTTTGCCTAAAGGCTAAAAGTAGGTAGACAGTGCAACCAAGAGCCTAGAAGAGGAGTTAGGGGAAGTTAAGACAGACGGAGATGTGTAAGCGGTGCTGTTTGTACAAAGACAGGGGTGAGGACTGGCCACTTAGAGCTGCCCCAGTGGGGTGTGGAAGCCACAGTGTCAGCCCCATATAAAGATAGACGGAATGGGATCTTTATTGTACCTCATTATTATTTTTTGCTTTCCGGAAAACAGTGGTGCAAATGAGACTCCTCGAAAAATGTAGATGTGGAAGGAATTAAAGATAGCTTAGGGACGGCATGGAGCAGTCACTTACATTTTTCATCTGGTGCAGAGTCTGCCTATTGCAGAGGGAAAAAATGAAAAAACAAACGAACTACTACTGCTGTGACTACTACTACACCTTATCCAAGGAACAGACCAGTGAGAAACCACATTCTGAAGCCCTTATTCAGCCTATTTTTTTAACGTAAGAAAGCTGTCCTAAACAAGAAACATGATGATACAGTCTACTACAATGGCCTATGTTCATCCTCTGAATGAGGACGGGGCGAAGGGAGCTGTGGTCACTCCATGCAAAGACCAGAGCGACATGGAGGCTGCGTGCAGAGTGCCTTCAGAAATGGGGGTAAATAAGTCTCTTGGAAGCTGTGAATGTTAATGTCTAAAAAAAAAGAAAACAGAAAACAGAAAAAAACTAGTTTAAGGGACACTATCATTTTCTGTTGGTGAGGCTTCCTGATCTTGGGGAGGTTCTGGAAAGGTTATTTCTGTTTCTTCTTCTTCTTCTTCTTCTTCTTCTTGGACTGGAATAATTTCAATGTCCTCTTCATTCTTTGGTTGGGAAGAAATTTCAATCTGCTCAACCACTTCTTCTTTTATTTCAATTGCCTGTTCCTTTTTTTCTTCTGCTGACAGGAGAACTACGTTCTGGAACACAAAATTGAACCAACTTTTCTTGACCTTTATCACTGGCACATTTCTCAGCAATCTGTATGAATATCAAATGCCTCCTGGTTTTTATGCTATTCATGTTACTTTCTATATGCTTCCCAGTACCAGGATTGATCTCCCAGATGCTCAGATCCTTATCAAATCACTTATCAAGGCTCATCCTCAAGGCGAGCAGACACTTGCCTGGAATGATAGCACAGTGTCTGGGAAATAACACTGCAATAATAGAGGAATTTAGATTTTAGTTTTGACTGGCCTTTATTGGAGATAACCTTGGGAAAGTAACTTTCTCTCTCCAATCCTGTCTTCCTCATCTGCAAAATGAAGGAATTGACGATGATTTCTAAATTCTCTTCCAAAGCTAACATCCTATGGTTCTGAAGCAGTTGATAATAGACCTGTCACTGGGATATTCATATCTCCCAATTGTGGAGCCTCTTTGAACCCATTGTTTTGGAAGAGGGATTAGAAAGAAAGAGGGGAGGAGAAGGGAATACTGAGAAATGAGGTGCAAGAAATAGTGGCTTTAATCAGCCTTCAGCCATCCTGTTTTTATGCATTAAGTATGGAATTCTGAAGTCAAGAGGGATGACTTGAAGTCCAGCAAGGTTAGTAAGAGGATGTACATAGCATAGGACTGTATCCTCTGTCTAACCTTTAAATCTATTTCAGATTTCAAGACACTTTTCTCCATTACTGGTATTTTCTGCTTTCCAGAAATATGCTAGGATCACTTTTCATGATGTTCCCAGGCTCATCAGATTACACTCTGCGTCAATGACTCTTTGTAGATGTGATTTTCCTACAGGGAGTTTGTGAACAGCATGGCTTCTACTTACAGCTTTGGGTCTGGAGCATATTTTTTTCCATTCGTTCTCAACAGTGCCAGCTGTCACAAGTTTCTGGAGGAAGGCAAAGAGCAACATCACTGCAAAAATGCCCTGAAGAACAGAAAAGTGAGGGTGAAAAGGTAATAATGAAAATACAAGAACATGGCTGGTGCTCAGTAAGTGACTGTGGACTGAAAGATCGATTCTTTAGGGAAATAATGACTGACTGTGAGAACTGCTAGTATCCACGTAACCCTAACCCTTAGCACAACTCCTGGCACATAACAGATAGGGCATGTTGCTGACAGAAAGTAAAGCAGTAATAATTAGTTGAAGAATCAATTCTGTGTAGGCGAGAACAATTATTGAGTCCCAAATTGAACTGTATCCAGCTTTAGGTGGTATAGTATCACACTAAGGAAACCTCTCCACACTTGGGAGATGCATTTTTCTCCCCTTCAAGCTCTACACTAAAAACTCCTTGAGGGGGCTTCCCTGGTGGCGCAGTGGTTGGGAGTCCGCCTGCCGATGCAGGGGTCACGGGTTCGTGCCCCGGTCCGGGAAGATCCCACATGCCGCGGAGCGGCTGGGCCCGTGAGCCATGGCCGGCTGAGCCTGTGCGTTCCGGAGCCTGTGCTCCGCAACGGGAGAGGCCACCGCAGTGAGAGCCCCGCGTACCGCAAAAAAAAAAAAAAACTCCTTGAGGCAAATGATGTTTAATACAACTTAGGTTCTTCAGTGTTCATCTTAATCAATAATAATAATAAATTTTCTGTTAATGATATAATAATAATAAATGTTAAAGCAAACACTTAAATAGCACTTTCTTTGTACCAGACACTGTTCTAAGTGCTTTCCATGTATTAACTCATCCCTCAAAACAGCCCTATAAATACTATAAACAGTAATAAATACTATCACCTTCCCCATTTTACAGTTGAAGAAAATGAGACAATGTGATCAGAATTCTTGCTCAACGCCATATAGGCAATAAGTAGCAGACACAGACAGTCTGGATCTAGAGTTGATGGTCATAAGAAAAATGCCATACTTCCTCCCTGAAAATAAATCCAGTTTCACACTTACCAAGAACAAAAACCGTATGCTGTCACAATATTGCATAGATAGAGAGTTTTTGTCAGCGGGGTTAGCTGGTTCACAGTTGTATATGTTAATGTGTGGTGTGGGAGCCTTAGTAAGGTTCAGATTCTCCATTTTAAAAAAATGGGAAATTGTCAGATTAAATATGTCCATGATCAAAAAAATTATTCCAGAAATAGCAGCAAAGAGGCTCAATGAGTTCATTATTATTCTCCCTCTGACCTGAAATAGAGACATAAAGATTTATTAATTGAGTTTAATTACCAATTGAAGAATATAAGCTAGGAAGGAATTCCAGATCCCATTCCCCTGACTCAGAAAGGCACTACACCTAAATCATACTAAGTTCTATTTCTCTCAGTTGTTTTTAGTCTCTTTGTCACTATAAAATGAAAAGCTTCATGTCTGAACCTTGTCCCTTTCGCAGATTTCCCCATCTCACTTATGCCACCACCATCCAATCAGTTCATCAAGAAAACATCCTAGGAGTAATCCTTGTACTTCCTTTCACTGCCACTGCCACCAGAATACTAGTAGACATTCAATACACAATTGTTGAGTAAATGAAATGAATAGTATTCAGATTAGATCACAGTGAAGCAGGATGGTATTGTGGGTATAGGTAGGGAAAGAGCACATAGAGCCCTCTAGGTCTGTACCATCAAGTGGAAACAAGCAAATGGTAACACCTATTCCCTCCCTCTTGCCCCAGGTTGCAGTCAGCCCCAGTCTATCATCTTTCAAAATACAATTAAGGCTGATGTCTCCGGGTAGCACAGGTAAGAGGATGTCAGTGTGAATGTTCTACCTTGCCGAGATGATAAGAGTTCGAAACAAGAAGGTATGTGCAAAAAGTACCATAATGGTGTGGGGTTATTGATGATTATCTTAAGACACATATTTCATCCCTGGTTGTATGACCTACAGATGGCAAGTCAGTAGGACTGACTGTATTTGGAGAATAAATACAACTTGATCTTCATAAACAGTTTTTCTTTTCCCCCAAACTGAGTTTGTCAGACCACCTCTAGACAGGAGCCATCTCAATCTCCTCTATCTCCATTGACTTCGGAAGTGACTCAAATTAGTAACAGCTTAGTAAGTGGAGAAAAGTTGAAGAAGGAAGCTTGCTGGTAAGCTCTTGACCTGTACAGAATCGGGGTTCTTTCTGGGTGTAAATGTGTCCTGAGGGGTTATATGCACAAGACCACTCTAGCTCTTTATAGCCTCTGAAGCACCCTCATATATATTACTCCATTTTATCCTCAGGAGAGTTTCATATGGTAGCAAGGACTATTATCTCCATTTTATAGGTTAAAATTCAGAGGTACAGGGCTTCCCTGGTGGCTCAGTGGTTGAGAGTCTGCCTGCCGATGCAGGGGACACGGGTTCGTGCCCCGGTCTGGGAAGATCCCACATGCCGCGGAGCGGCTGGGCCCGTGAGCCATGGCCGCTGAGCCTGCGTGTCCGGAGCCTGTGCTCCGCAACGGGAGAGGCCACAACAGTGAGAGGCCCGCGTACCGCAAAAAATAAAATAAAATTCAGAGGTACATAGGGGTAAACTGACTTGCTCAGGGTTACAGCTGAAGGTTAACTAGGACTTGAGTCAGTCATAGCGTTGATTAGACAGTTTTCCTAAATGCTGGTCTGAGAGAAATGACAAGATTTTGAAAGAAATCTCAGTCTCACACAGCATCTCACATTCCTAAGACCATAAGCATGCTCTTCAACGATCTGCCTTTAATTCTGTTTCCATGAATATCTCATTTCCATGTGTTTTATGAATGAAATCACAACGGCATCATAGAGGATCTTTTGCTTCTTCGGATTGAGCGATAACTCAGTGCTACTGTAACTCCAAAGGTCTTCAAGGGTCCTTCTTTTCAACCGAGAAAATAGCTACTTCTCTGATGTGTGGGAAAGAAGGACATACGATTACTTGCCAAACTCTTCATGGAGTTTTTCTCCGCTGCTGCCAGGAGTGATCCAGAAATGATATACTGTAAAAAGAGAGGTGGTGGGTGGGGAAGGGCAGGGGCGAGACAGGAGAAGCAGCAGAGAGAGAGAGGGGGGCAGAGAAGGAGATCACTTTTTAACATTGAGAACTGGTTGTAAAAAAGCTATCCACACTTTCAACCACTTTCACTAAGCTATCCCGTCCTTTTTAATGGATTTATTCATTTTTCAGCATATTTCTCCTTTATTCAGCTCAATGCCATGCAGTCCATGCCTTTTATTCAATCAGATGGGGAGCTGTGACTAGGAATATAGTAAGACCAGAGGCAGAATTCACATTTCCACGTCAATTAGTACTCACACTGTGAATCTAAAAGTTTTATTTTCAGTTTTCCTTTTTGTAATTTGGGGAATTGCTCTTTGGAGTTCACAGTGTTTTAAATGGCGTTGATGGCAATGATGAGTGAATTGATGTAGAAGAAATACTTGGCCTGAATGTCGTAGGCACTTCATTCAAACATGGGCTGCTACAGGAAGTGGTCATTATTTCTCATCTTCCTTTTCTACTATTCAAGCTGTAAGATGGAGGAAACTCTTTCACTAATCCATCTCTCCTTGTGCTGAAAATTTCAATCCTGGACCTGTCTTCATAGTCGCATCTATGAAGGTGTAATGGTGATGAAAACATCACCGTCCCATACCACATCCAGACAGGGTTACAAGCTTGGAAAACAGGCATGTGAAACAGCCATAAAGAATACTGCTCTGCTGATAAGTGAGGGGAGATTTATTTGGGATGGGACTAATTTCACCACGTGAGATAGTAACTAAAGAGAATTGTAGGGAAGAAGGACCAGGTGGGAGGAAGTTTGCTTTCTGAAACACCATGCTCTACAGTCCAAACGTATAGTACCCAGCCCGCTTCATGCTGGACATTGACTTTGGAGAGGTCCTGCTCTGAGAAGTCTTTCCTCCCTGTGTAGATCCATGTAGGGCAGCTTTCTCTGAATTCCCATGAAGCATGACCACTGACTCTCAACCATGGGATTCATGCTCAATGCAGTCAACCTCTCTTTCCACTAAATCACGTCAACCAGATAACCTGTTCCCTACTCCTGTGCTTTCCTCAACACAGAAATAACCTGGTATATTCCTGTGGCGCTTTTTAACCTTTTTGTCTGTATCGCCCCCCAAATGGTTGTTAGTTTTTACTTACCATAATGCCTCCCCAGAGAGGGTACCACAGAGTTACGCAGATGGGTGCATAGACCTCCGCGTGAAGCAACAGGAGGCCGCCCAGGGCAATGTGGAAGAGCCCATTCATAATCTGGACAGCCTGGGGAGAGAATAGGGGCACTGATGGATGAACTGACGTCATCGTCAGGTCAGAAAGTGAAAGTGAGGCCGGAAGCCCTGGTTCCTGACCTGGATGGGGCTGTGTAAGATGTCCAAAGCAAGCGGTGAAGGTGCCAAGACCTTTGTCTTGTTCTGATTCATTTTCCCCACCACCTGGGGCGTTTCCAAGGCAGGTATATGTGGTATGCTGGTGATGAACTGGGATGGAAGACCCCTAACTATGCAAGCCTCAAGATCAAGTGGCATAAGATCACCATGATAGTCTCTCTGTACGTCCCTGATTTGGCCCCCTGTGTCAGACATAAAGATCACCTCAGGTGGGATCAGATACCTTCCAGTCGGACTGAATTTTGTACCTGGCCTACAGCATCTGCTTCTGTAGGCCAGAGAGTCCCTAGGATGTGGAATGGAGGGCAACTGACTTACCCCCAAAGCCTTAGATTCCCTCATGAAGAAGCTCTGTGTGGCGCCCACCACTGAAGGCACCCTCCTGGGAATTAGTTTCTGAACAGGCTGCATGGCAATAGGGCCTGCCGGGAAAGCTCCACTCATGGAATTTCTGGGCGTCGTCATTTCACCCTCAAAAGTCCTAAAAATAAAACAAATAATAAAATGAGGAGAGAGAGAACAGGATTCTTGGCAGTCTTTTATCTCGTGTTGTGCACCTCTCTGTGGGTGTCACTGAAGGCAGACACGGCCTCTTCCTAGTGACTTTGGATCTAAAGCAAGGCCTCCTGCCATGTTCTAAGGCAGGATCTGGAGGGGGCATCTCATGCAAGGGTTTATGGGCCCAGGGATCCCTGCCAGTATTTTTTTTTTTTTTTTTTTTTGCGGTGCGCGGGCCTCTCACTGTTGTGGCCTCTCCAGTTGCGGAGCACAGGCTCCGGACGCGCAGGCTCAGTGGCCATGGCTCACGGGCCCAGCCACTCCGCGGCATGTGCGATCTTCCCGGACCGGGGCACGAACCCGTGTCCCCTGCATCGGCAGGCGGACTCTCAACCGCTGCGCCACCAGGGAAGCCCCTGCCAGTATTCTTGACAGACACATTTGGGACATGTTTCCTCTTTGTCGAGAACGTCACGCTCATATTCTCTGTGTTCTGTGCGTCTGTCATTTCTGGATGCTTTTCTTGTGCTTTCATATTGGAAAATGTGTTCTGTGTGGGCTCGTCCTTGTCCTTTTGCTTACCTGCTTTTGTCCATTGGGATGGGCCAGAGTCACCGTGATGGAGGATGGTGAAGACTGTTGGAGTCGAGAGGGGCCGAGTCAATCTTCCCTCCTCCCGCTAGCTCTGCCACCTTGAGTAAATCACTTCAAGGAGGCTCTTGAAGGTTCTGTGTGAGACTGTGGCCTCTGAATCAGACTGCCTAGGTTTAGATCATGATTCTTCTATTTGCTGTGAAACTCTGGGTAAGTTCTTTAAACTCTCTGGGCCTCAACTTCTCCAACTGTAAAATGGGGATAGTAATCATTCTTATCTCATAGGGTTGCTGTGAGACTTAAATGGGCTGATGGTGTGTGCATGGCTGGTTTCTTTCCGTTCAGGGATAGCTCAAATGTCAGCCTCTCAAAGAACCCTTTCCTGAACCCTCAATCCACAATGCATCTCTCTCACAACATCCCATTTTATTTATTTGGTAGCACTTATCACTGTGAGGAATTACTGTATTTGCTTGCTTGTTTACTGTCAGTCTCTCCCCACTAGAATATAAATTCCTTGTGTTCTCTCTTGTTTAGTATTTAAAATTATGCCTGGATTTAGTAGTTTCTTCATGAATATTATTGAAGAAGTAAATGTACGCAAAACACCCATGTCTGGGGCTTCCCTGGTGGTGCAGTGGTTGAGAGTCCGCCGGCCGATGCAGGGGACACGGGTTCGTGCCCCGGTCCGGGAAGATCCCACATGCCACGGAGCGGCTGGGCCCGTGAGCCATGGCCGCTGGGCCTGCGCGTCCGGAACCTGTGCTCCGCAACGGGAGAGGCCACAGCAGTGAGAGGCCCGCGTACCGCAAAAAAAAAAAAAAAAAAAAGCACCCATGTCTGAATCATTATTAGCTGCTTTTGTTTTTGTTCTTGTTCTTAATATTTTTACCTTTAGGAGCAGTAGTTTCTATTTTTCCCATCTGAAAAATGAGAACAATACCACTTTCAGAGACATGTTGTGAGAAATAAATAAGTTAACGTAAGTGAAAGTGCCTAGTACACAGGCAGAAAGTAGTAAATGCTGTTCGTCCTTCATCGTGATCAGTTTCTGAATAGAAATGTCCCTTTCCAGCTCTAACATTTTAAGACTGTTCTACCTTCTTCATCACGTGATTCCCTTCAGTATTCATTTCTTTATGTCAGTTACTTTCATGAATTCTATTGGGTCTTTCCTGGGACCTGGAAATCTCTCTTTAGGGACGCAATTTTGGTCTTGTCTTTACCGACTGTAAGTCATGTAAGGGGCCTTGGAGGCCAAGGCTGTCTGTCCAGCTTACTTATCTTCCTAAAGTCACGCAGGGCTGGGCACCTGCAGGTATGCTGGAAGACAGGGGCTCGGGAGTCTCCCAGGCCTCACATCTGTACCCACTTCCTAGTAACAAAGACATTTCACATCTGGCATCTCATCTGAGCCTCACAGGGCAGACAAGGGATGAATCGTGGCCTCTGTTTTGTAGAAAGGGTAACAAGGGCACCGAGAAGTTAGGTAACTTGTTCAAAGTTACACAACCATCAGAGATTTAAAATGAGGGCTTGGACCTAGCCAACAAGGTCTCTGTGGTACCAGGCTGCTTTGTCCCCCGTGGGGAATAGGAATTCAGCCTTTCACTTATGAATCTCTTCCTTTTCCTTCAAATAGATGTGCGATTTGGATGACTATAAATCAGTTGAAAACAGAGTATCTGTCTGGGCCATGGCTGAAGGGGAAGAGGGGAGGCTGTGGGAGCTTCACACCTGATTTTACCCCAGCCCTAGATTACCAGATGTCATGTGCTCTTAGGGATCCGCTTTGCACCACAAACCACCCCGCAAGACCACCAACAGGAGGGAATATTTTAATATAGACCACTAAGGTGTTTACAGACGGATTCAGGCAGAGTTTTTAGGGCCAGTCAGACCTCAGAAACCATTCCGTTCATCTGATAAATGAGGAAACTGTGACCCAAGGATGAGACATGCCTTGTTAAAGACCTTGCACTTAGTGATGGAACCAAGCCAGAACGGCAGCCCCTAGGGCTCCGAGGCTCGTGCTTTCTCTGCTGCACCTCGGGCTGGACCACACAGTTAGAGTTGCTCACTGAGCGCGCACTCTGTGCTACTTAGTTCCCACCCTCCCGCACCTTCCCTGCTAAGTGGGCAGTTTCTTCTTTTCTGCAGTTGTGGAAATGGGGCTTCTGAGAGCTTAATTAATTTTCCCACCGTAAGTATGGAATGAGCTGAGGTTACCACACTCCTCTCCAGAGGGCTCGTTTTAATGAGGACAACTTATAAAGCAAAGGTCATCAATTATCTGGACAGAAGGAGATGACTGGACTACCATTGTTCTAATTTCTCCTCACTTTTCATCTGCCTAAGGCTGTGTCTATATTGTTAGTCAGATAAAGCTCTTATGTAAACAAGTCCTACTTGGGCTTTGTCTGCCATGACTAATGGCAACAATGACCATTGGAGGGGAATATTTTATTTCTCTTAAAATGGTGTCTCACTATGGCCACTATATTTCTACAAAGCCTGCAACACATACCACTGTAAAATAGTTTATAAACACAAACATACTTGTTTCTCTATGCTACTTCATTTTTTATGGCATGTGTGTGTGTGTGTGTGTGTGTATATATATGCATGCCAGGTCATTGTAGACTGACTGGGTAATGAAAGCTTTTATTCATTTTATTCTATGGGAATATGTGAAACTAGACCACAGACTCATCAGGTTATTGTAGATTCCTGTAGCCTTACCCTATATATATTTTTTCTTTAATTGTTCACCATGACTGTTTGTCCCAACTGTGTGTTTTCCAGTTATGCTCAAAGACGAGTTGGTACACTAGTAGTGGTTGCTGATCACATTGGTCAAAATGCGGTCATAAGATTTTATTATCACCGAACTATGCTAAAATCAGGACTCAGTTTATCAGACACTGCCCTGTTTTATTACAGCAATTTCTGCAAATCTTCTTGGGTTCTTAAAAGGCACCACTATTTCCATGTCCTTCTACTGAAGAAGATCTCACAGCGTTTATGGGCTTTGGTTTGAATAATGACTTTTAGGTCTAATACTTCCATCATTTACTCAGAAGTTCAAAGCCGCCCAGATTTTGTTACCTCCACTTCCTCCTTTGCCGCTCAAATAGTTTTGCATTTTCATCCCTTGTGGCCTCCTGTGCGCTTGTCTCTGAGGAATAATATTCTTAATACTTCCTTTTCCTCTGCCTTTGCTCTACAGCCCGTCTCCTTCTACTGTGTCGTTAGTCCTTTAAAGAGATTGGTTGCATCTTCAATCTCTTGCTATATTTGGGGAGTATTGAGCTAGTCCTAGCTCTGTTGCTTGCTACCTTTGTGATCTGATCTCTCTATTCAAAGTTTTGTTTTGAGAACACGAGATAATTTGCAATTTATAAACTACTAAAGGCTCAACGAATAATTATCATCCCTGGAACCTCTGTTATGATTAAAATGTGCTGCGGTGTCTCCCCAGTCCCAAAACCCCTTCCTTTAATCCAGGACTGTCCCAGCCACTGCCCAGTCTCCCCAGTCCTATACTCCCAGCGTCTTAAAAGCTTCCTCTCTGCTTCCACTTCCTCACTACCCACTCACTCCTCGACACTCGGCGGCTGCTTCCTGCCAGAGCCACTCAGGTGAAACTGCCTTCTTCAAAGACTGTGCTGCAGGGTCTTCCCGGGCATCCCGGTGGTTAAGACTCTGTGCTTCTGCTGCGGGGGGCACAGATCTGATCCCTGGTTGGGGAACTACGACCCCGCATGCTGCGAGGTGGGGGCATAAAAGCTCCACGAGAGAAAGAACGTGCTGCAAAGCCAGGCATCATCCCTCGGATGGCTTCACATCTGTATCCCTGTCACCCAGGCTTAAAAAGTTGGAGCCATATTCCGCTCCAGCTCCTTCGTCTCCCACATGGAAGCTAAGTCAGGTAGTTTCTACCTCTGTAAAGTATCGTATTTTGCAGGTGCCAGTGTCACCTCATGAGTTTCATTCTCATTTCCTCTCCTCTCATTTCCTCTACTGGTTTAGCACAGAAATCTTGCTTTTCTGCCTTCTGTCTCTCTCTTTTCTAACCCATCCTCCACAAGGCAGCTAGATCAGACTCCCTTAAATCCCTGCCGAAGTGACGCTGAACTTGAACTCATCTCTGATCTGTCATTGCCTGCCAGGGAAAACCCTTTACCTGGTCGCTCACAGCCTCTCCGTAATCTCTTAAGCTCACATCCCACTACTCCCCACAGAGCCACTGGTCTGGATGCCTCTCCCGCTTTCTTCTTTGAACCCTCTCAACTTTGAAATGCTTCTCCTCCCACCCCCTTCACTTTCAGTGCCGCTGCCCATCAGACGTTCACATCACCCGAGGCTCTTCCTGGCCAGGAATTCTCCTTCAAAGCCCACAGCTCTTTGCATTCCTTACTTGTCACCAAGGGTTCTCTTTCTCATGTCATATTGTTAGTCCCTCTAATGGAGTGTAAATTCCTTTTGGGAACGCCTTACTGGGATTACACAGGGAACCTGTTTCCTATACACCATGAGCTCAAGAAATGGTAAACTGAACATTAAACTGAACTACTTCCTCGGGACAGGTTTACAGACACTCGGGATGTCGGACCAAAAGGTGATTGATTTCCTCTCACCGGTCAGTCAGTGCGATCAAGCCATGTTATGGGCAACAGGGGAAGGGAATGTTATAAACTGGTTTCAGGAGACCGTGACGGCAGGGTTAGAGGTCGTCTTTGTCGGCCTTCATCAGATCTTCCTCTAGTCTCCAGTGCCCACTCTCTCTCTCTCTCGGTTTCTGTGATGGATTTGAGGCAGGGTTTTGTGCTCGATTTGGTGTCCACCAATCCCCTCCAGAAAATGTTCGCCCGAGAGGCTTAACAACATCTAGGGGTATTCACATTTAGTGGGATAGCTTTGGAGACAAAAGCATTTAAAGCGAGAGGCGTGGAGTTATTTTCGTTACAGCCGTGACTGTTTATTTTCTTATTTGGTTCGAGGCTGTTCTAAGAGCGTTAGGATTTTAGCTCATTTATTCTTCATAACGCAGTGGGTATTACTATTGCCCCCGCTTTATAGGTGAGGAAACCGAGGAGCATAGAGGTTTAGTAACTTGCCTGAGGTTATATGGCTTGTTGATGGTAGAGCTCAGGTTTGAGCCCAGCAGGTAGTAACCGTGCTTTAATCTACATGTGGCAATTTACTACTTTTGTAGATTGGCCAGGGTCATTCTAGAGAGAGAGAGAGAGAGAGTGAGTGGTTAAGGTAGTAGGTGGACAGACAGCAGGCCTTGGTATCGCCTTTCCTCAAATGATGACACTATCAGAAGACCTGACCAGGGAAGCCCTAGAATTAAAGCCAAGAATCTCCAGTCTCCCAAACCATCCTATGCCTCATGCCTTATCTGTCACTCCTTTTAGACACTTAAGCAGAGCGAATGGATTCCTTACCTGAGTCTCCAAGGTCATAAGGCTCAAGGGCTGACGTGGATGCTTGCTGCCGAGTTCGCTTAGACAGCCAGGTTCTCAAGTACACAGCGGGCGAGTGAGATGGACCAGGCCTGGGATTGCGGATAGATACCAGGTGACAGGAAATTAGTGGCTTCTGCTACCTTGGGTTTTGCCCCCAATTACTTTAGTTTAATACACACTTATCAGAGCTGGAGAGGATATACAAAAAAGTTTCTGCCTTACCAGGAGGTTTCACTTCTTGAAAAAGATCCCAGGGGACTGCCGGGCGTACTTTACACTGCCTTAATTAGAAGAACTATGTAGGCCCCCACCCTGTAAGCAGGTGTGGATGGGGGGTCCCCAAGGGCACGAAGGGCTCTAGAAATTCTGCAAAGATGGGCTGTTAGGACTTTTACCTTTTTCTGTTACTTTTTTAGGAATGGGTGGGTGGGAAGGAGGCATCCATGCAGAGAGATTGAAAAATTATTAAGCCTGTACCCTTGGAAGTGTTGTGTGTATCCTCTTCAAATGTCATCCTCATTTGGCCGCACTTAGGGTTCGAGTGGGACCGTGTATGTCTCGTGTTGAATTTAGTAGAAATGGCCTAAAAATATCTTTTGGTGCTGTGGAACATGTCCCCAGAAGCTTGAGGCAAGAGTTCCATATTTGGGGATGTACATTGAAATAGTACTTTTACCTACAAACCCACCTTTTCCCTCCATCTGTCTAGTACCCTAGCGTCCCCTCTCTTTTCAGTCAGGGCCAGAGCTGTGTGGCCATGAAGCCCAGCACTAGATCAGGTGAGGAAGCAGAGGAAGCTGGTGGCCAGGAGAGTAAACATTTGGGAGACGCATCAAAGAAAGTTTTGCCCAAAGGTACTGTATCCACTGCCCTACCATATACAACCTTTATGTTCATATTTTGGAGTTTTCTTACTTTTGTCATTTTCTTATCCATTGATGTATTTCATTAGCGACCCAGGGCTGCCGTTAGGTAATCGTTTGCCGAGTCTAAAGGGCTGAAACGTGGCAGCTCTGTTGCTGAATCTGAGGTTCATTCATATCTTCTCTCTCACTCTCTCTCCTCTCTTCTCCAATTCTCCCTCTGCCTTTCTTTTCTTTAAGATGGTTTGGAATCAGAGGGTTAGAACCAATGGGTAAAAGTCATTCTGGAGAGGCTGATTTGGGGGCAACATAGAAAAAAATGCCATGTCCCCACCCACCATTGGAGCAGTTCGTTAGTGGAACAGGCTAACGTTTGAATAGAGAACTTGCTGTCATCAAGTATACACAGGTAAGAGCCAGGGGGTCACCTCTCATTAATGCTATAGAGAGAAGAGAAGTGGAAACATAAGATCCGCCACCCATTTAAGGTTCCGGTTGGGGGTCTATGGATATCTGCTGAAGTGCTTGAATGGTTGGTGGTGTAGGGATGCTAATGACACTGGGTCTGAGTTGTGGATGATTGTGAGGCCGGAGGTCTGAGTCCTGGATTACGGGTGGCTGGAGGAGTGTGCCTTCATTTCAGTGACTGTGGGAGCAGGTCAGAACTTGGCAAACGCAATGCATTAATGAGGGTTGAATTGGAGTTTCACAACCGGATTTTTCACATCCTTATCTCTGTGTAGGCCCTGTGTATTTCCCCAAGCCTGTCTTGGGGTGTTTGCTACTCTGGTTTGCTACAGTGAGATCACGTAGGTGGTTTTATATGTGATTCTTCCTGTAATAAGCTTGAACTTGAATTTATATAAACGTTCACCTTGGTGCCAATTTGGATTAATTGACCTTTCAGTGTTTGTGTTGAAATCCTCCTATGATCTGGATTTGGATTCAGTAGGACTTTCTTTATTCCATCTTTTTTTCCCCTCTGTAATGTTTGAGCTTATTTTATTAGGTCTATTACACATCTAATATTTCTCTCTCTCGGTTAAACCTCTTGTGATTGTCTAGTGGCTTTCCTGCTTCCAAAGGATGATTGCTTCCTTAAAGTCTACATCGAAGTTTATTAACTAACCTTTTATTAAGTTAATATTTGCCTCATAGGAATTTGTCTTTCTTTTATTCCCCCCACCTCCTAACGCTCCCATCTTTTTTATCCTTGAGACATTTTGCCACTCTTATGAGAACTACATTCTACGTCATAATTGTTTGTGTCCTTGCCCTATTCGGCCATTGTCCTGTGCGTCTCTGGAAAGCAGGGCTGGTTTTTCTGAACCGCCATGTTCTCTGCGGTGCTGTGAGAGGCGGTGGTCCTGATGTGGTTTTTTTCTCCCATCCAGATGACTATCACAATGCTATCCAGTATCAGAAAGTAATATTATGGTGTGTTCCCAACTGTTCAACAAGGCATTGGTACCCAGAATCATTCGGTGTTAGAGCGTTTTGGTTTCAGAGAATTGGTAAAGGAGACGCAGGGTCCCTCGGAGGTGAAACTATAAAGATCCTTTTGCAAATAGAACTTGGTTATAAGTTGAAAGTCCCAATGTTGTATTTATAAAAAATAATTACTACTAAGGAAAATATAATTTCGAGTACTTAAGAGCTTTGTAGTTTATGAGGCCTTCCTTCTGTTCTGAGGGACTACTTTACATTAAAAAAATAACATTAGTTGAATATCTGCTTATATGCCAGGCACTGTCCATATAACACCTACAGTTTTGTAATTGTGGAAACCAAAGTTCAGTGGGAA
The DNA here is from genome assembly GCF_008692025.1 of Phocoena sinus. Classification (NCBI taxonomy): domain Eukaryota; kingdom Metazoa; phylum Chordata; class Mammalia; order Artiodactyla; family Phocoenidae; genus Phocoena; species Phocoena sinus. Next base: position 99,829,633 of record NC_045770.1, on the reverse strand, counting down.
CTTCGGGGGAGACTGGCTCAAAGTCACATAGTAAGTGATAGTGATGTTTGGGAAGCAAGAAAACTTCAGTTATAAATTTAAAAGAAAACCTACCATTTTCTGAGTGGTTTTTTAGGCTCCAAACATTCACAGAATCAGTTCCCATGTTTCATTTGAGGCGCACAGAAAACGCATCAGGTGGGTGTTATTATTACATTTTAGTGGAGGAATGTAATGCTCACAAAGGTTAAATGATTTGTTCAAGTCACTTTACTTTAAATGGCAAAACCAACGTTTAAACCCAGGCCTGACTTAAAAACCCTTATTTACCATTAGGTGACCAGGCCTCTCACCCTTAAATACATCTCAAACCCCACCCGTCAGAACCTAACTAAGCTGCCAAATATTTTTCATAGGAACCCCACTGGCCCCCATCCCCTGCCTTCACTTATGCAACTGTAGGCCTTTCTCCTCCCAGTTTGTCGCAGAAATGAAAGCCTGCTAGGTTATTCTTGGAGTGTGCTGAGTTTTTTCTATGCCAAAAGAGGCAGAGGGTAATAGGATTTGGAGTCAGGGATCTTGAATCACATCCTTGTTCTAAATCATACTCGCTTCTGTGGTCTCAGACAAGTTAACCAGTCTGAGCTTCAGTTTCACGTCTGTGACCTGGGCTAGTTATACCTCTGTCAGAGGGCGGTCATGACAAGTAACTGAGATGATGATAGAGGTAAGATCCTTAACACTTCTCAGGTATTCTGTCAGTGGAAGGCAGTATAACGTCAGGCAGCTGTTCTTAAAGGGCGGTCTGGGAACCTCCGGGAGTTCTTGAGACCCTTGTAGGGGGTCTGTGACCTCAGAACAATTTTCATCGTAATGCTAAGGCCTTATTTCCCCTTTACACGGGCTTACGGCAGTATTCTCCACGGGCTACAGGACATGCGACACTAGGACAGATGGAATGCAAAAGCAGCCAGGAGAATCCAGCTGTCTTCTGGTAAGCCAGAGTGAAGCAGTGGTTTCTAAGCTTTGCTCTGCATTGGAATCACCTGGGAACCTTCAAAAATGATCGATGTTCGGCTCTCACCACATTCTGATTTAATTGGTATGTGGCGGTGTGCGGTGCCCTGGGCCTTCTAAAAGTTACCCTTGAATGTGCAGTCAAATTAGATGTGGATTTGTTTTTCAGTGGGTGTAAAGTTACACAAGATGAGTCAATTCTAGAGATCTGCTGTACAGCAGAGTATTTATAGTTAATAATACAGAATTGTGCACTTGAAAATAGGTTAAGAGGATAGACCTCATGTTAAGTGTTTTCTACCAAAAACCGAGACCAGGGCCCCACAAAAGAACACAAGGAACATGTTGGAGGTGATGGATATGCTTAGTACCTTGGTGATGGTGATGGTACTGGGGCGTATGCACACGTTAAAAGTGTGCAGTGTTTTTGGTGAATAAACTACAACTTAATAAAGTTAAAAAAATAAAAGGGTGTCAAGTAACCTAAAAATAAAGAGAAATTTGCAAAACTATATCAGTGCCACTCTCCACACTAAATTTTTTTATTTTGGAAAATAGAGTTCTTTTAGTAAAAATGTTACTTGTATTAATGTGTAATGAGTCGAATAAGTTTTCAGAGTGTCAAGGGGTTCTGAGACCAAAAGTTTAAGAGACATTGGTATGTTGGTATAGAGAGTAAGACCTTGGGCTCTGGAGCCAGACCACCTGTTGATACCATGACTTTGCCACTGCACACTTTGTGACCTTGGGTACATGACGTACCCTCTCTGTGCCTCAGCTTCATTGCCTGTTAAATGAGTATAATAATAAAATTTGCCCCTTAGATTTTTGTGAGATTAAATGAGCACTTAGCGTGGCACCTGGAACCTTGTAGTGGCTTCCACCACTATTTGCCCTAATTATTGTTAACGATTCTAGTTGTTACAAGTGGCCAACATTGATCGATGTAGAACCTGTGGGCCAAGCCATTCTTCCAGCCAACTCATCTTCCCACACAGCAGTGGAGCAGGAACCCCTAGGTAGAGTCTCTTGGAGAAAGCAGCAGGAGACGTCTTGGACCTGGTCTCGCCACACCCTGGGTTCTGGTTCATTTCTCTGTTTAAACCGTGACAACCAACCCATTGCTGTCCTTTTGTTCAGTGAATGCATGACTAACAAAGGAGGTGACACCAAGGCAACCATGTGATTTGGGGAGAGGAGGAGATGGCCTTACAAAGAGGCAGGATGTGTTTTATCAGCCAAAATGTTCCCAGACCCCACTCCGTTGAGTCACTCCCCTTTGCTTCAAGGAGTTGCTGGCCTTAAGATTCTATGTGCCTCCTGGCTTTTCCTCACAAGTATAATTCACCTCTCAGTAATATTATATCATGTCTTTATTCTCACAGTGCTAGTCAACAGCATTCCTCACAATCACCACGGTCAGCTGGTCCCCTCATCATTGAGAAAGACAGGGAAATGAATAATTCAATAATGCTGAATGCCATCAATTTAATCAAAATTCCCTGTAACAGAAGAAGAAAAGAGTCATGGTATTAGTACAGTAATACTAATATAATAGTAATTTCTGATGATGATGAGGTAGCTGTCAGTGCCCAGGTAAGAAAAGCTCTTCCACGTGTCTCAAGTGTATCTGATGCTCAGGAATCAAATTACTGGAGGATCAGGAGAGCATGCAGCTATTTTAGCACAGTATGGTACAGCGTGGCACAGCGGAACACAGTATAGAACAGCATGTTATTTTCTAGAGAACGTTAAACAAAATCATCTACTTTCTAAATTACATGTAGGAAATACTCCATTTCACAAATATATGCAATACAAAGAAATAATATTTAAAAAGTGGTCTGGTCTTCCCTGGTGGCGCAGTGGTTGAGAGTCCGCCTGCCGATGCAGGGGACACGGGTTCGTGCCCCGGTCCGGGAAGATCCCACATGCTGCGGAGCAGCTGGGTCCGTGAGCCATGGCCGTTGAGCCGCGCGTCCGGAGCCTGTGCTCTGCAACGGGAGAGGCCACAACAGTGAGAGGCCCGCGTACTGCACACACACACAAAAAAGTGGTCTGTTGAAGGAGAAAGAAAGAAGATTAAGAAGCACGAAAAAGGAGCAAAAATAGAAAAGGAAAGAAAAAGGGGAGAAGAGAAAACTACAGGCTCAGAAAAAGAGGAAAATACAGAAGAAGACACAACAAAAGACGCTAATAGTAACTTCTTGTGTTCTTTTTGTTACCACTAAAGACCTTTAAAATATTTTGTATTTTGATAACTAAGAGTGCCTACAGGGACGCACACCTCCTCAGGAGCCCAGAGGCTGGACACACTTGTATTTTGCTGGCAAAGGTTTGTAAAGGTGAATATGGTTAACATTCTGTTCTGCAGTCATGTTTGCATGTTTTGACTCTAGGTTGAAGAATTGTTTATTTTAGAGTCACATAGTATCTCTTGGTGTAGTTACCATAATTCATTTATTCTTTAGTAACAGGAAAGAATTTATTTCCTCTTCTTTTCTGCTTTTTGTTTCTTTGGGTGTTTTTGCCTGTTTTCTGTTTTTACTACTCTGAACAATGCTGCAATAAGCATTCTTGCACCATATCCTATATATAGGTGATGTAATTGCTGTGGGGATGGCTACCTGGGTTAAAGTTATGTGTATCTTTCATATAAGTGAATGTCTCCTTGCTTTTCAAAAAGGTAGTAACAGTTCACATTTCTACCACTGATATACAATCCAGGAGCATCCTTTTCACCATTTCCCTGCCAGTGGTAATTTTTTATATCTCTTTAGTTTTTGCCAATCAAGTGTATGTAAATCCTAGTCTATTGTTAATTTACTTGGCACTTCCCTACTATTGAATTTGAGCATCACTCTGAGTGTCTTTGGCTGCTACATTTGCATTTTTGTTCCTTCCTCATAATCTTTGCCTATTTTTTCATTGTTCTTGACTTTTTGTCACTTCTGTTTTCTCTTTGTATATAAAAACATTAAAACTTTGCTGTTGTCTGCTTTAAAAAATAGTTTACCAATTCTTTTTCATGCCAGAGTTTTAATGTCAATGTATATATTTTTTACCCTTTTTTGCTTTCTAGATCAGATATATCATACATTTCCATCACCTCAGTAAGTTCTCTAGTGTCTCTTCCTAGTCAATCTCCCTACCCCCTCTAGAGGGAACCACTATTCTGATTTCCAACACCATTTGTTAAATTTGCCTGTTAATTTTTGTATCTGAATTTGCTTGTTCAGGATAATGGATTGAATTTCATCCATGTTGCTGCATGCATCAGTATCCTGTTGTTTGAATAGTCACAGTTTGTTCAGCCACTGTGTTGCTGATAGACATTTGAATTGTTTCAGGTTTTTAATTGCTATGAATAGATTTCCCAAGAACATTCTTGTATGTATTTCTGAGACATGAAATAGGTCTATGCTTAATTTTGTTAAAAGCTACCACATAATTTTCCAAGGTGGTTGAACCATTTTACACTCCCACCAAAAATGGATAAGAATTTCATTTGCTTCACATTCCTGCCAGCACTTGGTTTTGCCAGTTCTTTTAATTAAAGTCATTCTGGTGTGTGTGCAGTGGTATCTTAATTGTGATTTTAATTTGCATTTCTCTGGTAATTAATAAGGTTGAGCACATACTTACATGCTCACTAGCTATTGGTATGTCTTTCTTTGTGAACTGCTTCTTCAGGTCCTACTCATTTATTTTTTGGTCTTTTTATTATTTATTTTCTGGAGTGCTTAATGTATTCTGGATATGGGTCCTCTGTCAGATATATGTATTGAGGAGATTATCTCCCATTCTGTGCCTCCATTTTCACTTACTTCTTTAAAAAAATGGAGATAGAGTTGACATATTGTGTAAGTTGAAGGTGTACAACATGTTGATTTGATACATTTATATATTACACCTTAGTGTTCATTAGCCACCACCTGTCACGTCACATAATTATCATTTCTTTTCTGTGATGAGAACATTTACAATCTAATCTCTTAACAACATTCAAGTGTGTAATACAGTAGTGTTAACAGTAATCACTATGCTGTGCACTAGATCTCCAGAACTTACTCATCTTGTAAATGGAAGTTTATACCCTTTGACCAATGTCTCCCCAAATCTCCCACCCACCAGCCCGTGGTAAACACCATTCTACTCTGTTTCTATAAATTTGACTTCTCTGGATTCCATGTATAAGTGATATCATACAGTATTTGTCTTTCAATGTCTGACATATCTCACTCAGCAAAATGTTCTCAAGGTCCATCCATGTTGTTGCAAATGGTAGGATTTCTTTCTTTTTCATGGCTGAATAATATCTGTGTGTGTGTGTGTGTGTGTGTGTGTGTGTGTGTGTGTGTGTATCATATTTTCTTTATGCATTCATCCCTCAGTGGACAGGTTGTTTCTATGTCTTGGCTATTGTAAATAATGCTGCAGTGAACATGGGGGTACACTTCTTGAGTTACTGTTTTAGTTTACTTTGGATAAATACCAGAGTGGAATTGCTAGATCCTATGGTAGTTCTACTTTTAATTGTTTTTTAGCAACCTCCATACTGTTTTCTATAGTAGTGGCACTAATTTACTTTCCTACTAACAGTGCACAAGGGTTCCCTTTTCTTCACATTCTGGCTGTAACACTTGTTATTTCTTGTCTTTTTGATAAATAGCCATTCTGCCAGGTGTGAGATGATATCTCATTGTGGTTTTGATTTGCATTTTCCTGATGATTCATGATGCTGAGCATCTTTTCATGTACCTATTGGCCTTTTGTATGTCCTCTGGAAAAAAAAAATCTATTCAGACCTTCTTCCCATTTTTTTTTTTTTTTTTCTTCCCATTTTTTAATTGGATTTATTTTTTGCTGTTGAGTTGATTGGCTTTTCAAATATATTTTCTATATTAGACCTGTGTCAGATATATTATTTGCAAATATTTTCTCCTATTCCATAGGTTGACTTTTTATCTTATTGATGGTTTCCTTTTCTGTGCAGAAGATTTTTAGTTTGATTTTGTTCCACTTGTTTATTTTTGCTTTTGTTGCTTTTGCTTTTGGTGTCAAATCCAAAATATCATTACCAAGACCAATGTCAAGGAGATTACCACCTATGTTTTCCTCTAGGAGTTTTATGGTTTTAGGTCTTTCATTCAAGTCTTTAATCCATTTTGAGTTTATTTTTGTGTATGGTGTAAGATAGTGGTCCAGTTTTATTCTGTTGCAAGTGACTGTCTGGTTTTTCCCAACACCATTTATTGGAGAGATTGTCCTTTCCTCATTGTATATTCTTGGCTCCTTTGTCATAAATTAATTGACCATATATGTGTGGGTTTATTTCTGGGCTCTCTATTCTGTTCCACTGATCCATCTCTCTGATTTTATGCCAATACTGTACTGTTTTGATGACTATAGCTTTGTAATATGGTTTGAAATCAGGAAGTGTAATGCCTTCAGCTTTCTCTTTCTCAAGATTGCTTTGGCTATTTCTGGTCTTTTGTGGTTCCATACAAATTTTAGGATTTTTTTTCTATATTTGTAAAAAATGCCATTGGAATTTTGGTAGGGATTGCATTGACTCTGTTGATTGCTTTGGGTAGTATGGACATTTTAATGATATTAATTCTTCTAATCCATGAGCAGGGAATATCTTTCCATTTCTTCATATCTTCTTTAATTTCTTTAATCAATGTCATAGTTTTCAGTGTGCCAATCTTTCACCTCCTTGGTTAAATTTATTTCTGTACATTTTATCTTTTTTTGATGCAATTTTAAATGGGATTGTTTCCTTAATTTTTCTTTCTGATAGTTTGTTAGTGTATAGAAATGCAACTGACTTTTGTTTATTGATTCTATATCCTACAACTTTACTGAAGTTGTTTCTTAGTTTTAACAATTTTTTTGTGGAGTATTCAGCGTGTTCTATATATAATATCATGTCATCTACAAACATGCAGTTTTATTTCTTCCTTTCTGATTTGGATGCCTCTCTCCTCCTCTCCCCTTCCCTCCTCTCCCCTTCCCTCCTCTCCCCCCTTTCCCTCCCCTCTCCTCCCCTTCCCCCCGCCTCTCCTTCCCTCCTCTCTCCTCTCCTCTCCTCTCTTTTCCTTCTTTACTTCTAATTGCTCTGTTTTTTTTGCATAAAACATTCACTGTATGACTTCAACCTTCAGTATTAATCTGTAGTTGTTTTATTTACCAATATATAGTCATTTTTATTGGTATGTGCTATAAAATGTGTATTCTGTCATTGTTGGGTAAATATATCTATTAGCTCTAGTTTCTTACTTTTGATGATATCTTAAGCATTAAAGCATACCAAAGTCTAAAGTTCCTCAAACCTTTACCCTCTTCTCAGGTAAAACTAAAGCCCTTAGCAAACACAAATAGCAAAAACATCATTTGCTCCCATTTCTAGTTGTATGTTAATGTTGCCTGGTATTTTAAATACTTTATTTTTAATCCTAGTATATATTATTATTACTGCATTACACAAGCAGGATTTGTTTGTGAGTGTCCACATATTTATCCCATCCTTTGTTCTTTATTACTTGTTGCATCTCATTGTGCTATAATTTTCCTTCTATTTGGAGTTCATTCTTTATTATTCCTTTAATGTGGGTCTGCAGGAGGCAAACTCAATTTTTGTATCTCTGAAAATTCTTCATATCACCTTCATTCTTGTAAGATATTTTAATGGGTGTAGCAATAGATTATTGGTTGGCAGTTATTTTATTCAGCATATTGAAGATATTGTTCTGCTGTCTTCTGGCTTTTATTAATGCTTTTGGGAAGTTAGCTGTCCATCCAGTTGCTTCAACTTTCTCCTTTTTGTAATTTTCATATTCTTTGAATTTTTTTTCAGTTTTACTTATGATTACTGAGAATTAAGAAATGAAAAGAAACCATGGTTTGAAAAATAACTCAGCAAATTGATAAAGTGCACCAAAGCATGGTGTGCAAGACTATTATCTAAGTTCAAGGTTTTAACATAAGGTTTTTCAGAGCCTTATTATTATTCAAGATAAGACCACAGAGAACTGTTTTAATGGCAATTTTATGTTAATTCATGTTTTCCAAAAATAAGACCATTGACTGTCCCTGCAACTCTTGTAGTTTGCAAATCTAGCCAGTTCCTTCCTAGACTACTGTTACTGTCCCCTAAAACCACCTTACGACTAACTCGAGCTGATGAAACCCTATTAATACCCTTCCCTACTTTCCCCGTTGAGTCTGAGACTCTGTACTCTCCTCTGTTAGCAAATTTAATAAATTAAGCTTTTAATTGTCATAGATTTTCCTAGTGGTCTTTGAAGGTGCCAGACAGTCATGGAGGCCCCAGAGAGGTCTAGCCAGACCCCTCACCATTATGGTCCTGGTCCTTTGACTCATCTAGTGCCTATTTCACTGGATCCCAGTGAGCCTCCCTGTCTGGGGTTTGCACATCCATGCTGGTGAGGTGAGTGTAGCACTTGTCACTGATCAGGGTTTATTTGTCCTAGGACTCTGGTCTCCCAGGACTTTTTCATTGTCTCTTCAGATTTGTTCTTGTTTTCTTTTTCGTCTAGTGAAGTTCTGCCAGAACTTTGCCACTAGCCATCCTGTCCACCCATCTGCGTTTTATCTATACTTTTGTACATCTATAAGAAGAAGTCGGGCTTCCCTGGTGGCGCAGTGGTTGAGAGTCCGCCTGCCGATGCAGGGGACACGGGTTCGTGCCCCGGTCTGGGAGGATCCCGCATGCCGCGGAGCGGCTGGGCCCGTGAGCCATGGCCGCTGGGCCTGCGCGTCCGGAGCCTGTCCTCCGCAACGGGAGGGGCCACAACAGTGAGAGGCCCGCGTAAAGCATAAAAAAAAAAAAAAAAAAAAAAAAAAAAAAGATGTTATAAGCAGAAGTCATAGGGCAGGAGTCATGATAGATTTTATAATTCTGTCTTCTTAGGCAGCTACAGGGACTAATGAGTGAAAGGTCTCTTTGACCAATATCGGTTCTAGCACCAACTATCTTTAATTACTCATTAAAATCTTAGAAGACTTTTTTTAGTCTTGTCTATGTACGAGAAATTGGCTGTCAGAGAGATTCTTTTTCACAAATTCCACCTGTCAGAGCCAGCTGATTCCTTATGTCGGCAGGCAGGGGTGGATTTCCAAGGCTCTCACTGTTCCTAATATCTTCTTACTTCCTGGTTAATCATTGACTGAGTCCTTAGAAATTAATTCTGTGTTATATGTCAATGCATGATTTGACTCCCATTCTGAGAATATGGATTATGTAATAAATTTGTCAGTTTGTTCCACTAACAGATCTGGACTGTTTTCCCTTGACAGCTATTTATCATTCTTTGTCACCTTAGGCAGGAGACTGGTTATTTCGGATACTTCATCAGAGAAAGAGTACACTTGAGCCTTGTTAGATAAGATCTTACTAACACCACCACCATCACTACCACCACATACCTTTACTGACCTAAAGCTGTAGTCCTCTAGAGTTTCTCCAGAAGTAAATGGTCCAAAAGATAGGACAGCTAAAAGACAGGTGGCCCAAGCACCTCAGAATTACCAAGTAAATTGCTTTCACTCAAGACTATTGGAACAAAACTCCACCCCCCCCATCTGCCAACAAATGACAGATGCCATTGATGGTGATGTGCTTACCCTCTTGGCTATTTTCTCCTCTCTGGGTTAGTTCAGTGTTCTAGAATATTGATAAACAACCCTACAAACATGGTACTACCAAGACGGTCTTCTTTGAAAATTAGTATTGGCATATTTCTTCATTCCTGCATGCTGACAATAAGGGACAAACTCCTAGAAAGACACAAACCACTGAAACTAACTCAAGAAGAAATAGAAAATCTGAATATACCTATAACAAGTAATTTTGTAAATTCCCACAAAGAAAAGCCCAAGCCCAGATGACTTCAGTGGTGAATTCTTACAAGCGTTTATAGAAAATTTAATACCATTACTTCACAAAATCTCCCAAAAAGTATAAGAAGGAAAGAATATTTCCCAGCTAATTCTGTAAGGTCAGTTTTAACCAGACACAAAAAGTCAAAGACATCACAAAAAAGGACAACTATAGACCAATATCCCTTATAAATATAGAGGCAAACGTCTTTAACAAAATACTAGAAAACTGAATCCAACAACATTTAAAAAGGGTCATGCACCATGACCAAGTGGGATTTATCCCAGGAATGTAAGGTCTATTTAAGATAAAAAAAAATAAATCAATGCCATACACCATACCAATAGAATAAAGGACAAAAACCACAAGATCATCTCAATAGGCAGAGAAAAGCATTTGACTAAATTCAACACTCATTATAAACATGTGCAATACACTAGAAAGAGAGGAGAATGTCCTCAACATGATAAAGTCCATCTGAAAAAAGTCCTCAGCCAACATCCATCATACTTAACGGTGAAAGACTAGATGCTTTCTCCCTAACTACAGGAAAAAGATAAGGATGTCTGCTCTTGCAACTTCAGTTCAACATTGTGCTGGATGTTCTAGCCAGGGCAATAAAGCAGAAAAAGAAAGCATCCAGAGAGACCTTCAAGATGGCGGAGGAGTAAGACGTGGAGATCACCTTCCTCCCCACAAATACATCAGAAATACATCTACACGTGGAACAACTCCTACAGGACACCTACTGAACGCTGGCAGAAGGCCTCAGACTTCCCAAAATGCAAGAAACTCCCCACGTACCTGGGTAGGGCAAAGGAAAAAAAAAAAAAAAACAGAGACAAAAGAAAAAGGAATGTGACCTGCACCTCTGGGAGGGAGCTGTGAAGGACAAAAAGTTTCCATACACTAGGAAGCCCCTTCACTGGCGGAGAGGCGGGGTGGGCAGCGGGGGAAGCTTCGGAGCCACAGAGGAGAGCTCAGCAACAGGGGTGCAGAGGGCAAAGCGGAGAGATTCCTGCACAGAGGATCGGTGCCGACCAGCACTCACCAGCCCGAGAGGCTTGTCTGCTCACCTGCTGGGGTGGGCGGGGGCTGGGAGCTGAGGCTCAGGCTTCAGAGTTCAGATCCCAGGGAGAGGACGGGGGTTGGCTGCGTGAGCACAGCCTGAAGGAAGCTAGTGCAACACAGCTATCCGAGAGGGAGTCCGGGAAAAAGTGTGGACCTGCCTAAGAGGCAAGAGACCATTGTTTCGGGGTGCACGAGGAGAGGGGATTCAGAGCACCGCCTAAACAAGCACCAGAGACAGGCACGAGCCACGGCTATCAGTGTGGACACCACAGACGGGCGTGAAACACTAAGGCTGCTGCTGCAGCCAACAAGAAGCCTGTGTGCAAGCACAGATCACAATCTACACCTCCCCTACCAGGAGCCTGTGCAGCCCACCACTTCCAGGGTCCCGTGATCCAGGGACACCTTCCCCGGGAGAATACACAGCGTGCCTCAGACTGTTGCAATGTCATGCCAGCTTCTGCCGCTGCAGGCTCACCCTGCATCCATACCCCTCCCTCCCCCCGCCCTGAGTGAGCCAGCTGCTCACTCCTGTAACCCAGTAATCAGCTGCTCCTTTAACCCCGTCCTGTCTGTGGTGGGGTGGGGAACAGACGCCCTCAGGCAACCTACAGGCAGAGGCAGGGCCAAATCCAAAGCTGAACCCCAGGAGCTGTGCGAACAAAGAAGACAAAGGGAAATTTCTCCCAGCACCCTCAGGAGCAGTGGATTGAATCTCCACAATCAACTTGATGTACCCTGCATCTCTGGAATACCTGAATAGACAATGAGTCATCCCAAAATTGAGGCAGTGGACTTTGGGAGCAGCTGTGGACCACAGTGGACTTGGGGTTTGCATTCTGCATCTAATTGGTTTCTGGTTTTATGTTTGTCTTACTTTAGTATTTAGAGTTTATTATCATTGGTAGATTTCTTTATTGCTTTGGTTGCTCTCTTCCTTTTTTTATATATATATAGATTTTTTTCCTTTTTCTCTTTTTTTGAATGTGTATGTGTATGCTTCATTGTGTGATTTTGTCTGTATAGCTTTGCTTTTACCATTTGTCCAAGGGTTCTGTCTGTCTTTTTTTTTTTAGTATACTTTTTAGCACTTGTTATCATTGGTGGATTTGTTTTTTGGTTTGGTTGCTCTCTTCTTTCTTTTTTTTATTACTTATTAATTTTTTTATTTTTAATAATTTTTTATTTTAATTATTTTATTTATTTATTTTTTTCTCCCTTTTCTTCTGAGCCATGTGGCTGACAGGGTCTTGGTGTTCTGGCCAGGTGTCAGGCCTGTGCCTCTAAGGTGGGAGAGCTGAGTTCAGGACATTGGTCCACCAGAGACCTCCCAGGTCCATGTAATATTAAATGGCAAACGCTCTCCCAGAGATCTCCATCTCAATGCTAAGAACCAACTCCACTCAATAACCAGCAAGCTACAGTGCTGGACACCCTATGCCAAACAACTAGCAAGAAGGAACACAACCACACCCATTAGCAGACAGGCTGTCTAAAATCATAATAAAGTCACAGACACCCCAAAACATACCACCGGATGTGGTCCTGCCCACCAGAAAGACAAGATCCAGCCTCATCAACCAGAACACAGGCACCAGTCCCCTCCACCAGGAAGCGTACACAACCCACTGAACCAACCTCACCCACTGGGGGCAGACACCAAAAATGAAGGGAACTATGAACCTGCAGCCTGCAAAAAGGAGACCACAAACACAGTAAGTTAAGCAAAATGAGAAGACAGAAAAACACACAGCAGATGAAGGAACAAGGTAAAAACCCACCAGACAAAACAAATGAAGAGGAAACAGGCAGTCTACCTGAAAGAGAATTCAGAGTAATGATAGTAAAGATGATCCAAAATCTTGGAAATAGAATGGAGAAAATACAAGAAACGTTTGACAAGGACCTAGAAGAACTAAAGAGAAAAGAAACAATGATGAACAATACAATAAATGAAATTAAAAATTCTCTAGAAGGAATCAATAGCAGAATAACTGAGGCAGAAGAACGAATAAGTAACCTGGAAGATAAAATAGTGGAAATAACTACCGCAGAGCAGAATAAAGAAAACAGAATGAAAAGAATTGAGGACAGTCTTAGACACCTCTGGGACAACATTAAATGCACCAATGTTCAAATTATAGGGGTCCCAGAAGGAGAAGAGTAAAAGGGACTGAGAAAATATTTGAGAGATTATAGTTGAAAACTTCCCTAATATGGGAAAAGAAAGAGTTAATCAAGTCCAGGAAGCACAGAGAGTCCCATACAGGATAAATCCAAGGAGAAACATGCCTAGGCACATATTAATCAAACTATCAGAAATTAACTCAAAGAAAAAATATTAAAAGCCACAAGGGAAAAACAACAAATAACATACAAGGGAATCCCCATAAGGTTAACAGCTGCTCTTTCAGCAGAAACTCTGCAAGCCAGAAAGGAGTGGCAGGACATATTGAAACTGATGAAAGGGAAAAACTCCAACCCAGATTACTCTACCCAGCAAGGATCTAATTTGGATTTGACGGAGAAATTGAAACCTTTACAGATAAGCAAAAGCTAAGAGAATTCAGCACCACCAAACAAGCTTTACAACAAATGCTAAAGCAACTTCTCTAGGCAGGAAACACAAGGAAACGAAAAGACCTACAATGACAAACCCAAAACAATTAAGAAAATGGTAATAGGAACATACATATCGATAATTACCTTAAAGGTAAACACATTAAATGCTCCAACCAAAAGACATAGACTGGCTGAATGGATACAAAACAAAACCCATATATATGCTGTCTACAAGAGACACACTTCAGACCTAGGGACAAATACAGACTGAAAGTGAGGGGATAGAAAAAGATATTCCATGCAAATGGAAATCAAAAGAAAGCTGGAGTAGCAATTCTCATATCAGAAAAAATAGACTTTGAAACAAAGACTATTACAAGAGACAAAGAAGGACACTACATAATGATCAAGGGATCAATCCAAGAAGAAGATGTAACAATTGTAAATATTTATGCACCCAACATAGGAGCACCTCAATACATAGGCAAATGCTAACAGCCATAAAAGGGGAAACTGACTAACACAATCATAGTAGGGGACTTTAACACCCCAGTTTCACCAATGGACAGATCATCCAAAATGAAAATAAATAAGGAAACACAAGCTTTAAATGATACATTAAACAAGATGGACTTAATTGATATTTATAGGACATTCCATCCAAAAACAACAGAATACACTTTCTACTGAAGTGCTCATGGAACATTCTCCAGTATAGTTCATATCTTGGGTCACAAATCAAACCTTGGTAAATTTAAGAAAGTTGATCATACCAAGTATCTTTTCTGACCACAACACTATGAGACCAGATATAAATGACAGGAAAAAATCTGTAAAAAATACAAGCATATGGAGGCTAAACAATATGTTACTGAATAACCACGAGATCACTAAAGAAATCAAAGAGGAAATAAAAAAATACCTAGAAACAAATGACAATGAAAACACGATGACCCAAAACCTATAGGATGCAGCAGAAGCAGTTCTAAGAGGGAAGTTTATAGCAATACAATCCTACCTCAAGAAACAAGAAGCATCTCAAGTAAACGACCTAACCTTACACCTAAAGCAATTAGAGAAAGAGGAACAAAAAAACCCCAAAGTTAGCAGAAGGAAACGAATCATAAAGGTCAGATCAGAAATAAATGAAAAAGAAATGGAGAAAACAATAACAAAGATCAATAAAACTAAAAGCTGGTTCTTTGAGAAGATAAACAAAGGTGATAAACCATTAGCCAGACTCATCAAGAAAAGAGGGAGAAGACTCAAATCAACAGAATTAGAAATGAAAAAGGAGAAGTAACAACTGACACTGCAGAAATAAAAGGATCATGAGATTACTACAAGCAACTCTATGCCAATAAAATGGACAACCTCGAAGAAATGGACAAATTCTTAAAAAAGCACAACCTTCCAAGACTGAACCAGGAAGAAGTGGAAAATATAAACAATCACAAGCACTGAAATTGAGACTGTGATTAAAAATCTTCCAAAAAGCAAAAGCCCAGGACCAGATGGCTTCACAGGCGAATTCTATCAACATTTAGAGAAGAGCTAACACCTATCCTTCTCAAACTCTTCCAAAATATAACAGAGGGGGGAATACTCCAAAACTCACTCTACGAGGCCAGCATCACCCTGATATCAAAACCAGGCAAAGAGGTCACAAAGAAAGGAAACTATAGGCCAAAATCACTGATGAACATAGATGCAAAAATCCTCAACAAATACTAGCAAACAGAATCCAGCAGCACATTAAAAGGATCATAAAACCCGATCAAGTGGGGTTTATCCCAGGAACGCAGGGATTCTTCAATATAGACAAATCAATCAAGGTGATAAACCATATTAACAAACTGAAGGAGAAAAACCATATGATCATCTCAATAGATGCAGAAAAAGCTTTTGACAAAATTCAACACCCATTTATGATAAAAACCCTCCAGAAAGTAGGCATAGAGGGAACTTACCTCAACATTATAAAGACCATATATGACAGACCCACAGCCAACATCACTCTCAATGGTGAAAAATGAAACCATTTCCTCTAAGATCAGGAACAAGACGAGTTTGTCCACCTTCACCACTATTATTCAACATAGTTTTGGAAGTTTTAGCCACAGCAATCAGAGAAGAAAAATAAATAAAAGGAATCCAAATCGGAAAAGAAGAAGTAAAGCTGTCACTGTTTGCAAATGACATGATACTGTCCATAGAGAATCCTAAAGATGCTACCAGAAAACTACTAGAGCTAATCAATGAATTTGGTAAAGTAACAGGATACAAAATTAATGCACAGAAATCTCTTGCATTCCTATACACTAATGATGAAAAATCTTAAAGAGAAATTAAGGAAACACTCCCATTTGCCATTGTAGCAAAAAGAATAAAATACCTAGGAATAAACCTACCTAGGGAGACAAAAGACCTGTATGCAGAAAACTATAAGACGCTGATGAAAGAAATTAAAGATGATTCAAACAGATGGAGAGAGATTCCATGGTCTTGGATTGGAAGAATCACCATTGTGAAAATGACTATACTACCCAAAGCAATCTAAACATTCAATGCAATCCCTGTCAAACTACCACTGGCATTTTTCACAGAAGCAGAACAAAAAATTTCACAATTTGTATGGAAACACAAAAGCCCCCGAATAGCCAAAGCAATCTTGAGAAAGAAAAATGGAGCTGGAGGAGTCAGGCTCCCTGACTTCAGACTATACTACAAAGCTACAGTAATCAAGACAGTATGGTACTGGCACAAAAACAGAAATATAGATCAATGGAACAGGATAGAAATCCCAGAGGTGAACCCACACATATATGGTCACCTTATTTTTGATAAAGGAGGCAAGAATATACAATGGAGAAAAGCCAGCCTCTTCAATAAGTGTTGCTGGGAAAACTGGACAACTACATGTAAAAGAATGAAATTAGAGCACTCCCTAACATCATACACAAAAATAAACTCAAAATGGATTAGAAACCTAAATGTAAGGCCAGACACTATAAAATTCTTAGAGGAAAATATAGGCAGAACACTCTATGACATAAATAATAGCAAGATCCTTTTTGACCCACCTCCTAGAGAAATGGAAATAAAAACAAAAATAAACAAATGGGACCTAATGAAACTTCAAAGCTTTTGCACAGAAAAGAAACCATAAACAAGACGAAAAGACAACCCTCAGAATGGGAGAAAATATTTGCAAATAAGCAACTGATAAAGGATTAATCTCCAAAATATACAAGCAGCTCATGCAGCTCAATATCAAAAAAACAACCCAATCCAAAAATGGGCAGAGAAATAGACATTTCTCCAAGGAAGATGTACAGATTGCCAACAAACACATGAAAGGATGCTCAACATCACTAATCATTAGAGAAATGCAAATCAAAGCTACAATGAGATACCACCTCATACCAGTCAGAATGACCATCATCAAAAGATCTACAAACAATGCTGGAGAGCGTATGGAGGAAAGGGAACCCTCTTGCACTGTTGGTGGGGAATGTAGATTGATACAGCCACCATGAGGAACAGTATGGAGGTTCCTTTAAAAACTAAAAATAGAACTATCATATGACCCAGCAATCCCACTACAGGGTATATACCCTGAGAAAACCATAATTCAAATGAGTCATGTACCACAATGTTCGTTGCAGCTCTGTTTGCAATAGCCAGGACATGGAAGCAACCTGAGTGTCCATTCCTCTAGAATAGAAAGATGCAAAAGGCTGGGAGTAAAAAGTTTCAAATCATATTTAAGATAAAGGACTTGTATGCAAGTATATAAAGACCTCTCAAAGCGCCATAATCAGAAAGCAAACAATTCAGTCTAAAAGAAATCAAAAGATTTGAACAGATACGTCACCAAATGATGACATGAAAAGAAGCTCAAAATCATTAGTCACTGGGTAAATACAAATTAAAATCACAGTGTGGTAATACTTCACATCTATTAGCATGGTAAAATTTTAAAGACTGGCCATACCAGGTGCTGGCATTGATGTTGGGAAATGGGATCTTTCATACACTGCTGGTGGAAATGTAAAATGGTACAATCACTTTGGAAACCATCTGGCAGGTTCTTAAATGTCAAACATCTTCCATATGACTCAGCCTTTTCACTTTAAGTGGAAAGGAATTTACCTAAGAGAAATTAAAGCTTGTATCCCTATAAAGACTTGAACATGAATGTTCATAATAGTTTAATTTGTCAGAGCCCAAACTTGGAGGCAGTCCAAATGCCCATCAATAGGCAAACTGATAAACAAATTGTGGTACATCCATACAATGGAATACTACTACCCTGTACACACAAAAACATGGATGAGCACCAAGATAAGTTTGCTGGGTGAAATCCAAATAAAAAAGCCAAAAAAAAAAGCCAAATAAAAAAGAGTACATAATTATTATAAGAGACTGCATATCTTACTACATTATGACTGGAAAAGGAAGAAAGGCAAGAAAGATAAGGTTGTTTTGCAGAGACGTTCTCCTTTCTACAAAACTCTATGAGGTCACCTTCTCCTACACTGGAAATGGAATCATCTTCAACACCATCGGTGGTAACATACAGAACCAATATTTAACAATAACCAAGAATAAAAATTTGATATTTAGCGACTAATCTCCGAGATGTAAAAGTTGGGCCTGACATTAGGTATAGCACTATAGATCCACAAATATAGTTGAACACTTTCACAAAGACATGGAAGAAAGGCAACATTGAACCTATAGCTTGTATTTGTACTTCCACACATACTAAACCCCTCAATTTTAGTTTTGGAGAGTCATCTCTGGGGACAGACATCTGCTTCCACCCTAGCACCCTGTTCCATTCTAAATCTCCTTCTTCCTGATAAAAGGGAACATAAATTAGTCAGTAGAAAGAAAAGACGATGGTAGTCAAAAGGTATAAACCTCCAGTTATGAGATAAATAAATACCAGGGATGTAATGCACAACATGATAAATACAATGAACGCTGCTGAATGTTACGTACGAAAGTTGTGACCAGAGCAAATCCTCAGAGTTCTCATCACAAGGAAAAGCTTTTTTTATTCCTTTAATTTTGTATCTATACAAGATGATGGATGCTCGCTAAACTTATTATGGTACTCATCTCATGATGTATGTAAGTTGAACTATTACTGTATGTTGTACACTTTAATCTTATACAGGGCTGTATGTCAATTATATCTTAATAAAACTGGAAGAAAAAGAAATCTTCAACTCCAGAGTTTCTGTTAGGATCTTTTTTTATGATTTCTATCTCTTTGTTCAATAACTCTTTTTGTTCATGAATTGTTTCCCTGATTTCTTTAAATTATTTTTCTGTTTCCTTGTACCTCCTTGAATTTCCTCAAAACAGCTATTTTGAATTCTTTATCAGCTAAATCACAAACTTTCATGCCTTTGAATTCGGCTGTTAGAGGATTCTTGTCATCTTCTGGTGGTAGCGTATTTCCTTGATTCTTCATGTACCTTGGAGTTTGTGTTGCTGTTTTCTCATTTGAATCAGCAGACACCTCCTCAAATCTCTACTTGTCTTCCAGAGAGAGATACTGTTTTCTTGGTTCTGCTTATAGCTGGTATTTCCTCCAACCTCGTATGGATACCTGCTCCACACTTCTTACTCCTTGTGGCAAAATTCTGAAACTTCTGTCTTCTCTGGTTGTTACAACTCACCAAACTGGCTACTGGAAACCTCCCTTGTGTTTTTTCAGTATCAGGGTCTCCCTTGTCCACAGACCCTGACCTGTTTGAGAAGACTGTTTACTGGGGCTCTCTTGCTGCTGCACACAGTGTTGGGGAATGGGTGGATTTAGCACTTGGGGCATTGGGGTTACCCACGGGCCAAGTGGGGAACCTCAGAAGAGGTTCTCCCAGCAGTGTGAGCGGGCTTCCTGCTGAGTCTAAGAGGCAGTCAGCAGGAACCATGTTCCTTTAATGCCCTTTGATATTCTTATCTATCTCTTTCCTGATCTCTTCTTTCTCCCAGCTATGGAGGTCCTGCCTTCATACTCAGGGTGCTGCAGGAGAGAAACAGGTTTCTCCAGCAGCATCCCCCATAGCTGTGGTAGTTGGGAACTCACTCACTGCTCTCTCTTTTTCCTGAGGGGAGAAGCCATCACTGACTACTTCATCCCCATGCTGTGCCACCGCCAGGAAGGGGCACCACTAGCAAAGTTTCTCTTGCCCTCTTCAATGTGTCCAGTTCTTTTTTTTTTTCTCTAGTGGAAAGCTGGACTCTCTCCTTGGGGAGGCTGGACTTCTACAAAGCCTCTCTCATCTATGGATGTCTTTCCAAGTCAGCCCTCTTTTGCTTTTTGCCTGCTGGGGCTGAGAGGGGCTGTGGCCAGTTAACAAACTCCTGCTAGCTCCACAGCCCCTACCAAGCTCAGTCTGCCTAACGTCTGATGCATGGTTGGGTGGGTGAGACTCCTGGGTCCCTTGGTGTATGGTGCTGAATCCCATAACTCCCACAGAGGTACTTTTGTTCATGGATGGATTCAGAATTCGCTGTTTAAAAGCGGGGACCAAAGGAGGGCTGTCTTATGCTGCCATGATGCTGGTGTCACTCCAACGCTCATGTTTTCTATAGCAGGAAAGAATGACCAATCCCTTGGAAGATAAGACTCACTTATTACACACTTCCCCTAACTAAGCGAGGTAGTAGAGCCAAGTGGAAATAACATGGATACGAAAGACAAACTGGCCTGGATCTAAACCCCAGTTCTGTGATCTACTGACTAAACAACCATGGGCAACTTGGTTTTATCCTTGTTGTGTAGAGAAGCTTACGGCTTTAAAAAAAGAGATATTTGCTTACCTCAAAAGTTTGTTTTATAGATTAAGATGAAGTAACACCAGTTAGGCTTCCAGCAGAAGTCAAGACATAACAGAAGTTCAATTAAATCTTAGCTTTATTCTCTTTCTTATGCTCTCATAAGATTTAGAATTCCAGTTCAGCTTTTTAATTTAATTGTTAATTTCCCATGGTGACTCCCCATCCTAGAAGTATTCTTCCTCTATGTTCTAATACAATCTTCTATTTGCCAAGTGAAACTTTCTCTATATATATTTGAATATGAACTCCTAAAAGGCAGGATTCACAGCATATTCATAGCTTCCTTCCATAACCACCATAACCATAATTGTCCCATAACCACTTCCTCCAACCAGGAATAACAAGGTATTGGTACATCTTGTCAAGGGCCCCTGAGGAGCTGGGGTAGGTTCAGGATTAGGCGTCAATATTTATGCATGCAAAAATATGTCCCATACACCAGTCTAGGCACTGGCTACACGATCTATGAGCATGTATAGTACATTTGAAGTAATTATAGTTAATATAATCATTTAAGAGATAAGAAAAATGAACTGAGATAAAATTTAAAGGGTTATCCAAGATCATAGAGCTAGTATCTAATGTAGCTTCTACAATTTGCTTCTGGGTATATTACGTTCCACATTCACATTCTAAACGATCCCTGCCCCGCAATGTTGTTCAACACAACCCTATGCAGGGGGTCCCAGATGAAAGTTGTTTAGGAGACGTAAGTTGAGCCCACTTAACTGTTTGTGGAGTGAGCAGAGGTCTTCCAGTGATGGGAAATACTCATGAAACACAGATGGTGACTACCAGTGGCCTCTCACACCCTTGTACATATAAATTTACTTCAACACTCTAAACCAGGCTGAAATTATGAATATGGTACCCTGTTTTATTAGAATTTTTTGTAAGTAGAGCCATACCTCATAGAATGGGAATTATTTGGGAATGTTTTTTTCTGAGACAGTTTTTAGAAAGAGACCTTTGATTAGCTTTTGTCAGGAGAGTCTAGAATGAATGTTATTGTCCCAGATGTCTTGCTGGACCATACATCAAATAGCATCAAATAACTGATTGCTGTTGCTATCCCAGTCACAAACCTAGTAATTGTGATTGCCGACAGTCTTAAGTATCTAAAAGCAGGGAATATGGAAGCAGGAAGTTCAGCTGGGATTTTTTTGTTCCAAACTGCTCATTTTCAGATGGAAAAACTGAGGTCCTCCAAGGGAAAAGACAGTCCCAAGTTCACATAGCATAACAAATAAATCAGAGTCAGGGCTAACTTGTAAAATGTGACTTATGGTCCAGGTTCCTTTCAACTTTATCCTACCATTTATTGACGAGATGGCTGATGATTCTTTTTACAAGCTCTTTTCTGTCTGTGGGGTTGTTTATAGATTATCCCATTTGATAAAGCATTGTTTAAAAGGAGGACTCCAGAAACTGTTCTTGGTCCTTAGCATCACTGAACTGATGCTTTGATTCCCAATTATCCTTGATCAGTCCCCCACCCTCGTGTACACACGTGCACACAGAGAAGAAATCAAGTGAAATGAGTCTGATTTATTGAACAAATACCAGTGACTGAGGATACACCAAGGAGGTCATAAGTATACTAACAATACACGATAATACATTGAGTCATGGGGTAAAGTGATTATGAAGCAGGATCTTATGGCTGGATGAATATGTGTGCATTAGGCAGTCTTCATGGAGAAGATAACCTTTAGGTTGACATTTTTAAAAAGATAATTTGGGGCACTAACGATGTGAAGAGCATGCTATTTGTGTTCTCAGTGTGTGCCTGAAGTGAGCATGTGATAAAAAGCGGGCAGGGGCAGAACAATCGTCAGAATGGTCTTGAGACCAAAACTGTGTGACGTATATAGAAATACAGTCAAAGATGTGGTTAAAACATTAATTGAGTCGGGGAAAGAATGGTGTAAAATATCACACAGTATGAAGATAGACTGGATTCACTTCTAGAGGTCCTGGTGGGCCAGGTTTAGGAGTGTGGATTCGAGTACATATGCCATGAAAGTGATGTGATTGTAGATGATCAAGTATGGTGATACAGCTGTGCAGTGAAAGGGTATATTTTTATGCTGCTGTCAAGTTTGGAGAAACAAAATTTTAATTTCAGAAAAATGAAAGTAGAAAACCCAGGGTCCTGAGGTCAGAAAAACATGACAATTCACTTAAGTCATTGGTTGTGTGGTTAGGTGATCACTTTCATAATCTGGGGAAATTAACATCTACTTATCACTTTTTAATTTTGGCATCCCAAGTAAATTAAATGTACTTAATTATTTTAGTAATTAATCTGTGAATAATACCCCCAGCTGATTTTTTTCAGTCCCTCCACAGGACTCTTTTACATAGGCTAAAGGTGTGAACTACTTTTTCCTTCTCTTAAAAATAAAAATAACAACAACAACAAAATCATTTGGCTGAACTTAATTTTTCTTCGTTATCTTCTATTCACAGTCTCCTCTCTTTATTTGTTACATCACACATACCACCATTCTCTCTCTCTAAATACCTCTGCAAATATTTTATTCATCTACTCATCACCATAACCCTGTTTTGAATTTCTCTGCACCTTTTGCACTCATTCACTACTGCTATTTCTTTGCCCAATTTCTACATCTTAACTGGATTTGATTTATCACTATAGACTTTCCTCTTACCCAAGTCAGCAGATACCGTCTCTGATGATTATTTATTCTCTGTTGTCTAACCTCTCTCTGCTTTGGGCTACCTGCTATCTACTGTTTCACAGTGCATTTTTCTGTCTAATTCCCTTATATTCTACCTTAGATATTTTCTCTCCTTTTCCCCTCTGATTCCAGGCATGTACAGGTTAACTTGGCTTTACTTTTATCTCAAAATAATTCCCTTAGAATGTTAATCTGCTTCATTTAATAATGATCTCTCTTATAACAACACTAAATCTCTATTACCAAATTCCATCTTTACCAGCACTCTACATTGGATACCACCAGGCACTCTTTAGTTGCATTTGTCTTTGGTCTCCTAAAAAGGACAGTCTAAAACTGAACTTAATCTGGGTCTGTCTGTACACCTCACTTATTAATTCATATTTCTCACTTCCTATCATTTCTTTCAACATTACCCGTTGTTCTCTGATCGACTTAAACACATAATGTGTTAATTGACCAGTTGCTTCTCTAACTTTATCCTTTAATTCAGCTTGTTAGCAAGAAGACCAATTACTCTTTCTCTCCATGTTTTGGACACAATCATTTCTCTCCATTTCCACTGACTTCATTTTAGCTCATGTCTTCGTTAATTTATTCTTCTTTCAAGTTCTTCATTAAGTGATCTCTCCATTACGGTTTCCATCTCCAGATACTGAGTAACTTAATAAAACCCCCTGCTGCTTATTCATGAATCTGCAAACACTACTGAACAATATGGTGTCCGTGAATGTGTTGCTGATTCATGCAACATACAGATTTTTATGAGACTTTTTGCCTTTGAAAAAATATATTATCATTGAGGGGACATAAAATATTTGCATATAGAAAGTTTAATATAGAGTATAAGGGGTGTGTGTATTCGATTAGAAAAACTTATCTTCTAGAGAGAGGAGCAATCAACTAGAAAAACTTAAAGAATCAGGTGAGATTTAAGATAAGCATTACAGAAAGAAGAACTTCAAGCAAGCACAAAAGGGAAGGAGGCAGAACATTTGAAGCTAGGATGTTGACATGAGGTGGTCAAGCACAAAGCATATTAAAGAGAAAGTGAAGTGGGTTTAGAAAGTGGAGACTTTAAGACAGGTTATGGTTACCAGCGGGGAAGGGTGGGGGAGAAGCATAGATTGGGAGTTTGGGATTGACCTGTACACACTGCTATATTTAAAATAGATAACCAACAAGGACCTATTGTAAATAATAATAATAATAATAACATATGGAGGACACAATTATTTCAAAGGTAATGACATACTTTTTTTCATATAGAATGGGTTAAATTTTTGTTGTTGTTTAACATAGCTGATTTCATTGAGCAAATGTGGCTTTGTTTTCACTGACTACTCTTGACATATTTGGCTCTTAGGATTAAATTTTTGTTTAAAAAAATAGTGGAGCCTTTCAGATCAAATGGACTTAAATTTTATATCATTAGCGAGTACAAAGATTTGTAGATTGCTTTATGTATATAAGAATTAATTGATTTATTAATAATTTCTTTCTCTTTTAGAGCACTTTTAATTTATACTGTGTGTGTGTGTGTGTGTGTGTGTGTTTCCACACACACTTTTAGCACTGGCAGGTAAATTATTCCTAATATGTTAATTTTACTGATGAGAAAACCCAGATTAAGTAAAAGGTTAAATGATTTGCCACAACTCACTCAACTAATAAGCAATAGGCCTGGGATTCCAATGCAGACTCCCTGCGCTTTATAAATCAGTGATCCTTCTAACATACCACGTTGTTTTGTCCATATAAGACCAAACACAAGCAGGAAGCATCCATTGCTAACCTGATGCGGCTCCACCAAAATGTTTAATACATACCTGAAGAATCTCTATTCAAACCGCCATCTGACTGTCCTACTAACTCTATTCTTAATATAGGTCAATTAGGTCTTCTTATCACCTCCAAATTCCCTTCAGAATCATTTCTTTCTCCTTTTCTCCCCTACCTCTGTCTTGACCTGGTGATATACCCTCCCTGAATATTCACCCCTACACTCCATAAATTCACACTGAGCACCCACTATGGATAAAATACTGGGATACACAAAGTGAAAGAGACAGACATGAAAAACTTTACTTAGCTGGTTCTCAGTTTATGTTTGCTGAGTGGACTTTGCCCTCAAGGTGCTTATAAGCCCGTAGGGGTGGGGGGCATCTATCACAGACAGCTGCAGCTCTTGTAAACTCGAAAAGGGGCTAAGAGACAAATATTACCAAACTGTTAAGTTTAACTCCACTCTCAACCAGCCTTCCTCTTGTTTTCTCTATTTGCACAGTTCTAGGCACAGAGTAAATGCTTATTTTTCTTGTTTTCTGTTGACGTCCCAGAAGGGATGGGTGTGAAACAGCCACAGAAAACAAGAAAAATAGGAGTCTTTCGTATTTACAAATGGAGGGGGATTTAAGTGAATGGAAACAACAAAAATAGAATTTTGTCATCTGGAGAATAAATCATAATGTAAAATTGGCAGGTCACAGAAAGAATTGAAATTTTGCCAGTAGTCCCTTAAACAAAGACCTTGGCTTTCTAGATCCTTTGCTATGAATCAGAATGTTCTGGAGTCACGATTCTTACGAATCAGTGGGAGAAGTTGCCTCCCCTCTATCTTCCAACTCACTGTAAATTGGTGCATAGATGTTTACTTCTTCATAAAGACGATCTTCTGGAATCTGATGAGGGAAAAAATCATTATCAATCACCAAGAACTTCCTGCCACGAGAAGACTTTCTTAAGAGGCATATCTCATCTCCTTTTGCCTTTCTGAATCTCACCATCTCCCATTACACTGTAATTAATACCTCCATCTCTAACAAACCAAGCCAGATTGTCTGGCCAAGTGGGCTCAGAAGAAACTGTCAGTCATTGAGAAGTTGGTGAGAAGATTCTGTGTCTGAACTTTGGTATATCTCTTGTCTTATCTCTGGAGGAAAGTGATCAGAAAAGGCAGCCAGACTTGAATGCTTCAGGCAAGTGGACAGATGGAGAGAGCATGTTTTATCTGGAAGATCTGAGTAAATGTATGTGCATCAGGTATTGGTAAGTCTTTTTCATACATCAAAGGTGTAAAATGCGTAAGACAAGTGGAAATGCAGTTGGTAGTCACGGATTAGGGAGGAGACAAGCTTGAGGTTTCAGAGCAAGTGGGAAGGTGAAAGCCAAGAAAAAAGAGAGCAGGAACAAATAGAACTATTCTGGGAAAGCAAATGAGCCCAGATACCTGAGTGTCTCCACCACTTGCTACCTGTGTATTCATCTCTCATGCTCATCAACTTCAAAGCATGTGCATTTTCTGAAATGATGAAGATCCGATTTTCCTAAACTTCTCAGTTGCAGGGACGTACCATGAGATTTGTGAGTGGAAAACTTGATTCAGAACTTGAGATTTGGAAATCAAAGTGCTGAAACTTGGAGAAACGGAATGCTGAAACTGGAAGAAATGTCGCAGGAAACCCAGGCCATGCTTTTAAGCAACAAAGCTCGAATTCTTTAGCTTATTGTTTAGGATTTAATCTCAGGCCTCTGCCTACCTTATTTCCTTCAGTTACTTCTCCAATCCCATAGACGGTGAGTGACACAGCACTGCAAAACCCCAGAATGGTGAGAAACAGGATCATTGCCACAATTTCCTGTTGAATAACAACCAGAAAGACAATTAGAGTGACAAGGTAGGTGTCCCAGAAGTACATTCCCTTACAGCAACCCTTGTTTTCATGACCGCCCACCCTCAAGACCAGTCCCTATAAGATGACACGTGGGAAAACCAGGAGATGGTTACTCAAAGCAGATGACTCCACCCTTGCAGAAATCAGCTCAGGGGGCAGGGGAAGGAGGCCGGTACATCTCTGGGTATGAGCCTCCGGAACACTGCATTATGCGATTGAGGATGCAAGAAAGGATTGTGTTCATGGAAAGGAAGAGAAGGCGTCTTACTGAGATTAAGACCCAGAATCTCAGTCTTCCCGCAAGAAATACATACAATGGAAATAGAAGCCACAAAGCAGAAGTCGTTCTCATAAATATCCCAGCAACGGGAGATATAAGCTGAGCTGTTCTTTAGGTTAGTGATCAGGGTGATGATTCCTATTCCTCCAGCTATGCTGCTGACAGTGTTTGCCCCCAGACTTCCTCGTATCTGATGACAAAGAACAACATTTAGACTTGGTCCTGCACCTGCCACAGTATTCAATAAACCTATCTGCATTTCAGGGCTGGATATATCCAATAAACTCTGCATTTGCTTAAAATATAGATGAAAAAGGGAAATCTTGAAAATGTACTTGTGTAATAAGGACCTATAACTTTCTTGCTAGGACTGCATTCGGGAAAAGCCACGTGGATACTCATAGCCTCTCCTCAAATAGACTCCTTCATTGGAGACGAGTCCTCTATTTCATCACAGGACTAGATTATGAGGACAGAGAAGGTGTGAGGTTATTTTTTCAGCAAGTGTCAGAGTAGTTACATTTATTGTTTTTAAATGATACAATTGGCATTCTAATGATTTTATTTTTAGTGATTACATGAAATACCAAGTAGATTGGAAAAACATCGCATATCCACATTTGCTCATAAGAGATGGCGACATATCTTTTTCAAGACTCTCAAAATTAGGTTTTTCTTACCTTCTCAAGGATGGACAAAGACAGAATGCAACTCACCAGATATGTTGCATGTTTCTTTTCAGACATAACTGACAAAAATCCAGAAATGGCAAACTGTTCAAAAGGGAGGAGGAAAGAAAAAATAGCACAGTGAGTCTCTGTTCTTGTCTGTGTCCCTTTCACCCCCATCCTCCAAACAGAAGGTAAAGTTGTGGGTATTCTATAAAGCTCTCCTTTACTTTTATTTTTTTTTTTTTTTTTTTTTTTTTTTGGCGGTACGCGGGCCTCTCACTGTCGCGGCCTCTCCCGTTGCGGAGCACAGGCTCCGGACGCGCAGGCCCAGCGGCCATGGCTCACGGGCCCAGCCGCTCCGCGGCACGTGGGATCCTCCCGGACCGGGGCACGAACCCGCGTCCCCTGCATCGGCAGGCGGACTCTCAACCACTGCGCCACCAGGGAAGCCCCTCTCCTTTACTTTTAAATTTTATTATTTTATTTTTTATTTCCTAGAGAGAGCTTCTCAGAATTAAACGTACATATGAATTATATGAGAGTCTTGTTAAAATGCAAATTCTTACTCAGTCCTAGATGAGGCCTGAGATTCTTTATTTCTAGCAGGCTCCCAGGTGATGCCAACCCTGAACAGTCCATGGGTTACTATTAAATATTGCGAGTTCCAGCAGCCCTGGTGCATGGTTATATCACTACTCTAGTTTTTTTGTGATCATTTGCTTTCATGAGCAACTTGTGTGTTGTAGTTGTCAACTCCTTTGGGCCAGAAACATGTGTCTGTCTCCAGAGTCTGCCATGTATCGTATAGACATGTGGTAATTATGAAAATGCGTATGGTGAAAGATCTAGTGAAGGTATCCGCCAGTAGCACAAATTAAAGCAAAATTCCAAAGATTCAGATTGTGTGATGAGCTGAGAGACAGCTAATAAGCTGTTTGAAATGAAAAGACAGTAAGGAAGTTTCAAATAAAATATGGCAAAGGTTCAAGGAGAGTCTTGAACGAGTGACCAGAGACCTAAGTACTTAGCGGAGTGCCAAGCCAATGTGATTAGGGTTAAAATAATATATCCTTGTGAATGAAGTGTTGATACAAAAAACAGCATGGATTAATTGAAAATAATTATGCAAGTGCAAGAAGCCAGACAGTAGACAGAACGTGGTGTGTAATTCCGTTTATATAAAACTCTAGGAAATGCAAACCAATCTATAGTGACAAAAAACAAGGGATTGCTTAAGGATGGGAAGATAGGGCTTGAGGAAGGGAAGGGTTACCAAGGGAAACAAGGAAACTTTGGGCAGTTATGAGTATGTTCATTATATGGATGTGGTAAGGTTTTCACGTGTGTATACATGTGTCAAAATTTATCAAATTGTACACCTTAAAATGTGCCATTTATGGTATGTCAGTTGTACTTCAATAAAGCTATATATTTTTGTGAGCTCATTCAGCCGTCTAGTTTCTAAATAGTACAATGACTAAAAAAGATACAACGAGAAAGCACCTAAAAGAGTTTCTAAGGGGCTTCCCTGGTGGCGCAGTGGTTGAGAGTCCGCCTGCCGATGCAGGGGACAGGGGTTCCTGCCCCGGTCCGGGAAGATCCCACGTGCCGCGGAGCGGCTGGGCCCGTGAGCCATGGCCGCTGAGCCTGCGCGTCCGGAGCCTGTGCTCCGCGACGGGAGAGGCCACCACAGTGAGAGGCCCGCGTATCGCAGAAAAAAAAAAAGAGTTTCTAGGGCACAATAGAAGTTCCTCAGATGTCAGTCTTGTTCTCTTCACCTCAGCAATCTCTTGCCCCTCCCTTCACTAAGATAACTTTATTGATGGATAGCGTTAGGGAAATTTTTCTGAAATTGAGTTCTGAAAGTTTAGTTTCAATTTTTATTAGCTAAATGCCTCTTGGGTAATACGTTTAACTTTTATTAACCCCAGGTTTCTCATCTGATAAACATGTGTTAGCACATTCAACCCAAAGTGCTTCGTAAACTGCAAATATGTATGTATATTTACATATCTCCATATTAGAATATATTCATATATCCTAAATACTAGAATAAACAGTTGGTCAGATCTGATCTGAATAAAAGAAAAGCCATGTACAGTGTTATTTCAGAGACAATTTTAGACATATACTCACAAATACTGTTCCCCAGAATGGGTAGCCTGCTTTAAATGATGAAAAAAATTCTTCTTTAAATTCTGAATTATTGAACACGGAGCAGACGATTATTCCAAAGTAAAGGCATATCAAACTAATCAGAATTTGTGTTACCTGTAGAAAAATGCATAAGTTTTGTGAAATAAGAAGACGTTTTCCTAAGATTACATCAATTTCCTTATAATCAAGGGGAAATGTAAGAAATTGCTTTGGTGTCTTAGGCAGCCCTGAGAAAGTATCCAAATGCAATATTTTCCACTATCGTCTGGCCACTCTAAGAATTTATGTAGGCACGACTTAAGGCAGGAATAGCCAGTACATTTCTCCTGTGTCTTTATTTACATTCTCATGGTAGACATCAATAATGGCTCTTTCCATCTAAGAGAAGATAAAGATTAGAAATGCTTCACAGCATGATATTAATCAACTGGCAACTGACCAGAGTTGACAGATCCTATTTGTTATTCTTATCCTGGTCTTCATGAGGAAATGCTTCTTTTTACCCAACAGGGTGCAGTAAGTGTCAAGTTTTCGTCTACCAGGTATTTCACTCCTCTTGAGTCTGAGTAGGGAAACTATGTGGATGCCAACAAATACACTTCCTTAGAGCCAGTCTTTACTCTGGTTGTGATTAGAGGAGGCTCACTCACCCCCAGGAATTCCAGCTCCTTCTTCAAAAGAGTCAGCCACGTTTGGCGTGGTGGGGATGGGGCAGCTTTCTCCGGTAAGTTGTTATCATGGAGAGATACTATTGAAAGTTCAATTTCAGGCGCACTATGAAGTTTAAACAGAAATGCAGCCATGAGAAAATGCTCTAACTCCCTGTGCAAAGCTCTCAACTGACAGGGGAATTGTCCTTGTTTATGTTTCAAAACAATCCTGCAATGAAAATCTTCACTGTAAAGTACAAGAGATTCTGAGGCTCAGAGGGTCCAAGTTAGTGGCCAGGATTACTGTCTCATCAATGATTAGATGGAACAAAAGGGAAAAAAAACAAAAACAAAAGCCCCAGGCCAAGTCTTATTCTTTTTTTTTCGGTGCACGGACCTCTCACTGCTGTGGCCTCTCCCATTGCGGAGCACAGGCTCCGGACGCGCAGGCTCAGCGGCCACGGCCCACGGGCCCAGCCGCTCCGCGGCACGTGGGATCTTCCCGGACCGGGGCACGAACCCACGTCCCCTGCATCGGCAGGCGGGCCCTCAACCACTGCGCCACCAGGGAAGCCCCCAAGTCTTATTCTTAATCTAGAATTATTACCAGGTTCTTTCTCATTAATGTGTATTGATGCGTACAACTAAAAATAATCCAACAGACATGTTTACCTATGCATCTCTCAGTCTTTTTAACATAGAAATGTATCTGAAAATATTTTGTCAATGACACACTCAATTTCATGTGCATAAAGGAATGGTTTTGAAGGATTTGTTGATCTCTACTCCTGTTTTCATCCTCAGAGGAAGCTAACTGGAAATACTGTGTCTTCAGAGTCTACTCAATATTTTGCAATGATATTCAAGCCAATATTGATTCCCAAAGCTCTGTCTTTAGTTTCTCCTAAAACCTTTAAGAAGAAAGTCTTAACATGTGTTAACTTTTGGTATTCGAAGGAAAACTAGACTATGCACATCTCCACCAGATTTCACTCTGGGAACATTTCCCCTCTAAACAGTGGGGCAGGATCCCGCAGCTTGAGATTCACAAAGACTAACCAGAAAGAAGCCCGAGGTCATTTTGAAAACCTTC
Source organism: Phocoena sinus (assembly GCF_008692025.1). Lineage (NCBI taxonomy): Eukaryota > Metazoa > Chordata > Mammalia > Artiodactyla > Phocoenidae > Phocoena > Phocoena sinus. Next base: position 99,798,008 of record NC_045770.1, on the reverse strand, counting down.
TGTCCCTTAACACACATCAGACACATAGGCAAGAGATCTCTACTGATAGTATGGGTTGGCCAAAAAGTTCATTCGATTTTTTCCCGTAATGTCGTACAGAAAATTGGCCAAACCAACACAAACTCCCCTACCCCATACCCAGAATAGGAACCTCTTTTGTTAGAAAACTTAAGTTGTTCCCAATTTAAAAGCTAAGTAAAAACCTTCTTCCCCATCAACCAGAGAGAACTAGTGAAAAAGTATAGCAAATAACTTCTTTATACACTGTATTTTAGTTAAACCTGATGGGTCCATGCCTATGTTCATGATTTGGCATCTCCCCAGCACTGTGACTGTCTCTGGTTCACTAAGTGACTGGAAATAGAAGAAAATAATAACCTGTACCTACCTTGTGGGCTCTTGTGGGTTTGGGAGAGCAAGATCTGTTCTTCTCGCAAGTTCTGTGTCCATTTTTTCATTAACTGAGCTATATGGTGGTGAAGAGCAGTGTTACAATGAGCCTTGGTGGGGTCCCTCTCACAGAGTCTCCGGATGGTCAGTTAAGATGGGTTGACTCATGACACTGATAACTATCTTCATGCTTAAGACATTGGTCAGAAAGATAATTTTCCTGGCTAAGATCAATAGGGCTTTTCTTGTTATAAGGAAGAGCCAAGTTGAGTGGGCTACTGAATAGGGATGAGAGTGAAATGGGGAAATTTGAGACTCCTGGAAGATAATTCTGCCTGAAACCAGCAGGATTTACAGAACCTAAAAATGAGTCGGTTTAGTGGGGACTGAGAAGGTGAGAGAGAACCGCGGGACATAAAGAGATTGGCTTCTCTCCTGGTGCTTTCTCTGCTTGTGACCTGGTTCAGCCACTCCTATGCCAGAAGTTCTCCAATTGTCCCTGGAAGACTTGGCTTCACACGTAATCTAAGGCTGAAGCACAGTTTGCAAGTATGAGTGTGTCTTAGTCTCTGAATCTCTGGATTTGTCCTTGACTTCAATATTTATTGTCTTTCTCTTTCTTCCTGTCTTTTGGACAGTGCTTATATATGGCTGTTTGTAGCAGATGGTCTCAGAAACTGGACAGGCAGAGTTCTAAGGCCTGGGAACCATTCCTGATAGTGTGAAAGCTAAGAAGTTTTCACACTGAAGACTCCGTTGTCTACTAAAAGGTTAGGTTGACTCTCTACTGCCTTGGTTTTTGTGATGGCAAGGATGGGCCCATGGAAACACTGAGGAGCATGAACTTCATAACAAATTCTATGAGTAGATCTAAGCAGCCTTGGCCTGAGCAGTATGCCTAAATTAGGGTCGGAGCTAAACTGACGTGCTTATTTTAATAGCATATCTAGCTAGACCATAGCAAAATGAATGTACAGGTGAGATTCACAGATTTGGGACTCTTTTATTTCAGTTTATTATAGACATAATCTTGAATGGCTCTTTATTAAACTATAAAGATACTATAAATTTTACCTCTGTACATCTGTACTGTCTCTCTGGTTTGTGATACAAATTTCTTCTCTTTCTCCAAGAAACTTAAGATGTTTGTGTGAACAGGGGACACTAAAAGATACATTAGCGCACCTTTCATAACAAAAATGTATTAACCCACATGCCATCCTCCCACTGTGTCTTCCAGAATCGGTGGACCTGACCAGTATGTTGTTGGAGTTAATGAAACTCATTCACTTACACATTAAGTCCCAAAAGGGACTTAATGCTCCATGTCAGGCACTGCTCTTGTCACTGAGCATGCGGAGATGAACACCATGGTCCCCGCCTTTGTCTGGCTCACTATCTGGCAGAGTAGAACAAAGATAAATAATATATTACCAGCATGTCGGAGGCTGCTGGAACACACAGGAGGATGTACAGTTCTACCTCTTAGAGGGTATGTAGAAGTCAAGTAAGAGATTCCCAGAGAAAGTTCACATTTCAGCCAAGACTTCAAATGGTAACCTCAGGAGTTTTCGTTCATTTGCCTCTCCCTCAGTGGAATTAACACCACATCTGCTAAAACAGGGCCTGAAAAAATGCCTGTTTGTGGTGTTTTCTGGGAGTAGTCTATAATAGTTCATTATGTTTGCAGAGAATAATTAGAAATTAAACTTGAGTTGTAGACAGGGAACATTGAGGATGGTCTTTGGACACAATGCTATTTTGTGAGAATTTTCAACAGAAACTTGCAGCATGCAAATCTGTAACTGAGATGTATCTCGTGATCTTCAACTTGTTTCATATCTCAGTTTTCACCAGCATCTTCTTCTTACCCCCTTCTGAGATGCTTATCATCTCTGTGCCCTCACTTTTGGTCCTTATAGACATACTCTTTCATCTTTCACAATAGTAAGCTTTGAAGCCTATGACAAAATGTCTTTTTTTTTTTTTGGTGGGGGCAATATTATCAAGATGAGTTTTAACCATGCCTCTGACTGAAAGGAAGAGATAATGGCCCTAACACTTCCCTCCTACAGCTTATATTTCCTCTTGTTGGCAGCACATCTGTCCATGCTTTTCACCCAGTCATCATCTGGCTTCCTCTTTCACAAGCAAAGTTTCTTCTCTCAGATATACACTGGGTTTACTTCCCCAAACGCAAAAGAAATTTGCTTTGAGATCCCATCTGAACAATTGTTTTCTCAAACTGAATGCTCAGTTCACTTAAACATGCACGAATTTACATGTTGCAAATTGTAAGTTGCTATGTCTTCGAGCTATTTTCTGATACTCCCAAAGGAATTCCAGTCCCCACCCCCCTCTCTCTCTCTCATTTCTACATCCCAGAGCCAAGTATGGCTTCAATAAATATGGTTCACAGGTGAGAGAGGCTGAGACTGATACAAGCTCCCAATGTTCCATGGGAAACGTGGTTATTAAAATGAAGGAAATGAGAAAACACTGTTTATGAAACAAGATGAGTGTTTCTAAAAGGCCTAGAGCTGAGTTCAAACTTGAAGAGAAAACCTCTGTCTCTTCATTTATATGACTTCGGAAATATTTATGTAGACTATCCAAGGGCTTAAAATCTTTTTGATCTCTTTCTAAAATTGGAGTTTAACTGCTGTCTCAGCCTCTAGGCCACTTAACTGCCAAGGTCCAGCACATGTTAATTCTTTATTAGCTCACACTCCTTCTATTCTCCAAAATGACACTTTTCAACAAGGAAAATTATAGGTGTGAACTGTGTTTGTCCACTTGTGACGAAGAACATCTGCTCAGAGAGGAAAATTATGAGACCTCTAGCATCATAGACAAGGCGTGGACATCAACTGTTCTATTCTTTATTACGGATCATTAGCATGTTTGCTTTCTTAAACCCATTCTTCCTTTCTACCTATCCTTGTAACATAATTATATCTGAATGTTTGTTCAAATTCAGTTTTACTATTTTCAGTATTATTTCACAACTTTTAGTGACTTCCTGTTCTTTATTGGCTTATTTTCTAGACATAAGTTCATCTCCTAATACCTTACACATGTTGCATAAAGTGCCTATCAGTCCTCATTTTGCTAACCCTGGAGAGTGATGTATCACATGTTTCTTTTCCTGGAGTCCCCTGTGTCACCTCATGCTTCAATCTGGACTGGTTGCCAGTAAACATGCCACTCAGGAATGATCCTAGGACTTCCCATTGCCCTGTTTTATACCGGATTTCCTATTTCCTGGCCCCACCTTTGAAGCCAAATCCAGCCTCTGTACCCCGACACGGAATTAAATCTCGGAGACAGAGTTTTGGGTGAAGTAGCAAAGAACAGCTTTATTGCTTTGCCAGGCAAAGGAGGCAACAGCAGGCTAATGCCCTCAAAACTGTGTGTTCCAACCTGGAGGGGGGTAGTGAGGAGTTTTATCGTAATGGTTCAAAGAGGGTGTGATCAGCCTGTGGACATTCTTCTGATTGGATGGTGGGGAGGTAAGCGGGAGTCAACGTCATCATCCTTCTGGTTCCAACCCATCTGGGGTCTCCGAGCTAGTGGGCAGCACACTGTTTACTTCTGCCACCTAGTGGGCGTTTCAGTATCTGCCAAACAGCTCAAAGATATTGTCGTGTGTGTATCCCTTGAGGGGAATCAGGACCCTGCCCCAAGGCTGCACTGTTGTTTCTCTTGACTGCTCCCTTGTCCTGCATCCCCCTCCCTTCTAATTAACAACTGTTTGAACCTGCCCAGCTGGAACTCAGGGAAGGTCTTGGAGGCTGAAGGAAGTCTATTTCCTAATCAAAGAAATGGGGGACACGGAAAGGCTTGTGTGCTCAGAAGCCCCACAGGGTCCTGCTCCATATCACCTTTTACTCTTTCTTAGTAGGCTATTGCATGTTGATAGAATATATTCCCTGGTCACATGCTGAGAAACAGTATCTGGGTGTTTTTTTTGTTTTTGTTTTTTTTTTGTTTTTTTTTTTTTTGCGGTATGCGGGCCTCTCACTGTTGTGGCCTCTCCCGTTGTGGAGCACAGGCTCTGGACGCACAGGCTCAGCAGCCATGGCTCACGGGCCTAGCCGCTCCGCGGCATGTGGGATCTTCCCGGACCGGGGCACGAATCCGTGTCCCCTGCATCGGCAGGCGGACTCTCAACCACTGCACCACCAGGGAAGCCCTGGGTGGTATTTTTGAGTCTTTGTTGGCCTGAACATTTCCTTTCTTTAATACCCTTAGACTTAATTGAATTCTAAAGACATATAGAGTTTGAACCAGAAAATGTTTTTGACCCAGAATCATTCACTCCGTTTTCTTCCAGCATCTAGATTTCATTTTGAGAATTTCACCCTAATTTTTAATTCCAGATATTTGTATGTGCCATGCATTTTCTCTCTGAAAACTTTTATAATGCCTTTTAATCCATAGAGGTAAGACATACCTAATGTTAAGATTTACTGTAAATCTTATGCATTAATCTTACTGGATAGCCAGTAACCATTTTCAGACTAGAGAGCCATGTGCTTTGTTTTAAAAAATGTTCCCATGGCAGTGAAATAAGTCAGACAAAGACAAATACTGTATGATACCACTTATATGTGGAATCTAAAAACTACAACAAATTAGTGAATAAAACAAAAAAGAAGCAGACACAGATATAGACAACAAACTAGTGGTTACCAGTATGGGGAGGGGGGCAATGCAGTGGGGGGAGAGTGAAAGGTACAAACTATTGGGTGTAAGACAGGCTCAAGAATGTATTGTACAGCATGGGAAATACAGCCAATATTTTGTAATAACTGTAAGTAACCTTTAAAATTTTTATAAAATATTTAAAACTTTAAAAAAATAAATTTATTTCTTAATTTAATTTTTAAAAGAAACAATTGGGAAAAAATTCCCATGTTTTCTTTTTGGATAAGTTCCTCATAAACTTTTGTTTAATCTTTGTGAACATCTTATTAGGGAGATGGCAGGCATCCAGAATTTGCCTTTTCCATGTTCTCCTTGCATACAGAATATACCCGTCCATCCCAATAGCCTTAATTTGTTTCAGGACTAAGTCCAAAGTCTCATCTAAATATCCTCTGAATCAGATATGGTTGAGACAATTCATTCTGAGGCAAATGCCTAAATTAATGACTCAAATTCTTCTTTAATCAGTATCAAATTGTTGCCATTTACATAACCCCTTATTTGGTTGGGGTTTTATTTTAAACACTTGACTAAATGCATTATCGTTCAATGAAAATAGGAACAAAATAATTCTACAACTTACAATTTTATTTCTGAATTTTTAGCACAATGACAAAGCACATGGTAGGAACACTATATTTATTGAATGAGTTAATGAATGAGTGATAACCAAACATGGATCAATCAATCACTTCTCCCATGTCCCCAGCTTACTGGTAAACTTGGAGGAAAATGCCTGGACTCAGTACACAAATTACAGATTGTAAACTCCAAGGTCTTCTCAAACTGCTAATTCATCAGAGACAATAGGTCTTCATAGAGATTTTTCAGAGGATTCTCTTTGGAGAAAGGTTCACCAGGAACATTCAAAGAGCAATAAAAAATGTTATATTTTTTAAATATCAAGGCATCATTCTCTGTCTCTCTCAGTGACCCTTAAGCGTTCCAGTTGCTCCCTTTAGCATTCTCTGATTTTATTTTTCCTCTATTGTTTTTTAGCTCTTACATTTTTGTCACAATCAGATTATGAGTAATATATTTCTTTTTCTTTCTGAGATATTTCTAAAATATCCCCTCCCTAAGCAATGTCAAAATATTGATTTCAGGATTCCAACTATTCTAAACCACACTCTACTGCTTCCCTGTCCCCAGCCTACCCAAGATAAAACCTGGGCTTGACAGAAGGACTTTGGTAAGACTCAATGAAGAAAAGATAAGTAGAAGCACATTGCAACCTATAAAATAATCATTTTAAAAATTGGAGTTTTAGGGCTTCCCTGGTGGCGCAGTGGTTGAGAGTCCGCCTGCCGATGCAGGGGACACGGGTTCGTGCCCCGGTCCGGGAAGATCCCACATGCCGCGGAGCGGCTGGGCCCATGAGCCATGGCCGCTGAGCCTGCGCGTCCGGAGCCTGTGCTCCGCAACGGGAGAGGCCACAGCAGTGAGAGGCCCGCGTACCGCAAAAAAAAAAAAAAAAAAAAAATGTGAGGACACAAACTCGCATGAGTAGTATCAGCAAACAGGAGGATTAGGAGTAAGTCAGTAAATAACAGTTCATAAATCATCAGGGGGAAAATGGACAAATTTGGAGGAAAATATTAATTTCTCAGTTGACCACAGAAGAGGGAGAACACCTAAACATGAACAAAAAATACTTTGAAAAGGTTATTAAAGAACTTCCCTTTTAAAATACCATACTCAAATAAATTCAAAAGTGAAGCCATTCAAAACTTCAACGAGTCACTATTTGAAAATCCCAGACCACGCAGAAAATTGTAAATCTCTCAAGTTAGTTTCATTATGCAAGATGTGAATAAAATTTTTAAAAAATGTAATCTCTCTGGAGAATGTAACAGTAGTAGTACATAATATGCAGTTTTAATTGCTTATCAAATATTAATTTACGTAATCCTTACACCAACCCTTTAAGACTGATACTACCACTATCCTCATTTCAGTGATGAGAAAATTGAAACACAACGAGGTTATCTAATTTGTCCCTTCATTACAGGGCTACTAAGTGGCAGAACCAAGATTCAAGTGAAGGCAGCATGGTACCTGATGTATATTTTCTCTACATTTTAGATTGTCGAAATATTTTATAATTACACATAATTTTTAAAAATTTATTTATTTTATTTATTTATTTTTGGCTGCATTGGGTCTTCGCTGCTGTGAGTGGGCTTTCTCTAATTTTTAAAGGCATACACTTGAGGAAGCTTCTTTGTAAATGCATAAGTCCTGTGGCTGAGAAGACTGACAATCCTTGAGTAATGGGTCATTAGCGAATAAATTTATTGAGAGAAAAACAAGTCCAACTAGTGCAATAGTAGCACTGGCGATGTTCACCCTAAAATTGCTTTCCATCTAAAAAAGAAACAGAAATTTCCATTAATATAGGCAGCACATACTTCATTCCTTTGGTTGCAGTCATTTAAATAAATAGCCATTGAAAGTGGTTTACACACCCAGCTATAACCTAGGTTGGTCCTGGAAAAACATCAGTAAACAAAGACTCCCCACCCTCATGGAGTTTACGTTCTAGTAGCAAAGACAAAGAAGACAATTACGCATACTAATAGATAAATTATATAGCATTTTTAAAAGTGATTAAGTGCTATGGGATAATAGAGGGAAGTAAGGAGGACCAGGAAATCCAGAGAGAGGAGTGGAGTTTGTGATGTTAAATAGAAATGACCCCTGGGGAGAGGCGTTAAGGAGCTGAGGGAGTTAGTCCCCCCAGGACATCTGGGGGGCATGTCCTTGCAGTCAGTTCAAAGGCCTGAGGCCAGAGTGTTCCAGGTATGGTCCAGGGAAGCAAGGGGGTAGGGTGTTGGAGGGGAGTGACCAAAACAAAGAGCATTAGAAAATGAAGGTGGAAAGTGAACAGAGGGCCAGATCACATAAAGCCCACAGGTCACACAACGGACTTCTGTTCTTACTCCAAGGAAAACATAGAGCTAGAGGATTTTGAGCAAAGTGGCAACACAATTTGATTTCTATTTTAAAGGGAACACTGATATCTCAAGAGAGTCTAGTTAGAGAGGGCCGAGGGTAGAAGCAAGGAGCCCAGTTAAGAGAGGTGGTGGAGATTAGATGAGGTGTTATCAGTAGAAAGATGAGAAAATGTCAAACTCAGATATACGTCGAATGTAGGGCCAACAGGATTGGCTGACAAACTGGATTCAAGATTGTCAAAGGAAGAAGAACCTAAGCCAATTCTAAGGTTTGAGGCCTGGCAATGTGGAAGGATGGGGTTCCCATCAGCTGACATGAGGACAGTGGATGGAGATGGTTTGAGGAGGTAGATTAGGGGTTGAGTTTTGAACTTTTTAGGACTCTAAGCAATTAGGTGTGCCAGTCTGACGTTCAGCAGAGAGATGTAGGCTGGAAGTGTTTATTTCAGGGTTGTGGGCATGTAGATGCCAGTCACAGCCATGAGAGTGGATGACATCACCAGAGGAGTGAAGAGAGGAGGTGACAAAGAACGGAGCTTTGGGGTGCCCCAACATTAAAGTGTTGGAGAGAAGAAAAGGATCTCGGAAAGGAGATTGAGAGGGAGGAAAGAAGAAGACAGGAGGAAAAGCAGCTAATCAAGTTTTCCTGGAATCCAAGTGAAGAAATTATTGGAAGGAGGAGCGTGAGACCAGTACTGCTAACGGGTCAGTTAGATGAAGACTGAGAATTGAGCTCTGTGTTACCAACGTGGAAGTGTTCAGCGATCTTAAAGGGAGCAGTTACAGAAGTGTGATAGGGAAGAAAATGAAGCCTTATTGCAGTGGGTTTAGTTGAAACTGGGTAGATAGGAATTGGAGACAGAGTGTAGAGCATTCCTTTAAGGAGTTTAGCTACAGGAGGGAAGATGAATTGTGACTGTAGCTTGCAGCAGAAAATAAGGTCAAGATTTTTTTTTTCTTAGCAGTTATTGGATGCTTATGGGCTGATTAAAAAGATCTAGTAGGAAGAGAATTGGAGTGATGCACTTGCATGGAGAAAAAGAAACAGAATCTAGCATTCCAGAAGGGGTGCTGGTTTGAAGAAAATCATAGAGGAATCACCTACGGTAAGAGGTTAGAATGAAAAAAAATATATCGGTACAGATCTGACCCATGAAGTAGTTATAGTGGGGGTCTGAAATATCTCCTCCAATGGCTTGAGTTTCTCGGAATAGGAAGCAAGGGAATCTACACAGAGTAGAGATGAGAAAAAAGGCATTGGCATTTGAGGATAGAGTAGAAATGTGAATGGGCTAGAAAAGTAGTATAAATGGGCAGGTGCTTGAGTGGGAACACATAATAGAGACTTACTAAGTGTTTAATGAGCACTAAAAATATAGACTACTTAGCTTTCAGCTGTGAAACTAATGGCAGGAGAGTGCCCCCTGAAAATCATTAGAATTTGTTAACTTTAAGAACACACAAATATCAAAAAGCCTTTTTCTAAGCTTCAGATTCATCAGATAGTCGTAGTAATCATCCCAGATTCACAATCTATATGATTTTCTGATGATCTACCACCTGAATGCCTTAAGAAAAGAAAATTAACTTTCTTGCACATTAAGTGACACTCAGGGTCTCGGCTGGATTCACCAACCTCAACTCTCTTACTGTTAATGGATGACTTATTTCTACTCCTATGACCGTAGAAAAAGAAGAACTTCACTTACCAGTGTTTTTATGGGTTTTTTTCCCAACTACGACAGATAAGGTTCCTGAAACAATAAACTGCTTACAAATAGGAAGTGAAGCACATAAAGGAATGTTAAGTCTCAACCATCTTTTCTTGATCTTTCCTTGGTTAGCAGATACCTAGCGGTACTTGTACAAACTTCCTTTTCAAATTCGCATTCTAGAACACAAAATTATACTTGACTTTGCTCATCATTTTATACAAATAAAATTTTAAATGAGTCTAAATTTTGAATAAATGTATAAGATTTTCATTTTGTTTTGTTCTTGGCCTTTTACAGGTTTATATGGGTGTGCATAATTTATCATATAATAAATACCCATATTCTAGATCCATCCACGTCTCAACAAATGACCCAATTTCATTCCTTTCTATGGCTGAGTAATATTCCATTGTATATATGTACCACATCTTCTTTATCCATTCGTCTGTCAATGGGCATGTAGGTTGCTTCCATGGCCTGGCTATTGTAAATACTGCTGCAATGAACATTGGGGTGCATATGTCTTTTGGAATTATGGTTTTCTCTGGGTATATGCCCAGTAGTGGGATTGCTGGATCAGATGGTAATTTTATTTTTAGTTTTTTAAGGAACCTCCATACTGTTCTCCATAGTGGCTGTATCAATTTACATTCCCACCAACAGTGCAAGAGGGTTCCCTTTTCTCCACACCCTCTCCAGCATTTGTTGTTTGTAGATTTTCTGATGACGCCTGTTCTAACTGCTGTGAGGTGGTACCTCATTGTAGTTTTGATTTTCATTTCTCTAATAATTAGTGATGTTGAGCAGCTTTTCGTGTGCTTCTTGGCCATCTGTATGTCTTCTTTGGAAAATGTCTACTTAGGTCTTCTGCCCATATTTGGATTGGGTTGTTTGTTTTTTTCATATTGAGGTGCATGAGCTGTTTATATATTTTGGAGATTAACTCTTTGTCCGTTGATTTCTTTGCGAATATTTTCTCCCATTCTGAAGGTTGTCTTTTCGTCTTGTTTATGGTTTCCTTTGCTGTGCAAAAGCTTTGAAGTTTCATTAGGTCCCATTTATTTATATTTGTTTTTATTTCCATTACTCTAGGAGGCGGATCAAAAAAGATCTTGCTGTGATTTATGTCAAAGAGTGTTCTTCTTATGTCTTCCTCTAAGAGTTTTATAGTGTCCAGTCTTACATTTAGGTCTCTAATCCATTTTGAGTTTATTTTTGTGTATGGTGTTAGGGAGTGTTCTAATTTCATTCTTTTACATGCAGCTGTCCAGTTTTCCCATCACCACTTACTGAAGAGACTGTCTTTTCTCCATTGTATATCCTTGCCTCCTTTGTCATAGATTAGTTGACCATAGGTGCGTGGGTTTATCTCTGGGCTTTCTATCCTGTTCCATTGATCTATATGTCTGTTTTTGTGCCAGTACCATATTGTCTTGATTACTGTAGCTTTGTAGTATAGTCTGAAGTCACAGAGTCTGATTCCTCCAGCTCCATTTATTTCCTTCAAGACTGCTTTGGCTATTCAGGGTTTTTTGTGTCTCCATACAAATTTTAAGATTTTTTGTTCTAGTTCTGTAAAAAATGCCATTGGTAATTTGATAGGGATTGCATTGAATCTGTGGATTGCTTTAGGTAGTATAGTCATGTTTACAATATTGATTCTTCCAATCCGAGAACATGGTATATCTCTCCATCTGTTGGTATCATCTTTAATTTCTTTCATCAGTGTCTTTTAGTTTTCTGCATACAGGTCTTTTGTCTCCCTAGGTAGGTTTATTCTTAGGTACTTTAGTCTTTGTGTTGCCATGGTAAATGGGAGTGTTTCCTTAATTTCTCTTTCAGATTTTTCATCATTAGTGTATAGGAATGAAGAGTTTCCTGTGCATTAATTTTGTATCCTGCAACTTTACCAAATTCATTGATTAGCTCTAGTAGTTTTCTGGTGGCATCTTTAGGATTCTCTATGTATAGCATCATGTATTCTGCAAACAGTGACAGTTTTAATTCTTCTTTTCTGATTTGGATTCCTCTTATTTCTTTTTCTTCTCTGATTGCCATGGCTAGGACTTCCAAAACTATGTTGAATAATAGTGGTGAGAGTGGACATCCTTGTCTTGTTCCTGATCTTAGAGGAAATGCTTTCAGTTTTTCCCCATTGAGAATGATGTTTGCTGTGGGTTTGTCATATATTGCCTTTATTATGTTGAGGTACGTTCCCTCTATGCCCACTTTCTGGAGAGTTTTTATCATAAATGGGTGTTGAATTTTGTCAAGAGCTTTTTCTGCATCTATTGAGAGGATCATATGGTTTTTCTTCTTCAATTTGTTAATATGATGTATCACATTGACTGATTTGTGTATATTGAAGAATCCTTGCATTCCTGGGATAAATCCTACTTGATGATGTGTGTGATCCTTCTAATGTGTTGTTGGATTGTATTTGCTGGTATTTTGTTGAGGATTTTTACATCTATATTCATCACTGATATTGGTCTGTAATTTTCTTTTTTTGTAGTATCTTTGTCTGGTTTTGGTATAAGGGTGATGGTGGCCTCATACAATGAGTTTGGGAGTGTTCCTTCCTCTGCAATTATTTAGAAGAGTTTGAGACAGATGGGTGTTAGCTCTTCTCTAAATGTTTGATAGAATTCACCTGTGAAGCCGTCTGGTCCTGGACTTTTGTTTGTTGGAAGATTTTTCATCTCAATTTCCTTACTTGTGATTGGTCTCTTCATATTTTCTATTTCTTGCTGGTTCAGTCTTGGAAGGTTTTACCTTCCTAAGCATTTGTCCATTTCTTCCAGGTTGTCCATTTTATCAGCATAGAGTTGCTTGTAGTAGTCTCTTAGGATGCTTTGTATTTCTGTGGTGTCTGTTGTAACTTCTCCTTTTTCATTTCTAACTTTATTGATTTGAGTCCTCTCCCTCTTTTGCTTGATGAGTCTGGCTAATGGATTATCAATTTTGTATATCTTCTCAAAGAACCAGCTTGAGTTTTATTGATCTTTGCTATTGTTTTCTTTGTTTCTCTTTCATTAATTTCTGCTCTGATCTTCATGTTTTCTTTCCTTCTGCTAACTTTGGGTTTTGTTTGTTCTTCTTTCTCTAGTTCCTTTAAGTGTGAGGTTAGATTGTTTATTTGAGATTTTTCTTGTTTCTTGAGGTAGGCTTGCATAGCTATAGACTTCCCTCTTAGAACTGCTTTTGCTGCAACCCATAGGTTTTGGATCTTCGTGTTTTCATTGTCATTTGTCTCTAGGTATTTTTGGTTTCCTCTTTGATTTCTTCAGTGATCTCTTGGTTACTTAGTAACGTATTGTTTAGCCTCCATGTGTTTGTGTTTTTTACGTCTTTTTCCTGTAATTCATTTCTAATCTCATAGCATTGTGGTCAGAAAAGATGCTTGATATGATTTCAATTTTCTTAAATTTACTAAGGCTTGATTTGTGACCCAAAATGTGATCTATCCTGGAGAATGTTCCGTGTGCACTTGAGAAGAAAGTGTAACCTTCTGTTTTTGGATGGAACGTCCTATAAATATCAATTACATCTATCTGGTCTACTGTGTCATTGAAAGCTTGTGTTTCCTTATTAATTTTCTGTTTGGATGATATGTCCATTGGTGTAAGTGAGGTGTTAAAGTCCCCCACTATTATTGTGTTATTGTCAATTTCCTCTTTTAGAGCTGTTAGCAGTTGCCTTATGTATTGAGGTGCTCCTATGTTGGGTATATATATATATTTATAATTGTTATATCTTCTTCTTGGATCGATCCCTCGATCATTATGTAGTGTCCTTCCTTGTCTCTTGTAACAGTCTTTATTTTAAAGTCTATTTTATCTGATATGAGTATTGCTACTCCAGTTTTCTTTTGATTTCCATTTGCATGGAATATCTTTTTCCATCCCCTCACTTTCAGTCTGTATGTGTCCCTAGGTCTGAAGTGGGTCTCTTGTAGACAACATACATATGGGTCTTTTTCTTGTATCCATTCAGCAAGCCTGTGTCTTTGGCTTTGTGCATTTAATCCATTGACATTTCAGGTAATTATCAGTATGTATGTTCCTATGGCCATTTTCTTAATTGTTTTGGGTTTGTTTTTGTTAGGTCTCTTTCTTCTCTTGTGTTTCCCACTTAGAGAAGTTCCTTTAGCATTTGTTGTAGAGCTGGTTTGGTGGTGATGAATTCTCTTAGCTTTTGCTTGTCTGTAAAGGTTTTGATTTCTCCATCAAATCTGAATGAGATCCTTGCTGGGTTAGAGTAATGTTGGTTGTAGGTTCTTCCCTTTCATCACTTTAAGTATATCATGCCACTCCCTTCTGGCTTGTAGAGTTTCTGCTGAGAAATCAGCTGTTAACCGTATGGGAGTTCCCTTGTATGTTATTTGTCGTTTTTCCCTTGCTGCTTTCAATAATTTTTCTTTATCTTTAAATTTTGCCAATTTGATTACTATGTGTCTTGGCATGTTTCTCCTTGGGTTTATCCTGTATGGGACTCTGTGCTTCCTGGACTTGGGTGGCTATTTCCTTTCCCATGTTAGGGAAGTTTTCGATTATAATCTCTTCAGATATTTTCTCGGGCCCTTTCTCTCTCTCTTCTCCTTCTGGGACCCCTATAATGCAAATGTTGTGTTTAATGTTGCCCCAGAGGTCTCTTACACTGTCTTCATTTCTTTTCCTTCTTTTTTCTTTATTCTGTTCTGCAGCAGTGAATTCCACCATTCTGTCTTCCAGGTCACTTATCTGTTCTTCTGCCTCAGTTATTCTGCTATTGATTCCTTCTAGTGTAGTTTTCATTTCCGTTATTGTATTGTTCATCTCTGTTTGTTTGTTCTTTAATTCTTCTAGGTCTTTGTTCAGCATTTCTTGCATCTTCTCAATCTTTGCCTCCATTCGTTTTCCAAGGTCCTGGATCACCTACACTATCATTATTCTGAATTCTTTTTCTGGAAGGTTGCCTATCTCCACTTCATTTAGTTGTTTTTCTGGGGTTTTATCTTGTTCCTTCATCCGGTACATAGCCCTCTGCCTTTTCATCTTGTCTGTCTTTCTGTGAATGTGGTTTTTGTTCCACAGGCTGCAGGATTGTAGTTCTTCTTGCTTCTGCTGTCTGCCCTCTGGTGGATGTGGCTCTCTAAGAATGCAAACTTGTGCAAGTTTCCTGATGGGAGGGACTGGTGGTGAGTAGAGCTGACTGTTGCTCTGGTGGGCAGAGCTCAGTAAAACTTTAATCCACTTGACTGCTCATGGGCGGGGCTGGGTTCCCTCCCTGTTGGTTGTTTGGCCCGAGGCAACCCAACACTGGAGCCTACCTGGGCTCTTTGGTGGGGCTAATGGCAGACTCTGGGAAGGCTCACGCCATGAGTACTTCCCAGAACTTTTACTGCCAGTGTCCTTGTCCCCACGGTGAGCCACATACACCCCCTGCCTCTGCAGGAGACTCTCCAACACTAGCAGGTAGGTCTGGTTCAGTCTCCTATGGGGTCACTGCTCCTTCCCCTGGGTCCCGATGCACACACTACTTTGTGTGTGCCCTCCAAGAGTGGAGTCTCTGTTTCCCCCAGTCCTGTCGACATCCTGCAATTAAATACCACTAGCCTTCAAGGTCTGATTCTCTAGGAATTCCTCCTCCCGTTGCTGGACCCCCAGGTTGGGAAGCCTGACGTGGGGCTCAGAACCTTCACTCCAGTGGGTGGACTTCTGTGGTATAAGTGTTCTCCAGTCTGTGAGTCACCCACCCAGCAGTTATGGGATTTGATTTTACTGTGATTGAGCCCCTCTTGCCATTTCATTTTGGCTTCTCCTTTCTCTTTGGATGTGGGGTATCTTTTTTGGTGAGTTGCAGTGTCCTCCTGTCGATGATTGTCCAGCAGCTAGTTGTGATTCTGGTTTTCTCGCAAGAGGGAGTGAGAGCACGTCATTCTCCTCCGCCCTCTTGGTTCAGTATCCATATCCACTAATTTCCTAGTTATTATTTTGACCTGCTGTTAGTTCCATGACTCTAATTTTGATAAATGGAACTCTCTACATGTTCATGACCCTCTCAGAACTTCATTCTAGTTTTTAATTCATAAGTCTCACAATCGTTTACCAAGCCACCCCTAAAATTTGAGAGAAAAGTTGCCAAAATACATTTCTAGTAGTGGTATCTAAGAAATTGCCTACGGTCAGTGAAATTTGAATACTCACAGATATAGCGCTCCATATCTGATAGCCTGTATAAGCGATCAAGAAAAATATGTAATTGGATGGATGGGGCAAGTTTTGTAAGGAACCCATAAAAACACCCAGAGACAGAA